>NC_143478.1:79052794-80328652 GCF_027475165.1 Benincasa hispida | reverse complement strand
ACCCCTTATGAACTCTCCCGAATCCCCCTTCTCCCAACAAGAAATTGCTTGAGAAATTCTGAGTAATCGCACGCAACTCACTCAACTGAAAATCAAACAAATCCCCTCCAAACGACGCCGCTAGATCCTCGTTCAATCGCATCGAAGACGACCGGCTCAAATCCGAAAACGACAGCCGCCGGAATGACGGCAGCGGAGCTATGTTCTTAGAGAAATCAGAGCGGTTCGGGCGGCAGCGGCTGAAGTTTCCGAAGGCGGTTTGGTCGTCGGCGGAGCAGCAATTGGCGGTGAAAGGCCGCCATGACTTGGAGGATTCCTTCATTATCAATGAAGAGAAGGAATTGAGGAATTTGGGGATTTTGCAGGAAGGAAGTGGTTTCTTATGGGAAATGGATTTGAGGCATTGGAAATTATGGTGAGTTTCTTGTTCTTCTTCAACTGCTCTCTAACCACTCTACTAATGTGAGTATTTTTGTTGATCATTGGGAATCCCCTTTTTTCTCTTTCTTATGCTTCTTCTAATTCTTCTTTCCCATTTTTGCCTCTTTGGTTGGTTGAATTTTTGTCTCTTACTTCATTGTCTTTGTCTTCGTGCTTAAATTTATTTAAATTCTAAATATTGCTCTTCAACTTTGCACTTTCGGTCAAAAATATCTTTAAAATTTTAAATATCTTAAAAAAATATCGAAAGTATTTAAAAGTACCTTACTTTCATTTTAAGTAGAAACCGTTAATATTTTTTTTCAAATTATCATGAACTTTCAAAAATATTAGATACCCTTCAACCTATGAAGCACAGACACAGATACGCTACACACGATGCAGATACGATTAGATACGGCGACGTCAATTTCTAAAAAACTAAGAATTTTGTTCTTTAAAAAAATATAGGATATAGATAAATTTAGCATACAAGTTAATAACAATAGCACAAAATAGAATACAAACACTGAAATACAATACAAAAAAAGCAATATCTAAGATGTTGAAGTATAATAGTTAATAAAATGCAATAGAAAAGTGACTCATATTACAAAGAAGAATAAGATTAGAGGAAGAAGTATGAAGATAAACGAATAACTTTTTCATTGAATTGTTGAAGATATCCAAATGGTTTATATTTTGGTAGATTCTGTGGGAACTCAAATGTGAAGATGGAGAATATATGATTTTAGTCTAGGGTTTGGTCCGTTATTTATTTATTTTTTTCTTTTAATTTTGGACTCGAGTAGTGAGCTTTTTAAATAGGTTGTCTAATTTTAGATTGAGAAAGATTGGATGAGTTACTTGTCTTTTTTCTTTAAAAAAAAGTACGCATAGAAATAGATACGTATCTGAAAAGTATCTGAAAGTATCAGTATCGGATACTGATTCTTTACCTCACATGAATTATCTGTGCTTCATAGCCTTCAACTAAAAGAAGTTCAAAAGTACCCTTTATCATTGATATATGAACAAAAATCGTTAATACTTGATTACAAAAATGACTCTAAGTTTCTTAATATAAAAAGTTAAAAATGCTCTTATATATTATAAATGTAATATCGTAGATATCCCAACCTTATTTACGTTATAGCAAACCCATAACCTTCATAGATTATCCAATCCCATAATTTTTCTCATTAACTTTTGTAACATACACTCCACCATACCTTATAAATAAGGTTGTAAAGTGCATTTGTAGATGTCACCACAATTGAGTTTAATATTAGCTCTCTACTTCTTCTCTTCTAGTTTTCTCTCCTATCTTGTCTTCATTATTATTTTGTTGTTAATATTCTTTTTATTTTATCACACATTATCAACACGAGTGTCTACCACTTGGGAGATTTTGTTGAGATTAGAGTTGATTCATTGGAATATCAAGAACAATAAAGGTCTTACATATTATTGATGTATTTAAAATTAAAATTCAAAGAAGGTGAGTACTTTATGGTTTAAACCATACGTGTGATTTATGTATTTACGAATTGATTGTTAAGATATATTTAATATTAGATTTTATATTCGATTAAATCAAATTGTAAACTTGATATAAATATTACTATTATGTGAGCATTGAAATTAAAATCCTTAGGCGTGAGTCCAAACTTGTGTCTTGAAGTATTTGTGAGTTTTGTCTTTTTTCCCACCGTGAGATTCTAATTAATTTTTAGTAGCTTGTTATGCAATTGAGTTAGGAAATTAACGGAGATGTAATTTTGAGGGTAAGAGATTTAAATAAAATTTATGAGTTGTTGTGCAAATCTCTTTCTAATCTATATCACATGCACACAATGCATTTTGAAGTACGCTGAATTCTATCATCAATTCAATTTGTTACTTTGTCAATTGTTTGTATACATATAATTGTAGACATTCTCATCGTATTTTCAATCTAGTCTTTTCAAATTCAATTTGATTTTTAATAAATACTCCAAGAGGCATTTGTAGCGCTTTTGTTAGGCATATGATAACATAGTTTTGTCGATGACGTGCATATTGATATTTTATCAATGCTTTTGTTCAGGTAATATTCAACTTGTGTAATTTGTTATAGCTTTATTCCTTTGCTAGAAGGTAAATTTTTTATTTGTTCCTATCTTGTTTATGATATCATAGATGTCGTAACCGAAATTATAAATCATGCATGCATCATTTTTTTTGTATAATGTATGTAAATTCTATCATAGATTGCATATCATGCATCTTAATCTTCTTATATTTGAAAGATTTGTTTGAGATATTTTTCTAATTAGTTTATATTTTCTATATTTTAGAATATAATGGTTATTTATGAAAAATTAAATTATGATATTTGTTTCCTTAATTGAATTGCATATTTCTTAATAAGATTTGATATTCTTTTAAGTAAAGTAAAATTCTCTCATAATAATATTATCTTTTATTCGTTAAGATTATCTTTAAAATATGAGAATAAATATTCAAAATTATAGTTAATTTTATTTGCAAAGATTCAAGATATTACAGATTATTTCTTAAAGTGATTTTTTTTTAATAAGATGAATAATGCACTTAGATTCATTAATCTATTAATTAACTCTTAATTAAAAGATCAATGAATTAGAAATTAAAAAAAAATTGACTAAGAGAACTACATTTTCTGACTAGATTGAGGTATTTAAGCTGACCGTGAGTTAACACCTCTACTTGGAAACTAACTTGGGGTTGAATTAATTAATTTTTGTTTGCTATGTTAGAATTGAAATTTACTTGATTGTTGAATATTTAAATTATTCTCATATGGATAAATTTGTGAACTTTTGAAATTATATGTAGCGATTATATATATATACACACATACATTTATATTTGACTGAATTCCTTTATGGGAAAGTTGGAAAGTTATGCATAATAACTAATTACTCAATTTTGATTTAATACACCCAAAGTTACTTAAATCAATTAGTGCTAATTGTTTTTGTCTTGCATCTATAGTTGTACATATTTAGATTAATAAATGCTTATAAACTAATAAGCATATATCAACATGCTATGTCGTTGTTTTAGCAGTTTGAGGAATTTTTTAGGAAGAAAGTTCGAAAAATTTGCGATGAATATTTATCTAATATCTTTTGAGGTTGCATAAAATATATGAGCAGATGTTTCTATGAAAAATAATGATTTTTGACCAAATAATTTAATATCTGAAGTAAATGTTCCAATATTTCATCATTGAGGTCGGAATCATGTTAATAAAGAAAAAAGTAATTATTCTATTAAAACCACATATATATAATGTTTTGAAGAAAAATTTCATTTTTCAAATATGATGCAAAAGAGATAATAATCTTGTACCTGTCGTACAATAAGAATTAAAATTCTTATTAATGAAAAAGAAACGATGTGTGGAAACAAAATTTGAAAATTTATTTGAATCTCTTGAAGAGATCATAACTTATTTTTTTAAACCCTAAATATTATGTTACAAGTTTCTTAGAATCTCATGAAGAGATTATTATTATTTTTGAAAACTTGTATATGAGATATTCAAATTTCTTTTAAATCTCATGAAGGGAATAAGAATAAACAATATTCATGTTTTGCATATAGTACATCTATGTTTATTATACGTAAAAGTAGATAATATGTTTTCAAAAATTCAAATGCTTAAGTGAAAAATCAAATATGATATTAAGTCCTGTAGACTTGATTAAAGATTTTGAAAAATGAAATAATATTTTGTTAGATGAGCATTGACAATTGATATACTTTATTATCTTGTAAATCAAAGAGAAGTTTAGTAAATTTGGAAGGTATATTTATATACTATATTTATTGTCTTCAATAGGAATTGCATATAGAAAATTATGTTTTCCTTCTAAATTGTATTCACATATATTTGTGTAGTTGAAACATATACAACAATGAACCTGAAATTCATTAATTCAAATATATTTTCCTTTAACATGATGAGTCATTTGGGTCAATAGTGCAAATAATTATTGAAAATATACATTCACATCCATTGAAGAACTAAAAGATTCTTCCATCTAATAAATTGTCATGGTGTCGTGTTTTTAAGAGATTAATTACCAAAGTCTCACTAGCTAAAATTGAAATAGAATGTTTCCTACTTTTGGAATAGATCTATGGTTTTATAATTTTTGTTGGCGCATCCACTTATTATTTTGTTTTGATAATGCTAGTGAGTTTGTATCCCAAACACTTGATAATTAATTGGGACAAGTGTTGAATATCATGTAGCTTATGTTCAAATAGCAAAACTTCTAGATCTGTATGAGATCATGTTATTATGTATGCTTGACCAATGACTAATGAGCTTATGGCCAGAAGCCAAATATATTCCAGTAAATGCTTAAATTGTTCCACAACAACAATTAAGATGATGAAGCAATTAGAATCTATATTGAAATGGAGTTTACATCAATTAATTACTTTGAACCCCTGATGGATCGTTTACTACACAATTTAATTGTTATTATTTGCAAATACACCATCTAAAATTGGAATCCCAATGCAATAAGTTGTCAATATTAATGAGTATGTGAAGAGATTGTGAAGTCTGATGCAAAAGCAAAGATCGGTCCCAATTTACAATTTCACAGTGAATTAAAATTCAGAAACATAAATTATGCATTTTAACAAAATTTTACAGCATGCTTAAAACAAAACAGAGAAGAGAAAATATGATTTAGATTTACTGACCCTTGAAGTCATAAAACCTTCACGAAATCCTCTCCAATGATCAGGAACTCTTCTCTCGAAACTCGATCTCAATGAACAAGAAAACAGTAATACCCAATGTGGACACCACCACAGAAGAGACTTTTGTATTCTCCTTAGGGTTGAGAATCATCGAAGTTTGTGGGCTCTGTGTATTAATTTGGTAGTGAGGGAGAGGAAGGATTTTGAGAGAAAATTATTCTAGAGAGTATTGTGGGAGAGCCAAAACCTTACAGACACTCTATTTCTTTTTGGAGAGAGAAACAAGGGGAGGGAGTTATAACTCCCTCCTTAATTAAATTCAAAATTGATTTAATAAATTATTTAATATATATAGATGATAACCACCTTATCATATAACATATATTAAACTATATGTTATATCGAATATAACACATAACCTATAGTTTTTATATTGAATCAAATACAATATAACCTATAGTTTGAATTCTCTTAATCATTTATGATATTTAATGTAAATTAAATTTATATTAAATTTAATTATATGAATCTAATCCATACATTATAATATATCAAATACATTATACTAACTATATCATATATAATTAAAATAAATTAATTAAAACAATTCAAAGTAATAAAGAGTAAATTGATTCTCAATTATCCCAGCTGAGCTATAGAAGGGACCTTATGGACCTTATAAACCTATAGTTTAAAGTTCCAATGGTACTTGATCAATTAATTAAACCACTTTAATTAAATTAATCAACTTCCATTAATTGCTGGTCACTTCACGAAAAATCGAAAACTACACTCTTCGCACTACAGATATATTTCTGTGTGCATTGGATATAACCAATTAACAATGCAACAATCCTTTAAAGTGCTAGTAAGTACAACTAGGCCAAAATTACCATTTTGCCCTTGTAGTTACATTTAACACCTTAAGTACCACTGATCCCTCTAATGAATAATAAGTCATAGTCTAATTATGACCAAACCTCTCTCGAGCCAAGAAAGGGTGTGGCGCCACATTATTCAAGCCTTGGAATCAGCCCATAAGAGAGTAATTTATCTACTTACTCTGACTTCAGAGAAAGAGTGAATTCCATCTCGTGTAGCTGTGTTCCCAGCTCCTCAATCAGACGAATCCCCAAAATGGTAGGCATGTTGAGTCGACGAACTGGCCACTATCACAAATGCAAATCAAAGGACCATCTTCATAGGTAAGAGTTCACAACTCACTTAAGCTTCAGGTCATGTCACCTATGGTCATCCTAGTGAAATGTAAGTCTACAATTAACGGTGTTATATAATGAGACTATTCATTTCATGGTCCGATCTTATACAAACTCTTTTGTATAGAACACCCCCCTTATATGTCTCTACATGAATGATCAGGATCAAATCATTTGTAGAACTTTACAACAATTGTAACATCTACAAAGCGGGTCATATTCGTAGTGTCACCAGAATAAGATACCCAGTCTTATCCATCTATTACAGACCATTTAGGTTATCACTTAAACATAATCCATCTGTATGTCTCTACATACATGTTTAAGCTTCACAAGATAACCTTGGATATTTATTTATTGGTTTTGTGAGTTAATGCTACTAAATGTTGAATAAAATACATCAGATTTTATTAAATAAATAAGCTATTTGTATAATACAATTATAAACTACAGGACACATAAGATTTAAGGCATCAACCCCAACAGTCAACAACATGCATGAAGCGTGATAGACACTTAGGTTCCAAATATAAAGATCCTAAAAAAAAGTAGTCAATAATCGAAATGACTCAGTTAAGAATATGGATATTATAGAAGAAATCTTAAATATGAGCATAAGAATATTAAAGTAAACAAGGATAATAAAGAGATCTCGATAAATTATATGTCATGACCAGAAAAAAAGATGGAACCATACTTAAATAAGTCGAAAACACTTTTGCATACAATGTTACTCACGATATTATTTATAAAAATGAGTATTATATACTCAGGTATATTGAAAAAAAATGTCGTGACATAGAAATTATTGACTTATGTGGAAAGAAACGGTCTAATAGAAATAAACTTATTTTTCAAATCGTGCGAACTAATAGTTCAAACATTAGATAATGCCAAACATGTGGGATACAAGTGAATATTTGTAAGAAAAAGAAATAGAATGAGGTCATATTGTATAATGCGAGACAAGTTCCACAATAATTATAGCAAATAAATGGTATTTATTATATTGAGACATATTCTCATATGAAGGATACAATGCCTTGAAATATCAAATTTATTTGGTTGTGTATGAAAAGCTTAACATACATCTTATGAATGTAGTCATTATATATTTATATGAATCTCTTAATAACTATATCCCTGAAGGATTAGAGATACCAAATTCCTATAATTCAAATATTAAAGAATTATATATAAAACATTCCTGAAGAATGTGATATAATCATTTTATTATATATTTGTTGATATGAGGGTATAAAAATAACCCCTATTTTTCCATATGCTTTTATAAAGAAATCACAACTTGAGATTTATTATATATATTATTTATATATATATGTTGATAATTTAAGCATAAACTCCTGAAGAGATTTCAAAGGAAAATAGAATTTCTTAAGAAATAAATTGAGATGATAAGTTTTTCTTTAGCTTGCAAATAAGGCATAAAGCAGATGGAGTTGTATCAATATATACACATAAAATCTTATATGGACTAGTTCCACCATTGAACATTCTTATGATGGTTCATTCACTTGGTGTAAAAAGATTATATCGTTCGATGTCAAAAAGATAATGAAGAATTTTGGGTCTTAAAGAAACATAATTTTTTGAAATTAATAAGTGCACTTATCTTTACTAGTTTATACGCTACTTATCTTAGCATAAATATAATATTCCTCAAAAGAAAGATATTGAAGTAGAGTTAAAAATATGTTATGTTTTTATTTGAGAATTAGTTTACATGGATTTATTTTATTCTCATAAATCTAATTGTGATCAAGTTGATTGTGAAGATGCAAATTACTTATCTAACCTATAAGAACTAGATCTTATACAGGTTACTTAGTATATAGAGGAATTTTTGTATTATGGAAATTTATGAAGCAGACCATAACAACTACTTTAATCATGTTAAAATCTTGATGATGTACAAGGCTAGCCAATAGTGTGATTATATGAAGATTATAAAGCATAAAGTACCGACATCACTATTCAACGAATTTCTTCAAAAGATGACTTAGAAGATTTATTGACAAAGGTGTTACCTGTAACAACATTTGTATGTGACAACCAAGAGTATCAAGTGATGTTTCATGAGGGGGAATAAATGTGTTGCACTCTTTTTTCCTTGACTATGGTTTTATTCCACTGGGTTTTCCTAGCAAAGTTTTTAATGAGGCAATTACTAAAGTATATGAATGAGGCACTCTTTTTCCTTCACTAGGTTTTTATCCCAGTGCATTTTTCCTAGTAAGGTTTTAATTGTTGGAGTTGCTGTCCTAAATCTCATTAGGTCCTATAGTTTATAATTGTAATGTACAAACAATTTATTTATTTAATAAAATATGAGATGTTTTATTTGACATTTAGTAACATTAAACTCACAAACCAATAAATTAACATCCAAGGTTATCGTATGTAGCTTAAACATGTAGGTAGAGACATACAGGTGGATCATGTTTAAGTGATAACCTAAATGGTCTGTAGTAGATGGATAAGGCTGGATATCTTATCCTGGTGACACTATGAATACGACTTGCTTTGTAGATGTTACAATTTGTTGTAAAGTGCTAGAAATGATCTAATCCTGATCACTCATGTGGAGACATGTGAGCAGGAGTATTCTATACAAAGGAGTCTGTATAAGACTGGATCACGAAATGACTAGTCTCATTATATAACGTCGTTCATAATATAGACTTACATTTCGCCAGGATGACCATAGGTGACATGACCTAAATCCTGAGTGAGTCGTGAATTCCTGTCTATGAAGATAGTCCTTTGATTTGTATGAGTGAGAGTGGCCAGATTGCCGACTCAATAAGCCTACCATGTAGGGGATTCATTTGATTGAGGAGCTAGGAACATAGCTACACAAGACAAAATTCACTCATTCTCCATTGTCGGGGTAAGTATATAGATTACTCATTTAAGGGCTGATTTCAGGACTTGAACAATGTGGCGTCACACCCTCTCCTAGCTCGGAGAGGTTTGGTCATAGTTGGACTATGACTTATTGTTCTTTAGAGGGATCAGTGGTACTTAAGGAGTTAGATGTAACTATAGGGGTAAAACGGTTATTTTGACCTAGCTATACTTATGAGCAATTTGTGAAGGGTGTTGACTGATTATATTCAATGAACGCAGCAATATATTTGTAGTGCGAAGAGTGCAACTGACGATCTTTAGTGGAGTGCTCGGCAACTAATGGATGTTGAATAATTTAATTAAAAGAGTTTAATTAATTATTCAAGTACCATTGGAGCTTCAATCTATAGGTCCATGAGGTCCCCTCTGTAGCTCAACAGGGATTTAATGAGAATCAGTTTTGGATTAATTTGAATTGTTCAAATTAAATGAGGGATATATTTAATTTAATTATATATGATATAATTACTATAATGTATTTGATACATTATTCGAGAGAAAATAAATATTTGAATATGATTCAAATATTAATTATATGAATTGGATTCATATAATTAAGTTTAGTATAAATGAGATTTATATTAAATACCATGCATTGATGAGAGAATTAAAAACTATAGGTTATATTGTATTTGATATAATATAAACTATAGCTTATGTTATATTAGATATAACATATAGTAAGTATATATTATATGTTAAGTTAGTTGATGTATAATTATATTTCTAAACTATAGTTAATGTATAACTATAGTTTTAATTTATTTAATTTTATTTTTATTTAAAATTTTTGAAATTTAAAATGGAGGGAGTTATCTAACTCCCTCCCCCTAATATCTCTCATCTCATTACGTGTAGGAGCGGTCAAGATTGAGAAGTTTTCTCTTCTTTTTTATAGAAGAGATTACAGGAAGATTCATGTTTTTTTCCTTGTGACTCTAGAAAAGTTTCCAAGAAAAAATCTCCTGGACTCTTTCCCTCTAAAAAAATACTTTTCCTCTCTACCAAAATTCTCACCACTCCTGTGATTCTCATCCCAAAAGAATACATAAGCCTTCTTGTGGTGGTGTCCATAGTTCGAGGGTTTTGAGTTTGTCACAATTTGGGAAAAAAAAAAGGAAATTCATGAAAAAGATCGGATCTTTAAAAGTAAGGGTTTCTTAATCCCTAATTCCTATTCCCTTTTCTATGTTGGTATGCTGTAAATTTTGTGTTATTGTATAACAATCATATTATGTAATTTTGCGTTCTGTGAAAAATAAAAAAATGGGATTATCTGCGTTTTTGCTCAGAGCCTTCACAAGTTTCTTCATTAACGAGGCATTTATTTTACATACTATGGATATCTAAGGGGGAATATTGTAAATGTAATATTGTTGATATCCATAACTAATTCATGTTACAACAAACCCATAATCTTCATAGGTTATCCAATCCCATGACCTCCCCATTAACTTATACCTTGTAACATACATTCCACCATGCCATATAAATAGGGTTGTAAAGTATTTTTGTAGATGATACCACAATTGAGTTCAATATTAGCTCTCTACTTCTTCTTTTCTAATTTTCTCTCTTATCTTGCTTTCATTATTATTTTGTTGTTCATATTCTTCTTATTTCATTGCACTATAGTTACTATAGTGATCAATTTGTTTGCAATTTTTTTTTGTTTAAAAAAATCAATTTTAAAATAAATTATATAAATATTCTTATTTTGTTTTCATATGGATATTCTCATTTTTTCTCTATTTCTCTGACTTATTACTTATTCATAGACTTATAATTTCTTTTAATTCTACTCTTAGTTTTGATAAAGCGTAAAGCGTTACAATCTTAATCTTAAACTTGTCTTATAGATTTAGTTTTGGTGGGTGGCCATTTGAAAATTAATTTAAAAAGGTATTTTATTAAACCTTCAAAAAATTGAAAAACATGTGTGATATAAAAGTAATAAGGTTTCAAAAGTGCAAATTACATTTCTAATCTCCAATGTTTGGTTATGTTGCATTTAGATTTTTGGGTTTCAAACTCAATAATTTTGTATTTGGTTGTATTATCGGTCTCTTTGTTAATTTTACCGTTATTAGGACACCTATTATTTGAACTAATTTTTTTTCATAAATTTTTAATTATTAAACTTGAGAAAACAGATTAAAGAGAAGATTGGGAGGAGGAATATGATGCAAAAAAGAGGATAAAAAATAAATATTAAATATTAAAATTAAGATAAGGTTTCACAACAACTTTTTATTAATAATTAGTACAGGAAAAAATGACGAGGATGCTATCATAATACAAAATTCAAAAATAAATTTGTTGAGTTTGAAAATAAAGACATGTTTAATAGGGAATTTGAAAAAAAGAGATTCAATAAAAATATAGTTTGGATTTCATATTTTCATATATGTGTTTGGTAGTATATTTAAAAAATGGATTCTCTTTTAATCAATTCTTTCAATATGTTTGAGGAATTGAAGTTACACATTCAATATTAGATTGGTTATAAGTCTATAACTTAATTAATTTGTGAATGTGTTTTATGTTAATAAAAAATTTCTATAATTATTATTTTGTAGTATTATATAATTTCTAACAAAATACATACTATATATTTTATTTTATTTTTTTTAAATGAATTAAATTTATAATTTGGCCTACAATATTTTTAGATATTATATCTTTATTTAATATAATTCCGTATTTTAGACAATATTTAAAAACAATTTTTAGACAAATCTGAATAAACTAAAAACGTACAACAATATTCAGAACCAAATTAATCAAAGACATAAAAATAAATAAATAAATAAAATGCATCATTATTGAACTCAACGAATCTGAAAGGATATACCTAAATTTGGATTGTCAACCAAACAACTTAGTGACCCGATGCAACCTAAGTTAAGCCTCCCGAACTAAAAGTGTCATTTTTTAAAAAATAATATCATAATTAAATTATTTTTTACTCTATTTTTTTTTTCCTTTCTAAACAAAGTTACTCCATTGTTACTTTGTGTATCAAATTGAATGTTTATTGTGTAAAACTCAATATTAATAAAATTAATGGATTTAACTAAAGTTTTACACTGTTTTTTTAGTTAAAATTAAAGTAGTGGATGATGAATTATCGCAAATTAAATATAAAAGGAAAGAAATCGAAACATTTAACTAAGTCTAAGGTGAGTTTGATGGTATTAGTGGGTGAATTCCAAATTTTATGATAAACGTTTCTACAACGTAACACGTTTAATGGTAAAAATTGATAATTTATATTATTATTTATTTAAAAAAAAATTAATATTGACTATAAACTTATCATGTTGTATCAATTTATCATTTCAATTTCATCAATTTTAACTCTAAACTTAAATACATGTTGATTCTTGATAAAGACAAAATTCTTACATATAAAAACTTTTCTAAAAGAAAAAAAGGGAGATCAATTTTTTTTTTTTAACAATATGTGGAGTGAGGAATCGAACATCTGACATTAATATTGATAATACAAAAACTATACTATGTTCATTTTGGCCGATCGATCATATTATATATTAAGATCATAAAGGAACACTGTGACATCTCAAATTTTTAGGTAATTTAAATTTAATGATCTTGAACTATCTAGAGGTTATTTTGAATTTTGAAGTTGAATTGGATTATTATACAAGGATAATTTAATTTTAAAATTTGCTTCGATGAAAGATTTGAAAATTTAATTTAAGAGAGTTTGGATTTAATTTAATTTGTGAAATTTGAATTAAATTTGGGAAAATTACCCCTTTTTTTATAATTTGGGGAAGATAACTAATTTAAATCAATTTTATAGGGTTATTGATTTAAATTTATTTGCAAAAGAATTTGGGGGTTTAGATTGAAGAAAAATTTGAAGTTTGGAATTTTGAGAAGATATTTGGAATTTGAAAAGGAAAAGGAAAAAGATTTATAAGTTTTATATATATATATATATATATATATATATATGTTTTGGAATTAATGAGAGAAAAAAATAAAGAAATAAGAAAAAAAAAAGAGAGTAAATTTCCTTCTCCCCTCGTCAAACGCATAATACCCCCGATTCCATCTCTCTCGACCAAAATCCTCGACCCACCGGACTCTGACCGTTCCGTCGTTCGTCTGCCAGCGTTGCGCTCCATCACCCACAGGCGTATGGAGATTCACCGTTAGAGCCGTTAGAGGTATTTAAATAATAATATGCTTAATTATAATATGGATCATATATGTGGATTAATAGTTTATCACATTGAGTTGTTTTATTAGATTAGATCTTATTATGGGTTGAGTATGTTAGCTTTAGGGCTTCAATCAAACCAAATATTTTGATGATAACAAACTCAGATTTTTTATACTAAAATTTCCAGTGTTTCAGAGTCACTATCTTGTAGAGCTCGGAAAGACGATTCCAACACAATTTGAATCGTTCAAATCAGAGTTCAAACGAGAAAGTTATAAGCAAAGGAAGATTGGAGAGGAAATCCAACGTGGCAGTGACACGTGGCACCTTGCTGATGTGACACACAAACGGTCAATATTGATAACGTGGCGGATGATGTGATGCTCCAACCAGTCACTTTTTGCTGACATGGCGATGATGTGGCACATGATGTGGCATTGACGTGCCGACCGTGGACGAGTGAGATAATGACAAGTGGCTGGATTTCTTCACAGAATGCGGTGCGTGACGCTCAATCTCCTCCCCTGTGCGCGTGGTGCTCATATCATCCGACTATTTTTTATTTTCATTTTTATTTCCTTATTTTCCTTTAATTTTCTGATCCAATTTTCTCCAAATTCTAACCAAATTTCAATCTTTTCAAATTTGATTTCCTTCCTAAATTTTCATCCTTCAAATCCTTTTTATTCTCCAAATCTCAATAATTCCAATCTTTCAAAATTACTTTTCAAATCCTTTCCTTTTCTATTTTTATTCAATCTCCACCCTTCATTTGCAATCATATCCAATAGCCAAAATTTATCCCCTAGCCTATAAATTCGACTTGATTTTACTCTTCATATACACACCAAAAGCTATTAAGTCTTAACCTCTCAATTCTCTCTACTCCTAAATTGGCCTAGAGTTATTTTTCTAGAGTTTTTTTTGTGAGTGCTCAACTTGTGTATTTAGCGCTTTTCTTTTAATTTTTGGGAATTGTATTAAGGTGTGGGTACACCTTGGGTTGTGAGAAAAAGATGTTTGATCCTGAATGGATCTTGGGTTTCTCTTTAGCCTAGGAAAAAGAGGGAGTCTTGGAGAGTGGAGTAGGCAATTTGCCCAATCACTATAATTCCTGGTATTTTTTCTTCCTTTCTCTTTTATTTCTTGTTTTCAAATTTTTTGCTTCTTGTCTTAGTTATTTTTTTTAATCTTTCCAAATTGCATGATTTAACTTTTAGTATGTTATTTAAATTTATCCTTGATTAAATTGTAAAAAAAAAAAAAATTTGGTAGTCAACCCTATTCACCCCCTCTAGTGTTGTCTTTAGATCCTACAGCGTATGGACTTAATGGGTAGACGATGGGTAGACGACATTTGGAGTTTTGGTTGAAGAAGACAATAGCCAATTTTGCAATGGAATCTGGTATGATATTCTTGAAAATTAAGCATGAATGATCTTAGGGTTATATCTATTTAATATAGACCTAAAGTATTTATGCTAACAGAAGCTAGTCGAGTCACTAAGCCACCATTTTTCTCTCTTCCTCTTCCAGTCGTGAGTTCGTTGTGGCTCGTGAGGCTGCTATTGTAACTGAATCCCTGTGCAACGAGCCGCTCAAGATCGTTGTACTCCGCCATCCTGGTCGACGCCCAGCCGTCTGCGCCTCCCTTGGTTTCACGAGCGCTGCCAGATCTGTTCCTCGTCGTTCCTTTCTGCCGACCTCAAATGTTCAACCAGTCGCCATTTCTTGGGTAAGTTCACCGGATCTTGGAATTTGGTAGAGTTTTGGGTAAGTTTTTGCTAAGTTTGGTTAAAATCTTGGATTAGTTCTTGAGGAATAATGTTTAACCATTCAATTTTGGTTATAAATTTTTTATACCCTCTATGTTTGGATTTTCTTTTAGAATCAAGCATTAAAGGTTATTGAGGTGTCGTCCACCAATTTTGGGACCGTTTCCGACATAGTTTGGGTAAGTGATTGGTCCTTGGAATTGTAAATTTTGATGTAATTTTGGTGATTGAGAATTTTGAATTAAGACTTAGGTAAATGTCTTTCTACTAGTTCACCTTCGAACCCTGCGCATATTTATGATTGGACTGTTAATTTTAGATAGATTGGGCGGTCTATTTTAGACTGATTGGACTGGTGTATTCTAGACTGATTGGACTATAAATTTCATGATATGAACTGATTTGACTATCTTGACCGTGATGATATGTAAAATTGACTGAGGACGTAGTTATAATTTTACCTTTAAAATAAATGACTGTAATTATAACAAATGAGTTATATGTGAATTAATGCATGCTAAGTTTAAATTGTTCTTGTTAACTCTGGGTAGGTGTACACTGTACGACTGATTGTGTGCTCTTTCGGGACCACACCATGGCTGTCTGTATATGTGCACATTTATGATTGATTTGTGTACCTTCGGGTTACACATTATGACTGATGCTTGTTCCTTTGCGATCATGTTTACGATTGATGACTGATGCGTGTTTCATCCGAATCCTGTTTACACTGATTTATGTACCCTCGAGTTACATATTATGACTAATGCGTGATTCTTCAGAATCACGTTTATGACTAATAGGTGACCCTTCAAGATCACCACAATTGTTATGATATGGGTGTATACCGATTCCTAGATAGACTAGTTAATAGGTTACCTAGAGGGCCTAGTAACGGGTCACTTATTGGGTATTGTTATACTCATTAACGATAGGAATGGATTGGCGGAACAGTTTATGGTTTTGTTTTGAACATTATCTTTGCCAATTTTTTTTTATTGGGATCCTGATTACGTATTTTGTTCTACTTAATTTACTTGTCAATTTAATATTTTTGGTTTGAAATAAACTCTTCGATGTCACTGATCTTGTGCTATGACGATCAAAATATTTTGAATGAAAATGAGTACGTAACAACCCATGTCAGAGTACTCAAAGGATTTGGTGATTACAAATACGATCCTATATAGGTAAGTATAACATTTTATCTAACTTTACTTTGAAACTTTGGCAGTATTTTTTTTTAATTGGCCTACTTAACTTTAAATTTTCAATTTCATTAGACTAATTTCAAATTTAGACAAACATTAAATCAACACCTTTTCAAAATCAAGGTAGAAATTACTCAATAAATCCAATAATCAATCACATAAAATTTTCTAAATTCACATAAAAATCACACGAGGTTCAGCTTAACAAACATTCAAAATAAAGTCACAAAAAATGGTACAATCTTAGCTATTGAAAATCCAAAACCTATGTCACAAACATATAACATTACCAAAATTCCAAAGAACTTTTGTATGAAAGTAACGGTAAAATTTCAAAACATGTTTAAATTCCAAGATCAAGGTTATGAAATTAAAAATGAAAATTGATATAAAAAAATAAAATTAAGGGTAGATTTTTTTATTTTCACAAAAATGTTGTTAACACAGTGACCATATTACCCTTGTTACCACAATTGACTAAGAACAAATTTCAAAGCCTTCCAAAATATCCTCACACCTAATCGAATGTTTAGATTCGTATGGAAAAATCGGGTAATTCAAAACAAATTGTGTGACCGACACGGTGACGAATGACGGGTGCAGGACTTTTGTGATTGGCTGAGAATAGGGGAAAAAGAGGAGCAGTTGAAGGCTGTGATGTAACGGATGATGACAGCCCTGTGGCCCTATCCACTCCACACCAACTCCAAGTACATGTAATTCGTATGTCACACCAATTTGTAGCCTCTAACTACTTGAACCGCAACCAATCAAATATGTACACGTTTATGCCTAATTTTTTTGTGTGTAATTTATCATTGCTTGCTTGTGAGGTGGAAAAGGTTTTTATAAACATTTTTTAAAAAAGTGAAAATGAAATAAACATTTCAAAAATGGTGGATATATCCTCATTCTTATATATATTTTGTATAAAGAGAAGGGGAGAATGAATTAGACCTTGTACCTAATCATTTTCTAATTATAAATATATGTTAAATAATTTTTTCAATTTAAAAATGTATTTAATAGATCTTTAAACTTTTAAATTTGTGACTTTAATCTTAAGTTAAATAAAATATTTTAGACTTCGTTTGGTTACTAATTAATTTTTTATTTTGAAAATTAAGCTTAAAAATATCATTTTTACCTCTAATTTTTTTCTTTGTTTTATACTTTAACCAATATTTTTAAAAATTCACCAAGGTTTTGAAATAAAAATATATAATTTTTAAAAACTTGTTTTTGTTTTTTAAATTTTGTTAAGAATTCAAATTTTTTTTTTTTACTTAAAAAAAGATGTAAAACATTGTAAGAAATCGAGAAAAGATAGACTTAATTTTCAAAATCTAAAATCCAAAAACCAAAATTCAAATTGTTACTAGTTGAGACTTTATATTTGAGTTTTAAAATAACTTACACTTGATTCCTAAATTGTTAATTTTTCACTTATACGCAATGACAATAAATCGAATTACTATTAGGTTTCAACATAAGTCTATGAGTTTCTACAAACTAAACCTAGTTTACCACTTACAAGGGTTGGTAAAGTTATAAACTTTCAATCAAGTCCAAATGGTTAAATATAAACTTAGTTAATAGGAAAACTAAGAAAGTTTTTTTTTTTTTCCATTTTTCTTTTTACCCTTCTTCTTCACGACAAAGGGCATACTTTATTTATTTATTTTAAAAGTTACATCTTGCTATTGTTTATGGTGAGGGAATAATATTAAAGAGATAATGGATTAGCTCAAAAAAAAAAAAAAGTTTTTTTTTTTAATTATGTTTGGTACGATGGTCAAAACTAATACTTGTGACAACAAAGAAAAATGTATATTTATGTATGTATAATATATTTTGTAAATGAATCTAGTAAGTCTATGAAAATAATATTCAAATCATTGTAATAATGACAACAATCAAAATGCAATTGGATATGATCCTTATAATATTTCTATATTGACATTGAGATGCAATACACCTTTTTTTTTCTTTTTAATTTTCTTTTTGTTGGCCCCAATTTTTCATTAATTTTTATGGGCACCGTCCTTGGATGGACTATTTTGATGTACGTTTTAAATATTGATGGTCTTGAATTTTCGATATATTTGTTTTTACCTATCAATCTTCACACATTTGTTCTAGTATCGAAACTTCGGAAAAAGAAATTATTTATTGAATGTTATTTCTTTATGCAAATTATTCAATAAAACTCTATTTTCTTTTTTATTCAATAATATCTTATTGAGGATCCAAATCTCTAACAAAGTGATAATTAAAGGTATAAATAGGTTGGATTGGATTGGGTTAGGAAATTTTCTAGACCAACTCGAAGATTCGGATTAGTCGGGTTGGCTACCTGAATGACTTGAATAATGTCACCAACTCAACCCAACTCTTACAATTTGGATTGAGTTGGGTTGAATGGGGTTGAGTTGTCGAATTATTTATTTATTAATTAATTAACTTAAAATACTTAAATTTGTGTATAACACAAACAAATATTTAAAATTTTATTCAAATGTTAAATATTAAAATCCAAGATATCTATTACAAACTTCATACAAACATCATAAAAGTATATGAGTTATATATTTATAAGTTATAATTATATATATTTTTAATAATACTAGAAATTTAGGTTGGGTTGTATTAATTCGAATTTTTAAAAGTATAACCCGAACTCAGTCCAATCTAAAAAAAATAAAAATTTCAACCCAACCCAATCCTTACGATTTGAATTGGATGGTTCAAGTTATTCAAATTTTCAGGACTAATAAAAATTTAACCTATACATAGGTCATGATGAGTGAATATATGTGTGTAGGATGGATGATTGATTTGAAATCTCATGAATTCCCATACCTAAATTTGAAAATATATATGTTAGAATTTTTCTTTGGAAGAAACAAAGAAAATAATTTCCAATTTTAGTTTTAAAAAATTAATAAGGATGATTATAAGAAGCTGGAAAACATAATGATGGTAGAACAACATGTAAAAGTATATTGAAATTAAATATAGTTTTATTTAAAATTAATATCAGATTTAGTCCTAAACTTTCATGTTTTTATTTTTAATTTGTCATTGTATTTTAAAACTTGTTAAATGAGTCTTTAACTTTCAACTATATGAGAAATAGGCGCATTTTTTTTAAAAAAAAATAAAGTATGATATTATTTAAAGAAAAAAATCGGTCATTGAAGTAATGAATTTATAAAATCTCAAACATACACAAACAAAATGAATTTATAAAGAATAATTTTAAAATTTTAAAATAATCTATTTTAAAAAACTAGTGGCCAAAACATATTTTAAAAAGTATGAAAATGAACATGAGATTAAAAAAATAATTTTAACAAATTATTTTCCAATCAATTTTACCAAACACTAGATTAAGATTTTTGGGTTTATCATTCTTAACACTCTTAAAGGCAATCCCCAATACACCCTAAGCTAATAATTTAACCAAACTGGAAAAAAAATAAAAATAAAAATAAAAAATCAATAGCGGGTTCAAATGCTCCGGTTCGGTCTGGATGAATGATGGAGCGGGTTCAAAGGGACAAGAGTGGGGTCCACTCGTTGGAAATGCGTGGCTTTGTGGGATGAATTAGCCGTTAGAAACCCCATTTTGCGGACTTTTTCGCTAATCACCTTCCACCTATGGCGTCCTTCGCTCGGCTGCTTCTTCCCTGAACCCTAACACAACCCTCTTCCATTTTTCTTCTTCCTTCTCCTCTCTCCATCAATGGCGGATTTCTCCTTCCTCTCCGACACAGACGATTCCGCCGTCGAAGATCTTCTTTCCCAAACTCAGGATCTCTGTGTTCTCGAGCAACTCTCTGCCATCAACTGCTCTGGCTTCACCAACTCCGTTCTTCCCACTGACCTTGAATCCCGATTCCGCAAGCTCAAATCCTTTCCTGCTGCTAAATCCGAGACCAGGTCCGGTTTCGATTCCAAGAATAATCCGTCTGTACACTCTGCCGATGAGAATTTGGGCGACGATTTTGCTGGGTTTTCTCCGTCTAAACAGAGTCATAAGAAGGAATTAGGGTTTAGCCCTAAATCTCAGTCGCAGCGTCTTCCGGATTCTTCATCGGGAAAAGTAAATTCGACGCCTCGTTCCAGAGCGAAATCGAAATGTAGGCACGTTTCATCTCCTTCGAATTCTTCGTCTTCGTCTAGTGAAATCGATGAAATCTCAGTATCGAAGAATGATAGCGAAATCCGCTCGAAAACCAAGTCGGAATCGGGATACTTGGCTTCTCCGCCACAATCTCCGCCGAGAAAAACCGGTTGTTTTTGGTGTTCACCGAAGAAAACTTCGGAGAAGAAGAATAGCGGCAACAGAATTCTGGAGAATGACCTTGGATGGGGTAAGAACAACGATTTTCTCTCAGACTTGAACATTTTTTCGGCAAAAGAGCAACAGAAAATTCTGAAAAAGGCAATGAAAGAGGAAGAGAAGATAAATCGGGAGGCTGAGAAAATTGTGAAATGGGCGAAGCAAGCTTCTGCTAGGATGAATATTTCAGACATTGAAGACGAGCTTAGCGATCAAGAAATCAAGAAATGAGTATGAATTTTTTTCTGCTGTTCATGGTTAATCGTGTTCTTGCATACAATCAACTATATATACACACATCACTTGAGCTAAGGTTTCTTCATATATATATAGAAATATAGCATGAAACATATGTTTTTGTTAGTTCTATGAATCATGGGAATTTAGAGATAATGAAGCTGTAATGCCATTGCCTGTTTCTTGGAATTTCTTTGAAGTTTGGAAATGGAGAAAAGAAATATACAGTTACGTTTATATGATTATCTTCTTTAATCACTTTTGGAATTCATTTGTTGTTGATAAATGAGACTAGAAATCCTTTTTTAAACTGTGTTGATTAATTATTGTTATTTTCTTTTGTTTAATTTCCCCCCTTTATCAGGCTAAATATTCTTTTGACAATAGGTTAATTAAGTTGTAATATACTCTTGACAATTCATAATCATTTCAAGGAATATACATCTATTAGAATATTTGACAAAAATTAGAATATGAAACAATGTGTAAATCCCCCGGAACATAACAAAATCTAGATTTAAGATATGGATCACTGTGGAAATCATCTTAAACATAATTAAATTGAGATTAGAACACCGCCATAATCCCTTGAGGTCATTGTTAAACCCATTTCAAATTCTTATTTTCATTCCAAATGCTAATGGATTCATAATTAATGGTTGTTTTAAAACATTTATAAAAGGTCAAGAGTAATGTTGTAGGTGATTTCAGATCGAAAAGATATAATCGACATAAAATAGAGACATAAGTAGTGAAGCCAAGAAAACAAGTTCGGACCAAATATAGCATGGACTTGAGAATAAGGTTAGCTTGGGTCAAGGCCCAAATTAATATTATCAGCCTTTGTCTCTGCCTTGGACAAGGCTACGAGCCTAATAAAATCACTAATAGCAGATGTCTTGTGTATGCCTTGACCCAAAGTAATCACCTTAAGACCCAAATGGGCCTAGGAGAAGGGGCTCGGCCTCGGTCTCAACCAAAAACAAAATGGAGCATGCCCCTCGAATCAGTGAGATGAAGAATTATCTCAAAGTTATTCTGAAACTCTAAAACTTTTTTTTTTCTTTTTTTTTTTTTTAGAAAAAATCCTAAGCTAGTTTAATTGGTATGGTTAACAAGTGATGTTAATTCCGTCATATATATATATATATATATATATATATATGTTGAAACCCTAGATACAGTTAGGGTTGTTAAGAAAATCCAATGATCCAAAAAACTCGATCAGTCCAACCAAATTCCTACCGTTTGAGTTGGATTATCAACTCATTTGGGTTGATTTAGGTTCACATAAATGAAAATTTCTTGGATCAAATTGATTCATGGGTTCACATAAATAATTCAAACTAATCCGGATTTGTTTTTAATTTTGAAAAGTATGTTGCTTTTACTTATGATACAATTATTTTCACATATATTTATTTTATTTTACTTTATTTTTCATGATTTTTTTGGTTAATTTATTCTTTAACAACTCCAAAAATAATTTTTTTATAACTTGATATTAAACTATTAATGTTAATTTGATATATGAAAATGATTACATAAATTTTTTACATATTAGTATTTGATTTATTTTTAGAACAAAAATTTAAATAAATGATCCGACTAACCCGAACTATTTAGGCTGGTTCATTATTTAATAAGAATTATTTGAGTTGAAAAAATTCACAACCCCAACAATTGGGTTGGGTCTAAAAAATGCTTAAACCCAATCCAATCCACGAAAATCCCTAGATATAATAACAAATACTAAAAGTGTGCATATTGCATAATAATAAAAGTTTAGTGACCGTTTAACTGATTTAGCTTTAGTTATAAAAACTACATCACAATTTAAAAATTATATAAAAAAAATAAAGCATCTATGAATATGGAGGCCGCGTAAATTAAAAATTGAAACAATATCATTCCATGACATTATAAAACTCAATCAAACACATGTACAAATATTTTCTAGATGAAAATTTAAATACTAGCATTATCATTCTTCTTAATATGGGTCGAGAAAAGGAAAACAAGTACAATAGTTAAATGCCTTCAAATCTTCTCGTAAATCTCATTCCCTATGATCGTGCTACAAAACATCCATACTAAGTGGAGCCAATGGATTATGGAACAAAAAGATTGTAATTTATCAACCAAGATAAAAGCTTTATTACTAAAAGAAGTTCTAATTATTAAAATACAATTGTTCAAGAGATACAAACTTAAAGATACTTGAAACTCAACGACTTTGGATGATCTTAGCTTCAAAAAGAAACTTGGATTCCATAACCTAAACCAAAATACAACAAACAATGTCAAGTTAAAATGGAGTTACAGAATAACATTTTATCAAATATTTGGAAGGTGGGATTTATCACTAAAGGGTTAACAAATACTTGAAGATTGAGACTAAGGGACCTAGGTCTCCTCCACATTGGCAGGCAGCGAAAGCACTACAAGAATTTTGAACTTTAATGTCGGTTGGAAAAAATGAAATCAGATGTATAATGTCGATTTAAAAAAAAATGGATATTTAATGTCAGTCTTAAACCGATATTAAAGATGGGCTACAATGTCGGATTAAAATCGATATTAAAGATCCCCATTTATTTTGTTTTTAACTTTAATAAAAAATCTCTCTTTCATTTCAATATCTTTCTTCTCTCTCCTTTCTCACTTCTCTCTTACAAACTCTCTCTAGCCCTTGACCGCACCAATCATCTCTTGCTGGCATTTGTGGGTTGTCGTCGTGTCGTCTGTGTGCAGATCTGGTGTTCGTGGTTTGTCGTCATGTCATTCGCATGCAAATTTGGCCAAGCAGATTGAGTTTCATGTGCAGCCGTGCAGATCTTGTGCAGATCCGACGTTCGTGGGTTGTCTTCGTGTCGTTTGCGTGCAGATCCAACGTTTGAGTGTAGATCCGGCCAAGCAGATTGAATTTCGTGTGCGGCCGTGCAGATCGCGTATAGTGGCGTTCGTGGGTTGTCTTCATGTCGTTCGCATCCAGATCCTACGTTCACGTGCAGCTCCAGCATTCGCGTGCAAATCTAGTTGTACAATTCTGGCCATGCAGATCGTGTGCAGATCCGACGTTCGTGGGTTGTCGTCGTCGGCATTACAAGCTCAGTCGTGTTGGGTAAGCCGGCCGGTCGTCAGATCTGTTCCAATCTTCGAGCTCAGTTCGGGTCTTTTCAAGTTTTGTGGGTTGTTTCCGTTGTTTGCTTGGAAAGGTAAAATTTTCTTTTCATATGTATTCTCAATTTAGTAATTTAAAGTTATTTCATTCATTTTATTTCTATTCTAATGATTAAGCTTCTTGAAATTTTGAAATGTTGGAATTAAATTAGTTCAAGAATATATAATTGGTTGGTATTCTTGCTTGGTGTGGTTCAAGTTTATATTAAAACTATATTTTTTTCAATTATTTATAAACTAATTTGGTCTTACTTGGTCGATTAAGCTTGCTTGGTGTGGTTCAAGTGTGATTTCATTCATTTTATTTTTATTCCAATGATTAAGTTTCTTGAAATTTTGAAATGTTGAAATGAAATTAGTTCAAGAATATGTACTTGGTCGATAGTCTTACTTGGTGTGGTTTAAGTGTATATTAGAACCATTTTTTTTCAATTATATTTGGCCTTTAATATTTTATTTGTATTATTCTTTTGAGTTCATCTCAAAATTTAAGGTAAACTAATTTGGGTATTGTTGTTGATTATGGATCATAAGATTTTAAAGTGTTGAAATGAAAATTAGTTCATGAATATGAACTTGTTTGATGGACTTGCTATCATTTTTTAATTTGGTGGCTAATGTGTTTATAGAACATTTTCTTGGGTTATATTTCAGTCTTAAAAATATTTTATTTGTATTCTTTTGTGTTTGTCATGCTGATATAATCAAGTTTTAGGTCTTATGTGTTTAACATGTTTTCTTAGCTCTTAATTCAAGTATTTATGTTTGGCTAATGTTTTCAAACTATTTAGTGGATTGAAAACATGGCAAGCTAAGCACTATCTCCAACACCATCAGTCTTCTCCAAAATGGAAACATATAAAGGTAAATTTACATTCATATTTTAATAAATTATGTTCATTCAAACATAAAAATAATTACTTTCAACTTCTTCACATGCAGTGTCCCCATCAATTATATTTTATAGGATGCGGGTACTATGTGCAAAAGTATATACACGAAATAGTGCATAATCCTATTACTCCCATTACTAGCCTCGTACATAAATTATTCATTTTTTTTTTATATACTAGCTTTAATTTAATAAATGATGTAAACTTATGTTGAGTTTATCTTTTTTTTTCCTTTTCTCCTTTTTGTAGTTCAATACAAAAAATGCATATACCCAAGGAGAGATTGACGTAATTTGAACACAATGGACAAGTTTTGTTGGCCGATTTGTGTAAGGATGTACTAATTGTTTTTTTTTTTTTTTTTTTTTTTTTTTTTTTTTTTCTCAATAGAATGTAAATGCTAGCTTAGAATGAATCTTGATGAGTTTTGAGTAAAATATGCAAATTTAGAATGAATCTGAAGTACTAATCAGTTGGTTTGTGGATAGTCAAATTATTATCTAACCATGATCTTTTTATTGAAAGATTTATGTATAATTTTTTTGTTTATGGGTATTTGGTGTAAGTACTCATAGAAGTACTAATTGATATTTGTGAAGGGGAAAAATGATTGTTAATATTATAGAAGTGTTTGATATTTCTGATTGTAGTTTTGAAGAAACGAGTGTTGGATATGATAATTTTAATTATTGTTCTATGGAAGTGTGTTATCAATATACAAATGTTGGTTATTATGTTTATTCATATTTGATAAGTACTTATAGAATGGATTGGAATTGCTAATTGTTGTTTGTGGATAAATTATTATAGAAATGTGCTTCATTGCAGGTAACTTTGTGTTTAGTTTTGTGGTAGAGTGTATTGTTATGTCTATTGTTATTTTAAGTTTGGGTTTTGTGCATTTATAGGTGGAAGAGAAATATTGTTAACTTGCAATGCAGAATATAACAGCCATGCATTATAATAAATAATTTTTTCATATTTTTAATAAAATACGACGACGTAAATTTCCTGATCCAACACGAGACATATAGTGACATTTTTAACTCGACCGACATTAAAAATCGATTGGAAAATTTAAAAAATGAAGTATAAAAAAACGGGCAATTATTGAAAAAATGGGTAAAAAATCGATATTGAAGATGATGTATAATATCAGTTTTAAACGAACATTGAAGAAGGAGTGCAATGTCGGTTTTCAACCGACATTGAAGATAATTGGTACTGATATTTTAGTTAGCTATAATGTCGGTTTAAAACCAACATTAAATACAACTGGCATTAAAGACATTTTATAACACGATCTTCAATTTCGGGTTTCAATCGACATTAAAAGCCTTTTAATGTCAGTTTTAAACCGACATTAAAGCCCAAAATTCTTGTAATGGAGGCAAGCAATTGTTGTAAGTTCATCTACAAGCAAATGGACACGTAGGGGCTATTTAACAAGATCATCAAGTGAAATCTCAAAGCTAAGTTGGAAAGACAAAAGGGGTTATGGCCTGAAGAGCTATTAAATGTATTGTGGGTTTATCAAACGGTTTCTTTCGGATTTGACCGGATGGGAAATCCGTTTGAACAACCTATTAGGACTGTGAGCTAATAATCCGGTCATGATTCAAGACTGAATCTTCTGGATCTTGTGGAAGAAGAAGTCCACACCTTTCTATTTTTAGTAAGCATTAAGTTAGTGGTTTGTGGTTATTTTGTTGTTATTAGACTATAAATATAAGTCCATCAATTGAATAAAATAGAGAAGTTCCATTACTTTTCTTTCTCTTGCTAATATACTTTGCTTCCAGAATATTTTTGTTTTGTCTATTTCTTCAAATATATATTAGAGTGCGTGAGATTTTTTTTTTTGGTGCAGATCCCTGGTTTTTAAACCAACATTTGGTATTAGAGCTAGGTTGTCTTCTCATCGCAGTTTCCACCGTTCAACGAAGATATCGAGCATCTCACAGCAAGCGAAGGAGAACGGCAGAGTGCCAATTCTCTACTCGATGTTGACTCCTCACAACTACACAGTGTGGGTGATAAAGGCGGAAGCAATCCTCGGCGCCCAAGGAGTTTGGGAGGCGATAGAGCCGGCGAGAGGAGCCGAAGTGGATGTGAAGAAGGACAAGAAGGCGCGCGCGTACATTCTCCAATGCATCTCGGAAGACGTGCTTCTACAAATCGCGAAGAAGAAGACCACAAAGGAAATATGGGATAGTCTCAAGGCGAGGTACTTAGGCAGCGAGCGGGTGAAGATGGCACGAGTTCAAACCTTGAAGAGCGGGCTTGATGTTCTTCGGATGAAGGAGACCGAGACAATTGATGAGTTCGCGGGAAAAATCAGCGGATTAGCAAGCAAGTTCTCCACCCTCGGTGTTGCACTTGAGGATTCATCATTGGTCAAGAAGCTCTTGGACTCCGTCCCCGACAAATATTTCCCCGTCATCGCCAGAATCGAGCAATTCCTAGATCTCGAAACCATGTCGTTTGAAGAGGCGATTAGACGAATGAAGGCGTACAAGGAACGGACGGCGCGACTTCGAGGAAACAACAACATGGGAAGTTCGGTGATGGATCATCCAATCAGATCATGGGAAAAGGAACAGTTGTGTTCGAGTGCAAAAACGGTGATAAGAAGACTCTCTAAGAGGTGTACTACATTTCAAAGCTATGTAGCAACATCATAAGCCTCGGGCAAATGACAGAAGATGGGAACAAGGTGCAAATGGCGGGAGATGCCATGAAAGTGTGTGACAGGAGCGGGAAGCTCTTGATGTCGGTGAAGCGAACACAAAATTGCTTGTACAAGATAACCTTGAAGACGTTCCAGTAAGTCTGCCTTCTGACGAGCCTAGAAGATCCAGCTTGGTTGTGGTACGCGAGACTTGGCCATGTTATGCGAACTCATGGGCGAGAAGAAATTGGCAGTTGGAGTACCACCAGTACTCAACCAAACAAGTTATGCGAAACGTGCGTGATTACCAAACAAGCTAGGTTGTCGTTCCGGCGCCAATAATCCTATAGAGTAGAGAAGCCGCTAGAACTCCTCCATGCCGATATTTGCAGACCGATTTCACCGTGTACTCTCATTGGCAACAAGTATTTTCTGCTGATCGTTGACGATTCCACAGGATGGATGTGGCTGTACATGTTAGAGGCAAAAAGTATGCACTCGAAGCATTCAAGAAATTCAAACTCTTGATGGAGAACAAGACGGAGTACAAGATCGGAACACTCCGGACGGATCGAGGTGGCGAGTTCTTATTTGTGGAGTTCACTCAATTTTGCAAAAAAGAAGGAATCGAGCGACACCTCACTGCTCCATATTCACCGTAACAGAATGGCGTCGTAGAGCGTCATAACCGTACCGTAATGGCAATGACGAGATCACTCTTCAAAAGCATGCACGTGCCAGCAAGGTTTTGGGGAGAGGCAGTGAGACACGCGGTTTATGTGTTAAACCATCTTCCAACGAAGGCCCTTGGAGAACGCACACCATTTGAAGCTTGGATGGGGAGAAAGCCACATCTTGCACACTTGAAAGTGTTTAGTTGTGTGGCATATGTAAAAAACACAACCCCTCACCTTAAGAAACTTGACGACCGAAGCTCGCCGATGGTATATTTTGGTGTCGAAGAAGGATGCAAAGCTCATCACTTATATGACCCGAGCCGTGGAAAACTAAAAATTAGTAGAGATGTCGTTTTTCAAGAGATTCTTGAATGGGATTGGAACGAAGGCGTTAATGACGACAAGGAGATTCCGAAGTTTCAGATGATGGACCAATTTTATTCCAACGAGGCCGATAATATGGAGGATACAGAAATCGGGGTCGAAAATGCCGCACCACAAGTAGCCGAGATACCCGAAATTGGAAAGACTAGTCCATCTACTCCATCGACGAACACACCAGTCCGTCTAAGATCTCTCGTTGACATCTATGCCAACACAGAGGAAGTTGTAGACGGTGAAGAATAAGAAAATGAGGTGATGATGGTGGTGTCTAAAGAACCGACTTGCTACCAAGAAGCTGCGACCGAGGCCCACTGGTACGAAGCAATGGAGAACGAGCTGAAATCCATTGAGAAGAACAACACATGGAGTCGAACCAAGCTTCCACCAGGACACAAACCCATTGGTCTAAAATAGGTGTTCAAATTGAAGAAAGACTCTAATGGAGAAGTTGTCAAGCACAAAGCAAGATTGGTTGCTAAAGGCTATGTACAAAGACAAGGCATCAACTTTGAAGAAGTTTTTGCACCAGTTGCAAGACTTGACACCGTTCGAGTCATTCTTGCACTCGCTGT
The DNA here is from genome assembly GCF_027475165.1 of Benincasa hispida. NCBI lineage: Eukaryota > Viridiplantae > Streptophyta > Magnoliopsida > Cucurbitales > Cucurbitaceae > Benincasa > Benincasa hispida. The sequence goes on along the minus strand of NC_143478.1, from coordinate 80,299,189 downwards.
AAACCGAAATTGGGAGGTACACCATCTAGATGTGAAGTCGGCGTTTCTCAATGGGGAATTGGAAGAGGAAGTATATGTTACTCAATCGGAGGGATTTTAGGTTCCAAACTAGAAACACAAGGTGTATAGGTTGTCGAAGGCTCTCTACGGATTGAGACAAGCTCCACGTGCTTGGGACATTCAACTTGATAAGAGTCTCAAAGAGCTTGGCTTTGGGAAATGCATTCAAGAGCAAGTAGTCAACACAAGAAGAGAAGGAGAAGAAAGTGTTCTTGTTGGAGTGTATGTTGACGACCTCAATGTAACGGGAAGTAGCACCGAAAAAGTCAACAAGTTCAAGCAATAAATGATGGCAAAATTTGAAATGAGCGATTTGGGTCTTCTCTCTTACTACTTAAGGATTGATGTGGAACAACAGAAGGGTCGAATCGTGCTCAAACAACCAACTTATGTCAAAAGAATCTTGTCCCAGTTCGGAAGGGCTGACTGCAATGCCACAAAGTACCCGATGGAACCCAAGGCACAACTTCACAAAGACATGGAAGGAGCACCAATTGATGCTACGGAGTACAGAAGCATCGTTGGTTGTCTTAGATACTTGTTGAACACAAGACTAGATCTCTCATATGCTGTTGGGATGGCGAGAAGGTATATGGAAAGGCCTACGACCATGCATCACAAGGTGGTCAAGCAAATACTTAGGTATTTGAGAGGGACAATTCACTTTGGGCTCACTTATGTGAAAGGTCCCTGAGAAGTCGATATATTTGGCTACTCTGACATTGATTTAGCCGGTGATCTCGATGGGAGGAAAAGCACAAGTGGAATGGCGTTTTACTTAAATGAAAGCTTAGTTTCATGGAATTCGCAAAAGCAAAATACGGTGGCACTCTCATCTTGTGAATTCAAGTTCATGGCAGCCACTACCGCGGCTTACCAAGCGTTGTGGTTAAGAAGCCTTGTTAGCAAGTTAACTAGAATGGAGCCAAGACCAGTAACATTGTTCGTGGACAACAAATCCGCGATAGCTCTCATGAAGAATCCCATTTTTCATGGCCGCAGTAAGCACATAGATACACGCTTTCATTTCATTCGAGAGTATGTCGAGAAGGGGAAAATTGTCGTTAAATTTGTCAACACCGGAGAACAACGAGCCGACACACTGACCAAAGCATTGACAGGAGTGAAGTTAGCTGAAGCTGCTATGCGTTAGCTACTTGGTGTTCGTGATTTAGAATCATGTCAGGATTAGGGGGAGTAGTGTAAGCTAATAATCCGGTCATGATTCAAGACTTAATCTTCCGGATCGTGTGGAAGAAGAAGTCCACACTTTGCTATTTTTAGTAAGCATTAAGTTAGTTATCAGACTATAAATGTAAGTCCATCAATTGAATAAAATATAGGAGTTCCATTACTTTTCTTTCTCTCGCTAATATATTTTGCTTCTAGAATATTTTTGTTTTGTTTGTTTCTTCAAATATATATCAGAGTGCGTGAGATTTTTTTTTTTGGTGCAGATCCCTGGTTTTTAAACCAAAAAGGACCACAGAGATTCATTCTACAAGGAGTAGATCGAGAACAAAGTGCATAATTAGTAGAGGAAGAGGAACTTGTGATTTCAAGATCGGGATCGCTTATTGGGATTTAATAGAATTCAAGTCTATTAGGGACTACTTGATGATTTCGAACCTTCTAATTGTTCGCTTATCAGGTCACTGGCTTTTTTGAATTTCTATTTCTTCAACATCACAAACTTCTACTGGGGAGACCCTTTTCTCACTTATGTTTGGAGTTGAGGTCATAGTTCTAGTGGAGATCGGGATTCCTTCTCCTCGGGTCGATTAATTCAAGTTTAGTTAAGAATGATGATGCATTCTGATTACACATGAATCTTTTAGAAGAATATGTGAGACTGCACATCTTTGGGTTGTAGAATATAAAAGTTGAGTTGCATGTTATTAGAACTCATAAGTGGAAATTTAAAGTAGGTGACCTAGTTCTTAGGTGGGGAATGCCTATGAAGGAACCTTTGAAGGTCCTTGAGCGGGAGCGTGGAGATCGATCCAAAATTTATTTCCACAGAATAAAAATTACAGAATACAAATGTTATGCATTATCATAAATTTACAGCATGCAAACAAGAAGGAATGAGAGAATTAGGGTGAGAGAAAACTTACCCTTGAAGAACCCTTCTTCATGTATCACGAATAAACTTGATCCAAATGGTCACCATCATGAAAAGAGCCTCTTGTATTCTCTAATGGGATGAGAATAACTAAGGAGTTGTAGGCTCTTAAGTTTTTGGAAGAGAAGAAGTGATTGGAAAAACTATTTTTCCATAGAAGAACTTCTATCTCTTTTTGGAATTTTGTAAGTCTATTGAGCACTATATCCACACATGCACTAAAATAAAAAGATATAAGGGGAAGAGAGTTACAACTCCCTCCCAAAACTATTTAATATATATATATATATACTATATGTTATATATAATATAACACATAACCTATAGTTTAATATTGTATCAAATACAATCTAACCTATAGTTTATCAAATACAATCTAACCTATAGTTTTCATTCTCTCAACAGTGCATGATATTTAATATAAATCCTATTTATGATAAAATTAATTATATTAATTCAACTAATATAATTAATATTTGAATCAAATTCAAATATTTATTTTATCTCAAATAATGTATCAAATACATTGTAGTAATTATATCATATATAATTAAGTAGAACTAATTATATCACATATAATTAATTTCCTCAATTAATTTAAACAATTCAAATTAATCCATAATTGATTCTCATTTAATTCCTATTGAGCTACAGAGAGGACCTCATGGACTTGTAGATTAAAGCTCCAATGATACTTGAATAATTAATTAAGCTCTTTAATTAAATTATTCAACATCCATAACTATCAGACACTCCACTAAAGACCGACAACTGCATTCTTCGCATTTTAAATATATTTTGTGTTCATTGGATATAACTAGTCAATAGTGCGATGACCATTCAAGGAAGCAATTTATCTACTTTTCCCTACCTCGGGGAAGGATTGAATTCCGTCTTATGTAGCTGTGTTCCTAGCTCCCCGATTTAATGAATCCCTAAAATGGTAGGTTTATTGAGTCGGCGATCTGGCCACTCTCACCCATATAAATCAAAGGACTATCTTCATAGATAGAAGTTCACAGCTTATTCAGGATTTAGGTCACGTCACCTATGGTCATCGTGGTGAAATGTAAGTCTCTATCATGATTGATATTATATAATGAGACTAGTCATTTCGTGGTCCAGTCTTATACAAACTTCTTTGTATAAAATATCTCCGCTCACATATCTCCACGTGAATGATCAATATCAGATCGTTTGTAGCATTTTATAACAATTGTAACCTCTATAAAGCAAGCCATACTCGTAGTGTTACCAGGATAAGGTACCCAACCCTATCCATCTACTACAGACCATTTAGGTTATCACTTAAACGTGAACACCTATATGTCTTTACATACATGTTTAAGCTATAAAAGATAACCTTGGATGTTAGCTTATTGGTTTGTGGGTTTAATTATATCTAAATGTCAAGTAAAACATTTCATATTTTATTAAATAAATAAAATATTTGTACAACAAAATTACAAAGTACAGGACCCTACGAAATTTAGGGCATCAACCCCAACAACCTAACACTAAGGATCCTAGCAAAAGAGCCTTATGACCGAATTGGGAGGGCCCTTATCAAGTTGCGGAGGTTATTTGACCTAGAACTTATGGTTTAGTTGACATGGGTGGGAAGAATTTGATTCACTCATGGAATGCTGAACATCTAAGCTTTTATTACCAGTAGGCTTCTTAGTATACTTTTATAGTGAGCATTTTGTATTTTCAGCTTTGCTTCAAATTGGTAGTGTGAATTTCATGGTTTATTTTTATTCATGCAATTCAAATTATCTTTCTCAAATTTGCAATAAGCATTTTGAATCTTCTATCTTACTCAAGCAATAATAATTTTGTCTTGTGGGTAAAATTTGTTTTGTTTGAGTGAGGACCGATAGTACTAATTTTGTCGAATCAAAAGCTAAAGCTACAAGTTTCAATAGGCAAAAGTTAAAGCTACAAATTTCAATAGGTAAAAGTTAAAGCTACAAATTTCAATAGGTAAAAGCTAAAAGTTTCAATTGGTCAAGCTGTAAGCTTGAACTGCAAGAAAAAGCTTTAAGCTTGAGTTGCAGGCAAAAAGTTGTAAGCTTGAGCACCAGGCAAAGATTACATGCTCCAATGAGTTCTCTAAGGAAAAAAAAAAAAACAACTGACAAAGCTCACTAATCGAAAGATTACAAGTTGAGAAGTTTTGGATTATTCATCCATATGGTCAATATATCCAAGTTCCACCAATGTTCTCGAATTTGTGAATATAGAATGCCTTAGAGAAATGTGTTGGTAAAGTCTGAGATGTCATTCTAAGGGGCGATTGGTGCTGGTTGGCTCGTAAAAACACCTATGCTTGTCATACTTTGATTTTCATCATCTCGCCAAGCGTTGACTTTGGATTGAACGAAGTTGAAGTCGATGTTGGGGCACTACAAGAAAAACCACCTTTCTTGATGTTTGCAATTTTAAATACTTGACTTTTTTATGAAAAAATGTCAAGCAATAGGTGATTTTAAAGAAAACAAACGTCAAGAATTGATTTTAAAAAGTAGGGATTGTGCATTTTTCCTAAAAAATACAGTACTTGATGTTTTAAAAATGTCAAGTTCAATTAATGGATTCTTGATGTTTTAAAAACATCAAGAATTGTAGAATATACAGGGTGTAGGAGTATATCAGCATGTAACGGAAACAACAAGAATTAGTAAGCATTCTAATTCATTAATTTTGGCTATAAATGAAGCATGCTCATACAATAATAAGAGGGTTTGAAGCCATATCTTTGTAACTTTAGAATCTCTAATTCAGCTGCAAATCTTCTCTAACTCTCGTTGTGAACCATTTCAAGATATTCCTTACTATTCTCTTGGAGTTTTAGATTGAGTTGTGGGACTCAAAATAAGCTTGAATGAAGGGAATTTGGAGAAGAACACACTTCTACACCCACTTGAAGAAAACCTTCTTCAACTTAAATTTTTCTGTAAAAATTCAACTGATGCATGCCTAAATTCCACTTCCATCTTCTCTATTTATTGCAGGACATTCATGCAAATAAGAAGGCTACATGAGGTGCAGCTCATGCTTGGAAGATTGAAGTAAAAACAAGTGGGAAAATGAGTGAGCTTCTTGTTTAAGATAGTGGAGAAATCCAATTTTTCAATTTTGTATTTTTCCAATTTTAATTTTTTTTTATAAATTTATTTTCAAAATCAATTTTAATTTTCAAAATCAAAACTTTATTAATTTCATAAATTAATTATCTAATAAAATTAATAATAAATAATTAATTAAATAATTTAATTAATTCTAATTAATTTAATATCAAATATTAAATTAATTTTACACAAATTCCATCTTCATGAATTTAATGTTTAAATCATATTTAAATATTAATTAAATTCTCCAATTTTGTTTAATTTCAAAATTAAACGTGTAATTATATCTCATATAACTACTAATTTCTTTAATTCTAATTCGAACGTTTCAAATTAACTTATCATGCTACTCTAAAGCTAATCCATTTATTAGCTAGTAGGGGAACCTCGCGGACCTACCGATCATGAGCTCCAACGATCGAGATTAATTGGCTAAACTCAACACCAAATTAACCCCATTTATTAACTAATGGGTCACTCCACTAAAGCCCATAGTTGCAGTCCCTATATATTATGTCCACTCGATATAACAATGATTAGTAAGTTAACCCTTCATAGGTTGTTCATAATAACGGTTGGGTCAAATGTCTGTTTTACCCCCGAGATTACCTCTTGTTCCTTAAGTTCCACTGATCCTCTAATAAACAATTGGTTTGTCATCCGATCAACAAACCGAGTCCCTCTTAGGCAAATGAGAGGGTGGAGCCTCTTGTTTAAGACCCAGAGTCAACATTTAAGGGAACAACCTCTCCACTATCCCTAAAAACAGGCATGAGTGAATTTATAAAGTAAGAGTGATTGATTTCGTGGTCCGATCTTGTACAAACCCATTGCATAGGACGCCTCCACTCCTCATGTCATAACATATACGAATTAGGATCACATCATTTATGGAACTTTACAACTCTTTATAACAACTGCAGTGTGGGCCGCATCCAATAGTGTTACCAAAATAAGGCACCCAACCTCATTCATATACTATAGATCATTTTGATTATTTACTCGAACCTGATCCACTTTTATGTATCCACATAAAGTTCAAATACTCATGTAATAGTCATGGATCTTTGTAGTTTATTGGATTTATTTCTAAAACGAAATAAGCAATTTATATATTCAATAAAACTTATTGAATTTTCAGAATAAGTTTTAAGACATAAAACCCAACATAGGGTAGCGTTGTAACGCTTAAAAGTAGCATTGCAACGCTATGTGTTTTGACGAAAAAATGAAAAACGTGCGCATCTCATGCACGCAGCGTTGCAATGCTCTCAATAGCATTACAATGCTATGGGTTTCGACGGAAAAATTGCGTCTTCTTCAACAGCATTGCAACGCTATCAGACATATTTAAAAGAAATTCCAACATATTTAGTCGATTTTATTTACAATACACTAGAAATCTTCTTGGTTTTTCACTTCTTTTTGATGCATCTTTGTTATTCCATCAATCTTGAAGAGATTCTTCATTGTGTTAAGTAGATTTGAGACATGAACTTTCAAAGTTAGGGCTTAATCTTGATTTTCTTGTTTAGATTGGGTTTAAGTCTTTATTTTCTTGGTTTAATTTGACTTAATCTTGATTTTATTGTTTAGATTAGGTTTAATTCTTGATTTTCTTGGTTTGAGGCATGAAGTTTCAAAGTTAGGGCTTGATTTTCTTGGTTTGAGATATGAACTTTCAGAGTTAGGGCTTGATTTTCTTGGTTTAAGGCATGAACTTTTAGAGTTACGGCTTGAATTTTTTGGTTTGAGGCTTGAACTTTTAAAGTTAGGGTTTAATCGCTCATGTATATTCTTGAATCTCATAATAAACTCTTGTTTAATATTATTCTTGAATGAGATTGAATTTTAGAGAACTTACGAAAGTTGGGACTGACACTTTAATTCAATGCTTTGCCAAAGTTAGGGCTTTAATTTTAGAGAACTTGCAAGAATTTGCCACTTATCTTTAATTAAATGCTTGCCAAAGTTAGATATGTCAATGTGTCTAATTTGTTAGGGCTTTATGAACTAAGTAATGCTTTGCCAAACTTGGGTTCAATTTTTAGTTATTGGAATTAATATATGTTTAGCACATTAGAGGACGTGCACACCTTAGGTTCAATTTGTTTAGGTTTGATTACACCTTGGGTTCAATTTTTTTAGATGTGTTTGTCTTTGTTCTTTGATTTACCTTGAGGTTCTCTGATTTATCTTACTTTCTTGAGGTTGGAATGTTGTAGAGCTAGAAATGACAAGTTATATGTATTGGGAACTTGTTTGTTTTCCACAACTTGTTTTTTGAAGTTGATCATTGTTTATCATCATTACTACAGAAATTGGATTACTTGACGTTTTTCTAATGTCAAATAAAAGGGTATACTTGACACTTATAAAAGCGTCAACTATTCGAGTGTCAAGTATAGTGTGATAACTTGACTTAGAAAAAACGTCAAGTAATATGTTTCTTGATTTTATGTCAATAAAGATAATACACTTGACATTGGTGGTATGTCAAGTTTATTCGAGTGTTAAGTATAGTGTGATACTTTTTGACGTTTTTTATGTGTCAAGTATATGTCTTTTTGTTTTCAAATTAAATGCCCCAATCGATATTCTCATTTTCTACCTTGTATTTCAACAATACAATTACATCAAATAAATAAACATTATACATTTAAGATCTATCAACTCAATATATTCACTAAAAATCCATATGTTCAACTATGAACACCCCTCACAAATTACAACAATATTTCTCTTTCACATGTACATGCACAAAATAAAATCTCAACTATTGCTTTTGTATACAAAACTCAACTTTCAACAAACACAAAAGTGACCAATTGTTTAATAAATAACCTCTCAACAAAGTACATTATTTAATATATTCATTGAGCTTTGAAGTCTAAAGATCGAGAACTAAGGGTCAGGCAAGCCATGTTTAAGCAAGTCCATCTGTAAAATAGAAAAAAGGGATATAACATCAAATTTCAAAATATATAAATAAGTGTTAAAATACAACAACGGAATCCAACCTTTGAAAGGTTCAATAATGATGGTTACAAAACGCAAATTCCAGCAACTATGTAACAATTCCAAAAGAGTTTCAAGGCCTTAATACCTATCAAAACGTCCAAACATCGTTAACTTTGTTGGACAGTGGCTCCAATCCCTTGAAATCTTTAAATTGAACATAAAAAGTTGAAAATAACTAAATTATTAGACCAATACTTCAATGGGTAACAAAGAACTATTAATACTAACCTACAAACTTATCAAAACCTTGCCAAGATCGGTCTCAAACCTATTGGATAGCAACTCAACTCCTTCTAACACTTCAAAATTAATCTCATCATCAAACATTCAAACAAGCAAATCATTACAGAAGATGTTACATTAAAACCCAAATCAGAAATTCATTCAAATACATCCAAAACACTTACTTGAAGTGTTTGCTGAAATCGATGCTTCATTTGAGCCTCGACCAAATTTCCTAAAAAGAAAACAAAAGAGGAACAAGAACACTCATAGACTAATTTATTTGTCCAGTCTGAATATACATCAAACCAAAATTTAATAACAATTTACTAAAAGTTACCAAAATTTTCCAAAGTCAAAACCTTGCAACCTCGCACAACACGCTTCCAATCTTTAAACTCCGCTACAACCTGAATCTATGACCCAAACATAATGGGTGTTTATTAGAACTAACCCAAAATCAAACAATAATCAAGATTATGCATATAAACCCACAAAATTACCAAACCTTAACCAAAACAAGGATTGGAGGTGTTCAGCTACAGATCTGGGTGGGGCTGGGGGTGTTCGGCTGCAGATCTGAGCAGGACTGAAGAGATGAAAGCGGTTGGGGGCGTTCGGCTATAGATCTAGACGCGGCTGAAGCGGTAAAAGCGGGTGGGGGCGTTCGGCTACAAATCTGGGTGGGGCTGAAGATTGGCGAACGATGTGCACAGCTGGCCTGCTGGCGCGGCTAAGCAGACGGCGAGGGAGCTGAGCAGACGACGAGGGAGAGAGCTAGCGCGACTGAGCAGACGACGAAATGAAAAACTCAATAACAGCAGTGTGAACGGAGGTGAGTGGAGAATGAAAGCTGACGACGACTAGGGCTCTTGACGCATGGAAGAAGAAAAAAAAATGGGGGGAAGGGGAAGGTTGTGAGTGAGATGGTGAAGGAGAAAAGAAATGGTTTTTAATTTGAGAAGGAAATGAAAATGGGAGAGGAAAATATTATTTTATTTGATAATTTTGGTAGGAGCGAAACCAAATTTGAGAGAGAAATGAAAATGGGAGAGGAAGGGGAACAAAAAATAAAGTCTCTACATGATCGTTGAGTAAAGTAAAGGAGGAGAGAAAGAGTTTTTAATTTGAGAGGGAAATGAAAATAGTAAAGTCTCTACATGATCGCTGAGTAACATTAGACAATCACCCACAAACACCTCGTGATCGCTTACCCGAAACTACATGATCGCTTACAAAACATTACACGATCGCTTACCAGTTTCTATACGATTGCCTATCCAATGCTATACGATCACCTACCAAATTCTACACGATCACCGAGCTCTGTTACACTACACGATCGCTTAGCTTTGCTACACGATTGTTGAGTAACACTAAACGATCGCCCACAAACACCCCGTGATCGCTTACCGAGAACTACACGATCGCTTACAAAACATTACACGATCGCTTACCAGTTTCTATACGATCGCCTACCAAATGCTACACGATCGCTGAGCTCTGCTACACAATCGCTGAGTAACACTAGACGATCGCTTATACACACCTCGCGATCGCTTACCCGGAACTACATGATCGCTTACAAAACATTACACGATCGTTTACTAGTTTCTATACGATCGCCTACCAAATGCTACACGATCGTTGAGCTCTGCTACACGATTGCTTAGTAGAAGTAGACGACAAGCAGCACATAATTGGAGGCCTATCAAATATCTAAAATATTCTGCCAATCTCTGCTTTTTTAATCCTTTTACTTGACACGAAAGAAATCTCAAGTAAGAGTTTCTTATACTTGACACATGAAATGTGTCAAGTAAGACCTTATATTACTTGACATAAAAATCGTGTCAAGTAAAGGTTCGCGTGAAAATATCTGAAATATTCTGTCAATCTCCGCTTTTTTAACACTTTTACTTGACATTTTTTTGTCCAAAATCATATTATTTGACTTTTTCCACAGAAACGTCAAGTAATTAAAAACTACAAGTGTCAAGTAATGTAGATTTTGTAGTAGTGCATCTTTTCTTACTAGATTTACAATCATGGATAATTCATGGATGCACATGAGTAGATTAACCAAAGATAATGAATTGGGTGTGGAAAACTTCATAAAACTTGGATTTTTTTAATACAAATAGCTCATATATTCATTGTCCTTGTTTGTAATGTTGGGGAATTGTGAAAAGCATAGTAGTAAGAATATTAGAGATCATTTATATGTCAATGGGATTGATGAAAGTTATAAAATCTGGTTTTGGCATGGGAAAAAACTTCCTAACTCATCATTTTGTGGAGAATCTTCTAAGTATGACACCCATATGTATGAAGAGGATGTTGGAAGTTTAAAAGAAATGTTGAAGTTGCTCATGAGGAATATTCAAGAAATCCAAATGGATTTGAGAAGTTGCTTAATGATGCTGAAAAACCGTTATACGAAGGGTGCAAAAAATACATTAAGTTTACTACATTAGTCAAATTGTATAATTTAAAAGTTAGATATGGATGGAGTGATACTAGTTTTTCAGAACTACTCAAAATCATAAAGGAAAATTTGCCCACTATCAATGAGCTCCAAAATTCAATGTATGAAGCAAAAAAAACTTTAGGTGCAGTAGGAATGAAATATGAGAAGATTCATGCATGCCCTAATGATTGTTGTTTGTGTAGAAAAGAATATGCAGATGCAATTGAATGTCCTGAATGTGGTGAATCAAGATGGAAAAACGGGAAGGATACAAAATGTGAGAAAAAAAACAGATACCTTAAAAAATGTTATTGTACTTTCCACCAATTCCACGATTCAAAAGGCTTTTTAGAAGTATTGATTGTGCTAAAAACTTGTTTTGGCACGTTGGTGAAAATATTGTAGATGGTAAGTTTGTTGGGGTTGATGCCTTAAACTCTCATTGGGTCCTGTAGTTTGTAAACACCTGTATTGAACAAACACTTGTGAGTTAATAATATGAGATATTTTTTCACTGTTGTCTATAAAACATGAGATGTTTTATTTGATTTACCACAAACCAACAAACTAAGATCCCTGGTGTTGTTGTAACTTAAGCATGTATGTGGAGACATACAAGTGAATCATGCCTTAAGTGATAACCAAAATAATCTGTAGTATATGAATATAGGAGGGAAACCTTATCCTGGTGACACTACGGATCCGACCCGCTTTGTAGATAGTTACAAGTGTTGTGACGTGCTACAGATGGTCTGATTTTGATCATTCATGTGAAGACATGCGAGCGGGAGTGTCCTATACAAAGAAGTTTGTATAAGATCAGACCACGAAATGTTTAATCTCGTTATATAATGTCATTCATGATAGATACTTCACTTCACTAGGATGACCATAGGTAACATGACCTTAATCCTAAGTGAATTGGGAACTCTTGCCTTTGAGGGCAGTCCTTTGATTTGTATGGGTGCGAGTAGCCAGATCACCGACTCAAACCTACCACTTTGGGGATTCGTTTGATTGGGGAGCTAGGAACTCAGCTACACAAGATGGAATTCACTCATTCCCTGAAGCAGGGGTAAATAGATAGATTGCTCCCTTAAGGGCTGATTCCGAAGCTTGAACGATGTGGCGCCACACATCTTTTCATGACCCAAGAGGTGTCCACTCATAGTAGGACTATGATGTATTGTTAATTAGGAGGGATCAATGGTATTTAAAGAGTTAGAGATGTAACTATAGGGGCAAAACAGTAAATTGGTCCAGCTGTACTTACGAGCATTTGTGAATGGTTATCGTACTATTGCCTGGTTATATCCGATGGACATAGAAATATATCTGTGAGAATAGTGCAGCTGTCGGTCTTTAGTGGAGTACCCGGTAGTTAACGGACGGTGGATCTTGTGACTAAAGAGTTTAGTCAGCTATTCACGTACCGTTGGAGCTTTAAGCTACAGGTCCATAAGGTCCCCTTAGTAGTTTAATGGATTCAAGTTGAAAAATAAGTTTTTGGGTCAGTTTGAAGTGTTCATTGACAAAAGAGAGTTTGATTATATATGATATGATTAAATTAGTTCAATTATATATGATATAATTGACATGATGTATGAGATATATTAATTGGAAGAAAATGATGTAAATATGATTTATATCAAGTAAAGGAGAAAAAAACCATGGTTTAAATGTTGCATATAATGTGATATTAAAACTATAGGTTATAAATATAATATGATAAGTTAGTTATTATATTTATTTATGATTAAAACAGTTATGAGATAATTGTTGGTGGTTTCTCCTTAACCGCATGTGAAAGTGGGAGGTTTTATTCAGTTTTCATAACTGAAGGATAAAATGAAAAATGTTTTCATTTTGGAAGAGTATTGAAGAATCGCTTCATTAGAGTGCACTACCTATCATTTAGCTCACGAGAGACTACACAACAACTTCAAGTGTTTGTCTAAATGATTGTGTACACACGCTGTTGACTAAACGATCGTGTAAAGTTGTACTAAGCGATCGCGCGCTTAAGCGAGCTTCTCTAAACGATCAAACCTATTTTACTAAACGATCATGTACCTTTACTAAACGATTAAGCACAAGTCTATACGATAGAATCTATAATCTCCCACTTGCTTGGTTGTTGAGTTCGATCATAGTTTCCTCATTCCCTCTACCAAATCCAATAAAGCCCACACCTCCTGGATTCTCACTCCGAGAATACCAAGGTCACTAAGTGGTGGTGTCCGAGAGGTTGCTTGTTCGTGGAGAAGACTATTCGTGTGCTAAGCGACATCGAGAGATTTGGGTAGACGATTGAATTGGCGTTCTAAGTGACAATGAGAGGTGCTGGTCCAAGAATCCACGAGAGCAGGAGAAAGTTAGAAGAAGAGTTCTTCAAAAGGTATGTCTCTCGTTCCTTTGTATTTAATTTATGAAAGCATGTCTTAATTTGTTCTGAAATACATAACTAGTTTGTATGTTTGTGAATGTTTGTAATTCTGTCACAATTAATTTGGAACGATCTTGCTTCCGCTCATAGGTTCTCTTTGATAAAAGTTCCTTTAAAGTTACAACATCCAATAGACTCTTTGGCTTGGAAGTTAGTAGACTCTAAATGGCCAGACTTTGATTCTGAACCTAGGAATAGTAAGATAAGTATTAAATTTACTTGAAGTATATGACATATAGCTTAATTATATTAAATTTTGTTTCTTTTTAGGATGAGATCTCAAAGAATAATACAGATCCATTGTGCCACAGACATCATTCTCCCAATGATATCTTAACACAAGCTTTGGGTACTCAAGAAAGGCACAGGCATGTGAGTGGGGTTGGTGGTTTTGTTACTCCAACGATTTACTTTCATACAGTGAAACAAAAATCAAAACATGGGAAGGATGAAAACAAGGAAATTGTAAGTGAGAATGAAGCACTTCGTCAACGTGTTTGAGAATTAGAAGCTCGTCTTCAAATGTCATCTTCTACAACATTTTCTGAGCATGGAAGTTGCTCTAAGCAATTTTTAACATATGGGATCGAACCTCAAGATAAACAAAAAGACAAGATAAAGATTGCATATGAAAAGAAACAGAAAAAGAAGGTTAAGATGGAGGAGATTAAGTCCCTAGAGAAACAAAGAGACAAGATAAAGGTGAATGTAAATTGCAATGTAGAAGATTTGAAAATCTTTAAGGTAAGTGATTCTAATAAAATCAATAAGTTTATCAAATGTCTAATTTTTCTACTTTATATACTTTTGTTGCTATGATTTTGTTGCATTAGGAGAAATCTTCAATGGGAATGACTAAGAAAAAAGAAGTTAGTGACTTAACATCGGTTCTTCCGGTATTTTTGAAATCCATTTTTAGATATGCTGAGAAGGTGAAAGCCAAAGAGTAGTATTTCTTTACAACTTCTAGTTAGACTTTTTGGCATCAGTCGAAAGAGTTGTGTCCTGCGAGAGGACATAATTAACTTTTGTAACATGGATGAAGTCAAGACAATGATTTTGGTGGCTTACATGGCATAAGTAATGTTATTACTTTTGTAGACTTCAGTTCTGACGTTTCTTTCCAATTTTGGTCATCTATATTAATGTTATAAATATTTTGAAGGTACTTGCACTCATCCTTTATTGATTCAAAGGAAATTTCACAATACACTTTTGTAGATCCATCTCTCATTTCCTCTAGACATAAGTCTTAGGAAGTTAAAACTCGAAACCTGTGTAGTAGACTGATGGTCTTAGAAGCAAACCAAATAGTTCTTGCTTCTTTTAATCCTGGGTGAGTTAAAACACGTTTTGTTTTTATCAATTTCCATTAGCAATAAAAATACAAAGTATATTTTATTAAATAGTGGTCATTGGACACTACTTGCTATAAATGCATACGATGATACACCTAGACTCAATAAGGACAACATCACGGGTAGATATACGATATATAACTAACACATAAGTTAACCTTTTTCATTTGTAGTGTTTGTTTTTAAGTGTACTTGATTTTAGAATAATTTGTGGTTATTTCTTGATTAATAGGGAAATGGCGATGTTTCAATCTCAATGGAATATTAAGAAAAGCCGGAAGCAAACCTTATGGAGAACAGTAAAGGCAAGTATAAATTAACAATGACTACTTATTCATCATATTAAGTACACATCTAGTGCGTAAGGATTACTTCCTTCTTATTTACTGATTTTTTCTCTATAGTGTCATCTACAAGTTGGGAGTACCGAATGTGGATACTACATCATGAGGTATATGAGGGATATTGTGACCAAAAGAAGCATTGTTATCTCAGATTTAGTATGTTATCGTTATTTCGACATTTCAAATAGCATAGGAAAAAAAAGAATCCATTATAATATTTGGCTTTTATGTTCATAGATTGATAAAAGGAAAACATACTCACAAATTGAGTTAGATGAGGTGCAGATAGAGTTGGCTGAATTTTTAGATTGCTATATGTGATTGTGGTTGGTCATTTTGGATGTGTTTGTTCTGGCTGATTAATTTCTGGATTTACTTCATATCCATATAGGTATAACTATCTTTTGGATTAGTTCATATCAAATACGCACGGGGGAGGGGGGATAGTTTTGGATTGGTACATGTGTGGGTAGATGGATGGTTTTGTTGATAGAAGTTTTGGAAATATATTTTTCGAAACTGTTCATATTGGGTTGACTGCTAGAATTATGTTCCTTATATTGTTTTGGAAGTGTCCATATGGGTTGACTGTTAGAATTATGTTCCTTAGGTTGTACTATTGACAATGTTAAAGAGGTTAAGTTTTTATAAAGAGATATTGGTGGTTTTTTTTGTTGATATATAAGTTTGTAAATGCGTGTATATTATTTATTTGATTGATGAATGTATGTCATATATATATTAATGTGATTGTTGGATCAAAATACAGGAGCAATTATAGGTAAAAATGTCAACATTATAGATTTTTCTAAAAAAATCACAAGCAAATTTCTTGACGTTTTTTAAATGTCAAGTTCACAAAATTTCTTGACTTTTTTTTCCTTATGAAGAATGCTCATATTCTTGATATTTCAAAAATGTCAAATGTCTGTGTTTCTTGACCTTTTTTAAATGTCAAGTTCAAAAAATTTCTTGACGTTTTTTCCTTGTCAAGAATGCCCATATTCTTGAAATTTCAAACATGTCAGGTGTCTGTGTTTCTTGACATTTTTTAAATGTCAAGTGTCACTTTTCTTGACATTTTTAAAACGTCAAGAAAATCGACATTCTTGACACTAGCTTCCTTGACATTTTAAAAAACGTCAAAAAAAGTAGTGGGGTATTTTGTTCGTACACTACCCACGACCAACGTAACTCCATACTGGAGGCAATCATCCTCTATTTGGTGGTAGGCTTTTGTTTTTTTGAAGTTCTCAGTCAAATATTTAGCATTGGATAACTTAGCCTGAGCTTTCTGCAATTCTGCTTCAACAACAGACAACTTTTTCTCCAACTTGTTTATTAAAATATGGGAAGCATCATATCGAGATTGAAATGTCATTGGAGATCCTTGGGCATTAGCAAGCAAGATGGACACCTCAACATGAAGATTTAAAACTCGATCAAATTCTTATCAAGAGACGTAGTTTTGTTTAAGAAGTTCCACCTCGTTGCTTAATCTTTCATGGTTTTGCTTGTGACAATCCACCTTGTTGCTTAAATTTTGATAGTCTTTGGACATTTCATAGGACGCCTGAAGAAAAGAAACAAGAAAAATAAAAATATATAGCTGAAAAACATAAAGATCTAGTTTAGTAGAGTCACTTACCATGCAGAGGTGCTGGTTGGCTTATTTCATTCATGATCTTGGATAGGCGTGCGATCGGGTCAACACTCTCTCCTTTAGACATGCCCATTGATCCATAGCTTGATTCAAGAGCGCAACCTCATCCTTTACAGATTTATATGGACCGTTGAAGTAAAAAAGATCAGGCGTAGATGACCTAGCCCCTTTAATAACGGAAGGGGTTGGTAATATTATGGGTTGTTGAGAGAAGAGTGGAAAGGCTTGGAGGCATGGACGTCGGGAAGGTGGCTCTTCAGATGAAGGCGTGGATGGGGTCAATACTAGTTGGAGCACCCATTGAAGAGATTATGGGGATAGAGATAGTAGAATGGGCATGAGAAGTGGATGCACTAGTTCCCAGTGCAGCAGCCATTCCCTGGCGCATAGATTTGCGAGGTGCCATTTCCAAATAAAAGGTTAGATAAAGCTATTAAGAGTTTTAATAGGAGATTTTTAATAGCCATTAAAAAGAAAACGAAAGAAAGAAATGAATGAAGAAAGAAATAAAAGCAATACAAACTGGTCAAACTAGTTTGAGTTGAGAGGTCGAGGTTAAAAGTGTCAAGCAGCTTTTGTTGCACCAAGCTAGGATTGTGAGGAGTTGATTGTCAATGGAGAAGGCTAAGTCTCGAAGGTGGCAGCTACATTGGATAGGTTGGGCTTCTTATCAATTTTTATAATGTGAAGCAAAATTGTTAGAATGAGATGTACAAGGTCGGTTCTTATTGATAGAATACATGAGGGACTTACCAAAGATCGCGAACTTGGTCGCTACTAGAAAAGAGAAACCTCCATAATCTAAGGTGAGCCAATCACCACTAATAAAAAATCATTTCTTTTTCCTCCCATTTGTGCGGTGGGGAATGGAACGATGGGATTTCCTATGCGAATAGGAATTGAAGGAGGATTTTATTTTCTCAAGTGTATGGAGGGACATAAATTCCTCTGTTGAAATGAGATTTGAATTTCCTAACTTGAGCCAAAGAATGTAACAACCTAAGAGCACACAGTACGAATTGGAAAATAATTGAAAAGGAGCTACATTTACATAAGCTAAAAATTGTTGGATAAAAGAGTGGAAAGGGAGCCTAACTCCATAATTGAACATTAAAGGATAAAAAGCCACTTCACCTAAAGGTGGGTTAGATGGCTCCTAATCTAGGGAAGGGATTCTCATATGAACAGAGTCGGGAATCTTGAATTTCTTTCTAAGCGAATTCAAAATATTTGTAGTTAGTGGACCTGAGGAAGGAACTGAGAGGGGCCAACTCTTTGTTATGGAACCCTTGTCTCCTTCTAATGTGATTATGTGGTCTTTGGTTAGGAACAAAATCAACATCATCGGGATCGGATAACACATCGACTCTAGAATCTAAGGCTAGAGTGTTTTCCATGAACAAGGATAAGCTAGATGAAAAATGTCCTTGAGGAAGATGGATGAAGATTGAAAGGTGAAGTGTGGTAATGGTGTGATAAGTTAATGTTTTTATAAGAAGATTTGGCACAAGAAGCAAAAAATTACCTAGGTTGAGCTTGAACCAATGGGGGCTTTAGAAGTTTGAGAAAGACTCTTGGATTAGGCTCCGGTTTGAAAGCTATACCAAGCCTAGCTAGAAAGAGGGGCAATTTGTAGAGAGTAAAACTGGACATGGTTAAATTAAGATAAAAATAATGGTTATTGATAGTCCAATATCAGCCAAGAAAATTCTAATTCAATTAAGCCTAATAAGAGTTGATACCGTGAAGTTCGAAGAATGACCCCAGTGAGTTCGATCCATTTAAGGTAAAGGAGGTCGAGCTAAAACTTTTGAATAGATTTTAACAATTTGAGAGCTAAGATGGTGCACATAAATATAGAAGCAAAAATTAGAAAATACAAAAAGTGTATATATAGGAAGGAGGGGTCGGCAATTTACCGATCCCCAGGATAAAAAAGGGGAGAATTGGCAAGATGGGTCGGCAATATATATATATGGCTGTTTTATTTTCTACAGTTGAGGAATTTGTTAGACCATATCTAAGGAAAAAGTCCCAACATTATTTTAGATGCATAAAAAAAAAATCTATAACAAATGGAATGACCAATTTAAATACCAGTTTTAAAATATAATTAAAAAAATATTATTAGATAAATAGCCTAATCATTTCTTTCGTAATTTAATCAATATTTATCAGGTTACTAAAATACTTCTAACAAAACATTTCATTAAAATCTTGAATTAGAGTAATTAAAACAAATTTGGAATGAGAATAAGGGATGATTGGAAAATCAAAATTATGCTACATTCAAATAATGTTGATAATTTTGAAGATCTCACCATTTAACTATACACATATATACACATTACACTTAACAAAAACACAGTAAAAAAAAAGTGAAATTAAATTAAAAACACATGCAATTGATTATGACTAAAAACATAAATACCTTGTATTTGCTCATACATAGTGTTCGCACCAATTAAATCATTCAGTTGTGCCATCATCGATGAACTAGATCTCCAATATGGCCTCGAGGAAGAAAACAAATCCAAGCATTAGCCATATAAGTGCTTTCATATTTTGCATTGCTCTCGCTTGGGAGCCACCAATTTTAGTGACACCCAATTCAATTTCAGGAAGAAGATTGATTTACTTTGCATGGGTGGGCAAGTTGCCGACCCCTTTAGCTAGATCCCAAGCCGACCCATGATGGGTCGGTTCTTCACCTTTTGGAGGGTCGGCAAATTTTACATATACGGTAACATAAAGAATCGAAACAAAATGAAGTTACAATCAGTTTATCGTTGTCGCCTCTTTCTGTTTTGTTTGTTATAACCACTAGAGCTCCTTCGTTGAAAAATGAGCACCTGTATAAAAGGTGAAAGAATCAGAGAGTAACGAGAACGAGAGAGAGCAAGACATTCATTCTGTAAGAAGTTTTAAAGAAGAAGTAATAAAAGAAACCCTCCCTATTTGCACAGTGGACGTAGGCCTTTGGCTGAACCACTTAAATACTTGTGTTCTTTCTTTCTCTACGATTGTATAGCTTTTTCTAAAAGTATCATGTACACGATCGTTTAGTTCCTCTTGCATTGTTTACACTATCGTCTAGCTCTGCTTTGCATCGTCTATACGATTGTCTAGTTCCTCAGCTATCGTCTATACGATCATCTAGTTCCATTCAATTATCGCCTACACGATCGTCTAGTGCTTCTTAGTATCGTCTACATAATTGAACTATTGTCTAGTTCCTTAGAGCTTTGTCTACACGATTGAGCTTGCATACAGGTAAACGATTGAAGAGTTTTGATGCCGAAAGGATATAGTCTTCCCTGAGTCTAGAAGAGAAGTTGACCATTTATATAGTTTGGGTCTGCAAACAAGAGAATTATAGTTATCTGGGGCCACAAGTGGTATCCGAGCTCAGAGAACAACTGAAGACAGATCCAAGATTTGAATTCTTGCATACAAAGATTCAGACAAGTCAATCTTGAAGTTCAAGAATGGCTGCAACCAGATATGAAATCAAGAAGTTTGATGGAAAGACAGACTTTGAATTATGGAAAGCTAAGATGAAGGTTGGGACAGTAGAAGACACTTCTGGCCACCACAGACCTAGCAAAATACCTTGAAACACTCAGAGATGCAGAAAAAGAGACAATGGTTATAACCAGGTATGAAATCAAGAAGTTTGATGGAATAACAGACTTTGAATTATGGAAAGCTAAGATCAAGGCAGTATTGGGATGACAGAAGGCATTTTTGGCCATCACAGACCCAGCAAAATACCCTGAAACACTCATAGATGCAGAAAAAGAGACAATAGAGATAAATGCCTATGGAACTATTGTATTGAATGTTATAGATAGTGGTTTAAGGCAGATAGTTGACCAACCAACTGCTTATGATCTCTAGAACAAATTAAACGAGATTTATCTCAACAAAGATTTTCCTAATAAAGCTTTCTTGAGGGAAAGATTTTTCACATATAAGATGGATGCTGCAAAATCCCTCACTGATAATTTGAACAAATTCAAGAGACTGTCATTAGAATTCATATCAATAGGAGACAACATTGGGGAAGAAAATGAAGCCTTTATCTTACTTAGCTCCCTACCAAAATTGTTTAAGGATGTAAAAACAACAATGGAGTATGGTAGAGAAAGAATCACTACATAAGCAATTATTTCAACAATTAGAGTCAGAGAACTAGAATTACAGATGAGCAAGAAAGTTAGCAAGGAGGAGAAGGTTTGTTTTCAAAAGGGAAAACAAAGAACAATGGGAAGGGCAAGCAGAACGGAGGTGACAAGTCTAAAATCAAGTGTCATTTTTACCACAAACTTAGACACATGAAGAAAGACTGTTATGCCTAAAGAGGAAGTTGAACCAACAGAACAAAGGGGTAAAACATATAGAGGCAGATGTGGGGGAAAATTCCCTTGTGTATTCAGATGTCTTGGCAGCAACTGAAGAGTGTAGTGAGCAGAATTCTATGGAGACTAAAGATTGGGTGATAGATTCTAGCTGTTCAGTCTATAGGACACCATAAAAAATGTGGTTTTGTACCTACAAGAAGTGGGATGGATGGCTGATCTACATGTGAAATAATAATACCTGCAGGCCAGTTGGCGTTGGGTCTGTTTCCTTAAAGTTACAAGATAGTTCAGTGAAGTTAATCAGGAATGTGAGGTATGTTCCTACATTGAAGAGAAATCTCCTATCATTGGGGGTGTTTGACTCTATTGGTTGTGAATATAGAGGAGTTGGAGGCACCTTTGAGATAATCAAAGACTCAAAGGTAGTGTTGGTGGCTACTAATGTTAATGGCTTGTATGTCATTAAAGATGTGCAAATGGCACATTCAACCTTGATGGCTATAGATGAAGAACTTACAGAAGATGAGCTATGGCACAAGAGGCTATCTCATCTTAGTGTGAAAGAGCTGCAAGTTCTTTCCACACAAGGGATTCTTCCTAAAGGTGTTAGAGACAACTTGAAATTTTGTGAACATTGCATCCTTGGCAATGCAACTAGGCAAGGCTTCCCTAAAGGACAACATACTACCAAGGAGATACTTGAATATATGCATTCTGGCCTATGGGGTCCAACACACTCTCCTTCACTAAGTGGAGTAAGGTATTTTCTTTCTTTTGTTGATGATTATTCAAGAAAGAGTTGAGTTTATTTTCTAAAAAGCAAAGATAAGGTGTTTGGAAAATTTAAATAATGGAAAACCTTGATTGAAAAACAAACCTCTAAACATATTAAACATTTAAGAATTGACAATGGTTTAGAATTTTGTGGAGAAGAGTTCAACTTATTTTGCAGGGAGAATGGTATTGTAAGGCACAAAACAGTGAGGTATACACCTCAACCAAATGGAGTTGCTGAATGACTCAACAGAATAGTGCTTGAAAAAGTGAGATGGCAACTGTCCAATGCTCTTTTGCTTGAGAAATATTGGGCAAAGGCAGTGACCTACATAATTTACATTCTAAATAGATGTCCACAGTAGTTCATTGAGCTGAAAACACCAGAAGGGAGATGGACAAGGAAGCCTCCCAAGCTGGAACACTTGAAGATGTTTGGGTGTGTAGGGTATGTGCATCAAAGCTAAGGTAAGCTGAAACCTAGGGCTGTCAAATGCATGTTTCTAGGCTTTACACCTAGAGTGAAAGGATATAAACTATGGCATCCTATTGAGAAAAGATGTGTTAACAGTAGAGATATTGTGTTAAGAGAAAATGAGATGTTTATGATGTCCGAGCAACAATCTACACTTATGTCTAAGACCAATAGCACAAGGTTTAAGGTGGAGCCTCAAAATGATCAAGGAGCTTCTACTTCTTCTCAGAATCTAGAAATTGAAGGTGAAGACACTGCTGAGATTAGTGAATTAGTGTCAAGTGAACAAGTAGAGACACAAGGAGATCTACAAAATTATTCCTTAGCAAGGGACAAGACAAGGAGAACCATTGTGCCCCCTGCAAGGCACTTAGAATCTCATTTTGCTAGTATTGCTTTAAGTGTTGCCGTTTCATTAAGCAACAATGAACCCACCAGTTTTGATGAAGCTATAAATAGCCTTGATGCTAGACAATGGATTGAGGTCATGAATGATGAAATGAGGTCTCTTAACCTTAATGATACATGGAAATTAGTGCCTTTGCCTAAAAGGGTACAAACCTATTTCATGTAAGTGGAAATACAAGTTCAAAGAAGAATTTTCAGGGGTCCAAAAGTCTAGATTCAAGGCAAGACTTGTTGCAAATGGGTTCACACAAAAGGAAGGGATTGATTATACAGAGGTCTTTTCTCCTGTTGTGAAACACACATCCATTAAACTACTCCTCTCCCTAGTTGTTAAAAGAACTTGAAGTTAGACCAATTGGATGTGAAGACAACATTATTACATGGATTGTTGAATGAAACTATCTATATGAAGCAACCTCAAGGGTATGTGAAGAAAGGAGAAGAATACTTGGTGTATCTACTAAACAAATCAATCTATGGGCTCAAACAGTCATCAAGGTATTGGTATGACGGATTTAATGAGGTGATCTCTAAAATGGGATTCAAGAGAAGCTTCTATAACTGGTGTGTGTATACAAATTCTAAAAGCTTCAAAGAACCAGTGTATCTACTCCTTTATTAGATGATATGCTACTGGTTGGAAGTTCCAAAGAAGAGTTGGGACAAGTAAGACGCTTCTAAAGAAGAGTTTGAAATGAAAGACATAGGAGAATTTAGAAGGATTCTTGGCATTAAAATTGACAGAGAAAGAAAGCAAGATAGATTATATGTGAGTCAAGTTGAATACTGTAGAAAAATACTTAAGAGGTTCAAAATGGATGGTGCTAAGCCTGTTGACACTCCCCTTGCACCTCATTTTAAACTCTCTATTTCAAACAGTCCAAAGAGTACAGATGGGGATCACATTAACCATATGAAGGCTATTCCCTATTCCCAGGCAGTGGGATCTTTGATGTATCTAATGACTTCAACTAGACAAGATCTATCCTATGCTACAAGTCTGGTCAGTAGATACATGGCCAATCTTGGTAAACGACATTAGGAAGCAGTTAAATGGATACGGAGGTATCTTTGTTCATCAAAGGAAGCTCGAATCTTATATAGACAGAATGACCCCTCCAATGATGAAATGTGTGGTTATGTGGATGCTGATTATGTAAGTGATATAGAAGGAGCTCACTATCTGGATATGTTTTCTTATGAGAAAATAATTTAATAAGTTGGAAGGTAAGTCTACAATCTGTTGTGGCCCTATCTACAACAGAAGTTGAGTTTATAGCTCTGTCTTAGGCTATCAAAGAAGGTTTGTGGCTGAAGGGATTACTAAACAATTTCGGTATTACAAAAACAAAAGTGAGAATATTTTGTGACAATCAGAGCACAATTTACTTGTCTAAAAATCAATGGTGTCATAGCAGAACCAAACACATTGACATCAAGTACCACTTTATCAAAGATTGAGAAAGGGGAAGTTGAGGTAGTAAAAATACATATCTCAGATAATGCGGCTAATATGTTGACCAAGACAATTCCTCTAAGCAAGCTTGGTCGTTGCTTGGACCAACTTGGGTTCGAGTTACCTGAAAAAGGTTAGCTCAAAATCAGTTCTCTTTGGATGTTTATAAAGGTGGAGATTATAACAGAAAGAACTGAGACAAAATGCAGTCGCAATCAGTTTACAAAGCTTGGTCGTTTTTCCAAAGTCGGGTAAGCATAGGGATGGCAAAATTTTTCGCGGGTTCCTGAGCCGGGGCAGGGAATCCCCAGTTGACGGGGGACGGGGGTCAAACCAGGGATTTAAATTGGGTCCTCGGTCGGGGACGTGCACTATAAAAAAAATGGCCTATTTTGACCATCTTTTATCAAAGGATATAAAAAAACCTCTTTACATTAATCATAGAGATTTAAAAGTCTTTGAAAAATATTTAGTCATTATCGAAGGTTATTGAAAACTGTTTGAGAAAGATATTATATTTATCATACGACATTAAAAAAAACCTTTGAAAACTATCTATTCTTCATCAAAGGTTATTGAAAACATTTGAGAAAGATGTTATATTTATCAAAGGAGTTTAAAAAACCTTTGATATTTACTCTTTATCGAATGTTATTGAAAACCTTTGAGAAAGATATTGTATTTATCAAATGCTTTTAAAAAAGCTTTGAAAATTATTCACTCTTTATCAATAGTTATCGAAAACCTTCAAAAATTATCTACTCTTTATCGAAGTTTATTAAAATCCTTTGAAAAAGTTATCACATTTATCAAAGGAGTTTTAAAAACTTTTGAAAATTATCCACTCTTTATCAAAGGTTTTCAAAAACCTTTGAAAAAGATGGTATATTTATGAGTTTAAAAAACCTCTTAAAATTATCTACTCTTTATTCAAGGTTATTGAAAACCTTTAAAAAAGATATTATATTTATGAAAGGACATTAAAAACCTTTAAAAATTATACTCTTTATCGAAGGTTATTGAAAACCTTCGAAAAATATATTATATTTACAAAGAATACTAAGAACCTTTGAAAAATATATTATTATTTTTTAATATTTAAAATCTTTGAAAAATAAATTATTCTTTATTAAAGGAGTTTAAATAACCTTAAAAAATATGTTATCCTTTATTGAAGGTAATTAATTAACCTTTGAAAGTAATATCTATTTTTAAGTTGTTAAATATATATTTTATCAACGATCACCAAATTTTTTTAAAAAATCTATATTATTTTTTAAAAAAATCTTCACAAATTCATTTTTTTCTTTCTTCATTCAATATTTTACTATGATTCTTCTTTTATATTTTTCAATTTCATCTACATTGTTTTCATTTTAATTATGGAGAATCTGCTTGATCGGCTAACTGATTTGAAGATTAGAGGCCAACTAATTGTGAATTTTGATTGATTTTTGCCCATCATGAAAATTTAAAAATCTATGTTGCCACGCTTTTAAAACAAGCATTGAAGGAAATATATTCGTATAAAAAATTATTTAAAATTTTTGAAAAGATTATATTGACTAACTAGGAAATGTATTAATTTTTTTTTGGAGAAAAAAATGTAATAATCCTTATCAAAGTATTTAGAAAACCTTGAAAATACTTATTTTATTGAAGGTTATAAGAACTCTTTGAAAAAATGCGTATTTAATTCTCATTTCGTCTCCTAGGGCTGAATTTCCTTCATCTCTGGCTGCAAGCTGAATTTCTTATTTCCTTCCTCTCTGGCCTCTGAGCTGAATGAAGCTGAATTTCTTTTGAGGTATGGACTTAGATGATTTTTTTTGTTCAATAAACTCTACGATTTCCTTTGACTTTGGTGTTTACTACATCTCTGGTTTATTTCGACTCTCATCAATCCTGAAAGCCTAACATATTCCTCAAGGTAAGTACTACATCTCTTTTTATTTCGATTCTCTTCAATCCTGAAAGCCTAGCATATTCCACAAGCAATGTATTGCTAATCTCATTTTTAGAAGTTATCCATCCTCAAAATCTGCTATTTAAAAGAGGAAGAGAACGAGAAAGAGAACGAGAGAGAAAGGGAGAGAGAAAAGGAGAGAGAATGAAAAAAATAAAGGGAGAGAATGTGAATGAGATAAGTGAGAGAAGGAATATGAGCGAGATAAGTGAGAGAGAATGTGAGAGTGCAAATGTGAGTGAGCAGTGAGAGAGTGTTGTGGAACCAGAAATTATAATTTTCAAAGCTCTTCCATTGTAAGCAACTTTGCAGAAGAAATAAAGGTCAAACCCAAAACCAAACAGTTTAATATAAAAAAATTTCCACCAAAACCCATTTTTGAACTCTCACATTTCTACCTATGGGATTGATCTCTATTTATATAAGAAATGTATGTATGATTTTAAATGTTATTATTGTTTGGATCTTGTTCTTTTGACTTTGTTGTTGAAATTTTTAATGAAACTAGATTTATAAATTGTTGGGATCTTAACCATTTTTCTGTTATAAAGAAAAAAATTAAATAGTTATTTAATGCTTTTTCTTTTTCTTATTTCTTTTTCATTTCTTAATTTACGTATCCTTAATAATTTGTGTCAAATCATAATTCATTTCCTCTCACATTTATATGTTTATTAAAGTTACTAGTAATTTATTTATAACTGAAAAGTATATTTCTCCATTTTGTCTCTTTAATTGCTTTTACATTTCATATTTAATATTTTACGAATTGTATTTGTGCAATCATTTATATTTCACCAATAAAATTATGTTTCAAATATTTTCAACTACATCTAAAACATTTAATTTTCATTATAAATTAACTAAATAAAACATATATATATATATATATATATATATATAATTGTAATCATCATCTTTCATTACTTTTTAATTTCACCTTTCGATATTTACTATTTAAACTTAACTATAATTATACTTATTTAAAAATTTAACCTCTACTCAGTAAATTCTTGGTTGATTTGGTTCTTTTTCTCGTTTTTAACATGTTAGTTAGAAAACATTTGAATTGAAATAGAGAACTTTACAAATTGGATCGGATGATGATATAACACAATTACATCTATTAATAGTGAAGAGTTGTGTTAAAGTTAATATATTATGTTAAGTCATCAATGTTTATTTTGTTGTAATTGAGTGCAAATTGTTGTATTAATTTGAATGATAGGGTATATTTCGATGATAATTATATGGGAAACCTTGATGTTGATGATGTATAGATTTTCATGAATTGACGTGTTTGTTGTAAACATTTGAATTTATATGTGTAAGTTTTGAATTATAATATGTGAATTTGTATCTGTAGTCGGAACTTAAATCATATGCTTCTCAAGTGATCGATGGTACACTTCACATGAATGAGGATGAGATTTTTATACGAGTATTTGGACTGGAGAAATACCGGTGTGTTCTGGTTATGGAGTAGGTGTTACTCCTTCTGAGTTGTTTGAATCATTGTCTACTATACGCGATCTTGAGTGTCGCCTTAATGAGTCTGAACAACGGCTTCAAGAATCTGAACGAAAAAGAAAAGAATTTGAATAACAAAGAGAGGTTGAGGTAGAAGCACCTAGGCGTCAAATAAGCGAATTAGAAAACGTTTTGAGGATAGATTTCAAAAAATAATGGCAGAGATGCGTAAAAAAATGTTTCTAGTTGATCGATTGTAGTTTGATGTTATAAAATTTCAATAATCTTTTGGTGTACTTTTATGATAACATATAAGTATACTTCCATCCATATCATTGTCTTTTTTTTTCTATTCTATTCTTATACTTTGTAATTCATGGTACTATAGATGAATTAGTAAAAACAACCTTTCGAGATTTGTCAATAAATCTACTAAAAGGTTTTGTAAGAGAATTTTTAAAGGATATACAATTGTTGATAAATAAGTTTTTATAAAGGTTTTAAAATTTTGGAAAATAACATGGTAAGCCTTTAAAAATATGAATACCTTCGAAAAAGACTACTTGATAATAGATAACTATCGATAAATAATTTGACGATTATCGAAGATATATAACGTTTGAAAAATAATAATTTTTGAAGGTTAATCAACCATTGGAAAATAATACTTTTCAAAGGTTAGTAAACCTTTGAAAATTTTTTTAGCCGGGATCTATTTCGACACTTTTCAAAGGTTGAGATAACCTTTGAAAAAAAGATGTATTGAAGATCTATTAAATATTTTTTTTAAGGTTTTAAACTTTGAAAAATGTCAATTTTCTTGTAGTGGGGTGGGGATGGGGAGGGGATCCCCGCCCCGTCCCTGACCCTGAACCCGATCCCATCCCCACCTGGATTTTTTAATTGTTAATATATATTTTCTAATAATAATAATAATAATTACTTATGTTTCAAGATCTTCCCCACTATTCTGTTGAAGCTTTAGAATGAGTTGTGGGACTCAAAATCAGCTTGAATGAAAGAAAACTTGAAGGAGAACTCATTACTACACCCCACTTGCAGAACAACTTCTTCGGCCCGAATTTTTCAACAAAAACTCTTTAGATGCATGCCCCAATTCCACTCCCATCTTCTTTATTTATTGCTGGTCTTTCATGCAAAGAAGATGACTTCATGAAGTGCAGCTCATGCTTGGAGTTATTGAAGCCAAAATAAGTGGGTTTGATGTGAGCTAGTTGAAGGTTTAATGGAAAAAATCATATTTCCATTTTGGGTTGTTTTTCCAATTTTTCAATTTTTACCAAAAGATTTCAAAAATCAATTTGATTTTAAAATTGAGAATATTATTAATTTTGTAAAATTAATTTCATAAATTAATTTTCTAATAAAATTAATAAATAATTATTTATATAAGGAAATTTGTATTGAATAATACAAATGAGAAAAAAATCTGATTATATATACCATATTTTTAATATTTGCTATTTTAGCAAACATTGACTGGTAAACCTTTCCTTTTTTTTCGAAATTCCAAATTTACCCTCTCTTTCCCTTTATTAACTTTCCTTTTTCACGTTCGTGACCTCCTTTGAATATTGATGTTCGTGACCTTTTTCTTCTTTCACAGTGAAATATCTATCGTCTCCATGAAATCAGATCAATGAAACTTTTTGCTTTCTTTTTTGCCGTTCTTTCCTTTTTGCCGCTCTTTCCTTTTTCTTTCACGGTGAAATATCGATGAATCAGTCTCCATGAAATCCCATTCGTGAAGCTCCGTGATACTTCGATCAATTCCGATTCGTGAGTTCATTTTTCTTTTTTCGATTTCATCCTTGATCAATTCCGATTCGATGTTGGTGTGAATGTATTACCTCCAATAGTTAAACGCCCAATTGGATGACCACGTAAACAAAGAATATTATCAATTGGTGAAAAGAAAAGGAGCTCGAAATGCAGTAGATGTCATCGTCGTGGCCATAATTGTAGGAAATGCAATTTTCTACAAGTTGTTTAATGAAAAAGCTTGATTTGTAATTGATTTTTGTAATGAAGAAGCTTGTTTTGTAATTGATGTTTGACATCAATTTATGAATGATAGTGAGACAGCCGATGTTTTTCACCAATTTGTCAATTATATTGTAGTTGTTGCTTGTTGTCATCAATTTAACCATTAGATAGTGAGACAATTTGTTATTGATGTTTGTCATAAATATATTAGAGACCTTGTTACTAATGTTTTGTTAGTGGAACAGACTTTGTTGTTGATATATCCATTCTTTAGTCAATATGATGCTTCATAATATGATGCTTTTATTTATGAAGCTTTCGTTTTCCTTTAGCCACAACAATTGAAAGAAATGATATCAAGCTATCTGTAATAGCTTCTTCAGCAATTAATACAATGAAGTGATAGATTCTATCACTGATAGTAGATAAGCATTTTTGTAGAAGATCCATCAATGATAGATTCTATCACTGATAGAATTGTCAGCCAAATGCTACACGATCGTATAGCATGACTGATACCATACTATCAGTGATAGAAGCTGTGCAGCTTGTGTTTAAACAAGATTGTAGAAGGAAGTTTCTTAAAAAGAGCTCTGGATTGTGAGTTATGAATTTTTGAAGTTGTACCAGGGAATTGGTGCATAAACAGACAGCTACTTGTGAAGAACAAGCAAGCAGTTCATCGTGGAGAATTACAGTGGGATTTTGTAAGGAGGATATCGCTCTTGGGGGAAATCTTGCTAGGAATTGAGGTGAGTATCGCTGAGAATTTCACAGGAAAAGCATGGTATCACTCTAGAGGGTATCACTGGTGTCTCTCTAGAGGGTATCGCTGGTGTGCTGGTGTCGCTCTAGAGGGTATCTTTGGTGTCGCTCTAGAGGGTATCACTGGTGTCGCTCTAGAGGATATTGTTGGTTTTGCTCTAGAGGGTATCACTGGTGTCGCTCTAGAGGATCTCGCTAGTGTCACTTGTGAGGATCTGTTATTCTTTAGTAAATGTAATGTCTTGGTTGCATGCATGTATTTATGTAATCTTTGTAGAACCTTAAGGGAGGTTTGCTGTTTTTATATATTACTAGTGTTTTAACAGGTTGGTATTTAGATTAAAAGTCTTGGGTGGTGGGTGGTGGGTGCTGGAGGGGCTAGTAACTACCACGGTCATTTTCTTTTCCAGAATAAAAGGGTAATCTAGGAGGGGGTGTGACATTATACGATCGCCTACCCAATGTTAGATGATCGCCTACTAAATGCTAGACGATCGTGTACCAAATGCTACAAGATCGCTGAGCTTGGTTAAACAATCGCTTAGCTCTGCTACACGATCACTGAGTAACAAAATACTACACGAAGTTGCAACTATATCAATCACATTTATGAATCAGTCACATTTATACTATCCTAAAAACAAACATGTGGAACCATTACATTCATATCATTGATAGCAATAATAGTGATAGATACTTTTCCTATGAATAAACAATCATCAAATCACAGTACATGGAACTAAATTAGCATCAATGATAGCATCCATCAGTGATAGTTTGTTGATAGACAAATCCATCAACAAACTATCAATGAACTGTCAACATGAATTAAAGCATCAGTGATAACTTCTATCCTAAAAACAAACATGTGGAACCATTACATTCATATTATTGATAGCAATAATAGTGATAGATACTTTTCCTATGAATAAACAATCATTAAATCACAATACAGGGAACTAAATTAGCATCAATGATAGCATCCATCAGTGATAGTTTGTTGATAGACAAATCCATCAACAAACTATCAATGAACTGTCAACATGAATTAAAGCATCAGTGATAACTTCTATCCTAAAAACAAACATGTGGAACCATTACATTCATATTATTGATAGCAATAATAGTGATAGATACTTTTCCTATGAATAAACAATCATTAAATCACAGTACAGGGAACTAAATTAGCATCAATGATAGCATCCATCAGCGATAGTTTGTTGATAGACAAATCCATCAACAAACTATCAATGAACTGTCAACATATTCCCTAAAACATCAGGGAAAACTTCAGTTAAACAACAATAAAGAACTAAATTAGCATAATATTCACTGAAACATCAGCAAATCACAACGAAACACAGTACTAATCTTCACATAATTAGCAATCAAACACAGTCAACAATAAACTATCTACATATTCCTCGAAAAACTAGCAAATTACAATCAATATTACAAATAATCTTCACATAATCAACATTTTGATGACTATTAATCTATGATGACTACGCTGTGATGACTACACCATGATGACTATACTATGACCAAAATGCATAATAAAATGAAACACCTAAAAAAGCCGGAGAATGCATGTAGCCCTAATTTGAAATAACTATTTATCTTCTTATATAAACTGTCAATGGAAGAAGAACGAAACCCTACGTTTTCGAATTCTTGCTATCAGTGATGAAGAGATGAAAAAAGGAAAACGAAGAAACGAAGAAGAACAACGTACCTTTTGAAGTTTGGAGCGAAATCGATGGGGAAGAAGACAGCACTGTCGAAATCAAGGTTAAAATCGGAACGAGACGGCACTGTCGGAGCTCGAAAGGGTTGGAAGTATTTTTCACGTTTTTCGAAAGAAGATGAAGGGTCGAAATGAAATTTATAATTAATAAAATAGTCTTTTACATTGTGGCCAAACGGTTTTATATGGGCCCATGTCCATTTTAGTCTTTTCCTTTTTCTGGGCTAAATCTTTAATATAAAAAATCTATATTTGCAAATACTTTTATCTTACTACATAAACTCTAATATTTATTGTAAAATAAATATTCATTCAACTTCCCCTCTATATAATTAAATTAATTCTAATTAATTTAATATCAAATATTCTAATTAATTTTACAAAAATCCACCTTCATATATTTAAATCATATTTAAATATGAATTCTCTCATTCCGTTTAATTCTAATTTGAATATTTCAAATTAAATTATCAAGGTACTCTCAAACTAATCCATTTACGAGCTAGTAGGGGGACCTCGCAGACCTACATATCATGGGCTTCAACGATCCGAGATTAATTGGCTAAACTCATTACACCGAATTAACCCCATTCGTTAACTAATGGGTCACTCCACTAATGCCCATAGTTGAACTCTCCTCACTGTAGATATATTATGTCCACTTGATATAACCATGATCAGTAATTCGATCCTTCACAGGTCATTTGTAATCACAGCCGGGTCAAGATCACTGTTTTACCCCTGTGAATTCATCTCGTTTTTTAAGTTTCCACTGACCCTCTAATGAACAATTTAATTCATAATACTTATGAATCAAGTCCTTTATCTATCATGAGAAGGCGGGGCCCCGATTGTTCAAGATCTGGAATCAATACTTAAAAGAACATAACCCTAAATCGGGGAGGAGTGAATTCCATCTTGCAGGGCTATGTCCCCAGCTATTCATCCAGTCTTATCCCAAAATGGAAGGCTTATTGAGCAGTGCTGTTGGACTACTCTACCCATGCGGATCAAAGGATAATCCCGAACAAATAGAAGTTCATAGCTAGCTCAGGATTAAGATCGAGTTATCCTAGGTTACTAAAAATGAAATAGTCAGTTTTAACAGTAAACGATATTTATAAAGAAAAGTGACTATTTTGTGGTTCAGTCTATATGCAAACTCATTGGATAGGATGTCCGCCGCATCCAATAGTGTTACCAGGATGAGATACCCAATTTCATCCATATTAGACCATTTAGGCTATATACTATTAACTTGATCCTGTTTATGTCACCACATAAAGTTAAAGTATTCACACTATAGTCATGGATATGTTTATTGGATTTTTATAATAGAATGCAAAATCAACAACTTTATTGAATAAATTACTCAATAATATTTTATTGATAAATAGAATGTTTAACACGAACTGCGTGTTCTAGGACAATTCCAACAATCTAAACACATCAACCTATGATAATTTAGTTCTCATATCTCTTGTATCACTCTAGACATATCTCCAATGATGGGATTTTTATCTTTTGAACTAGACACTTGTATCGTTTTTGCAACTAAACTAACTCCACTGCTTTGTTCACTTCGATCCTTATCACAAGATTTTGTGTGATAGTGGCATCCATTAATTACGTAACTGTCATACGTAATCACAAAAGGATGAGGACGATGAACACGATGAACAATCTACCTTAATTTATTTGAAACTTCAGTATTTCTCATTTCAAGCTCAGTTGCAACCTACCATGAGAATTTCCATTCCAACTCAGGCATTAAAAAGTGTCTGTAAACTAATAGATTGAACATTTTACCTCATCTCGTAGCCAAGATATAAAAGTCCGATTATGTTCTTTTTTATTTTTTGACTTATTTTAATGTTGTAATTGCAAAGCCATCATATTTTTTCTTTGAAGTGAACAATAAAACATTGTATAGTTATATTTATATCATAAAACTAATGAAAAAATAAAACCAAAATCATTGAACAAACTTACTTTGAATATGGTTGCACATCAATTGTATTTTCGAAAACATACCGATGAGCTTGATATAAAAGTTCTTGTTCATGTTTGAAAGAAACTCTTTTGGACAATGGTCTACCAATATTTGAATTGTCAGTCTTGTGAATTATGAATGCCAACCCCAATAGGATCTACTCTAGACAGGAAATCATAACAAAATTCAATAGCTTCTTCTACTATATGACTTTTAGCAATACAATCTTCTGGACGATATTTATTTCTCACGGAGTTTTTAATGACTTTCATGAATCTTTCAAAGGGATACATCCATTGTAGATATATAGGCCCATAAAGTTTACTTCCCTAACTATGTATACTGTGAGATGCACCATAATTGTGAAAAATGAATGAGGAAAATACTTCTCCAATAAACATGATATAAGCACAATATCTTCTTCCAACTTTTCTAATTGTTGAACATCTAGGACCATTGCATACTGAATTGAAAAATATACACAATCGAGTTATGGCATACTGAACATGTTTTGGTAGCACTGATCTTATTGCAATAGGAAATAATTGTTATAAGAGCACATGACAATCATGAGACTTTAAACTATTAAACTTTAAATCTGTCATCGACACAAGATTTTTAACATTCGAAGAGTACACTTCAGGAATCTTTATTCTTGACAATGTCTTTAAAACACAACATTTTTCTTCCTTTGTAAGAGTATAACACACAGAAGAAATGAAGTCTTCTTTTGTCACTACTAACAGGTGCAAGCTCTAGTCGAATTTTTAAATAAAATAAATCATGTCTAGCATTCAATCCATCCTTACTCTTCCCTAGAATATCAAGATATCAAGAAGCGTACCTAAGATATTCAGGCAAATATAATCAAGATATCAAGAAGCGTACCTAAGATATTCAGGCAAATTTTTTTTTTTTTTTCAATGCGCATCACATCTAAACAATGCCTGACATGAAGATCTTTCCGGTATGGCAGCTGAAAAAAAGAATACAAATTGTTCCAACAAATCTTTGAACTTGGTTTTTTTTTTATTATTATTCTTCTTTCCTTTAAGAAATTCAAGATCTTTGATTTTTAAATATATAGTCTCCCCAAACAGTGGTTCTGGAATTGTACCAAGTTCCTTTTGATCGTTAAACGACTTTTTTTGGTGTCGGTACAAGGTATGCATTTTTTTCCCCACTTAGGTTACCATATGCAGGAAAATTGTTGATTGTCTATAACAAAATTGACCATAAGTTGAATAGTTCTTCTATAAGCATCATAACATTCAACACCACTTTCCCATAAAAGTTTTAAATCTTCACATCTAGCATTTAATGTTCAATTTAAAATTTTTAAATGAACTAAATCACGTCAAGCATTCAATCCATCCTTACTCTCTCCTGGAATATCAAGAAGCATACCTGAGATATTCATGCAAATATTTTTTTTCCGATGTGCATCACATCTAAACAATGCCTGATATGAAAATCTTTCCAGTATGGAAACTGAAAAAAAGAAGACAAGTTGTTCCAACAAATCTTTGAATTTCCTTTCATGGTTTGTTTTTCATTATTCTTCTTTCCTTTAGAAAATTCAAGATCTTTGATTTTTAAATATATAGCGTCCCCAGATAGTGGTTTTGGAATTGTACCAAGTTAAACGACTTTTTTAGGTGTTAGTACGGATGATTTCATGCTAGAAATCTTCGATGTCCAAGGTATGCCATTTTTCCCCATATTTCAATCTTATAGAAGACGTATTGTCTCCACAAATTGGACACGCCTTATACCCGTTCACACAACATTCACTTAAGTTACCATATGCAGGAAAACCATTAACTGTCCACAACAAAACTGACTGTAAGTCGAATAGTTCTTATTGATAAGCATCATAACATTCAACACTACTTTTCCATAAAAGTTTTAAATCTTCAATTAGTGGTGCTAAGTATGTGCCAATGTCATGTTGTTTTGAACCCAAAATCAACATTGATAGCATCATGTACTTTCTTTTCAGAATCGAAGTCTGACCATTTAGAGTCTACTAACTTCCAAGCCAGAGAGTCTGCTAGATGTCGTAACTTACCATCTACAATTGTTTCATCAACGTGCCAAGTCAATTTTTTTAGTAGAATCAATGCTTCTAAAAAGCCTTTTGAATCATGAAATTGGTGGAAAGTACCATATCACTATTTGTTTTTCTCCATTCATTTGATTCCTTCCCATTTTTCCACCTTGATTCACCACATTCAAGACATTCAATTGTAACTGCATATTCTTTTCTATACAAATAATAATCATTAGGGCATGCATGAATCTTCTCATATTCTATTCTTAGTGCACCTAAAGTTTCCTTTTCTTCATACATTGAATTTGGGAGCTCATTGCTAGTGGGCAAAATTTCCTTTAAGGTTTTTAAAACTAGTATCACTCCATCCATATTTAACTTTTAAAGTATACAATTAGACTAATGTAGACAACTTAGTGTATTTTTTGCACCCTTCATATAATGGTTTTTTTAGCATCATTAAGCAACTTCTCAAATCCATTCAAATCTCTTGAATATTCCTCGTGAACAACTTCAACCATTTCTTTTAAACTTTCAATATCCGTCTCTTCATACATATGGGTATCAAACTTAGAAGATTCTCCATAAAATGATGAGTTAGGAAGGTTTTCCCCATGCCAAAACTAAATTTTATAACTTTCATCAATAATCTTTGGATAATCTTCTCTTGTGCATCCATGATTTATCCGTGATTGTAAATCTAGTAAGAAAAGATGATAAACAATGATCAACTTCAAAAAACAAGTTGCTGAAAACAAACAAGTTTCCAATGCATACAACTTGTCATTTCTACTCTACAACTTCGAATCTCAAGAAAGTAAGACAAATTAGAGAACCTCAAGGAAAATTAGAGAATAAAGAAAAATACATCTAAAAAAATCGAACCCAAGGTGTAATTGAACCTCAAAAAATTGAACCCAAGGTGTACTCGTGCTCTAATGTGCTCAGAATATATTAATTCCAATAACTAAAAATTTAACCCAAGTTTGATAAAGCATTACTTAGTTCATAAAGTCCTAACAAATTAGACACATTGACATGTCTAACTTTAGCAAGCATTTAATTAAAGAAAAGTGACAAGTTCTTGCAAGTTCTCTAAAATTAAAGCCCTAACTTTGGCAAAGCATTGAATTAAAGTGGCAATCTCAACTTTGGCAAGTTATCTAAAATTCAATCTCATTCAAGAACAATATGAAACAAGAGTTTATTATGAGATTCAAGAATATACATAGAGATTATATCCTAACTTTGAAAGTTCAAGCCTCAAACCAAAAAAATCAAGCCCTAACTTTAAAAGTTCATGTCTCAAACCAAGAAAATCAAGCCCTAATTTTGAAACTTCATGCCTCAAACCAATAAAATCAAGAACTAAACCTAATCTAAACAAGATTAAGCCTAATCTAAACAAGAAAATCAAGATTAAGCCTAATCAAACCAAGAAAATCAAGAATTAAACCCAATCTAAACAAGAAAATCAAGATTAAGCCATAACTTTGAAAGTTCATGCGTCAAATCTATTTACCTCAATGAAGAATCTCTTCAAGATTGATGGAATAACAAAGATGCATCAAAAGAAAGCGAAAAACCAAGAAGATTTCGAGTGTATTGCGCAAAAAATCGACTAAAAGTGTTGCAATGAATAGACTGAAAATTGACTACTGGAATTTCTTTTAAATCTGTCTGATACCATCGTGATGCTACTAAAAGAGCATTGCAATGCTGTTTAAGAGGCACACAATTTTCCTGTTAAAACCCATAACATTGCAACACTACGTGTGTGAGGCACACACATTTTTCATTTTTCAGTCAAAATAAGTAGCGTTGCAATGCTGGCCTATATATTTCAATTCTTCATGTTTTTAAAACGTCAAGAATCCATTAATTGAGCTTGACATTTTTAAAATATCAAATACTATATTTTCCAAGAAAACTGCACAACCCCTGCTTTTTAAAATCAATTCTTGACGTTTTTTCTTTAAAATCACTAATTTCTTGACATTTTTTTAATAAAAACTTCAGGAAAGGTGGTTTTTCTTATAGTGTTAATTTAATAATAAAATCCAATAATCAACACGTTTAGTTGATATTAAAAAAATGCTTACAAAAAACAATATCCGAAAAACCAAAACAATAAAACATGTCATTTGTAAAAAAAAAAACTCAAATAAAACAAAAATAAGACATCTAAATATGTAAATAAAAACAAAACATGAATTGCGTGTAAGCATTTTC
This sequence comes from Benincasa hispida, assembly GCF_027475165.1. Taxonomy (NCBI): domain Eukaryota; kingdom Viridiplantae; phylum Streptophyta; class Magnoliopsida; order Cucurbitales; family Cucurbitaceae; genus Benincasa; species Benincasa hispida. The sequence continues at coordinate 80,260,636 of NC_143478.1, read as the reverse complement.
TAATGTCCTAATATGGCTTTATCATGGGTCCCATCTATTCCTGCCAATCCATTCCTGTCATTGCTTGAAAGAAAAACATAAAAGAGGAAATTGTGAGTATAACAATACTAGCAAGTGACCCACTAATGGGCCCTCTAAGTTACATGTTAGCTAGTTTATATAGGCATTGGTGCACACCCATATCATTTTAGTTGTAATGATCCCAAAGGGGTCAGCTATCAGTCATAAACATGATCCCGAACGAACATCATCAATCATAATGTATAATCCGAAGGTACAAAAATCAATCGTAAACATGAACCCGAAGGAACATGCATCAATCATAATGTGTAACCCGAAGGTACACGAATCAATCATAAACATGAACCCGAAGGAACATGCATCAATCATAGTGTGTAACCTGAAGGTCCACGATCAGTTATAAATGTGCACATATACAGTCATATGTGTACATCTACCTGGATAAGAAAAACTAACAAGAACCCTATAACCTAGCATGCAGCAGTTTTCATATAACTTCTGTGTTATATTTTACAGTCGTTTATCTTAAGGGTAAAATTTTCAGTATATCTTCAATCAACAATACACTCATCATGGTTAAACCATCTAATCCAATTAGTCGATGTCATTAAATCATGCAAGAATAATTAGAAGTCAGTCTTAACAGTCTCAAGAAACACTCCAACTAATCTTAAGTAAATAGTTCAAGTGGTAGGGACGACTGGTTCGAAGGCGAACTTACCTCATATTAAAATTCCAAAATTAATCCAAGAAATCAATGTCCAACAAAAACTATTAACATTCGAAATGCTTTGTTTGCTCCAAATTTATTCCAAACTTCACTCAAAGATTGAAATCTACACATAAACCATAATTTAAAATTTAAAATCAAATTCCCAACATTTATAACTAATAAAAAAGTTCCATAGTCTTAATACTCACCAAATAAAAATTCGACGAGCGACAGTGACCAATGGACGCACAATGGTAAACGATTAAAAAAATATGAAAGTAATTGTATTTATAGAAGTAACAGGGATTTTTCTCTCTAATTGTCCTACCTTTGGAATAGGGTGGATGGTTGTATTTATAGAAGAAAAATAATCTAATCCTAAATTATTTGGGATTCCATAACTTGAAGTAGTAGATAGATTAGATTTTCTTTTTTAATAAGACATTTTCTCTAATTAGAAAATTCATATTTTAATTAATTAGAAAATCCATAATCTAATTAATTTGGAAATCCATATTCTAAATGAATTAAAATTTTCACAATTTAACTAAATTAGAAATTCCATAATCTAATTAATTTAAATTAAATCCAAAATAATCCAAACATTTTAAATCTCTTATCAAATATTTTCCGAATCTTTTTTAATTTTTTTTTATTATTTTCAAAGCTTTATCCAAAATAATCCAAAAATTTCATATGTCTTTTCAAATTAATCTCAAACCAATTAACCAAAAATAAAGGGAATATACAATCCAATAGTTCAGATAAATTACATCCTTCCAAATATTTAATGAATTTAAAATCATACTTTCGCCCAAGTAAATTAATCAATTTTTTCTTTAAATTGAATTAGAATTCTAATCTTTTACAAATATCTTTTAAATTAATTATCTTGCCTCCCAAATTAAATTTTTAGCCCCAATTTATCAAAATAACCCTCAAATATTTTAAGATAATTTAATGAAAATTACTTAAAAAATTCGAGATGTTACAATTTATATGAATATGATTCGTATAAAAACTATATGTTAAAATTAATATGAATATGATTCGTATTATTTTTTTTTATAGTTTTATGAGAGAAATAAATATTTGAATGTGATTCAAATATTAAGTATATGGATGTGATTCATATAGAAACTATAAGTTAAAAATTATAAGTTTCTGTCGCTCTAAATTACTTTTTATGTTCTGTAAAACGAAATCTAGAGATCAATGCATCCAATTTCTCTCGTTGCGGGGAATTTCAATTCCTTCAATTGGTATTAGAGCTAGGTCAAATCTCTAAATGTTGTTTTCAAAATTCAGAGTTTCGATGGGTAAATGTTCTCCATTTTGAATGTTGAATGTTTTATTTTTGCACATTGGATGGTTTCGAGATTGACATTAGATTTACTCTTTCAATCAATTGGTTTTTAAGGTCCCATTGTATTTTTTGACATGAATTTCTTGCAGAGTCAGTATTTAAGTCCATGTCGTTCGTGATCAAGTTTCAACTTCAATTTAGGAAAATTAAAGCAAGAACGGAGCAATTCAAATTGTCGGGTGAAGCAAATCAGACATTTTGCCTTAGATCATAAGGCTAGAGCATTGCAATGCTCACCTTACATTGTAAGGTAGAGGGCTCAACGTCAAAATGCTTCAGCCACAACGTTACAATGATGTGCAGAGCATCGTTCCGCTGCGAGCACCGTAGCGCTATGCTACGATGAATTCAAACGCCAGTGTCACGATGCTCGACTGGGGTGTTGCAACGCTCCGAACATGAGGCGTGCATGCAGTGGCAGTTCCAGATCATGGCTTTAAGTCTTAGGGCTGCAGTTGAAGACAATTTTAGTATTTTATTAGTTATTAATTTGTAATAATAATTTATGTTTATTTTTTTCATTAGTTAAATTAATATAAATGTTATATTAATTAATTAATGTTTAGGATGCCAGTTTTGGTTCAATGCTGTTTTTATATTTATTATACATGTGATGTACGATTTATTTATTATATTGCATAGTGTATGCCATATAGTATTAAAATCCCACCATAAGATAAATATTATTTTATGCATCATTTTAATATAAGTGTTATATTATATAGTTTGCATGATTTAATTAAGCATGCTCATGCATCATATTTAATATAATTGTTATATTATATGATTGCATACATTTATAACATGTCCATGCATCATTTTATATTAAATGTTATAATATAGTATGGATGGATGGATGAATGTTATGTTATTTTCATTACTTTATTATATAATTGTTAAGAATAATGTAATGAAAATGAAGATGCATGGAGCATGACATCACTTTAGTAAAATTAGAATTGTTATAATTTCTTAAAGTATGTCATTAGATTATGTATAGGTTTTAATTATTTCATTAATTATTTATAAGTGTTATAAATTTAATGGAGTTAGAGTTAAAATCTATAATAAAAAGTTGTATGAGTTAAATTTAATTTTAAATAGTTTAAAATTAATTTCATTTAGATTTATGTTAATAATATTTCTAAAATCATTAGAAATAGGTTTAATCTTTTAACTTCTGTTTAATAGGATTAAATTGGATTAAATAAAAGATTAAAGTTATAACATATATAATTGTGTATAAGGAACCTTTGTATAGAAAAGTTCTATCTAAGGTTGGGGTATTTAAGCTGACAGAAATAGAGCATTCCTACTTGGGAATCGACCTGAAAGGTGAATTAGACAATAATGTTATAAACATGCAATAAATGATTAGGTTTATTGAAGTGTTGAATAAACAAGAATCATACATAGTTAAACTATCCAATATAAGAGGGGTCAATTTAACAATTCACTTGGATAAATTTATTAGCCTAATTTACCTAAGTAATGAACCCTTGTTTCTAAAATATATAGTAAGACGAAAAAGATGTATATGATATGTCATTTTCCACTCACGTTCTCTCTAAAAGTTCATACCTTGAGACTCATGCTCGACCTCGAGATGCCCTATAACTGTTTCCCTTCGGATGGTATTTGCATGGGTCAATATCAAGATGAATGGAGAAAATATTTATAGTAAATGGGAGAAAGATGTGTGTCAAATGTTTTATGATCTCCTACATTAGTTTGCATCATGAGATCTTCTTGCACGACCTCGAGGCACCCTGGGAGCATCCCCTTCGGATGGTTGTCATTAGGTCAATATCAGGGCGAACTCCAGAAATGGATAGGATTCTTTTAGTTTTTGCTCCAATCGATTTTTCCCATTGGTTGGCTCATTGGGGCGGAACTTTAGGGTCTAAAATGGAGAGACATACCTAAAAGAAATTGTTAAGCAAGTTAATGATTTCTTAACCAAATAAATGATAACTAATTGTTATAGGAATAAGAGTTATTCTGATGTAGCACACTACTATGAAAACGGTATTACTTGACTTTTTTTAGAGTCAAGTAAGTCCGTGTCAAGAATAAGAGAAATTTTTGATTGGCTAAAAGCATCAAATTGTAATTTACTTGATATGTTATAACTGTAAGTATATGAGATCTGTAGACTTATTTTAAGTGTTAAGTATCTAAATTCTTGACATTTATTATGGATCAAGGATTTCATAACTTAACAGTTTTTACTTGTCAAATGTAATATTTTCTTGACACCCAAAACTGACAACTTAAGGAATACTTGATACGTTTTACCTGTTATGTTTTTTTTAAAAAAAAAAAAAAAAAAATTATACTATTAGAAATTACCTATATAATTTCTAGTTTTGAAGTCCAACAATGATATAGAGGCTGATCATTTTATTAACCAAGTAAACAAACAACACATATATTGAACAATTTAAACTTCTTCAATCAATCAAAAATTTCCACCAACCTAGCCAACGAAGTGCATATATCCTTGAACATAGTTGTCATATATATACTTACAACCATAAAATGTTTACAAAACTTGTAACAAAGTTCATAGATGAACAATTTAATTTGTAAGTTATATAAAAGACTATCAACCCGGCCTCATGAACAATCTCAAAAGGAATGTTCAATCTCAATATAAACTAAAACCCCAAAAGAGGAACCCAAATATCTATAATTTCATAAATTATCCACCAACTATATCCCAATATAAACCAAAAAATCAACTAGCTCTACTCACACCTCGTCCCTTAAATTGACCGTAGACTGTAGAGTCCCTTGTATCAATCTAAAACTCACTGTTTTGACTTCACGTTTAGCTTGTTCCCGTACCAAACAAAGAACTTCTATTGAAAATTGAATCAAAACATTATGTAACAAAGATCACATGTACACTAGGTATACAAAATAGCAGTGCGATAGTCAAAAGAATAAGTCATCCCAAACAATGTTAAACCGGTTTCATTTCCCATAAAAATTTTCAAACAATGAAAAAGAAAACCACACAATCTACCCCAAAAAGAGAACTTACACAATAGTACAAGTCATAAGTTCCAAAAGAGCCTCTAATGAACTGTAACCACAAAACTTTTATCTCCTTGATAAACGAGTGGGCACCAAAAGCAATCTTATGACGTTCAATCATGGAGGAGAGCAATTTGGCAAATTAAAGAAAGTAGGATTTGGTTCCAAACTAGTTGAGAACAGACAGACGCCTAAGTAAGAGATGATTCTCCAACTCATACAATACAACAAAAATTTATCATTTCTTTGTCTCAAACTAAGATCCCAAACAGAAAGAATACCCTCATAATCTGTTGCGTAAATATCAAAATTTAAAAAGTACTACAAGTTTACAACAAACACACAATCAGAAATTATATCTTCACATCCAGCAAACAAATCCATTGATTTGGTTCTTTATTGGACATTGGTTCGGATCCATTCTTTTTAAAATCATTGGTTTGATTTGGTTCTTGGTTGGCTCCAAAATCGACATAACCGAAAAAGAAAACATCAATTTTTTTTGTAAAACCATTGGTGAAAAATATGGCCTTTAACTTCATGTAGGGAGTCAGATCAGACGACAAGAAAATATGGTCGATTCAGAATTTGTGAAGAATGGAAACTTACCAGTATTTACCTTGCAATACAAAAACCGGGTGAATTCTTGTTTTCCTTAAGATTGATACTTGAACATCCTCCTTTCTTCCACCTATTTCATGTTGCAAGTGCAAAGAAGGAATTTGGGTTTAACTAAAAAGGCATTCTAAGCATCTACCGAAAGTTGGCCAAAGAATTCTATCCTAAAAGTCTTAGGCTCACATATAAAGGTGATTAAGTGGCCATGTAGGTAGTAACTATTAATATGAAATTTCATTCTTGTTTCACGTTATCATTGACCAATATAGATAAAATATTGACAACATATTCAAATCATTGTCCATATTTCAACCAACAAAATCACGTCTAATCCTACAAATTGAAGAAACAATGGAGTTTAGCTCAAAGGGAGATTGAAACCCACCTAGTTTGATCCGCACGCCAGAGGCCAGTAAAAGGAGTGATCATTTACACATTCTGAGCAAATTTAGTTCGTAAAGTACAACAAAGCCCAGTTATTCATTTGCATAAAATGTGAAGTCCCAATTGTCGCATTCCAGTATCAGGACAAGTGGCAGTACAGATGTCTAAATTGTTGAAAAACAAAACAGATGGCATTGTTAATTAGTAGAGCAAAGGGTATGCCTCTTACATTTACTAGAACTTAAAATTCCTAGAGGGAAGTTCATAAGAAAAAAAAAAGAGCAAAAAATTCAATATCACAACTTACAATAGAACAAACAGTTAAAACACAATGTGAAAGATGAAAAAGACGTGAAATCTTCTCAATAAATTTTTCACAAGCATTTGTGTCTTTGAAGAATTCCTGAGTGAAAATACAAGGAACTCAAACCAATGGTAGCATGATGATCAATTGCAAACATCAAAATCCGCCTCTCTACGTATGAATTTACAAATTCTCGGTGAAGGGAGGAAAAAAAAAAAACCAAAACACCCGATATTATAAAGATCACAGAAAAATCAACTTCTAGGTCAAGTCATAGTAAAAACAAATTCGAACCCTGTTAGAGACAAAGCAAAAGACAGACAAAAAAAAAAAAAAAGGCTAATCCATAATTGCAAACATTCAGCAAATACATCACAATCAATTCAAAATTCAAACAAATGTAAATCAAATATCATATCCAAATCCCAACAACAACCCCACATGCTCTTCCAAACTAAAATCGCAACAATGATCTAAAACCAAAAACTCACCCCGGTCTGAACAAGCTCACTGAAGTGTAACCCCCAGCATTGATAGAAACAGAAATGCATCAGCTGGAAGATTTAATGAAATGGATTAATAAAGATATAATAACGAAAAACCTATAGTACTTCACCAAAATACAAAAAAAAGACACCAGAAACACAAAATGAGAGACCGACGTGTGACTTGGAACGATAGAGGAGCTACGGTAGAGGTTGACGAGTGGCAGCGGCGTGACAGAACTAGGTGAGTCTGGACGTGCACGTTTGAATGGCGTGACGGTGCTAAAGAGAGAGAGCCGTGCGACGAAGTGAGTGACCGGCGTGAGAGACGTGCGACGTGACCGATGTGAGAGACTGATAGAGGCACCGTTGATTGGAGGCACAACCGACGAAGGCACAGTTAATCGGAGGCGCGACTGGTGCGAGAAGTTGAATAGACCTTGGACGCATGCGTATTTGGCGGTAAAACACGCGAATAGCGGCTTACTTTCCCAATTTTTCATTTCTTTTTATATATAATGAAACCTAAAAAGACTCTATCTTGATGTTTATTAAGTGTCAATCAATTAGGAAACTTCTTGATGTTTTAAAATTATCGAATTACTTGACAGGGTGAAAAAAATCGAAAATTTCCGTCAATCTCCACTTCTTTTTCGTTATTCTTTAACGTTTTTTTTTTTTTTTTTTTTTTTTTATCAAAATTATATATTTACTTGACATTTTTATATAAAAATATCAACTAATTAAAAGATACAAGCATCAAGTATTGTATTTTTTGTAGTAGTGAACAATTGGTTGAGAATGTCTCAATCTAATGAAGGAATGAACGACCACCCTTTTGTGTCTTTTATTTTGACTCGTTGGAATATCATAGCAATAGAAATTTTGAATTAATATAAATGTGATTCATATTAATTGGGTTCATTCTTTAAATTTTCATGCGGAATAAGAATGAATAATAGATCATATCAGTGAATTAACATGTTTTATATAATTCAAAGTTACGTCATTTTCTTTCAAGGTTTTAATTTTTTTAATTACCGATATAAGTCAAAGGGTTTGATAAATATGTTACTTTGAAAAATATCATCAACACATAATGATAGTGTAATTTTATCTTTTATTTGGAAAATCTTCTCAAAAGGAATTATTATCAATTCATGAAGTATTCATGAATAATATTTAGAGTGATAGCCTACTCTTATTGTCTAGATAATATATTGTAGGAACCTTTGAAGGTCCTTGAGCGGATTCGTGGAGATCGGTCCAAGTTTTATTTTCACAAAATCAAAATTATAGAATACAAATATTATGCATAGCCACAAATTTACAACATGCGATAAATGGAAAAGAGAGAATTAGGGTGAGAAAAGACTTACCCTTAAAGAACCTTTCTTCTTAAAAACCAATTTCTTTCTTTGGTTTTGTCACAAACAATCACGAATGGAAAAGTGATCCAAATAAACATCACTACAATAAGAACCTCTTGTATTCTCTTTTGGGATGAGAATCATTAAGGAGTTGTGGGCTCTTAGATTTTTGGAAGAGAGAAAGTGATTGAAAGGAAAATTGTGTTTTTCAAAGGAAACACTTTTGTCTTTTTGGAATTGGAAGAGCACAACCTCCACACCACCACACACATGCCTTAATAGAGAGAAACAGGGGGAGGGAGTTTCCCGAAAATATTTTCAAAATAAATAAAAACTTATTTCAAAAACCATTTAATAAATATTTACATGATAACTACCTTATCATATAATATATATATTAAACTATATGTTATATCAAATATAACATATAACTTATAGTTTAATATTGTATTAAATACAATATAACTTATAGTCTTCATTTCAAATACAATAGAACCTATAGTCTTCATTCTCTCAACAATGTCTGATAGTTAATATAAGTCATATTTATACTAAACTTAATTATATAAATCCAATTCACATAATATATTTGAATCAAATTCAAATATTTATTTTCTCTCAAATAATGTATCAAATACATTATAGTAATTATGTCATATATAATTAAGTAAAAAATTAATTATATCACATATAATTAACTCCCTCAATTAATTTGAACAATTCGAATTAATCAAAATTAATTCTCATTAAATCTCTGTTGAGCTACAGAGGAGACCTCATGGACCTGTAGATTGAAGTTTCAGTAGTACTTGGATAATTAATTAAACTTCTTTAATTAAATTATTCAACATCCATTTACTGTCGGGCAATCCATTAAGGATCGATAACTGCATTCTTCACACTATAGATATATTTTTGTGTCTATTGGATATAACCAGTCAACAGTCCAATGACCATTCACAAATTGCTCGTAAGTACAACTGGACCAAAATTACTGTTTTGCCCTTATAGTTACATCTAACTCCTTAAGTACCACTAATTCCTCTAATGAACAATAAGTCATAGTCAAACTATGACCAAACCCCTCTTTGGCTAGGAGAGGGTGTGGCGCTATTCAAGCCCCGGAATCAACCCTCAAGGGAGCAATTTATCTACTTTCCCCGACATCGGGGAATGAGTGAATTTCATCTTGTGTAATTGTGTTCCCAGCTCCCCAATCAGACGAATCCCCAAAATGATAGGCTTATTGAGTCGGCGATCTGGCTATCCTCACCCATACAAATCAAAGGACCGCTTTCATAAGCAAGAGTTCACAACTCACTCAGGATTCAGGTCATGTGACCCATGGTCATCCTGGTGAAATATATGTCTATATTATGAAAGGTGTTATATAATGAGACTAGTCATTCGTTATCCAGTCTTATACAACATTCTTTGTATAGAAGACTCCCATTTACATGTCTCCATATGAATGATCAAGATCAAATCATTTATAACATTTTACAACAATTGTAACATCTGCAAAGTGGGTCATATTCAAATGTCACCAGGATAAGGTATTCATCCTTATCCATCTACTATAGACCATTTAGGTTATCACTTAAACATGATCCATCTATATGTCTCTACATACATGTTTAAGCTACAAATGATAGCCTTGGATGTTAAATAAAACATCTTATATTTTATTAAATAAATATATCGTTTGTACAATACAATTACTAACTACAGGACCCTACGATATTTAAGGCATCAACCCCAACAATCTCTTACTTGTCCTAAAGCTAGTGGGTATAAAATATATACAAGTCATACTAATATACAAGTACATAAAGCAATAAACTAGGGAATAACACGCGCCCAATACAAAATATCCAACTTGCCTTAGACTAGATGTGGCCTGTCTCATCGACCCATACTCTGCATGTGACCTTCAATACTTTAGCCATAAGGGCATTTGTAAATGGATCAACAATGTTGTGCTCCGAAGTTATTTGCATGACACTTACGTTCCCGCTTATGTTCCCTCGATGCACAATCTATTAGATGAGATTATATTTTCGCTCTCTGTGTTTCTCACTCTTATGACTTCGAGGCTCTCGAAAATTAGCTACAACACCACTATTATCACAATAAAAGGTGATGGGCTTTGACATGTCTGGAACTACTTCCAATTCAGTCAAGAATTTCCTGAGCCACACAACTTTCTTAGCAGCTTCACAAGCTGCTATGTACTCAGCTTCCATAGTGGAGTCAGAAACGCACCCCTACTTGATGCTCCTTCAGACTACTATTCCTCCGTCAAGAGTGAACATTGATCTTAATGTGGATTTAATAGAATCCTTACTAGTCAGAAAATCAGAATCCATGTATTCTGTAAGGATCAAATCCTTAGAACCATACACAAGCATGTAATCCCTCATTCTCTGTAGATACTTGAGGATATTCTTAACAGCGTCCAATGATTAAATCCTAGATTAGACCGATATCTACTAACTCTCCCCACCGCATAGCTAATGTCAGGTCTCGTACATAACATCACATACATCAGGCTGCCAATAGCTGATGCATAAGGGATCCATCTCATTTTCTCAACTTTTTTAAGTATCTTAGAACACTATTCCTCAAACAATACAACTCCATGCCTAAAAGGTAGTAAACCTCTAATGGAGTTCTACATAAAAAATTTGACAAGCATCTTGTCAATGTACGATGTCTGAGATAAGGCTAGCATTTTGTTCTTTCAATCTCTAAAGATCTGAATGCCCAAAACAAATTGCATCTCTCCTAAATCTTTCATTTGAAATTGGGTCGCTAGCCAATTTTAATTTCAGTTAGTAGACCTACATCATTCCCAATGAGTAGGATATCATCTATATATAACACTAGAAAAGCTACTGAACTGTTGATGATTCTCTTGTAAATATAAAGCTTATCAACATTTTGATCAAAGTTATAAGATTTGATCGTAGTATCAAATCTTATATTCTAAGATCCAGAAGCTTGCTTCAATCCATAGATGGACCGATTAAGTTTGCAAACCTTTTGCTCTTGACCTTGGGTTATGAATCCCTCAAATTACTTCATATAAATGGTCTCCTCAAGATTGCCATTCAGAAAAGCAATCTTTACGTCCATTTGCTAGATCTCATAGTCATAATATGAGGCAATAGACAGGGAGATTTATATAGACTTTAACATGGCAATAGATGAGAAAGTCTCTTCATAGTCGACTCCCTCAACTTGGGTATAATCCATTTCCATAAGTCTAGCCTTTTGCACCTTCCCATCAACACTTCATTTTCTCTTGTAGATCCATTCGCAGCATATAGGTTTTACCCCATCAGGTTGATCTACAAGATCCCAAATAGAATTGAAGTACATAGACTCCATTTCGAGATCCATAGCTTTGATCCGCTTATCTTTGTTAACATTTTCCATTGCCTTCTTATAAGACAATGGATCCTCAACATCTCCGTCAACTACCATAATTAGGATTTTTGTTAAACCCATATAACGGACAGGCGAATTTGCAACCCTCAATCCTTTTGGATGAAGTCGATTCACCATTGTGAGTTCCCATAAAACTTGAAAGAGTTACTAAAGAAAGACTCAAATTTTCCAACTATTGATGTGTTTATTTGCACATTGGATCCGTACAAGGAGCCTCCGATGAACATCGTCAACACGACCTTGTTTGTCCTGGCCTACGACTACTCTACAAGTAAGGTCTCCGTCTATATGTCTAACGACGGTGGGTCCACTATAATATTATTCGCTTTTATGGAGGCAGCCAAGTTTGTCATTTTGTAGAAAGCATGACGTCATAGAAAGGAATCCCAAAGCCTTCTTTGCATCCGACGAGGTTTGGAACATTGAGACAGATGAGATGAAAGTAATAACCTTTGGGAAAATCGTTATTTTAAACCTAAAAAAGTTTTATCTTCAAAACTAACAACATTTTGAAGGATTAGATGCAACCTATACTATTTTTCTTTAACTCACAAATTTAAAAAACTTGTGGTGCTGGTCGGGTTACACGACTGCAAACTCTCTTACTTTTTCAATTTTTAAATGGAGGGCCTATATAATGAAAACATCGTTTGTCTTCAATTTTTTACCTTTACCTCTTTTTCTAACCACTCTCTTACTTTTTCTGGAGGCCCTATGTAATGAAAACATCGTTTGCCTCTCATTTGAATGTCTTCAATTTTTTATTTTTACCTAACACAACTTTTCAAACCCGAATTCAATTTTACATTTTATTTGTCTCCATGTTTTTGGCAATTTCTATTAAAGTTGGATTTAAAAAGTTGTGTTAGGTAAAAGTAAAATTGAAGACACCTAAACAAGGGACAATATTTTTATTATGTGGGGCTCTTCACTTAAAATCTGGAAAGATGAAAAAAAAAATTAGGTAGGAAATAGCAATTTTTTCTAGTCTTTTTTCCTATATATATATATATATATATACACACATATAACAATCGTTTCAATTTAAATCTAATATTTCACTAGTGTTCTCGTGCAAGACATTTATTTATTTTTTTTATAATTAATCTTCTAAATTGTTATAAGTGAATCAATTGTAAAACTTTTTATTTGGTTTATATTTGAAAATCGTTAATGGATCCAATATTTACACATGTATAGACTTCTTTAAATGTTAGGATAAACAAAATGGACATAATTAGAATCAATATACTTATAAAAGTTTAGAGGTTTAATTGATAAAATTGTAAGTCTCACTTAATTTTTATCCAAACACAACGTGAGATAGATGGTTTAGATTTATAAAATTATTAATTTAGAAATCTTAATTTGATCTAGGTATACATGAACACATATTTTCGTTACAATATTGACACAGTCATTTTAATTAAGTTTATAGCATATGTCATGCATTGGTTTTGATAGATTTAAATCCCATTTTGGCCTTTTTAACTTTTAAATATTTTGGTATCTAAATTTTTTAAATGTTTATTTTCATCTTTGCACTTTTAAATAGGTTCACTTAGTCCCTTAATATATGATTATTCTACTTTTTAAAAATATCAATTTTAACTTCTAAAATTCCAAATATATTCTTAGTCCTTAAACGACTACTTAAAGATTATTTTAGTCTTTAATTGTTTTTCCTTTTATAGAAAAAAAACTATTTTAATTCTTATCACTATTTTATTGATTGACAAACCGACAAAATGGCTTCAATATTCATACTAATAAGTTAACGTGAACATCTATTAAAATGATAAGGGATCAATCTACACCTTAAAACTTTCATAATATGCATTAACTTACATTATTCATTACATTATATGTTTAGATAAATATTGTGTGTGGCAGGGAATTTTATCAATTAAATCTTTAAAATCTTATAAGTGAATCAATTTAGACTCTCAATTAAGATATTATTTAAAAATTGTCCAAGCATCAACTATAATCAATCATTCTATTAATTTGATTTTTGAAGAAGTCTATACACATGTAAAAATTGAATGCATGAATGATTTTCAAATATTGCCTTGATAAAAAATTTGAGTTGATTCACTTAAAATAAATTTAGAAGTTTAATTAAAATAATTATATGTTTCACATGATTCTTTTTTAACTAAGTTTGAAGTATGGTGTTAATTGATATAGTTATGGAAGTTTAGGGTTTGAATTGATACAGTTATTAGTTTATGGTTTAAATTGATACAACTTCCAAAGTTTAGAGTGTTCACACAAGGCTTCCGGAGAAACTTGTTTTGTGGAATTGAACTTGAGTTGGTGTTGATGTTGAGGTTAATTTGATGCGATGGTGGTTCAATCTCTAGTATACTCGATCCTCTAATTCTCTCTCGGTTGGGTGAATGTGCTTGACTTGAAGAAGAAAAGCATCGAATGTTCTTGAAGTAAAAGTCTTGGAAGAGTGTTTATGTCTTCAAGGGTCTTCTATTTTCTAGGAGTGCAACTTAAAGAGTCTTGGGAGTCTTCTGTTTGTTGATGAATTCTCTCTAGGCTCTTTGACTGTAGAATTGATGACCCTTGAAATGGGAAGAGTTCCTTTATTTATAGGACTCTTTGATGGGCTTCATGGGTTTGGGCTGGCTGGCCCATGGATTTGGGCCTAGTTGACCCATGGGTTTAGTGGGCTCGTGGATTTGGGCCTAGCCCTTGGGCCTACTTTGGTATTTAGGCTTCATTAAGCCCAATTTTGGGCTCAAATGGACTTTTACCCAAATAATCATATCAGATTGGGCTAACTTAATCTTACTCGATTCAACGGTCATGACGATACCATGTAACATTACCAAAATTTGTCTTCAACTTCAACTTGGGACATGTGTCAACTACTAATTGGTCTAAATTTACTGATTTGGAATTTCATCATTAATTTAGTAAATGACGTGGCAGCTTGCGATTGATCCAAAATTTCTCATTTATGCACATATATGGGTGGATGAATCTCAAAAAATATAAAGTTTGAATCAAAATCCAAATATATCTGTTCTTGAATTTGACCTCAATTGACGTGTTAGTCAAATTACGAGTTTAGTACATAAATTTAACTCGATTTTGGGATAAAATTTGGAATATGGCCAAACTTGCGACAAATCTTGAGCTTTGTTTAATTTGATTTTAGGGATAAAATTCAGAAATTTTGAGATTAAAATAAAAATTCAAATTTCACCCCAATTTAATTTAATTTGGAGATGAAAACTTAAGATTTTAGTTTTAAGAAAGAATGTCACACCCCACCCCAGATCATCCTCTTAGCCTAGAGAAGGGCGTGACTGCAACAGCTATCAACCTTAGGTTGACACTTACTGCCTAAAAACTCTTGCGGAATAACTCTGATACCAAATACAAATTATATACAACGGGATGGCTGTAGGCCCACAATTTTATTAACTTAGAAACTTAATATGTTTAGAGTATTTACAACATTAGATTTACAAGTCCCAAAACCCACAAACCCTAGTCCTTATATGAACAATAGTAACATGTGTACAATATTAACAGTAACCACCTAGCAAATGGTTACAAGTCTTTTGGTCCTTTAGTGGCAGAGCAGATACTGAGCTGTCTTCAAAGGATTTGACCGCTACCTGTGGAGGGAAAAAACAAAAACATTTGAAAACGGGGTGAGCTTACGCCCAGTGAGTGATCGAGAAAACATAGTAAATTCTCATGCATAATTTCATAAAATAGTTTTATCTGAAATATAAACTTTTGCAGCATAAATATTTTCCAAACGTAATGTATATAAAACTATTTTAAACATAAAACAGTAGAGACATTTCTCAAATCAAAGTACTGTATAGCTGGTAAAATAATCCCAACACAAACTACTAGTCCAGAGAGAACCCTTTTGCTCAATCTTTGACTTTATTCACCTGTGGCCACACTAAGTACCTTCACAACTTAGGTACTACTGCTCAGATACCTTCTCCTTGTACTTCAGTATCAAGCTACTAGGATACCTTCTCCAACGTACTTCAGTATCCCGTTGGCTTGGTACCTTCTCAAATGTACTTCAGTACCAATAGATACCTTCTCCTTGTACTTCAGTATCTAGTTGGGTGGATGCCTTCTCCTTGTACTTCGACATCGCATTTTACCAAAACTATTTATAAACAACTTTTCTCTTTAAAGCATGTACAGTATAACACATATACAACATGGCTTTAAAGATGATAACGCATGCTGGATAAAATCAATATATGTAAATAGTTTTTCAACAATATGCATGCGTTCAAATCACAATACAAACTTGCTTGGAAACCACTTTATAAAACTAGTAGGCATGAGAATCATTTTCGCAAATATGCTTTCTATAAAACGTTTGTATTCAAATAGTTTAAAAACTTTTTAGTTCGAAAACATTTTAGCCACTCACCTCGAACTCTAGTAGCTCCTCGGGTCCCTTTTTCATCCCTAGAATCCAAATTCAAATTGCAACTTAGATTACTTATAGTTTTAAATCTTATTTGGAAATACTTCATTATACAAAATTATTCTAAAATGTCTTAGAAATCTTACCCTAAACTTTCAGCTCAGAATTCTTCGTGGTTTGGCCGGAATCTCAAAATCTTCAAGACTGGCTCAGACTGATCCGACAGTCTGACCCTTCTGCCTTCTTCTTAACCTCCAGCCCAGTTCCTTTGAGCTTTTTCCTCTGGCAGCCCTACTCTGAAAACTAGACTTCTAGAGCTTTCAAATGGATTTAGAATCACTCCAAATGCACGAGTAGATTGGAAGATCTTCTCATCCAAAGTTGACACATTCCTCTGAACCTTTACTGCCCTCTACTTTCTCTACTAAATTTATGATTTTTGTGTGATTGGAAAATGAAATTCCAACTCCCTATTTATAGGCGTTCAAATTGCTCGTGGTATTGACAGCACCTACTTGGCTGCATGGCCAAATGTTTAATCCTCCCTTTATTAACGTAAGTTGACTTCACCTTGGTTTAATGTGTTCTTCCCAAACGCATCCAAAACAATTTCTTAGGGTTTAAGAATTTCTCTTAATCGGACACCTAGATTTTAATTGACGTTTTCCCTTACGTCTTCAAGCTTTATTTGTATTCAAATTAGGGTTTTTAAATGCATAATCCACCCCAACACGTCCAAATACATCGCCCAAAGGCTTGCCCGGCCGTTCAATGCATAGGCGAGGCATGGCTGACGTTCGAATCGGATAAAGCAAGGCTAGCATAGGCGTTCTCGCTCTTTCCGCTCTCGGCAGTATCGCTCTCTCCACTCTCGGTAGTGTCACTCTCTCCCACTTTCTCGCTAGTCTCGCTCTCTTCACTCTCGCTTTCTCTAGCAATCTCGCTGGTCTTGCTCTCTCCAATCTCGCTCTCTCCAGCTTTAACTTTTCTCTCCACTCTTGCTCTCTCCAGTTTTCTCGTTGGTCTTATCGTAGAGCCTATCTCATTTAGGTGTAAGCTTATTCCCTTGTCTTATCGTGATAATTGGTCTTCTTATGGCAAGCACTAGATTACCAACTTGAAAAAAGACCGAGGCTTTACATGTTTATCGAAGGCTTTAGACATTCACGCTTGGTAAAATTCCAATGCTTGTTGTGCTTCCAATTGTTTTTCATCCAGTGCTTCCAACTCTTGGAGCCGCAGTTTGCCATTTTCCTTTGTAGTCAGCCCTTCTTGCACCGCCATTCTTAGCGATGGAATTTCACTTTCCAAAGGAAGGACAACTTCTACCCCATAAACGAGATAGTACCGGGTGACTTCTGTACGGGTATGGTGAGTGGTGCGATAAGCCTACAACGCTTCATCGATCTTCTCCTGCAAATCTCTCTTCAACTTGGAAATAATTTTCTTCAGCAGGTTGGACAATGTCTTGTTAAATGCCTTTCCCAACACATTTTCTTTCTTAGCTTCCCTTAGAGCGACAGCCTCAGCCCATCTTGAAAAGTAATCAGTGGCTGCGAGGATATAGAAGTGCGCTGCTGATGACTTAGGTGTTATAGGGCCGACCAGATCAAGCCCCCATGCGTCGAAAGGCCACAAGAATATAGTTGGATGTAGAGGCTCGGCAGTTGATGAATGAAATTCATGTGATATTGACAGGCTTCACACTTCTTTGCATATTCCATCAAGTCCTAGATCATCCCTGACTAATAGTAACCCATTCTTTTCAGCTGGAATTGTAGCTTTGGTCAAACTTGATGTGCGCCGCATATGCCTGAGTGTGCTTCCTCCAGAGTCTTTGCTAACTCCTCTTTACTGAGGCATCGAAGGAAAAGTCCTTCAAGGGATCGACAGTAGAGGACCCCTTTGTAGTAAATAAAATGCACGACCCTCTTTCGAACCTCGGTTTTATGACGGGGGTTGTTCAAGAGCTTTCCATGCTCAAGGTAATCTATGATGGACTGCTGCAAGTCTTTCTCGTCGGTTAGGTAGATTAATATCGCATTCATTTCCTCACATGCAGTCCCGATCGGAGGTACAAGCCATCTCTGACATAGTGATATATTAAGAGGCACATTATCCAGGACCGTTAAGACAGTAATTAGGTTTGCCAAGGCATCCACTTTCTTATTCTCTGTCTTTGAGACATGCTCCAACGTCACACTTTAAAAATTTTCCATCAACTGCCGAGCGTAAGTGAAGTAAGGTTTCAAGTCGTCATGCTTCACCTCGTACTGGCATAAGAGTTAATTGATTATCAACTTTGATTAACTGAAAATCTCTATACAAGCTATTCCAATCTCCAAGGTCATTTGAAGACCAACTATCAAGGCTTGGTATTCGGTGACGTTGTTCGAACATAACTCGGCAAGTGTGAAGCTATAAGGCAGCATGTGCTTTTCTGGAAAAATAAGGACGATACCTGCCCTCACACCACTTCTTCGTGTTGCACCGTCAAAGAACATGATCCACAACTCTGAGGTTTCTGTGAAAAGAACTTCATCGTCGGGCAAGTCTTCACTTAACTTCTAATATGATGGAACTGAGTGATCTGCCAAAAATTCGGCCAATGTCTGCTCTTTAACTGCCCTTTGTGGTACATAAACAATGTCGTACTGTTGAAGCATGATTTCCCACTTGGCTAAACGCACCGAGATGAATGGCCTGGACAAGATGTATTTGATGGGATCGACTTTCACAATTAAGTGGACTGTGAAGGCTTATGTAATGCCTCAACTTATCTATGGAAAAGAAGAGTGCAAGGCATGTCTTCTCAATAGGAGAATAGTTGATCTCAGCTCTGTTTAGGGTTATACTTAAATAATAAATAGCACGTTCTTTTCCCTTCTCTCCTTTTGGTGCCAACAATGCCCCCAACGATCTTTCTTGCACTGCGATGTACAGTATCAATTGCTTGCCCGCTATAGAGGCTCCTAAGACAAGAGGGCTGATCAGGTACCACTTTATGCTATCAAAAGCATTCTGACAGGCCTCATCCTATTCAAATTTCTCTCTCTTTCTCATCAGTTTCTGAAAGGGTTGACACCGCCCTGCTAGGTTATAAATAAACCTCTGAATGTAGGCCAAACGTCCTTGCAAACTACTCAACTCATGTAGATTCCTTGGTCTTAGCATATTTTGGATGGCATCGATCTTGGATTGATCTACCTCTATCACTCGATGTCTTACAACGAAGCCCAGAAAATTTCCTGAAGTTACGCAAAACGCGCATTTGAGGGGGTTCATCTTTAACAGGTACTTTTGCAGGCAATCGAACACGGTTCTTAGATTTTTCAAGTGGTCCTGTCATCGTTTGGTCTTAACCACAAGGTCATCCACATAGCATTCCACGTGTTTGTGCAATATATTGTCAAACACCTTCTGCATGGCGCGTTGATAAGTAGCGCCAGCTTTCTTCAACCCGAAGGGCATTACCTTATAGCAATATATCTCTTTTGGGGTTCGAAATGTCGTATTTCCTCGTCCACGAGGGCTATTCGTATCTGATTATACCCGAATGATCCGTTCATGAAGGATAAGACCTCATGTTCTGTTGTTGCATCGACCATGATCTTTGTGATGGGTAATGGAAAATCGTCTTTCAGGCATGTGCTGCTTAGGTCGCGAAAGTCTATGCAGACACGAAGCTATCCATTTTTTTTTCTAACTGGGATAATGTTGGCTATCCACGTTGGGTATTTGAATTTGTGGATGAACCTGACTTCAATCAACTTATTGACTTCAACCTCAATATAGGAGATAAGTTCCGACCGAAAGTGTCGCTGAGCCAGCTTAACGAGTTGACACCCCTGTTTGATCGCGAGATGGTGGACTGCTACCTTCGGATCTAGTCCCGACATCTCTTTGTATGACCAGGTGAAAACATCCCTGTATTTGGTGAGCAAACTCATGTATTCACCCTTTTCCCCTTCTGAGATGGATGCACTGATGAAAGTCAGACGCGACTCCTTTACTATGCCCAGATTCACCTATTTTAGCTCGTCCACTGTGGATTGATCACCATCCTCTAGACCTTGCGGAGCGTCCTCCACTTCCTTCTCAGTCATACCTTCTTCGGATTCTTCGGTGATGGTGATGTGGTGGCACGAAGTTTCGCCTTCCTCCTACTCTAAATTTCCATTATGAGGATTAGTGAAAACGACGTCGCGCCTCTTTACTTTGAACGAGCCCTCACTTGTGTTTAAAGTAACGAAGGCCTTTCTCTTCAAGCATGAGAGGATGGTATTATGGATTTCTCCATCACTTCTTACCTCTCTTGACGGCTTCTTGTTCGATGGCCCTTCAGTGTTTTTATGGTCGAGACGGCGCCAAATTAATGCTCAGGATATCGGCCCCCTCTTTCTTATAGTCATTTCAGAGGCATCAGTGCAGGCTTTTCCCTTCCCTTTGTCTCACTAGGGACATGTTCATCGAGGGGATCCTTAACCCTCTCGTGCTTTAGGCGATCAAAAATGGGAGTGCGGGGTTTTTCTTCACTTTTCTTCGGAACTGCACCTAGTCTTTCGAAGGCTGACGGTGCACCACCACTGACGGTTAACAGATGATTTCCTTATTTCCTTCATTCGACAGATTCAATCTTCGAAAGACTGAGATTCGAGTAGCTCTGGGAATTGTATGCGAGCTTCCCCTTTCTACTTTTGTCATGCTTAACCTTTCGAAGACCAAGGCGTATGCAGCA
The DNA here is from genome assembly GCF_027475165.1 of Benincasa hispida. NCBI lineage: Eukaryota > Viridiplantae > Streptophyta > Magnoliopsida > Cucurbitales > Cucurbitaceae > Benincasa > Benincasa hispida. The sequence goes on along the minus strand of NC_143478.1, from coordinate 80,239,714 downwards.
GACGGTCTAATACGGTCGAAGGCTAAGACTCTTTTATCTTTGCCCTCCTTTTCCCCTGTCTCATCGACTTCTTCTGCAGTGATATGATTGTTGTTGGCCACTTTCCCCTTCGCTTTTCTGATTATACGGATTGGCTCTGATGACTCAAATCTAAGTCCCGCCCTCGACATAGGTATAGCGTGTCCCTCTTGCAAAAGCTTCTTTTGGGTCAACGAGAGTCGGGTTGCTCATAAATGTTCAAACTCTTGAACTCAGTGTGAGTTGTGAAGTCATAACTTGCCTTCGCTAACAACTTGTAAGCCTTGGGATCAAATTCGTCTTTAGTTCGCTTCTCAGGCAGCTTTAACTCCATCACTTTCCCCTCTGGCTTGTGGACTTCCTACTTTGTTATCAGTATGAGAGGTGTGACGAAACTCTCCTTTAGAATTTCTATATCGCCGACCTGCAAACCTTTTGATCATTCCGTAAAAGGTGACTCACCCCTTTTTCGTCTCGACAAAGGGACATAGCGCAGAATCGGAGGTTTTGAGGCTTCTTCATCCCTCACCACGGGTGTCTTTCCAACCTTGGGGGGTGTCCCACTCTCTTTTGGACTGAAGGCTTGTACCTTGCTACCTGTCCCTTTCCCTATGTCTATTGGCGACCTCGACCGGGATCCATCTGATTTCTTTGTCAGTAAGGTCTCTGTTGGAATTGTTTTACCTGAATTCTTGCTCTTTAGGTAAAACTTTGCATCTGTGAAGTGAGATTCGGCCTCAGAATACGAATTAGAGTTTGTTTTAACCTTCTTAATCCTATCTTGGTAGAACTTGACACTGATGCAATATCGATGTAATCACACCATTCTTGTGAATCCAAGGGCACCCCAGCAGCCTGTAGGTGGTCTTTGAGTCTATCACATGAAATAACACGCCAGCCTTCAGATCGCTAATGAGGAGTTGTAAGCATATCATACCTATCACCCTTTGGCTGCCTTGATTGAAACCCTAAATCACTAATTTGTTGTTTGATAGCTTCTCCATGAGTATGCCCAGCTGCTTCATAGTCGTCTTAGACATTATATTAATGGTGGATCCGTTGTCGATGAGGATTCAACCCTACAATTTGGATCCTAGCAGCAGATCTTCGTCTGAGAAGCCTATAGATGTACAACACGAGGCATACACACGTACTGTGGAAGTCGATGCGCGAGATGCATTGGATTCCAACAATGCCTCAATAAGGGTCGTCTTAGCTTCTCGCAGGAGTGAGAGCAGGTCATCTATGTTGAATAGAGAATGGGCCTAGGATGGCATCTTTTTCTTCCGCGGTACTGATAGCATGACATGCAGCAGCCTCTGAATCTCTTTTGAACCTTAATTGCATAAGTTCTTTGGGAGGAAATTTACCAACGTTACATGTCGCCTGAGACGAGGAACGTCCTTGTCTCCCTCGTCAACAGCCTTGGGCCTCCGAACCTTCTTTCTACACTTTCTTTTTTGTGCCTTGCTCCCTCTTCTGTAACTTCGATAAAAGCGTGACTCTTTTTGGGTAGAGTTTGATCTTTCCTTCTTATGGCGTGCCACAAGGATTTAGCCTTCGTTATGTCATTATCAGCATGCTCTCCTCTGTTTTGAGGATCTGTGGCTTTGACCTCCTGCTGAAACCGCACTACCATCAGTTCGAAGGTCCCAAACTAGACCAAAATTTTACTTTCTTCATAACATATGATTGGTGCCGACACGCTTGGAGTTACCGTCATTGCAACATGATTTGTTTGGACCACCTCGTCTAGATCTAACTCTATTTTTCTCTCACGGTCCAACTTGAGGATCAATTCCTTTAGTACAAAACATTTTTCAACTGGGTGGCTAACGACCCTGTGATACTTGCAGTAATTGGGATCATCCGCTTTGCCGGCTTGTTTCTGTTGTTTACATTCTGGTAGCTGGATAAGGTGGTTCTTCAGTAGTTTCTCAAGCATATCCACAATGTTAGAGTCGGGGAACAGGTAGACTTTTTCCTGCTGCTCCTTTAGGGTTAGGCAACGTCTTTCGTCTTCTTCGTCTTTCTTTTCTATCTTCTTCTTTTCCCTTTCGAGGAAAACTTCAACGGGGCCATATTAATGACCATTGATTTCTTTGTGGTGCCTTTCAAAATATTCTCGGCGCCCTTCATTTCCTTCTTGTCTTTTTTCAGTTCGTGGCTCATGAAATCCCTTGTTCCCTTATTTGCGATACTTAGCTCCATGTCGTGGGCACGAATCGCCAATTCTTCAAAGGTACGGGGCTTTATTCCCTGCAGGATATAGAGGAGTTCCCATTGCATACCCTACGTGTACATTTCCACTGCAAATAATTCGGTGAGTCGATCTTTGCAGTCCAGACTTAGAGCTCTCCATCAGTTGATGTAGTGGATGATCGGCTCCCCTTTCCGTTGCTTGGCGTTTGTCAGCTCCATCATGTTGATGGTGTGACTAGTGCTATAGAAGCGATTCAAGAATTCTCTTTTAAGTTGCTCCCAACTGTCGATCACCACAGGTTCTAACTCTGTGTACCAGTCAAAAGCGTTTCCTTTGAGGGTTCTGACAAACTGGTTGACTAGTAGATCTCCCCTTGTTCCTGCATTCTCGCATGTTTCTATAAAGTGGGTAATGTGTTGCTTTGGGTTGCCCTTTCCGTCGAATTGTTGGAACTTTGAGGGTTGATACCCTGCAGGCATTTTCAAGTTGTCGATCCTCTGGGTGTATGGCTTGGAATACATGAAGGAATTCTGAGCTGGGCTTCCATATTGAGCCCTTATGGAGGTCATGATCATGTCTTACAGTTGTTGGACGACAGAAAGTCCACCGAAGCTGATTGTTGCAGCTGGTTTTCTTACAGCACAGTCTTCCCCTTGTCAGTTGCTTTGACCGTGGGTGCTTGGCTTAATTCAACAGCCTCTTGAGACTGCATTTGTTCTCTCAGGGCAACGGTCTCATGGTCTCGCTCCTCGACAACTTTCATCAGAAAGTTGATCTTCCTTTCCATTTTTGCCATGGCCGCCTCAGCCATCACGTCTGCCATCATGACAGAAATCACATATGGCTCTGAATCTCTTTTTGGCTTGCTGGAGGTAGAAGTAGAGTTTTCAAACAGGGGGTTCTGCTTGATGACAACCCCGCCTTGTGGGGACTTCGTCATTTGCCTCAAGATGTTGTGGGCCATGAGGGAGCTTTGCTCTTGCTCCAGCGTGACTTCTCTTCAGCAGTCGTGAGTGACAGGTCCTATGCAAGAGCTGTTTGTGGAGGAAGCTCTGGATGCCATCTTTTTAGGTGTCATTTGTCTTATTTGGATGTTGAGAGAGATGAGAGGTAAAGATGTCCCACTGGACGTGCCAATTTGTTCACACGAGGCTTACGGAGAAACTTGTTTCGTGGAATTGAACTTGAGTTGGTGTTGATGTTGAGGTTGATTTGATGCGATATAGTTCGATCTCTAGTACTTGATCCTCTGATTCTCTCTCGGTTGGGTGAATGTGCTTGACTTGAAGAAGAAAAGCATCGAACGAGTAGAAGTCTTGGAAGAGTGTTTATGTCTTCAACGGTCTTCTGTTTTCTAGGAGTGCAGCTTCAAGAGTCTTGGGAGTTTTCTGCTTATTGATAAATTCTCTTAGGGCTCTCTGACGGTAGAAATGCTGACCTTTAAAATGGGAAGAGTTCCTCTATTTATAGGATTCTTTGATGGGCTTCATGGGCTTGAGCTGGCTGGCCTATGGGTTTAGTTGGCCCATGGGTTTGGCCCTGGTTGACCCATGTGTTTAGCGGACCCGTGGATTTGGGCCTAGCCCTTGGGCTCAGTTATTTGGATTTGGGCCTACTTTGGTATTTAGGCCTCATTAAGCCCAATTTTGGACTCAACTGGACTTTTACTCAAATAATCATATCAGATTGGGCTAAATTAATCTTACCCGATTCAACGGTTATGTCGACACTATGTGACATTACCAAAATTTGTCTTCAACTTCAACTCAGGTCAGTGTCAACTCCTAATTGGTCTAAATTTACTGATTTGAAATTTCATCATTAATTTAGTAAATGAAGTGGCAACTTGCGATTGGTCCAAAATTTCTCATTCAACAAGTGGTTGTAAATCGATTTTTTCCACACAAAAAATGACAGACCAAACTAGATATTAAAATTTGATAGACTAAATTCCTATTCTTATAAGAGTGTTTGGGTGCTAAGTTAGTTACTATAGTAGGGTTATTTTAGTTTGTGGGTTATAACAATTTGTAGATTATAATTAGCATGTGTCTGGGTGTAGAGACTATTTGGTTTTGATAGAAAATAGTAAACATTGTAAGAAAGAGAGGAATAAAAGATGAGTGAGAAATAGTAAACACATTAACAAAGTGGGATTTGAAATGGTAATAATATGATTGATTATAAATTATAATAATTGGAAACACTAATGATTATAATTGAAACGCTAAACATGGAGTTAACTGTAATAGTACAATCCAACCACTTGATGTTTTGGGTCCTAAAGACTGCATAAGGATCATTTAGTTTAAGGTTTTATAGATGTTTGGGAATAAAAATATATCAGAGAATAAGATGTTTGAGAATAAAATGAGAATAAATAAAATGATTATATTTGATTGTGCATGAACAATGTTATATTAAATTTTATAAATAAAAATTATATTTGTATTTAATTTATGAAATTAAGCATGTCAATCTTATATAGTTTTAATATATTAATTAATTAAACAACAAATATCATTCAATATATTGATAAAAATTAATTAATTAATAATCAATAATAAATTTAATTATAAATATTTGAAAATTAAATCATTTATAATTAAAATTAATCAAATAATATATTTAATTAATTGTCTTCATCACATTTATAATTAATTAAGTTCAATATTAGTAATTTAAGGAACTAGATTTTAATAAATAATGTATCTATATTATATTAAAATGGGCTATAGGGGAGAATTTTCTTCTTCCTTTTTTCTCCTTACATATTTTTTATAATTCCCTTCTTGCCCTCAATAGTTCTTCAAATTATTTAGGTGGCTCTTCAACTCATGTAGTAGTTCATGTGTCTCTTGATGTTAAAGGGACACAACTATTGTTTAGGTGGACCTTCAATCCATGTAGTAATTCATGTGTATGTTGATATTAGAGGGACATGACTATTTGGGTTTGATGATGATAAGACACAACTCTTCCATGGTGAATATCTAGGTGTATGTTGTACCTATAAAATTAAAAAAATTGATGACCAATGCATTCATTGTCATTGCAAAATTTTAAATTCCACAAAAAATTCAGAAGCAAAATCTTTAAGAAAAAAAAAATGATGGAGACTAAAATTTTTTTGTTCTCCAAATGAAAATGTTTTACCAAAGTTAATGAAGAGGTACCATTATCATCATTTTTCTTTCTTTCTTTATTTATTTTATCACCCCTAAATTGTTTTGAGGAAGTTTTTGAAGTCAAATATTTGCCTTGAAGTTGTTATTCCATTGGAAGAAACAAAAAAATAAATAGAATATATGAGATAAGATTTATATTTAAATGAAAAGTTGTGAATAAATAAATTGGGTTTCACAGTCTAATTAACCATCTATTTGTTGTTCTAAGATTGTCACAAATTTTATTTGGAATGATAATCGAAACCCGAGACCAAAAGAGATTTTGATACATTGTTGACGATTTTGTTGATATTGGTTTGCTTTTTATATAAAAGTTTTTTTTCCATAGATATAAGGATATGGTGAGAGATGTTAGAAATTTAAGGAATATCATATAAGAATTGATTTAATTCTTTTAATTCTAATTTTGTAATTCTTAAATTTAAATTCTATCTCATTCCTAATCTAATCCTATTTTATTACTTTATGGTTAGTCTATTTTAATTAATTTTTAATTTTTAATTTTATAAAAAATCTTACTAACTCATTTAATTTTGTTTAGGTTTTTGTTTTTGTTTTTGTTTTTGTTTTTTTTTTTTTTTTGCATGAAGATGAAAAAAGAGGAAGAAGAGAGATTATGTAATTAGTTTTACTCAATTTTTGTTTTTCAATTTATTTGTGTCTAATTGCAACGGGCTTATATTTTTTTTAATTACTTTTTAATCTATTTGTAATCCATTTAGATACATTTTTAGATACAGTGATCCACCATAATAAAGTTCATTATATTCATAAATATCTTCGACCACAATTGTGAGGAATAATGGAGAAAAAATGGAAAAGATTGAAGTATCTAGATGACATAAGAAAATTAGATAAGGAGGAGATATAGAAAGGATTTGAGAAAATTAAAGGAAGATACAAATGTGAAATTAAAATTGTAAGGTTTTTGGAGAAAAATATATTTAATGTTATACTTTAAAAATTATAAATGAAGCATCTATTTTACCTTTCAAAAAAGATCTATTTTCCATTTCAAATATAAAACAATATCAAAATTGTTATAGTTTTTTTTTTTATAACCACGAGATATTTTTTTTCCAAAAAATTAGTTTTATTTTTGGTGTGATTTTAATATAAAAAACCTCAAAAAGATCTATTTAAAAAACCAACAAAATCTTTAAAACTAAAATAATAATAGTAATAATCAGCCTAAGAACTATATTTTTTTACGCTCAATCATCATTATTATACAATGAATAAATATATCCGAATATGTTAGAATAATTTACACCATTTATTATTTTTAAAAAATTAAAAATTACATTCTTTTTATTCATGAACAACCGATGAAATATTTGAAAATTAGGCTTTCATAAATAGTAACAAATAATACAAACTTAAATAATTTTAACATAATTAATATTTCAAACTAAATAATTACAAAAATAGGGTTTTTTTAGTGAAATTTATAATTGGCATAAAATAAAATTTCAATCTTCATTACAAAATTCATAAACATGTGCATAGCACGTAATTTCTTTCTTGTACTATATTAAAAGGGGCAAAATAGGGAGAATCTTGACTCCCCATTTTGCGGAGAATCTTTGATTCTCCATTTTGCCTTTACTTCTTCTCAAAATTCCACTTTTGCCCTTTCTCCCTTAATTTCCCTTATTGCTCTTCACCTAAATTTTTGTAAACCCTCACTTTTTGCTCTTCAAATACTCTTTCATTATAAAACCTCTCAACTCCTTCATTTTAAAACCTTTCAAGTATAACTAGTTCTTTATATAACACGATGGAAACCTTTTATGAATAAGAACTTTCATAAAATTAATTTGTTGCATGGTGATTTCTTCGTTAAAAGTTGTTGAATCCCAAAAATGATGTTCAAGATTTCTAAAAAGGTTAGTGGTCGTTTCACTTAGTTTCATAATTTTGAAAATTTCGATCATGGGCAGGGATGAATGACCATTGGATTCACATACCATTCATCTATTACATGATTTCTTCAAATTTTCTTACTCTATCATTATGCTAAAAATTTCCACGGATCTTAAAATTTGTGTAAAATGAGGATTTTCGTGGATTTGATCCTTTTTTCTTTGGCAAAAGTACACTATGAATAAATTATTTGTAATTTGTGATCATGTTATGAAGATTATGTTGAGGCTTGATTTGACTGGTTTTTATTTATTGAAATATAGACTTTTAATAAGATTGTTTTTTAGATTAAACTTTTATATTTTGTTTAAATCTTTGATATATTTATAAGTTGTCATGTTAGAAAATCTGTCGCATTTGCAGATTTCTAATTTATATCTTTTGCAAAGATATATTACTCCTTGTTGATATTTATGCAATCCCCGAAGTTCTCGCTCAAATGCTTAAAAAGGTATAATTTTTTTTTTTATTCATTTATACACATAAAATATATGTAAATTATTATGTCCTTAAATTTTGGATTTAAAGGGCAATTTAAAGGGTATTATGATATTTTGATATACAATTTTGTGAATTTTTTAATTCAGGTTGTGAGCTTTATACATATGTTTGTTCATCTTCATTTGTAGTTTTTGGTATATTGTTAAGCTGAGGCTTTATAGTTATTGATATGTTTTATTGTTTTTTCATTTGTAATTTGAGATATTTTCAATTGATATTCATATTGTAAAGAGAAAAAAGAAAGTTGGTTGAGATGATGGAGAAAAAAATAAAGAGAAAGTAACGGTATTTGGAAAAATAGAGAATGTAAAAATTCATATAATTTTATTATTAAAAGTAAAATCATCCATTGATTTTCCGTCTCTATAATCTCATAATTTTAGGGTATTTGTTAACAAAATTAAATATTACTATTTAGTCATGAAAAAAATCCATCATAATAATTTAACATATCTATAAATTTTATAATAATCTATTGGTATATTGTGTAGTAAATCATATTTATTTATTATTATTATCCGGTCATGAACAAGTTTCAACTTATTAATATTATTATTCAAAATAAAATATTAATTTATATCAATTGTCTTAATTAATCCTTTTTAGAATCAAGCCATTGAAATTAAAGGTTTTTTTTTTTAAAGATTTTAGATGAAGATTATTTTATTATAAAAATTCAACCGACAGGCTTGAGAATCCATTAATTTATTTAATATTATTATTTCAACCCTCGATCTTTTTTTTTTTTTTGTTAAATCTTTTGTTACTTTTTTTTTAGATTTTTAGCCATGGAAGTTAAGGTTTTTTTTTTTCTTTTCAATAGTCAGCCTAGAGAATCATTAATTTATTTAATGTTATTGTTTCAACTCTAATATATATATATATATATATATATATATATATATATATATATATATATATATATATATATATATATATATATATTAAATCTTTCATTTGTATCAATTGTTTTTTTTAGACTTCTAACCATTAGAATTTATTTTTATTGGATTTTAATTAGATGAAGATTTATTTGATTATGAAAAGTCAACCTGCAACTAAATTCATTAATTTATTTTTCTCCATATATCAGTAATGTTATTATTTCAATTCTGAATATTTAGACACTTTTGCTTAACTTTTTATATTCCATTTTCCCTTTTCAAATTTCTATTTTGTTTTAATGATAGTTTTCATTCTTCTATTTTTCATTCAATAATGTAAATTTTCTTATATTTGTTTTCCACGACATAAATTTACAAATACGTTAAAATATTTTTAAACTTTCTTAAACTAACGAAATAGAATGACCTTATAATTTTATTCAATTAGGTATTATATTATTCAAAATTTAGGGCACGTATATCAAATGATTATTGTAGACAATTTAAATAAAATACAATGAAAAAAAAGAGACTTTGATGGAAGTTGGAGGTTTTATAAAAATAAATAAATAAACAATAGAGTTTTTTCCCCTTTTGATCTAAAAAAAATCCACTTAAACAAGGGCTTCATTTAAAATTATATAAAAACTTCTTTTATTTGTTTATTTCTCTCCTAAAGTCACTATCTTCCAACAACTATAAAAGAATTTCTTCATGAAATAATAATTAAGATAGGTTATTACGTCACTTTTATATAAATTTATTTCAGAACTTTATCTGTATTATATTTTAATTTTATTCTTCCATATATTTTTATATGTTTTTCTCTGTTTATAGTCTTAAATTTCATATCAACTATTTAAATTTTAAAGTGAAAAATGAATTATAAGTATATTAATTCGAAAAATGTATTTACCTTTAAAAATTATCTAAAAAATTTCAACAACATTAAAAATATCTCAAATCCATTGTCGATTAACTTGAGAATAAAAATATATAATTTTTTATACTATTTTTAAATTACTTCTTTTCATGTCAAATATTTACGAATTAAACTCAATGAATGTTGGATCAAAATTTTATTTTAAAAAAACCATTAAATTAAAATTTAAAATTTATTCAAAACATTTATGTGAAAAAAAATGCAAGCCACGTGCATAGTATATGTCTCCCCACTAATTATATAAAAAAGTGAAAAAATGAGATTAAAATATGATATGTTAATAAAAGAAATACTAAAAAGAGTTTTATAAATATGATACGTTAATGATGAATGATGTAATAAAAATTAATCATGATAAGTAATTAACTGTAATCAACAACAATAGTATGTTCTAGGATCAAATTCAAATTAATCTTAATAAATAATTGTTTGATTACAATAAAAATAATAAACAATCAATTTCCCTTATTTTATTGAAAAATAAATTTTTGTACAACTAAGATATCGTTTGGTAACCATTTCGTTTTTCGTTTTTTTTTTTTTAAATTAAGCCTATTTCCTCCTCGTTTCTTACCATAACTTGCATCGTACTTAACAATTGTTAAATTTTTAGCCAGATTCTAAAAAGATAAACAAATTATTAAAAGCTACTTTTCTTTTTAGTTTTCAAAATTTGGCTTGGTTTTTTAAACCTTATGTAAAAAATAGATAATGAATAAAGAAATGAAAATAGTGTCTTCCGGCTTAATTTTCAAAACCAATATATTTAAGATATTGTTAGCTAATTAATTAATAATTTATATATATATATATATAATTGCATTTGTTTAATAAAATTTTATTATAAAAATAAGCTAAGTAAAGATTTTAATAGAATATTATTGATTTATTGAAATAAATATTTATATTAATTTTGTTAAATTAATATTAATTAAATAAATAACTACCATTAAAATGAAATTATATATAAAATGAAAAAGAGAACAAAAAGGAAAAAGAAAAAACTCTCAGTTTTGAAAATTAAAAAAAAAAAAAAAATCTTGTAGGTAAAAAAGAGGATGCCTAATAATAGTTTATTCCTCGACAAAATTTTGAAAACCATGAAACAAATATAGATTTTAAATGTCTATATCAATTTCATCTAGAAAAATCTTCAACTAAACGACTTCATAATATTTAATAAAAACAATAATTAAAAAAGAATTAAGAGTATAAAAACCAAAAGAAAATAAACATAAAAGTATTTTGGAAACGTAAAATTGGATGTCCTATAGGCTATAACTACAAGGCATGAAAGAGATTTAAATTGAACCATGGTGTGGACATTTCAGCTGACAACATCGTGTTTATACGTGAGGACGAAATTTTGCCATAAATGTTTTCTTAATCCATAATAATTCACCCTAATAATTGAATGTGAACAAAGACACACTTCTTTGGAGAAGCCACTTTTAATACGTTTGTATTTTCGATCCATTTATTATTATTATTTTTTCCTTCTTTTTCTTTTCCTTTTTTTTTTTTTATATAAAATTATACGTTGAAGTAAAACTATTTTGAAAATATTTTGAGTTAAAAAATTATACTTTTAAGTTAAAAGTAATTCTTTTACTTACACATGTTTGTAAACGTAGTTTATCTTATTACCATTATCGTTATCGTTATCGTTTATGATCAATCACATCGGTTATTATAACGATAATAGTAATTATATTGTGATAGATTAATAACTCTTCTATTGTAACAGTAACAGTATCTATTACAATAACAGAAACGATAATGGTAACGATACGATATTTTCTAGTAGATCCCACATAATTTTCAAACGTAAACAGATTGATCACCTTCAACCTTGCAATTAGATTGTGTTTGTTGATTACGGGTTTGGCTATTGGTCACACATTTCATTTCAATTACGGACTATAGGTAAACAACAACAGACATAATTAAATGGGGCACACTTTCCAGATTATGATTGATGGATTACGTTTCTCCAAAAATAAACGTGGCCTAATATTTAAACAAATATTTTTTAAAAACTAATCCTTAAACTATTTGAATGATATTTGAAAAAAAGAAAAAGGAAAAGAAGTTTCTTATCCATAAGTTTTGGGTCTAATTTCTATTTTAGTCTATAAGCTATTGAATGTTATAATTTTACTAATAAAATTTGAATTTAATTTTCATTCTGTTTCTAGATTTCAAATTTTTGCATTTTTACTTTTGAGTTTTGAGTTCAAATTTCACTTGTAAGTTTCAACATTTTACAACTTTACCTCCAAATTTTTTTTAATGCTCATTTCGATTTTTGACATTAACTTTTAGTGAAACTAGTTTGTAAACATTAACATTAAGAATCAATTAGAAAATTAGTGAAATTGTATTTAATTATATTTCTTGTAATTCTTTTTAATTAATTAATAAATATTAACATTAACAACAATTTAGAAACAAAACTCATGGGTAAAATATAACATTTTAAAATATAGAGATTAAATAGTAATGTAATTCAAAATTTAGAAGTAAAAATGTAACATTTTAAATCTATAGACTAAATAGAAACTACAAGAAGGTATTTTATTTTGATAAAAGTATAATTGAGTGAACCTGAAGTTTTTTAAATTGTGGTTTTTGGATATCGAGATAATGTATAAGAAAATGAAAATGAAAGTAGAAAAGATCTTGGAGAAAGAAAAGGTTGGAGATGAATTCTTGAATGGAGAAGAAGAGCGTATGACTTTCAATCAATGGACCAAATCCTTTACTAATCAACATCATCCCACTGTCATTCAGGTGTGAATTTTAAAATTTTCATTTCGACATAATAATAATAATAATAATAATAATAATAATAATAATAATAATAATAATTTTTTGTCTATAAAGCTAATCACATGCATCATATTTTCCTCGTGGAAATTTATGTATGGGAGGTATTACTGGATAGTGGAAAAATAGAGACATTAATGTGTTGGACCCATGGAGAAACACACAATGATGAAATATATATATATACACACACATATACACATGTTTACATGAAAATATGAGAGTTGGCTACAAAAAAATATCAAAGAGAAAAGTCCAAGTTAGACGGCAATTGAAGGTTTCTTGCGGCAGAAGTTCAATTCTTTGTTTTTCCAAGAATTATATGTTCCTTTGTTTTTGATGTAGTCCATGTGAGATAGTGAGGGTATTTGAGAGCAAGTATTATCTTGATTTTTGGGTGTTTTCTCTTAATCGTTAATTTCAAGATATCAAGTTGTAATATAGGGAATCAAATAATTCGTGGTTAACTATTTGGATAGAGATTTGTAGCATGAGTTTTGGAGCCACTGCAATCTTCATCATAGTAAAACTTATAGTTGCAGAAGACTGGATGTAGTTTTGAGTCTGGGGTGAATCAGTATATTTTTGTGTCATTCTTTTTTCCATTCTCTTTATTATTTGTCAATGTTATGATCATTAACCTTTTTTGGTTCTAACTTGTGGAAGTGTGAAATTTAGATATAATTTAGTTTTTTTGCATTTTATTTACATCTAAATATAGATTCCCAAGCAGTGGTATTAGAGCTTTTGGTCAGGAGTCACGGGGTTATCAAAGCCAAGAGGTTTCGAGGGAATTGTGAAATTTGTTGGAAAAAAAATTTGGGTATTGGAAGATGCTGTTTTGAGGATTTCTTAACTTACAAGAAATTGCATAACACTGAAGATTGGGAGAACCTGAATGAAGAAGCAGTTGCAATCATTAAGATGTGTTTGTTAATAAATGTTGCTAGTCTTGTAGCCAATGAGATTAATGCAGCGAAGTTGATAGAAGTAATAACCTAAATGATCTGTAGTAGATGGATAAGGTTGGATACCTTATCCTGGTGGCACTACGAATACAACCACTTTGTAGATGTTACAATTATTGTAAAGTACTACAAATGATCAGATCCTGATCGTTTATGTGAAGACATGAGAGCGGAAGTATTCTATAGAAAAAGTTTGTATAAGACCGAACCACGAAATGAATAATCTTTCTATATAACACCCTTACTAGAAGAGACTTTCATTTCACTAGGATGACCATAGGTGACTTGACCTAATCCTTAGTGAGTTGTGAACTCCTGTTTATGAGGGCAATCCATTGATTTGCATGGGTGAGAGTGGCTTTGTTAGCCGACTCAACAAGCCTACCATTTTGGGACATGTCCGAGTAGGGAGCTGGGAACACAACTACATAAGATGGAATTCACTCATTCCCGTCCTTAAGAAAAGTGGATAAGTTGCTCCCTTAATAGCTGATTCTGGGTCTTGAACATTGAGGCCTCAACCTCTCACTAGCCCAAGAGGTGTTAATTTATATTTGGACTATAAATTGTTTGTTCATTAGAGGAATCAGTGGTACTTAAGAAGTTAGAGGTAACTATAAGGGTAAAACGTAATTTGATCCAGTTGTAGTTATGAGCAATTTGTAAAGGATCGATGCACTATTGATTGGTTATATCCATGGACACAAAAATATATCTACAGTGTGAAGAGTGCAACTATCGGTCTTTAGAGGAGTGACCGATAGTTAATGAAGATTGATTAATTTAATTAAAAAGTTTAATTAATTAATCTCATATAAGTGAAAATTAATTAATTTCATATCAGTGGAAATTAATTAATCTCATATCAGTGGAGCTTCTAATTTATAAGTCCATAAGGTCCCCTTGCTAGCTCACTAAAGGATAGATAAGAAGAATGATTTGAATTGTTCAATTTAATTGATGGAATAACATATTAATGAGATTAATATGATATAGTTAATTATAGATGTGATCTATAATTAAGATTGAAATATTTGAATAAAATTCATATTGGGATTGGTGTCCTAATTCTCCCGAAGTCTCGTAGTTTGTAATCTATACACATTGTTATGAATAAAATAAGAGTTATTTAATTTGGCATTTACTCATATCCAATAAACAAAGTTCCATGGTTATTATATGTAAACTTAAGCATATATATGAGATATACAAGTGAATCATGCCTTAAGTGATAACCTAAATAGGTCTGTAGTATAAGGATTAAGGAGGGATACCTGATCCTGGTGACACTACGAATATGACCTGCTTTGTAGAGGTTCGCAAGTGTTGTGAACTACTACAGATGGTAGATCCTGACCATTCATGTGGAGACATGCGAGTAGAGGTGTCCTATACAAAGATTTTGTATAAGACCGAACCACGAGATGATTCGTCTTTATATATAATGTCGTTGATATTGGAGACTTACTATCTCACCTAAACGACCATAGGTGACATGACCTCAATCCTGAGTGTTTTGGGAGCTCTTGCCTTTGAGGGCGGTCCTTTGATTAGTATGGGTGAGAATGCCCAGATTGCCAACTCAACATGCTTACTTTTTTTAGGATTTGTCTGATTTAGGAGTTAGGAACTCAGTTACATAAGATAGAATTCACTCCTTCCCTGAAGCAGGGATAAATAAATAGATTTCTCCTTTAAGGTCTGATTCCGGGGCTTGAATATAGTAGCCACAGCTTCACTTTGGAAGAGATGACTCAGTCATAGTAGGACTATGACTTATATTCATTAGAGGGATTAGTGGTACTTAAGGAGTTAGATGTAACTACGAGGGCATAACGGTTATTAACCCAGTCGTACTTACGAGCGCTCTATGAAAGGTTATCGCACTGTTGATTGGTTGATATGGACACATAATATATCCGTAGTAAGAAGAGTTCAACTGATGGTCTTTAGTGGAGTGTCTGGCAATTAATAAATGGTGGATCCTGTGACTAAAGAGTTTAGTCAGTTATTCACGTACCGTTGGAGCTTCGAGCTACAGGTCCATAAGGTCCCCTTGGTAGCTCAATAGATTCAAGTTGAGGATCAGTTCTTGGTGTTGATTTGAAATGTCCAAACTGACAAGAGGTAATTCGATTATATATGATATGATTGGTGTGATGTATGAGATACATCAAGTGGAGGATTAATGTAAATGAGATTTATATTAAGTACCATGAAATAGAAAAAAAACTATGGTTTATATGTTTCATGAGATGAAATATTAAAATTATAGGTTATAAATATAATGTAGTAAGTTGGTTATCATATATATTTATAATAATATTAATTATTAGATAATTATATCTTTTTCTCTAATAACCAATTGAGTGAGTGGTTATTGGTGGTTTCACGGTAACCGTGAGATAAAAGAAAAAATATTTTCCTAAATTTAGTAGTTGATGATTGAGATTTTCCATTCTCAGAAATTACTCACGGTTGGCTATCAAGTGAATGAGATTTATTAAATGACAGCTGAAGAGAGACTAAACGATTGTAGAGTGACACTACACGATACTTCGCTCATCTGGCCTTTAGCTAAACGATCGTGGAGCTTTTGCTAAAAAATCGTAGAGCATTTGTTAAACGATTGGGCATCATCTATACGATAGACCTTTTCCATCTCCCACTTGCTCAATCATTTACACGATTGTTCCTCCAGTCTCTTCCTCAAACCAAGTCCACATAGAGCCCACACTTTTGGATTCTCACACCGAGAATAACAAGGTAGCCATTGTGGTAGTGTCGTACTCAACTCAACATAGTTCGAGGTATTTGGAGGCTATTCGCTGTGTTAGTGGTCTTGGAGATCGCTGAGTTCATGGACGCTGTGATAGTGCTGTGGTGCGGTCGAAGTGTTTGAGCTTTCGTAATTGCTGTCTTGCTGTTTGAACGAGCATTCATGATCGAGGGTGTTTGAAGATGAGTCTTCAAAGGTATGTTAATTTTTCCCTTGATCTTATTAAAAGCATATTGTAATTTTGTTTTATGCGTAACTTGTATGTATCCGTTTCTATACGGATGAGTCTTCAAAGGATTGTAATTGTTGTTGTTCATATACGGATGAAATTTGGAACGATCATTCCACTGCTCATGGAAATCCTCATGTCCGATTTCCTTCAATTCAAATATTAAATTCTTATGAATTAGATTCGTGAATAATTACTAATTAATTTTTAGAGGTCAAGGCAAATAAACATGTGATGTTTATTTATTAATCAATCAACTATATATATTAAATTAGATTTAATATATATGCTTATTTAATCAATTTGTTAATTAATTAATTAAATATTATTTAATTAATTGAGCTTACGGGTAAATTGATAAGGACTTGTTCTCCATAGAAATATCCCTTTATGGCCAAGTTAGGGAATAAAATTTCATTGTGAAAAACCCTAGTCTCCAATCTAGATTTCCTCTCGACCATTCTCTATTATTCTTCTTCCTCCAGGGTGATAGAGACCACTCTTTTACCCTTGGATCCTAGAGAATAACAAGGTTGTACTTGCGACGGTGTCCCTTGTTCGTTGAAGAAAAGTTCGTGAGAAGACAGAGAGGAAAACGTGAAGAGTTCAAAATTCGACAAAGGTTTGTTGCTTAATCCCTTTATTTATTCTTTTAAAGCATGCTTCCTATAATGTTTATCCATTATTATTTCTGTTTTATTTGATGTTTTTGTTTCTTTAAAACTTGAAAAACAAAATACAAGGTGATTTCACGCGTCCTTGGGAATTCGATTCCCTTCAATTGGTACCAAAGTCAATTCTTGAAATTTTGTTTTTTGGTTTTTGTAAACAAAAGAAAAAAATAGAGAACATGATGGGTGCTATTGTGTACTGTTTTCATGAGATGAGTACTGTAAATTTCATTTGGGTATTTTTGGCTTAATAGATGTTTTCGGTATTTGGCACATAGACTTGCTTTACTTGATTTGGTTATGTAAGCGCCCTTTTTTTTGGCATTTTTACTGTAAATCGAGTAAGTCCGTGTGGTTTGTGGAAAAAGTTGTTGTGAAAAGAACCTGGGAAAACAAACGCGAAACAAGAAAAAACAGAAAGAAACTATACAATGCAGTTCGATTTTTCAGGGACAACTTTTACAAATTTGTTGATACCAGAGTTCTAACTATTGGATTGTGCTGAAATTTGATTAGTATGTTTAGGACACCTAGGGTCTTATTTTAAACGTTTGGTCTGAGGGAACTTTTATCAAAGAGTACCTATGAGCGGAAGCAAGATCATACTAAATTCATTATGACAGAAAAACAAGCATTCACAAATATACATACAAGTTGCATTTCAGAACAAATTACGACATGCTTTCAACAAATAAATACAAAGGAACAGACTCACCTTTGAAGAACTTTTCTTCTGTTTATCTCTCGCTTTCGCTTGGATCAACACCTCTCGCTGTCGCTACAACACCAAGCCAATCGTCTACCTAAATCTCTCGTTGTCACTCAGCAAATGAATAGTCTTCTACACGAACGAACAAGCAGTAACTTGGACACCACCACTTAGTGACCTTGGTATTCTTGGAGTGAGAATCTAGGAGGTGTGGGCTCCGTTGGATTTGGGAGAGGGAAGGAGGAAAGAATGATCGTATTCAATGACCAAGCAAGTGGGAGAGTTTAGAGTCTATCGTATAGACTAATGCTTGATCGTTTAGAAAAATTGCACGATTGCTTAGGTAATGTGGGTCTGATCGTTTAGACGATCATCTAGTGAATCTTGCTTAGGCACATGATCGTTTAGGAAACAGCGCGTGTTCACGATCGTTTAGGAAAATACTTTGAGCTGTCGTGTAGGCTCTCATGAGTTAAGGATAGGCAGCATACAATTATCAAGCGATACAATGATTCATTTCCAAAATGAGAACAATTGTCATTTTATCCATTAGTTATGAAAAACTGAATGAAACCTCCCACTTTCACGTACGGTTAAGGAGAAAACTACCAACAATTATCTCATAATTGATTTAATTATAAATAAATATAATAACTAACTTATCATATTATATTTATAATCTATAGTTTTCATATCACATCATATGTAACATTTAAACCATAGTTCTTTTCTCCTCTACTTGATATAAATCATATTTATATCCATTTCCTCTAATTAATGTATCTGATACATCATGTCAATTTTATCATATATAACTGAACCAATTTAATCATATCATATATAATCAAACTCCCTTTTGTCAATTTGAACACTTCAAACTGACCCAAAAATTGATTCTCAACTTGAATTCATTGAGCTACCAAGGGGACCTTATAGACCTATAGCTTGAAGCTTCAACTGTATGTGAATAGCTGATTAAACTCTTTAGCCACGAGATCCACCATTCGTTAACTGGCATACACTCCACTAAAGACCGGTAGCTGCACTCTTCTCACCACAGATATATTTCTGTGTCCATCGGATATAACCAGTCAATAGTACGATAAGCCTTCACAGATGCTCGTAAGTACAACTAGGCTAATTTACCGTTTTACCTGTCACATCCCGCCCCAGACCACCTTCTTAGCCTAGAGAATGGCGTGACTGCAGCAATTATCAACCCTTAGGCTGACACTTACTGCCTAAAAACTCTTACGGAATAACTCTGATACCAAATACAAATTATATGCAACGGGACGGCTGTAGGCCCACAATTTATTAACTTAGAAACTTAATAGAGTCATTACAACACTAGATTTACAAGTCCCAAAACCCACAAACCCTAGTCCTTATATGAACAATAGTAACATGTGTACAATATTAACTGTAACCACCTAACAAACGGTTACAAGTCTTTTGGTCCTTTAGTGGCAGAGCAGATACTGAGCTGTCTTCAGAGGATTTGACTGCTACCTGTGGGGGGAAAAAACATTGAAAACGGGGTGAGCTTACGCCCAGTGAGTGACCGAGAAAACATAATAAATTCTCATGCATAATTTCAGAAAATAGTTTTATCTGAAATATAAACTTTTGCAGCATAAATATTTTCCAAGCGTAAATTATATAAAGCTATTTTAAACATAAAACAGTAAAATCATTTCTCAAATCAAAGTACTATAAAGTTGGTAAAATAATCCCAACACCAACTACTAGTCCAGGGAGAACCCTTTTGCTCAATCTCTGACTTTATTCACCTGTGGTCACACTAAGTACCTTCACACATTAGGTACTACTGCTCAGATACCTTCTCCTTGTACTTCAGTATCGAGCTACTCAGATACCTTCTCCAACGTACTTCAGTATCCCGTTGGCTTGGTACCTTCTCAAACGTACTTCAGTACCAATAGATACCTTCTCCTTGTACTTCAGTATCTAGTTGGGTGGATGCCTTCTCCTTGTACTTCGGCATCGCATTTTACCAAAACTATTTATAAACAACTTTTCTCTTTAAAGCATGTATAGTATAACACATATACAACATGGCTTTAAAGATGGTAACGCATGCTAGATAAAATCAATACATATACATATGTAAATAGTTTTTCAACAATAGGCAAGCGTTCACAACACAATTCAGATCTTGCTTGGAAACCACTTTATAAAACTAGTAGGCATGAGAATCATTTTCGCAAATATGCTTTCTGTAAAACGTTTGTATTCAAATAGTTTAACAACTTTTTAGTTCGAAAACATTTTAGCCACTCACCTCGAACTCTTAGGAACTTTTCACTCTAATAGCTCCTCGGGTCCCTTTTTCACCCCTAGAATCCATATTCAAATTGCAACTTAGATTACTTATAGTTCCAAATCTTATTTGGAAATACTTCATTATACAAACTTATTCTAAAATGTCTTAGGAATCTTACCCTAAACTTTCAGCTCAGAATTCCTCGTGGTTTGGCCGGAATCTCAAAATCTTCAAGACTGGCCCAGACTGATATGACAGTCTGACCCTTCTGTCTTCTTCTCAACCTTCAGCCCAGTTTCTTTGAGCCTTTTCTTCCAGCAGTCCTACTCTAAAAACTAGACTTTCAGAGCTTTCAGATGGCTTTGGAATCATTCCAAACGCATGAGTAGATTGGAAGATCTCCTCATCCAAAATTGACACATTCCTCTGAACCCTCACTGCCCTCTACTTTTTCTATGAAATTTATGATTTTTGTGTGATTTGAAAATGAAATCCCAACTCCCTAATTATAGGCGTTCAAATTGCTCGTGGGATTGACAGCACCTACTTTGCTACATGGCCAAATGTTTAATCCTCCCTTTATCAATGTAAGCTGACTTCACCTTGGTTCAATGTGTTTTTCTCAAACGCATCCAACACAATTTCTTAGGGTTTAAGATTTTCTCTTAATTGGACACCTAGATTTTAATTGACGTTTGCCCTTACGTCTTCAAGCTTTGTTTGTATTCAAATTAGGGTTTTTACATGCATAATCCACCCCAACGCGTCCAAATACATCGTTCAGAAGGTTGCTCGGTCGTTCAATGCATAGGCGAGGCGTGGGCGTGACGTTCGAATCAGACAAAGTAAGGCTAACACATAGGCACTCTCGCTCTTTCCGCTCTCGGCAGTGTCGCTCTCACTCACTTTCTCACTGGTCTCGCTCTCTCCAGCAATCTCGTTGGTCAGCTCTCTCCAATCTCGCTCTCCCAATCTCGCTCTCTCCAGCTTTCTCTCCAACTTTTCTTTCCACTCTCGCTCTCTCCAGCTTTCTCGATGGTCTCGCTTTCTCCCATCTTCTATCCAATCTCGCTCTCTCTTATTTCTTCTCCAATCTTGCTGGTCTCGATCTCAATGATCTCGCTCTCTCCATCTTTAGCTACTATGACAAATATTCCCCGTATATATATATATTTTACCCGTTTACTCACCACTTAATGATATTTTTACATGGATCTTCCAGGATAATTCCAAAATAATATTTTCTATATTTTTCCTTAATTTTTCATACTTAGCCGTATTCTTCCCCGAATTTTCCAAACTCAATCTTTATATTATTCCACATTAATTCCACGTACTTAATTTCTATATTTATTCCCACTTAATATTTTTCCCCAACTTTTCTAATATTATTTTCTCCTTTCAAATCTCCATTCTTTCTTTCACCAATCATACTAACTGTTTTCTACAACCTATTTATTATACAAATTTCATTACAATTTTACCAATTAAAGCTCAACTTAAATTATTCAAGGAAAATCTACTTAACACTTAGAAATTTCCTTCCCCCTTAACTTAGGATTTAACTTTTACTTAGTTAATTCTTTTTATCACTTGCTTAAGTAAGGAAAATAGAAATTCGGGTTTCACATTACCCCTATAGTTACATCTACCTCCTTAAGTACCACTGATCCCTCTAATGAACAATATCTCATAGTCCTACTATGAGTGGACACCTCTCGGACCATGAGAAGGTGTATGGCACCATATCGTTCAAGCCCCGGAATCAGCCCTTATGGGAGCAATCTATCTACTTATCCTTGCTTCGAGGAAGAAGTGAATTCCATCTTCTGTAGCTGAGTTCCCAGCTCCCCAATCAGATGAATCCCTAAAGTGGTAGGTTTGAGTCAGCAATCAGGCCACTCGCACCCATGCAAATCAAAGGACTGCCCTCAAAGGTAGGAGTTCCCAACTCACTCAGGATTAAGGTCATGTTACCTATGGTCATCCTAGTGAAGTGAAGTCTCTGTCAGGAACGATGTTATATAACAAGACTAAAGCACTTCTTGGTCTAATCTTATACAAACTCTTTTGTATAGGACACCCCCGCTCGCATGTCTCTACATGAATGATCAGGATCAAACCATCTGTAGCACATCACAACACTTGTAACAATCTACAAAGTGGGCCGCATCCATATGTCACTAGGATAAGGTTTCCCTCCTATATCCATATACTAAGACCATTTTGATTATCACTTAAGGCATGATCCACTTGTATGTCTCCACATACATGCTTAAGTTACAATGACAATCAGGGATCTTAGTTTATTGGTTTGTGGTAAAGAAAATAAAGCATCTCATCTTTCATAGACAATAGTGAAGAAAATATCTCATATTATTACATCATAAGCGTTTGTTCAATCCAATGTTTACAAACTACAGGACCCAACGAGAGTAATGGGCATCATCCCAACAGGATCGTCGTTTTGAGTTCTTATTTATCCATCGTCACCACCAAACATAAGCAACTTTTTTCTATTTTGTTTTAGAATTTTCTAAAATCTAGGGTTTTAGATTTTATTTGTTTAAAATTATAATTCGATTATATTAATTTAATTATTTTATTAGGATGCCAAATATCGGTCTATTAATTATTTTTATATAATTGAATGTGCATGAGATGTATGTTTATATATATGATTTATATCTTGCATATTGTATGTCATATAGATTTAAAATCCCACTTTAGGATAAACATGTTTCATGCATCCTTTTAATATAAGTGTTATATTATGTTTGCATGACTAATTAAGCATGCTCATGCATCATACTAGAATATTTGTTATATAGTATGATAGCACGTGAATTGATTCATTAATGACAATACTAATTGTTATATTGTTTAATGAAAATGAAAATGAACTTTGCATTGAGCATGACATTACTTAGATTAATATAAATGTTATATTTAATCAATGTCATAAAATGCAAATTTATAGATTTTATTTTTCATTATTTTAGAATGGTTATAAATATAATGAAATTAGAATTAAAATCTATAATCAAGAGTTGCATGCGAACATAGGTCCAAATTAATTTTAAATGGTTTAAAATTAATTCATCTAGATTTATGTTAAACGCATTTATAATGAGATTAGAAATAGGTTAATCTTTTAATTTGTTTTAATAGGATTAAAATGAACTCCATTAAAAGATTAAATTTATAAAATAATTGCTCATAAGGGACCTATGTCTTAGGAACATTCTATCTAGAAGGGGTATTTAAGCTGACGAAAATGAAACACCTCCACCTGGGAACCGACCTGGAAGGTAAATTAGAAAAATATTTTATAAGCATGCAATAAGTGGTTCATTTTTTTAAAGAGTTTAATAAATGAAACTACATATTGTAAAAATAATCAATATAAGTGTTATATTGAACAAATTAACAAGGACTTAATTAAAATAAAATAGTCGGATTTTACTAAGTTAATAAACCCATCTTTTGCAAAACACTTAGTGGGAGGAAAAAAAATATATGATATATCGTTTTTCTACTCATGTTCTCCCTAAAAGTTCACAATGCGAGATTCATGCTCTTGTCACAATCGCACCGTCGTAAGGGACTTGAGGCGATTATGCGACACTTGTTCTCGCCCTTGAACAAGTCAACTAAACCAAATCCAAATAGTCGATGGCACAATGAGCGTTTCTCACAACCTCCACCCCTATTCTTGAGAAAAGATTTTAGAAAACGGGTTTAGAAGAAAAAAATTTCACAAACGTTTGAAAACATGATTAAGAAATGAAGATTAGTCGTACGACTAGAAAACAATAAGCAACAACACGAGTTTATAGCATACAACTCACTAGTATGAAGATATGATGATTAATCTTCCCCCCATATAGTGGATTCTTAACAAAAACACATTCGCTACCCTTGCATATGGAAATGGGCGAGCGGTCATATACTAAGAAAAGTACATTAAAAGTAAACTACCTAGCAAAAGGAAATACATAGGATGAAAGCATGGTAAAAAGGACTAGAGGCGGACATGCGGCCATAGGCAACATGCCCTAGACAAGCATGACCATGACACCCTCAATGCACCCTTCCTTAGGAAGGTATTTGCAGGGTCAATATTAAGGTGAATGGAGAAAGTGTTAATAGTAAGGGGAAGAAGGACGTGTATTAACACATCCTATGGCCTCCTTCATTGGTTTGAAATTTCATCTCCATGCTCGACTTTGTGACGCCTTAGGATCGTCCCCCTTAGGAAGGTGTTTGCATGGAAAGAGACATATCAAACTCCAGAAATGGATAAGATCGATATAATCAATTGCATCAGTTATGTTCTTCCCTAAAGTAGATTGGTTGGGGTGGGGCTATAGGGTTGAAAATGAAGGGTTACATTTATAAGAAAGCATTAAAGCAGTAAAGATTTCTGGACCAAATTAATGATGATAAAATATTATAGGAAGAAAAGTTATTTTGGTGTAATGTTTGATTGAGAATGTCTCAATTCAGTGAAGGAGTAACTGTTCACCCCAAGGTGACACTTATTCTACTTCACTGAAGTATCATTGCAAAATAAAGTAATATTGATTTCACTATTTAGTTTTTGCTAAACCGATTGGATAAAAATGATTTTTTGCATAAGTGTATAAAATAAATGATTTGTTTTGTATAAGCAAATATGACTAGCGAAGTAATCTTCTTGCTTGGAACTGCTAAATTAAATGGTGATAACTATGCACAATGGAAAAATACAATCAATACGGCCTGACGAACAGCCAAGGGAAAGGCCAACATCTACATTCTAGCTAGCTTATCTGAAGTATTGGCCAAGAAGCATGAAGTCATGGTCTGGAGATCATGGAGTCTCTACAGGAGATGTTTGGCCAACCGACCACTAATCTCAGGCATGATGCTTTAAAGTCCATTTTAATGCTCGTATGCCAAAAAAAGGGTGTCTATCAAGGAGCATGTCCTTGACATGATGGTCCATTTCAACATGGTAGAAATGAATGGTGCTGTCATAGACGAAGCAAGTCAAATTAGCTTTATGAGACTCTTCCAAAGAGTTATCTCCAATTCCGTAGTAATGCGGTTATGAATTAGATTAAGTACAACCTTACCACTCTCCTAAACAAGCTTCAGACTTATAAGTCCTTGATGAAAGTCAAGGGAAATGACGGAGAGGCAAACACTACCACTTCTTCAAAAAATTTCCATAGAGGTTAAACCTCTGGGACCAAGTCATTGTCTTCTTCCTCATCCTCCAAGAAGTGGAAGAAGAAGAAATGTGGTAAAAGAAAGAATAAAGCCAATCCACTTGCTGCCACCCAAAAAGGGAAAAAGATCAAAGGTGTAAAAGGAAATTGTTTCCATTGCAACTAGGATAGGCATTGAAAATGGATCTGCCCAGTTTATTTGGCTAAGAAGAGAAGAAAAAAAATGATAAATATGATTTACTTGTTTTTAAAACGTGCTTAGTGGAACATGATAGCAATACCTGGATATTTAGAAGCCACTAACAATGTTTGCACTTCTTTATAGGAAAGTAATTCCTAGAGACAGCTCGAGGCTAGGGAGATGACTCTCAGGATAGGAATAGGCGGTAATCTCAACTGTAGCAGTATGGAGCATTAAGTTACTTTTTTTTTAATTATAAATTCATATTGTTGGACAATGTGTATTTTATTCCAAACTTTAAAAGGAACTTGATTTCAATATCTTATTTACTAGAACATTCTTATAATATATCGTATCGTGATAAAGCATTTGTCTCTAAAAATGATGTTGAAATATGTTCAACAAAAAATGAAAGCAACTTATATGTACTAAGACTGTTAGTATCTAAAATACTCCATAATTGTTGAAATGTTCATACTTCAAAAGAAGGAAAGTTTCTCCAAAAGAAAACACTCATCTTTGACATCTAAGACTAGGTCACGTTAATCTCAATAGGATTGAGAAATTGGTTAAGAATGAACTTCTAATCAAGTTAGAAGAAAATTCTTTATCGGTATGTGAGTCTTGTCTCGAAGGAAAAATGACAAAACGACCTTTTACTAGAAAAGGTTATAAGAGCCAAAGATTCCTTGGAACTTATACATTCAGACCTTTGTGGTCTTATAAATGTTAGAACAAAGAGGAGTTTTGAATAAGTCATCACTTTCACTGACGATTATTCTAGATATGGGTACGTTTACCTAATGCAACACAAGTATGATACACTTGAAAAGTTCAAGGAGTATAAGGTTGAGGTTGAGAATTTGTTAGGTAAAAGGATATATACACTTTGATCAGATCAAGATGGAGAATACATGGATGTAGGATTCCAGAACTATATGATAGAACATGGAATCAAATCTCAACTCTCAGCATCCGATACACCTTAACAGAATGGTGTATTAGAAAGAAGAAACGAAACCCTATTAGACATGGTTCGCTCCATGATGAGTTATGCTTCTCTTCCCATCTTGTTCTTGGGTTATGCAGTAGAGACTACAACATACCTTTTGAACCAAGTTCCATCAAAGAGTGTTTTTGAAACACCATTTGAGTTATGGAGAGGTCGTAAAAGTAGTTTGTGACATCTGAAAATTTGGGGGATCTAGCACCACATACTTATGGCAAACCCGAAGAAATTGGAATCGTGTTCAAAATTATGCCTATTTGTAGGCTATCTTAAGGAAATGAGAGATGGTCTGTTTTGTTGGATTGTGCGTCCTAAAACTCATAGTATGTAAATATTAAATATATTCTATTTATAATAAAAATGTTATTGAGGTTTATTCAGTAAAGATGTTATTAAATATGTGAATTGCACTTGTAAGAGCCTAAATCTAATAAACTAACAAACTTCTGGCTATAGCATGAATACTTTAACATTATGTGGAGACGTAAAAGAGAATCAAGTTTGAGTATATAGCCAAAACAGTCCATAAATATAAGGATAAGGTTGGGTACCTTACTCTGGGGACACTATGGATGCGACTCGCTTTGTATTTGATACAAACGATGTGATCCAGAAATCGTTCATGTGGAGACATGCAAGCGGGGGCATCCTATGCAAAAGATGTTTGCATAAGACTGAACCACGAAATAGTCACTTTTTTTTTTTTATAATGTTGTTTATTATTAAAATTGACTATTTCAAATTGATAGCCTAAGGTAACTCGATCTCAATCCTGAACTAATTATGAACTCCTGTTTATTCGGGATTATCCTTTAAACTACAATGGTGAGACTGGCTTAACGTCGCCGCTCAATAAGCCTCCCATTTTAGGGGTAAGACCGGATAGATAGCTGAAGACATAATCCTGCAAGATGGAACTCACTCCTACTTGTTTTAGGGTTAGCAGATAGGTTGTTCTCTTAAGTATTGACTCCTAATTCTAAACACGGGGCCCCACCCTCTCTATGACTGAGAGGGACTCGGTTTATTCGTAGGATCATAAACCGATTTTTCATTAGTGGATCAGTGGAGACTTAAGGAGTAAGATGTATTACAAGGGTAAAATAGTAATTTTGACCCAGTTGTTAATACGAACAACCTGTGAAAGATTGACTAACTGATCATGGTTAAATCAAGTGACTACAAATATATTTACAGTAAGGAGAGTGCAGTTACCGACTTTTTGGAGTGATGCAGTAGTTAATGAATGTTGGTTAATTTGATTAAAAGAGTTTATCAATTAATCTCGAATCATTGGAGTTCATGATCTGTAGGTCCATTAGGTCCTCCTACTAGCTCATAAATGGACTAAATTTTAGAACAGTATGATGAGAGAATTTGAAACGTTCAAATTCGAATTACATGAAATATTAATTATATGTGATATATTAGACGTTTAATTATCGAATTAGAAGAATTTGGGAGTTGAAAAATATTTAAACAAGATTTAAATATTAATTACATGAATAGGAATTCATGTTTGGAATAGGTGTTAGATTAATTTAATATTTGATATTAAATTAATTAACTAATTAAGTTGTTTAATTAATTAATTATTTAAAATTAATTTTATTTAGTTTTAAAATTAATGAGTTTTAATTAATTAATTTTTGACTTGATTAATGAGGTTTGGTGTCAAGCCTTGGGATAATCTGATTGCATATTGAATTTGAATAAAATCAAGTTCATTTGGCTGAGAAAATTAGTTTTTTCATGTTCTTGACCCAAAACCAGAAAATTCTCTCTTTTTTCCTAAATTAACTCTCATTTTAGATCCCACCATCCAGTCTAAAGGCCAAGAGGATAGTAGGGAAG
The DNA here is from genome assembly GCF_027475165.1 of Benincasa hispida. Classification (NCBI taxonomy): domain Eukaryota; kingdom Viridiplantae; phylum Streptophyta; class Magnoliopsida; order Cucurbitales; family Cucurbitaceae; genus Benincasa; species Benincasa hispida. Next base: position 80,211,319 of record NC_143478.1, on the reverse strand, counting down.
ATCTTACAGTGGTCTATAAGTTTTGGAGAGGAGATTGCTGCTGAATTTGAGGAAATTAGAAGAGTTCTTCAAAGGTATTTTCAGAAACCCTACTTTTATTTGAACAAGCACGCTATTATTATCCTAATTGGTTCCACTTGTTGAATTCCAGCACCATCATGTTTTTCGATCCAAAAGAGAATAAGGTATTTGTATCGAAAAATGTAATTTTGTTGGAGGAAGACCATATTAGAGAGCATAAGTAATGGAGTATAATTGTATTGAATGGACTCACCAAAGACACTACTAAAACTTCAACAGGAGTTCTTGATATTACTTCATCGAGTCAAACACATCCTACTCAAGAGTTGAGGGAGCCTCGACGTAGTGAGTGTTGGATCGATATTGCAACCCTAGAGGAAGGGTGAATAGGGTTTAATTAAATTTTTTTTTTTCTAAATTAACCCAATTAAACTAATTAATACACTTTTTATAAATAATAAGAAAAATTCAAATTATGAAACAAATAAGATGACAAAAAATGTGATAATTTAATTCTATCAAATTTTAGCAAATAAATAACAACAAACTAAAACATACAATAAATTGCTTAAATTAATTGCAAAATTAAAAGGAAAGAGTTAGAGAAGAAGACACCGTAATTTTTATAGTGGTTCGGTCAAACTCGATCTATTCCACTCCCCAAGCGCCTTTTGGAAATTTGAATAAAATCTTTCCGACTTTTTCCACTGATTAGAGCCTAACCGTTACACCACTGCTCATTTTATGGGTTCAAGAGCAAACCCGATTCTTTCCACGATTTAGGATCAAACCGTTACAAATGTTGGAATTTTTGAAGAACACAATACAACTCTCACTAGAGTGGATTTACAAGTTTAAGCACTCAACAAGTTTATCCTCACAATACAATAACACTCTCTCAAGAATAAGATGAAAAGAAAAAAAATGGGGAACTTAGAGCAACAATGGAACTTTTAAGTTTTGGAGGATTATGAAATGTAAAATTTGTTGGTTTAAAAATTGGAGAGGAAGAAGGTTTATATATAGAGAGAAAAATTTTTAGAAACCACAATTAATTTGAATCATTGGATTTTAGAAAAGAAAAATCAATGGTGGAGATTTTAAACTAAACTAGTCGTTAAATACAAACAGAATATAATATTAAATTTCTTTTCTTTTGAAATTCATTTTCTTTTTAAAATTAATTCAAAAAATAAAAAAACATACCATGTGTCAAAAACTAGCTGTTAGATACGAACATAAAATAATATTAAATTCATTTTCCTTTTAATTCATTTTCTTTTTAAATTCATTCTCTTTAAAGTCAATCCAAAAATAAACATACCATGTGTAAAAAACTAGCCGTTACAAACATAAAATAACATTAAATTTATTTTCCTTTTAAATTTCTTTTGAATTTCAATTTTTTTTTAATTTTAAATCAATCCAAAAGCAAAAGTCCATCATATGTTAATCTCTTAATGATCCACCATTCAACCAATATACTGCCACATGTCTATATGCAAATGGTCTGGTTATGCCACATCATTCACCACAGTATTTTCTCTATAGACTTGTTTCGGTCATATCGTCTTCGTTTTAGCTTCGATTTGAGTGATTCAAGAGGTGTTGGAATTTTTGTTCCGAGCTCTACGCTATGGACAAATTAAAACACTAATATTTTCAGTAATTAAAAATTGAGTTTGTCATCATCAAAACATTGATTAATTAATTTGAGATTAAGAGTAAAGAAGCCAACAGTGTGACGGTTAGAACTCAACCCACTCGATATTTGGGTTTAATTGAAATCAATGTATCATACAAGATGATAACGTTGAGGATCCATTGTCTTACAAGAAGGCAATGAAACATGTTGACAAGGATAAATGGATTAAGGCCATGAATCAAGAAATTGAGTTTATGTACTCCAATTCTGTCTAAGAACTTGTAGACCAACTTGATGGGGTAAAATATATAGGTTGCAAGTGGATCTACAAGAGGAAAAGAGATGTAGATGGAAAGGTGTAAATGTCTAAGGCTAGATTAGTAGCAAAGAGTTATACCTAGGTTGAGGGGGCGGATTATCAAAAAACCTTCTCATTTGTTGCTATGATAAAATCTATCTAGATTCTCTTATCTGTTGCCACATATTATGACTATGATATATGACAAATGGACGTCAAGACTACCTTTTTGAATGATAATCTCGAAGAGATAATCTACATGACTCAACCAGAAGGATTCATAGTCCAAGGTCAAGAGCAAAATGTTCACAAGCTAAATCGGTCCATCTATGGATTGAAATAGACATCTCAAACTTGGAATATGAGGTTTGATGCTACGGTCAAGACCTATGGCTTTAATCAAAATGTTGATGAACCTTGTGTTTAGAAGAAGATAATTAACGATTCATTAGCATTCTTGGTGTGTATATGGATGATATCCTACTCATTGGGAACGATGTAGGTTTTCTGACCCAAATTAAGGAATGATTAGTTGCTCAATTCCGAATGAAAGATTTGGGTGAAACACAATATGTTCTAGGGATCAAAATCATAAGGGATCGTATAAACAAAATGCTAGTCTTGTCTCAAGTATCGTATATTGACAAAATACTTATCAAGTATTTGATGCATAATCCAAGAAAGATTTATTACCTTTTAGGCATGGAATTATTCTGTTTAAGGATAGTGACCTAGGACACCTTAAGAGGTTAAGGAGATGAGATAGATTCCTTATGCATCTACGGTAGATAGCCTTATGTATGCCATGCTCTATACTGGGCCCGATATCTGCCATGCAGTGGGAATGGCTAGTACATATCAGTCCAATCTAGGATTAGATCATTGGATAGTGGTTAAAGTCATTCTCAAATATCTTAGGAGAATGAGAAACTATATACTTGTGTATGGTGCTAAGCATTTGATCCTTACAGTATACACCAACTCTGATTCTTAGACTGATAAGGATTTCAGGAAATCCACATCAGGATCAGTGTTCACTCTGAATGGAGAAGCTATAGTATGGCATAGCATCAAGCAAGGATACATTGCAAATTCCACGGTGGAGGCAGAATATGTAGTTGTTTGTGAAGCTACTAAGGAAGCTGTATGGCTCAAACATTTTCTGACAGATTTGGAAGGAGCCTCTAGTCACAAAGGAAGAAAGTACATTGAGCGCAAGTATCATCTCATTAGGGAGATTGTGCAACGGGGAGATGGACTGTCATACAAATTGCCTTGGAGCGCAACGTTGCTGATATATTTACAAAGGCTCTCACGACTAAAGTATTTTAGGGTCACCTGGAGAACATGGGTCTACGAAATATGGGTCACCTGATTTAGGGCAAGTGGGAGATGTTAGGTATATTGTGTGCCCTAGTTTATCGTATTGTATTTGATATTATACATCTTATTTATGGTATTTGATATTGTTTACTCCACTTATTGCAATGTGTTTGATACACATCCCACTCGCTTTAGGACAAGTGAAGATTGTTGGTTTTGATGTCCTAAACCTCATATGTCTTGTAGTTTATAAATACAAATCACATATCTAATAAAATAAGAGGTATTTTCTTGACGTTTAAACTGCATTAATTCAATCCAATAAACTAAGATCCAAGATTATTTTATGAAACTTAAACATGTATGTGGAGACATACAGGTGGATCATATTTAAGTGATAAACTAAAAGGTCTGTATCAGATGGATAAGGCTGGGTACCTTATCTTGATGACATTATGAATACAACCCATTTTTTTTAAATGTTACAATTGTTGTAAAGTGCTACAAATGATCGATCCTAATAATTCATGTGGAGACATGCGAGCGAGGGTATTCTACATAAAGAGTTTGTATAAGACCCAACCACGAAATGAATAGTCTCTCTATATAACACCATTACTAGAATATACTCACATTTCACTAGGACGACCATAGGTGACTAATGACGAAAATTAGTGAACGCAATAGGCGATGCATGTATTAAGGTATGCGTTGATACTCATGCGTTGGTGGTCATGCATTGGAATGAAACTATGCGTTTATGAATGTATGCGATGTCCATGCATTCCTGTCACAAGTTTTCTTGCGCTCATGCCAAGTATAACACGAATGCAAGTTTCTCGGGCGATCCGAGGTCAAACTCAGGGACTTGTAACTAAATGCTATGCGGTAATTTGTATGCGGCGGGTGAATAAAAGAATAATGGAGGGTATAAGCTACAAACTACTCCTACTTCTAACTAACAGATTAATTGATGAGAATATGAATGAGAGGTAGAGACACGACAACTGTTGATGCATAGTAAATGCATGGAAAAATAAATAAAATGTGAGGATGTCTTCATCGCAACTCTAAGCTTGACCGCAAGGTCAACCTCAGCCAACGCAAGCTATGCGATCATGCTACACACACTTGCGCCTAACTTTAGGATGCATGCGATTATATGCGAAGTTTCGAGAGGCCTTATTCCTAAGTCTCTATTCCTGCTCATGTGCTCCCACACATAAACAAGATGACCACATACCACCATATCCTACTTCTTGGATGCATGCAATATCCTATCCATAGGGTGCATATGCTATGTAATAGCAAACAGAGCTTATTCCTAAGTTCCCCATTTTTGCTTATGCGTTCCAATCCGCTCTCTCGAGTCTTAGATTTTGTTTTTAGACTACTCTCTCTAGTATGCCTAAATGATGAATGATGCGCTCATAAGACAAGGTAACCGCATAAACTCGGATGACGTAAGATTATTCATATCTCTAGTGAATACTTGCTTACATTGCTTAATATGACCAACCACTTACCCTCCCAGGTAGTTAGTTGTTGCTGACTTTACTCGTAGACAAGCGTTGCGTCCGCCTATATACAGGCATTGCTACAGCTTCACACTAAGCAAATAAGGTTTTCTCATAATACTCACGCAACGCACACCTCCCAGTGGTTTGCTACATGCTTCATATTCCTATGCCGCATGATTAAGTATGCAATACTCTAGCAATCTCACTAAGTGATGCAATGAATGTTAAAAATGCTAAGTAAAGGAAGATGGAGATGGAATCGAAGGAAACATAGAAATGCATTGATCACAAAATGTATTAATTTCTTAACCAAAATGTAATACAATACAATGTAAGATAAGAAGAGAAATGGAAAGGCTAGCTGGAAGCAATGTCTTGCTTCCAGCAGATGTGTGTCAAGGCTGCCGGTGGTGCCATGGAAGGGCTGTGGATCTGACTCTCTCGAGATCTAACTCCAGCGAAGGCTTTGGTCGTCACTTGGAATGGATGAAGAAGATGAACTCTTAAGCTTTCTTCTAACGCGTTCGTATGGATCACAAGGTTCCGCCCGAAGGCCAAAACTTGGATTCTTTGAAATTCTGCTCATCGGCTTCTATTTATAGAGCTTGATCGATGACAACATTAATGGTCCTACTCTGATTCTGACATTCACGGTGCGTTGGTCCTTTTCTGAATCTCTACTGCTAACGATGTGGTAGGTGAAATGTCAACATCATCTTTTGATTTTCTCGAGATATGCGTTGATGCTTCCATTCCACCAACCTTGTGTTCATCCCTCTATTATGGTTATCATCATGTTGCCGCAATCTTGCAATGACCGCATTGGCTTGGCTACCACAACCTCTACACGATGATCGCAACTCCTATGCGATGGACGCATGCGGTTGATTACCGCAATACCCATGTGTCGAACGTATGCGTTCACGTTTGTGATGGAGAATTTCTTCGCATGCGGTCGTCTATGTGATAGCTCGTCTTCCACGTCTGTGTCCGCTTTTTGCGTTAACTACAAAGACAGACAATTTAACGCATAATAACGCATGATAGTGGGTTAGTCGAGATTCTTAATGCTGAACGACACAAACTCATTTTCTCATGAATTCCTAAGATAATTGCCACATATTCTGCTTAACAACCTTCATAATTCTAAATAAAAGGCCTATGATGACGTGCATTTCTACCCATCATCAGTGACTTTACCTTAATGCTAAGTGACTTATGAACTCTTGTTTATGAGAGCAATCCTTTGAATTGCATGCGTGAGAATGGCTTTGTTAACCGACTCAACAAGCTTACCATTTTGGGGATTTTCTGAGTAGGGAGCTGGAAACACAACTACACAAGATGGAATTCACTCCTTCCCATACTTAGGGAAAGTAGATAAATTGCTCATTTAATAGTTGGTTTTGGAGTCTTGAATATTGAGGCATCAACCTCTCACTGGCCAAAGAGGTGTTAGTTTATAGTTGGACTATAATCTGTTTGTTTATTAGAAGAATTAATAGTACTGAAGGAGTTAGAGGTAACAATAGGGGCAAAACGGTAATTCAACCTAACTGTAGTTATGAGCGATTTGTGAAGGGTCGACTCACTCTTGATTAGTTATATCCGTGGACACAGAAATATGTCTACAGTACAAATAATGTAGCTCTTGATCTTTAATGGAGTGACCGATAGTTAATGAAGATTGATTAATTTAAATAAAGAGTTTAATTAATTAATCTCATATAATTGGAGTTTTTAATTTGTAGGTCTATAATTTCCTCTTATTACCTCACTAAAAGATAAATAAGAGGAATGATTTGAACTCTTCAAGTCAACTGATGGAATAGCTTATTAATGAGATTAATATAGTATGGTTAATTATAGATGTGATCTATAATTAAGAGAGAAATATTTGAATAACATTCAAATATTAAATTCTTATGAATTAGATTCATGAAGAATTAATTAATTAATTTTTAAAAGCGAAGACAAATAAACATGTGTTATTTATTTATTAATTAATTAACTATATATATTAAATTGGATTTAATTTATTGTTATTTAATTGGTATGTTAATTAATTGAGTAAATATTATTTAATTAATTTGGCTTAAGGGTAAATTGGGAAAGACTACCCTTCTCCATATAAATATCCTTTTATGGCCAATTTAGAGGATGGTATTTCATTGTGAAAAACCCTAGTCTCCAATCTAGATTTCCTCTCAAATTTTTTTCCTCTAAACCATTCTATATTATTCTTCCTCCTTCAAGGTGATAGAGACCACTCTTCTACCCTTGGATTCCTAGAGAATAATAAGGTCGCACTTGCGGTGGTGTCCCTTGTTCGTTTAAGAAACGTTCATGAGAAGATGGGGAGGAAAACTTGAAGAGTTCAGAATTCAACAAAGGTTTGTTACTTTATCCATTCGTTTCTTCTTTTAAAGCATGCTTCCTATATGTTTATCCATATTATTTCTGTTTTCTTTACTGTTTTTGTTCTTGAAAACTTAAAAAAAAAAATGCAAGGCAATCTCACACTTCTACGGGAATTCGATTCCCTTTAGGCATACCATGAAAATTGCCATGTCTAATTCAATTGGAGATAACACTTTAAAGTTTTTAGGGATTTGTGATTTAGCTATATCTGAAGAAATTCATCGGAAGGACAGTAGTAGAAAATCTGTTGTAGGTTCAACTTTAATAGTGACTAAAGGTAAAGGCATGATAGCTTCTGAAAATGATGGGATGAGCAGCAGTAATAAAAACTGGAAGAATAGGAGTAAGGAGAGAGAATGTTTAGACTGTCACAAGAAAGGTCACTTCAAAAATAAGTGTAGAAAACTAGAAGAGGACCAGAAAAGGAAACAGAAAGTAAATCAGGTTGAAACTGAAGAAGTAACGATAAAACTAGTTGAAACTGATGAAGAAATAATTAGTGATGTTTATGCCTGTGTTGAGAGTAGCACACAAAATAATAGCCACTCATCTAAATGGGCAATTGATAGTGTAACTTCATATATATAGCTTAAGATAGGAGTCTATTCACATCTTTCACATAAAACATTGTGGTCTAGTGAGGATGATGAATGGTAGAGTTTCCAAGATTGCTGGGATTGGGAACATTAATCTGAAGACAGAGTTTGAAGAAAAGTTAGTACTACGAAATGTCAGGTTGTGCCTAGGATGAATATAAATCTTATCCCTATTGGCAAATTGGATGATGAGGGTTATAGGTTAAGTTTGGTAGTCGCTAGTGTAAACCGATTTTGGGATCCTAGGTAGTGGTACTTGGCCATAGAAACTCACACTATATAGTTGTCGATTTAGTGTTGTAAAAGGATTAGAGAGATGGTGGATGCTAGTTAAAGAAGCAAATGGTAGGTGTAGATGTACAGTTAAGATAGTAGCAATGATAGCCAATTTTGATAAGTCAAATCAAGGTTCATCAATTCAGAAGTAATTAGAAAATTCAAGAGAGAAAGTTGATGGCTATCACAAACCTCTAATTATTAGACAGTCGAATGAATTGATGAAGTCGCAAAAGCGAATAAGGGCATCAAAGTGGAAGACCAAAGCAGTTGCTAAGGTCAAAGATAAAGTCTCAAACTTGGCAGTAGGTTTGAAGAAAGAAGTCAAACCATTTGCAAAATGTGTCTTCTTCAGAAACAGACATTCCGGATTGAAGAAGATGACATTTGGTACCACTTAGCTGAAGTGGTAGTATGTGATTATCCTTTATATCTAGGGGATAGTTCCACATCACTTGCTCATATCTCGAGGCAAGAACAAATGAACTATAGTTATTTTCTAATAGTTTTCTATTTTATTACTTTTTCTATTTTATAGATTTTATGTTGAACCTTGAAGTTGGTCAGGAAGATCATAGATAACAATTGTAATGAGAGTATAGTCTTGAGTTTGTCAAGATATTATTTTTGTTGCAGTGGGAGGCAAGATCGTCATTTTATCTCCAAGTGGGAGAATGTCAGGATTGTGGAAACAAAACTCAATGGAGAAGTACACAATGATGGAATATACATATATAGTTTTGACTTGGTCAACACGTGTAATTTTGAAATTGAAGAAAAACCATCTTAATTTTGGTGTGTCACCAATTAGGCTTGGACATACGCACGCGTGCACACACACACACATATATATACACACGTACGCACGCATGCATCTACAGTTACAAAAGACTAGACGTAGTCAGTATATTTTTGTGTCACTCTCTTTTCCCTTCTCTTTATTATTTGTTAATTTTACGATCGTTAACCTTTGTTGGCTTTACTATGTGGAAGTAGAAATTTTAGATATACTTTAATTTTCTGCATTTTGTTTATATCTATGTATAGATTCCCAACATAGTGGAGAGTCATTGCCAAATCTCATCTATGTTTCAAGGCAAAAAAATGTAACTTCTCATCATCATTTCAAGACTGGTGCTCTTATACTCTTGTAAAGCCCTAAAACTAATTTACCTTGCTTGTTTTTTTAGGTCAAATTTGGATTCTTTCCTCATTTTTTCCCTCATCTAAATCTACTGTTTAATTGTGTAGCTTCAAGTATCAGCTACAATGACCAATGCACCTATTATTCTTACTTTGGATTGTTACACTTATTCCGATGATTCACAAACACTGGCTCGTGCCTTATGCTATCTCTTGGACCCAAAACTTGGGGCAACTTAGGTTATGTTAAGTTCCCTCAACGTTTTCATGAAGTTAACAAAAATGACATTTATGGTAACGAGTTAAAGCGTGTATTCATAATAAATTCAGCTGGTATTGGTGGATTATTAGGCCCAAGTTATATTCGCACAGGATGTTTCTTTATTCGACGGATATTCTTTGGAAGCCCATTATCACTCGAGTCACTTGAACTCCCAAAACATGGCCTCAATCATGTTGTGGAAAGGTCTATTCAGTCTCAAGAAGTCTTGGACTTGGCCCATATAGTTGTGAGTTGTGATTATGAGAATAACACCCAATGGGGTTCTAAGGTAGGGTTGCTAAAATTCAAGTGGTAATGAATAGTTATCTTTTCTTTTAAGAAAGAACAACAATAAGAGAGCATCTGGGACTTGTTTCGTTTGACATTTGGTATTTAAATATGGGTCTCTAGTGGAGGACTTTTACACAAGCTGTCGATTCCAATCGAGGGGTGGAAGAGTGTAGTTTGCAATCCAAAAAGGGTTGCTTTCAATGGGGTCGTGCCAATGAGCCTCCACGATGTGTTTGATCGTTTGAAAAGGTGTGACATTGGGTTTTTGGGAGTCAGTTTCTCAGAGTACAGTCCAATCACATTTGGCATAAGATCGATGGCCTTTTTCATGAGCCTTTCTTATGCCCATTCTTCATTCTGGCCCTTTTGGTCCATCCCCGTTACCATTTATAAGCCTTCCTCCCTCAGTTGACCCTCATCAATTCCACCCCCATCTTCCCAAAGGTTACTCTTTTCTTTCTGCCTATGAGCCTTTTGTTTTGTTATATTTGCTTTCTAGAAAGATTTTTGACGTGCATAAGTCAACTTTTTTAAAATGAAAAAAATATAGCCCGCTTTGGTTATGTTTCGTTTTTTGTTTTATGCTTTTTGAAATTTATGGTTGCTCTAATTTTTTGATAATAGTTTTCACATTTTTAAGAAACAATTGAAATACTAGCTAATTTTTTTTTAAATTTTTTTTTTTTAGAAACTACTTTATTTATTTTTTTAAGTTTTCAAAATTTAACTTTTTAAAAAAAAAATAACTAAAAGAAAAAATATAACAAAACAAAGAAAATTATGGATAATAGTAGTATTTACTAGCTTAATTTTCAAAAACAAAAAATCAAATGGTATCTTAAGAATTGGTTTTTTAATTAGAATTCGGCTAAGAATTTAAATATTATTTTAAGAAATCTTCTTAAAAAAATTGTGAAAAAAACAATCATACTCTATGAAAACGAGTGAAAACATTAATATGTGGGTGCTTTTTTTGGTTTGGGATGCATGGTTTGTAGTATACATGTTTTTTTTCCCTTGGAGCTTATGGTCAAGACCGTGTAGAATTCCTCCTTGTCGGAGGGACATTTCGAAAATGGTGGAATGATCAAAGAACGTGGAGCACACAAAATCAGTGTCTTGTTTATTCTTAGGAAGCATGGAGTTTATGTTGAAGTGTTTGGGGATTAAATCTAGTTTTAGTTTCACCGTCACCAGCAAAGCAATTGATGAAGAAGAAAGGGAGAGGTACGAGCAATTGTTGTTTGAGTTTGAAGTTCTCTCTCCAACGTTCCTTCTCATTGCCACCGTCGCCAACATCAACTTGGCCGGTTACGTCGGTGGGCTGATCGGAATTTGGAGATCGGGCGGCAGGTGGGAACATGTGGTTGCTCAGATTTTCATAGCCGGATTTGCAGTGGTGAATTGTTGGCCAGTTTATGAGGCCATGGCTTTGAGGAAAGATGGAGGGAAGTTGCCACCCAAACTCACTTTCTTGTCTCTTTTTCTTGCTTTGCTTATTTGCTCTTTTGCTGTTTTTTTTCCATCTAACTAATGTGTTTTTGCCTTTAGCCTTAGTGATCTACAATTTAGTTAATTGTTCATTACACTACAAATTTGGGATTTTAAATTTGATTGATGATCACATGCATTTTTTATGTAAATTTTGAAAAAAATATATTTTTGGTCCTTAAATTTTGGATCTAATTTTTATTCGGTTTCTATATCTCAAAATATTACACATTTAGTTCTTAAGTTTTGAGTTTGTCGTTAATTTAGTCCCTAAGATTAAAAAATGTTACAATTTTACCTTTGAGATTTGAGATTTATTTCCATGTGCTCCCTAGATTTCAAGATTTATACTTTTTAGTCTTGATTTTTCACTTAATAATCACCTTCTGTCTTTAGTGCTAATTTCTATTGAGTAATTTTAAAGAATTAGAAGAATTATATTTAATTAAGTTTCACTAATTTTGATAACTATTAAAATTAAATTTAAAATTTTACTTCATAATTATTCTAAATTAATTAACACAATGTCTAAATGTGTATATTTAAATAAAAAAATCAAAGTTAAAAGTAGACATATTGAAATTTAAGGACCAAATTGAAATAAAACTTAAATGCCAAAGGTAAATTGTAACATTCTGAGACGTATGGGCTAAATTAAATCCAAACTCAAAACTTGAACTGTATGTATAACATTTTGAAATCTAGGGACCAAATAGAAATTAAACTCTAAAACCTAAAGATAAAAAAAAATATTCTTTTTTTTTCTTTAAGGGTAAAATTGGATACGATACTTGGAGTACTTTTTGATAATATGCACTAGCTTGTTGGAGACTAGAGATTGTTTTCTTTTATATTATGTATTTACCATTCTCATTCACTTCTCTACAATGGAAAGATTGTCATTTGAAGCATACTTCTTTTGAAGCATTCATTAGTATTGATGATCAATTGAATATTGCAATGGTCTAAACTCTTACGATATATGAATTTATCTTTATGATCTCTATTATTGCCCTTTTATCTTTCACCTCTGTTAGTGCTAACATCTATTAATTAATTTTAAAGATTTAAAAGAATTATAGCAATAAATTTTTACTATTTTTCAATACTACTAAAATTAAAAGTAAAAGTAAAAAATTTATAACTCATGAATCAAATTGAAGTAAAACTCAAATTTTAATATTTTGAAATTTGGGAACAAAATTAAAATCTAAATTCGAAATATAAGGACTAAATGCATAATATTTTAAAAATTAGGAATTAAATAAAAAATAAACCCAAACGTTAGAGACCAAAAAGTAATTTTTTTTTTGTTTGTTTTACTCCCTAAAATCTTTTTTTCTTTTTTAAAAAACCAAAAAATCTTCTTCTTGTTCAAACCTTCTTCTTGTTTCCTTTCTACACAAATTGTATTTTACGCATTTCAAATTTCTTTTCTTTTCTATTTTATTTCAAATGTGTCCTTCGTAACCAATAAGTCAAAAATAATCAAATGCTAAAAGGTTTAAAAGTGAGTGGAAACTAGCAACAAAACATAGAAATTTATGGGTGGAGGATGTTTATAAGTCTAATTTTTAAAAACCAAAAACAGAAAATGAAACTCCCAATTCGTAGCCATTACATTTTTATTTTTTTTATTTTTGAAAATTAATCTTATTTCATCTCATTTTCTTACCATGATTTGTATTTTTCTTACGTGTAAAGAGTTGATTAGTCAAATTTTAATAACAAAAACAACTTTTTAATAATAACTTTTTTAGGTTTCAAAATTTGACTCGTTTTTATTAATCCAAAATAGATAACAAAACAAAAGATGTAGAGGTAGAATGAACGTTTATAGACTTAATTCTATTTATGAATGATAAAGCCAATTATTAATAAAATAGTAAAAAACAAGAATAATTTTCAAAAATAAAAATTCAAGATCAAAATGTGTTATCAACTATGGATTCAGAAACCAAAATAAAATGTAAGCATATTTTTTACTCGATACATATAAGTCAATGAAAAACCATGTCAGTATAATTGGGAAAAATTATTTCAAATAATAAAACTGTTGAAAATATTTACAAGATATAACAAAATTTTAGAACTATTAATGATTGACACTGATAGATCAATATCACTAAAAGACACTAATAGAAGTCTATCAATATCTTCTATCATTGATTTTCTTAAAATTTTGTTATATTTTGTAAATATTTTGATTTATTTTTTTATATTTAAAAACATCCTGCGTAATTATAGCAATACTCAAACATAGATCCTATACTAAAGATGCCTTAATATTAATTCTTGACCAATCCACCCCTCTGTAGTGCCATCAACACGTTTTATATATATATTAAATTCCACCTAAAACTTTATTAATCTCTTTTCCATCTTTTAATATGCTTTTTGACGGGAATAATTTAGTTTTGTAAACCCTTTTTGAAAAGAAAATAAATAAATAAATAAATAAAGAAGTTTAGTAAATCAACTTTTGAAAAGACGTTTAAATATACCTTGCTTTTTAAAGTTACATTTTTACTCGTAAATATCTTTTTTATTATTTATTTTTATACAACGTCAATTTCAAATTATCAAAACGATGATTTATCTAAAATAATCATATTTCTCGACTTAAAATCTTTTGTTAAATTTTCTAGAACAGACCACCATCTTCATGTGCTATGAGATTTATTGAATTTAAATTTTATTATGAATATTATAATAATAAATAAATACCCATAGCTTAGTATTCCAAAAGTCATGTGTCCCTTTTCATGTTATCCACGTGTCTTGTAATTATTCATGCTTGGTGTTCATGTAAATCTACATTTTACTTGTCACTTTGCTTATAAATAGTGATATTTGGTGGATCTTAAAATCACACATATATTGGTGAGAATTCCACTTCAAAATTTCACTAATTTTCATACTATCCAATTTTATATTTTTAGTTATATGTTATATTATATTTTATATATTTAATATTATTATATTATATATTTTCTATATCCACGTTCCTGTTATGCTCCTCAAATTTATAACACGTTATCTGCACGAGCTCCTGTTGTTTTCCCGCTAAAGGTAGGTACTAAAGTGCTGTCATGACAAATCTCACAAAATTAGAATTTACCGCCCTTGATATTAACGACAATAATTATTTGTCATGGGTACTTGATAGCGAAATCCACCTGGATGCTATGAATCTTGGGGAGACTATTAAAGAAGGAAATACGACATCCAATCAGGATAAAGCAAAAGCTATGCATACCAGGATAATGACATATTTGACCCATCCCATATGACAAATTTGGATGTAGCGGACTTCTTTGAATCTTTTGAAGAGAAGATTGACATAGTTGATGGAACATCAAGTGTTTCTTTTGATTTTGAGAATAACTAGACTTAATGTTATCTATCTTCCTATTTTTTTTAGTAACTTTTGTATATTTAAGTGTTGTTTTTCTTATTGTAATTATCCCTTTTTTTTAATGAAGAAACATGGATCAATTTTATATGTTAGTGTTTCAAAAATAAGCAAGAAGATCTACGTCTGGCAGATAGTACAACTACACACACAATACTTAGAAATAAAAAATATTTTTCCAAATTGACAATGTTGAAAGCAAAAGTAAATACAATATCAGGTTATGCAAACTTGATCGAAGTTTTTGGAAAAACAAATATTATTTTGCCTAGAGTAACAAAATTTACAATTGACAATGCATTGTTCTCTAGTCAATCAAAGAGAAATCTTCTAAGTTTTAAAGATATACGTTGCAATGGTTATCATATTGAGAATGATAGTAAGAATAATGTGGAATATCTATATATCATATCCACTGTCTCAAATGAAAAACGTATATTGGAAGAGTTATCTATTTTATCTTCTGGATTGTATTATACTCATATACGAGTAATTGAAACATATGCAACAATGAACCTGAAGTTCATGAATCCAGACATATTTACAATTTGGCATGACCGATTGGGTCATCCAAAATCTATAATGATGAGGAGAATTATTGAGAATTCAAATGGACACCCATTGAAGAACTAAGAGATTCTTCAGTCTAATGAATTATCATGTGATGCTTGCTCTCAAGGAAAATTGATAATTAGGCCATCACCAGCTAAAGTGGGGACTGAATCACCTGCATTTTTAGAACAAAATCATTATGATATATGTGGACCCATTAACCCACCAAGTAGACCATTTAGATATTATATGGTATTAATAGATGCATCTAACAGATGGTCACACGTGTACTTATTATCAAGTCGAAATCTTGCATTTGCAAGATTACTTGCTTAAATAGATAAGTTAAGAGCACAATTTCCTGATTATTCAATTAAGACCATTCTTCTTGATAGTGCTGGTGAATTTACATCCTAAGCTTTTGATAATTATTTTATGTCAATTGGGATAAGTGTTGAACATCCTATATCTCATGTTCATACACAAAATGGTTTAGCATAATCATTATAAAATGTTTGCAATTAATTGCAAGACCATTCTTATGAGAGTTAAGCTTCCTTCTTTTGTATGGGGACATGCTATTTGCATTCAGCATCACTTGTACGCATTAGGCCAGTAGCTTATCATAAGTATTCACCATTACAATTAGCTTATGGTCTTGAGCCAAATATTTTCCATCTCAGAATTTTGGATATGCAGTATATGTTCCAATTGCTCCACCACAACGCACTAAGATGAGTCCTCAAAGGAGGTTAGGAATATATGTCGGATATGATTCTCCATCAATTATTAAATATATTAAACCCCTGATGAGTGATGTATTTACTGCACGATTTGTTGATTGTCATTTTAATGAGACATATTTTTCAAATTGGGGGAGGAATTAAGAAGTTGCAAAAAGAAATTACATGGAATGTATTGTTATTGTCTCATTTAGGTCCCCATACAGATCAATGTGAACTTGAAGTTAAGAAAATAATTCATTTGCAAAATATAGCAAATCAATTACTAGATGCATTTATAGATGCAAAGAAAGTAACTAAGTCACATATACCAGCTACAAATGTTCCATAAAAAATTGATATCCCAACACAACAAGTTGTCACTAATGAGTTTGGAACACACCAGAAGCGTAATAGACTAGTGGGTTCCAAAGATAAAAATCCTCGAAAACTAAAAATAATTAATAGTGAAAAAGACTTGGTTGAGGATGTAAATACCCATAAAGAAATCCTCGACGTGACTAGTAAGGAAGGTAAAACACCTAAAGATAATAATGAAATTTCAATAAACTATGTCATAATAGGAAAAAAGATAGAATGGAACTAATGTAATTATTGACAACATCTTTTCGTATAATGTTGTAACGACCCGATTGAGTACTGTGATAAGGGTCGTTACTCATAATTACACACTTACATTCAAAACATTTTGATCATTAAGGAAAATAAATTTCACTAAAATAATAAAGAACGTTTTCCTAAATAAATAACAAATAAGTAAAACCTTTGTTCGGGGCCCCTAAAATAATGAAGGAAAAAAATAACTTAAGCAAATAAAATTTTGACCAACATTGAGTTTCAAATCAAAACTTTTAAATAGCTTGAAAACGTAAACTGAGCAGAAGTGATTTACATGTCCCATATGGAACGATCACAGGTCCCTCTCATCACCTGCCGGTCCGTTCCTATCATTACCTGAAAAAAATAAATTAAGAAAGGTTGAATATAAAATACTTAGTAAGTGATCTCATTAACGGGATTAGACTATGCATCCACGAGCAAAGAAAAAATAGCACGTGGCTCATACAGCTACATCGGTTTTTGATGATGAAAGGAAAACCAAAAGACGTACTATCTTGCCTTGATACGCATGTCTAGCGGCCTGTAGGCACACCGTCAAACATGAAAATAACATGAACGTGAACCCGTCGACTCACGCATGTCTAGCGGCCCGTAGGCACACCGTCAAACATGGAAATAACATGAACGTAAAATTTTCAGCTCACGCATGTCTAGCGGCCCGTAGGCTCGCCATCAAATATGAAAATAACATGAACCTAAACCTGTCGGCTCACGCATGTCTAGTGGCCTGTAAGCACACCGTCAAACATGAAACATGAAAATAAAAGTAACATGAACTTAAACCTATTGGCTCACGCATGTCTAGCGGCCCGTAGGCACACTGTCAAACATGAAAAAATAACATGAACATGAACCTTTCAACTCACGCATGTCTAGCGGCCCGTAGGCACACCGTCAAACATGAAACTAGACCCGTAGGTCCTTTGAAATAAAACATGCGTCAAGGCGAGACAGTAAACTGCCTCTATTGGTCTATTCATGCACCACATACATAATATCAGTACTGATTAGAAATTCGAACATGCTTATAATACTTATAACTGTCATGCAACAAGTAAAACATAATGACAAAATCATGCTTCAAGAGTCCATTAGTTAACTTTATAATTCTAGACTAGGTCGCCTGACACAAAGGCACCGATAATAGTACCACTTACCTCAACTTGGTAAAAAATGCAAAACAAAATCTCCTTAGAACTTCTTTAGTACACTTGAATCAACCTAAAGTTGTGGCTTGATCCAAGACAAATTCCAAAACTTGATTCAATTAGCCAATCTGATCAAGAATTAAATCCAAAATCAATAACTTAATTTTCCACTATTACTCTCAATCCAAAAGAATAACCATCCAACAACTTACAAAACTTACTGATCTTCACCAATTTTCTACAAAACAAAATGGTGTCTAGCTTGATGGTCAATGCCTCAAAACTTCCAAATCTTGAATCTAAGTTTCACACCAAAGAGAGGTTACTAATTTAATCCAAAATCAAATGGGTGAATTTCACCTCCCAAATTATAAAGAAAATAAGTCTTAGCCAAGGTTTTTCTCAAGATTCCAACAAAGATCGGACAGTGCCGATAGATGGAGCATCGACTTGTGGATACTATAAATAGGCAACGGGTGTTGCTGTCGGACGACATAAATTGTTTAGCCTAGCAGCTGGTAGCAAGGGTCTTGCATGAGGAGGGTTTGCGAGAGTGGGAGAGAAGGGGAATTTCTAGTTTTACAGATTTTATTCAGCAACAATTACTAACAAACCATAAGTTCAAACAACAATCCAACCGTTCAAAATGAAATTCCATATATCTCGAACAGACTAACTAAATTTGAGCACGATCCAGCGGTTCAAACTTCATCAATCGATAATTTTATGAAAGAAAAATCGAATTGCTTTCTCCCCAATTTTTTTTTTTGCCTCTTTTCACTCTCATTTAATTTCGAAAAAATCTCAACTCTTTTATTTTTTTTCAAATTTTTAAAAGATAAATAAAATATTTTATCACAGTATCTTCAAAATCTCCAAAGATTCTATTAAATTTATAAATCAATTAACTTTTCAAATTATCTTAATTTAGGCTTCAAAAACAAAAATTAAAGTGCATAAAATCCATCAATTTGATACAAATTAAATCATTTTAATTATTTAAATCAATTAAACCATATAAAATTAATATATCTCTTAAATTTTTTTTTCAAGTTGGCCCTAAAATCCAAAATCAAAGGGAAACAAAATTCAATATTTTCAAGATAATCAGTTCGAATATCTAATTAATTTAATTTAATTTAATCAATAAAAGTTTTTTAATTATTTCAATTTAACCCCAATTTTCAAATGAAAGGGAAATTTAAACTCAATAATTTTAGATAATTAACTTAAATTTTTCTGAATTTCGGGATGTTACAAATGTTGCTCTTGATATTATATCTGAAAATGAGGATCCTGAATCAAAATCTATTGAAGAATATCAACATAGAAAAGATTGGCTTCAGTGAAAAGAAGCAATCGAGGCAGAATTAAACTCACTTTCAAAACATCAGGTTTTTTAACTAGTAGTCCGAACACCAGAAGGTGTTAAACCTGTGGGATACAAATGGGTATTTTTTAGGAAAAGAAATGAAAATAGTGAGGTCACAAGATATAAAGCAAGACTAGTTGCACAAGATTTTTCACAAATACCTGGTATTGATTTTGAGGAGACGTATTCTCCGGTGGTGGATGCAATTATATTAAGATATTTAATTGGTTTGATTGTGTATAAAAGTCTAGATATGCATCTTATGGATGTAGTCACAACATATTTATATGGATCTTTTGATAATAATATTTATATGAGAATCCCATAAGGATTTAAGGTACTTAAAACATATACATCAAATTCCTGGGAATGGTATTCAATAAAGTTACACTGTATATGTTGATGACTTGAATATAATTGGAACTCCTGAAGAGCTTTCAAAGGCAATAGAATATCTTAAGAAAGAATTTAAGATGAAAGATCTCGGAAAAACAAAATTTTTCCTTGGTTTTCAAATTGAACATTTAGCGGATGAAATATTTATTCACCAATCAACTTATACAGGAAAAATTTTGAAAAGATTTTATATGGACAAAGAACATCCATTAAATATTCTAATGGATGTTCATTCATTGGATATAAAGAAAGATATATTTCGACCTCGAGAAGATAATGAAGAACTTCTTGGTCCTGAAATACCATATCTTAGTGCAATTGGTGCACTTATGTATATTGCTAATAATATAAGACCAGATATTGTATTTTCAGTAAATTTATTAGCTAGATATAGTTCTTCTCCTACAAAAAGACATTGGAACGGAATTAAGCATATACTTCGATATCTCCGAGGAACAATCGATATAGGTTTGTTTTATTCAAATAAATCAAATTTTGATATAGGTTATTATGCAGATTTTAGATATTTATTTGATCCACACAAAGCTAGATTTCAAACAGATTATCTGTACACATGTGAAGGAGCTGCTATATCATGGCGATTAATGAAACAGACTATAATGGCCACTTCCTCAAATCATGCTAAAATTCTTGCAATTCACGAGGCTAGTGGAGAATGTGTATGGCTAAGGTCAATGATTCAACACATTCGTGATAAGTGTGCCTTGTCTTCTAATAAAAATTTTCCAACAATATTATACGAAGACAACACAGCTTGCACCCAAATCAAATGAGATATAAAACGAGATAGAACAAAACATATTTTATCGAAGCTTTTCTACACTCATGATATTGAAGAAAATGGCGATATCACTGTACAACAAATTTGTTCGAAGGTTAACTTGGCAGACTTATTTACAAAGGCATTACCAACCACAAGTGAAAAATTGGTGCACAACATTAGAATGCGGCGACTCGGAGATCTTAAGTGATGTTTTCATGAGGGAGAGTAAATATAATGTATTCTTTTAAGAGTATATATTATATGAAATATGTACTATTTTTTCCTTCACTAGGGTTTTTTCCCATTGAGTTTTTCCTAGTAAGGTTTTAACGAGGCATATTTCATATATATATATATGGGCAAGGGGGAGTACTATGAATATTATAATAATAAATAGATGTCCAGTGCTTAGTGTCCCAAAAGCCATATATCACCCTTCAAGTTGTCCATGTACCTTATAATTGTTCATGCTTGGTGTCTATGTAAGTCCACATCCTATTTGCCACTTTGCCTATAAATAGTGGCATTCAGTGGATCTTAAAATCACACATACATTGTTGAGAATTCCACTTTAAGATTCCACTAATTTTCATATTATCCAATTTCATAATTTTAGTTATTTTATGTTATATTATATTTTATATATTTAATATTATTATATAAATATATTATTATATTATATTTTTCTATATCCATGTTCTCGTTGTGCCTCAAATTCACAACAAATTTTAAGTTGGGCTAGTTGCATAAATAGAATTTAAGCCCAAAATAATAGAATATGTAGTACAAGGATAAAATAATTGCATATATAGATCAAAAAATGGTAAAAGACTAAAAAACCCATGCCTAGCCACCATTTTTTTCACTTCTTCCCGTTTTTCTCAAATTAAAAGCTATCACTGATAGCAACTATTAGTGATAACCACTGATAGCTGCTATCAACTGCTATCATTGATAACAGCTATCAGTGATGACCACTAATAGGTTCTATCAGCTGCTATCATTGATAGCTTCTATCAATTACTATTGATGATAGTTGCTATCAGCGATAGCTTTCAATTTTAGAAAAATTAATACAATCTTGAAATATTAACTTTTAATTTACTATCAATTATTATTAGCTATCATTGATTCACTTTCATCAATTGGAATCAACGTTGAAATATTACTACTTAAAGCTATAAGTGGCTATCAATGATAGATTTATAAATAATGATCAACTTTGAAAGAAGACTAACAACTTTGATTACCATAGTAGTTATCACTAATAATCTTTTATCATGGCTATCACTAATAGCAGCTATCAGTCATTATCACTGATAGACTTTCATCAATTAGAATCAACCTTGAAATATTAACACTTAAGGCTATTAATGATAAATTTCTATAACTGGTTATCACCTTTGAAAGAAACTCGATATATAGATATCACTTAAGTTTTATCACCGATATCACTATCACTCATATTGTGGTTATCAGTGATAACTTCTTTCACTGATAACATCACTAATAAGATGCTATCAACGATCTCACTAATATCATGCTATCAGTGATAGTTCTTTATCACTGATAACGTGCTATCAGTAGTAGCTTCTATCACCGATAATGTGTTATCAGATAACTTCTATCATCGATAATATGATATTAGTATTAGCTCCTATCATTGGTAACATGCTATTAGTAGTAGCTTCTATCAATCATAACCACTAAACACCTTTTTACCCCTCTCTTGTCCTTCCCAAACATTTATAAGTCTCTTTTCTTTTCGATGATAGTTCTATCACTAATAAACATTCTATTAGTGATAACTTCTAGGCATTCTACTTACATTTTAGTTCGAGATTCAACTTTATTAATTAAATTCACTAAGTTGGCTATCAATGATAGATTTCTACAAGTGGCTATTAACTACGAAAATATAATCAAAGATTAAGCTATCAATGATAAAAAAATATTAGTGGCTATCACTGATAGACTTTCATTTGCTATTTATATTTATTATTTGTTATAATAATCAAACTTGATGATTGGCTTGTTGGTGTTAAGTCACTTATGAATTGAATACTTTCAAGTCATGCATATGGAACTCAGTCTCATAATTCTTGTGAAAAAAAGGGAAGAAGAAAAAATTCAAATAAAGGAAAGAAAAATTTTAAAAATAAGAGAAAAAGAAGAAACAAAACTGAAGAAAAAGAAAAAAAAAAGAAAAAAAAAGAAAGGAAAAAAAGAAGAAAATGAAAGAAAATGAAAAAATAAAGGAAAGAAGCAAAAATCAGATAAAGGAAAGAATAAAATAAAATAAAAAAAGGAGAAGAAGCAAAAAACTAAGAAAGAAAATAAAATGAAAAAATGAAAATAGGGAGGGAAGAAACAAAATCAAAGAAGAAAAATAAAATAAAAAGACTAAAAAAAGTTGTACAACAAAATAAGACAAGGGAGGGCAAAATTAGAAATTAAAAAAAAAAATTCAAAGATTGACTAGTTAACTCATCCATATTTGCAAATATTTTAAAAATGTAATATATTTTTAGATTTTTTCTCTTATTCTACTATGCATTACAAATATCCTTTTAAGTTTTAAGTTCATTGAATTTAAATTTTTAGTTTTTGATTTTGATACTCTAATCACTTACAAAGTTTAATTTATATTTTATTAATTTATTAGAGCTATAGATGTCAACCATTTAACCTTTTAATTTCTATTTTATTAATTTATTGGAGCTATTTTATTTTATCTATTTTTTTTTATAAATTTTGTAATAATTCTTTTTTAGTTAAAAAAAAATTATATTTTTTTATTATATTATTGTTTTTTCTATGCAAATAGAAACTCTAAAAACTTATTCAATTAAGACAGTAACCGTAACATATTATTTTTTGTCAATCAAATTTGTTATCGATGAATTGGTGTATATTTACAAGTATGATAGAATTAGTAGGTGAATCTTTTATATTTACACCAATTTTGGAAAGAGAAAAAAAAAAGGATAAAAAGCATACAAAAAAATTATGTTAAATCACTTTATATATTGATGTGTTTTACAAAATTGAAAACTAAAAAAAAAAAAAAAAAAATTGTAGAACATATTCCCTAACTTCAAGATTTTTTTTTATTGGAGACATAGCTATTAAAAATCAAACTCAATTGATGGAATAATTGAGTTGTGGAAGACATTATATGTCACCGTGTTGGGATTGATGTCCTAAATCTCGTGGTTCTCGTATTTTGTAAATTGTATGTATGAATTATTTACTTAATAAAATAAAGAGTTCTTTTATTTGACATTTAGATTGCATTAACTCAATTTAATAAACTAAGATCCGAGGTTATTTTATGTAACTTGAACATGTATGTGGTAGATATACAGGTGGATCATGTTCAAGTAAAAACCTAAATGGTATGTAGTATATGGATAAAGTTGGGTGTCTTATCCTGGTAACACTATGGATATGACCCACTTTGTAAATGTTACAAGAGTTGTAAGAAAGATGTGATCCTAATCATTCATGTGGAGACATGTGAGTGGAGGCATCCTATATAAAAAGTTTGTATAATACCGAACTGTGAAATGATTAATCTCTCTTAATATCATTAACTGAAGAGGTTGACATTTCATAGGGATGACCATTAGTAACTCGGTCTCAATCCTAAGTAAGTTATGACCTTCTGTCTATGAGGATGATTCCTTGATTTGTATGGGAGAGAGTGGTCAGTTCACCGGCTCAATATGCCTACCATTTTAGGGATTTGTCTAAGTAGAAAGCTGGAAACATAACTACACAAGATGAAATTAAGTCCTTCTCGTCTTTAGGGTAAGTAGATGAATTGCTCCCTTCAGAGCTTACTTCATGTCTTGAACAATGAGACGTCACCCTTTCACTGTCCTGAGAGAGCTTACTTCTATAAACTGATTGTTCACTAGAGGAATCCTTGGTACTTAAGGAGTAAGAGGTAATTATAGGAGTAAAACAGTAATTTGACCCAGCTGTAATTACGAGCAGTTCTTGAAGGATTGACTTATTGGTAATGGTTATACCCGTGGACAAAGAAATATATCTATAGTGCAAAGTGTGCAGCTGTGGGTCTTTAGTGAAGTAACTTACAGTTAATGAATGTTGATTAATTTAATTAAACAGTTTAATTAATTAATTTTGTATCATTGGAGCTTCTAATCTATAGGTTCATTAGGTTCTCTTGCTAGCTAACTACGGATAAAACAAGAACTATTTAGTTTTAGATTAATTTGAGTTGTTCAAATTAAATAAAGGAATATTAATTGTATGAGATGCAATTAATATAATGTATATGGATAAAGTTAATTTTGAATAAGATTCAAAATCTTTATAATATAAAAGAGATAAATATTTGAATAAGATTCAAATATTAATTAATGCTTCCCGAACAGTTTGCTTTGCCTTTGAGCTAGGGATGGAAGGACATTCCTCTATCAAAAAAACCTTAAATCGTCTATCACTAGTATTGTATTCAAATTTAATTTCCATATAGTATAATTGTCCCCATTTAGTTTATCCAAAGCAGACAATTATATCAATGAACTAGTCATTTTGAAAATATAAACAAATTCTCTATTAGTGAATTTACTTTTAAACCCAATCATGTTTTAGTAAAGTAATAATGTACCCAAAATTCATTATTTTTGCAACGATACTATAATGAGTCAGAATAAGTGCTACCGAGGTGCAATCAAATATTCCTTCACTAAAGCAAGACGTTCTTGTCTAAATACTATCTCGAGAATAACTCTTATTCCTATATTTATTTAGTTACCGTTTTTTGTCAGAAACTACTAACATTTAGTAATTTTGTAAGTGTAACCTTCCATTTTTAGACTTCATAGGTCAGTCCCAATGATGCTACCGAATTGGAGAGTCAAGGTTGGGAATGGACCTAAGAAATCCTATCCATTTTTGGAATTTGAGTTGTTCCAAATCCTATGTTATAACCCTTCGAGGGGATAGCCATCATTAAACGACTAGCGAGGGTTGCTTAAAGCTAACTAGCAGGCATAACATAGGAATCTCATGGTCCAAACCAATGGAAGAGAACGCAGGATATGTTGACACATATCCTTCACCCACTTACTATGAACTATTTCCCAATTCACCTTGATTTTAACCCATAAAAGCACTTTCTAAATGGAGGTCACTTCCAAGGTGATACAAAACATCGTATGAATCTCACAGTATGAACTTTCTAGGGACATGAGAGTTGAAATCAATATATCATATATTTGATTTTACATTGAACAACTTCCCTTCATTCACCTTGATACTGACTCAGGTAAACACTTTCCGAATGGAGGTCACTCCCAGGGTGACACGAAGTGTCGCATGAACCTCACGGTGTGAACCTCTTAAGACATGAGAGTCAAAATCAAAACATCGTGTATTTGATTTTACTGTGAACTACTTCCCTTATTCACCTAGATCTTGATTCATGCAAACACTTTCCGAATGGAGGTCACTCCTAGGGTGACAGTAAGCAAATCATGAATCTTGATTGTGAACTCTTAGGGACGCGAGAGCTAAAAACAACATATTGTATATGTTATTAATTTCCCACTAAAGCATTCTAATATATCATATACGTTTATTAAATTTCCACAGAAGTGTTCTAATAACATATTATATATGCTATTAAACTCCCACTGAAGTGTTCTAATATCTGTTTGGGTATATTTTCTACTCAAGTTTGTTTCGGCTAATTAAACAACCCAAGCCTAGGTATTTTATCCAAGTATAACGTTTATATTTGGATTTAATCTACGATGACTAGGTGATAAACCAGTTTTAAAACCTCACACCACTCACGTATTGCTCATAAAATTGGTTAACAATGCTAAATTATTCGGCCATAATCCCCAGTATGATGTGTTCCATAGACCATAAACTTAAATACCCTTAGCCTTAGATAGGATTATATACCAGTTGAGTTTGTAACCGAAGTTTTACAAGATAATGACCTATTTTAATTATTAAAACAAGTGGTTAACCTACGTGAGCATGAAACTTATCTATGTTATGGATTTTAAATGTCTATCCCAATTTTATAACAATGTATAAAACCTTAGACATGTTGTATATCCATAACCTAGATTAGATATCTCATGATTTAATATAACACTTATATTAAAACACCTGTAACCCTAAACATGCATACTATATATTATAACACCTTATAACATATTTTTAATGCATGTAACATGCTTCCTATGATGGGATTTTAAATTTACATGACATACTATATGCACATACAAGATTTATTTAATTATATCATACATCACATGTATAAATAATTGAACACAAACTGATATGGTTTAGTTTTGGCATTCTCAAGAAAACAAAGGCCTAATTATTACATAAAACAACCAAATCTGGCTCCAAAACATTTCTGGACCACTCGAACAGCCCTAAATGAGACCTAAACCTCTCAAACCGAACCTCCAATGCTTAAAATTAGGCCGAACCAGACTTAATCAGGTCAAATCGGACCTCCTTGACCCGAACCGGCTGGACCGGTCCACTTGGACTGCCAGTTTAGGCTCGCGCATGCATGTTGGGCTGGTATGAACAGCGTCATAATGCTACGTCCCATCGTTGCAATGCCATGGGGTTATCTTCAAAATTTGGGCTGGAACGAAAAATAGTATCGTGACGCTCCAAGCACAGCGTCACGACACTGCAAGGCAATGGTTGAAAATCCAGTTTCTGCTGCTCGACCTTCTTCACTTCTTTCTTCAATTATAACCTAATTTCAACTCTAATGACTCCAATCGAATTACAGACACTTAAGAATACACTAAAACCCATCAATCAAGAGCCAATTAAAATAATTACAACATAATTGAAGAGAAAATAATGCCAAAACTCAGAAAAACCAAATCAGTTCACCATTTTCATACTACTTATGAAAAACACCGACCAAGCCAAAATTAACTCGAAGTGAATGCTTAAAAGATGCTTTGGTATCAATTATTGTTTAAGAAAATGTGTAGGGAAGAAAACAGGATAATTAAGCATTCTAATTCCTTAATATTGACTTCAAATTAAGCATGTTAACCAACTATGAAGAGGGTTTCATTACATACCTTTGAAGATCCTCTTCTTCAACAAGATTCAATTGTAATCTCCTATAATACTTGTTGTGAACCACCACTACTCTTTCCTACTATCCTCTAGGAGCCTTAAATTGAGTTGTATGACTCAAAATAAACTAGAATTTGGAGAAATTGGAGGAAAGGTTCATTGGTTCATCATGGTTAAAGACCTTCTTCAACCTCCAGAAATTCTCAGCAAAAATTAGAGTTTTGCATGGATTTTTCCACTCAATCAAGAGTGTATTTATTGCATAACTTTCATGCAAGATCATAACCTAAATGAATTCTAGCTCCACCTTCAATTTGAGCTGGAATTAAGAAGTAGAAATGTGAATAAGCTACATGTTTTTTAAAGTGGGAAAATCCCACATTTGGGAATTTTCCATTTTCAATTTCTTTTTATTTTTTAATTTTTGAAAATTTCCAAAATAAAAAAAAAACTTTTCCAATTTTAATCCTTTTAGTTAAATTTAAAAATTTATTGATTACTAATTCAAATTTGAACGATTCAATTTAACTTATCATGCTATTCTAAGGCTAATTCTGTTTGTGAGCTAGTAAGGGGACCTAATGGACCTACATATCATGGGCTCCAATGATCCGAGATTCATTGGCTAAATTCTTTACACCAAATTAACCCCCATTTGTTAACTATTGGGTCACTCCACTAAAGTACAGTAGTTGCACTCCCCTCACTGTTAATATATTGTGTCCACTCGATAAAACCATGATTAGTAAATTAACCCTTCACAGGTTGTTTATACTAACGGTTGAATCAAATGACTATTTCCCCCCAAGATTACCTCTCGTTCCTAAGTTCTACTGATCCTCTAATAAATAATTGGTTTGTGATTCGATCATCAAACCGAGTTCCTCTCAGACCATGAGAGGGTAGGACTCTTGGAAATGGTGTCCTAAATCTCCTTGTAATCTCATAGTTTGTAAATTATGTATAAACATATTGTTATTAGTAAAATAAGTGTTATTTATAAGCATAACTCAATCCAATAAACTAAGATCCAAGATTATTTCATGTAATTTAAACAAGTATGTAGAGACATACAAGTGGGTCTTGTTTAAATAATAACATAAATGGTCTGTAGTAGATGGATAAGGTTAGGTACCTTATCCTGGTAACACTACAGATACAGCCCACTTTGTAGGTGTTACAAGTGTTGTAAAGTGCTACAAATAATCTGATCTTGATCATTCATGTGGAGACATGTGAGCGGGGTATCCTATACAAAGAGTTTGTATAAGACCAAGCCACGAAATGATTAGTCTCTTTATATAATGCCGTTAATAATAGAGACTTACATTTCACTAGGATGACCATAGTTGACATGACCTGAATCTTGAGTGAGTTGTGAACTCCTGCTCATGAAGGCGATCATTTGATTTGTATTGGTGAGAGTTTCCAGATTGACAACTCAATAAGCCTGCCATTTTGGGGATTCATCTGACTAGGGTGCTGGGAACTCAGCTACACAAGACGGAATTCACTCCTTCCTTGATGTAGGGTCAAGTCAATAAATTACTCCATTAAAGGCTGATTCTGGGTCTTGAGCATAGTGGCCACACCCTCTCCTGGCCAAGAGGGACTTGATCATAGTGAGACTATGACTTATTGTTCATTAGAGGAATTAGTGCTACTTAAGAAGTTAGATGTAACTATAGGGGAAAAATGGTATTTTGGCCTAGGTGTACTTACGAACAATTTGTAAATGGTCATCGCACTGTTGATTGGTTATATCCAATGGACACAGAAATTTATCTGTAGCGCGAAAAGTGCAGTTGTCGGTCTTTAGTAGAGTGACTGGCAGTTAACGAATGTTGAGTAATTTAATTAAAGAGTTTAATTAATTATTCGAGTACCATTGGAGCTTCAATTTATAGGTCCATATGGCCCACTTTAGCTCAACAAGGATTTAATCTTTGGATTTTGAAGTGTTCAAATTAGTTGAGGGAATTAATTATATATGATATAATTAATTATAATGTATTTGATACATTATGAGAGGAATTTGAATATGATTCAAATACCAAATATATGAATGAGATTCATGTAATTAAATATAAATATGATTTATATTGAGAGAAATAAAATATTTGGATATGATTCAAATATCATTTATATGAATGAGATTCATATAAGTGGATTTAATATAGATGTGATTTATATTAAATGCCATAATTGGGAGAGAATAAAATTTATAGTTTATGTTGTATTTGATGCAATATAAAACTATAGGCTATATATTATATTTGATATAACATATAGTATATATATATAATAACTGTGTGTATATATAATAAAGTAGTTAATATATATATATATATATATATATTATTAATTTATTTTAAATTAATAAAAGGGAAGGAGTTACAACTCCCTCCCCATATTCTCTCAATGACTAATGTGAGATTCAAGTTGGTTGAAAAAAATCATTTTCTTCATCATTTTCTCACAAAGAAGAAGTGTTCTCTCCAGGAAAAAAGTTTTCTGTAAAAACATCCTTCTCATCTTCTCCATTTTCTTCCCTCTTCTAAGGATTCAAGCAAAACCCATAACTCTTGCTTGAATCATTTAATCCCAAAAGAGAATACAAAGGGTTCTCAACTGGTGGTTCCATGCATGAAGAAGGAGATCCACGAGGAAGGAGTTTTGTTCGTGGCTCGTACGAGGGATTTCTTGACGAAAGAGTTCTTCAAGGTGAGGTTTCTTGAAACCAATTTTTTCTTTATAAAGCATGCTATACTTTAATTTTGAATGCATATCTATTTGTATATTTACTTTAAATTTTGTATTCAATAATTAATGGAATTTAGTCGATCCGCTTTCGCTGAAGGTTCTCCTCATACCAAGTTTCTTTAAAGGAACCCTTGTTCAAGATCCAGAGTCAGCACTTAAGGGAATAACCTCTCTACTATTCCTGAAAGTGGGTAGGAGTGAATTCCATCTTGCATCCTATGTCCCCAGCTATCTACTCAGTCTTACCCCTAAAATGGGAGGTTTATTTAGTCGGCGCTCACACCCAATCCTCACCTATGATTAAGGTTAAGTTACTTAGGTCATCTTTTTGAAATAGTCAGTCTTTAACAGTAAACAACGTTATAAAGTAAGAGTAATTAATTTCTTGGTTCGATCTTATGAAAACTCATTGCACAGGACACCCCTTTCCATATGTCACTACATGAACAAATTAGGTTGTAACAACTACAAAGTGGACCGCATCCGATAGTGTTACCAGAATAAGGTCTCCAACCTTATTCGTATACTATAGACAATTTTGACTACTTACTTGAACCTAATCCGCTCTTATGTCTCCACATAAAGTTCAAGTACTCATGCAATAGTCATCGGTCTTATGGTTTATTGGGTTTATTTCTGAAACAAAATAAGCAATTCATACATTCAATAACAACTTTATTGAATCAAAACTTCAATAACAACTTTATTGATTTACAGAATAAGTTTATTGTTTACAAACCACGAGTTTTAGAACCTAAAACCCAACACTAATTTAGTTAGATTGTGAAATTTATAATTCAATTAGAATATGGATTCCCAAATTAATTAGATTATGAATTTTCTAATTAATTAAAATATGAATTTCTTAATTAGAGAAAATGTCTTATTCAAAAAGGAAATCTAATCTATCTACTACTTTAATTAATCTAATACTTCAAGTTATGAAATTTCAAATAATTTAGGATCAGGATTATTTTTCTTCTATAAATACAACCATGAACTTCATTTCAGACCATTCACTTCATTCCAAAGGTAGGTCAATTAGAGAGAAAAATCTATGTTACTTTCACATTTCAAAGATTTTTAGTTATTTACATTTTAAAAACTATTTATTTATAAAATTCTTTTTATTTTACTTAAAATTTATGAGAGAGTCGTTTTGAGATTTATGCTTGCATGTAGTAATGGACTACTATAAGTCTTAGGAAGTCAGGT
This sequence comes from Benincasa hispida, assembly GCF_027475165.1. NCBI lineage: Eukaryota > Viridiplantae > Streptophyta > Magnoliopsida > Cucurbitales > Cucurbitaceae > Benincasa > Benincasa hispida. The sequence goes on along the minus strand of NC_143478.1, from coordinate 80,179,916 downwards.
CATTATAGTTGGTATCAGAGCCCATGTTTTGATTCTGTAGACTGCTTACAATGTAAGTCTAGAATGTCCCTATGGCCTAGTAATGGATCCTTCGTCATCGCCAGGTATGTCTTATCAATTAAAGGTTTTAAGATAATTGTGTCTTAAAATATTTGTTTAGTTTAAATGCACCAGTTATGTTCTAATGCTAGGTCAGTGACTTGATAGAAGTTATTATAAGTTGATTATTCAGGTACGATGCTACAAAAGGAAAAGAAATTATGAGGTCAATTGACACTAGTTTATCTCATGAAAAAACTGTTAGAGAGGAACAAATATATACTTCGGTCCAAGGATCTTAAAGGTTGATGACACTATATACAGTTATGATAATTTAGGAATAAAAGTATGTATATGTTTAAGCCAATGGATAAAATTGTCTTGACAAGAATTCATTAAAAACTAGTGTTATGTTTTGTAATGAGTAATAAAATTGGTGGTAGTATAAATAAATTCCTTCATAAAGCACGTACTCAAGTATAAGATTAAAAGTTTTTTTTTCTTTTTTGTTGATAAGAAATAGAAGAAGAAAAAACTAAAGATTTATTAGAGGTTTTGAGATATTAAAATCAAACGTTTCAAGAGAAATTTCGAAAGGATTAATAGGACATGATCGATTTGGTAATACTAGAAAATTGATGGACTAGGTAAAATACCGCCTTTCGGATTTCTCAGGTACATGCTTGAAAGGGGAGACATGTTACTAGTGAAACTATGTGTAATGATATGAAAAATTCTTTTAGAATATCTAGCTGAGTTGATGTTATTAAAGGAAACCAAATAGTTAGACATGAGCTTGGACTTAAAAGGGATAAAGCAAAGTGTTATTTGTTTGAGGATTATTTTAGAGTACCTAGATTAAATCCATAGCTTATTGCGATGAGGAGATCCAAGTTGGGCAAACTTAAACAACCAAAAGTTTTTTGGGGTTTAAATATATGACAATTGGCAAAGGAGAATTCTGCAAAATGAAAATTCTTAGTGAGAGAGATAGGGCTTATGGAGGATTCAAGTAAATTATAATTTAGTCAAGAGATTATGTTCTACTTGGAAAGTGAAAAAAAAAAAGCATCTCGAATTTAGTAGTTTTATCAAAGATATGAGTGAAGGAGGGAAAAGTGTAAAAAAAAAGGTTACTATTTTGGAAAGAGAAAGGAATTTAATGTTGTCAACACTTCTAGTTAAATATGGTTTGAAGACATGGTTTGAGGTGTTTCGAGGGTTTTTTTTTTTTTTTTTTGGTGTAAAAGAAGAATATCTCATTATCATGTGAAACTTTGGTATAATAAGTGTTGGATGGAAAGATAGCTTACAAAGGTGATTGGGTATGAAACGTTATTTAAACATAAGAATCTATTTCTAAAGTAAAAGGTTGATAAGGGATAAGCTAAAGTGGAGTTGTTAATAGCAATAGTTGTTTTGAAACTATTGACATGAAATGTTGAGACTTTAATAGTCAAAAGGTGCACCATTGAAGGTCTTAATGAAAGTTAAGGGGTTGTGACTCTAGAAACAAGATATAACTAGAGAGTAGCGATCAATCGATTTTATTTAAATTTGAAAGTAATCTAACTCCAAGTAGAGATCCAGTTGTACGAGGATCAAGTTAAGTAATCAATCTAGTTCATCTAGGATGACCACTAGCACAAAGATGAGCTTGAGAATAGAACACTTTCGTTCCTAAGGCTGCCTATAAAGTAGTCCTATCAGAGTCAAATAGTAGGTTGTAGATACATGAGTTATTTATGGAAGTTTTCTAGATGCCTTAATGTTTTGCCTATAGGCAAACTAGTTTCATATGTTAAGAAGAGAGTTGAAATCCATGTACTTATGTAACAACCATATAAAGAGTTAATTATGGTAGTGTAGCCATGTTGCAAATGAATGTTGAGGCCATTAGGTGCCGAATTCGAATTCCGAATCTTGAACTTCGAGCACCGTAGATAGTATGTTTCTTCTTGCATGGACGATGAGTTGATCAACTCTATGGAGATGGATATTCTTGAGATAGATTTATGAATCAGGAAGGTTTTATCTATCTATATATATATTAAAAAAAACTATCGTCAGAGATTAGATACAATTATTATGAGGTTATGGTGTTGCATTTTAGATTAACGAATGCTCTATAGGATCTGAGGGCTTCATGAACCTCATTATGAAAGGGATTGTGAGACTTATTTGTAGTAGGATCCAAATAATGATATGTGATTGTTTAGGATAAAATAATGACATGTGATTAGTCTCGAGTAAGTAATATAGCCCCTGCCAGAAGGAAGTTTTATGTCGAGTTTCTATTGAGTACGAGATTTAATAGGACAAAGTTAATTCTCATACACGTAGCTATTAAGGAGGGCTTAACAATTGATACTCCCATAGTATAAGCAATTTCTAGTTAACCTGATTTCTTGTGTTACGTATCTTCATATTACACATTATATAGTATGGCCAGTTTCTCCACCCCAAGTACAAAGATTTCATTGTGACAGTATGATAGGTTCAAATACATGTTTTTAGTGATTAAGACTTTCTTAAGTTCATTACAGTTTTCACAGCTTTCAGAGTAGATGTGTTAAAGTACTGTTGTTTTTTAGCATCTTAAGTTTCATAGTTGTTTATGGAAGAGATTGTCACACCTCTTGAGGTACTAGTTTCATTTATGAAAAATGGTGACCCACATTTCATATCCATTTTTGGAAAAGTCTCCTAGAAGTTATTAGATACCCAGCCAGAATTCAGTATAGTCTTTCATCCAAAGACCGATGGTCAAATGGAGCATCTAAACCAAAAAAAAAAAAAAGATATGGAGGATTTTTTATGTGCTTGTAAGTGAGAGTTTTCATGGAGTTAGGACTCCCATTTGCATCTTGTGAAGTTTGCTTATAATAACAGTTACTAGACTAGTATTGGCATGGCTCCATTTGGAGGCTCTATATGGAAGAATTTCAGGTCTCAAATCTATTAGGATGAAGTTGGTAAATAGAAGTTGCTAGAACCTGAGTTAGTGTAGAACACGAATGAGGCAAACAGAAGATTAGAGCATGCATGCAAATAGCTTAGAGTAGGTAGAAAAGTTACACCGATGTTAGGCGTAAAGAACTGAAATTTGAGGTTGGTAATAAAGTGTTTCTGAAAGTAGCACCTATGAAGGGTGTCTTGAGGTTCGATAGGAAAGGAAAACTAAGTCCACTATTTATTGAGCCTTGCGAGATTTTGGAGTGAATTGGCCCTGTAGCTTATCGGTTGACGTTGCCACCGTTTCTCTCCACAGTTCATCAAATGTGGTGGACTTTAAACCGTTACAGTTGAATGAGAACTTAAGATATGAGAAGAAGCATATTCAAATTCTAGCTAGGGAGGTCAAGACTTTATACAACAGAGAGATAGTACTGTGAAAGTTTTATGGTAAAATCACCAGTTCGAAGAGACAACATGAGAACAAGAGGATGAGATGAGAGCCCAGTACTAGAGCTTTTTAAGGATTAAATTTTCAAGGACAAAAGTTTCTTGAAAAGGGAAGAATGTGACGTCCTAAATTTTTTAGGTAATTTTCATTAAATTATCTTGAAATATTTAGGCGTTATTTTGATAAATTGGCGCTAAAAATTTAATTTGTGAGGCAAGATAACTAAGTTAAAATATATTTGTAAAGAATTGGAATTTTATTTCAATTTAAGAGAAAATTGGATTAATTAACTTGGGAAAAAATATGCTTTTAAATTGATTAAATATTTGAAAGGATGTAATTTATCTCAACTAATAGATTGTATGTTCCATTTAATTTTGGTTTTGGAGCCAAAATTAAGTTAATTGGTTTGAGATTAATTTGATAAGAGATTTGATATTTTTAGATTATTTTCGATAAAGATTTGAAAATAAAGAAAATGAAAAGAATTAGGATTTTGAAAATTGAAAGGAATTTGAAATTTAAGAAGGTTAAGGGGAAATTGTGGTTTTAAATATTATCCTCTTTCATTTTGGAGTTCGGATCCAAATTAAAGACGGTAATTAATTTAAATTGAATTGATAAGAGAAATTTGGATTTAATTTAAATTAATTAGGTTATGGAATTTCTAATTTAGTTAGATTGTGAAATTTCTAATTCAATTAAAATATGGATTCCCAAATTAATTAGATTATAGATTTTCTAACTAATTAAAATATGGATTTCCTAATTAGAAAAAGTGTTTTATTCAAAAAGGAAATCTAATCTATCTACTACTTTAATTAATCTACTATTTCAAGTTATGAAATCACAAATAATTTAAGATCAGGATTATTTTTTCTCTATAAATACAACCATGCACTTCATTTCAAACCACTCATTCATTCCAAATGGAGGTCAATTAGAGAGAAAAATCCTGGTTACTTTCACATTTTTTTAGTCATCTCGCTCTTCTTTTCGTGATGAAGAAATTTCTTTTAGAAGCTTCTAAAGGTATTTAGTTATTTGAGAAAGACAGTTTTTTTTCCAACAAGCATTCCTAAAAGTTAGATAAGGGAGGTAGATTGCTTGCAGAGTCTTATCTAGCTCAAGTTCAAGGTAAGTAATCTTACTACTGGAACTGCCTTCGTGCCGAGAAATAAACTTAAGGATAATTTTGATGGTTCTAAGACTATATAAATCATAATGCCTTATTAAAAAGAAAATATGAACATATGACTGTGCTAGTTGAAGTATGTGATAAGTATGAGCATGATCTTGTTTTCTAAGATATTTCACAAGAATGTATGAGCATGAACTAGATCTTATTTAACATGTATAAGGTTGTTTGTGCTTTATGTTATGATTCATGTGTGGGACTCTATTTTATGATGCATGATATTTATGTTAGTGATAGTTGCCCCTACCAGTAGTCATGTATCCACCGGTGGTTTGTGATATCCTTCAAGATATCACCAGAGGTTTGTGTTCCCTTCGAAAATCACCAGATATTATTGTCTCCTTCGAATCCATTGGAGATTAGCGATCTCCTTTGGACTTCACCAGAGATAAGTGATCTCCTTTCAGATTTCATCAGAGATTAGTGAAGGAACTCTTATCACAAAGAACCCATGAGCAGAAGCACGATCAATCCAAATCCATTGTAACAGAAATACAGGCATTCACAAATATATAGAACATTTATGCAACTTTGAACAAATTATAGCATGCATTAGAAATTTAAAACAAAAGGAACGAGAGACATACTGTTGAAGAACCTTTCTTCTAATGATCTTTCGCGCTCGTGAAGAACTTGGACAGCAATATCTCGCTCTCGCCTAGATCGCCTACCCAATCATACAGTAGTCACGAACAAACTTTTCCACAAACAAGTAACCTCTTAGACACTACTACTTGGCAACCTTGGTATTCTCGGAGTAAGAATCCAAGAGGTGTAGGCTCTGTTGGATTTGGTAGAGGTTGGAGGAAAGCAAGAATCGAACTATACGATCAAGCAAGTGGGAGAGTGAACTGTCTATCGTATATACTTTGTGTGCTTGATCATTTAGTAAAACTTGCAGGTACACGATCATTTAGAAAAATACGCTTGATCGTTTACACGATTGTTTAGAGAATCTCGCTAGGCACGAGATCGTTTAGTAAAACTTTACACGATCGTTTAGTCAAAGGTGCTTTACACGATCGTTTAGGCTCTCGCTTAGAAGGCTATTGTATAGTCTGTAATTAGCTAAACGATTGGTCATGAACTTAATGAAGTGATTCCTTTCAAAAATGAAATTTTTTTTCATTTTATCCTTCAGTTATGAAAACTGAACATAACCTCCCACTTTTACGCATGATTAAAGGAGAAACCACCCACAATTATCATATAATTGTTTTGATTGTAAATAAATATAATAACTAGTTTTGATTATAAATAAATATAATAACTAACTTATTATATTATATTTATAACTGGTGTGTGTGGATTGGAAGTCAATTTTACTCGACAACCAAAATCTCGTGGTCGCGTTATGCAATGCATGTTCCTAAGATATGCGTTGATAGACATGCGTCAATGGTCATGTGTTGGAATGAAAATGTGCCAATAAATGTATGCGATGACCATACATCCTGCCACAAGTTTTCTTGCACTGGAACCAAGTATAATTCCAATGCAAGTTTCTCAGGTAACTCGAGATCGAACACAGGGACTTGTAACTATATATTTGCAGTGATGTACATGCGGCGATATAAATAAAAGAATGGAGGGGATGTTGCTACGTTAATCCTACTCCTACTTCTATCTAACAGACAATGCAATGAGAATATGCATGAAAGATAGAGATGCGACAAACCTTGACATGAAATAAATGTGTGGGAAAATAGATAAAATGCGGAGATGTTTTCATTGGAAAACTTAAGAGTGATCGCAAGGGCAACCCTAGTCAATGCAATCCATGCAATCATGTAACCCACATACAATAGTAAACCATCTCTCGGTGCGAATGCTACGGCTTCTAATGCTAGAATGCATGTGATAAAAGTGCTGTCTACAGAGCCTACACATAAGCCTCTATTCCTATTTATGCAATGACAAAATGACATCCACAAAAATATGCGACCACATAATATCATTCCTATTCCTAGGGTGCATGCGATGCAGTGTTGACAAACAGAGCTTATCTCTAAGATCCTCATTCTTGCCTATGCGTTCCAATCTGCTCTCTCGAGTCTTAGATTTGGGTTTTAGACTACTCTGTCAAGTATGCCTAAATGATGAATGATGCGCTCATAGGATAATGTAACCACATGAACTTGGTTGACGCAAGGTTGTTACAATCCCTAGCGAACAACGCATACATTGCTTAAGGCAACCAACCACTTACCCTCTCAGGTAGTTGGTTGTTGCTAACCTTACTCATAGACAAACAATGCGTTAGCCTATAGACAGGCGTTGCCGCAGCTTCACACTAAGAAAATAAGGTTACTCACACACTCATGGAATGCACACCTCTCGGTAAGTTGCTACATGCTTCATATCCCTAATCCACATGACTAAGTATGCAATACCCAAGCAATCCCACTAAGTATTGCAATGAAAGAAAAGATGCTAAGCAAGAAGATGGAGATGGAGTCGAAGGAATAGAGAAATGCATTGAAAACACATTGTATTAATTTCTTAATTCAAAATGTCATACAATACAATATAGGAAAAGAAAGGAAAAAGAAATGACCGACTGGAAGCAAAACTTTGCTTCCAGCGGATGTGCGTCAAGGCTGCCGGTGGTGCCATGGATGGGTGGAGGAGCTGACTTTCTCGAGATTTAGCTCCAGTCAAAGGCTCCGGTCATCACTCGGAATAGATGAAGCAGGTGAAGAACTCTCAGCGTCTTCTCACGCATTTTGTCTGGATCACAAGGATCCACCCTAGGCGAACCTTAGGTGAAAACCTTGGATAAAAATGAATTTTAGCTCATCGACTTCTATTTATAGAGCTTGGATCACCGACAACATTAATTGGACTGCTCTGAGTCTGACATTCGGTGCGTTCGTCCTTTCTGAATCTCTGCAACTAACGGCGTGGTAGGTGAAATGTCAACATCAGCTTTGGATTTTCTTGAGGTATATGCATTGATGCATTCATTTAACCTACCTTGCGTTCATCCATTAGTTTGCGTTGTCGCATAGCCGCAATCATTCAATGGTCGTATTCGCTTAATACCACAACTCTACACGATGACCGCAATCGCTTGATGAGCGCAACTCTCATGCGATGGACGCATACGGCTGATTACCGCAACATCCATGCGTTGATCGATACGTTTGCCTTTGCGATGGAGTGTTTCTCCACATGCGATTGTCTATGCAGTGTCCGGTTTCCGCATTTGCGTTCATTTCCCACATTAGCTACAAAAATAGAACATTGATGCATAATTAACACAAAATAATGGGTTAGCTGAGATTCAATATGCTGATCGACGCAAACTATTTTTCTTGTGAATTCCTAGCATGATCGATGCAATTTCTACCTAACAACCTTCATAATTTTAAGTAAAAAGACTAAGGTGGCATGCATTTCTGCATGTCATCACACCCCCAAACTTAAAATCATGTTTGCCCTCAAGCATGCGTTATACTCAAGAAATTCTAACTCTCCTTCATGCTTTCTTTTGCGATGACCAGCTTCTCAGAATATAATTTACTCACACCTTTGACCATCACCACAATGCTCGCCTCCACTTTGGCTGCTTCTTCAAAAACATCTTGTCTAAGTTAAATCCGGCAAGCCTTTGCCCAAAAAAATTTTATTCATTCACTACAACTTTGTGTTTAGCTTTTGAGATTGCGTTCATTCAAAATACTTCAAAAATTTGCGATGGCTTATTCAAATGCGGCGTTGAACCTGGTTACGCCTTTCGTTTTGGCTTACCCTCACGTGTGTCAGGTGGGCATCCAACTTCGGTTGCATTCCATATTCAACTCAACTCTTGTCTCGTTTGTTTTGGCTTGCGCCAAATAGAGGAGTTGCACTCATGCGCTGATCCTGGTGACTTGCCTTCGTTTTGGCTTGCCCTCACGTGTCTCATGCGGACATCCAACTACGAGCAAGTGCCTTTCACAACTTAACTCTTATCAATATGGGTTTTCCTATTGCGTTGACAGTAGAGTTATTATTCTCAAAATCTCACTTCACTTTTTTTTTTTTTCAAATGATCACAATATAATGAACACAACTCTCCGAGATCGTTGCCACCTCCAAACTTAGAGGTTGGCAGCGTTCTCACCGCAAAGCTAAAAAAAAAATTACAAGAATGTGATAATATATGTTTAAACACAGGTTTGCGCAAAATAAAACTAAAGACTTTCAAAATTTGAAGAAGCTAATAAAAGTAAAGAATGCCTTGCATTGATTAGTTAGAAAATGCGGTGAACTATACGTACCATCATAGAAACATTGCAAAACAACGCAATTGGGAAAAAGAGAATTTCAAAAGGATAAGGCATACAAGATAACAAGAAAAGACCTTAGAAGGAAAAACACATAAGATCATGCGTTGGAATCCACGTGATTGAAGCCTTGCATTGAAGGGTGAAAGGAATTCTTCCATTGAACTATGAACCGAGGAGACTTATTGTTGCACATATAAGAGCAAACATACCAAAAACCAAGGAAGCAGCCATATATCCAAAATAACAATGAAAATATAATAAAAATAACCTATACTAAGAAAGTAAAGTAAAGATAGAGTAGAAGACATCCCCGGAAAAATAAGAGTGTTGTCACCGGAAGGAGTCTTCCATGCAGGAGATTGCTCTCAACTGCTTGGGTCAAGTTGCCCTGACCATTGGAACTTCTGGAAATTGTTGGGCGTATGTTGGCCACCATGAGCTTAGATCTGCCTTCAACTCTTTTGCGACTGATTTCCCTCTTACCTTGGGGTCAACATTGGCTTTCAGCACATCGCTTACTTCAATATTGTTTGCAACCTGGTTGCACAAGCTGCAATACACCCAAGATAAAAAAAGTTTGCTCGTAGAGACACAAAACTTACCAAACATTTAGTTGCCAAGTCCCCAACAACGGCGCCAAAAACTTGGTGTGCGTGGATTGGAAGTCAATTTTACTTGACAACCAAAATCCTGTAGACGCATTATACGATGCATGTTCCTAAGATATGCGTCAATAGTCATGCGTCAATGGTCATGCGTTGGAATGAAAATACGACAACAAATGTCTGCGATGACCATGCGTCCTGCCACAAGTTTTCTTGCGCTGAAACCAAGTATAATTCCAACGCAAGTTTCTTGGGTAATCCAAGGTCGAATACAGGGACTTGTAACTATATGTTTGCGGTGATGTGCATGCGGCGGTATAAATAAAAGAATGGAGGGGATGTTGCTACGTTAATCCTACTCCTACTCCTATCTAACAGACAACGCAATGAGAATATGCATGAAAGGTAGAGATGCGACAAACCTTGGCATGAAATAAATTTGTGGAGAAATAGATAAAATGCGGAGATAGTGATCGAAAGGGCAACCTTAGTCAACATAATCCATGCAATCATACAATAGTAAACCATCTCTCGGTGCGAATGCTACGGCTTCTAATGCTAGAACGCATGCGATATATATGCTAAGTCTACAGGGCCTATACATAAGCCTCTATTCCTATTTATGCGATGACAAAATGACATCCACACAAATATGCAACCACATAATATTATTCCTATTCCTAGGGTGCATGCGATGCAGTGTTGACAAACAGAGCTTATCTCTAAGATCCTCATTCTTGCCTATGCATTCCAATCCACTCTTTCGAGTCTTAGATTTGGGATTTAGACTACTCTCTCAAGTATGCCTAAATGATGAATGATGCGCTCATAGGACAAGGTAACCGCATGAACTTGGTTGACACAAGGTTGTTACTATCCCTAGTGAACAACGCATATATTGCTTAATGCGACCAACCACTTACCCTCTCGGGCAGTTGGTTATTGCTGACCTTACTCAAAGGCAAGCAATGCATTAGCCTATAGACAGGCATTGCCGTAGCTTCACACTAAGTAAATAAGTTACTCACATGCTCACGCAACGCACACCTCTCGGTAGGTTGCTAAATGCTTTATATCCCTAATCCACATGACTAAGTATGCAATACCCAAGCAATCCCACTAAGTATTGCAATGAAAGTAAAGATGCTAAGCAAGAAGATGGAGATTAAGTCGAAGGAATAGAGAAATGCATTGAAAACACATTGTATTAATTTCTTAATTCAAAATGTCATACAATACAATATAGGAAAAGAAAGGAAAAAGAAATGACCGGCTGGAAGCAAAACTTTGCTTCCAGCGGATGTGCATCAAGGCTGCCAGTGGTGCCATGGATGGGTGGAGGAGCTGGCTCTCTCGAGATCTAGCTCCGATCAAAGGCTCCGATCGTCACTTGGAATGGATAAAGGAGGTGAAAAACTCTCAGCGTCTTCTCACGCATTTTGTCTGGATCACAAGGATCCGCCCTAGGTGAACCTCAGGAGAAAACCTTGGATAAAAATGAATTTTAGCTCATCGGCCTCTATTTATAGAGCTTGGATCGCCGACAGCATTAATTGGACTGCTCTGAGTCTGACATTCGGCGCATTCGTCCTTTCTAAATCTCTACCACTAAAGACATGGTAGGTGAAATGTCAACATCAGTTTTGGATTTTCACGAGGTATATGCATTGATGCGTTCATTTTACCTACCTTGCGTTGATCCATTATTTTGCGTTGTCCTATAGCCACAATCATTCAATTGTCGTATTCGCTTAATACTGCAATTCTACACGATGACCGCAATCGCTTGACGAGCGCAACTCCCATGTGATGGACGCATACTGCTGATTACCGCAACATCCATGCGTTCATCAATGCGTTTACCTTTGCGATGGAGTATTTCTCCGCATGCGGTCCTCTATGCGGTGGTCCGGTTTTCGCATTTGCATTCATTTCCTGCATTAGCTACAAAAATAAAACATTGACGCATAATTAATGCAAAATAATGGGTTAGCTGAGATTTGACATGCTGATCAACACAAACTCTTTTTCTCGTGAATTCCTAGCATGATCGACGCAATTTCTACCTAACAACCTTTATAATTCTAAGTAAAAAGACTAAGATGGCATGCATTTCTGTATGTCATCAATAACTTATAGTTTTAATATCACATCATATGCCACATTTAAACTATAGTCCTTTTTTCTTTTACTTAAAATAATCACATTTATATCAAAATCCTTCAATAATTGTATCTCATACATTATATCAATTATATGACATATAATTTAACCAGTTTAATCATATCATATATAATTAAACTCCATCTTGTCAATTTGAACACTTCAAACTGACTTAAAAACTGATTCTCAACTTGAATCTATTTAGCTACCAAGGGGACCTTAAAGACTTGTAGCTTGAAGCTTCAACGGTACATGAATAGCTGACTAAACTCTTTAATCACGAGATCCACCATCCGTTAACTGCTGGACACTCCACGAAAGACCGACAGCTGCACTCTTCTCACTATAGATATATTTCTTAGTCTATCAAATATAACCAGTCAACAATACGATAACCTCACAGATCGCTCGTACTGTACGATAACTCTTCATATACTACTCATTGGGAATGATGTAGGTCTACTAACTGCAGTTAAGAACTGGCTAATGACCCAATTCCAAATGAAAGATTTGGTAGAGGCTTAGTTTATTTTGGGTATACAGATCTTTCGGGATTGTAAGAACAAAGTCCTAGCACTGTCTTAGACATCATTCATTGACAAGATGTTGCTCAAGTCCTTGATGCTGGACTCCAAAAGGGGCCTACTGCCATTAAAGCGTGGAGTCACTTTATCTAAGGACATGTGTCTTAAGACGTCTCAAGAGGTTGAGGAGATGAGACGGGTCTCATATGCATCTGTCGTTGGCAGTCTGATGTATGCGATGCTTTGTACTAGACCGGACATCTGCTACACTGTGGGCAGAGTCAATAAGTATCAGTCTAACCCAGGCCAGGGTCACTGGACTGTTGTGAAGAACATCCTCAAGTATCTTAGGAGAACGAGGGACTATATGCTCGTGTATGGTTCTCAGGATTTGATCCTTACTGGATACACGGATTCTGACTTTTAGACTGATAAGAACTCTCGTAAGTCCACGTCAGGGTCAGTCTTTACTCTTAATGGAGGAGTTGTAGTATGTCGAAGCACTAAGCAGAGGTGCATCGCCGACTCCACTATGGAGGTAGAGTACGTAGCAACTTGCAAGGCTGCTAAGGAAGTCGTCTGGCTCAGGAAGTTCTTGATAAAACTTGAAGTTGTTCTAGATATGTCTAGGCCAATCACCCTTTATTATGACAATAATGGTGCTGTGACAAACTCTAAGGAGCCTATGAGTCATAGGCGCAACAAACACATAGAGCAGAAGTATCACCTGATCCGCGAGATAGTGTATCGAGGGGATGTGATCGTCACGAAGATTGCTTCGGAGCATAATGTTGCTGACCTGTTTATGAAGGCTCTCATGGCTACAGTGTTTGAGGGTCACCTTCAGAGCATGGGTCTACGGGACCGCCCGTGGCTGGACTAGGGCAAGTGGGAGATTTTATTGTATCGGGCTTTTATGCCCTAATTTATTATTTTGTACTTGTTTTTGTACACCCCACTTCGCTTTAGGACAAGTGGGAGATTATTGGGGTTGATGCCATTAAGTCTTCTATCCTGTAGTTTGTAAACAGTTTGTACGAATGCTTGTGATGTATAATATATGATATTTACTTCACTTCTTAATTTTGCTCATTTGGATGTTTTATTTGCTTTACCACAAACCAATAAACTAAAATCCCTGGTTGTCTTTATGTAACTTAAGCATGTATATGGTGACATACAAGTGGATCATGTCTTAAGTGATAACCAAAATGGTCTGTAGTATATGAATATAGGAGGGGAACCTTATCTTGGTAACGCTACGGATGCGACCCGCTTTGTGGAATAGTTACAAGTGTTGTGACTTGCACAAATGGTCTAATCCTGATCATTTGTGTAGAGGACATGAGAATGGGGGCGTCCTATACAAAGAGTTTGTATAAGACCTGACCATGAAGTGTTAACATCTCGTTATATAACATCGTTCACGACAGAGACTTCAATTCACTAGGATGACCATAGGTAACAGGACCTCAATCCTGAGTGAGTTGGGAACTCTTGCCATTGAGGGCGGTCCTTTGATTTGCAAGGGTACGAGTGGCCAGGCTGCCGACTCAAACCTACCACTTTGGGGATTCGTCTGATTTTGGAGCTGGGAACTCAGCTACGCAAGATGGAATTCACTCATTCCCCAAAGTAGGGGTAAGTAGATAGATAACTCCCTTGAGGACTGATTTCAGGACTTGAACGATGTGGCACTACACACCTTCTAATGGCCCGAGAAGTGTTCACACATAGTTGGACTATGTTGTATTGTTCATTAGAGGGGTCAATGGTACTTAAGAAGTGAGATGTAACTACAAGGGCAAAATGGTAAATTGGCCCCATTGTACTTACGAGCAACTGTAAAGGATTATCATACTTATGATTGATTATGTCCGATGGACACAGAAATATATCTGTGGTAAGAAGAGTTCAGCTATCGCTTTTTAGTGAAATGCCTGGCAGTTAACGGATGGTGGATCTTGTGGCTAAAGAGTTTAGTCAACTATTCATGTACCGTTGGAGCTTTGAGCCATAGGTCCATAAGGTCCCCTTGTTAGCTTGGATACAAGTTGAGAATCAGTTTTTGGGTCAGTTTGAAATGTTCAAATTGACAAGAGGGAGTTCGATTATATATGATATAATTGAACTGGTTAATTATATATGATATGATTGACTAAATATATGAGATACATTATTTTGGAGGAAATTGGATATAAATATGATTTATATCAAGTAGAGGAGAAAACACTATAGTTGATATATGATATCAAACTATAATATGATTATATTCATTATTTTATTAATTGGACGGTTATGAGATAATTGGCCGGCGTCTTCTCCGAATTCGTGCGTTAGTGGGAAGTTCAATACAGTTCTAGTAATTGAAGAATAAAATGAAAATTGTTTTCATTTTTGCAAGAGAGATGCATAATCACTCATGGTGTATTTGCCTTCTATCGCTTACTGTTGAGAGCCTATATGATAGCGCCTGCTTACTAAACGATCACACACCCGCGCTTTCCTAAACGATCGCCCGCGATTTTCTAAACGATCGCTTACCTTTTCTAAATGATCGCTTAGTGCTTAAGCTAAACTAAACGATCGTATAGACGATCGCTTATCTTTTACTACACGATCGTGTACCCCACACTACACAATCAAGCATCTGACTATAGGATAGTCTTTCCTTTCTCCCACTTGCTTGTTCGTAGTACGCGATAGCCTTTCCTCCTCCCCTCTACCAATTCCATCAAAGTCCACCATTTGGATTCTCACTCCGAGAACATTGAGGGCTTCGAGTGGTGGTGTCATCCCCATTGCATGTTGTTCGTGTAGACAACCGTGGTGTTACTGGGCGATTACTTACTAGACGAGAAAAAGCGAGAGGAGTTCGTTTACGGTGAGACCGAGTTTTGTGAAGAATGTCTTCAACTGGTATGTTCTCTCGATCTTTTGTTTTTATCTTTTAAAGCATGCCAGTAATTTAGAGTTCTCAATGCATATCTGTATGTTCGAATGTATATGTGAAAATTCTATCACAATGAATTGGAAAGATCCACTTCCGCTCATAGGTACTCTTGTATAAAAGTTCCTTCTATTGAGATTGATATGCCCTAATCGAAGGTGCCAAAGTTGGGTATTTTTTTTAGGGAGAAAACTTAATTCGTTTATTTTAAGATACGACAGTTTTAAACATCTCTATGTTATGGAGGGAATTTGTTGCTAACGGCCTTAGCACATACAAATTATTTTTCAGTTTTTCTGAACAAATCTCAACACCATCTTTCAGAATAAAACTTTATTCACCGAAAAGTGTAGAGTATATTTACATTCAATCAGACATTTTATAGAAATTAAGTTCTGCTTTAACTCGGGAACTACATACACATCATTCAAAATGATAAATTTCTTCTATAAAGTCAACTGGAGTCCTCCCACTGCCACAGCTGAGACGACGTGCCCGGTACCTACTTGTATTGTCATCTCACCAGCCTCAAGCTGCCGCCATGATCTAATCCCCTGAAAAGAAGAACAAACATGATTAGTGGCCCTAGAGTCAATAATCTAGGCAGAATCATCATTCTCCATTAAACAGGTTTCCAAAACTAGTAAATTATATTTAACTTGTTTTGGCTTGGCCTTAGACTTCTTCTTCTTCTTTATCCAACGAGGATAGTTTTGCTTCCAGTGCCCATCCTAGTTGCAATGGAAACACTTTTTTTGTCAATCGACATTAGTCGCCTTCCCCGCTGTGTGATAAGCTGTAGGTTAGTAGGTGCTTTCCCCTTCCCCTTACCACCTTTCTTCTTCTTCCACTTGGAAGTGTTATAAGTAGAAGGTACAGACTTAGTTCTTGAGGTCTAACCTTGATGGAACTTCTTTGATGGTGAAGCAAATTCCTTCTTCTCCTTACTTTTCAGCAAGGAATAGAATATCTGCAACTCGTTGAGGAAAGTTGTAAGGGTATAGTCTACTTTGTTTAGTATAGCATTACTGAAAAACTGTAGGAAGCTATCTGGAAAAGAGTGCAGAATGATGGTAACCTGGCTGCCCTCATTAATGCGCGACCCATTCATCTCTACCATATTGAAGTGGACCATCATGCTCAGAACATGTTCACGAACAGATGTGCCTTCCTCCATTTTGTATTTGAAGATGAATTTCAGAACTTCATGCTTGAGCTGTCCAGACGGTTGTCCAAACATTCCTCACAAGGACTCCATGATCTCACACGCTGAAACCCTAGGCTCATGCTTCTTGGCCAAAACGTCGTTTAGGCTGGCCAAGATGTAAGCTCTGACCTTCTCGTTCTCGCATGTCCATCTCTCATAAGCCTCCAAAACATTTCGAGTGACGTTCTAAGTCGGAATAGGAGGACATTCCTTTATTAAGGATGAACCTCAAGTAATTGATGATTAAAATTGTAGTTATCGTGTGTTTCCAACTAGTGTAATTCTCACCAGTCAACTTATCGTAACTTAAAAGAGCTAATGTGGTTGTAGCCATTTTTTACGTTGTTGAAAAACATGAACAAACTTAATAAGTCTACGCATTACCACTTTTGAACACCAATTTTAGTTTTAGCAAAATAGTTTCCATGTACCCTAAGTGAAAAGACATCTATTTTGCAATGATGCCCAGAGAGGCAGGACAAAAGTCACCGGTAGGATGATCAAATACCCTTTCATTGGGATGAGACATTTTCAACCATTAGGCAGAAACCACACTTGTAACTAACACTAACGCCACTAATTTTTGGTCCAGAACTGTTAACCTTTAATAATTCTGTGTAAGTAAAACCCCTCATTTTCAGCCCTAGAGTGTCGCCCTAATGTGCCCACCATAGGGAAAAAGAAGATTGGGACAAGAGACTAAAGCGACCGTATCCTATACAGGAGATCTGATAAAGAGTCATGCAAAACTGCCATCCTTTATGGGGGACACTCCTATGATGCTTCAAGGCGATGCACAGAAACGTTATCCAACCTAATAAGAAAGACCGTAGGATATGTTGTCACACCTCCCGCTCCCACTTACTATGAGCATTCTCTCCATTCACCTTGGTATTAACCTACCTAAACACTATCCTTTAGGGGGACACTCCCAGGGTGCCTCGAGGCCAAGGATAGATCTCATGGTGTGAACATAAGGGGGAAACGTGAAGAGGTTTAAGTGAAGTATCATATACCCCAAGTACCTCCCACTGAATGTTCTACCTAAGAGTTCATTAACTTAGATCATCCGGCTACTGATTTTATCTAAGTGTGTTTAATTTGATAAAAAACAACTCTTGTCTTTGATATTAAACAAGTTCAAGTCAAGTCCCATTAAACTTTTTAACGGACTATCCTCAAATTTGCATGCATGCATTAAATCTATCTAATTCATCTTTCCAGGCAGGTTTCTAGGTAGGGGTGTTCCGTTTCCGTCAGCTTAAGTACCCCAACCTAGACTGAACCCGCCTTAAACAAAAGGTCCCTTATAGATAGATTTGCTACATATTTAATATTTTATTAGTCAATTTAATCCTATTAAACTGATTAAAAGATTAAACCTTAGGTTGTCAATCTGATTAGAACCGTGATCTTAGGTCTATCTCCATCAAATTTTAAAACTCTTTTAAAACATGATTTAAGCCTAATTCACATGCATGTCTTTCTTATTAATTTTAGTTCTAATTTCCCTTATAACTCTTATAAAAGAAACAACCAAAACCATTCCCATTGCTAAGCAAAACTAGGTATTTATAACTCTTATAAATTTAACCTATGTGTCATGCTTCATGCAATGCCCATTCATTACTATATATAACTCTTATATATTTGGTAATGAACTAAGCACACATGCTTCCATACACCCTTATACTATAACACTTATAATATAAAGACAATGTATGAATATGCTTAATGCATGTATACATATAACTCTTATATTATATGATGCATGAGCATGCTCTTGTGTAATTTTATCATGTAAACTACTATATCATAACCCTTACAATATAGAGATAATGCATGACCAATGCATAACCTATGGTAAGATTTCAACTATATGCCATACTTTATGATATATAATAAAACATACATCTTATGTACATTCACCAAAAACTAATGGACCGAGATGATTAGCCTCAAAATTTGGAAATTAAATTCTATCTATTACATAAAACCATCGAGCAAACTGGTTCACAAGCGAATCGGGTCTTGAACCACCTGGACGAAGACTTCTTCCTGATCGTTTAGTAAATTGGGCGAACCACAATCACTTAGCTACGATCGAGTACCTTTGACTATTCGATGAAGCATTAAGGCTACTCGATCGTTTAGCACACTAAATTTAAAAAATGCAAGTCTAAACAATCGTCTAGATGGCTACTATGCTATGAGGCATGATTGTCTAGACGATAGAATAACAAGCGCTAAGTAACATTTACCCCGCGATTGTGTAGTCAGTGACTATGCGATGAAGCATGCTGGCCTACATGATTTTTTAGTGCGTGTACGTCTACCTTGCATCCGAGTATCCCATACTCAACGATCGCTTACCCCATCGTTTACACGATCTGACCAACGCATGGTCTTCTTCTTCCTCGAAGTAATGTGCATCTCTATGCCTTGAAGCTTCATCACGAGCGACTCAAACTAACTCAAACACTTTGAATTACAGACTTGATAGCAAGGTAATATGCCCAAAAACATAGGGGCCCTTACAATTAACTCTTAAATGTAAAAGAATTCAACAACCAGAGGCAACCATCCCAAAAACACCATTAATTCACATCCACAAATATATTTAACACTTAAACAAAATGTAGACATGCTTAACACCCAACAAGAATGTAAATGCAATTCTATACATCAATGGATTTGGAATATCAAAACCTGGCTATGATACCAATTGAAGAAATTCTTATCAAAGAGAACCCAAGAGCGGAAGCACGATCGATCCAAATCCATTGTGATAGAATTAAAGGCATTCACAAATATACAGAACAGTTATGCAACTTTGAACAAATTACAACATGCTTTAGAAATTAAAAACAAAAGGAACGAGAGACATACCTTTGAAGAACTTTTCTTCTACTAATCTCTCACTCTCGTGAAGAACTTAGACAACAATATCTTGTTCTTGCCCAGATTGCCTTCCCAATCGTCCAGTAGTCACGAACAAACTTCTCCACGAACAAGTAACCTCTTAGACACCACCACTTGGCAACCTTGGTATTTTCGAGTGAGAATCCAAGAGGTGTGGGCATTGTTGGTAAGGGTAGAGGGTTGGAGGAAAGCAAAGATCGAACTATACGAACAAGCCAGTGGAAGAGTGAACTGTCTATCATATAGACTTGTGTGCTTAATCATTTAGTAAAAGTTACAGGTACACGATCATTTAGAAAAACAGGCTTGATCGTTTACATGATCATTTAGAGAATCTCGTTCGGCACACAATCGTTTAGTAAAACTTTACACGATCGTTTAGACAAAGGTGTTTTACATGATCATTTAGGCTCTCGCTTAGAAGGCTATCATATAGTCTCTGATCAGCTAAACAATTGGTCATGCACTTAATGAAGCAATTTCTTTAAAAAATGAAAACATTTTAAATTTTATCCTTCAGTTATGAAAACTGAACATAACCTTTTACTTTCACGCACGGTTAAAGGAGAAACCACCCACAATTATCATATAATTTTTTTAATTATAAATAAATATAATAACTAACTTATCATATTATATTTATAACTTATAGTTTTAATATCACATCATATGTAACATTTAAACCATAGTCCTTTTCTCCTTTACTTAATACAAATCACATTTATATCAAAATCCTCCAATTAATGTATCTCATACATTATATCAATTATATCACATATAATTGAACCAATTTAATCATATCATATATAATCAAATCCCTCTTGTCAATTTGAACACTTCAAACTGAATTAAAAACTGATTCTCAACTTGAATCCATTGAGCTACCAATGGGACCTTATGGACTTGTAGCTTGAAGTTCCAACGGTACGTAAATAGTTGACTAAACTCTTTAATCACGAGATCCACCATTCGTTAACTATCAAGCACCCCATTAAAGATCCACAGCTGCACTCTTCTCACTACAAATATGTTTCTGTGTCCATCGAATATAACCAGTCAACAGTACAATAACCCTTCACAGATCGCTCGTAAGTACAACTGGGCCAATTAACCATTTTGCCCCTGTAGTTACATCTAACTTCTTAAGTACCACTGATTCCTCTAATGAACAATACATCATAGTCCTACTATGAGTGGACACCTCTTGGGCCATGAGAAGGTGTGTGGCGCCACATTGTTCAAGCCTCGGAATCAGCCCTTAAGGGAGCAATCTATCTACTTACTCCTGCTTTGGGGAAGAAGTGAATTCCATTTTGTGTAGCTGAGTTCCTAGCTTCCCAATAAGATGAAACCCCAAAGTGGTAGGTTTGAGTCGGCAATCTAGCCATTCGTACCCATGCAAATCAAAGGACCACCCTCATAAGCAGGAGTTCCTAACTCATTCAGGATTAAGCTCATGTTACCTAAGGTCATCCTAGTGAAATGAAAGTCTCTGTTATGAACGACTTTATATAACGAGACTAGACACTTCGTGGTCTGGTCTTATACAAACTTCTTTGTATAGGACACCCTTGCTCGCATGTCTCCACATGAATGATCAGGATCAAACTATCTGTAGCACTTCAGAACACTTGTAACATCTATAAAGCGGATCATATCCATATTGTCACCTTTCCCTTCTTTATCCATATACTACAGACCATTTAGGTTATCACTTAAGGCATGATCCACTTGTATGTCCCCTCATACATGCTTAAGTTATAATGACAGCCAGGGATCTTAGTTTATTGATTTGTGGTAAATGCAAATAAAATATCTCATATTTCATAGACAACGGTGAAGAAAATAACTCATATTATTACATCATAAGTGTTTGTTCATACAGTTGTTTACAAACTATAATACCCTACAAGAGTTTAGGGCATTAACCACAACAATTAGTGGGTACATTTCACTGACATATGCCATATTAAGTTATTCACTAGATGGCCATCCATGATTAGTAGAGATTTTTGCATGTCCCACATTTATTGGACATAAAAGCTTTGCCTGACCCCGGTAGTGGGGTTACTTACAGAGTATTTATACTCATCTTTTCTTAAGTTATATTTTCAGGTAAAAGCAAAGACATACCGACGAATGACAGAAGAAATCTGTGACCCTGCCATTGGGACCAGAAAGATGCTTCCATTCACGTTTTAATGTTTTAATGTTTTAATGTTTTAAATTCCAGTCTTGATATTTGAACTTAGAGTTCCATTGTTTGAAATTTTTATTTATAAAACTTCATGAAATTTTTTTTAGACTTATATTTCAAAGGGGTCTCGATCAAAGGCTTTTCAATTATTTGGATTTTGCAAAAACTATTTATTTAATAAAATTCTTTTGATCTTAATTAAAATTCATGAGAGTCATTTTGAAATTTATGCTTGCTTGTAGTAACGGCCTAGTACAAATCCTAGGAAGTCGGGTCGTTATGACTTTATAACTGATAGTTCCTTCCATCTAGCACCCACACTGCCAACCTTTCACCGAAGATCATAGCCAGCTTCTGTTCAGCTATCGTCGCCCTTCATTGGTCACACATTTTCTAGAACGACCAATGGTTCTCTCTCATCTCTAGTACTCAGTGTTGCCCATTATTTTCAGATATTGGGTCCTACTTCCAATCATCGCTCATGTATGAGTTATCACTTCTTGTCGTCACCCTTCACACATATATATTTATGATTGGACACCATCCCTGCCTAGATCTGTCGTCTCCAATCAAATCCACTGCTGCTCGTGACCACTTGCTATCTGTCACTACTTAGTTTACTTGTCACTGCTCTGTTGGATTGTATGCCACTGCTCTGTTGGATTGTATGTCCTAAAACTCGCAGTTTATAAAGTTAAACATTTTCTATTATTAATCAAGGTGTTATTCAACATTTATTCGATAAAGTTGAATTACAATTGTAAAGACTAAATCCAATAAACTAAAAGATCAATGACTATTACATGAGTATTTGTACTTTATTTGGAGATATAAGAGTAGATCAGGTTCGAGTATATAGTCAAAATGATCTGTAATACACGAATAAGGTTGGATACCTTATTTTGGTAACATTATCGGATGCGGCCCACTCTGTAATTATTACAAGAAGTTGTAAAGTGCTACAAACAAAGTGATCCTAATTCGTTCATGTGGTGACATGAGAAGTGAGGGTGTCCTGTGCAATGAGTTTGCATAAGATCAGACCAAGAAATAAGTCACTCTTACTTTATAACATTGTTTACTATTTAAGACTAACTATTTTATAATGATGACATAGGTAACTTAACCTTAATCTTGAGCTAACTACGAACTCTTGTTTATTCAGGATTATATTTAGATTTTCATAGGTGAGGGTTGGCTCAACAACGCCGTGTCAATAAGCCTCCCATTTCAGGGTTAAGACTAGGTAGATAACTGGGGACATAGGGTGCAAGAAGAAATTCACTCCTACCCGTTTTTAGGGATTGTAGAGAGGTTGTTCCTTTATGTGCTAACTCCGGGTCTTGAACAATGGGTCTCACCCTCTCATTGGCCTGAGAAGGACTCAGTTTGATGATCGAATCACAAACCAATTGTTCATTAGAGGACCAGTGGGACTTAAGAAACAAGAGGTAATCCCGGGGGTAAAACAACCATTTTACCTAGCTGCTATTATGAACAACCTGTGAAGGGTTAAATTATTAATCATGGTTATATCGAGTGGACACAATATATCTATAGTGAAGGGAGTGCAACTACTGGGCTTCAGTGGAGTGACCCAGTAGTTAACGAATGGGGATTAATTCGGTTTAAAGAGTTTAGCCAATTAATTTCGAATCGTTGGAGCCAATGATCTGTAGGTCCATTAGGTTTCCCTACTAACTCACAGATGGAATAGGCCTTAGAATAACGTGTTAAGTTGATTTGAACGTTCAAATTTGAAAGAAGGGAATTAGTAATTATATGTGATATAATTACACATTTAATTTTAGAATTAAACAAAATCGAAGAATCAATTAAATATTTAAATTTGATTTACATATTAATTTCATGAATAGAGATTCATGGTGGTGGAATTGGTATTAAATTAATTAATTAATTATTAATTTTATTAGAAAAAATAATTGTTGAATTAATTTATAAAATTGATAAAATTTTGGTTTTATTAAGAGAAATAAAAACGGAAAATTGTTTTAATTTTGAATACTGTTTTCAAAATTAAAAATGAAATTTGAAAAATTAAAAAATCCCAAAAAGTGGGAGTTTTTCACTTTCAAAAGCAAGCTCCTTAGTCATCTTCCATTAACCAATTCCACCTCAAATTTGAAGTAGGAGCGTGTGTTGTTGAGGTAATCTGATTGCATGATGTACCTACATAAAACACAATTTTTTCACATGGTAAAGGGATGCAAACTAGTGGATTACCTAAGGTTTGAAGCTGAAGAAAAGTTCTTAAACCAGTTGAAAAAAAAAAAAACCAGTACTTTTCTCCTTGATTCTCTCTATTTTAGCTTGTTTTGAGTAACACAACTCAATCTAAGGCTCCTAAAGGATGGTAGGGAAGCTCTAGTGGTGGTCCACAACCAGAAGAAGTGAGAATTGCAACTAAATTTCAAGTTTAAAGAAGATCTTCAAAGGTATATGCGAAACCCTCTTTATATCTCATGAACATGCTTAATTCAAAGCCAAAATTGATGAATTAGAATGTTTTATGATCCTGTTTTCTTTCGTTGTGTGTTTTCTTAAACTAGCATGATCGTGACTGCTTGTCGTTCAAACTTATGTCACACGTCAGTCAGACTTGTGTTGCCCAATGTTCAAACTCGCACCACCCACTGTTCGGACCTATGTTGACCGTTGAGTTATGTTTAAGCCTAGATCTATATCTCGGCCAGATCCCTAAGTCTCACTTAATCCCGTCCAAGCCTAAAACCATGGGTATTTCGCGTCGCTCTACACCGACTTATGCTGCTTTATTTTCTTTTGCTTTAATGTGACACTACCTTGCTTCCATCTTTGGCTTTGCCACTGTTGCAAGAAGGCCCATTTCCATCAACAACTCAAAATCGCTTCTACTTAGAAGAATAAAAAGGAAATGGTTCAACCAATTCAATTTTGTTCTGTTAATGGCCTGATCAATAGTCTGAAGGGATTTAATCCCATAAAGGAAGAAATTTATCACTTTTTTCTTTGAATTGGAAGATGAAATTGTACAAAATTAATCATACAAAAACAATAACATGTTGTAAATCAACTAGGTTAAGTATACACTTAAGGTTTAAGAAGAGTTACCTTTGAAGAACCATTCTTCAATCTTCTCCAAGTCTTGATTAAATTCCCGAACTCTTCTTGGCTCGTAGAAGACACCTTAAAAAAGTCTTCCCTTCTATATCTAAGGCAAGGATCGATTTTATGGGAACCTTGTTGAAAGAAAGGAAGAACTTCTTCTCTGTTGTTGTTTTTTTTTTTGAGAGAAAATTTGAGAGAGAGGGAGAAATTTCATGTTCAATCTTTTTTTTCCCGCAAATGAAGAAATTCTGCATCTCCCCTTTGTAACTTTCCCCTCTCCTGTAACTATAAGGGAGTTAACTATTATTTAATTATAATTAAATTGAAATAATTTAACTAAATAATAATTAAATATATTTATTTAATTAAACATATATTTGGATCAAATTTAAATATACTTGTCTCTTATAATATATAGTTTTAATATCAATCTAATTCATACTAATTAACATTTAAATCTTATTCAAACATATTAATACTCTCATATTATACAGTTTAATTTTGAATCTCATTTAAAATAAACTTTATATTATGATGTATCTAAATATATTATATTAATTGTATCATATACAATTAACATAAGTTCCTTTAGTCAATTTAAACATTTCAAATTCTTTCAAAACACTTGATCCTTGTTTTACCCGTTATGAGCTAGCAGGGGGACCTAATAGGCCTACAGATTATAAGCACAAATGATCTAGAATTAATTAATTATACTCTTTAATTAAGCTAATCAACATTCATTAACTATGGGGAACTTCATTAAAGACCCATAGTTGTACTCTTATGCACTGTATAACATATTGTGTCAATTGATATAACCATTACAAGTAAGTCGATTCCTCATGAGCTTTTCGTAATATAACAAGATTAAATTACCATTTCACCCCTATAGTTACCTTTTTTTCCTCAAGTACCATTGATCTTCTAATGAACAATTTGATTATGGTCTAACCATAAACCAAGTCCCTATTGGGCCAATGAAAGGGTGGCACCCCACTGTTCAAGACCTAGTATCCACACTTAAGGGAACTACTTATCTACTTACCCTATGGCGGGAAGGAGTGAATTTCATCTTGTGTAGTTATGTTCCCAACTTTTCACTCGGTCAAGTCTTCAAAATGGTAGGCTTATTGAGTCAGTGATTTGAGCCACTCTCACTCATATAAATCAAAGGACAAGCTTTCATAGGCAGGAGTTCATAACTCACTCAAGTTTAAGATCTAGTTACATATGGTAATCCTATTAAATATTAATCTTTTTAGTCAACATTGTTAAAAGAAGAGATTAATTATTTTTCAGTTCAGTCTTATACAAACTCTTTGTATAGGATACCTCCACTCGCATATATCCACATAAAGGATTTGGATCACATCGTTTATAACGATTACAAAACGAGTCATATCATAATGTTACTAAGATAAGACACTGAACCTTATACATATATTATAGACCTTTTAGGTTATTACTTGAACATGATCTACCATATGTCAATTCAAGACACATGAAATAACCTTGGATTTTACTGTAATGGATAATTCATTATTGCATATTGAATAATTAAACTAAATACTATATTAAATAATTAATTAGCTATGAGGCTTTAAGGTACCCATCTCAACATAGTAAACGGTCAACGGTTAATGACTGATGTTAATTGGCTCAATTATTACTTTGATAGCATTGAACATTTGTTATCTTGCTCTGTTTAATTTGGGATTATTCCTAAATTTTATGTATTTATTTGGCTATTTTATAGGTTTTTGGTACTTAATAGGTAAATGCGATTGTTCGTGGCGAAATGAAGCTAAAACGGGCAGAAACAGAGTTTAATTGCATCACCTAAAAAAAAGGAAATTATGAGCTTTGCCCTTATTTGTACAATGTTGTGGTGTCCTATGGCATCACTCTCAACAATGTAGGACAAAAAGCATTAGTTTCATGAAAAGTACACAGCGTCGCAACACTGCCTTAGAGTGTCGCGATGCTTTAAATTTCATTCGTGTGAAATTTTCGTCAACGCCGTGAGCTGTCATGATTTCATAAATATATCTTTTAGCCGCCTAAGGTTTGCTATCCGAGATTCTAGTAATTTTTCGCCATTTTCTCTCCTCTCTTCTCCCAGTTTTTTTATCAGTGCATGTATCGAAACTCTTCTCCTTTGATCAGCATGTCGATAATGGACTAAGGTGACAGATTTCCCCATGTTTGCACACTTGTGAGATTTTGATATAGTTTTCTATAATTTTCCATGTTTACACACTTGTGAGATTTTGAGCTATCATTATTTTGATATAGTTTTCTATAATTTTCTATATTGATGTCCTAAATCTCGTGGTCTTATAGTTTGTACTTGCATTATACAAATAATTTATTTATCTGATAACATAAGAAGTATTTTATTCGACATTTAGTTGCATTAACCATAAAAACCAATAAATTAAGATCAAGGGTTATCTTTTGTAACTTAAACATGTGTGTGGAGACAAACAAGTGGATCATATTTAAGTGATAACTTAAACGGTCTGTAGCAGATGGATAAGACTAGGAACCTTATCCTGGTGATACTACGAATACCGCCTACTTTGTAGTTGTTACTATTATAAAGTGCTACAAATGATATGATCTTGATCATTCATGTGGAGACATGTGAGTGGGGGTATTCTATACAAAGAATTTGTACCAAACTTCTATTGTTAGAAGAGACATACATTTCACCAGGATTACCATTGGTGACTTTACCTGAATCATGAGTGAGTTGTGAACTTTTGTTTATGAAGGTGGTCCTTTGATCTGCATGGGTGAGAGTGACCTATTTTGCTGACACAATATACCTACCATTTTGGGGATTCATCTGATTGGGGAGTTGGGAACATAGCTCCACAAGAAGGAATTCACTCGTTCTCTATTTTTGGGGTAAGTAGAGAAATTACTCCCTTAAGGGCTGATTCCGGGGCTTGAATAATGTGGTATCAAACCATCTCCTAGCCCAAGAGGGGTTCAGTTATAGTTGGACTATAACTTATTGTTCATTAGAGAGATTAGTGGTACTTAAGAAGTTAGATGTAACTATATGGGCAAAATAGTAATTTTGGTCTAATTCTACTTATGAGCAATTTATAAAAGATCAATGCACTATCAATTGGTTATATCCAATGGACACATAAATATATCTATAGTGCGAAGAGTGCAGCTGTCGGTCTTTAGTGGAGTGATCAACAGTTAATGAAAGTTGGTTAATTTAATTAAAGAGTTTAATTAATTAATCAAGTTCCATTGGAGCTTCAATCTGTAGGTCCATAAGGACCCTTCGTTAGCTCAATACGGATTAATGAGAATCGACTTAATTTTGGATTAATTTGAATTGTTCAAACTAATATAGGAAATTAATTATATAAGATATAATTAATATGATACATTATAATATAAAGTTTTATTTTAGAGAAAATAAATATTTGAACATGATTATCTAATTATCTAATTAACCTATGAAAGAATTAAATTGAATATTTGATTTGGCATTTCCAGTTGAATATTCGACTGAGCAGTTTTCTTGTTCTCAATGTGGTTAGTTAAATTAGTTAGAATGTATTATATCTAATTAATTTGGTTAATCTGATAATTTGGACCTTCACCTAGCATTTCTATATGAGGTGACTAAGCTAGACAATATAGGACTAATTTGATGAATCCATGATCAAGTTACAATTTAGGGAATTAACTTAAAGGCCTAGACTAGATATTTTAATTATTCGAATTCAATCTTTATTTACTTTTCTTGCAATTTATTTCATCTACAACTAGCAAACTTCGAATTCCTTCCCGATTACCTCAGGCTGTAAACTGTTTGACTGAGAAATTCTTTGGTTCCCTATGTTCAACTCATGTTACCACTATTACAAAAATTTGGTAGAAACTGTAAAATTATTAGGTCTAGAATTAGGCGACAAATTTCACCGATAAAATTGGTGTCATTGCTAGGGAACCAAGCAGATTTCTCTTAAAGGGTTTATAGTTATTTTATCGCACTTATATTTTCTCCATCTGTATATGATTCGATCCTCTCAGGATCCTATAGTTGTATTTTACAGAATTAGGTAGGGAGAAAAGGCGACGTAGAAGGGAGGATAGAGAGTGAAGAGCTAGAGAAGAATATATTAATGCTGAAGGCACATATGAGGAAGAGCATTTTGAAGAAGAAGAGGAAGAGAACATCATAGTGGTTGCAAAATAGCGTACATTGAGGGACCTTATGGCCCTAAACTTGATCCAACAGCCTCCATGCATTATTTATTCTGAGACCACGCTTTCTCTTGAGCTTAAAACTGGTCTTATTCACTTATTGTCTTCATTTTCTAGATGTACAGAGGAGGAACCACACAAACACCTAAAGGACTGAAGGAACCGTGTGGTCCACTGTAGAAGCACGGATCGTTCCCAATTCCCAATTTTCATATAATATAAATTCAGAGAAAAATTATGAAATTCAAACAGAATTTACAGCATGCATCTAGAAGAAGAAATTGGGGTTAGAAGATAACATACCCTTAAAGAACCAAAAATGACAACCCAACTTTGGACACCACAAAAAGGTAATCCTCTATATTCCCCTTAAGGGTAAAAATTACAGGAGGTGTAGGCTCTATATATTTTAGGAAGAGAGAGAGAAGAATATTTCTAAAAGGGGAATTTTTCTCGGAGAAAAAACACACAAACACTCTCTGTGATCACCCTTTTATGAAAAAGACGAAGAAGATGTAAATCTACTCCTACTACCACGATAAAAACTGAGAGAAAATACGGGGAATGAGTTATAACTCCCTCCTCAATTAATTTCAAACACTAATTTAATTTAATTCAAAAAGAATTTAATAAATAACAAATTATTTAAAAAATTATTATTATTATTATTATTATTATTATTATTATATATAACCACCTTATCATATAGAATATACTAAACTATATGTTATATCAAATATAACACATAACCTATAGTTTTAATATTGTATCAAATACAACATAATCTATTGTTTGTATTTCTCTCAATAATGCATGACATTTACTATAAATCCAATTCATATTAAATTTAATTATATGAATCTTATCGATACAATTAGTATTTGAATCATATTCAAATGTTTAATTCCTCTCAAAATAAACTTTACATTATAATGTGTCAAATATATAATATTAATTATATCCAATATAATTAATTTAAATTAATTATATCAGGATGAAGTTAATATTCAACATGCGGAAGAAATTAAGGATCTAAGCACTCTAACTACATCAATTTTAGGCAATTAGCATGCATGTTCATATTTTTCAATATACTAGGGTGTTAGAATCATACCTTTGATGAATTCTTCCAATTGCTTGAAATCATCAAGAAATTCTTCTTTTATCTCCATAGCGGACCACCACAAATATCTTCTCTACTAATCTGATGGTTTAAATTGAGTGGTGGAACTCAAATTGAGAGGAAATTGATGTCGGTTTTTTAGAGTTGAAGAAGAAAGAAAACCAAATTTTCTTTTTAAAGATTTCAGTTTGCATGATCTCCCAAACTGATTTAAAAACTTCAATATATAGAAGTTGGTGATGTAAATTTGATAAAACATGAAGATGCCACTTCAAATTTCATTGAACTTTAGTGGCATGAGGTGTTATACAAAATGGAAAATATGAGATTATCCCACTTTCCATTTTATTCCATTTTTTAATTTATAAAATTGAAAAACTTATTTTAAAATTGAATTCCAAATTCAATTTTAATTAAATAAATTTTATAATTTTGAATTTCATAAATTCAAAATTTAATTAACAAATTTCATAAATTTAAAATTTAATAAATTATTTTGGATAATTAATTAAACCAATTTAATTAATTTAATTTAATATCAAATATTAAATTATATAAGACCTCATTAAATATTTAAATCATATTATATCAAATATAATAAACCTCTCTCACCTATGTAGTTTAAAGAATAATCTCGAATAAACAGGAGTTCACAGTTACCTCATGATTAAGATCGAGTTACCTTAGGTCATCAAATAGAAATAGTCAGTTTTAACAATAAACGATCGTTATATAGAAAAGTGACTATCTCATGGTCCAGTCTTATTGAAACATCCTTTGCATAGAATGTCCCCATTCACATGCCTCTACATGAACGACTTTGGGATCATATTGTTTGTATCAATATACAAAGCGGGCCACATCCATATTGTCCCCTAGGATAAGGTACCCAACCTTATCCATATACTTATAGACCTTTTTGGCTATATACTAAAACTTGATCCTCTTTTATGTCTTTACATAAAGTTCAAGTATTCATGTTATAGCCATAGGTTAGTTTATTGGATTTAGGAATAAATGCAATTCAATAACACTTTTATTGAAAGAAATCTCAATAATATCTTTATTGTGAATAATATTATGTTTATCATTTACAAACTGCGAGTTTTAGAACATTCTCAACATATCATATATAATTAATTCCTACAATTAGTTTGAACAATTTAAATTAATCCAAAATTAATTCTCAAAAATCTCAGTTGAGCTACAGAGGTACTTATGGACCTGTAGATTGAAGTTCCCAATGGTACTTGGATAAGTAATTAAACTCTTTTAATTAAATTACTCAACATCCATTAACTGCCGATCACTCCACTAAAGATCGACAGCTGTACTCTTCGCACTACAATATATTTCTGTGCCCGTTGAATATAATCAGTCAATAGTGCAACTACCCTTCACAAATTGTTTGTAACTATAGTTAGGTCAAAATTACCATTTTGCCCCTGTAGTTACATCTGATGAACAATAAGTCATAGTCTAACTTTGACCAAAACCCCTCTCGGATCAAGAGTGTTGGGAATGATGTCCTAAATCTCTTTGTAATCTCGTAGTTTGTAAACTTTGTATAAATATATTGTTGTTAATAAAATAAGTGTCATTTTATAAGCATATACTCAATCCAATAAACTAAGATCTGAGGTTATTTCATGTAATTTAAACAAGTATGTAGAGATATATAAGTGGATCTTGTTTAAATAATAACCTAAACTGTCTATAGTAGATGGATAAGGCTAGGTACCTTATCTTGGTGACACTACGGATACGACCCACTTTGTAGGTGTTACAAGTGTTGTAAAGTGCTGCAAATGATCTGATCCTGATCATTCATGTGGAGACATATGAGTGGGGTTATCCTATACAAAGAGTTTGTATTAGACCCAACCTTGAAATGATTAGTCTCTTTATATAACGCCGTTAATAATAGTGACTTACATTTCACTAGGATGACCATAGGTGACATGACCTGAATCCTGGTTGAGTTGTGAACTCTCGCTTATGAAGGTGGTCCTTTGATTTGTATGGGTGAGAGTGATCAGATTGCCAACTCAACAAGCCTACCATTTTGGGGATTCGTCTGACTGGAGAGTTGGGAACTCAGCTACACAAGACGGAATTCACTCCTTCCTCGATGTAGGGGTAAGTAGATAAATTGCTCTCTTAAGGGTCGATTCCGTGTCTTGAACATAATGGCCACACCCTCTCCTTGCCCGAGAGCGACTTGGTCATAGTTGGACTATGACTTATTTTTCATTAAAGGGACCAATGGTACTTAAGGAGTTAGATGTAACTACAGGGGCAAAACAAATTTTGGCCAAACTGTACTTACGAGCAATTTGTGAAGGGTCATCGCATTGTTCATTGATTATATCCAAAGGACACAGAAATTTATCTGTAGTGTGAATAGTGTAGCTATCGGTCTTTAGTGTAGTGACCGCGGTTAACGGATGTTAGGTAACTTAATTAAAAAGTTTAATTAATTATCCGAGTACCATTGGAGCTTCAATCTACAGGTTCATAAGGTCTCCTCTGTAGCTCAACAAGGATTTAATCGAGGATTAATTTGAAGTGTTCAAATTAATTGAGGGAATTAATTATATATGATATAATTGATTAAATTGATTATATATGTGATATAATTAATATAATATATTTGATATATTATAATTTAAGATAATATGAGAAGAATTTGAATATGACTCAAATACCTGTTATATGAATGAGATTCATGTAATTAAATATAAATATGATTTATATTGAGAGGAATTAAATATTTGGATATGATCCAAATATCAATTATATGGATGAGATTCATATAAGTGAATTAAATATAAATGTGATTTATATTAAATGTCATGTATTATTGAGAGAAAATAAAATCTACAATTTATGTTGTATTTGATGCAATATAAAACTATAAGCTATATGTTATATTTGATATAACATATAGTGTATATACATAATAAAGTAGTTATTATATATGTATATATAATTGAAATTAATAAAAAGGTAAGGAGTTACAACCCCCTCCCTGCATTCTCTCAAGTTAACTTACGTGGGATTCAAAGTTGGTGGTAGATGATTCTACTTCCTGAATTGGCTCTGGGAGAAGAGTTCTCTCCAAGAAAAAAGTTCTTTGTAGAAACTTCCCTCTATTTCTCTCCATCTCTTTTTCCCTCTTCCAAGGATTCAAGCAAAGCCCACAACTCTTGCTTGAATCCTTTATCCCAAGAGAATACAGAAGGTTCTCAAGTGATGATGTTCGTTCTTGAAAAAGGAGATCCGCGTGGAGAAGGAGTTCCGTTCCTGGCTTGTACGAGGGAGTTCTTGCAGAAAGGGTTCTTCAAAGGTAGGGTTTCTGAAACCCTAAGTATTTTATTTAAAGCATGCTATAATCATGTAAATGCATATCTTGTTGTTGTTTTATTGTAAAACTTCATATTCAATAAAAATAGAATTTGGGACGATCTTTGCTTCCGCTCAAAGAATATTTTTCGAAAATTTCATTCAAAGAAAGGGTGTGGCACCACATTGTTCAAACCCCGAAATCAGCCCTTAAGGGAGCAATTTATCTACTTACCTCGACATTAGGGAACGAGCGAATTCCATCTTGTGTAGCTGTGTTCCAGATCCTCAATTAGATGAATCCCCAAAATGGTAGGCTTATTGAATAAACAATTTGGCCACTCTCACCCATACAAATCAAAGGATTGCCTTCATAGGCAGGAGTTCACAACTCACTCAGGACTGAGGTCATGTGGTCATCCTGGTGAAATGTAAGTCTCTATTATTAATGGTGATATATAATGAGATTATTCATTTCGTAGTTCGGTCTTATACAAACCCCTTTATGTAGAACGTCCCCACTCACATGTCCCGACATGAAGAATCAGGATAAGAATATTTATAGCACTTTACAAAATTGTAACATCTATAAAGCGGGTTGTATTCGTAGTATCATCAGGATAAGGTACCCAGCCTTATCCATCTACTACAAACCATTTAGGTTATCACTTAAACATGATCCATCTGTATGTCTCTACATACATGTTTAAGCTACAGAAGATAACCTTGGATGTTAGTTTATTGGTTTTGTGGGTTAATGCTACTAAATATCAAATAAAATACCTCAGATTTTATTAAAATAAATAAATCGTTCGTACATTATAATTAGAAACTAAATGACTCTTAAGATTTAGGACATCAGAAGATAACCTTGGATGTTAGTTTATTGGTTTTGTGGGTTAATGCTACTAAATATCAAATAAAATACCTCAGATTTTATTAAAATAAATAAATCGTTCGTACATTATAATTAGAAACTAAATGACTCTTAAGATTTAGGACATCAACCCCAACAAGGACCTTCATAGTGTAACTGAGGAATAGCTTAGTTTACAAGCCTTCCCATTCTCTCTCAAGGATAACGCAAGGGATTGGTCATACTATTTGCCAATAGGGTGCATCACCAACTGGATTGAAACAGAGAAGAAGTTTTTGGAAAAATTCTTCCTAGCATCTCGTGCCACCAAGATTAGGAAGGAGATATACGACATTCTACATGGGCATGGAGAGTCTCTATATGAGTATTGGGACAGATTAAAGCACTTATGTGTTGGTTTCCCTAATCATCAGATCCCTGACCATTTCTTGATCTGTTACTTTTATGAGGGCTTACTAGAATAGGATAAAAGCAACATCGATGTATTTACAGATGGTGCTTTGGTTAATAAAACTCCCTTTGAGACTAAGGAGTTGATTTCTGCCATGGCTGAAAATAACCAGCAACTCAAGACTCGAGATTGCATCATTTAGTCATCTACATCTTCATAAGAGGTGAATGAACTTAGAGTTGAACTTGTTGAATTATCTTCTCTTGTGAAGCACGTTTTTTTTCTACAAAGGCACAGTTCTAGGAGCCTGTAGCTGAGGTGAACTATGCTGGAAATCAACAAGGTGGATGGATGTATAACTACAATTGTTGAGGTATAAGAGTTTACAATGCACATGCGGAAGCAATCAAGAAATTAAGCCCTCTAACTATATTAATTTTGAGATTAAAGCATGCATGTTCATATTAAAGAACTAGGGCTTAAGATACAACCTTTGAAGAATCTCAAAATTTTAGTAATCCCTTGAATAATTTTGATCACAAACTTGTCATGGACCACCGCCAGAGTCTTCCCTGCTATTCTTCAGCTTTTAAATGGATTGTGGGATCCACTTTGTGGTGATATTTTCAAGAATTTTGAGTTCGAATGAGTTTTAGTATTTGAATTTGATAAGAACAAATTCTCTTTAAGTTTTAAAATTGCATGAAATTTTTCTCAATTAAAAATTCTTCTATTTATAGAAGATTTCATGCAAATAAGATGGCATGACAAATTGACAGCAAAACAATCACATTTTAGTGGAATTATTAGGTATTTTTAGATAGTGGAGAAAATTGGAAAATCCCATTAAACCCAAATTTCATTTTAAAATAGAATTTCACAAATTCAAATAATCAATTTTATATAAAATCAATTTCTTTTTAAAATAATTTTAAATAAAATTAATTATAATAATTTATTTTAAATAATTAATTAAACAATGTAATAAATCAAATTAATTTAATATTAAATATTAAATTAATAAAACGTAAATTCCGTACATGAATCTCTATTCACATAAACTATATTTAAATCATATTAATTATTTTTAACTCTTCAATTTGTTTAATTCGTTAATTATAACGTATATAATTCAATGCTTATTCTCTTAACTGAACTTGAACATTTCAAATTCTCATCACACTATTCTATGGTTTAGTCCGATATGAGCTAGCAGAAGGACCTAACAGACCTACAGATTATGAGCTCCAATGATCCAAGACTAACCGGCTAAACTTTTTAACCTAATTAACTAACATTCATTAACTATTGGGACACTCCACTAAAGCCCAATAGCTGCACTCTTCTCATTGTAGATATATTTATGTCTACTTAATTTAACCATGATTAGTAAGGCGGCCTTCACAGGTTGTTCGTAATTATAATTGGATAAAAATTATCGTTTTACCTCTATAATGACATCTTGCTCCTTTAGTCTCATTGATCCTCTAATGAATAATTGGTTTGTGGTCCAACCACCAAACCGAGTGCCTCTCGAGTCAACGTTGAGCCACTCTTGCAGGACTATATCCCTAACTATCTACCCGGTCTTACCCCTAAAATGGAAAGCTTATTGAGTTGGCAATGTTGAGCCACTCTCACCCATGCAGATTAAACAATAATCCCGAATAAATAGGAGTTCACAGTTTGCTCAGGATTAAGATTGAGTAATCTAGGTCATCGAATTGAAATAGTCAGTCTTAATAGTAAACAACGTTATAAAGTAAAAGTGACTATTTCGTGGTCTGGTCTTATGCAAAATCATTGCATAGGATGACCCTACTCGCATGTCTTCCCATGAACGATTTAGGATCACATCGTTTATATTAAATATAAGTGGGTCATATCCATATTTTCCTCAGGTTAAGGTATCCAGCCTTATCCATATACTACAGACCGTTTTAGTTATTACTCGAACTTGATCCATTTTTATGTCTCCACATAAAGTTCAAGTATCCATGATATAACCAGGGGTTCTTAGTTTATTTGATTCAGGATCAAAAGGTGCAATTCATATATTCAATAACATCTTTTACTAAATAAATCTCAATAATAACTTTACTGGAAAATAGAATATATTTAATGTTTACAAACCACGAGTTTTAGAACATAAGGCAATTGGGGAAACCATGTCCAGAGTAGCTCAGGAATGCCTCTAAAGGATATGGTGAAAAGCTTGGCAAAATCCACTATGTAAATGAAATAGACCCAAGAGCGGTTTTAGTAGACCACCTCTACACATATGCAGAGTATGGCTACACAATTCTCCCAACTTACCGACACGGTCAGCAGGTTGGACACCTAGTATGGGAAGGTTCCTTCCCAACCTATGTTCAATGTACGTAATGTCAGTTGCATCTCCACTCTTAGCTGTATAGAGAGCTCCATACACTTGTTGCTGAGTTGTGATTGATCCAGTTTAGGTATTGAGTACAATGGATGCTCAGGAAAAGATGACTAGCTCAACTATAAGACATGGGGTAAGTTTTGATCCATCTTTGAAGTTAAATTCTTACGTTCCTATTGCTCCTTTCCCTAGCAGGTTGATTGTTGCTAAGGAAGTTTCATAAGAGGAAAAGGTGCATTTTGTATAGTCTTTTAGCGGTCAGAGCCCTATTGTAAAGGGAAAGAAGGTTTGAGTAGACATCTCAAAGAATGAAAAAGAATAAGAGGTCAGATAAAAGATAGTCTTTTCAGGTAATCTTCCTGTTAAGTAGGATGACCCAAGTACGTTTTCTGTGTCTTGTATGATAAGTACTAAAAAAATTTGAACATGCCATGTTAGATCTAAGGTTTACTATAAACATAATGTCTGTTACTATTTATTCTAAGTTTTAGTCCCATATCCTACATCTTGTTGATATTCTGGTGCAATTAGTTGACCATTCAATAGTTAGACCAGTTGGGTTAATTAAAGATATGTTGGTTAGAGTCAATGGCCTAACTTTCCCTTCTGACTTTTATATGGTTAATATAAATGTTGACTTCCCTTCGTCAAAATTATTTTAGATCAACCCTTCTTAAAGATGACTAGGGTTGTTATTGATGTTGATGAAGGGTCCTTAACTTTTAGGCACAATGAAATACTTGAAAAAAAAATTTGTTTTTGATACTCCCGTTACCTCTAGTCCTATTTGTTTGAGTACTATTCTTTCTTAGGATGGTGGCCAACCTTCTAAGTTGGAGGTGGGAGACGGTGACTCAACAATTGACGATGGATATGGATGATGAAGCTGAGTCGGGTCGAGCATAACGACCTTAAAAAATTGTGTTGCCTAGAGACGGCCAGTATTTACTTCTTTTGTTTCTTTCTTAGCGTAGGTTTCCTTTTAGTTATTTTTATTTCTAATTGAGCTTAAGTATTATTTCTATCTTTCTTGAGTATTAGGTTTTTGGTCACCTAATGAGAAGATGGAAAGAATTGTTTTTAAATGAGCTAGATATCACTGCCATCCTTTGTGTCAAAATTTTAGGGAAGATTTTTATTTCTCTTTTCATTTTATCTCTTGTTTTTATTTCTTTATCACATTAGGGACAATGTTAGATTTTAAGTTGGGGGTGAGGGATGCCTGTGTTTTGGCTAGAGCCTTTGAGCATCTGAGCTCGAATGATTTTATTTGTGTGCTTTATATGCATGTTTGCACATGTTGTGTGGTTCGTTATGATAACTACTTAATGACGCACTCTCTTGTGATTTTTCTTGCATAAGATGATGTTTGAGATGAATAATCATGATGTTAGCCTTTTTTTAAAAAAAAAAAAAAAAAAAAATCACACTTTTCATTCATGCTTGAGTTCGTTGTTTGTTTATATTAGGTCTTGCATGCTTAAATTGTATTACTTAGCTCATATTTTTGTTGTCACTCCTAAATGCCCCACTGATTAGATATTGTCTTGCATAATAGTTTGTAATATAATATTAAGGAAGAGTAAAAATGACTAAAATTTCTGCTTTAAACTCAACTAAAAAATGTTCTAATGAGAAGAAATTATCATGGAAAAAGAAAAAAAATAAACTTGTAATGTTTATGCATGACTAGGGGTAGAAAGAGCTACATTTACTGTGATTAGTTAGGACATTTGTAAGAAAAGAGTGAGTATAGTTCCCTACAATGTTCTGTGAAAACTAATACCCCTATGTAAAATAAATGCAAGTTTAGGGACCTAGAGTTTTATTTTAGGCACCTCAATTGATATATTACTACTTTGATTTTCTTTGGTACTTGACAGTCAGTGCATGAGCCAGTGTAGATGAAAACAAACTGAGAGCTATTTATAACTATTATGGGTTGCTAGAACTTAATTAGAGGGGCTTTGAACTCATTCATACATCAATAAGTTTAGAATTAGTTTTAAATCGTGCTTCATTAACTGATTATGATTTGATTTCATTGTTGAGTATAAGCTAAATTATAGGAGACTGTTGAAACTTGAGTAATGTACCATGCAATTTGAGTGACTGTGTGCTTCA
Source organism: Benincasa hispida (assembly GCF_027475165.1). Lineage (NCBI taxonomy): Eukaryota > Viridiplantae > Streptophyta > Magnoliopsida > Cucurbitales > Cucurbitaceae > Benincasa > Benincasa hispida. The sequence goes on along the minus strand of NC_143478.1, from coordinate 80,140,835 downwards.
TTTTACCTTGCTTGAGGATGATCAAGAATTAAGTTGAGGATGTTTGATAGCACTGAAAATGTGTTATCTTGCTCCTTTTAATTCAGGATTGTTCATGGATTTTACATGTTTATTTGGTTATTTTAGGGAACTTATGAGGTAGAGCCAGGTGTTAGAGGCGAAATGGAGCTAAAATGATCAGAAATCGAGCTTTTCACAACTGTGTAATCATGGGGAAGCCTAAGCCCATAACCGACATGCCATCAAGGAAAAAGAGTTTCGATACATGCACTGGCCAAAAACTGGGAGAAAAGACGAGAGAAAATGGTGAAAATTGTTGGAATTGTAGATAGCCAACACTAGACGACTAACACATATATTTATGAAATCATGTTAGTGTCGTGGCGTTGACAGAAATTTCACGCAGATGAACTTTGGAGCGCTGTGACGCTCTAGTGCAGTGTCGCGACGTTGTGTGCTTTTCACGAAATTAGTACTTTCAGTTCTATAGCGTCGAGCACAACTTTATATTGTTGACAAATTCTCCTTTGATTATAAATGACTATTGATTATATTTCTGCTCACGACGTGTAATCAATCGCTATGATTTAATTTTCAATACGTGACATTCAATTGCATGTTAATGTGTTGCAACAATAGGTTAAATTAGCTTGTAAGTTGTAAATCCATCTTAATGAACATTGTCTAGTTATCCTAGGGAATAATTAAATTGAATGTTTGATTTGGCGTTTCCAATTCGATATTCAACTTAATGGTTCCTCCTTCTTAATGTGGTTAGCTAAATTAGTTGGATGTGTTACATCTAATTAATTTTGTTCATCTGATAATTTGGATCCTTACTTAGCTTTTCTAGATGAGGTGACTAAGCTAGACAATATAGGACTAATTTGATGAATCCATGATCAAGTTGCAATTTGAGGAATTAACTCAAGGGTCTAGGCTAGATATTTTAATTATTCGAATTCAATCTTTTTTTACTTTTCTTGCAATTTCTCTCATCTACAACCAGCAAACTTCAAACCCTCCTCCCGGTTACCTCGGGCTGTAAACTGTTTGACTGAGAAATTATTTAGTTTCCTGTGTTCGACCCATGCTACCATTACTACAAAAATTTGGTATAAATGGTAAAATTATTTGGTTTGGAATTAGGCGACAAATTCTGCCAACCATAGTCCTTTGGTTCAGTAGTTTCTTCAGCTCTACTAATGGTTGACATTTATGGTTCTTCTATTTGCACTATTTTTAATTTACATGGTCATATATTTGCTACTTATCCTACAACTAACTGCAGGTATTGCCACAAAAATGGTCATATTTTGGGACAATTGACCTAATCGACCATCTAGCCCACTGGATCGGTTCACCAAATCGAGAGACTTCTCTAAAGTGGTCCTCACGTATTATTATTGCCTCCACTCTCTCTAGCGGCTGTATCACAAAGGATCCACACAAACCTATGTCGCCATCATTGCCCATTGAGTCTCAATGCCATAAAACTCACGAACTACACAGACAATTGCCCAACTATGGCACCTCTCTGATGACCACAAGCATCATTCGACAAAAACACTGACAACAGATTTATGGACCACTTACAAGATTTATGCCCCATGCAAAAACTTTGATGACAATTCTACTTCAGATATCATGATGCACATTTGTCTATTCTCTGATGGCTACACCACATAAAATCTATGTACACCTCAGGCAGTTGATGGTTGTAACACCCCAGACCTAAGATCCGGACCAGAATTCGGCACCTAATGGCCCCAGCATTCCTCTGCATCCTTTGCGACCTGGCTATGTCGTCCTTACGTGCCTTGAAGGCTTCTAGAAGTGACAGTTGTCCCCACAAACCAACATGGTTCCGTGCCTTGAAGAAGGCTTCTAGAAGTGACAGTTCCCAAGTGGTCACCCAACTTAGGATTTCTCTAAGCTAAGCACGCATAACTTTGAAGTTCTTATGATTGAGCCACCGAAAAGGAAGGTGCACCTTGTTGGTATAGATAGTAACTTTCAATTTTATTAAACCTTTCTTAACCATACCTTTATGTCCTCAGGATCCCTCTCATTCGGATGTGATATCGGTTCATTCATGTACCCCTCCTAAACTCGGGTCATTATAGTGGGTTTAGTGAACTTTCACCGACAAGCATAATTCAAAAGACGTTGTGCTCAAATTTCAATTTTATTCATGCATATTGAAGAAAACAAGAAGTTAAGTAATGCTTGTCATGAATAAAATTGTTTGACATTTAGACTTGTCTAACTCAATCCAATAAACTAAGATCCAAGATGATTTCATTTAGATTGAATAGTATGTGGTTTACATACATGTGAATCATGTTTAAGGGATAATCAAAATGGTCTATAGTACATGGATAAATTTAGGTACCTTATTGTGGTAACACTATCGATACAATCCACTTTTTAATCGTTACAAACGATTTGATCCAATTTGTTCATGTAGAGACAAGCAAGTGGGGGTATCCTATACAAGGAGTTTGTATAGGATCGGACTGCGAAATAATTAATCTCTCTTTATAACACCGTTAAATAAAGAGGTTAATATTTCATAAGATGACCATATGTAACTCAATCTCAGTCTTGAGTTATGAACTCTTGTCTATGAGGGCTTGTCTTTTTATTTGTATGGGTGAGAGTGACACGTGTCACCAACTCAATAAACCTATCATTTTGAGGGTAGGACCGAGTGGAGAGTGTTGGATCAATATGGCAACCCTAGAGGGGGTGAATAGGGTTTAATTAAACTTTTTTTTATAAATTAACCTAATTAAACTAATACAATTTTTATAAATAATAAGAAAAATTCAAATTATGCAACAAATAAGATGACAAAAAATATGATAATTTAATTCTATCAAATTTTAGCAAATAAATAAGAACAAACTAAAACATACAATAAATTTCTTAAATTAATTGCAAAAATAAAAAGGAAAAAGTTAGAGAAGAAGACATCTTAATTTTTATAGTGGTTCGGTCAAATTCGATCTACTCCACTCCCCAAGCGTCTCTTGGGAATTTGAATAAAATCTTTTCGACTCTTTCCACGGATTAGAGCCCAACCGTTACACCACCGCTCCTTTTACGTGTTCAAGAGAAAACCCGATCCTTTCCACGGTTTAGGATCAACTGTTACAAATGTTAGAATTTTTTAAGAACACAATACAACTCTCACTAGAGTGGATTTACAAGTTTAAGCATTCAACAAGTTTATCCTCACAATACAATAACACTCTCCCAAGAATAAGATGAAAAGAAAAATAAAATTGGGAACTTAGAGAGAGCAACAATGGAACTTTTGAGTTTTGGAGGATTATGAAATGTAAAATTTGTTGGTTTAAAATTTGGAGAGGAAGATGGTTTATATAGAGATGGAAAAATTTTTAGAAACCACAATTAATTTGGATCATTGGATTTTGGAAAATAAAAAACAATGGTGGAGATTTTAAACTAAATTAGTCGTTAGATACAAACAAAATATAATATTAAATTCCTTTCTTTTGAAATTCATTTTCTTTTTAAAATTAATCCAAAAAATAAAAAAAACATACCATGTGTCAAAAACTAGCCGTTAGACACAAACATAAAATAATATTAAATTCATTTTCCTTTTAATTCATTTTCTTTTTAAATTCATTCTTTTTAAAGTCAATCCAAAAATAAAAAACATACCATGTGTAAAAAATTAACCGTTAGACACAAGCATAAAATAATATTAAATTTGTTTTCCTTTTAAATTTTTTTTTTATTTTAAATCAATCCAAAAATCAAAAGTTCATCATATGTTAATCTCTTAATGATCCACTATTCAACCAATATGCTGCCACATGTCTACATGTAGATGGTTTGGTTATGGCACGTCATCCACTATGGTATTTTAAAAAACTAACCGTTAGACACAAGCATAAAATAATATTAAATTTATTTTCCTTTTAAATTTCTTTTTAATTTCAATTTTTTTTATTTTAAATCAATCCAAAAATCAAAAGTCCATCATATGTTAATCTCTTAATGATCCACTATTCAACCAATATGCTGCCACATGTCTACATGTAGATGGTTTGGTTATGGCACGTCATCCACCACGTTATTTTCACTATAGACTTGTTTCGGTCATATCGTCTTCATTAGCTCCGATTTGAGTGATTCAAGAGGTGTTGGAATCATTGTTCCGAGCTCTACGCTATGAACATATTAAAATACTAAGATTTTTAGTAATTAAAAATTGAGTTTGTTATCATCAAAATATTGATTAATTAATTTGAGATTAAGGGCCAAAAATCCAACAATTTCTCTCTTTTTTATGATGACAAATAACTCAAGAAAAATAGCTTGAAATACATGTAAACCATATGTAGCACATAATAAAATTCAGCATATCACCATAAAGATCATTCTTGAAATTCGCTCGGAAAAAAAAATTCTCCCCCCTAATTAATACAATCAAAATCATAACAAATTTATAGCATATTTTCTTAAACTTCTCCCCCTTTGGAATCATAAAAAAGAATAAATAAGAAAAATTTAGAACTACATAAATGTTTCCTTTTAAAAACATGAACATAAATTTAGCACAACTCCCCCTAAAAATATTAACACATGCTTTCCATATGTCCCCCTATCAAAATGCCTTCTAAACGATTTAACAAGTAAAATTATAAAATCAAGAGGCATCACAACGAATAATACTGGGCTCAAGCCTATTTTTGCAAAAGTTTTCTTCATTCAAAGGCTTGGTAAAAATATCCGCTACTTGATTATTAGAGCCTACAAATTCAAGAGTAATATTATCATTTTGCACATGCTCTCTAATAAAGTGATGCTTAATATCAATATGCTTAGTCCTAGAATGATGTATAGGATTTTTAGTTAAATTAATAGCACTAGTATTATCACAAAATATAGGCACATTATCAAACTTTAATCCAAAATCACAAAGAGTTTGTTTCATCCAAAGTATTTGAGCACAACAACTAGCAACTGCAATATATTCCGCTTCGGTAGTGGATAAGGCAACCGAATTTTGCTTTTTACTAAACCAAGAAACTAAGGAACTACCAAGAAATTGACAAGTCCCACTAGTACTCTTACGGTCAAGTAAACTACACGCAAAATCCGCATCGAAATATCCTACCAAATTAAATTCAACATTTCTAGGAAATCATAGGCCTAAATCAATAGTTCCAAGCAAATATTTAAAAATTCTTTTAACGGCATGTAAATGTGATTCGTGATTCCTTAGGACAAGATTGAAATCTAGCACAAAGACATACACTAAACATAATATCGGGTCTACTAGTGGTTAAATAAAGTAAAGATCCAATCATACCTCTATAAGTTTTTATATCCACACACTTACCTTTTTCATCCTTATCAAGCTTAGTGGATGTGCTCATAGGAGTTTTTGCAATTTTACCTTCATTGAATTTGAACCTTTTGAGCAAATCCCTTGTGTATTTTTCTTGACTTATGAAAATATCATCCTTGAGTTGCTTGATTTGGAGTCCAAGGAATAAACTAAGTTCTCCCATCATACTCATCTCAAATTCACTATGCATACACTTAGAAAATTCTTCACACAAAGAAGGATTAGTAGAACCAAAAATAATATCATCCACATATATTTGTACTAAAAGCATATCATTTTCTTTAGTCTTAATAAAAAGAGTAGTATCAATTTTACCCATTTTAAATCCATTCCTTTCAAATTGATTTAATTCTTCTTGCATAGCTAAAATCCAAAATTCATCATTTTCGGCATCTTTAAAACTTTTTGGTTCAATTTGAGAAACAAAAGCAAGATTATTAAACATATTAAGAGAGGAACGAGTTTTCATACCTTATTCGTGATCACCAAGAATTAATTCTTTGGATGGGAAGGAGCATACCTCCTTTCTTTTGGCATGGATGAAGAACCAACTTCGTTTTTTTCGATTAAGCTCACCTCTTGTTTACTTGAAACAATTTCCTTGCCTTTGTCACTAACAAGTAAATCTCCAAAATTTCCTTCTAAAACATCACTATAAATAGGCTCATTAGAAATAACATTGCAAGATTCATCAAATACTGCATGCATAGATTCCTCAATTACTAAAGTTCTTTTATTGAAAACTCTATAAGCTTTACTAGTAGAGGAATAGCCAAGGAAAATACCAACATTCATCTTATAATCAAATTTTCCAAGTTTTTCTTTGTTATTCAAAATAAAATATTTGCAATCGAAAACTTTGAAATACCCAATATTTGATATTTTGTTATGCCAAAGTTCATAAGGAGTTTTATCCAAAGAAGGTCTAATTAAAACTCTATTTAAAACAAAGCGGTGTTAACGGCTTCCACCCAAAAGTGTGTAGGTAAACCATACTCATGCACATTGATCTAGCAAATTCTTGCAGAGTACGATTTTTCCTTTCAACTATACCGTTTTGTTGAGGAGGTCTTGGAGCGGAGAAATTATGAGAAAAACCATTTTCTTCACAAAAGCTTTCATAAGCATTGTTATCAAATTCTCCTCCATGATCACTCTTAATTTTAGAAATCAAAAGACCTTTTCCATTTTGAACTCTTTTTGCAAAACTAGAAAAGCTTTTCAAAGCATCATCCTTATGTTTTAGCATCAAAACCCAAGTACATCTTGAAAAATCATCAACTATCACAAAGGCATAATAGTTCCCTCCAAAACTAGCAATTCTAGAAGGGCCAAATAAGTCCATGTGTAATAGTTGAAGGGGTCTAGTTGTAGAGATTACATTTTTAGATTTGAAAGAGGACTTAGTTTGCTTACCCATTTGACAAGCATCACAAATTTGTCTTTTTCAAATTTAAATTTGGGAAGACCTCTAACCAAAGAATTCTTGGAAATATTTGAAATTAAGTGCATGCTAACATGTCCTAGTCTTCTATGCCATAACCAAGAATCATTATGCAAAGCCGATAAACATTTATCATTAATAGGACAATCATTCAAATCAATAGTATAAACATTTTCATCTCTATTTCCAACAAATATAACTTTTCTATCACTAGCATTTTCAATTATGCAATTCTTTTTATCAAACACAACTCTAAAGCCTTTATCACACAATTGACTAATACTAAGTAAATCATGCTTCAAACCATCAACCAAAAGTACATTTTCAATTAAAATAGAAGATTCATTACCTATACTACCTTTACCAATTATTTTACCTTTCTTGTTTTCACCAAAGGTTACAAGACCTTCGTCCTTTTTGGAGAGAGAGACAAACTTGGATGGGTCTCCCTTCATGTGTCTCGAGCAACCACTATCCAAGTACCACTTGTTTTTCTTAGAGGCTTTCAAACAAACCTACAAACACAAATGTTCAAGTTTGATTCTTTGGTAGCCACACTTGTTTGGGTCCTAGATGGTTAGCATTGACAAACTTGGGAATCCATTTCATTTTTGCATAGACATTTAAGGCATTGGATTTAGACAAGTAACAAGAATAAGTTGTATGTCCAAACTTGCCACATGAGAAACACCAACATTATGCAAAGATTTATCTCTTACAACAAATTTATTCATTCTACTTTTATTGGAGAAATTATTCCTTGGAGCATTGTGAAACTTTGCCCTTTGAGAAAAATTTCTTCTTGGAGAAGTAGTATGAGCATATTTCAATTTAAAACACTTAGGTCTAATATGGCCTTCAACACCATAATAATGACATATAGGCACAAAGTTAGAATTAACATGTTTAGACACAACCTTAGACATATTAAGCTTAGGCATATTTTGAGATGCTTTAACAAAGATAGTTTTAGAACTTGAAGGAGTAGAACATTCATCAATATAGCCTAAACCTCTTTTATCACCAAAAGGCTTGCCTACTTCAATTATCTTGTCTAATCTTTGAGCACCTATTGTCAACTTTTTAATAGATTCTTTAGCTTTGTCAAGTTCTTGCAAAGCACTAAATTCCTTTTCTTTGAGTAATTTAATCAAATTAACTTTTTCACAACTATCATGTTCAAGAAATTTAACTTTGTCAAGCAAGGCATTTTTCTCATCACAATCAAAAGCATGCTTGTCACAAGAGATATTCATTTAATCAATATGCATAGCATCATGCTCATTCTCTTTTAAGCAAGCAATTCCTTCAAGTAAAGACTTATTTTTACTAGATAAAACATTGTATTTCTTTTTAAGCACAACATACTTAGAACTAAGTTTTTCTAAATCATTATGCATATTTTCAAAAGCTTCGAACAATGCATTATAAGAAAGAGGTTCTAGAGTTACCTCATCATTTTGTTCATCCTCTTTGTCACTATGAGCCATGAAGCAAAAATTGGCCACTTCTTCATTATCACTCCCACTTTCGCTTTCATCACTATCATCCCAAGTAGCTTTCATTGCTTTCTTCTTGGATTTCTTGGATGATTTGAGAAAAGGACAATCAGTTCTAATATGATCCGGCTTCTTGCATTCATAGAATATTACCTCATCCTTTTTGCTCTTTTCATCTTTTGACTCTTTTTGGTTGGAGAGATGCTTCTTGAATTGCTTCTTTCTCTTGATGAAGTTCTTATACTTACGTGAAAGATAAGCAACATCATCTTCATCAAGGTCATCTTCATCTTGGGAGTCAACTTCTAAAGAGACGGTCTTTAAAGCTATACTCTTTTATTTCTTTTTCTTCTCATCCTCCATGTTTTTCTTGATCTTTGTCTCATGCGTCAACAACGAGCCCATGAGTTCATCAATGGAGAGAGATTTGAGATCCTTTGCCTCTTGAATGGCGGTGACTTTAGGCTCCCATTGTTTAGGCAAAGACCACAATAGCTTCTTTATCTTCTCAAGATTTGAGTGTTTTTTCCCAAGTCCTTCTAAAGCATTGACAATGTTAGTAAATCTAATCAACATATTGGAAATAGCTTCATTTTCATCAATTTTAAATATTTCATATCGATGAACTAACATGTCAATCTTTGTTTCTTTTACTTGAGTAGTTCCTTCATGAGTAATTTCTAATTTATCTCATATCTCTTTAGCGGTTTTGCAAATAGACACTCAACTTCATTCAAAGCACAAAAAAAGCAATTAATAGCTTTGACATTTAAAGAACATGCTTTCTTTTCATTTATTGATCATTCTTCCTTAGGTTTTATAGTACTAACACCATCAACATCTTTTGTTGGAATTTTAAAACCTTCCTCAACAATATCCCATAAATCATAATCAATAGAAAGCAAGAAAAATCTCATTTTATTTTTCCAATAACTATAATTAGTACCATTAAAGAAAAAAGACTTTGTAATAAATTGACTATCGGTAAAAGGGATAAAACCTAAAGTTGTCATAGCTCAAAAACAATTAAGTTTATCAAGAAATAAATATTTCAAGAAGAGCAACCCACTCTGATACCAATTGTTAGATCGATATGGCAACCCTAGAGGGGGGTGAATAGAGTTTAATTAAACTTTTTTTAAAAAAATTAACCCAATTAAACTAATTAATACATTTTTTATAAATAATAAGAAAAATTCAAATTATGCAACAAATAAGATGACAAAAAATGTGATAATTTAATTCTATCAAATTTTAGCAAATAAATAAGAACAAACTAAAACATACAATAAATTGCTTATATTAATTGCAAAAATAAAAAGGAAAGAGTTAGAGAAGAAGACACCATAATTTTTATAGTGGTTCGGTCAAACTCGACCTACTCCACCCCCCAAGCGCCTCTTGGGAATTTGAATAAAATCTTTCCAACTCTTTCCACGGATTAGAGCCCAACCGTTCTACCACCGCTCCTTTTACGGGTTCAAGAGCAAACCCGATCCTTTCCACGGTTTAGGATCAAACCGTTACAAATGTTGGAATTTTTTAAGAATACAATACAACTCTCAGTAGAGTGGATTTACAAGTTTAAACACTCAACAAGTTTATCCTCACAATACAATAACACTCTCTCAAGAATAAGATGAAAAGAAAAAAAAATGGGAACTTAGAGAGAGCAACAATGGAACTTTTGAGTTTTGGAGGATTATGAAATGTAAAATTTGTTGGTTTAAAATTTGGAGAGGAAGATGGTTTATATAGAGATGGAAAAATTTTTAGAAACCACAATTAATTTGGACCATTGGATTTTGGAAAAGAAAAATCAATGGTGGAGATTTTAAACTAAACTAGTCGTTAGATACAAACAAAATATAATATTAAATTCCTTTTCTTTTGAAATTCATTTTCTTTTTAAAATTAATCCAAAAAAAAAAAAAACATACCATGTGTCAAAAACTAGCTGTTAGACACAAACATAAAATAATATTAAATTCATTTTTCTTTTTAAATTCATTCTTTTTAAAGTCAATCCAAAAATAAAAAACATACCATGTGTAAAAAACTAGCCGTTAGACACAAACATAAAATAATATTAAATTTATTTTCCTTTTAAATTTCTTTTTAATTTCATTTTTTTTATTTTAAATCAATCCAAAAATCAAAAGTCCATCATATGTTAATCTCTTAATGATCCACCATTCAACCAATATGCTGCCACATGTCTACATGCAGATGATCTGGTTATGCCACGTCATCCACCACGGTATTTTCTCTATAGATTTGTTTCGGCCATATCGTCTTCGTTTTAGCTCCGATTTGAGTGATTCAAGAGGTGTTGGAATCGTTGTTCCGAGCTCTACGCTATGGATATATTAAAACACTAAGATTTTTAGTAATTAAAAATTGAGTTTGTTATCATCAAAATATTGATTAATTAATTAATTAAAATTAATTAATTTGAGATTAAGAGCCAAAAAACCAACAGAGAGCTGGAAATATAAGTACACAAGATGAAATTCACTCCTTCAAGACATTAGGGTAAGTAGAAGAGTTGTTCCTTTAAGTGTTGACTCTGAGTCTTGTACAATGGAACCTCTCCTTCTCGTTGGCTCAAGAGAGATTTTATTTATGGTAGAACCATAAATAGGGTGTTCGTTAAGGATCAGTGGCCTTCAAGGAGTAAGATATAATTACAGGGGTAAAATGATAATTTGACCCAACTATAATTATGATCGACTCATGAATGGTCGATTTACTGGTAATGGCTATATCCATGGACACATAAATATTCCATAGTTCGAAAAGTGCAACTATGGGTCTTTAGTGAAGTGACCTATAGTTAATGAATGTTGATTAATTTAAATAAAGAGTTTAATTAATTAATCACGAATCATTTAGGCTTCTAATATGTAGGTCCATTAGGTCCTTCTGCTAGCTTGGTAAAGGTGTAATACAAGGATTAATTAGTTTTTTGAAGAATTTGAATTGTTCAAATTATAAAGGAATATATGTTAATTGTGTTGGTTTAGGCAAGCTAACTGCGGAAGAATTCAGGATCATTAAGCACTCTAATACAATAATTTTAGCAACAAATTAAGCAAGTTCATACAATATGAAGGGGGTTTCAAAAATATTTTTGAAGAACTCCTTTGATCTTCAAATTCAGCTCCAATCTTCTCAGCTACTAAGTATAGACCACCAGAAAAACTTTCTCACTATTCTTTTGGACCTTAGATTGAGTTATGGGACTCAAAATGAACTAAATAAAGGGAATTTTGGTGGAAAAGGACACCTAAGCTGAAGAACTCTTCTTCAGGAAAAAGAAAAAAAAAACCAGCAAAACCACTTTTGCATGCCTCTTTCTCAGCCCAATCTTGTGTGTTTTAATCACTTTCAGCATGCCGAGAATCTTCATCAAATGAAGACAACACCTGCTTCAAATTTGTGAGTGGAATTTGACTCAAATTCAAAAGCAAATATGGAATAAATCCACTAATTAGAAAAACCATTTTTCTATTTTCAAAAATTAAATTAAACAAAATTGATTTTCTAAATTTGAATTTTCACAAAATTCAAATTAAATTTAATTGATTTAATTAATTAAATAATTTAATTAATTCTATTAATTTAATATCAAATATTAAATTAATTAAATATCAATTCTACTACCATGAATCCCTATTCATGTAATTTGATATTTAAATTGAATTTAAATATCAACATCTTCTCCAATTTCATTTAATTCATTAATTAAACGTGTAATTATATCGCATATAATTACTAATTCCTTTAATTTCAATTTGAATGTTTCAAATTCACTCATCACGTTATTCTAAGGTTTCTTCAGTTTGTGAGCTAGTAGGGGGACCTATTAGACCTATAGATCATAGGCTCCAACGAAAATTAATCGACTAAACTCTTTAACCTAATTAACCACCATTCGTTAACTACTGGGTCACTCCATTATAACCCAGTAGTTGTAGTCCCCTCACTGCAGATATATTGTGTCCACTTGATATAACCATAATTAGTATGTTAACCCTTCACAAGTTGTTCATAATAACAATATTTGTAACATCTATAAAGTACGTCGCATCCGATAGTGTTCCCAGAATAAGGTACCCAACCTTATTCATATACTGTAGATCATTTTGGCTATCTACTCGAAGTTGATCCACTCTTATGTTTCCACATAAAATTCAAGCACTCATGTAATAGTCATGGATCTTAAGTTTATTTGATTTATTTCTAAAACAAAATGAGCAATTCATATATTCAATAACTACTTTTTTTAATCAAACTTCAATAACATCTTTATTGATTAACGAAATAAGTTTATTGTTTACAAATTACAAGTTTTAGAACATAAAACCCAGTAATCTCCTACTTGGACTAAAACTCCACTGGGTATACATATATATATATGCAAATATATACAATGCTGAGTAATTAGAGAATAAATACAATAAACTAGGGCATTAGATACCTAGTATTTCCCACAGTTGCTCTTGTTCAATCTCCTTCGTAGTCCTAGTCTCACCAGGTGACCGTCGAACACTTTAGTCGGGAGGGCCTTTGTAAATAGAGTAGTTAAGATGTTTTCTGAGGCATTCTGCATGACGATCATGTCTCCTTGGTGTACGATCTCCCTGATGAGATGGCACTTGCGCTCAATATACTTTCCTCGCTTCTGGCTTCTAGGTTCTTTGGAATTGACAACTGCTCCACTATTGTCACAATAGAGACCATTAGGCTGCATATTTGAAAAAACTTCAAAATCGATCAAGAACTTTCTGAGCCATACTGCTTCTTTAGTGCTTCACATGCAGCTATATATTCAACTTCCAAGGTAGAGTCAACAATACAACTTTGCTTGATACTTCTCCATAATATAACACCTCCATTTAGAGTGAATACTGACCCCGAAGTTGATTTTCTTGAATCCACGTCGGTCTGGAAGTCAGAATCAGTGTATCAAGTAAGGATCAGATCCGTAGCACTATGCACAAGCATATAATCCCTCGTTCTCTGAAGATACTTAAGGATGTTTTGAACAACAGTCCAATGATTATATCCAAGATTGGACTGAAATCTATTGATTATTTCAACTGAATAGCATATGTCAGGGCGTGTACACAACATGACATACATCAAGCTCCCGATTGCTTATGCATTTAGAATTTGTTTTATATCATTAACCCCTTGAGGTGTCTTAGGAAAATGTTCCTTAGACAAATGAATTCCATGCCTAAAAGGTAACATAGTTTTCTTAGAATTTTGCATTTTATATCTGGACAACATCTTGTCAATATAAGATTCCTGAGACAATACTAGCGTCATGTTCTTGTAGTTTCGAACTATTTCTATCCCAAGAACATACTGTGTTCCTCCCAAATCCTTCATTTGGAATCGCGTGGCTAGCCATTTTTTAATGTTAGCTAGAAATTCTACTTCATTTTCAATGAGTAGAATATCATCAACATATAGAACCAAAAAAGCTAAAGTTTTGTTGATAATCTTCTTGTAAACATAAGGTTCATCAATGTTCTGTTCAAATCCATAAGATTTGATCGCAATGTCAAATCTCATATTCTAGGATCGATATGCTTGTTTTAACCATAAATGGATCTATTAATCTTGCAAAATTTTTGCTCCCGGCCCTGTTCAATAAACCCCTTTGGTTAAGACATATAGATACTTTCTTTAAGATAGCCATTTTAAAAAGTTGTTTGACATCCATTTGCCAGATTTTATAATCATAAAAGGTAGCAATGGTCAAAAGTATTCTAATGGACTTAATCATGGCAACTGGATAGAAGGTTTTTTCATAGTCTATCCCCTCTTTTTGGGAAAACTCTTTTGCCACGAGTCTAGCTTTATAGGTCTGTACCTTACCAGCTTGGTCTCATTTTCTCTTGTAGATCCATTTGCAATCAATAGGTTTGATCCCCTCTGGTTAATCTACAAGTTTCCAAACTAAATTGAAGTACATTGACTCCATTTCGAGGTCCATGGCTTTTATCCATTGGTCTCTATCCACATCTTCCATTACCTGTTTAAAAGTCAATGGATTCTCTAAGCCATCATTAGGTATGATGACTTGAGTTTCTGTTAAACCCATGTAACGGTCAGGCTGATGAGCAACTCTCCCACTACGTTAAGGCATTCTCAACTCTTGAGAATGATATGACGTACCAGTTGAAGGAACTCTTATCAAAGAGCATCCATGAGCGCATCCGATTTCATTGTGACTGAAATACAATACATACATTCTAACAAATAGTTATGCAAATTAACACTAATTAACGGCATGCTTCGAACAATAAAACACAAGGGAAAGAGTTTTCATACCAGTTGAAGACTCTCTTCAAACGTCGAACTCAAAGCAGCCGAAGAACCTCTACACGAACTATCACCCAGCAAATCAGTCGGTTGCGACAGCACGATCGTCTACACGAACAACAGCAACACGAACAGTCACGAACAAGTAAAAGCGGGGACGACACCACCAAATGGAGTCCTTGATATTCTTAGAGTGAGAATCCAAAGTGTGGTCTTTAGTGAATTTGGTAGAGGTAGGAGGAAAGACAGATCGTGTAGATGATAAGCAAATGGGAGAGAAAGAGCTATCGTATAGCAGGGATGCTTATCATTTAGATGAAGCTACATGATCGTGTAGGTTTTACTAAGAGATAATTTAATAAAAGGTAGACGATCGTTTAGAAAATGTGGCACGCTATGCGATCATTTAGGGACAGGCGTGTGATCGTTTAGGCACTGGTGTGCGATCATTGAGACAATGAGCTATTATCGTTTAAGCTCTCAAGCTAGGCGATCGTTTACGTTTTCACAGCGGTTGCGAATTTTCGAACTGATGTAAAATTAAACCAATTTTCATTTTATTCATCGGTTACCATAACTGAATGCGGCTGCTCCCACTAACACACGGTTAAGGAGAACAAAACGGCCAATTATCTCATAATTAACCAATTTAATAATAAATGAATATAATCATATTATATTCTTATCCTATAGTTTGATATCATATATGTACTATAGTAATTTCTCCTCCACTTGTTATAAATCATATTTATATCTAATTTCCTCCAAAATTAATGTATCTCATACATTTAGTCAATTATATCATAATAATTAACCAGTCAAATTATATCATATATAATCGAACTCCCTCTTGTTAATTTGAACATTTCAAACTGACCCAAATACTGATTCTCGACTTTATCCAAGCTACCTAGGGGACCTTATGGACTTGTGGCTCGAAGCTCCAATGGTCCGTGAATAGCTGATTAAACTCTTTAGCCACGAGATCCACCATCCGTTAACTGCCAGGCATTCGACTAAAGACCAACAGCTGAACTCTTCTTACCACAGATATATTTCTATGTCCATCAAATATAACCAATCATGGGTATGATGATGCTCGTAAGTACAGCTGGGCTAATTTACCGTTTTACCCCTGTAATTACATCTCACTACTTAAGTACCACTAATTCCTCTAATGAAAAGTAAAAAATATTCTAACTATGTGTGAACACTTCTCAGGCCAAGAGAAGATGTGTGGCGCCACATCGTTTAAGCCCTGGAATCAACCCTTAAGGGAGCAATCTATCTACTTACTCTTGCCTCAGGGAAGGAGTATATTCCATCTTGTGTAGCTGAGTTCCCAGCTCCCAAATCATACGAATCCCCAAAATGGTAGGTTTGAATCGGCGTCCTAGCCATTCGCATCCATACAAATCAAAGGGCCACCCTCAATGGCAGGAGTTCTCAACTCACTCAGGATTGAGGTCATGTTACCTATGGTCATCCTAGTGAAGTGAAGTTTCTGTCATGAACGGTGTTATATAATGAAACGTTAACACTTCGTGGTCAGATCTTATATAAACTCTTTGTATAGGACACCCCCGCACGCATGTCCCCTACACTAATGATTAGGATCAGACCATCCGTGACAAGTCACAACACTTGTGACCATTCCACAAAGTGGGCCGCATCTATAGCGTTACTAGGATAAGGTTTCCCTCCTATATCCATATACTACAGACCATTTTGTTTATCATTCAATACATGATCCACTTATATGTCATCACATACATGCTTAAGTTACATACAGATAAGCAGGGATTTTATGTTTATTGGTTTGTGGTAAAGCAAATAAAACATACAACTGAGCAAAATCAAGATGTGAAATAAATGTCATATATTATACAACACAAGTGTTCGTACAAACTGTTTACAAACTACAGGACACGAGACTTTAGGGCATCAACCCCAACACCAGTTTCATCAACAACTCTTGTTGAAGGACCAACATGGTCAACAACTCTTATTGATCTATCTGTAGTTTCTCTGGACATCTCACTTAATACTAGTTTACTGCAAGGTTGATGATTTTTAATGTGGTTTTCCTCTATGAATGTTGCATTTATTGATACAAATATTTTATTTTCTTGAGGATCATAAAAATAACCATCTTTTGTCTCTTTAAGATAGCCTATAAATAGATATACTTTTGAACAACGTTTCAATTTCTTTGGGTTTCTACACCAACACATGTGTTGCGCATCCCCAAATTCTGAAGTGACGTAAACTACCTTTACGTCCACTTTATAACTCATAAGGTGTTTCTGAAACACTTTTTGAGGGAACCATGTTCAAAAGGTATACTGCAGTCTCTACTGGATGACCCCAAAAAGAATTTTGCAACTGAGCATAACTCATTATAGAATGAACCATGTCTAACAAGGTTCTATTTCTCCTTTCTGCAATACCATTCTATTGAGATATGCCAGGTGTTGTGAGTTGAGACTGAATTCCATATTCTATCAAATAATCTTAGAATTTTAAGTTCATATATTCATCATCTCGATCTGATCGAAGTGTTTTAATCTTTTTACCTAATTGGTTCTCAACCTTTTCCTTATATTCCTTGAACTTTTCAAGTGTTTCGGACTTATGATGCATTAGATAAATATAACCATATCTCGAATAATCATCTATAAAGTTGATGAAATATTCATACCCTCCTCTAGCTTTAACATTCATCGGACCGCAAATGTTTTAATGTACCAACTCTAAGGATTCTTTGGCTCTAAGATTTTTTCCTGTAAAAGATCTTTTGGTCATCTTACCCTCAAGACAAGATTCACATGGAGGTAAAGAGTTATCTTCTAACTAATTTAGAAGTCTACTCTTAACCAATATCTCAATCCTATTGAGATTAATGTATCGTAATCTTAAGTGCCAAAGATAGGCATTTGGAGAATTTTTTTCGTTTCTTATTTTGAGTTTCAATTGTATTAAACATCTCTATATTCAAAATGGTTTTTACCTCAGTTTTTTTTAACACGTATAAGTTATTCTCTAGATTTGCAGAACATACGCTATTATCTTTTGAAATAATTTTGTTCTAGCAAACATGAGATAGAAATTAAATTCGTTTTCATAGAAGGAATGTAATAAACATTTTCAAGTAAAATGTGTCTATCTCTAACAAATAACTTTATATCTCCCACTGCTTTAGCTAAAACAACCTCTTCAATCTCTACCTTAAAGGTTGTCTCGCCTTCTGTAAGCTATCTCCAAGAACTAGTCTTCTGAGCAAAAGCACATATATGATTAGCGGCACCCGAATATATTATCCAAGTCAATTTATCATTTTCCCTTAAGCATGTCCAATGATAAGTAAATCATATTTACTTTGTTGTATCTTTTGGTCTGTAGAAAAACTGGGAGATTGAGGACATTCCTCTCTTAAAACAAATTTTAAATCATCACCTGCTATTATATTTGATTTCCATGTTGAATTACTGTTAAACATGTCAGAAGCAAGTAAATTTGAAGAATTAAACATGTTTAAATTATAAACAAATTCTAATTAGTAAATTGCTATTAAACCCAATTTAATTTTAGCAAAATTAATTATGTACAAAAAAATCATTATTTTCTTTGCAACGATATTAAAGTGAGTCAGAATAAGTGCTACCGAGGGACAGTCAAATACTTCTTCACTAAAGCAAGACATTCTTGACTAAATAATATCTCCAAAATAGCTCATATTTCAATAGTTATTTAGTTATCGTTTTCGGTCTAGAACTTACTAACACTTAGTAATTCTATAAGTGCAATCCTCCATTTTTAGACTTCAAAGGTCGGCCCCAATAAAGCTACCGAAGTAGAGAGTCAAGGTTAAGAATCGACCTAAGAAATCCTATCCATTCTTGGAGTTTGAGTTATTCCGAATCCTATGTTACAGCCCTCTAAGGGGATAGTCGTCATAAAACGACTAGCGTAGATCGCATAAAGTCGACAAGCAGGTACAACATTGGAATCTCACTGTCCAAACTAATGGAAGAGACAGCAGGACACATTGACACACATCCTTCACCCACTTATTATGAACTACTTCCCCTATTCACCTTACTATTGATCCATGCAAACACTTTCCAAATGGAAGTCACTCCCAGGGTGAAACGAAGCGTTACATGGATCTCACGATGTGAACTCTTAGTGACGTGAGAGCTAAGAACAATATATCGTATATGTTATTAATCTCCCATTGAAGTGTTCTATTTTTTTTTGAGTAAATATTTACTTAGGTATGTTCAGGCTAATTAAAACAACCTAAGTCTAGGTGATTATCCAAGTATAACATTTACATATGGATTTAACTTATGATGTCTATGTGATAAACTAGTTTTAAAACCTAACATCGCTCACGTGTGCTTATAAAACCAGGTTAACAACACTCAATGATTTGGTTATAATCCCCAGGTAGGAGATGTTCCATAGACCGTCAACTTAAGTACCTCCAGCCTTAGACAGGATTATAAACCGATTGATTTTGTAACAAAAGTTTTACAAGATAACAACCTATTTTAACTATTAAAATAAGTGGTTAACCTATGTGAGTATGAACCTTATCTTTGTTATGGATTTTAAATTTCTAACCCAATTTTATAACAACTTATAAAACTTTAGACATCTTTGGATCTATGACAATCATCAAGCATTTCGTGATTGATAGGTCTTAAAAGAACCATGTTCTTCACGTTAATTCCCTCGATTTTATGTTACTTATTTGCTTAATTTTACAATTTTAAAGGTAAAATAATCCCGGGAGCAATTAGGAGTCATTTCAAGAAGTTTGGACTAAAAAAGGTCAAGAAGAACCAAGAAATCAACAAAATTAAAGAGAATCAAAGTAATTACCAAAATGCCATCAGAAGCAGCGTCACAACCCTTTCAGAAGCGTTGAGCAACACTTGAAGACAGAACGCATCATATTGCTGCACAACAGGACAGCGTTGCAATGCTGTCAAGGAGTGTCGCAACGCTATGTAATTTGACGAAAATGGTAGTGCGCACGCACACATGCTTTCCGTAACCCAGCGTCAGCCAAGCATCTCGACCCTCACCCAACAATTCTTGACTTTTTTTTACGATTTAGTGTTGCAACGTTATTTGTAGCGTCACGACGCTACACCTCCAAACATAAAAACTTTTCTTTCATTTTTGGAAAAAGGAGGCAGAATTTTCTCATGGAGTCCAGAGTTTCTCTCAAGATCAATTCATTTCCTTGGTAATTATGTTCCATTTAGGTTATGTTTTCACTTCTTTCTTTAATTTGTAAACAATGTATTAACTTTGTTCATGGATTTGTCTAGAATTTGTGAAGTAATTTCTTGAATCTTGTTTCTAGTTCAAGAATTCTTTGTACATTTCTTGAGTTTTCTACTTTTCTTTAACTTATTGCAATATGAATATATGCATTTTTGAATCAATTCGAACTTCTAAAAGCATGTTTAGGGATTTTTATCTTTTGAGCATGTATAGCTAAGATTCTTAGTTTTGCTACAATCTTGCTTGAATATGTTGCTTGAATGTATTCATATATAAGAATGTCTAGCTAAGATCTACTAAGTGGCAATAGTTAATTGTGTATTTGATGGCTATTCATAGAATATATTAATTGCTAGATTCAAAGATAATTTCGATTAATTAAATATGGCTATCTTGATGACTAATCGACACAATTGAATTCCTGAATTTAATGCATATATTTTCTATTATATATGGACGCTATTGAACCAAATAGGATTAGAAACTTATAGGTTGATTAGAGTTAGTTCTTCCAACTTTAATCAATGTTTAGAATGCTTTCTTGATTAGATTTTCAGTAGCTAGTAGATGTTAGTCTAATCGAGTCAAACGAGTAATTGTGTGCATAATTCGTTTGCATAATTAATTCGTAGAAATCAATGATAGAAATGAGATTGACCAAAATTTGTTTACATTTATTTTCTTTCCTTTAATTTCAAGTATGTTTCTTGTTTTATTGAAAACCACCGTTTTTATCGCTTTTATAGTTGAATTTAGCTTAAGAAAATATTAGAAATAAGTCTTCCCTATGGATCGACCCCGTACTTGTCGCTTATGCTACTTGTTAGTATAAGATGTAGGTTTCAGTGATATATAAATATTTGTTGCCTCAATTTGGAGTCAAATTAACGACATCGATTTCGAATGTGAATAAAATGGCATCGTTGCCGGAGATGGCTAAGCCATTTAATCCATTTCTTTGTTAAATTCAACTTATAAACTTTAAAAACACCAAAAAATATTTTTCCTTCTTTGACTCACTTGTTTTAAAATGGAGGATATGAATATCTTTTTTACACTTCTTTGGAGATAAGCAGCTCAACGTAAGGAAGAACAAAAGGTAAAAGAAAGAAATGAACTTAAAAGTCAAGTTTTTCAACTAACTTCTCTTGTTCAAGATTTGGCTATTAGGCAAACACAGGTTTCACGTGGTCCTGTACGCGAAAATTTCCCTTCTTGGGAGATACCTAGCCAAACATCAATGTCAATACATGCCTCTTCCTCCAATTTAGGTATTTCTCTAGAAGAATTATTTAAGGAGCTTTCTAACAATTCTTGTGAGATTGTGCAGGAATCCAACCTCAGTCAACAAGAATCCTCTAGTTTCCAACAAGATAGCTTTAGTTTTGTAAATGAAGTTAAAAACTGAATTTAGTAATTTGAGTAACCTCGTTGCTCAGATTACTGAATCGATAGGGAGACTAGAAGAGTCTTGGAGTCGACAATCTTCTAGTAAACCTTGCAGTGAAATTGCTTGCATCGACCATTATGCTAAGCAGCTAATTCCTCAAAGTATAGGTCAAGGTAAGACTTTGGATTTTATTATGTGTGAACTTGCTAATGCTTCTTTTCAATGTGTGCAGGAACCTATTAAGTCTCACTTGAGACTCAAATGAATGAGTATATCAGCATGTAACGGAAGCAAAGCAACAAGGATTAATAAGTATTCTAATTCATTAATTTTGGCTATAAATAAAGCATGCTCATACAATAATAAGAGGGTTTCAAGTCATACCTTTGTAGAACCTCTTGAAACTCAAATTCGGCTGCAAAACTTCTCCAATTCTTCTTGTGTACCACCTCAAGATCTTCCCTACTATTCTCTTGGAGCTTTAGATGAAGTTGTGGGACTCAAGATAAGCTTGAATGAAGGGAACTTGAGAAAGAACTCACTGCACCATCCATTTGAAGAACACCATTCTTCAACTCGAATTTTTTAGCAAAAACTCTATTGATGCATGCCTCAATTCCACTTCCATCTTCTCTATTTATTATAGGACATTCATGCAAAGAATATGGTTGCATGAGATGGAGCTCATGCTTGGATTATTGAAGCCAAACTTAAGTGGGTTTAGTGTGAGCTAGTTAAAGGTGTTAATGGAAAAATCCATGATTCCATTTTGTGTTTTTCAAACTTTTTCAATTTTACAAAATGATTTTAAAAATCAATTTGATTTCAAAAATGAAATCTTTATTGATTTTATAAAAATTAATTCCACAAATTAATTTTTTGAGTAAAATTAATAATTAATTAATTAATTAATTTAATTACTTCTAATTAATTTAATATCAAATATTAAATTAATTTCACACAAATTTCACCTTCATGAATCCCTATTCATGAGTTTAATATTTAAATCATATTTAAATATTTAATTAATTCTCCAATTTCGTTTAATTCTAATTTGAACATTTCAAATTAACTTATCACGCTACTCTAAAGCTAATCCATTTACGAGCTAGTAGGGGGACCTCGCGGACCTACAGATCATGAGCTCCAACAATTCGAGATTAATTGGCTAAACTCTTTACACCGAATTAATCTTCATTCGTTAACTAATGGGTCACTCCACTAAAGCCCATAGTTGCTTTCCCTTCACTGTAGATATATTATGTCCACATGATCTAACCATAATTAGTAAGTCGACCCTTCACAGGTTGTTCGTGATAACGATTGGGTCAAATGTCTATTTTACCCCCCGAGATTACGTCTTATTTCTTAAGTTCCTATTGATTCTCTAATGAACAATTGGTTTGTGATCCAGTCACTAAACCAGACTCCTCTCAGCCCAGTGAGAGGGTGGGGCCCCTTGTTCAAAACCTGGATTTAGTACTTAAGAGAACAACCTTTCTTCTATCCCTAAATCGGGTAGACGTGAAGTTCGTCTTGCACCCTATATCCCCAGCTATCTATCTGGCCTTACCCCTGAAATGGGAGACTTATTGAGCCGGCATTGTTGAGCCAACCCTCACCTATGCAAATCTAAGGATAATCCCGAATAAATATGAGTTCATAGTTAGCTCAGGATTAAGATCGAGTTACCTAGGTCATCTAAGTGAAATAGTCAGTCTTATACAGTAAACAACATTATAAAGTAAGAGTGACTTATTTCTTGGTCCAATCTTATGTAAACTCATTGCATAGGACGCCCCCACTCCTCATGTCAATACATGAACGAATTTGGATCACTTCATTTGTAGTATCTTTACAATTCTTTGTAACAACTACAAAGTAAGCCGCATCCAATATGTTACCAGAGTAAAGTACTCAACCTTAATCATGTACTATAGACCGTTTTGGTTGTTTACTCGAACTTGATCCATCTCTATGTCTCTACACAAAGTTCAAGTATTCATATAATAGTCATTGATCTTAGTTTATTGGATTTAGACTTTTATGTATGCAATTTATAGAATCAATAATAAGTTTAATGACTATAGAATACGTTTATCTTTTACAAACTGCGAGTTTTAGGACATAAAATGTAACAACCCAAATTTGTACGCATACACTACAGGAAATTAAATGTCAAATGTTAAGCAGGACGAAATTTTATTTAAAAGGGTGGTAAATGTAATACCCTAACCTTAATTTAGAAAGCAGGAAAACAAATAAAATATATAATTAAGAATGAAAAATATATAAACTTAATAGGAAAATCGGGTGGAAATTTAGAATTGGAAAAAAATAAGAAATTTATTAATTATCCAAAAATAATGAATAAGGGGGCAGAATCAGGGAGGATTAATTAGAAGTTGGACGCTAGCTAATTCAGGAGACAAAGGGCAGTAGATAACTTTTTGTTTGGGCAGTGCTCATTGGAATAATTGGAGGTGAATTAATTGCCCATATACTCTTAAAATTTGAAAGAGTTAAAAAGGGGAAGTGGTATCCACAAGCAGTGAAGGCAACCCATGCGTGAAAACTAGCGAGATTGGAGAGAAAATTGGAGAGAGCGAGAGTGGAGAGAGCGAGATTGGAGAGGAAATTGAAGAGAGCGAGAGTGGAGAGAGCGAGATTGGAGAGAAAATTGGAGAGAGCGAGATTCTCAGTGAGACAGTGGGAGAGAGCGAGAGCGACGAGAGCCAAACCAGCGAGAGCGAGGGCGAGAGTCACGAGAGGCAAACTAGCGAGAAAGCTGGAGAGAGCGAGATTCTGAGAATAGAAAGAGCGAGATTTGGACAGAAGCGTGGATTATGCGTTGAATTTGGCCACGATCTTATAGATTATACATGGAGAACCCTAAAATGGAATACAAACAAAGGTGGATGATGTAAGGGCAAACGTTAGCCAAAATTAGCTATCCTATTAAGAGAAATTCCTAAACCTAAGTAATTTTAAAGAAGCCAGGTGTAGGATGAGTTGTCACACAGAGAAGAGCTGGAAACGGCTATAAATATAAGGCTTTAGGCTGGAAGTTAAACGGATTTTCAAACAAAACTCAGTAGTAAAAATTGTGTGAAAAGAGTGAAGTAATTCTGTTAGTTAGAAGGAGGAAATGCAAGGGAAGTGCTGCCCAAATTTCCTTCTAATTTAAGAGGGAAAGCTCTACTGATTAAACCATAAGAAATAATAAGGAATAACTAGGATCGCAGTCAAGGTAAGTAGTTATCTCACCCTCTCTTTAAGTGTTTCATGGTAGTGTACCTTTAATATGTTGCATAATTATGTTATTGTTATGTTGCATGACATGTTTAAAATACGTTTATCAACAAGGGACCCCATGTATTATGTTTGTTCACAACAATGAAATAAGATTAAATTTTAATTAGATAAAGGTTATGCTTCTAGGGCTAGCAGGGCATGTATGGTTGCACCCCTCTAGACCCAATTCTATGTCAAGATTATGCTAGGGACTAACAGGGTATGTATGGTTGCACGCCTCTAGTCCAATCTTATGTTTATGTTAATGGTTGATGTTGGATGCGACTCTGGCCCTATTGACTACATAACCCGCTAATCATTAGATGGGTTAGTTTTCGCCTAAGTCCTCATCTTTCTATCAGGGCGGAGAAATTTACATTAGAAGCATAACCGATCACCACATGTTATTATATGTTTTCGGTCCCAATCATATGTTTTCAGGACATGTTGCATATGATTGTGCATTTGGTCACTACCCTATGTGAGAACTACTTACTGGGTATATTATATACTCATCCTATTTTTACAGACTTTGTAGATAAAGACACAACATAGGTGGCAAAACTGGACGTCGCTCAAATGGCCAACCATCAAACTCACTATTATAGGCATATGCATTTTTGTATCACTACGCTAATGTTTTATGGATCCTGGTGTTTTGTAAAATAAACTTTTTATATAGTTTTCTACCTAATTAATAAAATCTTAGATATGTTCTTTTGAGATTTTTGCCAAAACTCATCTCATGATAGAAATGTCTAAGTATGCATGTCGTAGCGGTCGAACCATAATATGTAAGGATCCAGTCGTTATAGTTTGGTATCAGAGCATTTGAACCAATTAGGCTCTACTAATTAGAAGAGTCGTGGTGTTCGATGGTTCGGATTGTTAAGTGATGCCCACAGTTATGCCAAATACGCTGGTAAGTGGAATTTTCAAACAAGTAATTTAGTAAATAATTTGTAAACATAAGGTATGAGTTAAAAAAAAATAAATAAATAAAATAATTAAAATTAGATTGCTTCCTTATTATGAAAATAAAATGTGTGTACCAGATGCCACCACAAAGGGCTCCAACACGACGAGGCAGACCTCGAAGTGAATCCACAAGGGATCAAAATCAAGGACATGGACAGACGCCTTACGTGTTACTTACACCAGATGCGTTACGAACACTAATACAAAATATGAGTAATGGAAACACAACCTTGTCCACCACACCAATAACCAACGATACAAATGACTCGAAGATCATTCAAGAATTCAGGAAGTTCAATCCTTCAACATTTGATGGATCATCTGTGGATCCAATTATAGTAGAGAATTGGATAATAGAAATAGAAACTATTTTCCGCCATATGAACATCCCAGAAGAACAGAAAGTAAATTGTGCCACCTTCATGATGAGAGGCGATGCAAAGTTCTTGTGGGAATCCACACAAAGAACAATCAAAGGTACAGTCTCATAGTAGCAATTGAATCAGGCTTTTTACAATAAGTATTTCCCTTTGACAGTGAGATATCAAAAGGAAGTGGAATTTCTTAATCTTCATCAAGAGAACATGTCGATGGCAGAGTATGAACGAAAATTTGATCGTTTGTCCCATTTTGTCCCTCGACTAGTGGACACAGAAGAGAAGAAGGTGGAAAGGTTTATTTGAGGATTAAGAGAAGGCATTCAAGGCATTGTTACTGCTTTCTGACACAAAGAGTATGCTCTTGCCCTCGAGTCGGCCTTACTCATGGAAGTAGATCTTGCTACAAAAACCTCAACTTCTGAACGAGGATTCATGCCAAATCAAAAAAGGAAATTCACCCAACAGGGTTTCCAACGTTCACAACGGCAAGAAAAAATTTCCCAAAGCACATAGGGCATACAGTTACAACAGAAAAGTCAAACATTCACATATCCTAAGTGCAGAAATTGTGGAAAACACCATTAGGGGCAATGTCTTCGGAACTTAGGGGTGTGTTTCAACTGCGGCCAGATGGGTCAATATGCAAAGGCTTGCCCAAAGCTCATCAACCAAGCATCAACTGCCCAGACCACCCAGCCTACTAGTAACAAGGTTACCCAACAACAGAAAGGACGAGTGTTTGCTGTTACACGTCAAGAGGCAGAGGATCAAGATGCAGTTGTTACAGGTACATTACCCATCCTCGGGTATTATGTCTTCACTTTACTTGATTCGGGCTCTGGTCATTCATTCATCTCTACAGCATTTGCACAACATGCTCAATTAACATCAAAGCCCTTAGGCTACATTCTATCTGTAGCTACTCCTGCAAGAGTATCTATGTTGGTCCACTCAGTAGTAGAAAACTATGAATTGTCAGTATCAGGACATAAACTAGGAGTGACCCTTATCATCCTAGACATAAGTGATTTTGACATAATACTAGGTATAGATTGGTTAGCAGCAAACTATGCAAGCATAGATTGCCATAATAAAGAGGTCATATTCACCTTTCCAACAGGAACCAAGTTTAAGTTTAAGAGTTCTAATATACCATCAGCCCCAAGAATAATTTCAGCCTTAAAAACTAAACATTTGCTCAACCATGGGGCTTGGGTATATTTAGCAAGTGTAGTGGATTTACGAAACCAAACGGATGAAATTAAGGCCATTCCTGTAATAAGAGATATTGAAGATGTATTCCCAGAAGAGCTACTAGGTTTACCACCTAGTCGATAAATAAAATTTTGTGTAGATCTAATTCCCGGAGCTGAACCAATATCTAAAGCACCATATAGAATGGCACCTGTGGAATTAAAAGAACTCAAAATACAATTACAAGAATTGTTAGATAAGGGATTTATACGCCCTAGCGTGTCTCCATGGGGAGCACCTGTCTTATTTGTTAAGAAAAAGGATGGATCAATGCGTTTATGTATAGATTATCGGGAGTTGAATAAGTTGACAATAAAGAATAAGTACCCACTTCCACGCATTGATGACCTATTTGACCAATTACAAGGAGCCTCAGTATTCTCCAAAATAGACTTACGATCTGGATACCATCAACTACAAATCAAGGATCTGATATTCCTAAGACTGCTTTCCAAACAAGATATGGGCATTATGAATTCGTTGTGATGCCCTTTGGATTAACGAATGCCCCAGCAGCCTTCATGGATTTGATGAATAGAATTTTTAAGGACTATCTTGATAACTTCGTGATCGTATTTATGGATGATATTTTGGTCTATTCCACGTCTAAGGCAGAACATGAAAAACATCTTATGGACGTCCTTTCCATATTAAGAAATGAAAAGTTGTATGCCAAATTCTCCAAGTGTGAGTTTTGGACACGACAAGTCACCTACCTAGGGCATATTGTAAAGCAAGAAGGAATCTCAGTGGATCCTGCTAAGACTGAAACAGTTACCAAATGGCCTCGCCCAACAACAATCAGCGAAGTGCACAGCTTCATTGGATTAGCAGGATATTATAGACGATTTATGAAGAATTTCTCAAGTATAGCATTACCCTTAACTAACCTCACCAAGAAGAATAATCCTTTTGTCTGGAATCAAGCATGTGAGCAAAGCTTCCAGGAACTAAAAGAAAAGTTGACCACAGACCCTATTCTCACTATACCTGACGGATCAGGGGGTTTAACTGTGTACAGTAATGCATCGAAGAAGGGGCTTGGTTGTGTATTGATGCAACACAGAAAGGTAATAGCATATGCTTCAAGACAACTAAAACCTTACGAAAAAAATTATCCCGTTCATGACTTGGAGTTAGCTGCCGTAGTCTTTGCCTTAAAGATATGAAGACATTACTTATATGGGGAAAATATCCAAATTTATACAGATCATAAAATCCTTAAGTACTTCTTTACCTAGAAAGAGTTAAATATGAGGCAACGAAGATGGTTAGAATTAGTCAAAGACTATGACTGTGAGATCCTCTATCATCTAGGAAAAGCTAACATTGTTGTTGATGCTCTTAGCAGAAAGTCAGCTCATACAGCAGCCCTAAGTACCATCTCTAAATTCATAATGGATGACTTTGAAAGAGCTGAGATCTCACTAATACCAGAAACTTTCACAACTCAAATAGCACAGTTAATTGCAAGACCTGCATTAAGGCAAAGGATAATTGATGCACAACAAATAGATAAATACCTAAACAAACAACTGCAGCCAGAGAATGGAGAAACCAGTCAATTCTCTACAGCCTCAGACTCTACACTCCTCTATCGTGGACGTTTATATGTACCAGATGATAAAGAAATCAAGAAAGAACTACTGAAGGAAGCTCATGAATCATGCTTTTCAATACATCCTGGGAGTACCAAAATGTATCAAGACTTGAAAGCACATTACTGGTGGTGTAACATGAAAAAGGATATAGCCGACTATGTAAGTAAATGTTTGGTTTGTCAACAGGCGAAAGCTCTACGGCAACGACCACTAGGACTCCTCCAGCCTCTAAATGTTCCAAAATGGAAATGGGAGAATATTACTATGGACTTCATCTCAGGACTCCCGAGAACTGTTAAAGGCCACAACATGATTTGGGTGATTGTGGATCGACTCACCAAATTGGCCCACTTCCTACCATGCAAGACTACTCACACTACGAAAGCACTAGCTCAAATGTACTTAAAAGAGGTCATCCGGTTACATGGAATCCCAGTACCAATTGTTTCAGATCGAGGCCCTCGTTTCGTCTCCAAGTTCTGGAAAAGTTTGCAGAAAGTAATGGGCACACAGCTAAATTTCAGTACAGCCTTCCATCCACAAACTGATGGCCAAACAGAACGAGTTAATCAAATCCTAGAAGACATGTTGAGGGCATGTGCTTTAGATTTTACTGGAGCATAGGATTCGCAGATACATCTTATAGAATTTGCCTATAATAATAGTTATCAGGCGACAATTGGTATGGCTCCCTTCGAAGCCTTATACAGAAAGAAATGCAGATCCCCTGTACACTAGGATGAAGTCGGGGAGCGAACACTACTAGGACCTGAATTGGTGCAGCAAACATCAGAGTCAATTAAGCTAATTCGGGAGAGAATGCGAATAGCTCAAAGCAGACAGAAGAGTTATGCTGATAACCGTAAAAAAGGGTTGGAATTCAAAGTAGGAGATCACGTATTTCTAAAGGTAGCACCAATGAAAGGCATTATGCGTCTCGGACGAAAAGGCAAACTTAGCCCCCACTTTATTGGACCCTTTGAAATATTAGAAAGTATTCGCCAAGTAGCTTATCGATTAGCATTACCACCCACCCTTTCTACAATACATAATGTCTTTCATGTATCGATGCTTCGAAAATACGTGTCTGACCCATCACATGTAGTAAATTATGAACCTCTATAAATAAGTGAAAACTTGGAATATGAAGAGACTCCAGTTTGCATCCTAGCAAGAGAAAAGAAGTCACTTCGTAATCGGAAAATAATTTTAGTGAAGGTTCTCTGGAGAAATCAGCAAGTAGAAGAAGCTACATGGGAACGAGAAGAAAAGGTGAAAGTCAAATACCCTTATCTGTTTAAAAACCAAGAAACTTTCAAGGATGAAAGTTCTTAAGGGAGGAAGATTGTAACAACCCAAATTTGTACGCATACACTATAGGAAATTAAATGTCAAATGTTAAACCCAAATCTGGGTGGTAAATGTAATATCCTAACCTTAATTTAGAAAGCAGGAAAACAAATAAAATATATAATTAAGAATGAAAAATATATAAACTTAATAGGAAAATCGGGTGGAAATTTAGAATTGAAAAAAAATAAAAGATTTATTAATTATCCAAAAATAATGAATAAGGGGGCAGAATCAGGGAGGATTAATTAGAAGTTTGACGCTAGCTAATTCAGGAGACAAAGGACAGTAGATAACTTTTTGTTTGGGCACTGCTCATTGGAAGAATTGGAGGTGAATTAATTGCCCATATACTCTTAAAATTTGAAAGAGTTAAAAAGGGGAAGTGGAATCCACAAGCAGTGAAGGCAACCCACGCATGAAAACTAGCGAGATTGGAGAGAAAATTAGAGAGAGCGAGAGTGGAGAGAGCGAGATTGGAGAGGAAATTGGAGAGAGCGAGAGTGAAGAGAGCGAGATTCTCAATGAGATAGTGGGAGAGAGCGAGAGTGAGAGCCACGAGAGCCAAACCAGCGAGAGCGAGAGCAAGAGTCACAAGAGCCAAACTAGCGAGAAAGCCGGAGAGAGCGAGATTCTGAGAATAGAAAGAGCAAGATTTGGACAGAAGCGTGGATTATGCGTTGAATTTGGCAACGATCTTATAGATTATACATGGAGATCCCTAAAATGGAATACAAACAAAGGTGGATGATGTAAGGGCAAACGTTAGCCAAAATTAGGTGTCTTATTAAGAGAAATTCCTAAACCTAAGTAATTTTAAAGAAGCCAGGTGTAGGATGAGTTGTCACACAGAGAAGAGCTGGAAACGGCTATAAATAGGAGGCTTTAGGCTGGAAGTTATACAGATTCTCAAACAAAACTCAGTAGTAAAAATCATGTGAAAAGGGTGAAGTGATTCTGTTAGTTAGAAGGAGGAAACGCAAAGGAAGTGCTGCCCAAATTTCCTTCTAATTTAAGAGGGAAAGCTCTATTGATGAAATCATTAAGGAATAACTAGGATCGCAGTCAAAGTAAGTAGTTATCTCACCCTCTCTTTAAGTGTTTCATGGTAGTGTACCTTTAATATGTTGCATAATTATGTTATTGTTATGTTGTATTACATGTTTAAAATACTTTTATCGACAAGGGACCCCATGCATTATGTTTGTTCACAACGATGAAATAAGATTAAATTTTAATTAGATAAAGGTTATACTTCTAGGGCTAGCAGGGCATGTATGGTTGCACCCCTCTAGACCCAATTCTATGTCAAGAATATGTTAAGGACTAACAGGGTATGTATGGTTGCACCCCTCTAGTTCAATCTTACGTTTATGTTAATAGTTGATGTTGGATGCGACTCTGGCCCTACTGACTGCATAACCCGCTAATCATCAGATGGGTTAGTTTCCACCTAAGTCCCCATCTTTCTATCAGGGCAGAGAAATTTACGTTAGAAGCATAACCGTCCACCATATGTTATTATATGTTTTCGGTCCCAATCATATGTTTTCAGGACATGTTGCATGTGATTGTGCATTTGGTCACTACCCTATGTGAGAACTACTTACTGGGTATATTATATACTCATCCTATTTTTACAGACTTTGTAGGTAAGGACACAGCGTAGGTGGCAAAACTGAACGTCGCTCAAATAGCCAACCATCAAACTCACTATTATAGGCATATGCATTTTTGTATCACTACGCTAATGTTTGATGGATCCTGGTGTTTTGTAAAATAAATTTTTTATATAGTTTTCTACCTAATTAATAAAATCTTAGATATGTTCTTTTGAGAGTTTTGCCAAAACTCATCTCATGATAGAAATGTCTAAGTATGCATGTCGTAGCGGTTGGACCATAATATGTAGGATCCGATCGTTACATAAAACCCAACATGAAACCCATATTCTTGTTGAGGTAGAATATGTTCCTCAACTTGCACATCCCGGGCTCATACTGGAAATTCGTTCAGAGCCTTCCATTGTCTATTGCATCGAGATCGACACATTTGAGGAATTCTCCCGATCAACTAACAAAGAAGATATTTACTCCCCACCTTACCAAAAATAAGTCAGTAAGGTAGAGTATGAGTCACAACTTCATATCTAGGAGTCTCAGGTAGTAGAGTTTGAGGTTGCCAAACCTCGTTCTCTTCTCCCTTCTGGCATCTCATATATTTTTTATTACTGCTCATATTATCCTTATGAGTCAGAGTCTGTTGTTGAGTCTTTTCTTTATTTCGACTCTTTTGGGTCACTTGAGTCTTCCGATTCTTTCTTTTTTTATGTTTTACCAAAAATTAGAAAAACAACATTCGACTTGTTTGGTTCTCATCAAAAGACGAGTTGTGTTAAGTAATCGACATTAAAAATTTTCCCTTCTTGGAGGTAACCAGATGTTAAAAATAAAACTTTTTTTTTTAAGATTTGCCTAGTTTTTAATTTTAGGATTAATTTTTAGAATTAGTTTTAATTTTAGATTTGGTTTTTAATTATAGTTTTTAATAAAGTTAAGTTAGTCTCAATTTAATTTCTTTATTAAAAAAAGAAAATAGGGCACAATGTCGCAACGTTGTATAAACAGTATCACGACGCTGCGAGACAGAACTAGGATTTAAATGCAGATTTTGCATTTCGAAGGATACCCAAAACATAATTCCTCTTCTCCAAACCAATTTTCTATCAAAGCTTCACCCATCCCTCATCGATTGTCATCCTCAAACTCAAAATCCTTGCCTTTTCCTTCCAAAAACTCATTCTTTCCTTCATTTCTCAAAGATTTTCACCTTGAAATTTTGGCTTTTTCACCCAAAACCAATTTCTAGGGCTTTTCCTTTTCTCCTCAAGCAAGATCTCTTCTTCAATCTAAGGTAATGCACTTTATTTTGTTTGAATTCTTTAATAATTGTCTTAATTGTAGTTGAGTTATGCTTGATGGAGGAATTTTTGTTTAAATGGAAATTGAATTGTGATAGATTTTGTTGAATTTTGGATAGCTAGAAATAAAATGTTTGGGATTTTTCTGTTTACAGGTTCTAAAATTGAGTAGTGGTGAGATATCTTTTAGAAAAGTTTGTTTAGATTCCCTTAGGTTAATCCCTAATTTTTGTGAGCTTTTCCTTAGACAATTCTTTATGGGTCCTAAGATGAAAAAGAGGAAGAACATTGCCAGCTTTAGTGGTAGGCATTCTCCTCCACAACCCAAGATTAACAACTCTAGGTTTGCTTTTGAAAGGCTGAGAGTAGGTACCATCAGGTGATAGCCCTTAGCTGAGAGTAGGTACCATCAGGTGATAGCTCTTAGGAATTTAGTACTATAAAAGGCCTTAACTTTAGAGCCAGATTTCTATCCTCAAATCACTTCCAAAATACGGAGAGAGGGAGTTTTACGCCAAAATTAATGTTGACAAAGATGTTTTGGTGGTGGTGGTGGTGGTGGTAGAGGGAGGGAGGGGTCAGAGTCTCCTTCTCTTCCTCTAGAATAAATGAAATCTTCAGAATAGCTCAATTCAATGAGTATGGACGTTTTCTGTCTCAACCGTTAGACGAACAGGAAATTATAAAGGCCCTATGTAGGCAAGGAATTCAATGGACACGTTTTAGCGGTGTTGCAGTTCAGTTTAGATCAACAGACATGTACGTTGTAGGACAAATCTAGCATGCTTTCGTTTGCTCTAGATTAATGCATGTACTCAGATTAACCGACATAACAAGAGATAGAGCAAAGCTCCTCTACTGTCTCATTCAGGGTATGTCTATAAATGTCGAGAGGGTTATTCATGCTTCCATTAGACGGTGTGGATGTTGCTCTACTACGAGTAGCCTAGGACACCCTAGTATTATCATTTTATTATGTCAAAGGTCCAGGGTAGAAATACCCAGAGATGAGGAGCATATGGGGCATAAAGCTTCAATTTCTAGAACGTCTATCTCGACCTTCCGAGGCCGTGAGAGTTGAGGAACATCACGAACAAGAAGAAGAAGAAGAGTAAGGAAAGGAAGAAGAACACCCTCGAGAGGAACCACTTAGGGTAGAACTTCTAGATCAACCCCAAATGCAACCCAAGAGTGGAGATATATTAGGTGAGCAAGCCTTTAGGACAGCTACTGAAGCCTTAAGGGTGAGCCGTGAAACCACTCGCCGTGTTAGACATATGCAGAGGACTGTTTACTTCATGCGCGAATGAGGCCGCCTCTACTACGCTAGCATCGGTTTTCAGTATGACATCCAAAGAGAGTCTAACTCACCTGACTCGAACTGACTTCCGGCAATATGTATTTTCCCAGTATTCTCCTTCATCTTTGCCCTATATTTTCATTTTCATTTTCATTTTCACTTTTATTTGCTTTCCTTTAGTTTTTTTCTAGGAATAGAAATTTTAGACTAACTTCTTTGTGTAGAGCTTTTCCTTTGTTTTGTTTCGTTTTTCTTCTCTTTTCTTTTTATAGAAACAACCAAAATGAAAGAAAAACAACATTTTGAAGCAGAATGAAAATTCTACCACCACCCACTACACAAAAACCAGGGGAGTTTTTTATTCCCTTTATCTTTTTTTCCTAAAGCTTATATCTATATTTTAAAACATTGAGGACAATGTTTTGCTTTTAAGTTGTGGTTGGGGAACATTGCATGTTTTTGGCATGATTTTCTTTAATTATGGTTGTAAAAAAAATGAGCCTTACCAAAAAATTTTGCTCTATAATGATATACAAATGCATGTTTGGAACCCTTGAGCACCTGAGCTCGGGTTATTTAGATTTTGTGACTTTGATTAGATATATCCTGATATATTTTTTAGGCTTTAATGCATTTCGATGGCATAACTTTGATTCTCTGAAATTACATACAAGAAAAAGGACCATTTTCTTTTCAAAAATAAGTTTCAACTCTTTGTTAGTAAAATTTTAAAAATTTCTAAATGCCTATTTGTAACATTACTTCCTTGTTTGTTGAAAAGAGAAATGTGAATCGAAATTTTGTGTAAGTAAAATGAACATATGAACATTTTAAATGACCTCCTTAAATGAATGCACAAATGAATGTTCATATTTTGCTTGATTGCATACATATTTCAAGTTTCAACTTGCTTAGGACACCAAGGCTTAAGTTGGGGTATGAACCATGTTCTTAACGTTAATCCCCTCGATTTTATGTTACTTGTGAAGGAACTTGTATTGAAAAGAGATCCTTGAGCGAAAGTGGATCGTCCAAATTTCATTAACTATTGAAAACTAAATTTACAGTAAACATACAAGATATGCATTCAAAATAAATTACAGCATGCTTTTACCAGAAATAAAGGGTTCAATATACATTACCCTTGAAGAACTTTTCTTCGTGTAACTCCCTCGAACAGTCACGAACACAACAACCTCTTGAAGACCTTATTCAAGATATCTCGAACCAAAGAAAGGCACAAGCACAATGAGCCTTTGGTATTCTCAGGGTGAGATCCCAGGAGTGGTGGGTTTTGACTATTTTGGTTAGGAGGGGGATATTTTGAGTGTGGAGGAAGAAGATTGAGGAACACACACAACTTTTCTGCAAACTCAATCGTTCAGCCAATGTGTTGAGAAAGAAGAAGAAAACCAAAATTTTCTTTTATTCCTCTGGCCATAAAATTGATAACCACCCACTAAGGTAGTTGGAGAGAAAAGAGGGAAGTTGTTATTCAAAATAATAAAATAATATAAATAAATATGATAAAATGATAACTAACTTATCATATTATATTAATATTAAACTATACGTTATATCGAATATAACATATAACCTATAGTTTTAATATTGTATCACATACAATATAAACTATAGTTTCTTTTCTCTATTTTATGGCATTAATATAAATCATATTTATATTAAAGTTAACAACTATGAATCACATTCATAGAAAATATATTTGAATCTCATTCAAATATTTATTTCCCCCCATTAAACTATAATGTATCAAATACATTATGACAATTATATCATATATAATTAAAACAATTTAATTATATCATACATAATTAAATCCCTCTTATTAATTTGAACAATTCAAATTAACCCAAAAACAGATTCTGAACTAAATCCTTTTGAGCTACCAAGGGCACCTTATGGACCTGTAGCTTGTAGCTCCAACGGTACATGAATAATTAATTAAACTATTTAATTACATTATTCACCATCTGTTAACTGTCGAGTACTCCACTAAAGATCGACAGCTGCACTCTTCGTACCATAAATATATTTTTGTGTCCATTGGATATAAATCAACAGTACGATGACCTTTCACAAATTGCTCGTAAGTATAACTGGACGAAATTACCATTTTCCCCCTATAGTTACATCTAACTCCTTAAGTACCACTAATTCCTCTAATGAACAATAGATCATAGTCTTACTATGACAAAACCCTTCGGCCAGGAGAGATTGTGGTGCCACATTGTTCAAGATCCGAAATCATCCCTTAAAGGAGCAATTTATCTACTTACCTCTGCTTTGAGGAAGGAGCGAATTCCATCTTATGTAGTTATGTTCCCAGCTCCTCAATCAGACGAATCCCCAAAATAGTAGGCTTGTTGAATAGGCGATCTGGCTACTCTCACCCATATCAAAGAATCGCCCTCATAGGCAGAAGTTCACAACTCACTCAAGATTCAGGTCATATTATCTATGGTCATCCTAGTGAAATGAAAGTCTCTATTATGAATGATGTTATATAATGATACTAAACATTTTATGGTCTAGTCTTATACAAACTTCTTTGTATAGAATATCCTTGCTCACATGTCTAATGCATGAATAATTAGGATCAGATCATTTGTAGCACTTTACAACAATTGTAATGCCTACAAAATGGGTCATACTCGTAGTGTTACCAAGATAAGGTACCCAATCTTATCCATATACTACAAACCATTTAGGTTATCACTTAAACATGATCCACTTGTATGTCTGCACATACATGTTTAAGTTACAAAGATAACCTTGGATGTTAGTTTATTGATTTGTGGTTAATGCAATTAAAATATCACATATTTTATAGACAAAATGATTAAAATATCATATATTATTAATCACGTAAGAGTTTGTTCATACAAAGTTTACAAACTATAGGACCCTACGAGATTTAGGACATCAACCCCAACAACTTGTTTACTTAATATGTCAATTTTATAGGTAAAATAGTCCCGGGAGTAATTAGGAGTCATTTCAAGAAGTTTGGACTAAAAAGGATCAAGAAGAACCAAGAAATCAACAAAATTTACGAGAATCAAAATAATTATCAAAATGCCATCAGAAGCAGCGTCACGACCCTTCCAGAAGCATTGAGCAACGCTTGGAGACAGAATGCATCATATTGCTGCATAACAGGGCAGTGTTGCAACGCTGTCAAGGAGCGTGCAACGCTACGTAATTTGATAGAAATGGTCGCGTGCACGCGCGCATTGTGCAACCCAGTGTCAGCCAAGCATCTCAACCCTTACCCAACGCTTCTTGGCTTTTTTTTTTTTTTACAATTTAACATTGCAACGATATCCATAGCGTCGCGATGCTACACCTGCGAATATAAAAACTTTTCTTTCATTTTTGGCAAAGGGAGGCAGAATTTTCTCATAGAGTCTAGAGTTTCTCTCAAGATCAGTTCATTTCCTTGGGAATTCCGTTCCATTTAGGTTAGATTTTCATTTCTTTCTTTGATTTGTAAACAATGTATTGACTTTGTTCATGGATTTGTCTATGAATTTGTGAAGTAATTTCTTCAATATTGTTTCTAGTTCAAGAATTCTTTATACATTTCTTGAGTTTTCTACTTTTCTTCAACTCATTGCAATTTGAATACATTCTTCTTTGAATCAATTCGAACTTCTAAAAGCATATTTAGGGATTTTTATCTTTTGAGCATGTATAGCCAAGGTTCTTAGTTTTGCTACAATCTTGCTTGAATATATTGCTTGAATGTATTCATATATAAGAATATCTAGCTAAGATCTACTAAGTGGAAATAGTTAATTGTGTATTTGATGGCTATTCTTAGATTTTATTAATTGCTAGATTTAAAGATAATTTTGATTAATTGAATATGGCTATCTTGATGATTAATCGACTCAATTGAATTCTCGAACTTAATGCATATGTTTTCTATTCTATATGGATGCTATCGAACCCAATAGGATTAGAAACATATAGGTCGATTAGAGTTAGGTCTTCCAACTTTAATCAATATTTAGAACGCTTTCTTGATTAGATTCTTGCTAGCTATCCGCCATTGTAGAGGTTAGCGTAATCGAGTCAGGCGAGTAGTTGTGTGCATAATTCGTTTGCATAATTAATTTGTAGAAATCAATAATAGAAATTGCAAAGAATGTCTAACTTGAACTAGCAATGAGATTGACCAAACTTTATTTACATTTATTTTCTTTCTTTTAATTTCAAGTATGTTTCTCGTTTTATCAAAAAAAAAAAACCTCGTTTTTATCGCTTTTATAGTTGAATTTAGCTTAAGAAATGATTAGAAATAAGCCTTCCTTGTAGAACGACCCCATATTGACCGTTATGCTACTTGTTAGTATAAGATGTA
Source organism: Benincasa hispida (assembly GCF_027475165.1). Classification (NCBI taxonomy): domain Eukaryota; kingdom Viridiplantae; phylum Streptophyta; class Magnoliopsida; order Cucurbitales; family Cucurbitaceae; genus Benincasa; species Benincasa hispida. Next base: position 80,102,006 of record NC_143478.1, on the reverse strand, counting down.
GGTTTTGGTGATTTATAAATATTTTTCTGCTTCGATTTGAAGTCGAATTAACGACATCGATTTCGAGCACGAACAATGATTTAATATAACACCTTATATTAAACACTTGAAACCCTAAACATGCATACTATATATTATAACTCCTTATAACATACTTTCAATGCATGCAACATGCTTCCTATGGTGGGATTTTAAATTTACATGGCATACTATATGTATATATAAGATTTATTAATTATAACATACATCAAATGCATAAATAATTAAACACATACTGATATAGACTAGTTTTGGCATTTAAAGCAAGAAAACGACCTTAATTATTACAATAATAATAAAAATCGGCTTTAAAAATCTTTTGGAATCACTCAAACCACCCCGAACCGGACCTCCAAAGCCTCAAAATGGGTTGAATGGCTAGAAAAGGGTTGAACCGACCTTTCAGACCCAAATTGGCTGAATCGGTTCACTTGGACCGTCGATTTGGGCTCATGCATGCGTTTTGGGCTGGGATGGGCAACATTGCAATGCTCCATCCCAGCATTGCGGCACCTCGGGTTCACGAAGAACACCGTTGCAACGCTCTATGGGCAGCGTTGCAACGCTGCCTTGCAGAAGGTTCTTCTCCAGTTTTCTACTGCTAAGCTTATTTGCTTCTTTCTTCAATTACAACCTAATTTCAATTTTATTGACTCTAACAAATTTACAGACACTTAAACACACATTAAGACCCATTAATTAAAAGTCAATTATAATAATTACAACATAATTGAAGAGAAATTTAATGCCAAAACTAGAAAAAAACATATCAGTCAACCATCTTCATATATCTTATGAAAAAATCCCACCAAGCTAAATTTAACACGAATTGAGTGCTTTAATCATTATCTGATACTAATTGTTGGTTTAGGCAAGCTAATAGCAGAAGAATTCAGATCATTAAGTACTCTAATTCATTAATTTTAGCAACAAATTAAGCATGTTCATACAATATGAAGAGGGTTTCAAAAATACCTTTGATGAACTCCTTTGATCTTCATATTTAGCTTCAATCTTCTCAGCTACTAAGTATAGACCACCAGAAGATCTTCCCTACTCTTCTCTTAGAACTTAGACTAAGTTGTGGGACTTAAAATGAACTAGATCAAGGGAATTTTGGAGGAGAAGAACACTTAAGCTGAAGAACTCTTCTTCAAAAAAAAACCAGCAAAAGCACTTTTGCATGTCTCTTTCTCAACCCAATCTTGTGTGTTTTAATCATTTTCAGCATGCTGAGAATCTTCATCAAATGAAGACAACACCTTCAAGTTTGTGAGTGCAATTTGACTCAAATTCAAAAGCAAAAGTGGGATAAACCCACTAATTTAGCAAAACCATGTTTCTTTTTTCAAAATCAATTTGATTTAAAATTGATTTAAAATCAATTAACTGAATTTTTATTAAGTTCAATTTTAATTTAAGTTTCCAAAAATTAAATGAAACAAAATTGATTTTCTAAATTTGAATTTTCATAAGATTCAAATTTTCAATTTTTAAATTTAATTGATTTCATTAATTAAATAATTTTATTAATTTTATATTAAATATTAAATTAATTAAACACCAATTCCACTACCATGAATCCATATTCATGTAATTTGATATTTAAATCGAATTTAAATATTAACCTATTCTCCAATTTCGTTTAACTCAGTAATTAAACATGTAATTATATCATATATAATTTCTAATTCCCTTAATTTGAATTTCAATGTTTCAACTTCACTCATCATACTTTCTAAGGTTTATCCATTTGTGAGCTAGTAGGAGGACCTATTGGACCTACAGATCATGGGCTCCAACGATCTAAGATTAACCGGCTAAACTTTTTACCTAATTAACCACAATTCGTTAACTACGGGTCACTCTACTAAAGCGCAATAGTTGTACTCATCTCACTGTAGATATATTGTGTCCACCTAATTAGTAAGTTAACTCTTCGCCAGTTTTTTGTAATAACAGCTGGGTCAATAGTTATTTTACCCCCGAGATTATCTCTTGTTTCTTAAGTCCCACTGATCTTCTAATGAACAATTGGTTTGAGATCCAATCATCAAACTAAGTCCCTCTTGGGTCAATGAGAAGGTGGGGCTCCTTGTTCAAGACCCGAAGTCAGCACTTAAGAAACAACCTCTCTACTATCCTTAAAAGTGGGTAGGAGTGAATTTCATTTTGCACCCTATGTTCCCAGCTATCTACTCAGTCTTACCCCTAAAATGGAAGGTCTTTTGAGTCGGTATTGTTGAGTCAACCCTTACTCATGCAAATCTAATGATAATCCTGAATAAACAGGAATTCGTAGCTAGCTCAGGATTAAGGAAGTTGCCTAGGTCATCGCTTTGAAATAGTCAGTCTTAAATAGTAAAGAACGTTATAAAGTAAGAGTAACGTATTTCTTGGTCCGATCTTATATAAATTCTTTACATAGGATGCCCCAACTCCTCATGTCTCCACATGAACGAATCAGGATCACTTCGTTTGTAGCACTTTACAACATTTGTAATATCTACAAGGTGGACTGCAACTGATAATATTCCCAGAATAAGGTACCCGTACCCAGCCTTATTCGTATAATGTATATCATTTTGGCTATCTACTCGAACTTGATCCACTTTATGTCTCCACATTAAGTTCAAGTACTCATGTAATAGCCATGGATCTTAAGTTTATTGGATTTTTTTTCTAAAACAAAATAAGCAATTCATATATTCAATAACTACTGAATCAAACTTCAATAACATCTTTACTGATTAATTTAAGTTGATTGTTTACAAATCACGAGTTTTAGGACATAAAACCCAACAAATTGTATGTGATACAATTAATATAATGTATATAGATACATTATATTATAAAGTTAATTTTGAATGAGATTCAAAATTAAACTATATAATATGAAAGAATAATTTTTTTGAATAATATTCAAATATTAAATCATACAAGATTCATACTAAAACTATATGTTAAATTTAGTGTGAATGGGATACACATTAAAACTATATGTTATGAGAGAAAATATATTTAAATATGATTCAAATGTAATATTAATTAAATATATAATATTTAATTAATTAGACTGATTAATAATTATTTAATTTAATTTAATTTAATTTAAAATTAAATTAAATTAAACTCCCCTGTAGTACAAGAGAGTTGAAAAGAGTGGGGCGAGGGCACTTAACTCCCCCTTCTCATGTGCAGAAATCACTTTGCATTTTGAAGAGATATGAAAAATTCTCTCGCTCTTTCTCTTTGATCTCTCTCACTCTTTCAATACTCTTATACAACAGAGAAAATGTTTCTCTGCAAAAAAAAAAAAAAAAAAAAAAAAAATTCCTCCCTCAATAATCCAAGAATAACGGGAAAGCTCTTGAGATGATGTCCTATTTGAGATCCTAGAAGAGAAGAAGAGATCGTATTGTTTTGTAGAATTGGAGAAGGTTTGAAAAATTGTCTTCAAAGGTAATCCCTTTTTCTTGTAGTTCAATTATTCTCCGTAAAAAAACATGCTTAAGTCTTATATTTGCCTTCTTTATATTTCGGAATTCTTAATCAAAATTAATGCTATGGTGATCTATCATTTATGCTAGAATTCGATTTAAATTAATTATGCAAGAAACGTGAATGAAGCAAGATAGTTGGAATGTAAAGAAATTTGGATTCCATATGAAATGAAGCACCAGCCAACTATGATGTAAAGACAAAAGTTGCAATCAAGTGAAGGAAGCTATAGGAGACTGAGAAATTACAATCATAAGTGAGATTTCTTAGCTTCAACCAATTTGGAGATCTCTACAAAAAAAAAATGCAAAATTTCACAGATAAGTTTTTTTCAAACTTGAAACTAGACTATTCAATAATTCATTGGAGAAATTTCAAGTTATTGACTAACTAAATAATGTTTGGTATAATTATTTATAGTGCTCAATATATATATATATATTTTTTGTTAATTATTTGAATTGACAAAACATCAAAATAAAGAATTAAAATAATAATTTAAGTATCATGAAATATTTGCTAAAAAGTTTGTTATTATTGGACAAATATGTACTTGATTATATAATAAATCATTTGGATGCAGGTGGCTATATGAAATTCGAGCATGGAAAACTAGGAGATAGAATTGTGACATTGAGGAACACAATAGAGATTCTGGGTGAAAATCTTTGATGCAAATTGAGGAATAACCACACCACAATTGGGTCTAAGGAAGCCAAAACAAAAGAGTTAGGTTGGCAATTATATTCGAAACTAAAAATCTATATTTGGGGCGGTGTGCCTAAAAAATATACTTTTATTAATATGAAGTCGAATAATTATAATGTTGTTCTTATCTATAAATAGACGGAAAATACAATAACACACAAATAGCCCAATTCAAAGAATGATCACTTAGACTCCCTTTAAATGTGAGATTTCCTCTCAAGTAAGCTTAGGCTCCCCCTAAGTATGTATATATTAGTAAGCAATTATTTAGGCTCTTCTATGTATGAGACTCTCTCTCAACCATAATCTTTCCTCTTTCTAGTGAAAACCACTTCACTTGATGAACTTAGGACTCCCTTAAGTTTGAGAATCTCTTCTCAAGTAATGAAGTTTTATGCTCCCCTAAAAACAAGCTAACCTTCTCATGAAGTAAGCTTCAACGTCGATCTAGAACACAGCTTCAAGATCTTCAAAAAAAACTCTGAGTCACACTCTCAAAGATTAGCATACAACCATACAGTTCGGCCACCTTGCAAAGCGAAAAGCTTCAACACTAAAAATACTCAAAAGCGACAATCCTAGCAAGACAACATCTTACTCTTAAATAGGTACAATGGGAAAAAAGAACAGGCCTCCTTCAAAATCTGTAGAGCATAAATAAGGAAAATATCTAAGGGTAATGAAATCGCAGGATATTCCAAATAAGGAAAAAAATAATATGTAGGATCAACATTCTAAGAGATTCTAAGAGACATCCTGTGAAACAATTCCTAAGACAACCAGCAAGACAACTCTTAAACAAATATATCCAATTCTGTATCTCTAACATAATTAATTGATAGACATTAACACTGATGTTGAAAGTAAGTATTTAAGAAAAATCTAGTTAAAATTGTAAATTCTGAAACCTAAAGAACAAAATGAAACCAAACTCAAATCAAAAGTAAAATTGTAAAATTTTGAAACCTAGGGTTAAATTGAAACCCAAACTCAAATTTTAATCAAAAACTAAATGTATAACATTTTAAAATCCACTCAAATTCTTTTTTTCTTTTTTTCAGGTGGCTTATCATGGAATTTGATTTTTTTTTAAAAAAAAATACACTTTCGGTCCTTAAATTTTGTAGTTAATGTCTATTTGGATGTGGAAAACTCTTTCCTAACAAAAAAGAAAAAGGCAAAAAAAAAAAAATGTTCGGGTTCAACATTTTACAAATTAAAAGAAAGCTTTGCTTTCTATGAAGGTTTCTACAAAAAGTTAAAAACCATGGTTTTAGAGGGATGGATGAGAAGGTAGAAGAGAAAAGAAAAAGTAGAAAATAGAAAATTTCACCGCCTAATTCAATAAAATAATAATAAAAAAAAAAGTAAATTATGCAACTCATTACAAATTTGCCAAAATGTGCCATGTCGATAAAATTAATTCGCATTTAGAAACATTTTCTAATTCAAAGATTAAAATGTTCATTTTCAAATTTCAGGATCAAATAGACATTAATCTCAAATCTTGAATATCAAAAGTGCATTTTGTCTTTTTTTTTTTTTTTCTTTTTTTTTTACTCCAACTTGATGTGTGGCTTCTCTTAACTCTTTTTTCTTTCTTTTTTTTTTTGAAGTAACCCTAAACTCTTCCTCTTTTCCTTTTTACATAAGATTTACACTACCAATTCCAAATTTTTTTTCCTTTCTAATTCTTTTTCCTTTCTATTTTAATTCAAACTTACCCATATTTCAAAATTAAATAACCAATAAATTAAAAAGTAACCAAATGCTAAAAAGTATATGTATATATGGATACATATATAGAAACATGAGTAGAAACTAAACAAAAAAAAAATATAGAAATTTATGAGTAGAAATGATATTTATAAACTTAATTTTTAAAGTTTAAAAACAAAAAACGAAAGTCTCATTTGATAATCATTTGGTTTTTTGTTTTTGTTTTTGTTTTTTAAAATTAAGCTTATAAACACTACTTTCATCTCCAAATTTCTTCATTTATATCTACTTTTTGCCTATGGTTTAAAAAAACCAAACCAATTTTTTAAAACTAAAAAAAGTAGCTTTTAAAAATTTATTTTTGTTTTTAGAATTTGGCTAAGAATTCAACCATTGTACTTCAAAAAGATGTAAATAATGGTAAGAAATGCAGAGAAAATAGACTTAATTTTAAAAAACTAAAAACAAAAAACGAAATGATTACCAAACAGGGTCGAACCTGTTATTAAATAGAATCATAGTTTTTATTTATTTATTCATATTTTTTTAAATTTTGACTAAGAATTTAATGTTTCATAAAAGCAAGTGTTAGAAAAAGTAAAATAATTATCAACAATGATTTAGGAACTAAAATAAAATTTAAACATATCTGTTACGCAACACATAAAGGTCAATGGAAAACACACGTTGGTAGGTGTTAAAAGAGATATTTGACTGAATAAATTCTTATCTTTACTTGAGATTCTATGTAGGGATTTTATAGAAAAGAAGATAACCGAATTTCCTAATTATAGCCTAAATATATGCATAAATAAATCAAGGCCTAAATATCTCAATACCCTCCCTTAAACTCAAGGTGATCAAAACAACTTGAGTTTGTAAGCGAATAACCTGAAACAACTGGATGACAGAAACTGAAGAAGCAATTCTGAATCAAAACACAGTAGATCTGGATGGGAAGCATAAAACCCATGAAGAACTGGAGCATAGAGAACTTCTAGGTTGGAAACAGGAACTCACGAACATCTAGGTTGGAAATAGAGATCTTCATAAAGATCTAAAATAAAACCCTCGAACTTCTAAGCTGAAAACAAAGATCTACATAAACGAAACAAAGTTTCCTAAAATAGGGACGACAAACTAAAAGACAGAGTTGAAACCTATTATAAGAACTAAAATCAAAACTGACTTGACTGAACCAAACCAAATCAAATGAACCCAATTAAGCTAAGGAACTAAACTGAACCAAACCAATGGAACCAACACTAATCCGGTTACATTAAACCGAACCGGTTTGGATAAAAAAATCGAAAGCCATACAAAATCTAGGTGTGGTTTCCTTCTTCTTCCTCGTATGAGGCTCACGGTGGAGGACAATAGAGGGTGTAGTGGACGGGTCTAGATGGGATGACCTAGATCGAGGTAGGGATAATGGCAAATTTGAGCGAGGCAGCGTGGTTTGGACAAAGAGCATCGAGTGGGGGAGAGGTTTTGTTTTGCGGCAGATCTGGGCGAGCATCGAGGGTGTAGTGGACGGGTCTAGGCGAGCATCGAGCATCGAGTTGGCTAGAAACGGTTAGGCTGCAGCAGGTCTGGGCGAGCATCAAGTGGGGGAGAGAGTTTGTTTTGCGACAAATCTGAGCGAGCATCGAGGGTGTAGTGGACGGGTTTGAGCGAGCATCGAGCATCGAGTTGACTGGAAATGGTTGGGTTGCGACAGGTCTAGGGAGCTCTTCGACGACGAGGGGTAACGAAGCAGATTGAGCATGGGTCTGAACCAAACAACAAAATGCACGAAAAAACTATCTGAACTTATGGTATGTCTGAGCGAATGCTAGTATATCTGAGTGAGTGCTGGCAGACTGTGACTTGTGGTAACGAGCGAATCTCGTGGATCTACCTCCATCAACAGCCAATTGACGGTGGCAGAGGTCAAGTGGCAGTGGTTAGAATTCAATGAGACGAAACTAAAAAAATGAAAGTGGCTCTGATACCATGTGAAAAGAGATATTTGACTGAATAAATTCTTATATTTACTTGAGAAGATAACTAAATTTCCTAATTATAACCTAAATATATGTATAAATAAATGAACGCCTAAATATCTCAACATAGGATTATAGCATAGTCAAAGATAGATGTAATGCATCAATAAGTTATATTCTTTTGAATAAATTCTACTTCGAACTTTATGAATCTTTTTTTCCATCTGATATGCTTTTTGACGGGAACAGTTTAGTTTTGTATACCCTTAAAAAAAGAAATAGTTTAGTAAATCAACTTTTAAAAATACGTTTCAATAAATTGTTTTATAAAATTACATCTCTACTATATAAATTTTAAATTATCAAAAGTAATGATTTATCTAAAATAGTCATATATTTCGTCGTAATTTTTTCTTTTTGTTAAATTTTCTAGAACAAACCTCCATTTCTATGTGCTATGATAAATGTAATGTAGGTTAGTAATCAAAATCTAGATGTGACATCTAATGACTCCGACATTTTTCTACATCTTTCAATATGTCTTGTTTTTACGTACATATTTTTTAGGAAAATTTCCAAAAGGTCATCGAACATAGAATGTCTCCAAGTTAAGCCCCATGACCGAGTCACTAAAAATAAAGTACAATTTGTTGGTATAGATAGCAACTTTCAAATTCTTTTGTGTCATTCTTTCAATTCGCAAGATGTCTCATTCAGATGTGATTTTGGTTCATTTACGTACCTTTTCTAAATTTGGACGATATAACATATATATATATATATATATAAAGATATGTACACATGTAATATATGTATGTCCAAGTTAAGGACATGTTCGTCAAGTTGAGAGCATTGTTCAAGGGGTAAAAGACACTAATAACCATTTCAAGTATCAACACTGTTTGATACCAACAACCACTGAAATTAGTCTTCCTATATATATATGTAAGGTCATCTACAAAGAGATTCTACTTGGAAGCTCCAACTTCTTAAAAACTTTTTAATCTTACTTTTACTAATTCAAAGTATATGATTCTTTAGCAATATACTCATTATAAATTATGGACAATTATTTTAAATGATAAAACGATTGAAATACTTTTAAATATAGTAAAATCTCACTTTTATTGCTAGACATCTATCAATGTGATCGTGATTGATATTGATATATGTTTATCAGTGCATTCCACCCTAATCACATATTGAAAAGTTCAAAAACATTTTTAAAAAAAAATCAGTAGTAGACAATTAGGTAAAATGCACGCCAAAGATATCACTCCATTAAAAAAAATCTTAGTACAATCTAGGCATTTAAAGAATCAATCCAAAAGAAAACCCAATCTAAATAATTTTTTTCTTTTAAATATGAGGATCAAAACTAGATAATTACTACCTAAAAACACTATTTTCAAAATATATTAATGATTCTTTTCTGGCATCTCTCAATCAACGTCGACATTTTTCTTGAATTATAAAATCGAGAAACTTCTACAAGTTGACTGAATCACTGTCATCTGCAACCTTTAAATTACCATATGCAAAAGCAAAACCACCCAAACCCAAAATTTTAAAGAGAAAAATATTAATGGGGGAACACAGAGCACGCGCCGCCGCCACCGGGCCATTTTCACTTCACTCCCAAACCCAATACTTCTCTCGCCGTGTCACCACTTTCAACTACCTCTTTGCCGCCGTTTACTCCATCGCCATCGTTGCTCTGCTTTACTACCATTTAGCTTCACTTCTCAATTCCACCTCTTTTACTTCCTTCTTCATCTCCCTTTCTCTGTTCATCTCCGATGTCGTTTTAGCCTTCTCCTGGATCACCACTCAAAGCTACCGCATAAATCCCATCCGCCGCCGTGAGTTTCTCGAAAACCTCAAACTTTTGCTCAAACAGGATTCTGATTTTCCGGCGTTGGATGTGTTTATTTGCACGGCGGATCCTTACAAGGAGCCACCGATGAACGTCGTCAACACGGCTTTGTCCATCTTGGCTTATGACTATCCGACCCGAAAGATTTCGGTCTACATCTCCGACGACGGCGGTTCTGCTATCACGCTCTTTGCTCTTATGGAAGCCGCCAGGTTCGCCGCCGAATGGTTGCCATTTTGTAGGGAAAACGACGTTGACAGGAATCCTCATACATTCTTTGCTTCCAATGAGGATTCTTATTGCAACTCTGAGAAGGAGAAGATCAAGGTATTATTACGATCATAATCAAAATTAATCATTTCTTTACTTAAAATTTGGATTAAACGATCATATCTCACCTAACATCAACTTAGAGTTTGAGGTGAATATATTGCATAAAAAAGAAAAAGAATATATTTTGAGTAATGATTACTAGACTTCAAATCTATGGACTTATATGAAGAAACAATTGTTTTAGTTTTTCCATGAATTTTTTAATAAGATAGACTACGTGGCTTCAATTATGTATAACAAATTGAAATTTATTAGGTAGAGAATTAAAAGTTGAAATTACTGTTAGTGAAACTGGAAGAATTGAAAATTATGTTTGGATGTTCAGATAATGTATGAGAAAATGAGAATGAGAGTAGAAAAAGTTATGGAGAAAGGAAAGGTTGAAGATGAGTTCATCAATGGAGAAGAAGAGCACTTGATTTTTGATAAATGGACAAAATCCTTTACTCCTAAAAATCATCCTACAATCATTCAGGTACTGCTTCAGTTCAATTCTCCTTTTTATGTTTTACTTTTCCAAAATTTTAATAATATCTTTTTTTATTATTGTCACATACACATTTATATATAAGCATATGTCACATACACTTTTCATTATTGAATTAAAAAAATGACAAAATTTCATGGAAATTCGTGTGTGAGGCAGGTTTTGCTTGATAATAGTAAAAATAAAGACATCAGAGGAGAATCAATGCCAAATCTCATCTATGTTTCAAGGCAAAAAAGTTCAACTTCTCATCACCATTTCAAAGCTGGTGCTCTTAATACTCTGGTAAGTAAACCATAAAACTCATTTACCTTCTTTGGTTTTTTTAGATCAAATTTAAAATCTTCCCTATTTTCTCTCTTAATCTATTCTCTAAGCTATTTATTGCAATAGCTTCGTGTATCAGCTACAATGACCAATGCACCAATTATTCTCAATTTGGATTGTGACGTATATTCTAATGACCCAGAAACACCAAACCGAGTCTTATGTTATTTATTGGACTCAAAGCTTAAGAGTAATTTAGGCTATATTCAATTTCCTCAACGTTTTCATGGAGTTAGCAAAAGTGACATCTATGACACCGAGCGTAAGCGAGTGTTTACATTTAATAACGCTGGCATGGATGGGCTATTAGGGCCAGCTTATCAAGGCACTGGGTGCTTTTTTGTTCGACGGGCTTTCTTTGGAGGTCCATCATCAACATCATTCGTGTCACCTGAGCTTCCCGAACTCAACCCTAATCATGTTGTGGAAAGAGCCATTCAATCTCGAGAAGTCTTAGATTTAGCCTATGTGGTTGCCCGTTGTGACTATGAAAACAACACCAAATGGGGTTCTAAGGTATGGTTACTATTATATGAAAATTCAAATTAATAATTTCACTTTTTAGAAAATAAAATGAATGAGATGTCAAAATGAGCATAACATAATTTGCATAAAATATGTGTTTTCAACTTCAAGGTTTGAGGTTTGATTCTATGTTCATATATTGTCTTTAAAATGAAACGAGATTTTTTTTCCATAACTTTACCAACTACCATGTTATTTTGTTTGAAGATTTGTTTTTGGAATGATTTTTTTTTATTATTTTTTGAATAATTGTTTGTAAAAAAACTATATTTTTTACTTAATTCTTTCTTAAACGTGTCAAATAAGCGGCCAATGTACACTTGTTTTTTCAGATTATTACTGGTAATCTAGACATTTATATTCAATGGTGAAAATAATAATAATAACTTAAAGAGTAATAAATTTCCTATAATTGGTGGGAAAAAAAATTAGATGTAATCCCTTTCTAATTGTATATGTATTTTGACTAGAAATGTTTATTTTTCATTTTGTCATCGAATTTAAATACAAAGATATATAAAAGATGCTCTTGAGTTTTGTACTTATAAAAAATAATCCGATCTTTCAAAAGTTAAAAAAATACTTTTAAATTTTAAAAATGAGTTAAAAAAAAATACCTTTACTATTGGTTTTAGATGTAAACTGCTAATGTTTTGTTTAAAAAAAATCCTTAAATTTAAGAAAAGTTAAAAAAAAATATTCTTACGGTTGATATAAGAACAAAAACTGTCCATATCTCCTTGCAAAAATAACTATAAAAAATTTTAAAAAAAATTAATAGATACTTTTTTTTCATATAGATACTCTCATTTTTCTCCAATTTTTCAATTCTTACACCAATTTTCTCAATAACTCAAATAAAAATCTAAACTTTAAGTTAAAATATAAAACCCTACAAAAATCTAAAATCAACATCTCCTCTTAAAACATGTTAAAACAATAAATGGTCAAATAAAAAAATTGTATTTGACTATTAGCACATATTTAACTATCGTCGTTTATTAAAACATTTAAGTTCTAAAATCTCTTGGTATTTTCACTTTACATTTTTTTTTCTTTTTCTTTTTCTTTTTTTTTTTTTCTTTTTAGTTATAGTTCATATACACTAATTGAAGTTGCCAGTTTTATTTGTTATTTTTCTAGATAAACAAATGTCAAACAATTAATAAAAAGGGAGTAATAGAGTATTGAAGAAGAGAGAGGAGAAAAAAAGGGAAAATAAAAAGGTAAGATGGTATTAACGATTTATGTACATATACTAACGATAATGGGTTTTTTAAAACTTTTTTTTTAAGTTCAAGGTTATTTTTTAACACAAAACACTAATAGTTTCCATCCAAAACTTCAAGGTTATTTTTTACACAAAACACTTATAGTTTTCAACCAAAATTAACAACAATAGTATTTTTAACTCATTATTGAAAGTTCATAAGTATTTTTAAAACTTTTGAAAGTTGAAAAATATTTTTGACACAAAGTTAAAAATTTATCCTAAATTCAATTAGGTTGTTATCTTCTTTTCGCATTTATCTTTATATATAAAAAAGAAATAGTAAAAAGAAATACATTCTAAAAGTTAGAGATTTCAAATTGAACACAAAAAATGGTTGTAAATGGTCCTTAAACACTAATTGATTGTTAGTTTGACTAATGAAAAAATGTTGAAGGTAGTTAATAATTGTTAATTTAGTGAATTATTTTAATTTTATATTAAAATTAGATATTTTAATACATCCGAAACTACATCAACTTGTTTTTCAAGTAAAAAAAAAAAAAAAAAAAATCGAGTATATTATAAAAAAAACATACATGATTAATAATTAATGAGACATTCTATATTTAGCAGTTAGGTTTTAGATATGGATCTCTAGTGGAGGACTATTTCACAGGGTATTGTTTGCAATCCGAGGGGTGGAGGAGTATATTCTGTAATCCAAACAGAACAGCTTTTTACGGGGATGCGCCTAAAAACCTCCTAGATGGGCTGAATCAAGGGAAAAGATGGATTGTTGGGCTTTTGGAAGTGGGCTTCTCAAAGTACAGCCCAATCATATACGGTGTAAAGACTATGGGCCTTCTCATGGGCCTTTGTTATAGCTACAACGCATATTCTTGGCCCTTTCTCTCCTTTCCAGTCACCCTTTATGCCTTCCTCCCCCAATTGGGTCTCATCAATGGCATCTCCCTCTTCCCAAAGGTAATTTCGAAAGCTTTAACCTTTAACCTTAAATCTTAATTTTTATTTTCTAGTTTGATAATAATTTTTTTTCTTTTTTAAATTAAGTCTATTATTTAATTCCCCACAATTTCTTACAATAATTTTCATCTATCTTGAGTAAAGAAATTGAATTCTAAACTAAATTCCAAAAATAAAAATAAGTTCCATCTCATAGATCCTCGATATATTTGAACTTTTAAAAATTAATTGATATATTATAAATAGATTTTGGTTTTATGTCTGATAGAACTCCAAATTTTTAATTTTAATTTAGTGTCTAATAAGTCAAGTGAAGGACTAAGTTGACACAGAGTTGAAATTTCATGTATCTATTGGAAATAAAATTAAAGTCTAAGAAACTATTAGACCTTTTTTTTTTAAGTTGATGAACCAAATAGATATAAAATTTCAAGTTTCTGGAATCTATTACATGTTTTTAAAATTTTCTAAGATCAAATAAGCACAACCTCTAAGTCTAGAGACGAAACGATTAATTTAACTAACATTAAATTAGTATATAAGTTGGTGTGAACATACTACGACTAACATAAGGCATATGCATGCTAAGAGATCACATGTTGGGAATTCTACGAACTTGATTTAAATTTAGGAAATTTAGGCTTTCTTGATAATAGTTCCAATTGTAATACATTAAATAAAACATATTTGATAGGTTTCAGATCCATGGTTTGTATTGTATGCATTCTTGTTCTTGGGAGCCTATGGTCAAGACCTTTTCGAATTCATGTTAGATGGAAGCACATTCCAAAAATGGTGGAATGAACAGAGAATGTGGAGCATAAGAGCTCTCTCTAGCTATTTCTTTGCATCCATTGAATTTTTTTTGAAATTCCTTGGGATTTCTGCGTTTGGATTTAATGTCACTAGTAAAGTAATTGATCAAGAACAGAGCAAGAGATACGATGAAGAATTATTCGATTTTGGAGCATCATCCCCAATGTTCTTGCCAATGGCCACGACGGCCATCATCAACTTCGTCGCCGTACTCATTGGAATTTGGAGAGCATTGGGCGGAGCGTGGGAACAATTTTTCCTTCAAATGTTTTTGGCTGGATTTGTGGTGCTCAATTGTTGGCCGCTTTATGAGGCCATGGTGTTTAGGAACGATGGAGGAAAATTGCCACCCAAAATTACTTTCTTGTCCCTCTTTCTTGCTTTGCTTCTTTGCTCTTTATTTTCTGCTTTTTTGCATGTATTTTGAAATTTATTTGTAATTGTTTGAGTAATTTTCAATCTTTACAATGTTGATGTTTTCAGAGTCGATCTCTCATCTCTACATTTTATGTTGCAAATAGTTCTCTCTCTTTTCTCTTCTTTCTTTCTTCCCTTTTTTTTTTCTTTCTTTTTCTTTTTGCTAGTGAAAACAAAACCACTTTTGAACAGGTGAAGAATAAGACTTTTCATGTAAAGAAATGAGGAAGGATGATATATTTGTGCCATTTGGGCCATATATTTGGATCAGGGCATTGAGTGGTTCAAGGGATTTATTATTAGATTATCTCAAATATATATGTATGTGTAGATATAATTTTTCATTTAATATATTTTAGGATTGTTTTTAAATAAAAGAAAATAAACCAACTTATATACAAATATAGCAAATATCACTGTCTATCTTAAATAAAAGAAAAGTAACCAATTTATATATAAATATAGTAAAATGTCATTGTCTATTATGATAGATTGTAATAGACAGTGATAGACTTCTCGCGGTCTATCGCTCAGTAATGAAAGTATATCACAATCTCTGATAAACAATGATATTTTGCTTTACTTGAGAATATTTTAACAATTTTACCATTTAAAATAATTACTCTATAGTTTATATATTAAAGAAAGTAAACATACTGATATTTTTCAAATATATTTTATAATTTAGATATTATGTGTTTCCATTAATATAAATTTAAAAAGTATTATAGTTAAAGAGGGGCCATGTCTTTAGGAATCTTACTTAAACATGGTTTATAAATATATAGTATCATACAAATTTAAAATAACTATTTAAATTATAATCCAATTTATAGATATGTTACTAAATATGTATCTGAAAACATAAAATGCAACTTTGTTTTCACTGAATTCTTTGTTTTTAGATTTTCTACCAAATAGATCATAAACTTTCAAGTTTGTTTCATTTTCGTCCTTAAAATTTTTAATTTAATTTATTTTAGTTCTTAAATAAAACTTATAAAAGTTTAATGACGGTTTATTTAAAATCAAACTCATAGTAATATATATATATATTACAATATGTGGGGTCGTGAATAAAACTTTAAATCTGGTTCGGTTGAATGAGAAATTTTGGCTAATCACAAGTTGTCACATCACAACAACGAAAACCCAGACCTATTCTGGAAATTAATTAGATCGGATAGAGTAATTAAAGTCGTTTGTTCCCAACCCAATTCAAACCCAGTTTGTTCCCAACCCAATTCAAACTCATGGTGAAAGTTTGAGCCAAATTGAAGATTGGGCTCAAGTCGAATATTTGGGCCCAAAAGCAATAGGCCTAAGCCCATAAGGCTCATGGAAATCCTTTAAAATTAGAGGCCTTACCCCTTCATTTGAAAGGGGGTGAGAAGCATTGGCAACGTAGTGTTGAAGCTCTAAAGATTTCAAGACTCTGAAGCTCTGTTTGATCTAAAGATTACAACCTTCTATGGATTAAAGACTTGAAAGGCTAAAAGTTCTTTGAATTCTAAAAGACTGAAGCTCTTATCAATCTCAAGTTTATAACTTCCTGAAGTTGGAAGAACTAAAAGTCAAAGCTTTCTAAAGATCTAAAGTTCCAAAGACTGAAGCTCTTAAGACTTGAAGAATATAACACCTTTCAAGCTCTGAAGATTCAAAAGAATATAACTCCTATCTAGCTCTAAAGATTGAAGCCATTAAGCCCTAAAATTCTGAAGACTGAAGCTCCAAACTCTCAAGTTTAAAGACTATAAGATTGAAGCTCCAAAGGCTGATCCAAGACAATCAACAAGCTAGAAACCGATCTAAGTCAATAAACAAACTAGAAGCAGATCCAAACTAATAAACAAGATTAACAATTCTAATAGCCAATCTTCCAAGAAGATAAATAAGCCCAAAGGCCAATCCTCTAAGAAGATCATTAAGTCCAATGGTCAATCCTCCAAGTATATTAACAAACCCAAAGGCCGATCCTCCAGGAAGATCATTAAGCCCAAAGGCCGATCATCCAAGAAAATCAACAAGCTTAAAGATTGAAGTTTATTTTTCGAGAGAAAGCATCAAAGAATCATATAATAGAGATTGTATTCACTATACTAAAAGTAATACAAATACAAAATTCAAATTCAACGAATCAAATTTTTCCAAAAATCTTGAACAGATTGGCACGTCCAGTGAGACCTCTCTACCTTTCATCTCTCTCTCTCTCCAATAAGATTACATGGCATCTAAAGATTACGCTTCAAAAATTCAAGTGATACTTACACGAGACCAATTACTCGCTGTCGTCCAAGGAAATCCAACAAATCTGGAGAGCAGCAAGTCTCCGACATGGTAAAGAATATATGGGAGAAAATGTCAAAATCAATAAAAGTTGGAGTTGTCATCAAAGATAACAAATCTACTTCATCTTTTGAACAATTAAGCAAAGAGACTTCAAACTCAAATATAATGCCAGTCATGATGGCCGACGTGGCAACAAGTGAAGAAATGATGGTTGAACTTAAATTAACTTTCCACTAAATCAAATTAACGTGTCGGTCATTTCATGGAATATACAGGGGGGGAGGGGGGGCAATCCAAAGCAACGTGTCGGTCATTTCATGGAAAAAAATGAAAATTTTGGTATGCGAGGAGAGTTATTGGTCAAACAATTTGTTTGAATGTTGAAAGAAAAATGTTTTTGCCTGGTACATTGACCTGGAGTTTGAGTCAATTTACAATTGAAAACAACTTGAAAAAGAGTTTTCAAACCGCTTCTTCAGCATAAGATGAATAGTCAATATGTTTGAGCTCACCACATCAAGCAATGAAAATGTGAATTTGTTATTGATTACATAAATCACTGGAGAGCTGCAAATCTAGATTGCCAAGACCATCTCATTGAAATATTTGTCGTTGAGATGTGCGTCTAAGACATGTATTGAGGACTTCTTTAAATTCTTTTAAGGTATAAAGCACCGTACCTTTGAAGAGCTAGTAACTCGTGCCAAGGATATGGAGCTATGTATCATTAGCCAAAGAGACTTTTAGTCTCTAATATAAAGAATCAAGAAATGAGGTTGATGTGACTTTAGAAGAATATATGGTTGTCAATACAACCCCTCTTAAGTCGTCTTTCAAAGGAAAAGACAAGAAACTGGAAAAGTATAAAAAATATGAAATACGCCATTTAATTTTAAAAGAAAGATAAGAAAAATTCTATCCTTTTCCTGATTTTGACATTCCTGATATGTTAGAACTAAATGGATTTGAATTCCTTGAAGGGGAAGCAGTCGAATGCCAATTGTCTCGAACTTTCGTTTTACAAAACTTGAATATACAGAGTGATAGAAACATGGATAAACAAAGAGAACTAAGCATGCTTTTCTATTGTGAAATTAGAGAGGAAAAAGGGAAATGCAAAACTAACCCTTGAAGAATCGTCTTCTAGCTTCCTCTCGTTCATAGCACGAACTTGATCTTCTCCTCATGAAATGATCAACCATGTACACATCAACAAGGTTGGAATCCGAACACCACCACAAAGTCTTCCTCGTTATTCTCAAGGTGAGAACCAACAGAGAGTGTGTGGGATTTTGTAGGTTAATTTTGGTGAAAGGAGAGTCTGGATATTGAGAGAATTTAGTAGAAAGAGAAGTTGATGTAAAGAGGATTTTTCATAGAACACTTTTGTGTCAAAAATGATTTTCACGTATCTGTCTTTTCATCCAACCCATCTTCACCCATATAAGAGATCAGGGAAATAACTTTCCACTAAATCAAATTAACTCCCTAAGGAGTTATTGTTTTTTAATTTGTTTTTAAATTCAAAATTTAAAAAAATTATAATTTAATTATATTAACCAACTAATATATTTAAACTATACATTATATCTCATATAATATATAACCCATAGTTTATTCTATCTTATATAATATAACCTATAATAAATATTTGAATGTGATTCAAATATTTATTTCTCTCATTAAAACTTTATATTATAATGTATCATATACATTATATTAATTGTATCTTATACAATTAATTCCCATTATTAATTTGAACAATTCAAAGTAATCCAAATTATTTTGATTCTCATTAATCTTATTGAGCTAACATAGGGACCTTATGGATCTTTAGATTAAAGCTCCAATGATACTTGATTAATTAATTAAACTCTGTAATTAAATTAATCAACCTTCATTAAGTGTTGGTTACTCCACTGAAGAACGACAGCTACACTCTTCACACTATAGATATATTTATGTGTTCATTGGATATAACCAATCAGCAGTGCGTTGACCCTTCACAGATTGCTTGTAAGTAAAGCTAGGTCAAAATTATCGTTTTACCCATATAGTTACATCTAACTCTTTAATTACCAACAATCCCTCTACTAAACAATTAATCATAGTCCAACTACAATTAAAGCTCTCTCAGGCCAGGAGAGGGTGTGGCACCACATTGTTCAAGATCCGAATCAACCCTTTAGGGAGAAATTTATCTACTTACCCTAACAATCGGGAAGGAGAGAATTTCTTCATGTGTAACTATGTTTCCAACTCCCCAATCAAATGAATCCTCAAAACAGTAGGCATATTGAGTTAACGAATCTAGCCACTCTCACCCATGCAGATTAAAGGATTACCCTCATAGGCAGGAGTTTATAACTCACTCAGGATTAAGGTTAAATCACCTATGATCATCCTGGTGAAATGTAAGTCTCTTCAAGCAATGATATTATAAACTCTTTGTGTAAGATACACCCACCCACATGTTTCTACATGAATGATCAGGATCAGATCATTAGTAATACTTTACAACGATTGTAACAATTATAAATCAAGACGTATCCGAAGTGTTAACAGGATAAGGTATCCAACCTTATCTATCTACTATAGACCATTCAGGTTATTACTTAAACATGATCCACCTATATGTCTCTACATACATGTTTAAGTTACATCTAAAATCTTGGATCTTAGTTTATTGGTTTTGGGTTAATGCAATTAAATGTCAAATAGAATAATGCACATTTTATTAAATAAATAATATATTTGTACAAATATAATTTTACAAACTACAAAACCATGAGATTTAGGGCATCAATCCCAACAATCTTCTACTTGTCCTAAAGCTACTAGGGTGTACAAAAATAAAGTACAAACTAAAACAGTATACAAAAACAATAGACTAGTGTTAGGGTTGATACCCTAAATCTCATAGGGACTTGTAGTTTGTAAACACTTGTATGAATAAACGTTTTGTGATTTATAATATATGATATTTTATTCACTTCAGTCTATGAAATATGAGATATTTTAGTGGCATTAACTAAAAACTAAAAAACTAAGATCCATGGTTATCGTTGTAACTTAAGCATGTATGTGGAGACTTACAAGTGGATCGTGCTTTAAGTGATAACCTAAATGGTATATAGTATATGGACAAAGGAAGGATACTTTATCCTGGTGACACTACGAGTGTGGCCTACTTTGTAGGTGTTACAAATGTTGTAAAGTGCTACAAATGATCTGATCCTGACCATTCCTGTATTAGACATGCGAGCAGGGATACTCTATACAAAGGAGTTTGTATAAGATCGGACCACAAAATGTTTAGTCTCATTATATAATGTCATTCGTAATTGAGACTTTTATTTCACTAGGATAACCATAGGTAACGTGACCTTAATCTTGAGTGAGTTGTGAACTCCTACCTATGAGGGCGGTTCTTTGATTTGCATGGGTGAGAGTGGCCAAATCGTCGACTCAAACCTACCACTTTGTGGATTCGTCTGATTGGGGAGTTGGGAACTTAGCTACACAAGATGGAATTTACTCTTTCCTTGAAGCAGGGGTAAGTAGATAAATTTCTCCTTTAAGGGTTGATTCCAGAGCTTGAACAATGTGGCACCACACCTTCTCTTGGCCCGAGAAGGGTTTAGTCATAGTGAGACTGTGATCTATTGTTCATTAGAGGAATCAGAGGTACTTAAGAAGTTAGATGTAACTACAGGGGCAAAACAGTAAATTGGTCCAGTCGTACTTACGAGTGATTTGTGAAGGGTCATCGTACTATTGATTGGTTATATCCAATGGACACAGAAATATATCTGTAGTGCGAAAAGTATAGCTGTCGATCTTTAGTGAAGTGTCCAATAGTTAACAGATGGTGGATATCGTGATTAAAGAGTTTAGTCAGTTATTCATGTACCGTTGGAGCTTCAAGCTGCAGGCCCATAAGGTCCCCTTTGTTGGGGTTAGTACCCTAAAGTCTCGTATCCTGTAGGTTGTAAACAACTTTGTACGAACACTTGTGATGTATAATATACATGATATTTACTTCACTTCTTGACTTTGCACATTTAGATGTTTTTTATTTTACCACAAACTAATAAACTTAATATCCCTGTTGTCTTTATGTAACTTAAGCATGTATTTAGTGACATACAAGTGGATCATGTCTTAAGTGACAACTAAAATAGTCTGTAGTATATGGATATAGGAGGGAAACCTTATCCTAGTAACACTACAGATGCGGCCCGCTTTGTGGAATTGTTATTGTCCCTACTCTTTCTTACTTACTTACTAATTGGCTTTTTCTCTATGGGCATATTGTGACTTGTCACAGATAATCTGATCCTGATCATTCGTGTAGTAGACATGCGAGCAGGGGGCATCCTATACAAAGATTTTGTTTAATACCTGACCTCGAAGTGTTAGTGTCTTGTCATATAAATACGTTCAAGATTGAGACTTCACTTCACTAGGATGACCATAGGTAACATGACCTCAATTCTGAGTGAGTTAGGAACTCCTGCAATTAAGGGCGGTCCTTTGATTTGCATGGGTACGAGTGGCCAGAGCGCCGACTCAAACCTACCATTTTAGAGATTCGTCTGATTTGGGAGCTGGGAACTCAGCTTCACAAGATGGAGTTCACTCCTTCCTCAAAGTAGGGATAAGTATATAGATTGCTCTCTTAAGGACTGATCCCGGGGCTTGAACGATGTGGCGCTACACATCTTCTCATGACCTGAGAGGTGTTCACACATAGTAGGACTGTGAAGAGGTGTTCACACATAGGGATCAGTGATACTTAAGGAGAAAGATGTAATCATAGGGGCAAAACGGTAAATTGGTATACTGTAATTACGAGCATCTATGAAGAGTCATCATACTGATGATTGGTTATATCCAATGGACATAGAAATATATTTATGGCAAGAAGAGTCAACTGTCGGTCTTTAGTGGAATGTCTGGCAGTTAATGGATGGTGGATATCGTGATTAAAGAGTTTAATCAGCTATTCACGTACCATTGGAGCTTCAAGCCATAGGTTCATAAGGTCCCCTTAGTAGCTTGGATACAAGTTGAGAGTCAGTTTTTGGGTCAGTTTGAAATGTTCAAATTGACAAGAGGGAGTTCGATTATATATGATATAATTGAACGAGTTAATTAAATATGATATAATTAACTTTATGTATGAGATACATTAATTCATATTTATATTAATTCCTCTAATCAAATAATAATGTATCAAATATATTAAATCAATTATATTATATATAATTGAATTAATTTAATTATATCATATATAATCAAATTCTCTCTTGTTAATTTGAACATTTCAAACTAACCAAAAACTGATTATCAACTTGAATCCCTTGAGCTACCAAGGGTGAAGGAACTCATAATCAGAGTACCTACGAGCGAAAGTGGATCTTTCCAATTCATTGTGATAGAATTATCACATATACATTCAAACATACTAATATGCATTCATAATGCTAAAAAGAACGAGAGATCATACCAGTTGAAGATTTCTTCTTTGTAGCGAGTTTAAAACTCGTCTATCTACCTTGAACAATCACTACTCGAACAGAAAGAAACGGAGATGACACCACCACTCAGAGCCCTCAGTATTCTTGGAGTGAGAGTCCAAAGTGTGGCCTTTGTTCAAATTTGGTAGAGGGAAGGAGGAAGAAAGACCGTACACAACGATCAAACAAGTGGGAGATGAGGTCGTCTATCACATAGACAAGATGCTTGATCGTTTAGGTGAAGTATACGATCGTGTAGGAAAAAGTAAGCGATCGTCTAAACGATCGTATAGGAAAGAGTAAGCGATCGTCTAAACGATCGTGTAGGAAAAGGGTGAGCAATCGACTAAACGATCGTATAAGAAAAACTAAGTGATCACCTATACGATCGTTTAGTAAATATCAGGAGCTAAACGATCGCGTAGGAAAAGGTAAATGATCGTTTAGTAAATAGCATGCGAAGGTGTAATCGGTAAGCGATCGCTTAGCAATATCGTATATGTAAGCGATCGTGCAAGCACTATCGTATAGGCACTAATTTTTTAAGTGATGACACACTCTTTTTCACAATGTCCACACATCTTATGCTTAACACATCATCAGCTATTTATGCATCTCAAAGTGATCTTTCAATACACTCATTTGTTATTAGAACAGAAGAGACTCCATCCTATTTCCTTTATATTCATTCAATGAATGTGATCTCATCATATTCATAACATATAAATTAATATCATATATTAATTATAATATTTTCCTCCAAACGATCGAGTAAACAAGTCTATACGATAGACTTCTTCTTCTATACGACTGGTTATCGCATACTCGATTGTCTACTTCCTCCTTCCCTCTATCCAAATTCATACAGAGCCCATAAATCCTAGATTCTCACACCGAGAATACCAAGGTAATCTTGTGGTGGTGTCGAGTTCTGTTCGAGGATTGAGGATCGAGTTATACTCGTTGATGATCGAGGATTTTTTAGTTGCTCGTTGTGTTCGTGCTTGTTTGCTAAGTTGCTGAACGATCGATGGAAATATGTGAAAAAAGGATTCTTCAAACGTATTGTCTTCTCAATCCCTTGTAATTTTATTAAGAAACACGTTGTAATTTAGTCTTTAATCCATAATCATTTCTATTAGATTATAAATGTTTATATTCTTTCACAATGGAGTTTAGAATGATTCGCTTCCGCTCACTAGTTCTCTAGGTTTAGAATTCCTTCAATTGGTATCAGAGCCAGGTTGTTCTGATTTTCCAAATTCCATTGATATATTGAATTTCATTTATAGTCTTGATGGGTTTTATGAATTCTGCAATGCGATTAAGAGTTAGATGTGTTTGTGGATGTTGTTGATGGATGTTTCGGGATAATTGCCTCTGTTTAAGCTTTCTTTTACATTTACAAAAGTTAATTTGTAAGGGGCCTTGCATTTTTTGGCATAATTAACTTGCTATCTAGTTTGTATTCAAGTTTTTTGTTTGTTTGAGTCGTTCGTGATGAAGCTTCAGATGCATGGAGATGTTGATCACTTCAAGCAAGAAGATGAATTGTTGGTCGCATCGTGTAGCCTAAGTTAAACGATCGTTTAGATTTTGCTATGCAATCGTGTAGAAAAGTTCTATCGATCATGTAGTATTTGCTAAACGATCGCATAGCTAATGCTATGCGATCGAGTAAAGAGTTTACTCTCAATCGTATTGCATTGGCTACTCGATCGCGTAAACGCTCGGGGTAAACGATCGTTGAGTATATGATACTCGATGCATGGCGCGTGCTAAACGATCATGTAGGCCAGCATGCTCATCGCCTAGTCACTGGCTACACAATCACTCGGTATTCGATACTCGACGCTTGCTCCTTTATCATTTAGACAATCATGCTCATCGCATAGTCATTGTCTGCACGATCGCATAGCATGCGTTACTCGATGTGCGCTACACGATCGCGTGGCCTTCATGCTCATCGCATAGTCCTTAGCCACGCGATCCACACTACACAGATCGTTTATACTCGATAGACGTTACTCGACGATTTGAAGGAGTTGCTATACGATCAAATGACGAGGCTTTGCCCGGACAGTTCAAGACCCGGTTCGCCTGTTTGAACCGGTTGACTTGATGCTTTTGTAATAGTTAGCTTTTATTTTTTCGATTTTGAGGCTAATTATCCCAGTCCATCAATTATTTATGAATGTAACCCTTATGAGTTTTGGTAATTTGTTGATTATCTTGGTTTTAAAGTTAAATTATCATCCAATTCCTTGTTTGTGACTTATTATTATAGATTTGTGAAAGCAATTAAGAATTTATTTTGTGCATGGACAGGTTGATTACCTTTGTTTTAAGGACATATCGTCTTTAACTTTTCGACCGACATTAAAAATGGATTGGACAATAATTATATTGAATACACGGACAATAATTGAAAAAAACGGACATGGTATTTACAAAAAACGGATAGTAATTGATAAAATGGACAATAATTTTGGGCTTTAAAATTGAAATAAAAGGGCTTTAATGTTGATTGACAACTGACATTAAAGCCCTTTATTGTCGGTTTTAAACCGACATTAAAGCCTAGAATTGTTGTAGTGTATACTCACGTTTATTCCGGCTAATTAAACAACCCTAAGCCTATGTGGTTTATCCAAGTATAACGCTTATAAATGGATTTAACCTACAATGTCTAAGTGATAAACCATTTTATTACCTCACACCGCTCATGTACGCTTATAAAACCGATTAACAACGCTAAATTATTCGGCCATAATCCCTAGGTAAGAGGTATTCCGTAGACTGTCAACTTAAAAATCTCCAACCTTAGACAGGATTATATACCGATTAAGTTTGTAATCGTGATTCATAAGATAATGACCTATTTTAACTTATTAAAACAAGTGTTTGACCTACGTGAACATGTAGCTTATCTATGTTATGGATTTTAATTCTAATTCAATTTTATAACAACTTACAAAAATAGACATGTTTTGCATCCACAACATTCAACAAAGGCATTTAACATTTAATATAACACTTATGTTAAACAAAATAAACCCTAAACATGCATACTATATATTATAACAATTTGTAACATGTATCCAATGCATGTAACATACTTTCTATGGTAGAATTTTAAATCTACATGGCATAAAATATGCTCAAACAAGTTTTCATTTAAATATAACATACATTACATGCATAAATATTTAAACGAGACTGATATGGTTCAACTTTGGCATTCTAAACAAGCAATAAAAACTAAATTATTACAAAAATAGGTCAAAAGAAGCTTCAAAACTATTCTGGACTATACGAACCAACTCGAACCGCCTGAACTGGACCTCCAGGCTTTCAAAAGATGCTAAACCGGTCCAAGGATGATTAAACCAGACCAGAATTATTGAAAATCGATCGAACCGGACCTCCCACGCGAACCGACTCATGAACACACACGTTGCTAAACTGGGATGAACAGTTTTGCAATGCTCATCCTATAGTTACGACACCTAGGGCTGCATATGAGCAGTATTGCAATGCTCCAAGGCACCAGCGTTGGCAGCGTTGCAACATCGCCTGGCAGAAGGCACTCATTCCAATTTCTACTACTGACCTTGCTTGCTTCAAACTTCGAATTACAACCTAATTTTGACTTTAATGACTCCAAATAAATTACAGACTCTAGAGTACACATAAAAGCTCATCAATCAAAAGCCAATTACAAATTGAACTTAGGAATCAAAGATAAATCTAAAGCTAAGATTGATTAAAGCACCATATCAGTCCCCAAATAAGCAATCATAGAAATCACCCACCAAACTCAAATTAACGTTAATTAGGTGCTTATATCATGCTCTGATACCAATTGATAGAATGTATAATCGTGAAATGGAAACAATCATAATCAATAAGCACTCTAAATTATATTTAATTTGAGTTCTAAAAGCATGCAAAACAGATTTTCAAACAAGAGGGTTTCAAGAACCATATACTTTTGAAGAATCCTCGAAATTCAAGCTGCTCTTCACGAAATCTCAACTTCAAAACTTCAGTGAACCACCAAGAGATCTTCTCCACTATTCTCAATCTTGAATTCGAGTGGTGGAACTCTGATTTTAAGTGAATTGAAGAGAGAAATGGAGAAGGTTTCTTCCAATCACTCACAATCTGAGAAAATTTTGAGTTTTTATCTAACCTATTCATGCCGGCACCCAAAAATCTAAGAGTATGACACTTCAATTTGAAGTTTTTAGTGGGCTAGGTATTGAGATTAACATAATCTACTTCAACTTTCAAACAAATTGGAAAATCCCACTATCTTGTAATTTTCATTTTAATTAATTTAAAAAATTCAACAATCTAATTTCTGAATTTGAATGAAAATTAATTTGAATTTAATTAATTAAACAAATTTAAGTAATTAAATAATAATTTAATATCAAATATTAAATTTAATAAAACACCTAATTTTAAACATGAGTCCTACTTATGTAATCAATATTTAAATATTAGAAACTCTCCAATTTCATTTAATTTCAATAAATTAAATGTTTAATTATATCAAATATAATTATACAAACCCTATTGCAATTTGAATACTTCAAATTGAAAACCCTAACTTCATTTTCAACATTTCAAATTGAAATTCAATTTGAACACTTCTAATTGAAATCATTTCAAATTCACTCAATTTACTAATCCAAGGTGTTCATATTTTACGAGCAAGTAGAGGGACCTTATGGACCTACAGATCATGAGCTCCAACAATTTGAGATTAATTGGCTAAAACTCTTTAGACCGAATTAATCAATATTCGTTAACTACTGAGTCACATCACTATAGCTCGATAGTTGCACTCTCCTCACTGTAGATATATTTGTGTCCACTTGATATAATCATAATTAGTAAGTCAACCCTTCACAGGTTGTTCGTACTAACGATTGGGTCAAATGTTGTTTTACCCCTGAAATTATACCTTGCTCTCCAAGTTCCACTGATCCTTTAATGAACAATTGGTTTGTGATCCAATCACTAAACTGGATCCCTCTCAGGACAATGAGAGGTGGGGCCCTTGTTCAAGACCTGGATTCATTACTTAAGAGAACAACCTTCCTTCTATCCCTAAATCGGTTAGGCGTGAATTATATCTTGCATCCTATGTCCTCAGCTATCTACCCGGTCTCACACTTAAAATAGGAGGTTTATTGAACCGACGTTGTTGAGTCAATCCTCACCTATGCAAATCTAAAGATAATCCCGAATAAACAGGAGTTCATAGTTAGCTCAGGATTAAGATCGGGTTACCTAGGTCATCTAAGTGAAATAGTCAATCTTAAATAGTAAACAACGTTATAAAGTAAGAGTGACTTATTTCTTGATCCGATCTTATGCAAACTCATTGCATAGAACGCTCCCACTCCTCATGTCAATACATAAACGAATTAGAATCACTTCGTTTGTAGCACCTTACAATAAATTGTAACAACTACAGAGTGGGCCGCATCCGATAATGTTACCAGAATAAGACACCCAACCTTATTTGTATACTGTAGACCGTTTTGGCTATTTACTCGAACTTGATACATATTTATGTCTTCACATAAAGTTCAAATATTCATATAATAGTCATGAATCTTAGTTTATTGGATTTAGTCTTTATAAGTGAAATTTACAAATTCTATAACAACTTTATTGAAAAAATGTTGTAATAATAGAAAGTGTTTAACTTTACAAACTGCGAGTTTTAGGACATACAACCCAACACTTAGGTCATTGAGTTGAAATAGTTAGTTTTGATAGTAAACAGTGTTATAAAGAAAAGTGACTATTTCGTGGTCCAATCTTATGCAAACATATTTTGCATAGGATGTCTTCACTAGTATGTCTCCACATGAATGATTTCAAGATCACATCATTTGTGTCAAATACAAAGTGGGCCGCATCCATAGTGTCCTAGGATGAGATACCCAACCCTATCCTTATACTACCGTTTTGGCTATATACTCAAACCTGATTCACTTTTATGTATTTACATAAAGTTCAAGTATTCATGGTATAGCTAGGGGTTCGTTAGTTTATCGGATTTAGGATATTACAAGTGCAATTTACATGTTCAATAACAACTTTATTGAATAAACCTCAATAACAACTTTATTGCAAATAGAATATGTTTAAAGATTACAAATTGCGAGTTTAGGACATACGATCCAACAACATGGACAAACATTTAGAGAAATGGAGATATGACACATGGTCAATGGACATTAAGTATGAGTATCCATTATCATAATATTTATAATAACTTTATATTTTTCTTGACCTTTTTGTTCTAACCAGAATTGCTATTACACAGAGCATGAATTTGATGGTTCAAACGTCACACACACACACCCAAAAAAAAAAAGGTGAAATTTTTTGTGTTGGTCTCGCTATTGATTCCGACCAAGATAGCATCAGCACAAACCAAAAAGAAAATGATTGGTCAAAAGAATTGTATTTGTGAAAAGTGGAAATTTTTGTGCTATTTTTGATAATTACCCCTATAGTTTTTGCATTTCTTAAATAAAGCTCTAAATTTTTAGTGAAATTTCAAAAACAAAACTACTCGTTTTAAATTTTCAAAACTTGGTTTGGCAAAATAGTGTGATATTGTGTTTTTTTTTCATGGGTTCATCAAATGTTTGATAGGTTTTGGATCCATGGTTTTGGGAGTCTATGGACAAGACCTTCTTGAATTCATATTAGAAGGAAACATATTCCATAAATGGTGAAATGATAAGAGAATATGGAGCATAAGAGCTCTCTCTAGCTACTTCTTTGCATCCATTGAGTTCTCTTTGAAATCTTTTGAGATTTCTACCTTCAGTTTTAATGTCATCAGTAAAGTAATCACCAAGAACAAAGCAAGATATATGATCAGGAATTGTTCGATTATGGAACCCCGTCTTCGATGTTCTTGTCGATGGCCACCGCTTCGTCGTATCGGTATTTAGAGATCATTAGGCAGTCCATGAGAACAACTCTTCCTTCAAATATTTTAGGCTGGATATATGGTGCTCAATTGCTGGCCGCTTTATGTGGTCATGGTGTTTAGGAACGACACAGGGAAATTGCCACCTAAAATTACTTTCTTATCCCTTTTCCTCCCATTGCTTCTTTGCTATTTTGCTTATGTTTGGTGTGAATAAATGTTTGAGTTGCATGTATAAAATATTTTGTTCTAAAGTTTCTTCGTAATTAATCCATTATTGTGCATAAGAAGAGGAGGATTTTTAGCATAAAAGAGGCGAATATTCATGCCTCATTTGTTTCCTTCTTTTGTTTTGTTTTTTTTTTCTTTTTTCTTTTTTTTGTGTGTTGGTGACACTTCAAAATAAAATTCTATAATTATAATACAAATGAGACAACAAAAATGCATATAAGAAGTTCAAAAGATGAGAGATGAATTAAGAATGCAAGATCGAAAGATGTTTGAAATAAATTGAATTTGTTTTAAGAAAAAAAAAATCATTGCTTATATTGATAAGTTATCTAAGGGTACGAAATCTTACTTCAAATGAAGCTTGTATGAGACCATATATCCCTCGATATATAAAGTTAGATAGTTTGAATCTATCAACTCACATGTTTATTGACAAAAAAAATTAGTCGCAAAACTATTTAACCTTACTAATTTTGTCCCTTTTCTTTTTCTTTTAACAAAAATCACAATATAGTAATAGATGGATACGTTTTTTTAAACCACACACGCAATAAGCCAATAACATTATTGTTTAACTAAAAACATTACTTGTCACCTTCATTAAAGATTACAAGTAGGGGTTACTTACAACTAACAATTAGAGCCACGCAAACCAAAAATTGCCACAACAAAGATGACAAAAGTAGCTACTATGGTAATCGTCCCACCAACGAGGCTGTAAAAATGTCAATAACAGCTACCTTCAATTATTGAGCTCAAACCTTTGAAAATTGCCATAGGTATCAAATTAAATGTAGAATTTAGCAACCATGTAATCAATTTCTTAAATTTTACAAATATCACAATATATTGAAATCTAAAATAGGGAAATCATATTTTAAAATTTTTTTCTTATTTCAAAATTACCCTCAATTAAATCTCTGCCAGCATCTTCGATTTTTATAGATGACATCTGATTTTTTATTATTATTATTTTCCTCTTACTTGGTTTTTCTTTGTCAATTCTAAGCTCTATTCTTATTATATTTTTAACAAATAAAGAAAACAAATGATTTTCCATTATATATATATATATAACTTTCTATCTTTTCTTTTTGGTGTTTGAGTTTTGGTGTTGAAGAACTGAGACTGAAATCTAATTTTTTTATGGTAAATTCCACCTTTTCCCATTTTCTGTGTTTTGATTTTTTTAAAAAAAAATATTCATTTACCTTTTTCTTCTTAAGTTTTTAGATTTTTCCCCAATTTTTTCCTTTTTTTCGTTTCCAAATCAATTGTCTTAAGTGTGAGTTTTGATTCTCATGAGACATTATGTACTTTGTGATTCTCATATGATTGCTATCTGATTGATCTATGATTGCTGCATGATTATTATCTCTGATTGTCATGTGATTTTCATAGACATTAAGTACTTCGTGAGTTCTAATTGATTACCATGTGATTGCTATCTTATTAATATCTGATTGTCATGTGATTGTTATTTTATTTGATACTTGATTTTCATGTGATTGTTATGTGTTAATTAGATATTAACTACTTTGTGATTTTGATTTGATGTAAAGTGATTGCTATCTAATTGATATCTACTACATCTATCTCAATACTTGATCAATAGACAATATAAGAAACTATTATGTGTCAAAGAATAAAAGATAATCAAATGACAATCATAATGCAATTCAGGAGATAATATCATAAACTACTAATTAATTGACAAAAAAAAAAAGATAATCAATAGATAGTTAGAAGACAATTGTGTAGGATTGTATCAACAGTAGCGGAAGCCGCACAAGGATCATCTAAGCACTCAAATTCACTAATTTTGGCATAATATAAAGCATGTTTCTGCAGAAAAAATTGGGTTTCAAGACATACCTGTATAACTTCTTCAAAGCTCCATCTCCAACTGTTATCTTCTCCAAATCTTGTTGTATACTACCTCAAGATCTTCCCCACTATTCTCTTGGTGCTCTAGATTGAGTTGTGGGACTCAAAACGAGCTTGAATCAAGGGATGAAGGAGAAAAGCTCACTGCAGCAACCTTGTTGAAGAACCATTCTTCAAACCAAATTTTCTCTAAAATTCACTATAGATTGCATGTCCGATTTTCACTCCAATCTCTTCATTATATTGCAGATTACCATGCAAAGAGAAGAGTTGCATGAGTTGCAGCTCATGCATGGAGAAGACAAGGCCAAGATATTGCAATATGTGTGAGCTAGTTCAAAGATGGATAATGGAAAAAAACCATTTTTCCATTTTGTGTTTTTGTTTTCTAATTTTTCCAATTTTATCTAAAAATCAAAATTTAATTTTATAAATCTATTTTGATTTTAAAAATGAAAATTTAATTAATTTCATAAATTAATTATTAAAAAATTAATTAATTTCATAAATTAATTATTAAATAAAATTTAATTAATTTAATATCAAATATTAAATTAATTTTAACACATATCCATTTTTATATATTTAAATCATATTTAAATATATAAATTCTCCTATTCCGTTTAATTATAAACTTAAACATAATTAGATCTCATATAATTACTAATTCCCTTAATTCTAATTTGAATGTTACAAATTAACTTATCACGCTATTCTAGAGCTAGTCCATTACGAGTTAGTAGGAAGACCTCGCGAACCTACAGATCATGGGCTCCAACGATCCGAGATTAATCAGCTAAACTCATTAGACCAAATTAATTCCCATTCATTAACTAATGGGTCACTCCACTAAAGCTCATAGTTGCACTCCCCTCACTGTAGATATATTATGTCTACATGATTTAACCATAATCAGCAAGTCAACCCTTCACAGGTTGTTTGTAATAACGGCTGGGTCAAATATCTGTTTTACTTCAGAGATTACGTCTTATTCCTCAAGTCCCTACTGATCCTCTAATGAACAACTGGTTTGTGATCCAATCACCAAACCAAACTCTCTCAACCCAGTGAGAGACTAGGGCCCCTTGTTCAAGACCTGGATTCAGTACTTGAGAGAACAACTTTTCTCCTATCCCTAAATCGAGTAGGCGTGAACTTCATCTTGTACCCTATGTCCCCAGCTATCTATCCAGACTTACCCCTGAAATGGGAGTCTTATTGAGCCGATGTTGTTAAGCCAACCCTCATCTATGCAAATCTAAGGGCAATCCCAAATAAACAGGAGTTCATAGTTAGCTCAAGATTAAGATCGAGTTACCTAGGTCATCTAGGTGAAATAGTCAGTCTTAAACAGTAAACAGCATTATAAAGTAAGAGTGACTTATTTCTTGGTCCTGATCTTATGCAAAATCATTGCATAAGACGCCCCCACTCCTCATGTCATAACATGTACAAATTAGGATCACATCGTATGTAGCACTTTACAACTCTTTGTAACAACTACAGAGTAGGCCGCATTCAATGGTGTTACCATAATAAGGTACCCAACCTTATTCATGTACCATAGATCATTTTGACTATTTACTCGAACCCAGTCCACTCTTATGTCTCCACATAAAGTTCAAGTACTCATACAATAGTCATGGGTCTTAGTTTATTAGATTTAGACTTTCATACAATTTATAAGATCAATAACAAGTATATTGATAATAGAAAATGTTTATCATTTTACAAACTGCGAGTTTTTATGACATAAAACCCAACAATACTCCTACTTGGACTAAAACTCCAATGGATCAATATATACAAATATATACAATGTTGAGTTTACATGGAGAGAATAAAATGTACAAGTACAATAAATTAGGGCATCACAATACCCATCAATTGAATAAAATGTACAAATACAATAAACTAGGCATCACAATACCCATCAATTCTCCCACTTGTCCTAGTGATTCAAAACTCGTAGACCTAGTCCTACTAGGTGACCCTCGAACACTTTAGCCGAGAGGGCCTTCGTAAATGGATCGGCTATGTTTCTTTTGTTGATTCGCTTACAACAACATACTTAACTTCCATTGTGGAGTCCGCAATTAAACTTTGCTTGATGCTTCTCCACACAACTGCTCCTCCGTTCAAAGTGAATACTGACCCCGAAGTTGATTTCCTCGAATCAATATTGGTCTGAAAGTCAGAATCAGTGTATCCAGTAAGGATCAGATCCTTAAGACCATACACGAGCATATAATCTCTCGTTCTCCGAAGATACTTGAGAATGTTTTTAACAACAGTTCAATGGTCATGACAAGGATTGGACTAAAATCTGTTGACAATTCCTACAGCATAGCATATATCGGGACAGTACACAGCATTGCATACATCAAACTTCCAACTGCAGATGCATATGGAATTTAATTCATCTTCTCAACTTCTTGAGATGTCTTAGGACTCTGCTCCTTAGACAAGTGAATTCCATGCCTGAAAGGTAAAGATCCTTTTTTGAAATTTTGCATTTTATACCTAGACAACATCTTGCCTATATAAGATGCTTGAGATAATGCTAATGTTTTGTTCTTGCGATTCTGAACTATTTGGATTCCAAGAACATATTGTGCTTCTCCCAAATCTTTCATTTGGAATTGTGAGGCGAGTCATCTCTTAACGTCAGCTAGATATTCTACTTCATTCCCAATGAGCAGAATATTATCAACATACAACCAGAAAAACGACAGATTTGTTGACGATCTTGTATACACAGGGTTCGTCAACATTTTGTTCAAAACCATAAGATTTGATCGTAGCGTTAAATCTCATATTTCAGGATCTAGAAGCTTGTTTTAATCCATAAATGGATCGATTAAGCTTGCAAACCTTTTGCTATTGACTCTGCTATAAACCCTTTTGGTTAAGACATATAGATACTCTCTTCAAGTTAGCCATTCAGAAAAGCTGTCTTGACATCCATTTGCCATATTTCATAATCATAAAATGTGGCTATGGACAAGAGTATTCTAATAGACTTTATCATGGCAACTGGAGAGAAGGTTTCTTCAAAATCTAACCCCTCTCTTTGGGTAAACCATTTTGCCACTAGTCTAGCTTTGTAGGTCTGTACCTTACCAGCTTGGTCTCGTTTTCTCTTGTAGATCCATTTGTAACCGATGGTTTTTACCCCTTTCGGTTGATCTACAAGATCCCAGACAGAATTGAAATACATAGATTCCATTTCAAAGTCCGTGGCTTTAATGCATTGGTCTTTGTCCACATCGTTTATTGCTTGATTAAAAGACAACGGATCCTCTAAACCATCATATGGTATGATGACTTGAGTTTTAGTTAAACCCATATTCCGGTCAGACTGTTGCACAACCCTCTCACTACGACGAGGCATTCTCAACTCTTGAGAAGGATGTGAAGAATCAGTTTCATCAACAACTCTTGTTGACGGACCTGCTCTATCAACAACTCTTGTTGAAGAACCTGCTCGATCAACAACCCTTGTTGATATATTTGTCGTTTCTCTGCACATTTCTTCTATTACTAGCTTACTGTGAAGTTGATGGTTCTTTATATAATCTTCCTCCAAGAAGGTTGTATTCGTCGATACAAATACTTTGTCTTCCTGAGGATCATAAAAGAGACCACCTTTAGTTTATTTTGGGTAGCCTACAAATAGGCATACTTTTGAATGGTGTTCCAGCTTTTTGGGATTTTGCACCAAAACATATGTTAGACAACCACCTGAAGTGAAGTAAATTTCCTTTACGTCCCATCCAAAGCTCGTAAGGCGTTTCAGAAACGCTTTTTGAGGGAACTATGTTCAAAATATACACTGCAATCTCAACTGCGTGTTCCCAAAAAGAATTTGGTAACTGAGTGTAACTCATCATGGAACAAACCATGTCCAACAATGTAACGACTCGACCCCTTAGGACTTAAGTTAGGCCGTTACTAAATACATGCATGCATGGAACTCAAAACGACATTCGATTGTGGTTAAATAAATGCTAATTAAATAAGGTAAGTTAAAAAAAATCATTAGTTTCAAATATTAAAATAATAGTAGGGTACCCATAAATCATAAAGGATAATAAATAAGTCTAAAAAATGATTCTTAAAAATAAGTTTTAAACATCAAAACTAAAAGTTAAGAGAAACATGAAAAGAACTCTAAATTTCATGATGCGGAAGCGTAAAAACTAGTCCCAGTGGCTCGATCACGAATTCCGCTTGTCCATCGCTAGTGCATCTCTACCCTTACCTGAAATAACAACATGAGAAAGAATGAGTATAAAATACTCAGTAAGTAACCCCACTACTGGGGTCAGGCTGGGCATCTATGTCCTCTAGATACCCACCTCTAGTGAAACATATAACTGCTCTAGTCCTTATGGGACACATATGCACATAAAATAAGAAGAAGACTGAGTCCTATCCTACTGCAGTTATGTATGCCCATTATCTCTGGTGAATCCCGAAGGAGACACAAACTGGTGAATCCCGAAGGAAGCACAAACTGGTGAATCCCGAAGCAAGCACAAACTGGTGAATCCCGAAGGAAGCACAAACTGGTGAATCTCGAAGGAAGCACAACCTGATGAATCCCGAAGGAACACAAACTGGTGAATCCCGAAGGAAACACAAACTGGGGAATCCCGAAGGAAACATAAACTAGTGAATCTCAAAGGAAACACAAAATCTAATAGACATCTAACTAATCAGTAAGGAAATTTTCACAGTCTCAACATCATAATCATCACTGTACGAATCTATGGCATACATATAAACCTCAACATCATGGCTCTATTATATACACATATACCTCAACATCATGGTTCTACAACATACATGTATACCTCAACATCATTGGATCAAATAAAACCATGGAAGTACATACCATCTCATACTAGCATTCAAGTGTCTATGTGCATAAATAAATAATTCGGATCTCGTAACAAAACATACTTTAATCATATTATACTATCAATCTTTCATGTTGTCATTCTGCCATAACCTTCATTTAACATGCTAGCATACATCTAATGTCTGGCCCGTTGACAGTTCCAGTAGTAAGATTACTTACCTTGATATTAGGTCAAACCAAAAAGCAATTGAATCTTTGTGAAATTCTTGAATCCTTAATCAAGCCTAAACATAAACCAAGCTTTAAAATTAATAGTTAAGGCCAAATTCCAAACACCCAAATATTACAAAATATTTCCAGATAACC
Organism: Benincasa hispida; assembly: GCF_027475165.1. Classification (NCBI taxonomy): domain Eukaryota; kingdom Viridiplantae; phylum Streptophyta; class Magnoliopsida; order Cucurbitales; family Cucurbitaceae; genus Benincasa; species Benincasa hispida. Next base: position 80,064,944 of record NC_143478.1, on the reverse strand, counting down.
TTACCTAAGGTATGGTCCAATTCGAATTCACCTTCCAAACCTCCAATTTTAAGTCCAAATAATTAGCAAACCAAACTCTTCTTCATCTTGAATGAAATTCTTGAATCAACCCCCTAATCATAATTTTAAATTAGGCTTACATGATTAAAGCTTGAATCAAATACATATTTCACTACCAATGTCTCAAATAAATTATCCATATGTAGCTTCGTCAAAAATCACTTCCAAATGACTTTACCAAAATTTCTCAACAACAAAAATTAATCCACAAGAGGGTAATCAAAGCATAAAACTTACCAAAACTCGCTAAAACAAACTCCAACTTCACTGAACAACACCACAATACCTTCACAAACTTGAATCCAAAGTTGAAACACAATGGGTATCAACCAATTGATGCCAAAAGTAAATGAGTATTCAAGAATCAACCGAAAACAAACCCAAACGGTAGAAATCTTACCCAAATCGATAGATCCAGTGACGGCAAAAGTGAATGACACTTGAGCAGTGGTGGACGGAGGTCATGAAGAAGAAACTGACGCAGCGGCTTTGGGCGGCGTCGGACGGGCTTACGAACGTGAGGAAGAAAATGGGGGTAGGGTTTGACTTTTTATAAAAAAAACAACAACAATAATAATAATAATAAAACAAAAAAAGGAAGTAAATATAATTATATTTAATTCCTTTCTGTTTTATACTATTAAATTTCTTTCCGTTTAAAAAAAAAAAATAATTCCTGCCATTAATTTTCAATTTGAATTTCAAATTGAATAATTTCACGCTAACAATTAAATTTTCGCACTTATACTTGAAGTCCAAAATTCCAAAAATGCCCTTAAACTAATAACAATTACTGAAATTCCAAATAATAAAGTTATTGAAATTACATTATTACTAAAAAAATGTGTAGGGTGTTACAAACAAGGTTCTGTTTCTCCTCTCTGCCACACCGTTCTACTGAGGTGTGCCAGGGGCTGTGAGTTGAGACTGAATTTCATGTTCTATCAAATAATTTTGGAATTCTGTGCCATATACTCACCACTTCAATCCGATCGAAGTGTTTTAATCTTTTTACCTAATTGGTTCTCAACCCCAGCCTTATGCTCTTTGAACTTTTCAAAAGTTTCAGACTTTTGGTGTATTAAGTAAACATGCCCATACCTTGAATAATCATCTATAAAACTGATGAAATATTCAAACCCTCCTTTTGTATTAATATTTAGAGGCCTACAAAGGTCTGAGTGAATCAACTCTAGGGGCTCTTTGGCTCTAAGACCTTTTCTAGAAAAAGATCTTTTTGTCATTTTACCCTCAAGACAAGACTCACATGGTGGTAATGAACTGTCTTCCAACTTATTTAGATGACCGTTCTTAACCAATCTTTCAATCCTGTTGAGATTTATGTGACCCAGTCTCAAGTGCCAAAGATAGGCATTTGGAGAAATCTTCCTCTTCTTATGAGTCCCAACAGTTTTAAACATCTCTATGTTCAAAACAGCTTTGACCTCAGTTGGTTTTAACATGTACAAGTTATTTCCTAATTTTGCAGAGCAAATCTGTTTATTTCCCATTTTGATGAACACTTCACCATTTTCGAAATAAACTTTATAATTTTGTTCTAGCAAACAGGAGATAGAAATTAGATTCCTTTTCATAGAAGGAATATAATATACATTTTTCAAATAAATGCACTTATCTCCTATAAATAACTTCATATCTCCCACTACATTGGCTAAAACATTCTCCCTGGTCCTTACCTTAAAGATTGTTTCACTTTCTGTCAACTATCTCCAGAAACTTGTTTCCTGTGAGATAGTATATACATGATTAGCGGCACCTGAATCAATTATCCAGATTTTATCGTTTTTCACTAAACATGCTTCGATAACAAGTAAATCATATTTATCTTGTTGTTCGAATTCAGCATTCTCATCTACATAATTCATAATTTCAAATGAGTTAGGAGATAAAGGACAATCCTCTGTTAAAACTCTTTTGGTATAATCAACCGCTAGTAATTTGTTTGTCGATTTAATTTTACTGTTATGTACATCAGAAGTGAGTATTACAGAAGAATTCGACATGCTGATAAAATTCAAACAAATTCTGATTAGCAAATTGTAACTAAATCCAAAATCAAGTTTTAACAAAATGTAATAATGTATCCATAACCATTATTTATTTGCAACGATATTTTAGTAAGTCAGAATATGTGCTACCGTGAGGCAATCAGATACTCCACTAAAATAAACAATTTTGACCAAACACTATCCCCAAAATAACTCTTATTCATATAGTTGTTTAGTTATCGTTTTCGGTCAAGATATTTACTAACAACTTAGTAATTCTTGTAAGTGTGACCCGCCATTTTCAGATCCTATAGGACGGTATGAATTTGCCTCCAAAATAGAAGACAACATCCAAGACGGAACTATAAGACCCTATTCATTTTACTGAAGTCTGTGTTGTTCCAAATCCTATGTTACAACCCTTCAAGGGGATAGCCGTCACTAAACGACTAACAAAAGGCCGCCTAAAGCAAACCAGCAGGCACAACATAGGAATCTCACGGTTCAGACTAATGGAGGAGATCGTAGGATATATTGACACATATCTTTCACCCACTTACTATGAACTACTTCCTCCATTTACCTTGATATTGACTCATACAAAACACTTTCCGAATGGAGGCTATTTCCAGGGTGACAGAAGCATCATATGAATCTCATGGTATAAACTATGTGGAGAAGTGACTGTTGAAATCTATATATCATATAATAGAATTGTATTTGAACAACTTCCTCTTATTCACCAAAATCTAGATTTAAGCTAAAAAAATACTTTCCGAATGGAGGTTACTTCCAGAGTGACACGAAGTACCGCTTAAATCTGGATTGTGAACTCTTAGAGATGTGAGAGCTAAAAATAACGTATTGTATATGTTATAAATCTCCCACTGAAGTTTTCTAATAACTCTATCATATAGAAGTTATTAAACTGCCACAGAAGTTTTCTATTTGGGTATATTTATACTTAGATTCTTTTCGGCTAATAAAAAAACCCTAAGTCTATGTGGTTTATCCAAGTATAACTCTTATAATTGGATTTTAACCTACGATGTCTAGGTGATAAACCATTTTATTACCTCACATCACTCACGTATGCTCATAAAACCGGTTACCAACGCTCAATTAGTCGGCCATAATCCCCAAGTAGGAGGTGTTTCGTAATCTGTCAACTTAAGTACCCCCAGCCTTAGACAGGATTATATACCGATTGAGTTTGTAACCTAGGTTTTATAAGTTTTAACAATTAAAACAGGTGGTCAACCTACGTGAGCATGCAACTGTTGTTTATGGATTTTAAATGTCTAACCCAATTTTATAATAGCTTATAAAACTTTAGACATGCTAAACGTCCACAACATACATGAGGCATTCAACATTTCATATAACATTTATATTAAATACAAGAAACCCTAACATGCATACTATATATTATAACAATTATAACATACTTTCAATGCATGTTACATGCTTCCTATGGTGGGATTTTAAATCTAAATGGTATACTATATGCACATACAAGAATTATTTAATTATAACATACATCAAATGCATAAATAATTAAACACAGACTAATATGGTTTTAGCTTTGGCAAAAACAAGCAAACAGAAGCCTAACTATTACAAAACAGCTTTCGAATCGCTCCTGGACCGTTCGAACCGCTCCAAAATGAACTCAAGTAGCTTGAACTGGACCCAAACCGTCTGAACCGAACCAGCCAAGAACTATTCAAAGCTGAACCGGATCAAACCACAAGAGAACCGGTCGAACCGACAACCCTTGCACATGTTCAGCATCTCGCAAAATCTCATCGTTTAGCAATGGCGACCATCGACTTGCATTTTGCTAGATCGTTTAGTAAATGCTTGATTGTTTAGAGCACGAAAAGGTAAACGGTCGTTTAATGCCATCGTATAGCATTCAATGCATCGCCCAGCTGCCGCACAAAGGTATGTGATCGCGTAGTGTTATTGCATAGGAACTTAACGCATCGCTTAGCTACCGCATAGAGGTAAACGATCGCGTAGTGTTATCGCATAGCAACTCGACGCATTGCCTAGCTCTCGCATAGAGGTAAACGATCGTGTAGTGTTATCGCATAGCAACTCGACGCATCGTTTAGCTTCCGATCAAAGATAAACGATCGAAGTAAGCGATCACTCAAGGCTATCATATAACTCTTCATCACGATCGCTTAGTTCTATCGTATAGAACCAAACGATCGCTTAACACCATCGTCTAGCACTGCATGTCATTGTTTAGTATCCGTCGTAGCTTAAACGATCGCTTAGCTTCATCGTATAGAACATCATTGCGTCATTCAGCATCGTAGGTAAGCGATTTGTTTAGTTCCATCGCATAGAAACTTCAATGCATCGCTTAGCACTATGTTTACACGATCGCTTAGCTCCGCATCTAAGTGATCGCTCAATGCTATCGCGTATCGCTTCATCTCATCGCTTAGCACGCATCGTTGCTAAACGATCACATAGTACCATCATATAGTAAATTCAACATTTCGTTTAGTTCCCACGCCAAAGCTAAACGATCACTTAATGCTATCGTATAGCAAATTGAACACATCGTTTAGCTCCCGCAGTACACGATCGTTTAGCGTTCAACATCACAACGACCAGCACCCATTGCTATACGACCGTCTAGCTTTTCTTCACATCATGTAGCATCTGGAGCTAGACGATCATTTAGCAACTGGAACCACATCGATGATAAGTACAAAGGCTGATTTTCTGGAACTACAACTTGGCCTCTTTGCTTATTTCTTCGATTTACAGCTTAATTTCAATTTTAATGACTCCAAATAAATTACAGACTCTTAGGAACGCATTAAAGCTCATCAAGCAAGAGCCAATTACAAATTTAAATGTGAAATTAAAGATAATTAAACAGCCAAAATTCAGAAAACCATATCAGTGCACTAGTTTCATATTTATCATATAAAATATCCACCAAACCAAAATTATACCGAATTGAATGTTTATTTGGTGCTCTGATACCAATTGTAGGATTGTATCAACAGCAGCGGAAGCACAAAAATCATCTAAGCACTTAAATTCACTAATTTTGGCATAATATAAAGCATGCTTCTGCAGAAAAAATGGGTTTCAAGACATACCTCTTGTAGAATTTCTTCAAAGCACCATCTCCAGTTGCTATCTTCTCCAGATTGTAGACCACCTCAAGATCTTCCCTAATATTCTCTTGGTGCTCTAAATTGAGTTGTGGGACTCAAAACAAGCTTGAATCAAGGGATGAAGGAGAAAAACTCATTGCAGCAACCTTGTTGAAGAACCATTCTTCAAAATTCACTATAGATTGCATGTCCGATTTTCACTCCAATCTCTTCATTATATTGCAGATCAACATGCAAAGAGAAGAGTTGCATGAGTTTCAGCTCATGCATGAAGAAGATAATGCCAAGATATTGCAATATGTGTGAGCTAGTTCAAAGATGGATAATGAAAAAAAACCTTTTTTCCATTTTGTGTTTTTGTTTTCTAATTTTTTCAATTTTATCTAAAAATCAAATTTTGATTTTAAAAATGAAAATTTATATAATTTCATAAATTAATTATTAAATAAAATTTAATTAATTTAATATCAATATTAAATTAATTTTAACACATATCCATCTTTATATATTTAAATCATATTTAAATATATAAATTCTCCTATTCCGTTTAATTCTAAAATTAAACATAATTATATCTCATATAATTACTAATCCCTTAATTCTAATTTGAACGTTTCAAATTAACTTATCACGTTATTCTAGAGCTAGTCCATTACAAGCTAGTAGGTTGGACCTACAGATCATGGGCTCCAACGATCCAAGATTAATCAGCTAAACTCATTAGACCAAATTAATCCTCATTCGTTAACTAATAGGTCACTCCACTAAAACTCATAGTTGCACTCCCCTCACTGTAGATATATTATGTACACATGATTTAACCATAATTAGCAAGTCGACCCTTCACAGGTTATTCGTAATAACGGTTGGGTCAAATATCTGTTTTACTTATTCTGTAATGAACAACTGGTTTGTGATCCGATCACCAAACCAAACTCTCTCAGTCTAGTGAGAGGGTGGGGGCCCTTGTTCAAGACCTGGATTCAGTACTTGAGAGAACAACCTTTCTCCTATCCCTAAATCGGGTGGGCGTGAACTCCATCTTGCACCCTATATCCCCAACTATCTGTCCAGTCTTACCCCTGAAATGGGAGTCTTATTGAGCCGACGTTGTTGAGCCAACCCTCAACTATGCAAATCTAAGGGTAATCCCGAATAAACAGAAGTTCATAGTTAGCTCAGGATTAAGATCAAGTTACCTAGGTCATCTAGGTGAAATAGTCAGTCTTAAACAATAATCAGCGTTATAAAGTAAGAGTGACTTATTTCTTGGTCCTGATCTTATGCAAACTCATTGCATAAGACGCCCCCACTCCTCATGTCATAACATGTACGAATTAGGATCACATCGTATGTAGCACTTTACAACTCTTTGTAACAACTACAGAGTAGACCGCATCCAATGGTGTTACCATAATAAGGTACCCAACCTTATTCATGTACTATAGATCATTTTGACTATTTACTCGACCCAATCCACTCTTATGTCTCCACATAAAGTTCAAGTACTCATACAATAGTCATGGGTCTTAGTTTATTGGATTTAGACTTTCATACAATTTATAAGATCAATAACAAGTATATTGATAATAGAAAATGTTTATCATTTTACAAACTACGAGTTTTTAGGACATAAAACCCAACAAATTGACCGATAATATAAAAAACAACTAACTATGTGTCAAAGAATAAAAAGGAATCAAATGGCTATCAAATGACCATCTAAAAAAACCACTACTAATTATGCAATGAAATGACAATACCCACCTAATATTCATCTTCCTTATTCTCTTGTCTCACAACTCAAAAGCAGACACAAACGGGAATCAAGATCAAGATGCAGAAATACAAACTACAAGGAGATTGGGGGGAAGGGGAAGAAACAAAGTCAGCACATAACAATGAGAAATCCCCTCTTCAGCTTCAACCCCACAAAGCAAAAAAAGGAAAAAATACGACAAAGAGAAATAAAACCTAAAAAAGATGGAAGAGGTAAACGTGACTAAAAAAAAAATAGTTATTTTTCAAAAGAAACCCATACGTTTTTTTTTTCTCCTTTTCATGGTATCTCTCGAGAAAAATGAGCTAAAGTTTTAGCATGAAACTTGTTTTTGTTCTTTGTTGTAGTAGGAAACCCCCAGGTTTGGAATAGATAGAGACTGAGTCAAATTTACTAATTTGAGAAGGATGGTGTGAGTGGTGATATCTCCCTTTTCATTATGCTTTTTTGTGGGTATTTTCATAAAACGAGAGAAAAAGGGAAAGAAAAAGATAAAGAGAGAGAAGGAAGAAGAAGGAAAGAAGAAGAGTGTCGACATAATGGAAAGAAACGAAGGAAAAAACCCGTCTGATTAAGAAAATAATAACCAGCTTGATTAAGAAATTGGAAGTGAAGATCAAAGAAATCAAAAGCAAAGATGAAGGAATAGGGAATGAAGATGAAGAACGACTAATTCTATGAAGATGAAAAGCGTCTATTGCAAACTTATAGTAACTCCTAAGATTTCGTGAAGATAAAAGAATAGGAGTGAAGTGCAAATTGAATTAAATTCGTGAGGGATGTTATATATATATATGAGAGTACCTAAAGTTGTTGTAAGGGACTATTATCACTTAAATTTAAATATGAACCATAACCTTAGGTTAGTATATAAGCCCCACCCATTTTTATTACCAACTTTTTAGAAATTATTTGAAGGGAAAACTGATGAACTAGAAACCAATCAAATATAAATCGAATCAAATAAAGTAGCAAAGTAAAATAAGAGAGTAGAGAGATTGGCACCGGTATTTATATTGGTTCGACTTAAGCTTTCAACTGTATGAACCAAAGAACCAATTTGATTTTAGCAATCACAAATAAAGAAGATGATTTCAAAATCGCTCGCATGCAAAATCAGTATACCCAAGGCTCTTTATATTGTAAAGCTATGTAACAAACTCACTCCCAAAATTACACTAGATTTGGTGTAAAAGAATGCCCAATAAACTGATCGTGGTCAAATAAATCCAAGAAATTAGAACTATGATTACATGATAAATAAGTGACAAATGATAGTCATAATTTGCGCATAACAAACAATCTAAATAACATCATCCATTTTTTTTCATCTATGCAAATTTACTTATATATCATGTAACATAAGTTTATTATAGTAAATTTTAAAATTCAAAGATGAAATAATAACTATTTTATAATTAAAAAAAAATTAGAACTTTTAAACATTAATAACTAACATATTTTTTAGTGCACGTGTTTCATAGCGTCAAATGTCTACTAATCAAATGTTTTTCTTGAATTTATATGTGTTTAGAGATCATGATCACGTTAATTTCCTATTATACATACTCTAAAGTCTAGACCATGCTATTAATTTGTTAAAAATAAAATGAAGACAATGATCAAAATTATTAATTTTTTAAAAGGTTTAAAGATTAAAATAGATATTTTAAAAGTTCATATACCAAAATATAACCAATTTAAAAGTTAAAATAATAACATCTTGAGAGTTTAAAAATAAATAATAGAACGCACTTAGTTAATTAAAATTTGGGAGACGAAAATGAGATTTTAACTTTTTATATAAATTTTGTTATGATTGACACCAAACACACACAAAGTAAAAACAAAAAGAGTTAAAATTCTCATATTTATTTTAACTCATTTCGATTTTTGTTGAAGTAAATAAAGAGCCTACCTTAATTATAACCCCAATTATCAATATTGTTTTTTTTTTTTCCCTTGAAAATATTTTTATAATTGACCATAAGGTCCGTAACGTTCACAATACCCGAGGCCCGCACTTCAAAATTTAAGAAAATGAAGGGTTTTCTTCTATTTTTATTTATTAATTTCTTATAACAATTATTATTTTCAAGGAAGATTTTTAAATTTAGAAAATAAAAAAATTTATTTATATAGAAGTTTATTAGTGTATATTGTCTAGTGACAAAAACTTATAGAAGTTTATATTGATAGACGTTGATAAAAGTCTATCAATATCTATTAGTATTTTTTTTTTTTAAATAATTTGATTTTTTTTTAAAATAATTTGATATTTTTTATATGTAAAAATTTCGTTTTTAAAATTCTTATAAATAGAAAAATCCTAAAAAATATTTACATTTTACTACTTTTGAAAACTTTTATAAAAATGTAAATACTTTTAAATATCTTTTTATATTTAAAAAGACTTTTTTTCTTAACAAAAGCCCCTATAAGATTGCGAATTTATACAATTAACAAGTTAGGGATACAAATCGCACACTCATTAAAACCATGGAGCAATACATTGCACGCGCCGCCATACCCAACCCTCCGCCGCTCCCACTAAACTCCCACCACCTCTCCCGCTCCACCACCGTCTTCAACCGTCTCTTCGCCGCCCTTTACGGCTGTGCCATTTTAGCTCTCTTTTATTACCACTTAACTTTTTCACTTCTCAAACTTCCCACCTCTCTTTCTTCCTTCTTCGTATCTCTTTCTCTCTTCATTTCCGACGTGGTTTTGGCCTTCTTGTGGGGCACCACTCAATGCAACCGCATGATTCCCCTCCGCCGCCGTGAATTTCCTGGTAACCTTAAACAATTTCTGAAGAAGGATTCGGATTTTCCGGCGTTGGATGTGTTCATTTGTACGGCGGATCCGTACAAGGAGCCGCCGATGAGTGTCGTCAACACGGCTTTGTCGGTCTTGGCCTATGATTACCCGACATCTAAGATCTCTGTGTATATCTCCGACGACGGTGGCTCCGCTATGACACTCTGCGCTTTTATGGAAGGGGCTAGATTTGCGGCTGAGTGGTTGCCGTTTTGTAGGAAAAACGACGTCGTTGAGAGGAATCCTGATGCCTTCTTTTCGTCCAACCAAAATTGGGACTCCCAGTCTGAGAAGATCAAGGTAATGGAATCTAACTTTTTTTTTTATTAAAAAAAATTTAAAATTTGTTATTTATTAATTCAAAATTAGATTGAGTATTACTTTGTTGATTAATTTTTCGAAGATGTAGGAAGATTGAATCGGGTTAATTTAATGATTAAATTATAAAAATGTCACGAATGTTATTTATTTGGATTAAGCAGATAAATATTGTAGCTTTAAATGAAAATTGGTAAAAGAGATGGTTTAAAACTAGCTTTAAATCCTATTTTTGTCTCTAAACATTAAGGCTTTTTCTATTTTGATCCTTAAACTTTAAAGAACATTCGTTTCAGCCTCTGGACTTTTATAAAGTGTTTATTTTGGTTCTTACTATTAAAATATGTTAACTCTTTAAAGATGAAATATGTTTAAGGATAGAATTGCATCTAGTATGGGTTGAACAAGATGAAAGTGGAGTAAAATATCAACAACTAATGTGTCATAATAGCAAACGAGAAAAATCTTAGATGCAAAATGACTTTTGAGATCTCCTATAGAAAATTACTTTACCACCTAATTCAAAATTGAAATCCTAGATTTTTTAAACATAACTAGCTTATTTGGTAGCCTAGTCATCCACAAGTCATCTCATCATGTATAAAAGTTTTAATATTGGGATCAAATAGGGACTAGAATGAGTGTTTTTTAAAGTTTAGAGACTTTTAAAATTATTTAGCAAAAATAAAACTGTTGATTTTTCTTTAGTGAGCATTTAATTATAATCATACAAATTTCATCCAAGTCCCTAAAGGTCTGTTTGGTAGAGAATCTGAAAACAAAAATTTAAAAATAAGAAATTAAATGAAAATAAAGTTGTATTTCATGTTTTCAGATATGTGTTTGGTAGAAGAATTCAGAAATTAATTTTTAATTTAAATAATTGTAAACTAATTGTAGTTACCCATTAAAAATTAGTTAATAATAAAATATTATTAATTTATTTATGAACATGCTTTATATTAAAAAAATATATATTGTAAAATTATTATTTTATATTAATATATAATATATAGGATAAATTGAATTTTTTATCTCTATAGTTTGGAAGAAATTAAAATTTAGGTTTTATGATTTATGTGAATTTTCCCCTATGGTTTGATAAAAATTTCATAAATAGTCTCTATGGTAGATAATATTTAAAAGGATTTAACAAACCATAGAGATTATACGTGAAGTTCTATCAAACCGTAGGAACTAAAATCTAAATTTTAAAACCATATAGGCTAATTTTTAACTTTATCCTAACTATAGAGACCAAATTTAGAATTTAACCTAATTTATAATATATTACACAATATATATTTTAATATTTTAAAATTTTAATTTAAATTTATAACATGATATATACTATATTTGTAAATATTCTTAACATTATTTAATATAATTATACATGTTAAATTTTAAAATTCAAATTCTTAATACAATGAAAATGTAAAAATACTGCTTTCAAAATTTATACCGTGTGAATCACAAAAATCTGAAAACAGTTTTCAAAAACAGAATTTGGATGGTCTGTCAAATACGGATTGTATGTCAAATACATATACTCTAAATTCAATAAATCTAAAAACACAAAACATAATCTAGATTACCAACCAAACAAATTTTTACTTTTTCATTTTGTGGGTCCTACTACTAGACAGAATCTAATTAAATACTTACTAAAGATAAATAAACAACACTACTTTTGCTAAATAATTCAAAATACCATCTTTTTTAAACAATAATATTTATCTGCTTAATCCTTATTATTTATTTCGAAAATATTTTCAAACTTTTATCATTTTTAAAAAAATATTTTTACATTTTAAAAGTTATTTTAATAATACATTTGACTTTTAACAAATACTTCGAAATTAATTTAAATTAAAATTTTTAGAATCTTAGAATGGAGATTGGAGTAACACTTATATAAAATATAAATTTAGATTGTCATACCATTCTAGATTTATAGTTCTAAGTTAGATGTGATTACTTGTCTTTAAACCATTGATTACTCATTCCAAAACTTACTTTTTTTTGCCAACCTAAATTACTTAATATATTATATTCTTAATCAAACGGTCAAGTATTCAAATTATCATAATGCTATCACAAATTCTACTAAAAAACACAATTTATCTTCCTTTGTTTTTGTTTTCCTTTAATGCATGCTCTAAAATCTTATATGATTAGTTAAATGGAATTCTAAAAGATAAGTTTTGAAAAAACTATAAGAATTTGATATTAAACCCAAATCATGAAGATTAATTACAGTTAAAAGGGATTTTAATGTCATAATGAAATTACTAAGCTATTAATTGATTTAAAAAGGTGAATATAAACATAATTTAACTAACACAAGATATGTCTTCCTGAGATCGTTAGAATCTTTTATTTTGTATATGATTAAATTTAAGGAACAAAACTAAAATGGTAAATTCAAAAATCACCTTTAAAGTATAATGGTAGTTTATATTCTTAAACTTTTAGATTTAAAAGTTGAGCCCTCAACCTTATCTAAATATTAAAATTAGACTATCAAACTTATATAATTGTATAAAGTGTAATAATTATATAAATTTGAAGATTCAATGTTTACAATTATTGTATGTTTGAGGGTTCAATTTTAATGATTTTAAAAGTTCAGAGGTCCAAATGTTATTACTGAAATTTTAAGGTTATAATTGCAACTAACATTATATTTTAGGGATGATTTTGCAATTTGTCCCAACTAAAATGATTTGAATAAAATTTAAAAAAAAAAAATTGTTTGTAAACCGACAAAGACACAAACTGACAAACATCATATTGGAGTAATGGGAGTGGCAGACAATCGTCCTTTTTTATAAAAAGAGAAAAGATTATGAACTTTTCATATTGAAAAAGAATAAATAAATAAAAAGGAAAGGGCCAAATTAATCCCAAATATTCTGTCCCAATCAATCAATAAATAAAAATCCATACATGAAGCCTCTCCTTGATTTGAAATAATGTGACCCACATTTTAAGTAAGAAAGAGAACTTTTCTTTTCTTAGAAAATTATATTTTGATGACTTTTTCATTTTGGTTCTTTCAACTTTTTAATTTGCTCTATATGTCTTTAAACTTTCATTTAAAGAAAAAAAAAAGAATTGGTATTTTCTATTAATTATTTATATTGGCCTTATATTAGGTGGTAAAATAATAATAAGTTAAAAAATGGGTTTTTAAAGAAAATTTTCATAAATAAAAAAAAAAATCAAACTATTCAAAGAAAGAGCAAAAAATATGTATATATATTGATAGACATTAATAGACTTCTGTCAACCTCTATTAATGAAGATTATACTTAATAATTTCTATATTTTTTAAAATTCTCATTTTCTAAATTTAATAGAAAAAAGGTTTTCTAAATATATAGTTTGTAAGGAGCTGTTTTGTTGGCTTGGATTATTATAGTTTTTGGGTTATAATAATATGTGTTTGAAGTACAAGATTATTTTAGTCTCGGTTACAAATGAGGAGAGAATGATTACAAAATAATAAACAACATAGACAATAAGAGTTTTCAAATAGTTTTACTATAGCTAAGTGTGAGTTATAATAATTACAAACTACAACTATTATAATGAGAGGTCTAAACATTGAGTCAGTTATAATAGCGCACCCCACCTAAAGTAAGTTGGGAGCCTTCCAAACGCCCTTTTAAAAAATAAAAAGAGACTTTCTTTTAAGTTCAACTAATTAAATTTGGAGCGGAGAATTGATTGGATCTCAAGTGAAAGTGGTATTCTAATCGTTAAACCAATGTTCATATGTTGACAATTAAAACGAACTAGAAATCGTTTATTATTGACAATGTTTTAAAATTGATGTTAAATTCAAAAAGCAAAAAAAATTAAAGTCCCTTTGGATAACAATTTCATTGTTTAGTTTTCTCTTCTTGAAATTTATGTCTGTTTTCTCCTAATTTCTTAGTTGCAATGTTTACTTTTTCAAAGAAATACTTCAATTTCTAGTTAAATTTGAATAATAAAAATAAACTTTTAATATATATATATATTTTTTTTTTAATTTTCAAAACCTAAGATCTTGAAAATATGAGTAGAAAGTGAAGAATAAAAACATAGAAAATTATGGTAGAACTTAGAAGTAGTGTTTATTATAAGCTTACTTTTTTTATAAAAAAAAAAACAAATAATTATTTAATGAGAAATAAATATAAATATTAAATTAGTGTGTATTTGGTTTGGATGTTCAGATAATGTATGAGAAAATGAGAATGAGAGTAGAAAAAGTTATGGAGAAAGGAAAGGTTGAAGATGAGTTCATCAATGGAGAAGAAGAGCATTTGATTTTTGATAAATGGACAAAATCCTTTACTCCTAAAAATCATCCTACAATCATTCAGGTACTGCTTCAGTTCAATTCTCCTTTTTATGTTTTACTTTTCCAAAATTTTAATAATATCTTTTTTTATTATTGTCACATACACATTTATATATAAGCATATGTCACATACACTTTTCATTATTGAATTAAAAAAATGACAAAATTTCATGGAAATTCGTGTGTGAGGCAGGTTTTGCTTGATAATAGTAAAAATAAAGACATCAGAGGAGAATCACTGCCAAATCTCATCTATGTTTCAAGGCAAAAAAATTCAACTTCTCATCACCATTTCAAAGCTGGTGCTCTTAATACTCTCGTAAATCCTAAAAACTTCTTTACTTTGTTTGTTTTTAAAGATGATATGATATTTTTAATATTTTCTATTTGTTTTTCGTTGCAATAGCTTCGAGTATCCGCTACAATGACTAATGCTCCGATTATTCTCACTTTGGATTGTGACATGTATTCCAATGACCCACAAACACCAAATCGAGTCTTATGCTACTTCTTAGACCCAAAACTTTCAAGCACTTGCGGTCACATTCAGTTCCCCCAACGATTTCACGGGATTAGCAAAAACGACATTTATGGGAGCGAATATAAGCGGCTATTTATATTTAATCCAATCGGTATGGATGGGTTATTAGGCCCAAGTTACCTTGGCACAGGATGTTTTTTTAATCGACGAACATTCTTTGGAGGTCCATCATCATTCGAGTCACCCGAACTCTTTGAACTCGACCCAAATCAAGTTGTAGAAAAGGCCATTCAATCCGTCGAAGTCTTGGACTTGGCTCATTTAGTTGCAAGGTGTGATTACGAGAAAAACACCAAATGGGGTTCAAAGGTATGATGTATATGGTTGATATTGATTGAAAATTCATTATTGAGACCAAGTTTAGAATTTTAAAGTTTCATTATTTGCAGTTGGGTTTTAGATATGGGTCTCTAGTGGAAGACTATTTTACAGCATATTTGCAGAAAACGGAAGGGTGGAAGAGTGTATTCTGCAATCCAAAGAGGGCTGCTTTCTTAGGTGATGCGCCAATGAACCTTTTGGACGCTGTAAATCAAGTGAAAAGATGGGCTATTGGGCTTCTTGAAGTGACATTCTCAAAGTATAGCCCACTTACATTCGGCGTAAGGTCCATGGGCCTTCTCATGGGCATTTCTTACTGCCACAATGCATTTTGGGCCTTTTTGTCATTTCCTGTCACTCTATATGCCTTTCTCCCCCAATTCGCTCTTATCAATGGCGTCTCCATCTTTCCTAAGGTACATTCACATCCAACTTTCTTCAAAAATTATTTCGTACATTATTTTCTTTTAATTTCGTCTTCGTCAACTTTTAACAACTGTCAAATAGATTTTCAAACTTTCAATTTTCGCGTGATTGGGTATTTTTAAAAAAAATAAAAATAAAAACAAAATTAAAAGTTCGGTGTTTTTTTTTAATAGGAAAGTTAGCGTCTTGTTCCACCAAAAGTTCAATTTTAAATATAATACATCAACTAAAACTAAAATATATACATAAAAATACATCTGATCTTCGCTCTTTATTACAAAATGCCTAATTCTTTCGATAATATTAACCTCGATCTTTCATAAATATTTCAAATCTATTTTAGAGTAGAACATAAATCAACTAAAATTTTGAATTAAAATTGGAACTAGGTGTCTAATATTGATAACACTTGAATTTTTAGTTTATATATATATATATATATGAAAGATAAGTGTTATATTACACTTTTTTTTAAAAATAAGAAATAATTTGTATAATTTAGCCCTCAATTAATTTTATTTTATTATTATATTATTATATTGTAGGATACAAAATTGAAATTGAATCGTCTATTAATAGATTTCTATAATAACATTAGACATTGACAGTTAAAAATCGAAGAACTAAATAAAACACAAACTGAACACTAAACTTATAACTGAATTTTAATGATCTGAAATATGATTATTTGATAGGTTTCAGATCCATGGTTTGTATTGTATGCATTCCTATTCTTGGGAGCTTATGGACAAGACCTTCTTGAATTCATATTAGAAGGAAATACATTCCAAAAATGGTGGAATGATCAGAGAATATGGAGCATTAGAGCTCTTTCTAGCTACTTTTTTGCATCGATTGAGTTCTCTTTGAAATCCTTTGGAATTTCTACCTTTGGTTTTAATGTTACTAGTAAAGTAAGTGACCAAGAACAAAGCAAGAGGTACGACCAGGAATTGTTGGATTTTGGAACTCCATCATTAATGTTCTTGCCGATGGCCACGGCAGCCATCCTCAACTTCGTCGCCGGACTCATCGGAATTTGGAGATTATTGGGTGGCGCGTGGGAACAACTCTTCCTTCAAATATTGTTAGTTGGATTTATAATGGTGAATTGTTGGCCACTTTATGAGGCAATGGCATTTAGGAACGACATAGGAAAATTGCCATCCAAAATTACTTTTTTGTCCCTTTTACTCACTTTGCTTCTTTGCTCTTTTGCTGATTTGAGACAAGAAGTAGAGTCGTAAAGTTTGAGAAATTCGTGAACTCTTGAGATCCAGTCTAAGCATTAATAAACCATAAAATTGATGTTTTTGTTTCTTTCGTCCAAAAAGACATCGACATAATTCCACAAATATTTAGGAAACATCATAACACGCTTCCAAATTTCATATTTCAGAAAATAGAGGGAAAGAGAGCAGATTACAAAACTTTAATCACATAAATCTCTTAACATATTGATATTGTTCTAATAGATATAAACTTTAAATTTTTTCAGCCAAGAGTTTATGGATTCTAACAAAATCCAATTTACAAACGATACCAAACTCTTTCAAAGCAAACTTCACAATTAATTCTGCATCTCACAAACACTTCAAAAAGAAGTTTTTTTTAGAAAAAAGGTAATAAAATTATATGAGCATATCTTTAATCCCTCATCCAGTGAATATTTTCAGTAATCAAATATCAACATCAGGTAAGTTAAGGCTAAAATTTTCCAGATAGCCTAAGAAACATCCTCCTCATAAAGCAAAGCAGTGAACCAACAACGTTCACCTCCTAAGGCCCCCTTTGTTTTTGACGTGATAAATTTCCATAATGGAATAACCCATCCACCTGCTTCAACATCTCAAACATACAAATAAGAACAGCTATTGTTAATGGTTAAATTGTAGACCATAGGAAATAGATTCTCGAGTGAATCGTTAGGAATACAGTGGTTCTCAAATAGATTCCATGAAATTCGATGTTTTCCATCTATAATGTTTACAGTTCTTTTTCCTTTTTCTTCTTAAAAAAAATACTAAATTTTGATTCCAAAATGAACCGATCAGTTGAAAAGATGGATGGTTGGCCACCCCTTTTATGTTTCTCAGAAGTTGTAAATACAAAATACCCAACTCACGGTCATGTGTGTATGTGCGCACTGATGACGGGAAATTAGATGTCAATTACTCAATAACTAAAATTCCATGGACGCAATATGTGATGCATGTCCTTAATGTATGCGTTGATTATCATGCGTCGTGGTCATGCGTTGGAATGTCTTTGCGTTAACAAATGTATGCGATGACCATGCATTCCTGTCACAAGTTTTCTTATGCTCACGCCAAGTATAACGCGAACGCAAGTTTCTTGGGTGATCTGAGGTCGAACTCAGTGATTTGTAGTTAGATGAATGCGGTAATATGCTTGCGGCGGTTTGAATAAAAGAATGATGGAGGGGTTGCTAAGCTAACACTACTCCTACTCCTAACTAACAGACAATGCAATGAGAATATGAATGAGAGGTAGAAACACGACAACTCTTGACATAAAACAAATGAATGGGAAAATAGATAAAATGTGAGGACGTCTTCATCGCAACCCTAAACTTGACTGCAAGGGCAACCTCAGCCAACACAAGCTATGCGATCATGCTACACACACTTGAGCCTAATTCTAGGACGTATGCAATGTATATACGATAGTGCCGAGAAGCCTATACCTGCCTAAACCCCTATAGCCCGCTCACGTGCTCTTGCCGCATGAGCGTGATGGCCACATATCACCACCATATCCTACTTCCTGGACACATGCAATATCCTATCTGTAGGGTGCATACACTGTGTGATGGGAAACGGAGCTTATTCCTAAGTCTCCATTCTTGCTTATGCAAACCTGATCTAGCTCTTCCAAGCATCGATTTTAACCTAGCTCTCTCGAGTCTTAGGTTCTTTCTTTAGACTCTCTCCCGAGTAGCTTTAAAGGTGCAGTGGACGCATACATAAGAAAAGGTAACCACATAAACTTGGCTAACGTAAGATTATTTCTATCTCTAATGAATACTTGCTTACATTGCTTAATGTGACCAACCACTTACCCTCCCGGGCAGTTAGTTGTTGTTGACTTTACTCGTAGACAAGTGCCGTGTTAGCTTCACACTAAGCAAATAAAGTTTTCTCGCACACTCACGCAACGCACACCTCTTGGTGGTTTGCTACATGCTTCGTATCTCCAATCCACATGACTAAGTATGCAATACTCTAGCAATCTCACTAAGTGATGCAATAAAAGTTAAAGATGCTAAGTAAAGAAAGATGGAGATGGAATCGAAGGAAATACATAAATGCATTGAACACATAATGTATTAATTCCTTAATCACAAAATATAATACAATACAATATAAGAAAAGAAGAGAAAATGAAATGACCGGCTAGAAGCAATGACTTGCTTCCAGCGGATGTGAGTCAAGGCTGCCGATGGTGCCATGGATGGGCGGTGGAATTGACTCTCTCGAGATCTAACTCTGGTCGAAGGCTCCGGTCGTCACTCGGAATGGAAAAAGGAGATGAAGAACTCTCAAGCTTTCTTCTCACGCATTAGTCTGGATCGCGGGGAGAACCCTGATCTGCCCTAAGGCGAACCTCAGGCGAAAACCCTGGACAAGTTGAAATTCTGCTCATCGGCTTCTTTATATAGATCTTGGATTGCTGAAAGCATTAATGGACTACCCTGATTCTGACATTCACGGCACGTTAGTTTTTTTCTGAATCTCTGCTACTAACGGTATGGTAGGTGAAATGTCAACATTAGCTTTTGATTTTCCCAAGATGTATGTTGATGCATTCATTCCACCAACCTTGCGTTGATCCCTCTATTATGCGTTATCGTGTAGCCGCAATTGTTCAGTGACCGCATTCACTTAATACTGCAACTTCGACATGATGATCGCAATCACTTGACGAGCGTAACTCCCATGTGATGGACGCATGAGGTCGATTACCGCAACATCCATGCGTTGATCGAACATGTTTGCTTTTGCGATGGAGAGTTTCTCCGCATGCGATTGTCTATGCGATAGTCCGGCTTCCGCGTTTGCGTCCACTTCCTATGTTAGCTACAAAAATAGACAATTCAACGCATAATAATGGGTTAGCCAAGATTCTCAATGTTGAACGCCGCAAGCTCATTTTCTCATGAATTCCTAACATAATTGCCGCATAATCTACTTAACAGCCTTCATAATT
This sequence comes from Benincasa hispida, assembly GCF_027475165.1. Lineage (NCBI taxonomy): Eukaryota > Viridiplantae > Streptophyta > Magnoliopsida > Cucurbitales > Cucurbitaceae > Benincasa > Benincasa hispida. The sequence continues at coordinate 80,044,936 of NC_143478.1, read as the reverse complement.
CTAAATAAAAGGCCTAAGATGACATGCATTTCTACATGTCATCACACCCTCAAACTTAGAATCATGTTTGTCCTCAAGCATGTGTTATACTCAAGAAATTCTAAATCACCTTCTTGCTTTCCTTTGCAATGATCGACTTCTCAAAATATAATTTACTCATGCCTCTAACTATCGCCACAATGCTCTCCTCCACTTTGACTGCTTCTTCAAAAAGATCTTTTCTAAGTTTAGATCCAGCAAGCCTTTGCTCAAAAACTTTTTATTCATTCACCACAACTTTGCGTTTAGCTTTTGAGAATGCGTTCGTTCAAAACATTTAAAAAATTTGCGATTACTTATTCGAATGCGGCGTCGAACCTGGTTACGCTCTTCGTTTTGGCTTACCCCTACGTGTGTCATGCGGGCATCCAACTTTGGTTGCATTCCATATTCAACTCAACTCTTGTCTTGCTTGATTTGGCTTGCGCCGGACAGAAGAGTTGCGCTTATGCGTTGATCCTGACAACTTACCTTCATTTTGGCTTGCCCCCACGTGTGTCATGCAGACATTTAACTACGGGTAAGTGCCTTTCACAACTCAACTCTTATCAATATGGGTTTCCCCATTGCGTTGACAGTGGAGTTATTATTCTAAAAAATTCTCTTCACTTTTTTGTTTCAAATGATTGCAATGTAATGAACGCAATTCTCCGAGACCGCTGCCACCCCCAAACTTAGAGGTTGGTAACTCACCGCAAAGCTAAAAACAAACTTACAGGAATGTGGTAATAAATGTTTGGGCAAAGGTTTACACAAAATAAAACTTAAGACTTTCAAAATTTGAAGAAGCTAATAAAAATAAGGAACGGCTTGCGATGATTAATTAGAAGATGCGATGAATTATACGTACCATCATAGAAACATCGCAAAGCAACGCAATCGAGAAAATAGGATTTCAAAAGGATAATGCATAAAAGATAACAAGAAAAGAGCCTTAGGCGGAATAACGCATGCGATCATGCGTTGGAATCCACATGATCAAAGCCATGCGTTGAAAGATGAAAGGAATTCTTTCGTTGTATTGCACACCGAGGAGACTTATTTGTCGCACCTGCAAGGAGCAAACGCACCACAACCAAAGAAACAACCGCATATCCAAAATAACAATAAAAAAAAATAACCTAAACTATGAAAGCAAGATGAAGATAGAGTAGAAGACGTCCCTGGAAAATTTGGAATGTTGTCACTGCAAGGAGTCTTCCATCCAGGAGATTGCTCTCAACTGCTTAGGCCAAAAGCTTGTCCTGACCATTGGAACTTCCGGCAATTGTTGGGTGCATGTTGGCCACCATGTGCTTAGAATTACCTTCAGCTCATGCGATTGATTGCCCTTCTACCTTGGGGTCAATACTGGCTTTCGACGCATCGCCTACACTTCAATATTGGTTGCAACCTGGTTGCACAAGCTGCAATACTCCCAAGATAAAAAGGTTGCCTGCAAAGACACAAAACTCAACAAACAATTAGTTGCTAAGTCCCCGACAATGGCGCAAAAAACTTGATGACAGAAAATTAGATATCAATTACTCAACAACTAAAATTCTGTGGACGCAATATGCGATGCATGTCCTTAATGTATGCGTTGATTATTATGCGTCGTGGTCATGCGTTGGAATGACTTTGCGTTAACAAATGTATGTGGTGACCATGTATTCCTGTCACAAGTTTTCTTACGCTCACGCCAAGTATAACACGAACGCAAGTTTCTCGGGTGATCCGAGGTCGAACTCAGCGGCTTGTAGCTAGATGAATGCGGTAATGTGCATGCGGCGGTTTGAATAAAAGAATGATGGAGGGGTTGCTAAGCTAACACTACTCCTACTCCTAGCTAACAAACAATGCAATGAGAATATGAATGAGAGGTAGAAACACAACAACTCTTGACATATAACAAATGAATGGGAAAATAGATAAAATGTGAGGACGTCTTCATCGCAACCCTAAGCTTTACTGCAAGGGCAAGCTCAGCCAACACAAGCTATGCGATCATGCTACACACACTTGAGCCTAATTCTAGGACGTATGCAATGTATATACGATAGTGCCGAGAAGCCTATGCCTGCCTAAACCCCTATAGCCTGCTCACGTGCTCTTGCCGCATGAGCGTGATGGCCATATATCACCACCATATCCTACTTCCTGGACACATGCAATATCCTATCCGTAGGGTGCATACACTGTGTGATGGGAAACGGAGCTTATTCCTAAGTCTCCATTCTTGCTTATGCAAACCTGATCTAGCTCTTCCAAGCATCGATTTTAACCTAGCTCTCTCGAGTCTTAGGTTCTTTCTTTAGACTCTCTCCCGAGTAGCTTTAAAGGTGCAGTGGACGCATACATAAGAAAAGGTAACCCCATAAACTTGGCTAACGTAAGATTATTTCTATCTCTAATGAATACTTGCTTACATTGCTTAATGTGACCAACCACTTACCCTCCCGGACAGTTAGTTTTTGCTGACTTTATTCATAGACAAGTGTTGTGTTAGTTTCACACTAAGCAAATAAGGTTTTCTCGTACACTCACGCAACGCACACATCTCAGTGGTTTGCTACATGCTTATCTCTAATCCACATGACTAAGTATACAATACTCTAACAATCTCACTAAGTGATGCAATGAAAGTTAAAGATGCTAAGTAAAGAAAGATGGAGATGGATTCGAAGGAAACACAAAAATGCATTGAACACATAATGTATTAATTCCTTAATCACAAAATGTAATACAATATAATATAAGAAAAGAAGAGAAAATGAAATGACTGGCTGGAAGCAATGACTTGCTTTCAGCGGATGTGCATCAAGGTTGCCGGTGGTGCCATGGATGGACGGTGGAATTGACTCTCTCAAAATCTAACTCCGGTGGAAGGCTCCGGTCGTCATTCGGAATGGAAGAAGGAGATGAAGAACTCTCAAGCTTTCTTCTCACGCATTAGTCTAGATCGCAGGGAGAACCCTGGATCCGCCCTAAGGCGAACCTCAGGCGAAAACCCTGGATAAGTTGAAATTCTACTCATCGGCTTCTTTATATAGAGCTTGGATCACCGAAAGCATTAATGGACTGCTCTGATTCTGACATTCGCGGCGCGTTAGTCCTTTTCTGAATCCCTGCTGCTAACGGCGTGGTAGGTGAAATGTCAACATTAACTTTTGATTTTCCCGAGATGTGCGTTGATGCGTTCATTCCACTAACCTTATGTTGATCCCTCTATTATGCGTTATCGTGTAGCCACAATCGTTTAGTGACCGCATTCGCTTAATACCGCAATTTCGACACGATGACCGCAACTCCCATGCGATGGACACATGCGGCTGATTACCGCAACACCCATGCGTTGATCGAACACGTTCGCCTTTGCGATGGAGAGTTTCTCCACATGTGGTCGTCTATGCGGTAGTCCGACTTCTGCGTTTGCGTCCACTTCCTACGTTAGCTACAAAAATAGACAATTCAACGCATAATAACACATAGTAATGGGTTAGCCGAGATTCTCAATGCTGAATGTCGTAAGCTCATTTTCTCATGAATTCCTAACATAATTGACGCATAATCTGCTTAACAACCCTCATAATTCTAAATAAAAGGCCTAAGATGACATGCATTTCTGCATATCATCACGCGCGTGGGTGGGTGTGTATGTTTATCCACACTACAAGAAAAGTTAGTTAGTGGCGCACAAAAAACATTACTGAAAGTCTAAAAAAGTCACTAAAGGTATTAATAACACGTAGAAGCACGTCACTGTAAATGTCGTTGTTGCCACGTAGCTAAAGGTTTTAGTGGCATGTTTAGCACGTGCGGCTAGAAGTAACCTTTTACCGACGCATGGACGTCATTAAATATTGACTTTTAGTAACATTTTATTTGTCACTATTTATCTTATACAGTGACACTAACATTTTGTCACTAAAAGTTATGTTTTAGCAACATATAAGACTGTTGCTAAATGTGGATCAATGGTCATTACAAGTATCTTTTGTAATATATTTAAGCATCGGTAAAATTAATAATTTGTGCCACTATAAATTTTCGGATGCTTTTTTTTAAATACAATTTACTGATGTTATAGAAAATGTCGGTAAAAGTATTTTATTAATTATAAAAATAATACATAATTTAATATATAAACCTATTATAAAATTTAAAATATAATAATCTTTTGAGCCAATCAAGAATCAACTAATCAATTATATTTAAACCAAAAGTTATAACTGAAGATACATATTTCCAATATCACAGGCCATCATTGGAAAAAATGAAATAATACTAACTTCAATATCACAGGCCATCATTGGAAAAAATGAAATAATACTAACTTCAATATCACAGACCATCATTGGAAAAAATGAAATAATACTAACTTTGCTACAAGTTATATCAACCAACTTCGATAATATAAACAAATTTAGTATCAGCACTAGCTATCACAAAAAGAACACTAGCTATCACAAGTTTTCATTACAAAAATTCCAACCGAATGTCTTTGAAGCATTGCAATGTCATTGTGAAAAAATGTACAAAATACCAACACCAATTCTATCCATTTCCATCTCCAAATGAACTTAAACATCTTGTGCAGGAGACTATCGAGACATCAAAGCTGACAAACAAAGAAGTAAAATATGTAAGCACGTGAGGGATAAAGAATTGATGGATGACCTCCAAATGTCATACTAAAAGGAACCAAACAAAGTAATTATCCTAAATACGATTGGGGCGGGCAGAGGGACTCAAAAGCATAACCATATTCTAAATATCAATAACAAAATTATGCAAAACATAGAAAACTCATGCTAAACATGGCCAATTCAAGAAAACTCATTAACATAGAACATAACACAAACAAGAAAACTCATACTAGATGGATGACTTCTTACATAGAGCATGGAAGAAATTTGACAACTCTGATATAGTTATAGAAATATCCTTATGTAGATATGGCCGAGTGCCAATTGGGAGAAGTCTTTGTAATAAAACATGAAAATCATGACTTTTCAAACCAAAGATTCCTTCACATTAACACACCAAGATATGTTGGAAGTAAAACCGTCGAGAAACGTCACAGATTTCAAGAATGTACAAAAGTTCACCTTTTCAGCAGCAGTTAATGTGTAGGATGCATGAGGCTTGATACGCCTATTTCCAATTTCTTGTATGTGAAGCTCCTTTCTTATTTTCAAGTTAGCTAAATCCTCATGATCTTTAATGGTGCCTTTAGTCTTCCCATTGATATTTAATATTGTACCCATCAAATTATCACATATGTTTTTCTTAATATGCATCACATCAAATTTATGACATACTTTAGATATTGGCAATAAGGAAGATGGAAAAAATATGCTTGTTTTAGTCCAGTTGTGCTCACTAATTACCTTTTTTCGTTTCACATCGCGTCTTGTAGGATTCTTGCTTAACATAGAAAACTTATTGAATTCAATTGGTACCAATCATTAAAAACCACCCTGTACTATATTCAAAGTGAGGAAAAGAAAACTAAATATAGTTGTTGCACTACTAGTAAAAATCTACTTTACCAAATTTTCTATTTTCCATGAATCTAATTTAAAGAAAGATTGAAAACTATCCCTAAATTCTTAAACTTAACTTTACTTTTAAGGATTTTGTACAAAGGTTCTCAATTCTTTATCATCTTATCTTCAATATATAAGAAGCATTTCTCAACAAATAAAGAAACTAATAGGTATTAATCTAAATAACCAAACCCATGTGTTATTGAAATTAGAAATTAAAACTTGTTAAGTTCTGAAATGCATCCAAAAAGTGCGTTTTCTGGGCTTAGACTTTAGTTAGTTTTATGCTTAATTTGATCTTTGATCCTTTTATTGTTTGATTGTAAGAAATCGAGCAATTGGATGAGAACAAGCAATTTTGGAAGGCTAATGACCAAAATACCCTCAAGAAGGTCAAAGTTTTGACCTAAGACATTGATCAATGGAGAAAAAGGAAAGAAAATTGGGAAATCGAATGTAGGGCAGAGTTGAACAAGCATTGCAGTGCTGCCTCATGATCTTGCTGAAGAAAATCGTGCATGAGAATTTCCATGAGCAGCGGAAGGATCTTTCCAAATTTCAATCATATATGAACATCCACAATTACAGTCACAAACGGAAACAATAGGCTATGCGCAAAATAGAAATTACAACATGCTTTTCTACAGATCAAGGGAAATAATTAACCATAGCTTTAAAGACTTATCTTGAAGATCCCTCGATCACGAACGCTTGATCATAGCAACACGGCAACACACGAATGCTTGTACACCACGACCGCTACACAGTACGTTCAAAGCAAACTCGAACACTGCGATCTTCAAGATCATGAACACCCCGAACACCATGAATAGCCTTTACAGAACCTTGATTGTGTCGAGTTGAGTATGACACCAGCAAAAAGGTTACCTTGGTATTCTCAGTGTGAGAATTTAGAGTGTAGGCTCTGTGTGGACTTGTTAGAGGATGAGATCAAAGGAGAACAATCGTGTAAACGATTGAGCAAGTGGGAGATGTCAAAGCCTATCGTATAGGATGATGCCCAATCGTTTAACAAAAGCTATGCGATCATTTAGCTCATCGACCAGCTGTGAGTATATCGTATAGAAACTCTCCACAATCGTCTAGTCTCTCCAAGCTTTCGTTTAGTAAATCTAATTTACTTGACAACCTTTTGTGAGAAATTTTCGAGATTAGAAATCTCAAATCAACCTTCTTACTAAAATTAGGAAAACATTTTTCCTTTTATCTCACGGTTACCATTAAACCACCAATAACCTCCCATTAAATTGGTTATTAGAGAAAAATAGATAATTATCCAATAATTAATTTTATTATAAATATATATGATAACCAACTTACCATACTATATTTATAACCTATAGTTTTAATATTTCATCTCATGAAACATACAAACCATAGTTCCTTTTCTATTCCATGGCACTTAATCTTCACTAGATGTATCTCATACATCATACCGATCATATCATATATAATCGAAATACCTCTTGCCAATTTGAACATTTCAAATCAACCCCAAGAACTGATTCTCAACTTGAATCAATTGAGCTACCAAGAGGACTTTATGGACCGGTAGCTCGAAGTTCCAACGGTACATGAATAACTGACTAAGCTCTTTAGTCACAAAATCTACCATCCGTTAACTGTCAGGCACTCCACTAAAGACTGACAGTTGAACTCTTCTTACTACAGATATATTATGTGTCCATCTTAACCAATCAACAATGCAACAACCCTTCACAGATCGCTCGTAAGTACAGCTCGGCCAATAACCGTTATATCCTTGTAGGTACATCTAACTCTTTAAGTACCATTGATCTCTCTAATGAACATAAGTCATAGTCCTACTATGACTGAGTCCTCTCTTCCAAAGAGAAGCTATGGCTATTACGTTCAAGCCCCCGAATCAGCCCTTAAGGGAGCAATCTATCTACTTACCTCTACTTCGGGGAAGGAGTGAATTTCATCTTGTGTAACTGAGTTCCCAACTCCTAAATTAGACAAGTCCTCAAAAAGGTAGATATGTTGAGTTGGCAATCTGGCCACTCTCACCCATACTAATCAAAGGACTACCCTCAAAAGCAGGAGTTCCTAAAACACTCAGGATTGAGGTCATGTCACCTATGGTCGTTTAGGTGAGATGTAAGTCTCCAGTATCAACAACGTTATATACAGAGACGAATCATATCGTGGTCCGGTCTTATAAAAACTCTTTGTATAGGACACCCTGCTCACATGTCTCCACATGAATGGTCAGGATCTACCATTTATAGTAGTTTACAATACTTGCAAACCCTTACAAAGCAAGCCGTATCCGTAATGTCACCAAGTCACCAGGATCAGGTATCCTACCTTAATTCTTATACTACAGACCTATTTAGGTCATCACTTAAGGAATGATCCACTTGTATATCTCATGTACATGCTTAAGTTTACATACAATAACCTTGGAACTTTGTTTATTGAATATAAGTAAATGCCAGAATGAAATAACACTTATTTTATTCATAAACAATGTATATATTACAAACAACGAGACTCCGAGAGAATTAGGACACCAATCCCAACAATCTCCCACTTGTCCTAATGCCTCGGGAGACTAATGCACAATACAAGATACAAAACATGTACAATATACAATATACAAAAGCTGCGAACCGATAGTAGGTAACTTACCTTGATATTAAGCCCGAATATCAAGAAATTAAACTTCCCTCTTGGCTTTGAAAATCTTGAATCAAGGGCGCCTAAACATAAAGCATACATAACCTTAATGTCAACTTTAAGGCCCAACCCCAATATATACATTACCAAAAATTTAATCCACCTACCCAACACGTGGTTTACTCCAAACCACTACAAAATTCTACCAAGTACTCCAACCTAAACATAAACAAGAACCAAATATTAAAATTTAATTTATAACAATTATTCCCAAACTTCACAAGTCGCAACGCCTTAAAATCTACCAAAAATCACTATTGATATTGTTGAACAACACACTTGTAGCTCCAAAACTTCTTTCAACCTTTCAAACAAAATGGGTAACTAATCAATTAACCAAATCCCAATAGGCATTTGAGACCCATTCAAGATAATCCAACAAAACTACCAAACTCTTACCAAAATCATGTTTTCAGCGAGGCGTGGCAAAAATCTGGTGAACAGACAGTTGTGAACGTCAATAGGGTGACTAAACGACGACGGCGCGGCTGCCGTTGTGCTTCAATAGAGAGACGGTGCATCACCGACGTGACTGATCAGAGAGAGGGAGAATCAAGTGTCGGTGGCTGGACTTCAAAAACGGAGGCACGGATGTGGATGACGGGTGGCGCGAACGAAACAGAAAGAGGGAATATAACTTCTCATATATACATATATTTTTTTTTCCACAACTCCCTAACTCCCTCATTAATTTAAATAACCCATAATAAGATAAACCCGAAAATTAACTTAATTCCAAATCTCCAAACCACTTATCATTTATTGTACACCCAAAATTAAAATTTAGTTTTTTTCCTTCCAACCACAAAATCCTGAATTAACCTAAGATAAAATAAAATAAATTTACCTTAAAATTTTGGGACATCACACCATCATCATCAGACATTTTAAACCTTGAAGTCTATATATACACAAAATTTATGCATTTATCAAAATTTAATAATTTAATTGACGTAAGTTTCCTACGTGTGAATTCCTCTCTAAAAGAAACATACAATTTCACTTAGGGCAAAATGACTAAAGAAAAAATTATTGTTTTTTTAAAATCATTTTTATTTTAAGTATTTTGATAAAAATTATTTAAAATATATTAGAAAGTATTTCATAAGCTATTTTAAGTAGGGATGACAATGGGATCGGGTTGGAGGGGGACAGGGATGTATTCCCCATCCCTATCCTCGTGGGGATTTTTAATCTCTGTCCCTGCCCCATTCCCCATTTGGGAGGGGGTGTCGAGGTAGGGATTGGTGAATCCTCGTTGGAGGATTCGGGTCCCTACGAGGAAAAATCTCACCTTTTATTTTATTATTTTTATTATTTAAAATTAACTAAATTTAGTATTTACATTAAAATGGTAAATTTTACGTAAGAAATTAGCATTATTGTTACATATATTTATTTAAATTAATAAGTAAAAAATATTTTAGTGTTTTTTTATTATAAATTTATAAAAATTAAATTTATTATATTCAAAAATTAAAATTAGAAAACAATAACTAAAACAGTAATTATGTGTATGTATGTATGTATGTATGTATAAACAATTAAAAAATTCAGGGCGGAAGCGGGGGTCGGGATCCCCTCCCCATCTCACATTGGGGATCCAATTTAAATTTCCGATTTGACCTTTGTATCCAATCAAACTAGAGATTTTTCGTCTCGATCGAGTTGGAGACTTACAATAAATTTTGTCATCCTTGATTTTGTGTGGTTTACACCAATTTTTTTACCAAATAAATTATTTTTAAAATTAAACACTTGGAAAATAAAAAAATTTAACCTAAAATTTAAAAATGTGAATAATAATAAATTTCCTCCCCTGAGTCGGGTTGTTAAATTAGAGTAGATGGGCCGGGGCGGGCAAGGATATCGGGTCGGATCAGGCCCAAATTGGAGCCCTAGAGAAAGTGAAATTCCTACTTGAAGAGCAAGTAAAGAGAGCAACAAAACTGACCATTTCCATTCCAATTTCAGCAGAGAGATTCAGAGGAAGAAGACGAAGATCGCCATGGATCCGAAGCTAACTGAGGTATCGCAGCACTTCGAGCGCTTCAAAGCTGCTCTTGTTAGGCACGATTATGATTCTTGTAACAATCTCCTCTCTCAGCTCAAGGTATCCGATTTCCTTTCTGAACCCTAATGTTTCTCCCAATTAATCCTCTGCTCACTACCTCACTCTAGTTTCGGCCTTTTTTCTTCTTTTCTCGAGGAGTTTAGGTTTTCTGAAATTTTTATTTCATTTTCTTTTTGCAGGTTTTTTTGACTGGATTCAGAAGTCTTCCACCATTGTTTGAAGATACGCCCAATGCTGTCCATGAATTGACGGTAGCTAGTAAGAATGTCACGCCATACTCTATGCCCTACTTTTGTAGCTCTTTTTTGCTGGCCTATATTTTTCTGCATGAATAATTTGCTGTCGCCTGGATCTTGAAATTTCTCAGCTGGAGAATTATAATATGGTTCATGTAATTTCATACTTCATAGTAACAGATGAAGACTTATGTTTGTGTGGAACTTGCTAATTAATTTTTATTTAATTTCATGATTTGTGACTGTAAGCTACCACCCGTACCAAAAGTTTAAGCTATTAGATTAAGTTAAATTTATCAAATTTTTTAAAAAGGTCTGTTATCTACAACGATAAGATTATAGATGACCAATACCATACTTGATGAAAATTTGGATAACATTTAATGAATTATTGAACCAATTTTACTCAGAAATAAAAAGTGCGAAATATGGGATATGAATTTCATAAATTGATTAACTATCTAATAAAAGTTGGAGAGACACAAGAACTACACCACTTGGTCATGAGCAAATAATTTAGGTCCGTTTGATAAGGATTTCATTTTTAATTTTCTGTCTTTGGAATTTATGCTCATTTCCTTCTTATATACTTACCGTAGTTATCATATTTCTTTAAGAAGCATTTGATTCTTAGGTCATTTTCTAAAAACAAAAATAAGTTTTTAAAAATTACTTTTTTTGGTTTTTTGAAACTTGGGTTGGTTTTTTAAAACATTGGTAGAAAGTGATTACAAAACAAAGGAACTTAATGTAGTGAAAGTAGAGTTTACAAGCTCAATTTTCCGAAAAGTAATGTTTACTAAACGGGCCTTATTTCTGGATCATTGTATATTCTGATGCAGAATCTTCTATACGAAAGAGTTTGTTATCTGCGTGGGACTTTGGTTTCTTTCCCCTTTCCTTCTCTAAATTTAAATCTTATACATTTTTCTTTTCTTGGGGTCTTCAGGGGATATATATGAGCATGCTGTGTTGCTTAGTGTGAAGGTGGAGGATCAAGATGCATTTGAAAGAGATTTCTTCCAATTGAAGCCTTACTATACTGATGCTCGGTATGTTTTTGTTTTTTGTTTTGTTTTTGTTTTTTTTTCTTTCTCCCCCCGTCTCTCTCTCTCTCTCTCTCTAAATGAAAGTGAAATTTGAATTCTCATAATCTATCTAAATTATTACGGTTCTTTATTACCATGATATGTTGCTTGTTTATTTCAGATGGGTGGGTTGGGGTATGAAAATGTGTAGTATTTCAAATTCTTCAGTCGGTGCCTTTGGTTTGTTTTTCTTCAACTCGTCAAAGGCCCTCACCTTAAAGCTCAGGAGAAAATTCTTTGTTCATTGGTGTCTATCCTCCTCTGGAGGCTTTGAAAGAAATTATGTGATTTTTCATGCTCAAGAACCGAACAAGAATTTTTTTAAGGATCTGGTTGCTCCTTTTGCTTCTACTTGGTACCCTTTTTTTTTTTTTTTTTTTAATTATGACCTAATGCAGATTTACACCAGTTGGGCCTTCATTTTGTAACCCGTCGGTGTGGGGATATCTCGTCTCCACCTCCTTTATTATTTCTCTTTTTTAAAAATAAAATTTATGTTAAATGCCGAGATGAGAGTTAAATGATGTACTCCTTGCGAAAGAGTCTGTGGAATGGTTTAGTAAGATAAAGAGGAAAGTAGTGCAGATTTAACTGGAGTTCAATTGAACAATTTGATTATTTGTTCATTTAAAGCGAATTATCGTCAATGACAAAGTTACATATTGATATTATTTGCAATTATATTTCTTTTAGTTTGTCAGTATTCGGCTTTAAGTCAATGTGTTATCTTTCTTCTTTCATGTTGATGAGTTAATTTAATTCAACTGAACTGCTTTTAAGACGGTTGACTGAGAATGAATTGCAGCAGAGTAACAAATGGATCCTAACTTATCTGGAAAACATCTTCTATGAGTTCTCTTGAGATTCAAACCTGATGTATATAATTATAGGCCTGAGCTTCCTGTGGTTATCTTGCATTTTACCAGAATTGCCACATAGAGATTACTTGATGTTACATTTGAGTTTGAACTTTTGGATACAATTTTTTTCTCATGTAAGTTTGTTTTCTTGGAGCAGTAACCGCCTTCCTCCATCCCCTCAGGAGTATCCCATCTTGGGTCTCAACCTTTTGAGGCTCCTTGTGCAGAACAGAATTGCTGAATTCCATACTGAACTTGAACTTCTTTCCACCTCTGCTTTGGAGAACCCATGCATTAAACATGCTGTGGAGTTGGAGCAATCGTTCATGGAAGGGGCTTACAACCGTGTGTTGAGTGCTCGACAGACTGTGCCACATGAAACCTTTGGTTATTTCATGGACCTCCTTGCAAAGACTGTAAGGTAGCTCGTCTAAATATGGTCTCTAACTAATGTAATGATAGACGAGAAATCCCACTTCCTTCTAACTGCTTACTAAATTCTCTCTCTCTCTCTCTCTGTCTTCCTTGGGGTCACTGACGAGTGGAAGTTATATTTCGCTCTTAGTATTCATTCATACATTATGCCTTTTCTGCCATTTCCAGAGATGAAATAGCCGGTTGCAGTGAGAAGGCATATGATTATCTTTCAATAAGTGATGCACGCCAAATGCTGTTGTTTTCCTCAGACCAAGAACTTTTGGACTATGTCAAGGAGGTAAGCTCTCATTGTCTGTTGGAGTCTAGGAATGTTTGAAAATGATTTTCAAATAGTTAAAAATATCCTTGTAATGTTCAAAGATCACTTCGAAACATTTTCTTAATCATTCAAAATCAAAGATACTTTCATGTGTAATATTCATACAATCAAAATTGTTTGGAAGTGACTCTTGTCAGATTCTAAATTACCTTCAACCACGTCTCTAGTTCTCAATAAATCTACATGATCACTAAGAAGTTGTAGGTTAGACGAAGGTTCTCTTTACTGAATTGCAAAACATGTACCTTGAATTGCAAAGCATAATACCTTGATGTGGTCATGGTGGATGTAAAACTCCATTGGACTAACCTGCGGTATGAAGGTTAGGATTAGGAGTGATTGTCAAAAGAGGATATGCACCAGTTATTCCATGTCTTGCTCTTTCCATGTTTACACGATGCACTTGTTGATTACAATATTATGTTGTTTCGATGCAGGAACATCCCGAGTGGGAGATAACGAACGGTGTCGTATATTTTCAGAAGGCGAAAGAATCTGCACCTTGCAAGGAAATACCTTCCCTTCAACTTATCAACCAAACTCTCAGTTACGCAAGAGAGTTAGAGCGGATTGTATGAACCAGACTAGCAGCTTCTCATGATTCTCATCTGCTGATTTACAACATGACAAGGTTTATTACGGTTATCCCTCCCCCATCTTATGATCATTATGGGATTCTTCCATACGCAATTATTATTTTTGGTGACATCGGGTCAGATTTTCGTCAAGTTCTCTTGCTATTTTCATTATCATGAGATGAATGTTGCATCTATTTTCTAAGTGTTTGTTTACAATGCCATATGGTCGCCATCTAGTAAGATTCAAATGACAAGGAAGTCATTGTTTGATGATTCCTATGGTTTGGGATCTGGATTAAAATATGGTTTCAAACAATACATTGAAGCTCAAGTTCATTAAATGGGTTTGTTAGTTCACTTTCCCATATACAAATTCCCTTGTTAGACTACCCACTTCTACATAAATGTGGTGTATATATATAAACACAAATTTTTGCAGTTATTTAATCAAATATAAAACACGAACTTAGGTTTCTCAATTTCAGTGTATGCGAACTTAATAAAATTGTGAGAATAATATTAACCTTTCATTTAATAATACCAAATTAAGTTTAATACATTTTTACTTGTTAGTTATGTTTTGTTGTTTATATATCACGGAGTGTTTTTAGATTACAAGTCAGAGTTTGAAAATTAATAAAAGTAATTTTTGAATTTTTTTTTTGTTTCTGGAATTTGGAATGAAAATTCTGATAAAAACACAGTTTCTAAGAATAAAAATAAAAATTAAATGGTTATAAAGGATAAAATTAACATGAGTTTGAGTTAAGTTGGTAATATATCAACTTATTGTTTGGTTCACCAACTTTAAATGTTGGTGCAGTTGAGTTGGTATGTTTTACTAACTTATTCCAATTCATCCCAAATCTCTTGTCTTCCAAGGTTTTCAATGGCTCTACTCATTGGTATTGTCAATCTGGGTTTCAACAACCACCTCCGAATAACTCCAACGACCAATTCTGGACTTTGACAAATTTTGTGCGACCAACTTTGACAACCAATTCTAGGCTTTTGCAACCATCTCCGATGACCACCTTCGTGCTATTAACTTTGACGACTAATTTCAAGTTCTGACAACAAACTCCGATGACCATCTTTGTGCTACCAACTCTGACAACCACCTTCATAAGCTCCAAAACACCTTCGACTACAAACTCCGATAAAAATCACCTTCGATAACCACCTTTGAGGGAGTAACTCCGACGACCAACTCGGAGCTTCGATAACCACCTCTGACAACAAACTTCGACACTCAACTCTAATACCGCTTTCATGCGACTAACTTCAGGCTCAACAACCACCTTTGACTATAATCTTCCGTGAAAATCATCTTCGTTGATCAATTTTGACGACCACCTTTGTCCCACCAACTCTGGGATTTGAAAACCACCTCTGATGACAAACTTCGACAACCAACTCCAATACCACCTCAGGCCTTGACAATCACATTTGACTACAAAATTTCAACGAGAATCATCTTCGATAATCAACTTCGACAACCACTTTTGACTACTATAAGATTGATGATGGTTAAAGTATGTTGTAGGTTTGTTGATTATATAAAAAAATTATTTTGTCTATATCAAGTGCAATATTTATATGCAAAAATTTGTATTTTTGTTTAATTGAATTCACATATTAAATGAGTGTTAAGAATATTTAGATGAAAAGTATGAAAATACAACATAAAAAAAACTGAAAAATGAACATTTTTTTCTAGAACATTTTCCAACAAGAATTAGTGAAAAATAAAAATTTGTTCCCTGATGATCCTCCAAATTTAGAGGAATTGAAAGAAAAATTGTCGAAGAAATGTGGTGACATTCTATTGGCTGCTAAGATGATAAGGGAGATTTAATTATAAAAAAAAATAAACAAGAAATGAAAAAAAAATCATAATCTTAATAGTTAAAGTTAAACTATAAAATGATTAAAAGGTCAAATTCGAAATCCCTCACCTGTTACAAAATTCTGTAAATTTTGTTTTCAAAATTTAAAATATGTTATTTTTAAAAATTGAATTTCCATCATTTATACAGTTAATAAAGTGGTGACGCCATACAACAAATGAACACTTTAATAGAATTAAGGATAGTGTTTCCTTTAATTGTTAGAAAGTACCAAATTCCTACTGTACTGTACTTTTCTCCTTTTTATTTTGTTATCCATTTGGTATTCTTTTATTCAAATTAATGAAATTGGGATTTCATTAAAGGAAAGAAAAGTCAAAGGACAGATTATAAAAACATCTTTAAATGTATGTTACAAAAAAGGAAAAAAAAAATAGAAACAAATATAGATTGATTAAAATTAAACAAAACAAAACAAAACAAATCATTGTCAAATCAAATGAGTCTTTGAAAGAAAAAAGTAGATAAGATTTTTAAAAACCAATGCTATATTTATTAAAACAAAACGGTGAATGGAAGAATAGAATAAATGAAGTGCAATTTGTTGTCGGCGGTCGCGGCGGTGGAAGTGGCGGCGGGGCGCCGAGTCACGGCGGATGGGGGCGGCCCCCATGACTCTGGAAGGTTCAGAAGCTGTCTCAATCCGTACAACTTGTGCCCTTCATTGTCAACCTCGAATATTTTTCAAACCCTCTTGTGGCTTGCATTTTTTTTTTCTGGGGAATTTGGATATTTTTTATGCTTTTTCAATTTTTGGCCATTCAAAAAAAAAATCCCAATTTGCTATGGTCCCCATTTCAATTCATTCATCAATCAAATAGTTTCTCTCTCTCTAATTTTCTAATTCAATTTGATTCTCCTAATAGTGCACATACTAAGCTATTTTTAGGTTTTAGTTTAGGATAGTTTTGAGATATAATTTAGTTCTTTTATGTTTATATTTGATTATTTTTATAGATTTAGAGCATTTCAAGTATAATTGGAGTTTTTAATAAATTAATAGGCTAATTGAGCTGTGGAGACAAGAATCAAAGAGTCTTAGGGGAAAAAAATATCAAAGAATTGAAGTTAAAAGAAGAAAAATGGGTGAAAATGAAGGGTTGCAATGTCTCAAACATTTTGGTTGAGAGGGTAGAGTTTTAACGCTAAGCGATAATGAGAATTATTAGATAATTAGTATATGTTAGCTAATGAAGTCTTAACAACTGTCTTAGACTTTATTATTTCATGCAGAATATTTTTCTTTTCTAATCTAAAATTTTTATGCGGATTATATTTATTTTCTAATCTAAGAAATCTCAGCAGAAATATTTTGATCGATATTTTTCTTATTTATGGTGCATCTTATTTTGACAAAAAGGAAAATATTTTTAGGGGATTCTTTCCTTATTTGGCCTCAACTTTTAAAAGGCGAATTTTGTTCTTTGAGGGTTGCCGCATCAGTTGTTCATCGGAATAGTGCTTTTGATGATTTATCTTGACAACCAATTTGTTCTTAACAGTCGACTTGTGCAACATGGTGTTTTCAATTTTTGTCCACTTTATTCCGTTGTGCGTATCCTTTGGTTAAGTCATTCAAAGAACTTGGTAATAACATTTGTCTTAGGGAAAGCCTAAGGCATCGATGAAGAGAAGGGATTCTCGATCTTAGAGGGAGCCTAAGACTTCATTCTCGAGAAGGATTTCTTATCTTAGGGAGGACCTAAGATTCGTTAGTGAAAGGAGTTCAGAGGAGGAGTCTCACACATTGTCGAAAGTCTAAGAGTTCAACACTAATTATCGCATTTAGGGGGAGCCTAAGTATAATTGAGAGAGACTCTCACATCTAGGGGGAGCTTAGGTGACTTGTGAGTTGGGCTCTACGTGAATGACTGTAGTAGTTGATGTATTACAAATAAGTACTGAGTTGTAATTCCTTAACTCTTTAATATTAATGAATTCCTTAACTCTTGTAATTCTTGTGTGCAGTTACTTGTTTTCTCTTTGTTAGTATTTTGTTTTTATAATGATTGTCATTGTTTTCTGTTTAACATCAGTATTTCGAGTGACGAGTCAACCTATCACCTTTTCAATTGGTATCACAGCAAGTCATCTTTTTCTCAAGTGTTTCGATCATGAATGAAATCAAGGAAGGTGGCTCCACCATTCATCCTTTTGTCTTAGATGGGAGACAAACTATTCATACTGGAAAGCTCGAATGACTGCCTTTCTGAAATCGATTAATAGAAAAACATGGAATGTTGTGGTTACTGGATGGTCTCATCCAACCATCAAAACTGATGATAGGAAGGAAATCTTGAAACCTAAATTACATTAGCTAGAAGCAGAAGATGTGGCGTTCTTAGGGAATTCTCGTGCATTAAAAGCCATATTTAATAGTGTAGATCGCAATATAATCAGACTGATTAATACATGCATTTATGCAAAAGAAGCGTGGGATATTCTATCCATTGGTCATGAAAGAACTTCAAAAGTTAAAATGTCAATGTTGCAGCTGTTGACTTCAAAGTTCGAGAATCTCAAAATGCAAGATGATGAATCAATTGTTGAATTCAATGTTCAATTACTAGACATTGCTAATGAATCATTTGCTCTAGAAGAGAAAACTAAAGAAGAAAAACTTGCAGGAAAAGTCTTAGGTCTCTACCTATGAAATTTGATATGAATGTTACTGTATGTAACAGAAAGAACCGAGACAAAAATGAAGTTGTAGTCAGTTTATCGTTGTCGCCTCTTTCTGTTTTGTTTGTTGTAACCATCAAAGCTTCTTTCGTTGAAAATGAGAGCCTGTATAAAAGGAAAAGAATGAGAGAGTAACGAGTACGAGAGAGCAAGGCATTCATTCTGTAAAGAAGTTTTAAAGAAGAAGTAATAAAAGAGACCATCCCTTTTTACACAGTGGACGTAGGCCTTTGGCCGAGCTACTTAAATATTTGTGTTCTTTCTTTCTAAATGATTGTCTAGCTCCACTTTACATCGTCTATACGATCGTCTAATTCCTTAGCTATCATCTATACGATCGTATAGTTCTACTCAATTATCGTCTACCCGATCGTTTAGTGCTTCTTAGTATTGTCTACACAATTGAACTATCATCTAGTTCCTTAGAGCTTCGTCTACTTAATTGAGCTCGCATACAGTTAAACAATTGAAGAGTTTTGAAGCCTAAAGGATATAGTCTTCCCTGAGTCTTGAAGTGAAGTTGACCATTTATGCTGAGTAGTTTGGGTCTGCAAACAAGAGAATTATAGTTATCTGGGGCCACAAGTGGTATCAGAGCTCAGAAAATAACTCAATACAGATCCAAGATTTGAATTCTTGCATACAAAGATTCAGAAAAGTCAATCTTGAAGTTCAAAAATGGCTATAACCAAGTATGAAATTGAGAAGTTTGATGGAAAGACAGACTTTGAATTGTGGAAAGCTAAGATCAAGGTAGTGTTGGGACAGTAAAAGGCACTTCTGGCCATCACATACCCAACAAAGTACCCTAAAGCACTCACAAATGCAGAAAAAGAGAGAATAGAGGTAAATGCCTATGAAACTATTGTTTTAAATGTTACAGATAGTGTTTTAAGGCAGATAGTTGACCAGTAAACTGCTTATGATCTCTGGAACAAATTAAATGAGATCTGTCTCAAAAAAGATTTGCCTAATAAAGCTTTGTTGAGGGAAAGATTTTTCACATATAAGATGGATGCTGCAAAATTCCTCACAGATAATTTGAATGAAATTAAGAGATTGTCATCAGAATTCAGATCAATAAAAGACAACATTCAGGAAGAAAATGAGGCCTTTATCTTACTAAACTCCCTACCAGACTCGTTTAAAGATGTTAAAACAGCAATGAGGTATGGTAGAGAAAGGATCACTACAGAAGCAATAATTTCAGCAATCTGAGTTAGAGAACTAGAATTACAGATGAGCAAGAAAGATCAACAAGGAGGAGAAGGTTTGTTTTCAAAAGGGAAAACAAAGAAAATGGGAAGGGCAAATAGAATGGGGGTGACAAGTCTAAAATCAAGTATTATTTTTGCCACAAACTTGGACACATGAAGAAAGACTGTTATGCCCTGAAGAGAAAACTGAACCAATAGAACAGAGGAAAACAGACAGAGGCAGCTGTGGGAGAAAATTCCCTTCTGTATTCAGATGCCTTGGCAGCAACTGAAGAATGTGGTGAGCAGAATTTTATGGAGACTCAAGATTGGGTGATAGATTTTGGTTGTTTAGTCCATATGATAGCATCTAAAGAGTAGTTTTGTACCTACAAAAAGTGGGATGGAGGACTGATTTACATGGGAAATAATAATACTTGTAGGGCAGTTGGCATTGGGTCCGTTTCCTTGAAGCTACAAGATGGTTCAGTGAAGCTAATCAAGAACGTGAGGCATGTTCCTACCTTGAAGAGAAGTCTCCTATCATTGGGGATGTTTGACTTCAGTGTTTGTATTCATAGAGGAGTTGGAGGCACCTTTAAGATAATCAAAGACTCAAAGGTGGTGTTGGTGGCTATTAAAGCTAATGGCTTGCATGTCATTAAAGATGTGCAAATGACACAGTCAGCCTTGATGGCTTTAGATGAAAATCCCATAGAAGATGAGCTATGGCACAAGAGGCTATCTCATATTAGTGCGAAAGGGCTACAAGTTCTTTCCAAACAGGGGATTCTTCCTAAAGGTGTTGGAGACAGCTTGAAGTTTTGTGAACATTGCATCCTTGGCAAGGAAACTAGGCAAGGCTTCCCTAAAGGACAACATACTACCAGGGAGATACTTGAATATGTGCATTCTGACCTATGGGGTCCAACACACTCTCCTTCACTAAGTGGAGCAAGGTATTTTCTTTCTTTTGCTGATGATTATTCAAGAAAGAGTTGGGTTTATTTTCTAAAAACCAAAGGTGTTTGAGAGATTTAAAGAATGGAAAACCTTGATTGAAAAACAAAGCTCTAAACACATTAAACACTTGAGAACTGACAATGGTTTAGAGTTTTGTGGAGAAGAGTTTAACTTGTTTTGTAGAGAGAATGGTATTATAAGGCACAAAACAATGAGGTATAGACCTCAACAAAATAGAGTTGCAGATAGACTCAATAGAACAGTGCTTGAAAGAGTGAGATGTCAGTTGTCCAATGCTCTTTTGCCTGAGAAATATTGGGTAGAGGTAGTGTCCTACACAGTCTACACTCTAAATAGATGTTCACATCAGTCCATTGAGTTGAAAATACCAGAAAAAAGATGGACATGAAAGTCTCCCAAGTTGGAACACTTGAAGATATTTGGGAGTGTAGGGTATGCGCATCAAAACCAAGGGCTGTCAAGTGCATGTTTCTAGGTTTTACACCTGGAGTGAAAGGATACAGACTATGGCATCCTATTGAGAAGAGATGTATCAACAGTAGAGATGTTGTGTTTAGAGAAAATGAGATATTTATGATGTTCGAGCAACAACCTACACCTATGTCTAAGACCAATAGTACAAGGTTTGAGGTGGAGCCTCAAAGTGAACATGGAGCTTCTACTTCTTCTCAGAATCTAGAAGTTGAAGGTGAAGACACTATTGAGATAAGTGAATTTATGTCAAGTGAACAAGTAGAGACACAAGGAGATCTACAAAATTATTCCTTAGCAAAGGACAAGACAAGGAGAACCATTGTGCCCCCTGCAAGGTATCTAGAATATGACTTTGCTAGTGTTGCCATTTCACTAAGCAACAATGAACCCACTAGTTTTAATGAAGCAACTAACAACCCTGATGCTAGATAATGGATTGAGGCAATGAATTGATGAAATGAGGTCTTTCAACCTAAATATACCTGAAAACTAGTATCTTTGCTTAAAGGGTACAAACCTATTTCATGCAAATGGATATACAAGTTCAAAGAAGAAATTCCAGGGGTCTAAAAGTCTAGATTCAAGACAAGACTTGTTGCAAAGGGGTTCATAAAAAAGGAAGGGATTGATTATATAGAGGTCTTTTCTTCTATTGTAAAACATACATCCATTAGGTTACTCCTCTCCCTAGTTGTTCAAAAGGATTTGAAGTTGGACCAACTGGATGTGAAGATAACATTCTTACATGGATTTTTGAATGAAACTATCTATATGAAACAACCTCAAGGGTATGTGAAGAAAGGAGAAGAAGACTTGGTGTGTCTACTAAACAAATCAATCTATGGGCTCAAGCAGTCACCAAGGTGTTGGTATGACAGATTTGATGAAGTGGTCGCTAAATGGAATTCAAGAGAAGCTCCTATGACTGGTGTGTGTATACCAACTCTAAAAGCTTCAAAGAACCAATGTCTCTACTCCTATATGTAGATGACATGCTGTTGGCTGGAAGTTCCAAAGAAGTTTTAGGACAAGTAAAGGTTCTTCTAAAGAAAGAGTTTGACATGAAAGACCTAGGAGAATCTAGATGGATTCTTGGCATTGAAATCAACAGAAAAAGAAAGTAAGACAAACTATATGTAAGTCAAGTTGATTACTGTGAGAAAATACTTCATAGGTTTAAAATGGATGGTGCTAAGCCTGTTGGCACTCCCCTTGCACCTCATTTTAAACTCTCAGCTACTAATAGTCCAAAGAGTACAAATGAGGATCACATTAACCATATGAAGGTTGTTCCCTATTCCCAGGCTGTGGGATCTTTGATGTATCTAGTGACTTCAACCAGACCAGATCTGTCCTATGCTACAAGTTTGATCAGTAGATACATGGCCAATCCTGGTAAACGTCATTGGGAAGTAGTTAAATGGATACTAAGGTATTTTTGTTCATCAAAGGAAGCTCGAATCTTATATAAACAAAATGACCCCTCCAATGATGAAATGTATGGTTATGTGGATGTTGATTATGCAGGGGATCTAGATAGGAGACACTCACTATCTGTATATGTTTTCTTATGGGGAAACAATCTAATAAGTTGGAAGGCAAGTCCACAATCTGTTGTGGCCTTATCCACAACAGAAGCTGAGTTTATAGCTATGTCTGAGGCGTCAAAGAAGGTTCATGGCTGAAGGGATTACTAAACGATTTTGACATTACACAACAAAAGTAAGAATATATTGTGACAATTAGAGCACAATCTATTTGTCTAAAACCAACAATTTCACAGCAAAACTAAACAAATTGACATCAAGTACCACTTTATCAGACAATAGATTGAGAAAGGGGAAGTTGAGGTAGTAAAAATACATACCTCAGATAATGCGGCTGATATGTTGACCAAGACAATTCCTCAAAGAAAGCTTGGTCATTGCTTGGACCTCCTTGGGTTCGAGTTATCTGAAAAAGGTTAGCTCAAGATCAGCTCTATAAGTAAAAAGGGAAAGGTTTTCTGAATGTTTACAAAAGTGGGTAACAGAAAAAACCGAGACAAAAATGAAGTTGTAGTCAGTTTATCATTGTCACCTCTTTTTGTTTTATTTGTTGTAACTACCATAGCTTCTTCCGTTGAAAATGGGAGCCTATATAAAAAGAAAAAGAATGAGAGAGTCACGAGTACGAGAGAGTGAGGCATTCATTCTGTAAAGAAGTTTAAAAGAAGAAGTAATAAAAGAGACTCTCCCTTTTCGCACAGTGGACGTAGGCCTTTGGCCGAACCACTTAAATACTTTTGTTCTTTCTTTCTAAACGATCGTCTGGTTTTTTCTTAAGTATCGTCTACACGATTGTTTAGTTCCTCTTGCATCGTCTAAACGATCGTCTAGCTCCACTTTGCATCATCTATATGATCGTCTAGTTCCTCAGCTATCATCTATACGATCGTCTAGTTTCACTCAACTATTGCCTACACGATCGTCTAATGCTTCTTAGTATCGTCTACACAATTGAACTATCGTCAAGTTCCTTAGAGCTTCGTCTACATGATTGAACTCGCATATAGGTAAACGATTGAAGAGTTTTGAAGCCTAAAGGATATAGTCTTCCCTGAGTCTTAAAGTGAAATTGACCATTTATGCTGAGTAGTTTGGGCCTGCAAACAAGAGAATTATAGTTATATGGGGCCACACTGCAATCGAAGAGGCTCAAGACATTACATAACTAAAAGTCAATGAACTATTTGGCTCCTTGCTCACTTTTAAGATGTCTCTAGATGGAAAGCCCAAGAAGAAGAATAAGAGAATTACTCTATAGTCCTTAGTTGATGATGAGCAGGATGATGTTGACAGAGAGTCTAAGGATTCCTTTGCTCAATCTATTTCACTGCTTTCAAAACAATTTAACCATGTCCTCAAATGATTTGGAAAGAAGTCTGGCAATTTAAATTTTAAAATAATAAGCCTGGTGGCCCTCTTTTACTCAAGCAAGTCAAAACTCAAGGTAGTAGGAAAGAAGTCGACAAGTCAGGTGCCATAAACCTTAAAAAAGAAAGGTCATACAAATGCAAAGAATGTGAAGGTTACAGTCATTTTCAAGCAGACTATCCTAATTCCTTGAAAAAGCAGAGTAAAAGTTATGTTTTAACTCTATCCGATGATGAGTCTGAAGACAACACCAGTTTAGAGGAAGATGTCATAGCTCTTGTCAGTAACATCTTATCTGACACCTCGTCATGTGAGATTTTGGAGTATGATGTGTATGCTAAAAATGTTCACGACACTGCCAATCATGGGTCTACGGATTCTTCTTATCAATTTCTTTTTATTAAATGACAAGATGAACAGAAAACTCTTAATATGCAAAAGGAAAGAATTGAAACTTTGATGGCTGACAATCATAGACTTATGACTACTGTTGCAGATCTGAAGCGAGAATTTAACCAGGTTAGAGCCGAGAAAGATTTTTTTTTTTTTTTTTTTTGTAAAAATGGCAGAATGTTGAACATTGGCACTGAGTCCCTGGAGAAAATTCTGACAAAGGAAAAATAACTGGTGATAGTTCTGGGTTAGGCTTCTCAAAAGGTGAAAATGATAAGAATAAATAGTCTCAATACAAAGGAAAGCAAAAACTTAAGTTTGTTAGAGCTCAGAATCTAGAGTCGTATGGCTTTACAGGTTCCTCCTTCAACAATCACACATGGGAAAACAATCGTGCTAACAGACCAAAATGGATCTGTCAATACTGTGGAAGAGTTGGCCATAGACGCCCATTTTGCTATTAGTTGTTGAATACTCTTCACAGATTTACCTATTCTAGAAGGACTACTCATTTCTCTCAAAATAACTCTCAAAGAAAGTAAAAAATAAAATAGGTGTAGAGAGTGAAAAATGTCCAAAATAAATGTAACGTTGTTCTGACATCCCTTAGATCATCGGCTAAAGGAGATTGGTGCTTTGATAGTGGGAGCTCTCGACATATGATTGGTGACAAGAATTATCTGTCTAAACTCAAACTTGTTAGCTCGAGAAAGGTCACATTTGGTGATGGTGTTTCTGGTAAGATCATTGGGAAAGACAAACTTAATTACTCAGGTCTTCCATCCTTGAATAATGTAATACTGGTTGAAGAACTCAATGTCAATCTTATTAGCATTAATAAGTTATGTGATCAGGTTCTGAACGTGACTTTTACAAAAGATAAGTGCGTTGGCACAAACAATATCAAAGCTCTAGTTATATGACAGACGGGGTTATCTGATAACTGTTATTTGTAGAATTTGACATTGCTTCACAGGCTTGTCATATCTCTCGACAAGATGAAGCAAGCCAATGGCATAAACACCTAGGTCATATGAGCATGGAGACGATTTAAAAAGCACTAGCCAAAAATGATATATCTGGTCCCATCTTTACCTCCATCGACTTGAATAATCTGTGAAAATTGTCAATCAGGTAAAATAAAATCACACTCCACATAAATAGTTATCTCATCTTGGCTCTACACGAATCTTAAAACTTCTCCACCTGGACCTTTATGGGTCCTATGCAATTAGAAAGTTTAGGAGCGAAAAGATATGTTTTAGTTGTTGTTGATGACTTCTCTAGATATAGTTGGGTTCGGTTTCTTCGTGAAAAGTTAGATGCATTTGCTGCTTTTAAGCTCTTTGTCTCCTTTTACAATGTGAGAAAGATCTAAATGTGATCTGTATTAGAATCGATCATGGTAGGGAGTTTGAAAGCTCTCAATTTGCTGATTTTCGTAATGTAAATGGGATTCACCTTGAATTCTCTACTCCAATCACCCCCCAACAAAACGGGGTTATGGAAAGGAAAAACTAGATACTTCAAGAGATGGCTCGAGCGATGCTATATGCAAAACATTTTCCTCTTCACTTTTGAGCAGAAGCTCTAAATATTGCATGTCATATTCACAATGGAGTTGCTTTACGTCCCAATACCTCGAGCCCACTTTATAAAATATGGAGATGGAGAAAGCCAAGTGTCAAATACTTCCATATTTCTGGTAGTTTGTGTTACATCCTTGTCGGTAGAGAAGCTAGACGTAATGGGATTCCAAATTGGATGAAGGAATTTTTCTTGGATATTCCAAAAATAATGGAGCCTACCCTGTTTACAATAAATGAACTCATCCTATGATGGAGCCTACTAATGTTGTCATTGATGATGGCGTAGACTCATCTGGTGCCACTTATGAAGAAGAAGAAGATTCTAATGCACTTCCACTTGTCAATACAGATATCCCTAATAATTCATCTGACATGTCAACTGACATAAATTTTAAAACTCTTATGGATGATAATATGTCAGTCATTTAAGAGGCTGAAATGAGTAAAAAGCATCCTTCTAACAGAATTCGCAAGAATCATCACCCTAGCAACATCATTGATAATCTTGAAGAATGGGTGACAATCAGAAAGAAAGAAAAAGTTGATTACGTGGAGATGATAAGTAATATTTGTTTCACCTCTCTTATTGAGCCTAGGAATCTTAAAGAAACTCTTACGGATGAATGTTGGATCAACACTATGCAAGAAGAGCTTGAAAAATTTGTGAGGAATAATGTCTGGACTCTTATTCCCAGGTCAGATTTAGTTAATATGATTGACATAAAGTGGATATCAAGAATAAGTTTGATGAAAATGACAATGTCATCATAAATAAAGCTAGATTAGTGGCTCAGAGTATACCTAAATAGAAAGTATCGATTTTGATGAAACCTTCACTCTAGTTACAAGACTAGAGCTTATAAGACTTCTGCTCAGAATATCTTGTCTTCTGAAATTAAAAATGTATTAAATGGATGTAAAGAGTACTTTCCTGAATGGATATTTGAATGAGGAAGTTAACAACCCAAAGGATTTGTAGATCCGTCTCATCTTAGCTATGTGTACTAACTTAACAAGGCCCTCTATAGACTCAAACAGACCCTTAGAGCCTGGTATAAACATCTAACTCAATTTCTAATAAATAATGGTTACAAGAGAGGAGGTGTTGATAAGACCTTGTTTGTGAAAAAATCTTAAGAAAAGTTCATGATTGTTCAAATTTATGTTGACGATATTGTGTTTGGGGGAATGTCACAAGAGATGGTTGAACTCTTTTTGAAACAATTGTAGAAAGAATTCGAGATGAGCATAGTAAAAGAGTTATCCTATTTTCTAGGATTTCAGATTAAACAACTGAATGGGGGAATTTTTATCTCTCAAAGAAAATATGTCAAGAACATTGTGAAGAAATTTGACCTTAAGAAAGCCGGTGCCAAAAAATACCCCTGCCCACACTCATGCGAAAATTTCAAAAGACTCAGGTGGAACTCAAGTTGACGAGAGTCTGTACAAAAGTATCATTAAAAGCTTGCTTTATTTAACAGCCAACAGACCTGACATTGCATTTGCTATTGGTGTTTGTGCCAGATATCAGTTCTGTCCTAAGACTAGTCACCTGTTTAGTGCTAAAAGAATAATCAAATATATCAATGGCATGAATGACTATGCTTTATTGTACACATTTGGTACAAGTAGCTCTTTAGTTGGCTATTATGATACTGATTGGGTGGGGAACTCTGAAGATAGAAAAAGTACATATAGAGTTTATTTTTTTTTCTTGGAAACAGCCTGATTTCGTGGTTTAGCAAGAAACAAAATCGTGTTTCTTTGTTGACAGCTAAAGTTGAATACATTGTTGTAGGGAATAGCTGCACCTAGTTAATATGGATGAAATAAATGTTGCAAGAGTACGATGTCTCTCAAGATGTCATGACTCTTTTATGTGACAACATGAGTGCAATCAATATTTCTAAAAATCCTGTTCAACACAACCGTAATAAACACATTAACTAAGACATCACTTCATTCATGATCTTATTGAGAGAAAATAAATTTTTTTAGAATATATCAACACAAAAAATCATATCATATATATTTTTACTGAGGCATTGAATGCAACTTGTTTTGAGGCTCTGAGAGCAGCTTTACACTATGTATTCTGAAAGCATATCAGTTAATTTTGTGAGCCGATCTCGAATTGAATGCATCCCATCTCGTTTGGTAGCCTAAAGGGTTATTTATGTTTACAACTTTCTTAATTGCGGTTGTTGAGGGCGTGAGGGAGATTAATCATAGTTTTATTTCAAAATCAATTTTGAATTTGAATTTTTTGAAGTTTGTAAGTGACAGGTTCTTTACGAAAATCATGGGTGCTATTCGTTTTCAATCGCTTCAAAGCATCTCATTGTGTGTGGTTCTTGTGTGCTCTCTGTAAATGGTTAGCACTCGACAAGGAATATACACTTCAGATAGTAAGATGGTGAGATATAAAGAAAAGGCTAAAGGAAGATGCATGTTGATAACTTGTAGAAATACAAGTTATTCTGCTTTGTTATTAAGAAAAATTAAGAAAAATCAAAGGAAATGTGCTAGCTTGTCAAAAAATCCACACGAATAATTATACTTTACGATCATAAGATTACAAAACTAACAATCCTTGAAAAAAATATGAAATATGTCACTTTTGAACGTAGAATGAATGAAAAAAAAAGGGAAACAAGTTGCAGAAAAAATGCTTCAGTACTTTACAATGCATAGTATGACACGATGAAGAAAAATGCAACAAACAGAAAATGAAAAATGCATAGGCGATGGAAGTCAAGTCAACAGAGCAAGTTGGTGGCCGATGTGATAGGTTCATTGCATAGCCAGTGGGTCTCTAACGCATAGCAAACAGCGCAGTAGGGGCATGAAATTTAATGCGAGGCTTCAAACCATCATTAGAAAAAGACGATGACTTTCACTTTTGACGCCTATAAATAGCTCATCCAAGAAATTGAATGGGACTTCATCCATCGAGAGAGACGAAGTTCTGTCAAAACTCCATCCTAATCCACTATAACCACTGTTCCTCCAAGCTTCTCTGGTGAGAATTTTGAGTGAGAGCTCGATAATTCAGAAAAGAAGAGGGAATTCCTCCAGATCATTGTAGTTAGCATAAAGCAGTTGTTTTTAAGAGCCTTAGGGAGCAAAAGATTGTCACCTATGGTTTGATTTCTTTCCTTCTCTTTTATTTCTTGCATCTTCTATTCCTTTATATTTGTATTAAGTATAATGATCGAAGAATACTATTCTTAATATGAATTAAATTCCTTTCATATTTCATACACCACTATTTTCATCCACAAGCATGAGTAGCTAAATTATCCATGGGTAGAGGGAGAGTAGCTAACATTTTTACTAAGTCATGCATAGGCAGGCGTTCATCTTGTTCTAAAGTGTGCTTATTGAATTTCTAAGATCAAATCGAGAGATTGATCTAAACAATCGACGCCTTGAGAAAGGAAGTGAATCTGAAATCAGTTCAACAAGAAAAGAAATATCTTTAGAGATAAAGATAGGCTTTTGCAATAAAAAAATATTGCATGCATCCTAGAGACAGGGTAATGTGGCAACAAAAGCTGAGAGATGAAATTCGTAATTATAAGTTTCTGGTGTGAACGCATAACTCATACATTACTTAAGAAAATATTGGTGAATCTTTCTCAACCCTATTCATCTATTGCTATATCATCCGTTCTCGTCGAATATTGCTTTATTTTGAATTGCAATTATCATCGCATCCATTTCATCCATCCCATCGCCTAGATTAAATAGGATAGTTACATACATATATTTCCATCATCTATTTTATAATCAAAACACTGTGTTAAAATCGAGCAAAACCTTATCGCACATTTTGATCGCATGTCCCTGAGTTCGACACTTGGATCACACCAAGGCATACTCTAGTTAAATTTATACTTGGATTTAATTATAGAAAACATTACATCTAAATTAAGAAATAGTCATATTGAAGAGCACAACATAGTGCATTTCATCGCATCAATCTAAATGGCAACACATATTGAAGAGGATGTTCCTCCAACTACAATAAACATATATGGAGTACGTGTGCGTGGACTCCTTGTCGTTAAGAATGAAATTGAAGTTCCTTCTCCTTTGACAAAAAAAAGGTGATTGGGAGCCATTCAATTTGTTGAAACAAAAGGGAAAGTAAAGGTGAGTACTTTGTCTCTCACATTGACTGACTTTATTGGATTCGGAGTTGAAAATTTTCTGGATAAAGAAAATCCTCATCTAGTGATTTTGTCAATAAAGTGGTTTCTAAAACAATTGTTTCTATTTCCACACTACTTGTAATTGGTGCTTCTAAAAAACTTGCTAAGAATGTTGATCTAGATGGTTCTCCTAAAATTATGCATCCTGGTAAGAAGGGTTTTAGTAATCCTCTTAGACAAACACTTTGAATGATCAAGGAAATGTAGATGGTGATTTTGTTGATGGCCCTTTGACTACTGAGAATGATGATAAATTAAAGAATGCAATCTTATCTGATGTCGTCCCTGTATCATCTGATAAAAAAATGTTCTTGTTTCTTCTGAAGACATTGATGACAATATTCCACTTGCTGAACTTAAATTAAAGAGAACTGAGGATGTTTGCACTGGTGTTATTGATGATGAAGGTGCAAATGTTAAAAGTGATGTGGATGCTTTGGATGAGACATTTGAAAAAGATCGTGAAAAGTATCTTTCTAAGGAGGACTTAACTGGGGTCTAAGCAGTAGCTTTGATAAAGAAGACTCTGGAGATGTCTGTGTCACTCATGCTAAAGCAAAAGGTAAAAGAAAACATTATACCAGTTCTAATGTGTCTCCTGTTCCCTTGGATGGAGTGTCTTTCCATACCGAGGAAGGGCTAGTTTGTGGAAAGATATGGTAAAGAGAAGCATCATTGATGAAAAAGAACTATTTGAGCATACTTAGGAGTGCCTTGATCTTTTAGAGCTATTGCTTGATGCCGAGCTTAAAAGAGCTGTGTTGAATTTGGGGCCTTATTATCCCTAATTCATTCGATAATTTGTGAACTTAACTTCTAATTTCATTGATCTAGCAAGTCCTGACTTTCAAAAAGTCCATATCAGACATCATCATTTTTTTTTAGTCTTTTGCAATTATTAATTAGTTTCTTCATAGAAATGTGCCAAAGAATGTGACTAAACAATGCCCAACTTTAAGGGACCTTGTGTTTGAATTAACAAGGGGTGCTCGGTCTTCATGGCCTAGAAAGGGCCAATTTCCTACAACAGTGCTCAGTGTAAAATATGCCCTTCTTCACAAGATAGACATTTCAAATTGGTGTCCTTCTTCCCATAAGTCCGACCTCTCTGTTTCTTTTACTATATTAATTTATCAGATTGGAACTGGATCTTAATTCAACTATGGTGCATTTGTGTTGAATTAAATTAAGTGGCATATTGAGCCTAAAGCCCTTCGTTTGCCCATTTGCTACTCGAGGTTGATTTATGGCATTCTCTTATACTAGAAACCTGATTTGCTCTTACCTACTGAACCCTCTGGCTCATCTCCCAGTCCTTTTATCATCCACCCTAAGCTCCTGCAAGAATTATTGGGGTTGATGCCTTAAATTTTGTAGGGTCCTATAGTTTGTAAACTTTGTATGAACAAACATATCTGTGATTAATAATATTTGATATTTTATTCACTTTGTCTATGAAATATATGATATTTTAGTTGCATTAACCACAACCAATAAACTAACATCCAAGGTTATCATTGAAACTTAAACATATATGTGGAGACATACAGGTGGATCACATTTAAGTGATAACCTAAATGATCTGTAGTATATGGATAAGGTTGGGTACCTTATCCTGGTGGCACTACGAGTATGACCCACTTTGTAAGTGTTACAAATGTTGTAAAGTGCTACAAATGATCCGATCCTGATAATTCATGTATTAGACATTCGAGCGGGGATATTTTATACAAAGAAGTTTGTATAAGACCGGACCACGAAATGCTTAGTCTAATTATATAACGCCGTTCATAATAAAATCTTTCATTTCACTAGGATGACCATAGGTAACATGACCTTAATATCCTGAGTGAGTTGAGAACTCTTGCCTATGAGGGTGGTCCTTTGATTTATATGGGTGAGAATGGTCAGATCGTCGACTTAACAAGCCTACCATTTGGGGATTCGTTTGATTGGGGAGCTGGGAACTCAGCTACACAAGATGGAATTCACTCCTTCCCCGAAGCAGGGGTAAGTAGATAAATTGCTTTCTTAAGGGCTGGTTCTGGGCCTTGAACAATGTGGCGCCATACCCTCTCTTGGCCAGAGAGGGGTTTAGTCATAGTAGGACTATGATCTATTGTTCATTAGAGGGATCAATGGTACTTAAGAAGTTAGATGTAACTACAGGAGCAAAATGGTAATTTGGCCCAGCTGTACTTACGAGTAATTTGTGAAGGGTCATTGTACTGTTGATTGGTTATATCCAATGGACACAGAAATATATCTGTAGTGTGAAGAGTGCAGCTGTCGATCTTTAGTAGAGTGCCCAACAGTTAACGGATGGTGGATAATGTAATTAAAGAGTTTAATTAATTATTCACGTACCGTTGGAACTTCAAGCTACAGGTCCATAAGGTCCCCTTGGTAGCTAAAAAGGATTTAGTTGAGAATCAATTTTTAGGTTAATTTGAATTGTTCAAATTAATAAGAATGAATTTAATTATATATGATATAATTAAAATGATTCAATTATATATGATATAATTGACATAATGTATTTGATACATTATAGTTTAATTGGAGGAATAAATATTTGAATGTGATTCAAATATATTTTTTTCTATGAATAAGATTCATAGATGTTAAATTTAATATAAATATGATTTATATTAAATGCCATAAAATAGAGAAAAAGAACTATAGTTTATATTATATATGATGCAATATTAAAACTATAGATTATAAATATAATATGATAAGTTGGTTATCATATTTATTTATATTATTAATTATTTTGGATAATTAATCCCTTTTTCTCTCTAACCACCTTAGTGGGTGGTTAAGTGGTTTTTGTGGCTAATGAAATAAATAAAATATGATTTTATTTTTTCCATAACTAATTAATACGAAACAAAGATCTATATGATATATTGAGAGAGTATATACGATAGGTTCACAGACTACACAATTGAAGCAAAAAGCTATGCGATAGTGTGTGACTTCTTCAATCGTCTTCCTCCTCAAATCTCACAAACTCCCTCATAACCAAAATAGTTAGAGCCCACCACTCTTGGGTTCCCATCCTGAGAATACCGAGGTTACCAAGTGGTACTGTCTTCCTCTTTTGGTTCGATTTTTCTTGCTGTTTGAGGAGTTCGTGACTGTTCGAGTAATTTGTGACAGTTCGAGAGATTTACGTGAAGAAGAGTTCTTCAAAGGTATAATCACTTGAACCTTGTTTCTTGTTCAAAATCATGCTATAATTTTTATTAAGATGCATAATATGTATGTTTTACTATAAACATTTGTTTTCAATCGAAATGGGATTTGGACGATCCGCTTCCACTCATGGATCTTGTAAATCGAGTTCCTTCAAGAACAACATGTTTATATATTGACACTACCTCTACGGCCTCTCATTTAATGGCCCAATCGAGCTTTCATTAAATCTTATTTTGACAGTCGTGTTCTGCAAGTGTTATCTAATGAGTCTCGAGACATTGCGACTATGATGCAGAGTCTACAGAAACAGAAGTCTGAAGTTGATGAGGTACTTTAGATGATGCAGACTGTATTTTCTAGGACTGAAGGGGCTTCTTCTTCCCAAGGAGTGCTCGGTTTTTTTTTTCAATAAGAAAAGAGGAGAATTAGTGGAGTTATGTTGATATGGAGGGAGCTTATTGAGCTTGTTCTGTTTTGACTCTTGGTTTTGTTGGTTTTAGTGATGGTTGATTGGTTGTATGTTGTTGCTTGGTTCTGTGGTTGGCTGGTAAATTAATCTTGTTTGTTGTTTGTTTGTTTGTTTGTTTTTTTCTGTTGTAAAGACTTCTGATTAAAAAATATCAGCCAAAGGGGGAGATTATTGGAAATTTGCTGATTGTCTTTATATTTTTCTATGGCAGTTTCTGGCAGTTTCTACTTTAGACATTACTATTTCCAGCAAAATATTTTTCTTTCTTAATCTGGAATTTTTATGTGGAATTTTTTTACTTTATAATTTAGGAAATCTCAGTAGAAGTATTTTGATGGATATTTTCCTTATTTGTGGTGCATCTTATTTTGCAGCAAAGTATTGTTACATCTTGTGTTAATGCTTAATCTCATGATCAAAGATAGATTGTGTACTTGATTAATCTTAGTTCGAGAGAGTAAATTTTGGATTAGAACATTGATGAGAAGAACTTTGAGGTTTTCACAATCAAATACATTTATAAATTATCAATCTTGAAACTACTAAAACTAGGTAGTAATAGTAGTAATACTAGGTTGAACCATAATAAGTTTTATGTTTAATTTCTCTAAGGTAAATTTATCTATGATAAACAGTAAAGAAGAGGATTGAGATTGACAGATAAACTAAAAATGTAGAAAATAAAGTGCACGAAAGTAAGATAATGGTGATAGAGAGGGGGAGAACAAGATGACCTTGCTGATTAAAATATTGTTGGGCTATTTATGGATTAATTCATTGATTTATCACATGATTGAGATCATCTAACTTAAAGCCTAATTGATTGGTCTACAAATGTCAAAAGACTCCTTTAATTTAATTAATTAGAATTAGATAATTTAATTGATTCTAAACTAACCAACTAGCTAGGCATGATAACCTTCCCTACTCATGGATTAGTTGTATAAGCCTAGGGATTGATTAGAACGACTAATTAAACTTGACAGGTTCAATTTTATTATTTTTCTAGACCTTAGGTTCATTATGAACAATATCATGAAACATGGTAACATCATGGATTCAAACATAGTCATAAAGTCAGCCTATCGCTTCCTAATTTAAGCATGCAATCATTACAATTACCGATAACCAAAGCATACATATCAACGAACAAGCATGCAAGCGTGTATTTAGATGTCAATATAATCTACTTAGCATGCTCGTTCTAGATGTTAAAGCAAGGAAAATAAAACTTGAAAAGTAGAAAACCCATAAACAATCTGTCAAAATCTAAAAAAAAAACCTATAATTCAAGCCTAACGAACCTCAAAATCAACGTTTCGAGTCTAATCGATTATCAAAACTTGACTTCTAATTCCTAAATCATCGAATACAAAGCAAAAACATGAAAACCTCATGGATTTTGGCAAAATCGACCAAAATCGAACTTGAAGCTCTTAAAATTCTCCACACCAAACCCTAAAAATGAAATAGATGAATATATCAACATTGCGAGAGTGTTGAGACGCCAAGAAAAAGCCTAGTGCCTCACATCTTCACCTTAAGCGTACATAGCAGCGCTACTCTTGAAAATTCTTTATAGTGTCACGTTGCTGTGCTTTTATTTTGAAGTGTCGCATGTGAGCATCATGAAGCATTATAACACTTCTTAGGTAGAGGCTTTTTTTATTTTTTCACCTTCGTGAATCTTAGTTGCTCGATTAAGCTTCCAAATGTCCATATGAACCCTAAATTATCCATTATGCTTCAGAATGCACGTTATGCTAAATTTCCTACCAATATAAACATTAAAGCACAAATAATCTAAACCAACAAGATTAGAAAACCTAAGATAGCTCATTTCGGGAACTATCAAACGTAGGTTACATACTATTCGAAAAAAATTGCATGAAAAGAAGGTTATTAGAAACACCAAACAATATTGTTAGTTTATTCATTTTTAGTGTTGGAGTATTATCGTTTAGTTTGAGATTTGCTTTTTGTTCTTTTTTTAGGTGAAATGCTGATTTTTGTCAATATTAATGTCAATCCTTTTGAAGTAAAAATGAGAACATTTAGAGGGTTTTCAATTCACACGAAGGGTAGAAATGATCGACCGATTGTGTATGAGAGATAAAACTATTATTCCAAGAGTCAAATCCCACGAGACTAGTACCAATGTTTAATTCCATTAAGACAATGAATCAATGTAACCGAAGGTAACCAAGTGTGTAAATAGATAGTGAATAGGTAGAATGTTGATAAAAAACAGTAAACACAAGTATATGAATAGAGGTGTAACAATGTTTCAACCGGTCGAGCAATATGTCTTGGATAATTCGGTCGCATCATACCTGGACAGTGACTTAGTCATGGACAAAAAACTTCTTTTATTTGGTCTTGTGTCAAGTTCTTTTAGAAGCTTTAAACAACTAATGTATATATTTCTATGGTTACCTGGATCTTCGATTAATTCACACACAATTTCTTTATCCTACAGTGTTCTTATTTCTAAGGCTACATGACAATCCTATTTCTAGGCTTTTTGTCTCATATCCCTTTGTGACATTAGTTTATATCCTAACGTTTTCAACATTAATACTCTACTAGATTTCTAAAATAAATGGTCAGTTTAACCTAAGAATCTTTATCTTTAAACTCAATAAAGAAAATGCATAAGTCAAAGCGATATGAAGCATATACATTGCTTAAGTCATAAAACCTAGGATATCCACATTGTTGAACCCTTTATAGAGTTTAGCTCACAATTAAAACAAATGAACGAATTGTCGGAGTTGATATCCTAAATCTCATGGTTTCATAGTTTGTAATTTATTTGTACAAACGAATTACTTACATAATAAAATAAAATGTTATTTTATTTGACATTTAGTTTGCATTAACTCGGAACTAATAAACTAAGATCCTAGATTATTTAATATAGCTTAAACATGTATATCATGACATACAAGTAGATTATGTTTAAGTAAAACTATTTTCTTTTATTCCATCTGCCACAAAACCAATTAACCACCCACTAAGGTGGTTGGAGAGAAAAAATGAGTGGTTATTATTAAAAAATAATAAAATAATATAAATAAATATGATAACTAACTAATCATATCTAATTAACTAATCATATCTTATTTATATTAAACTATATATTTTATCAAATATAACATATAACATATAGTTTTAATATTGTATCATATACAATATAAACTATAGTTCATTTTCTCTATTTTATGACATTTAATATAAATCATATTTATATTAAATTTAACAATTATGAATCACATTCATAGTAAATATATATGAATCTAATTCAAATATTTATTTCCTCGAAATAAACTATAATGTATCAAATACATTATAACAATTATATCATATATAATTAAATTCCCTCTTATTAATTTGAACAATTCAAATTAACCCAAAAACTGATTCTCAACTAAATCTTTTTGAGCTACCAAGGGGACCTTATGGACTTGTAACTTGAAGCTCCAACGGTACATGAATAAGTAATTAAACTATTTAATTACATCATCCACCATTCGTTAATTTTCGGACACTCCACTAAAGACCGATAGCTGCACTCTTCGCTCTATAGATATATTTCTGTGTCCATTAGATATAACCAATCAATAGTAAGATGACCTTTCACAAATTGCTCGTAAGTACAGTTAGGCCAAATTATCGTTTTGCCCCTGTAGTTACCTCTAACTCCTTAAGTACCACTGATTTCTCTAATGAACAATACATCATAGTCCCACTATGACTAAACCCCTCTCAGGCACGAAGGGTGTGGCATCACATTGTTTAAGACCCGGAATCAACTCTTAAAGGAGCCATTTATCTACTTATTCTTGCTTCGAGAAAGGAGTGAATTCCATCTTATGTAGCTGTGTTCCCAACTTCTCAATCAGACGAATCCCCAAAATGGTAGACTTGTTGAGTCGGCGATTTAAGCACTCTCACCCATACAAATCAAAGGACCGCCCTCATAGGCAGAAATTCACAATTCACTCAGGATTCAAGTCATGTTACCTATGGTCATCCTGGTGAAATGAAAGTATCTATTATGAACGGTATTATATAATAAGACTAAACATTTCGTGGTCCGGTCTTATACAAACTCCTTTATATAGAATATCCCCACTCATATGTCTAATACATGAATGAACAGGATCAGATCATTTGTAGTAGTTTACAACAATTGTAACACCTACAAAGTAGGTCATACTCATAGTGTCACAAAGATAAAGTAGCCAGCCTTATCCATATATTATAGACAATTTAGATTATCACTTAAACATGATCCATCTGTATGTCTCCACATACATGTTTAAGTTACAACGATAACCTTGGATGTTAGTTTATTGGTTTGTGGTTAATGCAACTAAAATCTGACATATTTTATAGACAAAGTGAATAAAAATATCATATATTATTAATCACATAATAGTTTGTTCATACAAAGTTTAAAAACTATAGAACCCTATGAGTTTTAGGGCATCAACCCCAATAATCTCCCATTTGTCCTAAAGCTAGTGGGGTGTACAAGATAAGAAAATACAAGTACACAAAACAATAAACTAGGGCATAACACGCCCAGTACAAGATCTTCCACTTACCCTAGTCCAGTCGTGGTCTATCCCATAGACTCATACTCTGTAGGTGACCCTCAAACACTGTAGCTGTGAGAGCCTTCGTAAACGGATCAGCAACATTGTGCTTCGAAGCTATCTTCGTGATAATCACATCCCCTCGATGCACAGTCTCTTTGATGAGATGATACTTCCGCTCTATGTGCTTGCCACGCTTATGACTCCTATGCTCTCGGGAATTAGCCACAACACCACTATTATCACAATAAAGCATGATGGGCTTTGACATGTCTGGAACAACTTTCAGATCAGTCAGGAATTTTCTGAGCCAAACGACCTTCTTAACAGCTTCACAAGCCACTACATACTCAGCCTCCATGGTGAAGTCTGAGATGCATCCCTGTTTGGTGCTTCACCATACTATTACCCCTCCGTTAAGAATGAACACTGATCCTAAAGTGAATTTTCGAGAATCCCTATCAGTCTGAAAATCTGAGTCCGTGTATCCCATAAGGATCAAATCCTTGGAACCATACACAAGCATGTAGTCCCTCGTTCTTTGTAGATACTTGAGGATGTTCTTAACGACTGTCCAGTGATCTAATCTTGGATTAGACTGATATTTACTGACTATCCTCACTGCATAGTAGATGTCAGGTCTAGTACATAACATCACATACATAAAACTGTCCATGGTAGATGCATAAGGAACCTGTCTCATATCCTTGACCTCTTGAGGTGTCTTAGAAAATGGTTCGCTAGACAAGGTAACTTCGTACTTGAAAGGCAATAGGTCCTTCTTGGAGTTATGCATCGAATACTTGATGAGCATCTTGTCAATATATGATGCATGAGATAGTGTTAGCATTTTTTTCTTTCGATCTCGAAAGATCTGAATACTGAGAACAAACTAAGCCTCTCCCAAATATTTCATTTGGAATTGGGTCGCTAACTAGTTCTTAACTGTAGTCAGTAAACCTACATTATTCCCAATGAGTAGGATATACATACAATAATAGAAAAACTACTGAACTGTTGATGATCTTCTTGTAGACACAAGGCTCATCAATGTTCTAATCAAAGCCATAAGATTTGATCGCAGTATCAAACCTTAAGTTCCAAGATCGAGAAGTCTGTTTCAGTCCAAATTAAGCTTGCAAACTTTTTTCTCTTGACCTTGGGCTATAAATCCCTCGAGTTGCACCATATAAATGGTCTTCTCAAGATTTCCCTTCAGAAAAGCAGTCTTGACATCCATTTGCCATATCTCATAGTCGTAATATGAGGCAATGGATAGGAGGATCTGGATAGACTTCAGCATGGCAAGATATGAGAAAGTATCCTCATAGTCGACTCCTTCTACCTGGGTATAACCCTTTGCCATCAATCTAGCCTTGAAAGTTTGCACCTTCCTATCAGCACCCCGTTTTCTCTTGTAGATCCATTTACAACTATAGGTTTTACCCCATCACGTTGATCTATAAGATCCCATATTGAATTGAAGTACATAGACTCCATTTCAAGATCCATGACTTTGATCCATTCATCTTTGTTAACATCCTCCATTGCCTTCTTGTAAGACCATGGATCCTCAACCTCGTCGTCAGTTACCATGGCTAGGATTTCAGCTAAACCGATGTAGCGAATAGGTGGGTTCGCAACCCTCCTACTACGTCGAGGTTCCCTCAACACTTGAGGTGGGTTTGACCTTCTAGATGAACCTACTTCAACAACTCTTATTGAGATAATAGGCTCTTAGACAACTCTTGTTAAAGATTCAGTAATTTCTTTGGAAAGCTCATTCAACACGATTTTACTTCTGGGTTTGTGCTCCCTTATGTGGTCTTCCTCAAGAAAAGTAGCATTTATCGATACAAACACTTTGTTTTCTTTAGGATCAAAGAAATAACCACCTCTCGTTCCCTTGAGGTAGCCTACAAATAGGCATAACCTTGAACGTGATTCTAGTATTTTAGGATTGGCCTCAAGCACATGTGTTAGGCAACCCCAGATTCTGCAATGACGTTAGCTTTACCACCATTCCGTAACTCTGGAGGTGTGTTACACTCTTAGAGGGAATGCAGTTCAGGATATAACCTGTAATCTCTACTGCATAACCCCAAAATGAGTCAGGTAAGGGCGCGTAACTCATCATAGACCGAACCATGTCCAATAGGGTTCGATTTTTCCTTTCTGATACACCATTTTGCTAAGGTGTACCAGGTGTTGAGAGTTGAGATACTATTCCATGTTCTATCAAATAGTTCTAGAAAGTAAAATCCATAAGCTCTCCACCTCGATCAGATTAAAGTGTTTTAATCGTTATATTTAATGCATTTTCAACTTCAGCCTTGAATTCTTTGAACTTTTCAAAAGACTCAGACTTATGTTGCATTAAATAAACGTACACATACCTTGAATAAACATCAGTGAAAGAGATGAAATATTCATAACCTTTCCTAGCTCTTACATTCATCGGACCATAAAGGTCTGAATGCACTAGCTCTAGAGTTTCTTTGGCCTTATGACCTTTTCTAGTAAAAGGCCTTTTAGAGTTTATATCATATATAATCGAACTCCCTCTTGTCAATTTGAACATTTTAAATTGACCCAAAAACTAACTCTCAACTTGTATCCAAGCTACCAAGAGGACCTAATGGACCTATGGCTCGAAGCTCCAACGATACGTGAATAGTTGACTAAACTCTTTAGTCACGATATCCACCATTCGTTAACTGTCAGGCATTCCACTAAAGACCGATAGTTGAACTTTTCTTGTCATACATATATTTCTATGTCCATTGGATATAACCAATTATAAGTATAATGACCCTTCATAGATGCTCGTAATTACAGCAGGCCAATTTACCGTTTTGCCCCTGTAATTACATCTTCCTTGTTAAGTACCACTGATCCCTCTAATGAACATTACAACATAGTTCTACTCATTGGAAATAATGTAGGTCTACTGACAAATGTTAAAGAGTGGTTAGCAGCCCAATTCCAAATGAAATATTTGGGAGAGGCACAATTTGTTCTCGGGATCCAGATCATCAGGGATCGTAAGAACAAAATGCTAGCCTTGTCTCAGACATCGTATGTTGTCAAGATGCTTGTGAAATATTTGATGCACAATTCCAAGAGGGTTTTATTACCTTTCAGACATGAAATTGTATTTTCTAAGTAAAAGTGTCCCAAGACACCTCAAGAAGTTAAGGAAATAAGACAGATCCCTTATGCGTTCAGCTGTTGGCAGCCTAATGTATGCACTGTTATGTACTAGACTTGACATTTGCTATGTAGTGAGGATTGTCAGTAAATAGAAATTCAATCTAAGATTAGATCACTGGACAACAGTCAAAACCATCCTCAAGTATCTTCGGAGAACGAGGAACTACATCCTTGTGTATGGAGCTAAGGATTTGATCCTTACAAGATACACCGACTTTGATTTTTAGACTGATAAGGATTCTAGGAAATTCATATCAGGATCAATGTTCACTTTTAATTGGAGAAGCAATAGTCTGAAGAAGCACAAAGCGAGGTTGCATTGCTGACTCTACCATAGAAGCAGAGTATGTAGCGATTTGTGAAGCTGCCAAGGAGGTCGTATGACTTAGGAAGTTTTTGAAATATCTGAAATTGTTCCTGACATGTCGAAGCCCATCACCTTTTATTATGATAATAGTGGTGCTATGACAAACTCTAGAGAGCCTATGAGTCATAAGAAAGGGAAGCACATTGAACGCAAACATCATCTTATCCGGGAGATTGTGCATCGAGGGGACGTGATCATCATAAAGATTGTTTCGAATCACAATGTTATTGATCAATTTACAAAGGCTTTCACGACTAACTATTTGAGGATTACCTGGAGAGTCTGGGTCTACGAGACATGCATCATTTGGTCTAAGGCAAGTGGGAGATGTTACTGGGTACATATTGTATGCCCTAGTTTATTGTTTTGTGTATTGTACTCTGCTTATGCTTTGTATTTGTACACCTCACTAGCTTTAGGACAAGTGGGAGATTGTTGGGGTTGATGTCCTAAATCTCGTGGTTTCATAGTTTGTAAATTATTTGTATAAATTAATTAATTATTTAATAAAATAAAATATTATTTTATTTGACATTTAGTTTACATTAACCTAAAGCCAATAATCTAAGATCCTAGGTTATTTAATGTAGCTTAAACATGTATATAGTAACATATAAATGGATCATGTTTAAGTAAAAGGTTTGTAGTAGATAGATAAGGTTGGGTACCTTATCTTGGTGACACTATGGATACGACCCACTTTGTAATTGTTACACTTATTGTAAAATGTTATAAATGATATGATCCTGATCTTTCATGTGGAGGCATGTGAGTGAGGGTATCTTGTATAAAGAGTTTGTGTAAGATTGGACCACAAAATGATTAGTCTCTCTTTATAATACCTTTACGTGAAAAGATTTACATTTCACTAGAATGATCATAGGTGACTTGATCTTGATCCTGAGTGAGTTGTGAACTCCTACCTATGGGGGTGGTCTTTTGATCTATATGGGTGAGAGTGGCCAAATTCACCGACTCAATATGCTTACCACTTTGGGGATTTTTTCGAGTAGAGAGTTGAGAACATAGCTATACAAGAAGGAATTCACTCCTTCCCATTGTTAGGATAAGTAGATAAATTGCTTCCTTAAGGGTTGATTTTGGGTCTTGAACAATAAGGCATCTCACCCTCTCACTAGCTAGAGAGGAGTCTAATTATAGTTAAACTATGACTAATTATTCATTAGAGGAATCAATGGTATTTAAGGAGATAGATATAATTATAGGGGTAAAATGTTAATTTTGACCCTGTAGTTATGAGCAATTTGTGAAAGGTCAACTTTACTGTTGATTGGTTTTATCCAATGGACACAAAAATATATCTACAATACGAAGAGTGCAGCTGTCGATCTTTGGTGAAGTGTCCGACAGTTAATGAATGTTGATTAATTTAATTAAAGAGTTTAATTAATTAATCTCGTATCATTTGAGCTTCTAATCTGTAGGTCCGTAAGGTTCTTTTGCTAGCTCAATAAGGGTTAATGAGAATCAAATAATTTTGGATTAATTTGAATTGTTCAAATTAATTAAAGGAAATTAATTGTATGAGATGCAATTAATATAATGTATATGGATATATTATAATATAAAGTTTACCGAGAGAGACAAATATTTGAATATGATTCAAATATTAATTATATAAATGTGATTAATATAAACACTATAGGTTAAAATTAATGTGAATATGATTCATATTAAAACTATAGGTTATATGAGAGAATATAATTGTTTATATTTTATGTGATATAATATAAATTATAGGTTATATGTTATATAAGATATAATATATAGTTTTTTTAAATTATATTAATTTAATATGATTAAGATTAAAAGGAGTTATTTTACGTGATGAAA
Source organism: Benincasa hispida (assembly GCF_027475165.1). NCBI lineage: Eukaryota > Viridiplantae > Streptophyta > Magnoliopsida > Cucurbitales > Cucurbitaceae > Benincasa > Benincasa hispida. The sequence continues at coordinate 80,000,975 of NC_143478.1, read as the reverse complement.
CATAACTCCTCTCATCTCTCTCATATATACAGACATAAAGATAGTTTTGAACAAGAATGAAAAATTCATACAATTTTTTGGTGATATCTCTGCAAGAAGATTTTTCGGTATGAAATCCTCTCAATAAAAAAACTCTTCTCCCTCACCAAAATTAAATAAGGCAAGCCCACACCTCAACCTCGATTTCTCACCTTGAAGATAGCAATGAAGGTTTCGTGATGGTGTCCAAGAATCGCAGTGTTCTTGTTTTGTTCGTGGGAGTTGTGTTCGTGAGTTTTTGGCAGAGGAGTTCATGTTCACCAAAGAAGAATTCGTGAAGAAAGAGATCTACAAGGGTTAGTATTCTTTCTTTCCCTTTCCTCTCTGTAAGTTAAGAAAGTATGCTTAATTTCAGTTTATTATTTATCCTCTCCGTACTATATTCTCTGTATTCTGGTTGTTCTAAAAATTAAATTCATTGACACAAGCGATCACTTGCTTTCGCTACAGGAATTCGATTACTTCACGAATTGCGTTAGATCGATAACCATGATTACAAGAAGAATGATCAACAAATGAAAAAAAGAACATAGAAAAGTGCCAAAATGAACTAAAGAAATGCTGAAAAAAATACTATATGATGATGTCTTGCGGCAATCTCTCACTTTCCTAATCTTTCCCTAGGGTGATTCTCCTTTTTCAAGGATGAATCCTATCTCTCCACTCGTTTTCACAGGGTAGAGATGACCTAGAGCTCTCAAACTTCAGAAGAACTTTCGTTCTTGAAGATTTTTTTACTGTAAAGGTGAAGTTTCATCCAAGGTGGTTGAATTTCATGGATAGATCGTGGATGCTAGAAAGAGGAGGCTTATCATCTTTTTATAGTCCGAAATCAATGCTTCGAAGGTTTGCCAGACGATTCCAGCGTTGAAAAACAATTCTGGACCGAAAAAATAGCTACCACAAAAGATTGGGCAAAATTCCATATTTTAGGATTTTAATGTGGGCGCATCAAGAAAACTTCTTCAAATTAATCAAAATTTCATGCCAAAGTTCGTAAAATCAACAAAAATTAGTAAAAATAACTTTTGAGACTGAAAGGACTTTCATAAGACCATTTTATCTATTTAAGACCATTAATGGGATAAACACATATAAATGAATGATCATTTTCCTAAGTCAAAGAATAGAAATATCATTCTAAAACATGCATTTCATGACATGTATCAAAAAGGCAAATTGAAGAATTGAAAAAGAAAATGGATATTTTTTTTCTTTTTTCTTTTTTTCTAAAAGGAGTATGGTTGAAAAATCAAATCTTTCACTTTGAAATCCTTGAATCATAACAAATTAAGAAGTGAATAATTGTCATCTAATAAATATATATATAAAGTTAGTAGGTAAAAGTTGATGTCATCCTTTAAAAAATTGCAGCCTCAACCCCCACTTTCCCATGTTGCAAAATTGGATTCAATTGAAAAAGTGAACCTACATTTGGTACTTTAATCTAGTTTATCCCAAGATTTGCTTAAAAATAAGATGTATGCAAATTTGGAACATATAACTTCAAGATTTCAATACTCATTTTTTCTCAACTTTTATTATCATCTTTAACTTGTTTAGAGCTGCAAGTCAAAATTGAAACTATCACTGAAAATAATCTAATTCATTTTAGTGTTAGGTTGATCAATAAATGTCAATTAAATAGATTTCACATAATATAAAGTTCACAAAGTACTATATTTTTCTACAAGATGATTATTCATGTAAATGTGATAAATATTTATAGAATTTAACATAGATAAAGTTCAGGTAGTAACTAGGTAGAAAAATTAATGGCAAAATACGGCCGTTCTTGTTCATGAAATTTATAAAGTTTGTGTCTATTAAATCCTTAGAGATTTCAAAAGGAATATTTTTAGTCCTTAAAATTTAGAAAATAGTTTTAAATATAGTTAATGAACTACTTTGGCCATTAATTGATTATGGTAAGATGATTTAATGATTAAATTGTTGACATTTGTTGCTTATTTGGCAAAAATATATTGTCGATCATTATTTGTTTACGGATAACAATTATATTCCCTTCTACTCCTTCATCTTTTCTTCTTGTAATCTAAGTTACTAAAAAACCTCAATAATTATCATTGAAAAATCTCTCTGCTTCCAATTGAAATGTTCTCGTCCTTTTCATCATGAACGAAAAAGGTTAGAATTCGAGAAACAACATAATTTTTTACTTTTTCCAAAACATAAATGAAGATTTCATTCTTTATTCAAACCACTAAATCATCAATAAACTTCAAATATCATATAATTTAAATCTATTTTTCAAGCTTTCAAATCTAAGGGTACTTTTGTAATTAAGATTTTTGATAAAAATGTTTTTATATCTTAATACTTTTGAAATTTCTTGAAATAACAAATTTGTTTTAAATCATTTGGATAATTTATCACCCAAGTGTTTCATCAGAAATGGTTTTAAAATTAGTTCAAAGTTTAAAAATATCTTTTTATTTATTAAGATCTTATTTAAAAACAAATTAAATAATTTTGACCATACGTATGATTACTCAATAAGTTGTACTAAACACACCTTAATTAAATTATCCAAAGTATTAAGATTGATTTTGTTTTTATATATATTCCAAACTATTTTAAACACACCATAAAAGTGTTATATTTAAGCCACTAAAGCCAACATGGCTTTATTCAAAATTTAGAGATGGTTTGATCCACAATCTAGATTCTATTTTGTGTTTTTAAATTTATTGAGTTTAACAAATATATTTAATATATCATCCAAATTCTGGTTTTGAAAACTGTTTTCAAATTTTGTGATTCAAATAAAGTAAATTTTGAAAACAAAATTTTTATGTGTGATTAAAATATGTATTATTAATGTATTATAAATTATATAATATTACGAAATAATAATTATACAGTTTTTTAACCTAAAACATGTTCAAAATAAACTAATAATAGTTTATTATTAATTGAGAATTAGTGTGAATAACTCTAACTAATTTTATGATTTATAAATATAATATAAAAATTTTTGAACGTACTATTAAACACATAATTAAAAATTTAAATACAACTTTTTATTGAATCCTTTATTTTCAAATTTCGATTTTGAGATTCGATACTTATATTCTAAACAATGATTTTCTCATTCTTGCCGACCTGAAACTTCACTTTTCTATTCTTTAATTGTCTCTATGACGCTTGTAATTACAACTTTTTGTTTATATATAATTGTTATCTTAATTTTCCTTTTTTTTTTTTAATTGTATTTTGAAATGGTCAATTAATTCACTAATTAATGTTGTATTTATCACCAAAACTTGGAACCTACCTCACAATATAATAGGCAGGCTGGTTCCTAATGGAGAAACTGAAAAGGATGTCAGGTTGACAAAATTATTTGATTTTTTTTTAATAATTAATGAAGGTTGGTTGATTTGAACTCCTAAAAATAAAAATAGAAAAAGAAATAAAATGAAATGAAAGAGGGTTGATGTGTTAATATTTATAATATAAAACTAATAGAGGAGTTGATAATATATTATTATATTATGCCCTTTTCCAACCAAAATTTCTATTTTCTTGTTAATTACATGTTGCCATATTTGACTTGTTTGATTGATTAATAATTTAAAGTTATGTATCTTCCTTTTTTTTCAGGTTCTATTAGAAATGGCTAATTTCTCAATGTTTGACCTATTGATATATGTCAACTATACAATTTTGTCAATTTTTCCAAATTTTGATTATTATTATTATTTTAGTTCAATTTTTTCTTATGATGCAACAAATAGATGATTTGGATGCAGCCTTTTCTTTAGGCAATTGGTCTTCTATGCTAGGATTTTTTTTTTTTTTTTTTTTTTTTTTTAATAATAATATCAATGGTATCTATCTGGTAGCTAATCCAATTATGCATAATTGATGAATAACATATTGAAGTTGCTCACCACTTCATACGAAAATTTGTATTAATTGAAGAATAGTTAGTTGATATTATGACCAAACCTTCTTCTCGATTTTAAAGTATTCAAACAAATATCATAATCCTTGTCGGAGATCCATATTTGAAGGGTACATTTAACCAAAAGATTAAATCAAGATACAAAACAAATGTATAAAGTTACTACAAAATATTAAAATATAAATACATGACATTTTTTTTAAAGAAAACAACCATCTTGTTTTTAGTACTTTATTGGTTTTAGGAAAAAGGAGTTTTTTATTACTATTTTTTTCTGTTTTATAATAAAATTCTAAAGATAATTTTTAAATTCAAGTCAAAAGTAAAAAAGTAGCTTTGATTTTTAATTTTTCCTAAAAATTCAAAGTAATAATAGTAAAAATTAAAATGGAAAATACAAAGCCCTATAAGATTACCTTACCCCTATTCAAATGCTACGTGAGTGAGGAAAAATTATATTTACGATGAATATCAATTTATATCCTGAATTTTGGGGATGACATCAATTGAAATATTAAATTAATAATTGTATCAATTTAAACCCTAAATTTTAGATTGTATCAATTTAAATCTTGAATGTTAAGAGTTGTATCAATTTAAACCTTGAACTTTTATAAGCATATCATCCTGAACTTTCATATTTATTGTATCAATTTAAAAAATCATATTATGTTTTATTTGGATACACTTATGAAAGTTTGGGGTTTAAATTGATATATTTATGAAAGTTTATGGCTTAAATTGATATACTTATAATAGTTTAGAGTTTAAATTGATAACATTATTAGTTTGAGATTTAAATTGATACAATTCCCAAAGTTAAAGGGATTAAATCGATATAACCTAATGTTTAGGATTTAAATTGATATAATTATTAGTTTATGGTTTAATTGATATAACATTTAAAGTATAAATTGATATTTTTCTATATATTTATCATTATTGTTATTATTAATATATTTATTGTTATTTTACAATATTATCAATGTTATTATTGTTACTTATATAGAATTGGTTCTCCACACACACATATATAGATTCTATGCCACAATATTAGAATATTCCTTCTACTTACTTAGCCAGAATCTTTTCCATAAATATTGGATTCCTTTTTTGTGGGGAGAAAAAGTCATAACCTTTTATTTCACAAAAGAAGAAAAAAAAAAAAAAAGTCATAACCTTTAAGCCATGTCTAATCAAACACCCAATATATTTGCTTAGATTTAATACTTTTCTTTGTGTGAAAATTATTCCTTTGGAAAATTTTCCCTCCTCACACATCCTCCAATCAAATTCTTCTTCCAATCATTTGATATTAATATAATTCATGAAGAATATAAAAAATTTACATCTCTAACCTCCCACAACATATTATTATTACATGTATTAAAATTTTATTAAACCTTCACTAAAATCTTTTTATTTTATTTTTAAAGTTCCATATGTGTATATGTGAATTTGAATTAATTATGACCTTTTGTTTGAGGAGATAATGTCTTGAAAAATTTATATTCGAATTAATTAGCTAACATGACTATCGTGTTAACTTATTTATATACTCAAAATCTTAAGGTATTATTAAAATAAAATAGTGTTGTTATTTTATTTTAAAATTTAGAATTGAATTTCATTTCATTTTTAAAATGAAAAGAAAAATGGAGGATGGAGGTTATAATTTTTATTTTTAAACTTCGTGGGTGGAAATGTTATTTTTTTAGTCATGAATTTGCAAATAACAATTCTTATTGCTTGCAATAATTTTAACTTTTATAAGCATTCTGAAAGCTATTCTCTTTAGAAAAACAAAAAATACAATTTTTAAAAAAAAAAACTTTCTACTTTATATAGAATATAGTTTCTAAATAATCTTCAGAGGACGTAGTCTTATATATCATTTATCTTTATCTTTTTAAAATATTTTGAAACAAAATATCTATAAATAAACCACTCACATGTTGCATAATTAATTTAATTTAATCTAATAAATCTTACATCACACTTTTCTTGTTTACAATTAACTTATCAAAGGAGACATAGTTTTCATTTTGAGGATATGGATGAGCCCTAGAACAATTGACAGCCACACCTCATTGGAGCCTTCCCACAGCATAGGAAATTAAAAAAGAAAAAAAAAACCAGAGTCAAAAGAAAAATTATATATATATAAAAAAAAATGATGGCAACTAAGAAAAGTACCATTCAAGTTGAGGAGACAAGTGGACAATAGCCTATAAGAGAAGAATCTCTCTATCAATTCTTAAATGAGACACAGAGAGCAATTAAGAAAAACCAATATCTTCCAAAGACTTGCACAATACCAAGCAAACTATATTTTATATGTATTGTTTTTTTTCCCCTTTCCATACCAATTTTTAAGCCTATTATAATAATAATCAACTTAATTCAAATTATCATAAATATATACTCTCGACTAAGAGATTTGTGGTTTGAATTCTCATCTTTTATTTTAAGACTATTATAGCACTTTCATTTTTTTAAGTTGTGCTCGATCTTATTATCAAAGACTTTATAGAACGTTTATTATAATTTAGTCTTATTTCAAAAACTAAGAATAAAATAAGACTTGTTTGGAAGTTATGCATGTTTAAAAATAATTTTTATGATCTCAAAGATTCTAAAATTTTGGTCTCTAAAGCCTTTTTTTTTATTATTATTATTTGTTTGTTTTCATTATGATATTTCATATTGGTAAAACTCAAATTTTAGTTATCTATCATTTTTTGGTAACAATTTTGTTTTTCTAACATAAATTTTTAGTCAAATTCTAAAAATAAAAACAACTTTTGAAAACTATATTTTCTTAGTTTTCAAAATTTGATTTGGTTTCTTAAACTATTGATGAAAAATAGATAACAAAGAAAGAAATTTCGAGGTGGAAGTAGTATCTAAAGGCTTAATTTTCAAAAACAAAAACAAAAACAAAAAAATAAAATGGTTACTAAATGAGACCTTAGTTTTCAAATTTTGGTTTAGTTATTTCTTAAAACCTAAGTGAAAAATTATGACAAAACAAAGAATATTATAAACTTGAAAGTAATAATTATAAGCTAATTTTTCAGAAACTAAAAACTAAAAACTAAAAATCAAATCATATAGTATAATAATCTAATATGCGCATAGATAAACAATGTGCAGTTGAATAGTTCTAAAATTTTGAGAGAATGGTGGAACTGTTTTAAAGCTAGAATTTATAGAAAAAAAATACCAGTTCATTTTGGGCTAATCTATCTAAGTGTTCAATCACAAATTGTCACGTGACATTTATAAAAGTTATATATATGTATACATTTTATTTTTTCTCTTTATAATTGAAGAAGATGCATAGAAATAAGTGTAAATACAAATTTGCTAAGCATTAGGAATTAAAAAAGAAAAAAGAATTCCCCTAATTTATTTAAAATTAGCATTAAATTTATATCTAAATTTTTTCATACCAAAAAAAGGGGGAAAAACCTTCAATAAAGTATTAAATCAGTCACTATCTCAGCAGCATAAAAATCTTGGAGAGATCAAAATTTTCACTTCCTCTAGAGATTTCTTTAAATTTTATGCTCTCATTATATATATTACTTAATTAATATGCCAATGTCACTTATTAATAAATTAAACATTTACCTTTATTCCAATAGTAAAATATGTTTTTCTAACAAAATAAAAGAGTAAAGTATGTTTATTATTATTTTTAAAAAAAAACATGAGAGGAAAATAATGGGGTAGGCAGCTTTATTATTTGATAATCAAACACCTTTGTCTTCATTAAGAGAAGAAAAAAAGGAAAATATTATTTAACACAAAGCACCATCATTAGCATTATATAATGGGAGTGCCCCAATCAAAATTGGTTTAATTAGACTTAGTATTAAAAGTCAATTAAGAAATAATTATAAACTATAATCTCAAGCTTATCTTTATTGTTAATGCTAACAACTTTTCCATTAAAACAATATTTTTACATGGAAAAGAAATTAATATAAACCAACTAATTATTGTTGTTTTTGCCTTGTCTTTTACTTGTATATAATAACAAAAAATAAAAATAAAAATAAAAAAATGATGATGTAAGATATAAGTCCAATTAGCTAAAAAAGAAGTTGTAAAGTTTATATAGCTTTATGTAAATGCTGTATGACATTGGATATCCACATTCTACCATTGTATTTTTTTAAGTAGACTACTTCACTAACCCACCCATGCTTAATAATTGCAATTATCCATATTTATTTTTCAGAAAATGGAAGTACAAAAGTTATTTCTAAACTAATAATTAAAACTTTCCATCAAATAAGAAAAAAAAAAAAAACCATTCAGTTTTGAGAATTCAAGTTTGTTGACAGTTGGATGTAAGTGTGTTAGTTAATCTATGGATGTAATTGTTAGTTAATCTTGGTTCAATATAGTTAATTAGAGATGTAACAACTCACCCTATAATTATTACATTCCACCCGTTCTAAATTGATTAGATAAGGAGAATTAGAAGTTTTGTTTTAGTACAATAACGATAGGGATAGAAGACCAAACCTTCGATCTCTAGGGATGAAAACTATGTCAATTACTGTTGAGTTAAGCTAAATTTGTCGACTAAAAGTAATTTTCTTGTTGACACATATAAGCGTACGCGTCGAGTTTAGTTTAGTAAAAGGTCAAAAAGAGACCAAGTATCATTTTCTAGGAATTACTTATTTAATTCAACTAGCTATTAAGAAATCGTATCAACTTTATCTAGGGATTCAAAACTTGATGTTTTTTCAAACACAAATTTTGAGAAAGCAAATAAACGTTCGAATTAGGAATTCATTTAGCTAAAACGTCCTATAGTATTGATCTTACTCAACAAAGATTATGGATTTAAAGGATTTTCATTCAATCAATTTAATTATTAGTTTAGGCCTAGAAATCTATAATTCATTTTTCATCTTTCAAGCTCAACCCTTTCTAATGTCTAAAAACCAATCCTATTTTTATGCAATTGAAACTAATAGACATAACATTAAACTTCTTCGTTATTAGCCTTTAACAGTTTCTTATCACTCTCATGTATATTCCATTGTTAGTTTAACATGCTAGTTTCAGTTTATAAATCTCTCTCTCAAGCAGAATTAAAAATCCTAAATTAATCAAATGGTGATCAAACATTCAATTTGAATACCACAAACATGACAAAAAGCAAATATAATTCAATCAATCAAACAAAAGAAGAATCATCTACAGATAATGTTTAACACAATCAGACCTTAGAACTAATAATAATTTAGCTACTTATGTTCAGAATACAAGCCTAAATCATGTTGTATAGAGACAAATAAAGAGATAGATGAGAAAAGAGAGATATCTATCGATGGCACCACTCAATGTCCTCTTCTTGTTCCAAATTCATCAATCCCACGATTAAAATCTGGAAACCTCTCTGAATGATAATCTCTCGACCTTTATGGAAATCCTAAATGAAAATCCTAAGTGATCCCAAGTCGAACTCCACCTAAAATGACGAAAAAACAGAATTAAAATAGGAAAAAATCGACGTAGCGTTGTGGCATTGCCTCATTGTAGCCTATTCTATGCTATCGCCAACACTCTATGTCTTCTTTTTTTTCCATGCTTTTTAACCCTTTTTTGACTTCTTCTCTTGCCCTTGGTCAAAACTTGACCTTTTTAAAGGTATTTTTTGTCTTTTTACATTATATTTGACTCATATCGATTCAAGTACTCGTTTCCTAAAAAATAAATAAACAGAGCATCAAAGAACTCAATTATACAATAAAGCTAACCAAAATCTAAGCCTAGTTAAGAAAGCACTTTTCAAGTGTTTTTCACTTGTCATTCATTATATATTATTTTGAAGTTATCATAAGCTTTTCATCATTTATTCATTCTCATTTCTCAATTATCTTATAATTATTATAATCTCAACATTAGAAAATAATTATGTCTTTGAATTTAGGAGGATATATATGTTTGTAATTTATGACATAAATAGTACCCAACAACCTTTTATACATATGGAAGATTATGTGTGTTTGATTGATTTATTTATTTATTTTCAAACTATTGGAATCGACTACCCTTCGACGGTCAAGATTTGTGAGCAGTGAACAGTCGTGAATAACAGTCGTCAGGAGAACACGAAAACTATAAAATCAGAACATGTTACAGGCTGAGTCACGAATCTCGCTTTCTTTAAGGCGTTTTGCGATTCTGTTCAAGTGTGCAAGCAATTTTACAGAAGTGCCACGTTGTCCCCAAGATAAAACAACCCAAAATTTACAAAACTGTCTCAATCAGAGCTACACTGGACCCAACTAGAAAACGACACCCTTCAGGATTAATATGCTCAGAAAACGAAAATGGAAAATGGAAAGGAAGACGAGGTCGAGAGAGAAAATCTGTAAAGAATGAAAAATGAGAGTGAAGACTGATGAAAGGGCCTGCGCCATTTATAGGCCTCGAAGGATAACTGTTGCGCGAGACTGATAGGGAGAGAGGCACGCAGAGCCATAAAACGTGCGCATAAGACGCAGACAAAAGACTGGATTATCGACGCAAGCGGAAGACTGAGACCTTTTCTTTTATTTATTATAAAATAATAAAAGAAAAATTAAATAATATAATATAATAATAATTTTTAATAAAAAATAATCACATACATACGCCACCCACGCACCTCGATCCGTCCGAATGGGATTCTCAACCAATATGGGATTCTCAACCAAAGGTAGGAAGTATAAGAAGGAGACTTCTTTTTTTAAAAAATAAACAATATGGGATTCTCAACCAAAGATTTTTATTTTTTTCTTTAAAAACTTGAATTTTCACCAACAATCCCCCATTTGAAAATTTAAAAATATAAGAAAAGCATTTTTCATTGAACAATATCAGTCTATACAAAACTGTGTATAAGCAAAGGTGTCTTACGACTTGAACCTTTACATAGTGTAGATGATTCAAAATATACTAGAGTAACTTTTGATTTTGAACTCTATCTTTAACAACATCTCACACACAGTATCATTAGGGTGTAGTTTGAAAGCCTGTACTTTAAGGCCTAGTACCTGTATCCCGGTTTAATGAATGCTCTAAAGAGTATACCAAGAACTTCATGGGAAGTGGCCCCCCTTCCCATTCATATAAGTGAGTCTATCAGGAGTACTCCTGTAACTAGGCACCCACTTGACATCAAGTATAAATCTCATTAAGAACTAAGTTAACCTTTCTTACACTTTAGGATATCATGCTCAGACTCTAGGTCATAGGAAGGGAACTCTATGTTCGTATTAGAATGGTTCACTTTATCATTAGTGATCAGTTATTACCCGTTGAATCTGTTTCTTGAGATATTTAGTTTACAGGTTGGGTTTTCCTCACAATGATTCATCTCTCTATAGGCATGAATCTCATCCTTTCTGAGGTTTTGAAAACCTTCTCTTTGGCTAGTTCTTTTGTCAAAAGATCTGTCAAGTTTTCATCAGTTTGTATATGATCCACTTTAACTATACCAGTAGTGAGGAACTCTCTAATGGTATTGTCCTTATGACGTAATTGTTGTCTCTTTCCGTTATAGTAGTGGTTCTTGTTGGGGTTGATGCCTTAAACTCTCGTTGGGTCCTGTAGTTTGTAAACACCTGTATTGAACAAATGCTTGTGATATAATAATATGAGATATTTTCTTCACTGTTTTCTATGAAACATGAGATGTATTAATTGCTTTACCACAAACCAATAAACTAAGATCCCTGGTTGTCGTTGTAACTTAAGCATGTATATGGAGACATACAGGTGGATCATGCCATAAGTGATAACCAAAATGGTTTGTAGTATATGGATATAGGAGGGAAACCTTATCCTGATGACACTACGGATGTGCCCGCTTTATATATAGTTACAAGTATTGTGATGTGCTACAGATAGACTGATCCTGATCATTCATGTGGAGACATGTGAGCGGAAATATCCTATATAAAGGAGTTTGTATAAGATCGGACCACGAAGTATTTAGTTTCGTTATATAACGTCGTTCATGACAGAGATTTCACTTCATTAGGATGACCATAGGTAACATGACTTTAATCCTGAGTGAGTTGAAAACTCTTGCCTTTGAGGGCGGTCCTTTGATTTGCATGGGTGCGAGTGGCCAGATTGCCGACTCAAACCTACCACTTTGGGGATTCATCTGATTGGGGAACTGGAAACTTAACTATACAAGATGGAATTCACTCCTTTCCCGAAGCAGGGGTTAGTAGATAGATTGCTCCCTTAAGGGCTGATTCCGAGGCTTGAACGATGTGGCGCCACACACCTTCTCATGGCCCGAGAGGTGTCCACTCATAATAGGACTATGATGTATTGTTCATTAGAGGGATCAGTGGTACTTAAGAAGTTAGATGTAACTACATAGGCAAAACGGTAAATTGGCCCAGTTGTATTTACGAGCATCTGTGAACGGTTATCGTACTGTTGATTGGTTATATTCGATTGGACACAAAAATATATCTGTAATGAGAAGGGTGCAACTATCGGTCTTTAGTGGAGTGCCCGACAGTTAACGGATGGTGGATCTCATGAATAAAGAGTTTAGTCTGCTATTCACATATCGTTGGAGCTTTAAGCTACAGGTCCATAAGGTCCCCTTGGTAGCTTAATGGATTCAAGTTGAGAATCAGTTTTTGGAGCAGTCTGAAGTGTTCAAATTGACAAGAAAGAGTTTAATTATATATGATATGATTAAACTGGTTCAATTATATATGATATAGTTGACATGATGTATGAGATACATTAATTGGAGGAAAATGATATAAATATGATTTATATCAAGTAAAGGAAAAAAGGACTATGGTTTAAATGTTGCATATGATGTGATATTAAAACTATAGGTTATAAATATAATATGATAAGTTAGTTATTATATTTATTTATAATTAAAACAATTATGAGATAATTGTGGGTGATTTCTCCTTAACCGTACGTGAAAGTAGGAGGTTGTATTCAGTTTTCATAACTGAAGGATAAAATGAAAAATGTTTTCATTTTGAAAAAGAAATCGTAGTATCGCATATTTGAGTACACTGCTTATCGTTTAGCTCACGAGAGACTACATGACAGCTTCAAGTGTTTGTCTAAACGATCATGTACACGTGCAAATGTCTAAACGATCATGTGATCTTTTACTAAACGATCGCGTGCCTGAGCGATATTCTCTAAACGATCGTGTAAACGATCAAGATGTTTTTCCTAAACGATCGTGTACCTATTGTCTCTTACTAAATGATCAAGCACAAAGTCTATATGATAGACACTATCCTCTCCTACTTGCTTGGTCATTGAGTTCAATCGTTGTTTCCTCCAAACCTCTACAAAATCCAACAGCGCCCACATCTCCTAGATTCTCACTCCGAGAATACCGAGGTTACTGAGTGGTGGTGTCTAAAGAGGTTTCTTGTTTGTGGAGAAAAGTGTTCGTGGAGAAGTTTGTTCGTGACCAGAAGATTGGGTTGGTGTTCTAAGTGACAGCGAGAGGTGCTGGTCCAAGACTCCACGAGAGTGAGAGAAAGTTAGAAGAAGAGTTCTTCAAAAGGCATGTCTCACGTCCCTTTGTATTTATTTATGAAAGCATGTCGTAATTTGTTCTGAAATACATAACTAGTTTGTAGGTTTGTGAATGCTTGTAATTCTGTCATAATGATTTTGAACGATCTTCCTTCCGCTCATAGGTTCTCTTTGATAAGAGTTCCTTCAATTGGTATCAAAGCTAGGTTTTGATATTCAAAATCCATTAATGTATAGAATAGCATTTACATTCTTGGTGGGTGTAAACATGTCTACATCATGTTTAAGTGTTAAATATGTTTGTAGATGTAGATTAATGGAGTTTCTGGGATGGTTGCCTCTAGTTATTGAGTTCTTTTACATTCAAATTTAATTGTAAGGGCCCCTGTGTTTTTGGACATATTAACTTACTGTTGAGTCTGTAATTCAAAGTGTTTGAGTCAGTATGAGTCATTCGTGATGAAGCTTCAAGGCAAGGAGTTGCGTGTTACTTCAAGGAAGAAGAAGTCTAAGTGTTGGTCAGATCATGTAAACGATGGGGTAAGCGATCGTTGAGTATCGGATACTCGGCAGCAAGGTTGACACGTGCGCACTAAATGATCATGTAGCTTAGCAAGCTTCATCGCTTAGTCACTAACTACATGATCGCGTAGGAAAAGTTACTTAAGCGATTGCTCTATGATCGTCTAGACGATCGTGCTTCACAGCAACGTAGTTGTCTAAACGATCGTTTAGACTTGCGTGTTTAAAATAGTTCGCTAAATGATTGAGTGGCCTCATGCTTCATCGCATTATAAATGGTACTCGATCGTAGCTAAGCGATCGTGGTTACTCGCCCAATTTACTAAACGATCAGGGAGGCTTCGCCCGAGCGGTTTAAGACCCGGTTCACTTATGAACTGGTTTGCTAAATGGACTTATGTAATAGATAGAATTTAATTTTCGATTTTTTGAGGCTAATCATCCCGGTCCATTAATTGTGATGAATGTACATGAGATGTATGTTTTATTATATGTCATATGGTATGCCATATAGTTGAAATCCTACCTTAAGTTATGCATTGGTCATGCATCATCTCTATATTGTAAGAGTTATGATTTAGTTGTTTGTATGACTTAAATTACATAAGAGCATGCTCATGCATCATATAATATAAGAGTTATATTTATGCATGCATTAAGCATAGACATGCATCTTCTTTATATTATAAGTGTTATAGTATAAGGATGTATGGAAACATGTTTGCTTAGCTCATTACCAAGTATATAAGAGTTATATATAGTAATGAATAGACATTGCATGAAGCATGACATATAGGTTAAATTTATAAGTGTTATAAATACCTAGTTATGCATAGCAAGAATGAGTTTTAGTTGTTTCTTTTATAAGTTTTATAAGAAAAATTAAAACTAAACTCGATAAGAAAGACATACATGCGAACTTAGGCTTGAATCGTGATTTTAAAAGAGTTTTAAAACTTGTTGGAGATAGACCTAAGATCACGATTCTAATGAGATTAGCAACCTAAGGTTTAATATTTTAATTAGTTTAATAGGATTAAATTGACTAATAAAAGATTAAATATGTAGCAAATCTATCTATAAGGGACCTTTTGTCTAAGCGAGTTTTGTCTAGACTGGGGTACTTATGCTGACGGAAACAAAACACCCCTATCTGGGAACCTACCTAGAAATGTGAATTAGATAGATTTGATGCATGCATGCAAATTTGAGGATAGTTCGTTAAAGAGTTTAATGGGACTTGACTTGAACTAGTTAATTTCAAAGACAGGAGTTGTTTTTGAGCAAATTAAACTAACTTAAATAAAATCAGTAGCCGGATGGTCTAAATTAATGAACCCATAGGTAGAACATTTAGTGGGAGGTACTTGGTGTATATGATACTTCCTTTAAACCTCTTAATGTTTCTCCTTTTATGTTCACACCATAAGATCTATCCTCGGCCTCGTGGCACCCTGGGAGTGTCCCCTTAAAGGATGGTATTTGTGTAGGTTAATACCAAGGTGAATGGAGAGAATGTTCATAGTAAGTGGGAGCAGGACGTGTGATAACATATCCCACGATCTCTCTGATTAGGTTGGATAACGTTTCTATGCATCACCTCGAGGCACCCTGAGAGTGTCCCCTATAGGATGACAGTTTTTCACGACTCTTCATCTGATCTCTTGTATATGATTAGATCGCTTTAGTCTCTTGTCCTAATTTGGTTTTTCCTACGGTGGGCGTATTAGAGTGGGAATCTAGGACTGAAAATGAGGGGTTACACTTACGTAGAATTGTTAAAAATTAACAGTTCTAGACCAAAAAATGGTGACTGTTAGGGTCAGTTACAAGAATTGTTTCTACCTAATGGTTGAGAGTGTCACATCCCAGTGAGAGGCAACTGATCGTTTGTCTTGCTTTGCTGGGGCATCATTGCCAAATAGATGTCTTTTCACTTAAGGTAGATGGAAACTATTTTGCTAAAACTAAAATTGGTGTTAAAAGTGGTATTGCATAGACTCATTAAGTTTATTTATTTTTCAGCAACGTAAAAATGGCTACAGCCACATTAGCTCTATTAAGCACCGACAAATTGACTGGCGAGAACTACGCTAGTTAAAAACACACGATCATTACAAGTTTAATTATCGATGACCCGAGGTTCGTCCTTATAGAGGAGTGCCCTCCTATTCCACTTCAAAATGCCGCTCGAAATGTTCGGGAAGCTTATGAGCGCTGGACACGGGAGAACGAGAAGGCCCGAGCTTACATCTTGGCCAGTCTTAATGACGTTTTGGTCAAGAAGCATGAGCCTATGATCTCAACGCGTGAGATCATGGAGTCCCTGCGGGGAATGTTCGGACAACCGTCTAGACAGCTCAAGCATGAAGCTCTAAAATGCATCTTCAACTCCAAAATGGAGGAAGGCACCTTTGTTCATGAACATGTGCTGAACATGATGGTCCACTTCAATATGGCGGAGATGAATGGATCACGCATCGATGAGGGTAGCAGGTTAGCATCATTCTACACTCGTTGCTAGATAGCTTCCTGCACTTTGTCAGTAATGCGATACTGAACAAAGTGGACTATACCCTTACAACTGTCCTCAATGAGTTGCAGACATTCCAATCCTTGCTGAAAAGTAAGGAGAAGAAGGTTAGTGAGGCAAATGTTGCTTCATCATCAAAGAAGTTCCACAAGGGTTCAACCTCAAGAACTAAGTCTGTACCTTCTACTTCTAACACTTCCAGGTGGAAGAAGAAGAAGAGTGGTAAAGGGAAGGGGAAGGCACTTGTTAACCCACAGCCTATCGCCCAGTGGGGTAGGTGACCAACGTTGGTTGACAAAGAAAAGTGTTTCCATTGCAACCAGGATGGGCACTGGAAGCGAAATTATCCTCGCTGAATTAAGGAGAAGAAGAAGGCTAAGGCCAAGGCAAAACAAAGTAAATATAATTTACTAGTTTTGGAAATTTGTTTAGTTGAGAATGATGATTCTGCCTGAATTATTGACTATGGGGCCACTAAATCATGTTTGTTCTTCTTTTCAGGGGATTAGATTTTGGTAGCAGCTTGAGGCTAGAGAGATTACGATGCGAGTAGGCATCGAGCACGTCGTCTCAGCTGTGGCAGTAGGAGGACTCCAGTTGACTTTACAGAAAAAGTTTATCATTTTGAATAATGTTTATGTAATTCCCGAGTTAAAGCAGAACTTAATTTCTGTAAAGTGTTTGATACAATGTAAATATACTCTTCATTTTGATTTGAATAAAGTGTTTATTCATAAAGATGGTGTTGAAATTTGTTCAGCAAAACTGGAAAATAACTTGTATGTGCTAAAGCCGTTAGCAACAAGTTCCCTTCATAACATAGAGATGTTTAAAACTGTTGTAACTCAAAATAAAAAACTAAAGGTTTCTCCAAAAGTAAATGCCCAACTTTGGCACCTTCGATTAGAACACATCAATCTCAATAGGATTGAGAGGTTGGTGAAGAATGGAGGAAAATTCTTTACCGATGTGCAAATCATGCCTTGAAGGCAAGATGACTAAAAAACCTTTTACTAGAAAAGGTTATTGAGCCAAAGAACCTCTAGAGTTGGTGCATTCAGACCTTTGTGGTCCGATGAGTGTGAGAGCTAGGGGAGGCTATGAGTATTTCATCACTTTTACTGATGATTACTCTTGGTATGGGTATGTTTATTTAATGCAATAAAATTCTGATTCCTTTGAAAAGTTTAGAGAGTTTAAGGCTAAAGTTGAAAATGCATTGGATAGACGAATTAAAACATTTCGATCGGATCAAGGTGGAAAGTTTTTGGATTTGAAGTTCCAGAACTATATGATAGAACATGGAATCGTTTCCCCAACTCTTAGCGCTGGGTACACCTCAGCAGAATGGTGTAGCGGAGAGGAGAAACAAGACCTTGTTGGACATGGTTCGATCGATGATGAGTTACGCTTCCTTACTAGGCTCGTTTTGGGGTTTTGCAGTGGATACTGTAGCTTATATCCTCAATTGTGTTCCTTCCAAGAGTGTTGCCAGAACGCTTTTGGAGTTGTGGAATGGGCGTAAAGCTAGTTTGCGTCACTTCCGCATATGGGGTTGCCCAGCACATGTGCTTGAGGCTAATCCAAAGAAATTAGAACCACGTTCGAGGTTGTGCCTATTTGTAGGCTACCCCAAAGGTACATGAGGGCATTACTTTTATGATCCTAAGGAAAATAAAGTGTTTGTGTCGACGAACGCTACCTTCCTTAAAAAGGATCATATGAGGGAGCACAGTCCACGTAGTAAGATTGAAACTATTGAAACTTCAACAAAAGTTGTTGAAGGGCCTGCTCCATCAGCAAAAGTTGTTGATGGAAGTTCATTTGGTAGGTCATTTCCACCTCAAGAGTTGAGGGAACCTCAATGTAGTGGAAGGGTTGTGAACCTACATGTTCACTATATGGGTTTCACAGAAATCCTTGCTATGGTAGTCGATTTCGAGGTTAAGGATCCATTGTCTGATTAGAAGGCAATGAAGGATGTTGACCGAGATGAATGGGTCAAAGCCATGGATCTCGAGATGGAGTTGATGTACTTCAACTTAGTATGGGTTATTGTAGATCAATCTAATGGGGTAAAACCTATAGGTTGCAAATGGATCTACAAGAGGAAACAGGGTGTCGATGAGAAGGTGCAAACCTTCAATGCTAGACTTGTGGCAAAGGGTTATACCCAGGTGAAGGGAGTCGACTATGAGGAGACTTTCTCGTCTGTTGCCATGTTGAAGTCTATCCACATTCTCCTGTCCATTGCCTCATATTATGACTATGAGATATGACAAATGGACATCAAGATTGCCTTTCTGAATGGTAATCTTGAGGAGACCATTTATATGGTGTAGCCTGAGGCATTCATAGCCCAAGGTCAAGAGAAAAAAGTTTGCAAACTGAATCGGTCCATTTATGGGCTGAAATAGACATCTCGATCTTGGAACATTTGGTTGGATACTGTGATTAAATCGTACGGTTTTGACCAAAATGTTGATGAACCTTGTGTCTACAAGAAAATCATCAACAATTCAGTAGTTTTTCTAGTGTTATATGTAGATGATATCCTACTCATTGGGAACGATGTAGGTTTACTAACATAAGTTAAGAACTGGCTAGCAACCCAATTCCAAATAAAAAATTTGGGAGAGGCTCAGTTTGTTCTTGGTATTTAGATCTTTCGGGATCGAAAAAATAAAGTGTTAATGTTGTCTTAGGCATTGTACATTGACAAGATGTTGCTCAAGTACTCGTTGCAGAACTCTAAAAGGGGCCTACTGCCTTTCAGGCATGGAGTTACATTGTCTAAGGAAATATGTCCTAAGATACCTCAAGAGGTTGAGAAGATGGGACGGGTCCCCTATGCATCTACCATTGGCAATCTGATGTATGTGATGTTGTGTACTAGACCAGACATCTACTACGCTGTGGGGATATTCAGTAGATATTAGTCTAATCCAGGACAGGGTCACTGGACCGCCATTAAGAACATCCTTAAGTATCTTCGGAGAACGAGAGACTACATGTTCGTGTATGGATCTAAGGATTTGCTCTTTACTGGATACATGGACTCTAACTTTCAGACTGATAAGGATTCTTGGAAATCCACTTCAGGCTCAATGTTCACTCTTAACGGAGGAGCTGTAGTATGGATGGTGGATGGTGGATCTCGTGGCTAAAGAATTTAGTCAGCTATTCACGTACCGTTGGAGCTTCAAGCTACGGGTCCATAAAATCCCCTTGGTAGCTTAATGGATTCAAGTTGAGAATCAGTTTTTAGGTCAGTCTGAAGTGTTCAAATTGACAAGAGGGAGTTTGATTATATATGATATGATTAAACTGGTTCAATTATATATGATATAGTTGACATGATGTATGAGATACATTAATTGGAGGAAAATGATATAAATATGATTTATATCAAGTAAAGGAGAAAAGGACTATAGTTTAAATGTTGCATATGATGTGATATTAAAACTATAGGTTATAAATATAATATGACAAGTTAATTATTATATTTATTTATAATTAAAATAATTATGAGACAATTGTGGGTGGTTTCTCTTTAACTGTGCGTGAAAATGGGAGGTTGTATTCAGTTTTCATAACTGAAGAATAAAATGAAAAATGTTTTCATTTTGAAAAAAAAATTGTAGTATCGCATCATTTGAGTACACTGCCTATTGTCTAGCTCATGAGAGACTATAGGACAGATTCAAGTGTTTGTCTAAACGATTGTGTACACGCACATTTGTCTAGACAATCGTGTAATCTTTTACTAAACGATTGCGTGTTTGAGCGATATTCTCTAAATGATCAAGCTATTTTTCCTAAACGATCGTGTACCTCCCGTCTCTTAGTAAACGATCAAGCACAAAGTCTATACGATAGACACTATCCTTTCCCACTTACTTGGTCGTTGAATTCGATTGTTGTTTCCTCCAAACTTCTACCAAATCCAACAGAGCCCACACCTCCTAGATTCTCACTCCGAGAATACCAAGATTATTGAGTGGAAGTGTCCAAAGAGGTTTCTTATTCATGGAAAAAAGTGTTCGTGGAGAAGTTTGTTCGTGACCAGACGATTGGGTTGGCGTTCTAAGCGACAACGAGAGGTGCTGGTCTAAGAATCCATGAGAGCGAGAGAAAGTTAGAAAAAAAGTTCTACAAAAGGCATGTCTCTCATCCCTTTGCATTTATTTATGAAAGCATACCGTAATTTGTTCTAAAATGCATAACTAGTTTGTATGTTTGTGAATGCTTATAATTCTATCACAATGAATTTGGAACGATCTTGCTTCTACTCATAGGTTCTCTTTGATCAGAGTTTCTTCAGTTCTAAAGTTTTGCGATTGCTACAATATTATCGGAATGGATCAATATGACTAGTACTGGCATTCTCCATAGGGAAATCTCTGATAGTAGACTCCGAAACCAACTTACTTCTTCATTAGAAGTTGCTAGTGCTATTATTTCTGACTCCATCATAGATTGGGCTAAAATAGTCTGTTTCTTGGACTTCCAAAGAGACAACTCCGCCTGCTGTATTAAAGATATAGCCTTGTAGCCTTTGAATCATCTGAGAGGGAGTTCAAGTCAACATCGCTAAATCCTTCCAGGACAGTAGGAAAATTTTGATAATGTAATCCTAGGTTTTGGGTTTTCTTCAAATACCTCATAACCCTTTCTATATCATTCTAATACTCTATACTAGGTCTGCTTGTAAACCTACAAAGTAATCTTATAACATAAGCTATATCAGGCCTAATGTAGTCAACAACATATCTAAGACTGCCTATAATGCTTGCATACGTAGATTGATTAACACTGTCACTAGCGTACTTGAATAACTTAACACCAGGGTCATAAGAAGTACATGTTGGTTTGCATTCAAAGTAATTATATTTCTTTAGAATCTTTTCTACATAGTGAGAGTGATACAAAGAAATTCCATTTTTAGACCTAGTCACTTTTATGCCTAAGATTACACTCGCTTCTCCTAAGTCTTTCATGTCGAAGTTTGTACTCAATGTAGATTTCACATCATTTATGACGTGCAAGTTCAACCCAAAGATTAACAAATCATCTACATACAAACACAGGATAGTGAAGATTATTTTCAAATATATAGTAGATGCATTTGTCACTTTCATTAACCTTGAAACCTTTAGAGAGAATTAGGTTATCAAACTTTTCAGGTCATTGCTTAGGAGATTTTTCAGGTCATATAGAGATTTATCTAGCTTACAAATCTTATTTTCTTGGCCATGGACTATAAAGCCCTCAGGTTGTTACATGTAAATTTCTTCTTCAAGTTTACCGTTTAGAAAAGTGATCTTTACATCCATCTGATATACTACAGGATTATAAAGGGCAACGAGAGAAAACAAAATACGGATTGAGGTAATTCTAGTGACAGGGGAGAAGGTGTTAAAGAATTCTATGTTTTCTCTTTGTCTAAAACCCTTTGTCACTAATCTGGCTTTAAAGTTATCAACTGTTCTATCAGGTCTAAGCTTCTTCATTAGGATCCATTTGCACCCTATTGTTTTACAACCTGGGGGTAGGTCTACTAAGTGCCAAGTCCTATTTGACTCAAAAGAGTCTATCTCATCATTTGTAACTTTTTGCCATAAGTTGACATCTACAAAGGATAGGGCAACTTTTAGATCTTTAGAATCTTCTTCCATTATAGGACTGGAAGTCATCCCCAAAATCTTTAACGGTTCTAGTTCTTTTGCTTCTTTTAGGTTCTGGGTCAGTTTCCTATGTAGAGGTAGGATTTCTAACTAGGGTTAGACTACTGGATCCTGAGCCCCTACTTTTTCTTGATTTAAATAGAAATCTATCCTCAAAGAAGTCAACATCATTTGACTCAATGATCACTTAGTTTACTAAGTCATAGAACCTATAGGCTTTACTATTTATGACATAACTTATAAAAACACACTCATAAGTTCTACTAGCAAGCTTTCTTTTTAGGGTCTGAAATTCTTACAAAGGCTAAACATCCCCAAGTTCTAAAGTATGACAAGTTTGGTTTCTTATTCTTGAGGACTTTGTAAGGTGAAGTTGTGGTCTTAGGTTTTGGTACTCTATTTAGTACATAACACACGGTAAAGATGATTTCACCCCACCAATAAGATGCGACTCATGAATTGAATAAAATAGCAACTACTAACTCAGCTAAAGCTCTATTTTTCCTTTCGATTTTTTCGTTCAATTTAGGAGATTAAGGTGCACTCTTTTCATGTATTATTCCATGTGAGTTAAAGAACTCATTAAAGCTATCTGAGTTGTACTCAGTTCCCTTATTACTATGAAGTCTTTTAACCTTTCTGTTAAACTGACTTTCTACTTCAGTTACAAATAATTTGAAAGCACCAAAAGCATCACTTTTGCATTTTTTTAGTAAATATACAAAAGTAAAATCAGAGAAATCATCAATAAGAGTAATAAAATATCTTTTACTGTTCCTAGTCAAGGTGTCATCAAATTCATTAAGTCAGAATGAATTAAATATAGAGGCTCAGATTCCCTAAGTATGATTTATTCAAAGTCTTAGTTATTTTATCCTAACTATAATACTCGCATTTATCAAATTCATTCATGGATAACTTAGGTATCATTTCCAACCTAATCATGTTATTAATTAATTTCTTATTAACATGACAAAGTATAGCATGCCAAACATTCAAAGAGCATAACATATGAACAGAAGATTTTGTTTTGTTTATGTCAAAGTTTAATTGAACATTCCCTCAGTTGCATAACCCTTCCCTACGAATATATTATTCTTAGTAAGGGTATATAAATTTGTCCCTACTATTTGGGTAAACCCAATCTTGTTGAGGAGATAGCCTGAGACTAAGTTCTTTCTTATCTCCAGAGTGTGCAGGACATCTTTCAAGGCGAGAGTCTTCCTGGATGTAAACTTCAAATCCACCTCACTGGTTCCAGCAACTTTCGTTGACTGGTGATCTCCCAACAGAATGTTCTTATCCTTAGTTTCAGTATAAGTGTTCTAGCCTTGTCTTCTCGATTGGGGAAGGTATCTTTTTCGAAATGCCTCAACTCTCGTAATTCAGATGCAAATTGGCTTGCTAGAGTGGTGGACTCCCATTCTTTTGTTGCTTTTGTGTATTCTGAATAGTTGCATTTTGCCATTCAGAAGATGAATCTTTTTACTTTAGGGCATTTGTTGTGCCATTGTGGATCTCCTCTGCTACAATTGAGCAGTGTGTTAGTGTCTAATGAAATTCTTGTTGTTGTTGTTGTTGTTTTTATTTTTTATTTTTTTATTTATTTTTTATTTTTAAAGTGACAACTAAAACCATAATTAATAGTGAAAATACATGACAAACTTCATCATTCTGTAATAAATATGAAGATGAAGAAGTGGCGATATAATTATGTTAAACTCAATTTTTATAGTATAACTAACGTTTTAGTTGAATTGTTGTATTCTAGAGGAGATAGACCAGATCCTGCATTGGTGGTTGATATAAATTATAAAAAAATGTAATATTGACCATTAAGAGCTTGAATCTCCCTGAAGAGAACAATATATCTATGTCTCAACTTGATTGTTTATATTTTTTTTTCTCAATATTCACTCCATTTTTGTTGTTGATTTTCATATTTCACTCGTTTTTTTTTTTTTTGGTTATTATGTACCCTAATCTATAATTGACCCAAAAGGTTTTAAATGTATATCAAACTCTTTACAAAAAGAATAGAAATATATGAATATGTAAAGTGACTTTTACTCCCTATTATATTCTCCATTCACTATAAACACGAGTATACATGTTATTAATTGCAATGGTAGAAAGTAGAAAGGAGACAAAAAGTCTGCGGAGTATCGATTGTGGTAGTGGGTTGCAACACGGAATCAAATCTGTTTATTTTATCCAAAAAAAAAAAAAAAAAAAAAAAACTCACTAAAACCAAGTTGTACAACTCGTTGTTGGATTCGATGGAATCACACTCCCCAATCAACCACCACTTCTTCCTCAGCCTTTCTTCTCCTTCACCATCAAAATCTTGAGACAGCTTTCCACAGCCATAACCACTGTAAAATCAACAATCCCCTCGTCATGACCGAGCCGGATTCCGATCACCCATCTCCCCTTTTCCCCAAGTCCACCGCCCACCGTTCCACTTCCGACGACCGGACCCCACTTATGGATTTCGATCTCGACTTGGACATTCCTTGGCCTTTGGATCAAATCCCTTCTTTTGCTTCCAATCCCATGTCCCCTTTTCTCCTTTCAACCTCCGATCATCTTGCTTCCCCTCTTTGGGCCTTCTCTGAAGCTGATGATGATGACGATTCCAAGTTTGCTGCCTATGCTTGCTCTGTTCTTGGTGAGTTTCCATTCGATTTTGGGGGTTTTTTGTTACCCCTTTTGTCTAATTTAGTGGATGTTGATTCGGTTGGAGTTTAATGGGGTTCGGTTGAGTTGAAGCTTGTGAGGGAACAAATTTCCAGTGGGGATGAGGGGATTTTCTGTTCAAAGGAGAATGACCTGGAATTTAATTCAATGGTTTTTGTGAGCTAATGTTTTTCAGATTGAATAGTGGTGGGATTTAAGTAATACGAACTATCTGCTTTCTGATGGCTGGAAATCCATCTTCTTGCTTCTTTGACTATTTGAGTGGTTTTTGGACATCTCATTTTTCAACTTTTTTAATGAATCAATGGGGCTATGAATAACTTGGTGTTTACAGTTTTGATGTCTGTTAATGCCATTGGTACTTCAAAGATTGGGTTTAAACAAATTGAAGGGTAGGAATAGGAACAAAGACTACTATGAGATTGGAAATACTTTAGGCTTTACTTTTGAAATATGTCTGCTTATTCAGATATATGATTCTCTATGGGGTTGTTTCAATCTTGTCATTTTGAGCTGTACTTGATATTGTCTTCTTGGATTTAGTTAGGCGGATTCTTTTCCATTTAAAATGGCTTAACTTTACAGCTGAGAGCAGGTACTTCCAATTCACATTCTGTACCGCAAAAGCCAACCGAGAACCAAAAGTTTAAGATTCTTCCAGTTCCATCTTCATCATGGGGACTATTGCCATCGGAGAATCCAGATGGGTATTGCTTAATCAAAGAAAAAATGGCACAAGCTCTTCGGTACATTAAAGAATCATCCGACCAGCATGTTCTAGCTCAGGTTTGGGCGCCTGTAAAAAGTGGTGGCAAGTTTGTACTTTCAACCTCAGGGCAACCGTTCGTCCTTGATTCACAGAGCAATGGACTTCATCAGTATAGGATGGCCTCATTGACGTTTATGTTTTCCTTGGACGCTGACCAGGATGGATATCTTGGGCTCCCTGGTCGTGTTTTCCAACAAAAATTGCCAGAATGGACTCCAAATGTGCAGTACTACTCAAGCAAGGAGTATCCACGACTTAGTCACGCTCTAAACTACAATGTTCAGGGAACTTTGGCTTTGCCTGTTTTCGACCCTTCAGGGCACTCTTGTCTTGGTGTTCTCGAGCTAATCATGACCTCACCGAAGATCAATTATGCACCTGAGGTGGACAAAGTCTGCAAAGCTCTTAAGGTTTGAGTTCTCTTGCCCTTTGTTGAATTTCTTAAGTTTCATTTTTTGTTGTCTTAACAAGTGCTGTGCACTCATGTTAATGCCACTTGATCTTGATTTATTGAACAAAGGATATAACATGTTTAGCCATCATAAACGTTTTGCTAATTTTGTGAATCTCTTCACCTGCAGGCTGTCAATCTAAAAAGTTCAGAGATTTTGGATCATCCGAATAATCAGGTCAGTGGTGAAAAGTTATATGTATGAAAAATGGTGCTTTATTGCATCCCGGATGATGAATATTGTCTAGTTTGTTTTTTCTCGCTCGTTCTCACAGATACAATCTTGGCAATGCTTTTCAAACCAGATTTGCAACGAGGGTCGTCAAAATGCACTGGCCGAAATTTTGGAGGTACTCACAGTTGTATGCGAAACTCATAACTTACCATTGGCTCAAACCTGGGTTCCATGCAGGCACCGAAACGTGCTCGCCAATGGTGGAGGTTTGAAGAAAAGCTGTACTAGCTTTGATGGTAGTTGCATGGGACGGATCTGTATGTCCGCAACTGAAGTAGCATCATATGTTGTTGATGCTCACATGTGGGGTTTTCGTGACGCATGTTTAGAACACCATTTACAAAAGGGTCAAGGGGTTTCTGGGAGAGCATTTTTATCCCACAGCTCATGTTTTTGTGGAGACATCACCCAATTCTGTAAGACTGAGTACCCTTTGGTACACTATGCACTTATGTTTGGATTGAAGAGCTGTTTTTCGATCTGCTTACGAAGCACATTTACTGGAGACGATGAGTACATTCTAGAATTTTTTCTGCCACCGAGCATTGTTGATTATCAGGAACAAAAGACTTTGTTGGGTGCATTAATGGCAACAATGAAGAAGCATTTCTACACTCTCAAAGTTGCTTCTGGAATCAACCTTGAGGACAAGGACGGACTTGTTGAGATTATTCAAGCATCGAGAAATGGAGGATTTGAATCGAGATTTGAATATATTCAAATTCCAACCCCCGTGGAATTGCCACCTGCGTCTGATGCCATGCCGAAAGCAGTAGAGGTAGTTGCATTAGAAACATTGCAACAACAATCTTTAATGGTTCATGATGCTCCGAAGGATGAAAACAATAGTGCTTGGGATGGGGAAAGCCACAATCCCGTTCCTTGTCCACAGAATAAGGAAGTCAAAAAGCCGTCCGAAAGGAAGCGTGGAAAGGCAGAGAAATCGATTAGTCTGGAGGTTCTTCAACAATATTTTGCTGGCAGTCTTAAGGATGCTGCTAAAAGCCTTGGCGGTATGTTGATATTGTAGTGTAAGATTATAAAGTCTATACTTCCTCATCTATCTGAACAGGATTCAACTAATGTTTGATATATCTTTTTTCCACTTTACAGTTTGTCCCACAACCATGAAGCGTATCTGTAGGCAGCACGGGATCTCACGGTGGCCATCTCGGAAGATCAACAAGGTGAACCGCTCACTTTCAAAGCTAAAGCGTGTGATTGAATCTGTTCAAGGGGCTGAAGGAGCATTCGGAATTTCTTCTCTGGCTACAAGTCCACTTCCTGTTACAGTTAGCTCGAGTTCTCATCCTTTAACTCCGGAAGGGTCTAACCAGCAAAACTTTGTTGCTTCTCAACCATCTGATTCTCAATATAAGGAAACAAACACCTCAGAAGCACAGACAAATGACACACAAGCTAGATTGGAAGATCAATTACATAGAGGAGTGTTGAGTCCAGAAGAACCAATTCACGATCAGAACGGATTTCTGCTGAAGTTTGGAAATGGTTTGAACAATTTTAGAGCAGGGAGTGTATCACGAGAAGAGAGTGCCGGGACACCTACTTCTCATGGTTCATGCCAAGGTAGTCCTGCAAACGATAGTGCCCTAGCAAATAATCTCATTTCTATTCCTCAGCATGAACAATGTGTAAGAAGAGAATCTCCTGAAGTAGCATTCCATACAATCGATAAACTGAATATATCCACACCTGCTTGTCCAATCCCGGATACACTCGTGATGGTTGAGCCCGAGGAACCATTTGGAGGAATGCTGATCGAGGATGCAGGAAGTTCTAAGGACTTAAAAAATCTTTGCGCTTCTGTCGCTGACGCTGTTCTTGATGAGCAAGTACCTGAATTTTGTTGGTCCAACCCTCCTGATATAGCTCTGAGACAACCTATGGACTCTGTTTGTCACACAGTCCCTCATATATCACTTAGGCAAGAACCTAGGAGGATGACTATCAAGGCCACTTATAAGGAAGATATTATTCGATTTCGAATTCCCTTGAGTTCTGGTATTGTAGAGTTAAGAGAAGAAGTGGCCAAGAGATTGAAATTGGAGGTTGGTACGTTCGATATCAAATACATGGACGACGATCGTGAATGGGTTCTTATTGCATGCGATGCAGACCTACAAGAGTGTGTAGATATCTCAAAGTCATCCGGTAGCAATATAATAAGATTGTCAGTTCATGATATAAATGTCAATCTTGGGAGTTCTTGTGAGAGTACTGGGGAGTGAGAATTCGAGTTGTGGAAATTGAAAATTTGTCGACGTCTTGTCTCTATATATTATATTGGCAGTACTAGGAAGTGAAGATTTAGTTCTAGGTATTGATATTATTTTACTCAAACTGTATAAAATCTTTCATGTGAATTGTAGAGATTCTCTCCTCATTTGCAGTTCACCTTTTTGTTTCTTCTTCTTTGTCAAATATGATCTTCAGAGGTGGTAAGGGTGTTGAGTTTAAAATTGCAACTTGAGAGAATTTCAATTTTATGAGAAACATGCCGGGTACCGAGAAGGCGATATAGACATCCAGACTCTTGCTAGAACTGTAGATTAGAACTGTTCTTCAACCTGCTGCTCCCGGCGTTGATCTTTAGGTGGCCATTTATTCACTATAGCAACGATATTGTTCATGTAAGTTTTGAATGAGTTACACCATTGGAAGATGATCCACCCATCTATCTTATTTTCAGAGAAAAGACTCTTGCAAGATTACCAATTTAGACTGATGCAAGGCTTGTCAATGGCCTAGACAAACCATGCCCTCCACACTCGATCAAATTCAAAGGACCTTTCTTGAAGGGACCTCTTTTTTCAAGTAGTATAAACTGGCTGTATATGTTCCCTTTTTGGTATTGTTCTTTCATGTAGTTTTCAAATTTCTAACTTCATCAGATCATTTCCCCCCTTTTTATTTTTATTGTTTTTTTCATTCCTAAGTTTGTTCTATCTTATATCATTGCAACACGAATCTTTACGTTTATGGCCGTGCATT
Source organism: Benincasa hispida (assembly GCF_027475165.1). Classification (NCBI taxonomy): domain Eukaryota; kingdom Viridiplantae; phylum Streptophyta; class Magnoliopsida; order Cucurbitales; family Cucurbitaceae; genus Benincasa; species Benincasa hispida. The sequence goes on along the minus strand of NC_143478.1, from coordinate 79,971,538 downwards.
GTGGCACGGTAGCAGCCATATTATTCAAACTCGACTAACTCGTTAATAATGAACGTTTCAACCACGGAACAAACTTGAGAATCAGAAAAATCCATTGATTCAAACATTGTAGCTTCTCCAACATACATAGATTAAACAAAAAACAAAGCTAGGACCAAAAAAGGAAGGGGAAAAATGAAAAGAAGAAGAAAAGAAAACACTCAAAATGGCATTACAAGGTTTGCCAATTGTCTGCCACTGGTCTGTGCAGTGATCATCTGTTATTACCCTCCAAATTAAAACATGAGGAGTTTGCTAAAACTCTTTAAAATCAAAGACCTTTTTTTTTTTTTTTTTTTTATAATCTTTTTATCTATATATATTTAACAAAAGTGACAGATGGACGGTGGAGATGCTGCGAGTCCATCAAGTTCCATGGCCTTCAGTTCTAGCATTTCCACACTCAATGTTGTCATTCTTCCAAGACTCTTTTCCATCTGATAAAATCACCTGCCCTTTCACTTGCCTTGCTTCTATTTGAAGCTTTGTTGATTTGTAAAAGCTGGCATACAGTATCAATTGGGCCAGCCCAAATAGTGTGCCCAGCCCATTTGGAATCTGAAAAGTTTCAATTATTCAAGGATTATTCAATAAAATTATTAAATAATAATAAAAAAAAAAGTGTTGTTTTCTTGTTCCATTTGAAGTATTTTGAAAAATACAATCATGTGGGCTATATTCCCTCTATCTAACCTTTATTACTTACTAAATACAAAATCAAAATTTATATCTAAGAGGCCAACCAACTTTAAATTTTGTGTCTAATTAATTCCATAATTAAAAAAAAGCCTAAATAATTAGAGACCAATTAGAAACAAAATTTAAAGTTCAAAGACCAACTAGACACAATTTTACAAATGGATTAAATTTTTAATTTAACATTTAAAAATAATTAAACTATTACTTTTTCTGTTTAAGATGCCTGTCTTTATAAGCTTGACCTTACACTTTTGTAGAAAAGAAATATTTATGCAGCATCATCCATTTGCAATAGATATAAATTCTAAGAAGTAACATTATATTACATGCATGTAGAACACCTCCATTAGTTTTCTTTTGTTTTTTTTTAATCAACCCAAAAGAAACATTAGGATAATTATTCCATTCTTTCCCCCCAAATTTTCATATTTTAAGTTTAAAGAACTTCAAACCTTTTTCTTTGTATGTTGCCTCTCTGTGTTTGTGAGAATAAAATGAAAAAAAAAAAAAGAGAAGAATAAATTGGTGTAGAGAGAATATTTTTTAAAAGATAAAATCCACAAATCTATATTAGATTGTTTTCTAAACATATATATGTGAGGAAATTCATATGATGGATAATAATTTTATGAGGAAATGAACCCCAACCTCAAAGGAAGGAGTGAATGTCAATTACTATCGAGTTTGTTTGGAGGATGATTGATTAATCTTTTAACTTAAACGAACTAAAATTTATATGTTGAATTATTACTTGAGATTAGGGTTGGGATATTGAATTTGGGTAGAAAAATATGAGAAGAAATTACCAAAATATAAGGGTCAAAAGGGAGGCAAGCATAAATAGTCCAAGCCACACCATTGGCAAAAGAAGCAACAGAGAGTGACAGAGGCATATACTCCACACTCTTTGTTTTAATCACCAATTTCTGCAACACATTAACAAAAATCTTAATTAATTCAAATTTGATGATAAAAGAAAAAGATTTAGTGGTAGATAAACATTTAATTCCTAGTTAAATTCTATAAACAAAATCAAGTTTTTCATTTGCAAAGTTTGATTTGATTTTACAATCAAGTGATTATCAAATGAGCTTTAATCAATACATTTTCATATATATATTATTTTAGTATTTAACTTTATATATGAAAACCCTAGTTTATCCTTTGTTAATAATTGAACCATTTCACACGAAATCTAAATATATATCATAACACTTAATCTATTAAAAAAAAATGTCTAAACGTTTTGAGCATACTATTTTTCTTTTTTTAAAAAACATTAAAATTTGACCGGTAAGATTTAAATTTAACTAAAAAACATTTAATAATTTTAAAGTAATCCAAAAAATAATCGTGCTCGATATTTATAAAATTATATTTTATGCACCCATTTTAAACATAATTAAACCCTAAAAAAGAAGAACATTCCTTTTTGAATTATTGAGACCACATAATTGACACTATAAACAGTAATAAAAACAGTAAAGATTCTGCCAAAAAACGATCAATAGATTCTAAAATTAACTTAAAGAGAACTATTATATAATCTACAGAAAGAAAGAGAAAGAGAAAGAGAAACCAACCATGACTGCCAATGGAGAAGCATACATGCCAATGTTGAAGAGAATGCAAATGGTTCCAACCACCATGGATCTCTTGCTATGAGTGTGAAAGATGAACAGAACCAGAAGGCTCAAAAGCGTGATGAAGACGACCTCGACAAGTAGCACGAGGATGACTTTCACCCGCTTCTTCCGATTGGAGAAGACGAAGAAGAGAATTATGTAAATCAGCTCGATTAGAGTTCCGGCTGCATTAATGGTAATAACTAGAATACTTCCCGGATGCACCACCGGCAGCCCGTACAACACCCAAACTAGGCAGTTCACGAGCGTTGCAAGGTACGGGATCGGCGAGAACTGCTCGACCGATCCCTTCTTCCATATTGTGACAAAGGTTGGCCTAAAAAAAGTAAATAAATTGTAATTAAACATAAACACAAGAATTAGGGTTTTAAATATCTTAAAAAGTCACGATGTTATCATGTGTTCTCATGGTTCCATCTATAGTAAGACAACTTCTAAGCTTTTATAAGAGTTTGTTCGGATTAACCTTTTAACTGCTTACAAATACATTTAATCGCACTTAGAAAGTCAGTCGAACCCGGTCTTAAGAATATATTTCCAACTACGTTTGAAAGAACTATTCGATAAAAATCACTCAAACAACCCTCTAAATAGTGATTTAGAGAATAATAAAAGAAACATGTGAAGAATAGAAAGGGTATACTTACAATGGAGACAAGAACAAGAAAAGTGCAATAATATTTCCTGCACAAAACAAAACAAGGGTATAAGGATAGAATTGATTTGAAAGAAAATTGGATTTTTCTTAATGATTTAACTTACCTATAATACCAATAACTGTTCGAGCAAGCACCAAAGAAACCATATTGTAAAAGATAAAGAAAAGAAAAGAAAAAAGATCTCCAAAACAAAGAGAGATTACTTGATTATTGAAGGGTTTGACTCTACATGTTAGCTCGTGCAAGCTTGAGCTTTTATAAACTCATATGTTCATTGCATGGCCATTTGATGGGCCCTACAAAACTTTCATGGCTATAATACTTTTTATGAATCTTTCTTTCATTCATGCTTAGTCATGTCACCATTATTTAAAAGTGGGCCAAAATTATAAGTTTAGTAGTCATTGATTTTTTAGAATTTTGTGTCTTATATATGTATGTGTAGTTTCTAAACTTTTTTAAATGTTTAATAGGTTATTTTTTCATTGACTCTTCGATCTTATGTTTTAATATAGGTTCATGAATTTTAATAAATGTCTCATGCGTTCTTTTAATTTTTAATTTTGTGTCTAACAAGTTATTGGGTTATTCGATACTTTTTAGTTTAATTAGTCCATAAACTTTTAGAGTTTCAAATTGTCTCTAATATATATATTTTTTAAATTCATAGATCCAGTAAACATGAAGTATAAAGTTTAGAGCTCTATTAGACATAAAATTCAAATCTAAATCTAATAGATCAATTAAATTTTAAAAATCTTGAATTTGTTAGGGACCTATTAAACACAAAATTAAATATTTAGAGTTACAGTAGAGACTTTTAAAAGTTCATGATCTAAATTGATAAAAACCTCAAAGTTCATAGACTAAACTAATTATAAATTAATCTTTTTAAATTCACAGAACTACTAGATACGGAAATAAAATTTATAATTCATAAAAGTTCAAATCCATATGGAATATATCCATTGCTTTCTTAAAATTTTTGAATATTATAAAAGAATTGTTGACAATTTAAAAATAGAAAAATCTTAGTTCCAAAGGGCTACATCCATTTTTTGTGCAGCCCAACTAGCATCCAATGAAAACATGCCATGTGCCGCATGACACTTTTATTTTATTTTTTAAAAAAAGAAGTGAATTATTTTTATATTTTCTTTGTGTGTGAAGGATAAGGAAGTACGAGATTAGCCGCTAACTAGATTTAACCTAATCATTGCTCTTTAAAAATCTAGAAACTTAGTAAATATAATATTAAAATTTTAAGGATCAAATAGACATAAAACTAAACTTTTAATTTAATATTTATATTTAAAAAAAAGTTTAACAATTATAAATAATGATGGGTATAACAAAAATCATAAATTGAAAATTCCCAAATTGTTGAATGAGGAATTAAAGTAAGGGAGTGTTTAGGATTGATAATCTCACCAATCTTTTCTTACCTAATTGGATGCTTATAGGGTAAGATAGAGAGAGAGAAAGAAAGGGAGAGGAGAATTTGATAATCCCATCAATCTTGTCTTAGCTTACATGTCCATGTTACATTGCCCCACTCAAAATAATTCCAATCTATCCACATCCAATTTTGGAATTTTCATGTTTCAAATAATTATTTTTCAAAATAGGAAAAAAAAAAAAGAAAAAAAAGAATTCAAAGAGAAGTTCAATCAAATAATCTAAGGTACCAATTCTTTAGCTCCTTCAAAAGAACTTGCTTCAAAATGTTGGGTGGACGAAATACTTTTTCAAAAGTACTTGTAATATATTTAAAATAGACTAGCTAAATGATATAACAAATATTTGTTTAAAAAATACCATTCTTTTAAAAGCTACCATGTTATTCTTAATCTTTCACAAATGTTTTAAGGCACTATTTCTTAAATGGAAATCAATTTGAACATGCTAGTGTTGGCAACAGGGTCGGAACGGGCAGGGAGGGGTTGTCCGTCCCCTTCCCGATGGGGGAAATTTATCCCATCCTCATCTCCATCCTCGTCCCACGGGGTCCCATTCCCCGTTTTCCCTTTTGTTTCTCCATGGGTTTAATTTTTCTTTTTATTAAAACTCTCTTTGATTTGGATTTGGACACTCTAATTGAGTTTAGAGGCTAAATTAAAAACTAGGTTAAATGTAAAAAATTAAATACTTAATATATATATATTAAAATAAAATTGGGACGGGGTCAAGGTTGGGGACGAGGCCGGATACCCTCTCCATCCCCGATTTGGGGACCCTAGAGAGATCCCTGATTTGATCTCATCCCCGATCAAACCGGAGATTGCCGGTCCCATTCAGAGCAGGGCCTGCGTGAAATTTTGCCAACCCTACAACATACCTATTCTAAGTCCTAATTTTCCATTCAAAATTCTAATATGATTTACCTATTAGTTTTCAAATATTTATACTTCGAAAGAAAATAGGTATTTTTAATTGAAAAAAGTATTTTTAATAGCAGAGTTTTTTTTTTTTTTTTTTTTTTTTTTTTTTTTTAATAATTAAACCATTAAAATTATATGACTCGAAATATTATCTTAGATTCATTATTAAGTTTATTTGACACCCTATTGATGAGTAAAGTTTAAGAGGAGGAAATCACTAGTTGAAATACAAGCATCAAAGCTCAACTTAATACTGATTAGCACGGTTATTATTATCAATATCATCATCATTATTATTTTGTTTAGAGTAAGTCCCTATTATAAAAAGTTCAATAAGTACATTTTGTTACTTATTGGTTCCTATTATAAAAAGTTGAAATTTTATTAAGGAAATATATTTTTTAATCTTTAAGGCTCTTTTTGTTAATCTTTTGGTTTGGTTTTTTTTTTTTTTTTTTTTTTTTTTTTTTTTTTTTTTATAAAAAATTAAGCCTATAAACACTCATTTTAACTCTAAATTTATTGCTTTCTTATCCACTTTTTACCAACATTTTAAAAAATCAAGCCAAATTTTAAAAACTAAAAAAAATAGTTTTATTTTTAGAAATTGAATAAAAATTCAACTTTTTAACTTTAGAATGATGCAAATCATGGTAAAATATTAGAAAGAATTAGGGTTAATTTTTAAAAAATAAAAAAAATAAACAAAATGATTATTAAACGGAGCCTAATTTTTTTTTCTTGCATAACTTCTATTTTTTTTAATATGAATTTCATTTGGTCACTACATAATTTCAGAATATTTCATTTTTATTAAATTTTAAATTTAATTTCCATTTAGTATAAATTTCCAAAATGTTACCTTTTAATTTTGCTGTTGAATATTGATTTTTATTTCTATTTAATCTTTAAATTTCTATACTTTACCCTTTTACCTCTAAATAACTAATACTCGCTTTTGATACTTCAATCAACTAACTAACTTAAAATGATTCTTTGACATATGATCAAGATGATTTAAATCACATCAAAGTTGGATCATTTTCTATAATTTATTCTTAACAATTAATATTTTAAACGCATGAGATTTTAAGATATTTATGATTAATTGTGGATAAAATTTAAAATGTTGGAGAAATATTGATATCTCAATTTTAAGAAAAAAGAATGATATATATATATATATATAAAAGAGCAATGGCAAGAATAGCAAAAATGTAGTCTTAAAGTTGCAAATCCTAGCACTTATTTTGTGAAATTTGATAATGTAGCAAAAGAAAAATCTATATCTGATTTGTATTTTTATTATTGTAACTTTATCTTGTTGGTGTATCAAGATGTATATTAACATGCATATCTAATATATTTTATATTTAGTACATAAATCAACTAATATATCAAATTTATCAGTCAATAAGTACTCTTGCATTCGTTTTTAGTTATGAACTTCATTTAAATTTTTTATTCATTTGTTATAGAACATTGCTTTTTCAATATATTACCATTAACTTGTAATGGTTCAATTCGTCGTATTGGTATCTATGCTATTGTATTTTGAACTGGTGTAGATATACTGGTGATTGAAAAAACTAAAGTGGGATCTAACACAAAATACAATTGTCATACCCAATGTTGTAACATGCTCACTGAAAAACAAAATAGCTTAATATCAAACAATAATAGTAAAGACAGTGAGAAAAAGAGATCGATAACCTAGTCTTATGCAATATCACTTACGTCTAGGGGTTTATATCCAGTGAAAAGAAATTTCACTATATAATGAGTTTCGCCATATAACGAAGTTTGTATCTGATAAATTCCCTCTTTTAGTGACTCACGTACAACTTAATCTTCAGTTTCAACTTAGGCTCCCCTTAAGTTTGATATTCTCTCACTTCTACAATAATGCTTCTCTAAGATTTTTATGAGATTCCCTCAAAATAACATACTTAGGCTCCCTTTAAGTGTGAGATTCTCTCACTTTCATAAGTATGCTTTGACTGAGATCCCCATAATACCACATAAAAAAAAAAAAAAAAAAAAAACTCATCTCGAGTTCTCACTTACTCCCCAAGTGATTTTCTATACTTATAACAACTCAACCAAGTCTCATTGACAGGTTGGAACAACCCACACACGTAAAAGATAACTCTTTTTAATCACAATACACCAAAAACTAAGGCTTAGACAATGTCTAAGCTCAAAACTCTCAATTACACACACATTTATAATATATATATATATATATACACACACACACATATATAGGAAAAAATCTCCAAGTAGAATCTGCACGATACAAAAAACATATTACTGACATAATACAATACGTGTTGTGAATTATGTTTCCCAAATTTTATCTATAATAAAATCAAAATCAACCATACTTTAGTAACACTAGTGATATAATTGAACATATGTCTAAAAATTATTGGTATACTAATGGCACACTAATATTATACTTGAAATTTTATTTAGAATGAATATTGATATACTTGAAATGAGTTGTTAATTAATATTGTAACTCTAGTGATGCACTGATGTTTATACTTTAAATGAATTCTGAATGAGTATTGATAAACTACTAATATACTAATAATATATTTAAATTTTCATTTTAAATTAATGTAGGTATATTACTAATACATAACTTATATAATTGAAAAGGAATCTTTAATGACTATTGATATACTAAAGGAATACTTAGTATTGTATTTTGAATTAGTACAAATCTACAATTGAAATATCAACTTTATATTTCAAGTGTGTCAGTTTGAATGATATTTGGTATATCAACAATATCATATCTTTTCTTAACTTTAAATATGGTATATTAATCCATTAATAACGAAAAGTATGAATTATATTCATTATACAATTGACATACCAAATTAAAAGTAACTTATATGTCATTAAAATCATATAAAAGTTTCCAGGATAGAATATGTTAACTAATATATTTTATATTTGGTATATTATTTGACAGTGAAATTTAATGCAATTAAGATATTATTATAATAAGATAAAAAAATTGAACATGACACAATTGATGCTAAAACTTAAATTATACCATTAAAATCAAACTAATAGAGTGAAAACAACTTCATATCAAAATGAGACAAAAATAAAAATAAAAATAATATTCATTATAATCAAACAAACAACACTCACCATCATATATTTAAAATCATGGTATATCGGTTGTATAAATGATATACTTTATATAAAATATATTAGTTGTCTAATATACCAAACATAAAATATATCATATGTAACTGCTAATATACAAATGAGAATAAAATTTGAACATTACCTTATGTTTTTTTTGCTGTCCGTTATAATTAATTTTTTTTGAAGAAATAAATAAATAAGTACTTTACACTATTTAAGTAAGTTAAAATGTTTATTATTTACATTGAATTTACGTTAGTGAATATTTTATTATTATTATTATTTTATGTTTCATGAATTTTTTTTTTTTTTTTATAATAAAATGGAAACGTTTATTCACTCATTATGTTAACGTAAAAATATAGAAATAACATATCCAAAAGATAAATTTAATTTTTTTTTTGATAGTATGTGCTTAAACCATTTAAATTATACCTAAATTGAGACACCAATATGACATTTTGAAAACTTTATAAACGATTGGTATAAAATTATATTTTATATGATAGCTATTGATTGACCTACATTAATAATTAAGTTAGATAATGATTAATTGTAATGACATATTAAATTATATATTAATTAATATAGTTAATAAGAATAACCGATTAAATTATAGATGAACTGTTTTTCTTTTCGGTAAATAACTAATTTACTTATTCTGAATTTATAGTGTTTTTGTAACTATTATTTTACGTATTATTTTGATGACATTTGTTTCTCGAAATAAGGTTTGGTTTATAGTTTAGGTAATGAAGAAATATTATTGTCCATTTCAAACATACTCGTATGGGCATGTGTCGACTTAATTAATTGGAATATTTTATTTAGTTTTAAATCTTCAATTTTAAGAAAATGAGTATCACTAAGTTATATTGATTTTAGTACATAGTTTATGAGTTCCTAAATTATTGTCTTATAATTTTCAAGTGGGGATTGTTGGTGAAAATTTAAGTATTAAAGGAAATAGACATTTTGAGAATCCCACATTGCTAAGATTGGGGAAGGAGACCTTACTTTTATACTCCCGTCTTGAGGTGTAGGTTTGGACCCTAAAGGGTATTCACATTTTAGTGGGAGTGAAAAAATAGACAAAGGTGTGGTGGGCATCTTATGCATTAGCCTTATAATATTTTTAAAATAAAACAAAACCTCGTTCATTGGTTGTGCGTTTTTTTTTTGGCCCCTATAAAAGGCACAAGCCTTCAACAATTCAAATCATCTCATTTGTTATCACAATGTTCCATTCACTTAATTTTCTTTTTCGTTTCCGTTTTTCGAGCATCAAATTCTTGAAGGGTCTGATTTTTCGGATCAGGTTTAGTGCAGATCCAATCGAGACAGTTTTTGTTTATTCTTGATTGTTTTATCTTGGGAACGACGTGACAATTTCGTAAAACTGCTTGCACACTTGAGCAGAGCTGCAAAACATATTAAAGAAAGCGAGATCCCTGACTTAGCCTGTAACAAGTTTCTGTTTTATAGGTTCTATTTTTCTGACGATTGCCATTTCTGACTGTTTGCTACTGTTAAATCTTGTCCAACGGAGGGTAACAATTACAAAAGTTTCCAAAAATTTTAAGACGATTCTCTCTGCCACTGCTACGATGGCCTTTTGAAATCAGAACGATATTATGACATCTGATCTCAATCGTCCATTCCGATTCGGAGGAGCAAACTTCAAACGATGAAAGCAGAAGATGCTATTTTTCCTCACTTTCAAGAAGGTTACCAAAGTCTGTATTACGAAGAAGCCAACGGTCTCAAACGAAGATTCCAATGAACAAAAAATAAAAGAAGTTATTGTTTAGGAAGAAAATGATTTTCTGTGTAAAAATTTTAAATTAAATGGTTTGACTGGTGATCTATATGATTAATATAACACAATAAAGACAACAAAGGAAGTTTGGGATACCCTGCAGAAGAAGTATGATACCGAGGAGGTCGGGTCGAAAAAGTATGCCATCAACCATTACCTTAAGTTCCAGATGACGGATGAAAAATCTGTGGAGGCCCAGTCCCATGAGCTGCAGAAGATAGTCCATGAAATAATAAGTGAAGGTATGCCTCTAAATGAGCAGTTCCAAGTTGTCGTTATTATTGATAAGCTACCTCATTTGTGGAAGGATTTCAAGAACACCTTGAGGCATAAGATCAAGGAGTTTTCCTTGGAGAGTCTAATCACCTGGTTGAAGATGGAGGAAGAAGCCTCGAAGTAGGACCAGGGGGAAGAGGTGAACATTGTTCATGGGAAATCCGTCTCTTTTGTGATAAAGCCTGACCAAAAGTCCAAGGGAACTAAGAGGAAAGGTCAAAATCATGTTCCAGCAACCAGAACAATCAGAAGAAGCAGAAACCCCCCTCAAGAGAAACGATACAGTTTTTTTTACTTTAACTGTAATAAACCTGGATACATGGCTAAGAACTATAGTAACAAGCATCGTTCTGCTGGTCAGTCGAACTTAATAGAAGAACCGTTGGTTGCCATGATCATAGAAGTAAATGTGATCGATAGTTCTGAGGGTGGTGTATAGACATTGGCGCTATGCGCCATGTCTGTCACAACCTTAGTCTCTTTAAAACTTATATTGAAACTAACGATAAGAATATTATGTTGGTGGATCACCACTCAACAAAAGTTGATGGAACCGGTGAGGTGGAGTTGAAGTTTACATTTGGGAAGACTCTCACCTTGAAAGATGTCCTGTACACTCTAGAGATAAGAAAAAAAAAACTTGGTTTCGGGCTATCTCCTCAACAAGGCCAGGTTTACCCAAATAATAGGGGTAGATTTATACACCCTTACTAAAAATAACGTATTCGTAGGGAAAGGTTATGCAACCGAGGGAATGTTCAAATTAAACCTAGACATAAATAAAATGAAATCTTCTGTTCATATATTGTGTTCTTTGAATGTTTGGCATGCTAGAATTTGTTATGTTAATAAGAAATTAATTAGTAACATAATTAGGCTGGAAATGATACCTAAGTTATCCATGAATGAATTTGATAAATGCAAATATTGTAATCAGGCAAAAATAACTAAGACTCCACATAAATTTGTACGTAGGGAATTTGAGCCTCTAGATTTAATTCATTCTGACTTATGTGAATTTGATGGCATTTTGACTAGGAACAATAAAAGATATTTTATTACTTTTATTGATAATTTATCTGATTTCACTTTTGTATGTTTGCTTTAAAACAAAAGTGATTCATTTGATGCTTTCAAATTGTTTGTAACTGAAGTAGAAAATCAGTTTAACAAAAAAGTTAAAAGACTTCGTAGTGATAGGGGAACCAAGTACGACATAGACAACTTTAATGAGTTCTTTAACTCACATGGAATAATATACGAAAAGATTGTACCATACTTTCCTAAAATGAACGAAAAAACCAAAAGGCAAACTGAAAACTTTAACTGAGCTAGTAGTTGCTATTTTACTCAGTTCAGGAGCCACATCTTATTAGTGGGGTGAAATCATCCTTACCATGTGTTATGTCCTAAATAGAAACCCAAAATCTAAAAACACAACTTCACCTTACAAAGTCCTCAAAAATAAAAAACCAAACTTGTCATATTTTAGAATATGGGGATATCTAGCCTTTGTAAGAATTCCAGACCCTAAAAGGAGAAAGCTTGTTAGTAGAGCCTATGAGTGTGTCTTTATAAGTTATGCCATAAATAGTAAAGACTATAGGTTTTATGACCTAGTAACCAAGTGATCATTGAATCAAATGATGCTGACTGCTTTGAGGATAGATTTCCTTTTAAATCAAGAAATAGTGAGGACTTGGTATCCAGTAGTCTAACCTTATTTAGAAATTCTACCTCTATAGAGGAAGTCGACTCATAACTTAGAAGAAGCAAAAGAACTAGAACCGTCAAGGATTTTGGGGATGACTTCCAGACTTATAATGTGGAAAAAGATCCTAAAGACCTAAAAGTTTTCGTGTCCTCTGTAGATGCCAACTTATGGCAAGAAGCTATAAATGATAAGACGGGCTCTCTTGAGTTAAATAGGACTTGGAGCTTAGTAGACCTATCTCTAGGTTGCAAAATGTTAGGTTGAAAATTTTGGGATTGGTGTCCTAATTCTCTCGGAGTCTCATTGTTTGTAATTATACACATTATTTTATGAATAAAATAATTGTTATTTAATTCTGGCATTTACTCATATCCAATAAACAAGGCTTCATGGTTATCTTATCTAAACTTAAGTATGTATATGTGATATACAAGTGAATCATGCCTTAAGTGATAACCTAAATAGGTCTATAGTATAAGGATTAAGATGGGATACCTGATCCTGGTGACACTACGGATACGACCTGCTTTTGCATATAGTGAGCATTATCATGCATCATCCTTTTATTATAAGTGTTATAGTCTAAGGGTGAATGGAAGCACGTTGTGCTTGTTTCATTGTTGTTTTTGTATAAGCATTATATAAAAGATGTAGCAATAAATGAATAATGCATTGAGCATGACACTTAGGTTGTTTATAATCGTTATGAATGCCTTGCATGTGTTAGCCTTGCATTGTGGTTTTGGTTGTTTCTGTTTATAAGTGTTATAAAGGAAATTAGACCTTAAAACAATAAGAAAGAGTTGCATGCTGACTTAGGGTGAACTCAAATTTTTTAAAAGGGTTTTAAAATTGGATTGAGATAAACCTAAGTTCAAATGGTTCTAAAGAGTTTAGTAACCTTGATTAATCTTTTAAAATCAGTTTAATAAGATTAAATTGATTGGCATAAAAGATTAAATTTGTTTTCAATCTATCTATAAGAGACATTTTGTCTAAGACGGTTCTGACTAGGCTAGGCTTCTTAAGCTGACGAAAACGGAACACCCCTACCTGGAAAGGTGAATTAGATAGATTTTCAACAAGCATGCAACAATTTGGTCAAAGACTCCGTTAAGGAGTTTAATGGATGATGATCAAAAGTTGTTTAACTATCAAAGGTAAAAGTTACTCTTGGGCAAACTTAAAAGTCACGTAGTTAAAATCCTTAGCCGTATTTTTTCTAAGTAAACTAAACTCTAGGTTATAAAATACTCAGTGGGAGTAAGAGATGTATCTAATATATCTATGATTCTACTCACGTTTCTCCCTGTATGTTCACACCGTGAGATTCATGCTCGACCTCATGGTGCCCTGGAAGCATCCCCTTCGGATGGTATTTGCATGAGTCAATATCAAGGTGGACAGAGCGAGTGTTTATAGTAAGTGGGTGAAGGGTATGTGTCAACACGTCCTATGGTCTCTGTCATTTGTTCACACCGTGAGATCATTTTGAACTCCCTTGTGGCGCCCTGGGAGCGTCCCCCTTCGGATGGGTTTTGTGCAGTTGGTCAAGATCAAGGTGAACTCTAGAAATGGATAGGGTTGCTTTAGGTTTTACCCCAATCAGATTTTTCCCTTCGGATTGGCTGCTTGGGGTAGATCTCTAGGGCCTAAAATGGCAGGTCACACTTACGGGAGATTGTTAAGTAAGTTAATGATCTCTTGACCAAATCAATGATGGCTAGTTATTATAGGAGCTAGATTTGTTCTGGTATTAATGACTGGTTGAGAACTTCTCAATTCATAATTGACCTCCTTTCGTTGGCTTTTGTCCTAAACCTTTCAAGCGTCATTGCGAAACTGAATGTCACACGGTATTCATATTAGTTTTGCTAAAACCTTATTGGATGTTTTTTGTTTTACAACAGGTATTTGCTTAAAACCTAACGCAGGTCAATGTGTTTTTCTTTGCAGCAACTCGTTAGTATTTCCGTTTAGCGCTTTTACTATGATCGGTTACATATAGTGGAAAGAATCGTGTAAAATGTATTTCGTGGCAAACGACCTCGATTTTGTCATGGTTCAGGAGTGTCCTCAAATCCCGACCCTTGATGCACCACGAAGTGTTCGCAATGCATATGAGGTGTGGATGAAGGCTAAATCATTGGGCCGACTTCACATTTTGGCTAACATACCTAATATTTTGGCCAAAAGGGTTGAGAACATGGTCATTGCACACGAGATCATAGAATCGTTGCAAGAAATATTTGAACGTCAGTTCTTACTTGTCGAGCACAAAGGGATGGATGATGAAACCAATAGTGTTAGTCATTTTAACATTGATCCCATTACTCTCCAAAAGAGGAGGAAAGACACTAAATCTGATTTATTGTTCTTGGAGACGTGTTTGGTAGAGAATGATGATTCTACTTGGATCCTTGATCGGGTGCTACCAACCACGTCAGTTCCTCTTAACAAGGATTCAGTTCCTGGCAAACGTTACCACAGGAAGAGATGACTCTTAGAATCGGTACTGGTGAGGTTGTTTCAGCTGTTGCTATAGGCAAGCTGAAGTTATTTGTTGACAAGAAACGTTATCTGTTACTAGATAATGTTTTCGTAGTTCCTCATATTAAGAAGAACTTAATCTCGGTTTCTTGTCTCATTGAACAAGAGTATATCGTCTTCTTTTCTGAAAATAAAGTGTTTATTTTTAAGAATGGAACGGAGATTGGTTATGGTTCAATAGAAAGTAACTTATATGTACTAAGGTCTTTAGTCATAAAAGGCTTATTTAGCATTGAAATGTTCAGTACGACAATAACAACTAAAAGACTAAAGGTTTCTCCTAAGGAAAACGCCAATCTTTGGCATCTAAGTTAGGTCACATCAACCTCAATAGGATTGAGAAGTTGGTGAAAAGTGGACTTCTAAAGAGTTTAGAAGAAAACTCCTTGCCGGTGTGTGAATCATGCCTCGAAGGCAAAATGACCAAACAACCTTTTAATGGAAAATTTTACAGAGCCAAGTAAGCCTTGTAGCTTGTCCATTCAAACTTTTGTGGTCCGACGAATGTTAGAGCTCGAGGTGGGTATGAATATTTCATCTCTTTAATAGATGATTATTCAAGGTTCAGGTATCTCTACCTAATGCAACGTAAGTCTGAAGTCCTTGAAAAGTTCAAGGAGTATAAGGCTGAAGTTGAAAGAGAGGTGTAGATGGAAAGGCGAAAACCTGTAAGGCTTGACTCGTGGCAAAGGGTTATACCTAGGTTGAAGGAGTTGACTATGAGGAAACTTTCTCACCTGTTGTCATGCTCAAGTCTATTAGAATTCTCCGATCCACAGCCACATTTTATGATTATGAAATATGAAAAATGGATATTAAGACTGTCTTTCTTAATGGTAATCTTGAGAAGATCATCTATATGACTCAACCATAGGGGTTCATAATTTCAGATCAAGAGCAAAAAGTTTGCAAGCCTGATAGGTCCATTTATGGGCTGAAACAAGCATCTCGGTCATGGAACATTAGATTTGACACCGTGGTCACTCCTTTGGCTTTTATCAGAATGTTGATGAGCTTTGTGTCTATAGAAAGATCATCAACAGACACAAAGCTCATCAACAGCTCAGTAGCTTTCCTGGTACTGTATGTGGATGATATCCTACTCATTAGGAATGATGTAGGGTATCTGATTGACATTAAAAAATGGTTAGCTGCCTAGTTCCAAATGAAATATTTGGGTGAGACGCAGTATGTTCTAAGGATCCAGATCATTTGAGATCGTAAGAACAAACGGTTAGTCTTGTCTTAGGCATCGTACATCGATCAAATGTTGATCAGGTACAGGATGCAGGATTCCAAAAGGGTTTTGTTACCCTTCAGGCATGGAATCGTTTTGTCTAAAGATCAATGTCCTAAGACACCTTAAGAAGTTGAGGAAATGAGACGGATTTCTTATGCTTCAGCTATAGGAAGCTTAATGTATGCAATGTTGTGTACTAGACCCGACATTTGCTATGCAGTAGGGATTATCAGTCGATATCAGTCCAATCCAAGATTTGATCATTGGACGATGGTCAAGACGATCTTCAAGTATCTTCGGAGAATGAGGGACTACATGCTCATGTATGGAGATAAGGATCTGATCTTTACAGGATACACGGACTCCGACTTTCAGACCGATAGAGAATTTCTTAAAACAACATCAGGGTCAGTGTTCACTCTGAATGGAGGGGCTGTAGTGTGGCGAAGCATCAGGCAAGGATGTATAGCGAACTCAACTATGGAAGCCGAAATGTAGCCGCTTGTGAAGCAGCTAATGAGGCTGTTTGGCTGAGGAAATTCCTTTCAGATTTGAAAGTTGCTCTAAATGTGGATTTGCCTATCATTCTATATTGTGATAACAGCAAGGGTGTGGCAAATTTGAAGGAGCCTCGGAGTCATCGACGAGGTAAGCATATAGAGCGAAAATACCACTTGATCAGGGAGATTGTGCATCGCAGTGATGTGATAGTCACAAAAATTGCGTCGGAGCACAATGTTGTTTATCCCTTTACAAAGACTCTCACGGCTAAAGTTTTCGAGGGTCACCTGGAGAGTTTAGATCTGTGGGACATGCGACATCTTGTCTAGGGCAAATGGGAGATGATACTGGGGTATGCCCTAGTTTATTGTATATAGTACATGTTTTATATTGTATTGTACATTATTCTCCCGAGGCATTAGGACAAATGGGAGATTATTTGGATTGGTGTCCTAATTCTCTTGGAGTCTCGTTGTTTGTAATTATACACATTGTTTTATGAATAAAATAACTGTTATTTCATTCTGGAATTTACTCATATCAAATAAACAAGGCTCCATGGTTATCTTATGTAAACTTAAACATGTATATGTGATATACAAATGGATCATGCCTTAAGTGATAACTTAAATAAGTCTGTAGTATAAGGATTAAAGTTGGATACCTGATCCTGGTGATACTACGGATACGCCCGCTTTGTAGAGATCTGCGAATGTTGTAAACTACTACAGATTGTAGATTTTGACCATTCATGTGGAGACATGCGAGCGGGGGTGTCTTATACAAAGAGTTTGTATAAGACCGGATCACGAGATGACTAGACTTTGTATATAACGCTGTTGATACTAGAGACTTACATCTCACCTAAACGACCATAGGTGACACGACCTCAATCTTGAGTATTTTAGGAACTCCTATCTTTGAGGGCGGTACTTTGATTAGTATGGGTGAGAGTGACCAGATTGCCAACTCCATGCCTACCTTTTTGGGGACTTGTCTGATTTGGGAGCTGGGAATTCAATACACAAGATGGAATTCACTCCTTCCCCGAAGTAGGGGTAAGTAGAGAGATTGCTTTCTTAAGGGCTTATTCCGGAGCTTGAACATAGTGGCCACAACTTCTCTTTGGAAGAGAGGACTCAGTCATAGTAGGACTATGACTTATGTTCTTTAGAGTTGATGTAACTATAAGGGCATCACGGTTATTGGTCGAGCTGTACTTACGGGTGATCTGTGAATGGTTGTCGCACTATTGATTGGTTAAGATGGATACACAATATATCTGTGGTAAGGAGAGTTCAGCTGACGGTCTTTAATAGAGTGCCTGATAGTTAACGGATGGTGGATCCTGTGACTAAAGAGTTTAGTCAGTTATTCACGTACTGTTGGAGCTTCGAGCTACAAGTCCATAAGGTCCCCTTGGTAGCTCAATAGATTCAAGTTGAGGATCAGTTCTTGGTGTTGATTTGAAATGTTCAAATTGACAAGAGGTAATTCGATTATATATGGTATGATCAGTATGGTGTATGAGATATAGTAATTCGATTATTTTAAGTGGAGGATTAATGTAAATGAGATTTACATTAAGTACCATGGAATAAAAAAAGAGCTATGGTTTGTATGTTTCATGAGATGAAATATTAAAACTATAGGTTATAAATATATTATGGTAAGTTAGTTATCATTTATATTTATAATAATATTAATTATTGGATAATGATCTCTTTTTCTCTAATAACCAATTGAGAGGGAGGTTATTGGTGGTTTCATGATAATCATGAGATAAAAGGAAAAATGTTTTCCTAATTTTAGTAAGTTTTGCAAACAAGGTTGTTTTGAGATTTCTCGGAAAATACTCATGGAAAGTTGTCAAGGAAATAAGATTTACTAAGCGACAACTTGGAGTTAGCTAAACAATCGTGGAGTGTTCTTAGGCAATATACACTTAGCTAAGCGATGAGTTAAACGATCGCATAGCTTTTGCTAGACGATCGCTTACCTTTTCCTAAACGATTGGGCATCGACCTATATGATAGGTTGTTCCATCTCCCACTTGCTCAATCGTTTACACGATATTGGTTCCTTCGTTTTTCTGCCTCAAACCAAGTTCACACAGAGCCCACCCTCTGGATTCTAACACTGAGAATACCAAGATAGCCTTCTTGGTGGTGTTTTACTCAACTCGACACTGTCGAGGTTCTGTGGAGGCTATTCGTAGAGTTCGGGGTGTTCATGACCTTGGCAATCGCTGTGTTCGAGTGTGCGATGTTCGTGCAGTGTAGCGATCTTGTTGGAGGAGCGTTTGTGTGTTACTTTGTTGCTGTGTTCGAGCGTTCGTGATCAAAGAGCTTGAAGACAAGTCGACAAAATTGTGTTGCTCTTGTCCTTGATCGTTTGTATAACATGCTGTAATTTATGTATTTTCACATAATCATATGTTTCCGTTTGTGATTGTAATTGTAAAGTTCATATACGATTGTAATTTGGAATGATCCTTTCGCTGCGTATGGAAATCCTCATGTTCGATTTCCTTCAGCAAATGGATCCTAAGGAAGAAACTTAGACCTGATGAAACACTTGACAAGTTTAAAACCAGGTTAGTAGCAAAGGGCTTTAGACAATGAGAAAACATAGAGTTCTTTGACACCTTCTCCCTGGTCACTAGAATTACCTTAATCCCTGTTTTATTTTCTCTTGTTGCCCTTTATGACCTCGTAGTACATCAGATGGATGTAAAGACTGTCTTCTTAAACGGTTAACTTGAAGAAGAGATTTATATGGAACAACCCAAGGGCTTTATAGTCCATAGTCAAGAGGACAAGGTTTTGCAAGTTAGATAAATCTCTTTATGGTCTGAAATAAGCTCCTAAGCAATGACATGGAAAATTGAAAACCTAATCCTATCTAAAGGTTTCAAAGTCAATGGAAGTGACAAATGCATCTACTACAAGTTTGAAAAATTCTTTATACAATCTTCTGCTTGTATGTAGATGATTTGTTGATCTTTGGATCGAACTTTC
The DNA here is from genome assembly GCF_027475165.1 of Benincasa hispida. Lineage (NCBI taxonomy): Eukaryota > Viridiplantae > Streptophyta > Magnoliopsida > Cucurbitales > Cucurbitaceae > Benincasa > Benincasa hispida. Next base: position 79,951,823 of record NC_143478.1, on the reverse strand, counting down.
ACGTTGTACATGATGTAAAATCCACGTTGAGTGCAAACTTTGATATGAAAGACTTAGGAGAAGAGAGTGTAATCTTAGCATAAAAGTGACTAGGTCACAAAAGGGAATTTCTTTGGATCAATCTCACTATGTAGAAAAGATTTTAAAGAAATATAATTACTTTGAAAGTAAACCAGCATGTACTCCTTATGACTCTAGTGTTAAGTTGTTCAAGAACACTTGTGACAATGTTAAACAAACTGAGTATGCGAGCATCATCGGTAGTCTCAAATAGGCTGCTGACTGCACTAAGCCTGATATAATTTTGTAGGGACCGAATCCCACAGCTGAAGCATTGTGTTAGAATGCCTTGCATCCCAGATTCAATTTTTACAATAAACAAATTCATTATACTAAACAGAATGTATAAACACGTTAACTAGTATACTTTTAGGGAAAGGATTATAACGATTTTTATCTTTGTAAATTCCCTGATGTCACAAACAAGCCTCTCCAAGGTTGCAATGAACAGATCTCAAAACGGTCTTGATCAGAAATAACTCCTTGAGCAATCTTCAACACTAACACGAGAGTTACCTAGTTATTCTCTGGCATTCTAATAGAGGGATAGGTGGAATCCAACTATTGGGAGAGGGTGAGGAGAATAAAGTTTTAGAAAGTAGAGAGGCCCAGAGAAAATTCTGCACAATAACACTAGGGAGTTGTGTATTTTCAGAGTTTCTCTGTAATGAGAATTATGTATTCAGTGCATTCCCAAAGGGCCATGGGGAGGTTTTTATATAAAGAAGGACCAAGCATTTTTTTCAATATATTTTCCTTTTCTATAATTAATTAAATAACATGTATTTAGCCCATTTAATTAAATAACACCTGATTCAATTAATTAGCCTAATTAAATAACATTTATTTAATCTACACAATTAAATAACACTTATTTAATTTTGATTTGCACAGTAATTAAATAACTACTTATACATTAGAACCAATTTAATGTATACATTTAATTATCATATACACCCCATGTATATGTGCAAAACCTCTCTATTAATTAATTCTTTGTGAACCTAATTCACTTGAATTAATTAATTTGAATCTTATTCAAATATTACTTTCCAATTTGATTATAGATCATATCCATAACTAATTATATATTAATCACATTAATATATAGTTTCCATAAATTAATTTGAACAATTCAAATTATCCTTCTTAAGTATCCTCTAAAGAGCTAATGAGGGTCCTTGGTGGACCTGTAGATCAGAAGCTCCAACGATATGAAATTGGTTAAACTCATTAACCAAGTTAATCAATATCTTTTAACTGCGGATACACTCTAAAGACCCACATCTGCACTCTTCTCACTACAGATATATTTCTATGTCCATGGATATAGGTCAGTATCGACAAGTTAGTCCTTCATGAGTGTTTCATAACTCCAACTGGGTCAAATTTTTATTTTACTCTTGGGTTCCTCTGGCTCCTTAAGTACCAGTGCTCCTCTAATGAACAACTTGTCTATGGTCCAACCAATAAATAGAAACCCTCTCGGGCCAATGAGAGGCTAGGGCCCTTTGTTAAAGTCTCGAAGACACCACTTAAGGGAACACTCATTTGCTTACCCTCAAGGAGGGAATGAGTGAATTTAATCTTGTATTATTATATTCCCAGCTTGCCACTCGATCTTGTCCCTAAAATGGTAGGCATATTGGGTTGGCGAATTGGCCACCCTCACCCATGCAAATCAAAGGACAATTCCTTGTGAACAGAAGTTCATAATATACTCAGGATTAAGATTAAGTCGCTCATGTCATCCTAATGACATAGGAACCTAACTAGTCAACGGTGTTACATCTAGTGGTTACTATTTCACGGTCTAGTCTTATGCAAACTCATTGCATAGAATACCTCACTCGCGTGTCACCTACACGAACGCGTTCGATCATTATGTTTGTATCAAATACAAAGTGGGTTGTATCCATAGTGTTACTAGGATAAGGTAACCACCGTTATCTCTATACTATAGATCCTTTAGGTTGTATCTTGAACATTGATCCTTATATGCCTCCACATACAGTTCAACACTCATAAGACAATCGTAGATGTTAGTTTATTGGATTTAGGGTTATTAAAAAAAAATAGACAACAATACAAATAATAACATTTATTGATGACGGCAATTAATAACATTTACTATTTATGAGTTTTAGGGTATAAAACCCAACAAACTTTCACTTGAATTAAACTCTAGTCGGTGAGTTGTACACAATCCAAAAGGCAAGATTATTGTAAATAAATACAATAAACTAGGACATCTATATACCCATTACACATCTCCCACTTGCCCTAGATTATACGATGTACATGTCTCATAAATCTAGACTGTCTAGATGACCTTCATACACTTTAGCCAAGAGAGGGCTTTCGTAAATGAATCACAATGACTAATGTCCTATTGTTATCACAGTATAAGGTGACAAGAAAGTCCATATTTGGAACCACTTCCAAATCACTTAGGAACTTCCTAAGCCAAACTTCTTCATTTTTTGCTTCACAAGCAACCACATACTTAGATTCCATAATGGAATTTGCAATACATCCTTGTTTGATGCTACGACGTACTACAACTCCCCATTTAGGATAAACATTGATCCTGTCGTGGATTTCCTAGAATCCTTATCAGTTTGGAAATCAGAGTCAGTGTATCATGTAAGGATCAAATCCTTAACTCTATACACCTTGGATCAAATCCTTAACTCTATACACCTTCTGTAGTCCCTCGTTCTCCTAAGATACTTGAGGATGTTCTTAACCGATGTCTAGTAGTTTAACCCTAGATTGAACTGGTACCTACTGACAATTCCCATTGCATAACAAATGTCTAGGCTAGTGTAGAGCATAACATACATTAAGTTTCCCACAGTTGAGACATAGTGAATACATCTCATATCCTTAATTTCTTGAGGAGTCTTAGGACACTATTCCTTAGACAAGTGAACCTTATTCCTGAAAGGTAACAAACCCTTCTTAGAGTTCTACATCGAATATCGAGTCAACATTTTGTCGATAAGTTACTTGAGACAGAGCTAGCATTTTGTTCTTGCGATCCCCAATGATTCGGATCCCAAGTACATATCGCGCCTCTCCCAAATCTATCATTTGGAATTGGGCTGCTAGTCATTCCTTAATATCAGTAGGGTATCCTATATTATTCCCAATGAGTAGGATATCGTCCACATAAAGCATTAGAAAGTCTACTTTATCCTTGATGATTTTATTGTAGATATAAGTTTCATCAACGTTTTGATCAAAACTAAAAGATTTGATCGTTGTATCAAATCTAATGTTCCAAGATCTGGATGCTTGTTTCAACCCATAATTGGATCAATTCAGCTTGCAAACTTTTTGCTCCTGACCTTGAGCTATGAAACCTTCGGGTTGAGACATAAAAATATTCTCAAGATTGCCATTCATAAAAGCAGTCTTGAAAACCAATTGCCAGATCTCATAGTCATATTATGTGGCTATGGACAAGAGAATTCTTATAGACTTAAGCACAGTAGCAGGGGAAAAAGTTTCCTCATAGTCAACCCCTTCCCTTTGGGTATAACCCTTTGCTACAAGTCTAGCTTTGAAGGTCTGTGACTTTCCAACTACATCTCTTTTTCTTTTGTAGATTCATTTACACCCTATGAGTTTGATCCCTTCAAGTAAATCTATAAGCTCCCATACCAAATTGGAGTACATGGACTCCGTTTCAAGGTCTATGGCTTTAACCCATTGGTCATCGTCTATGTTATTCATTATCTGCTTATAGGATAATGAATTCTCAACACCATCATCTGGTATGATAACCTGAGTTTCAGTTAAACCCAAGTAACAGTCAGGTTGTATCATAACCCTCCCACTACGTGGAGACACTCTCAACGATGAGAAGGATGAGACTGACCTGATGTGTTGACTCCTTCATTAACTCTTGATGAAGGACTAGCTTCATCAACAACCCTTGTTGATTCTTCAGTAGTTTCACATAATACTATTATGCTACGTGGTTTATGATCTCTCATGTGGTATTCTTCTAAAAGTGTAGAGTTTTTCGATACAAACACATTATTTTCTTGATGGTCATAGAACAGGCCACCTCTTGTTTCCTTAGGGTAACCATCAAATTGGCACAATCTTGAACGAGTTCCTAACTTCTTAGGATTTGTCAATAACACATGTGTAGGACAACCCCAGATTCTGAAGTAATGTAAACTTAGTTTATGCCTCCTCCATAACTCGAAAGGTGTTTCAGAAATACTCTTTAAGGGAACATTGTTCAAAATGTAAACTGTAGTCACTGTTGCATGCCCCCAAAACGAGTAAGGCAATTGAGAATGGCTTATCATAGAATGAACCATATCTAATAAGGTTCTATTTCTCCTTTTTGATATACCATTCTGCTGAGGTGTACAAGGTGCCGAAAGATGGGATTGAATTCCATGTTCTATCAGATAGTCATGAAATTCTAAATCCATGTACACTCTACCCCATTTATATCGAAGTATTTTAATAGTTTTACCTAATTGGTTTTCAACTTCAGCCTTATGCTCTTTGAACTTTTCAAAGACTTCAGACTTATGTTCCAATAGGTGCCTCTGTTGGGATTGGTGTCCTAATTCTCCTGGTAGTCTCGTAGTTTTTCAATACTCTGTAAACATATTGTTATTAATAAAATAAATGTTATTTTATAAGCATTTACTCAATCCAATAAACTAAGATCGTGGTTATTTCATGTAACTTAAGCATGTATGTGGAGACATACAAGTGGATCATGCCTTAAATAATAACCTAAATGATCTGTAGTATAAGGATAAAGGAGGGATACCTTATCCTAGTGGCACTACAGATACGACCCGCTTTGTAAATGTTACAAGTGTTATAAAGTGCTACAAATGGTTTGATCCTGACCATTTATGTGGATACATGCGAGCGGGGGTATCCTATACAAAAAGTTTGTATAAGACTGGACCACGAAATGATTAGTCTCTTTATATAACGCCGTTCATAATTGAGATTTACATTTCACTAGGATGACCATAAGTGACATGACCTTAATCTTTAGTGAGTTGGGAACTCCTGCTTATGAGGGCGGTCTTTTGATTTGTATGGGTGATAGTGACCAGATTGCCAACTCAACAAGTCTACCGTTTTGGGGATTCATCTAATTGGGGAGCTCGGAACTCGGCTAAGAATTCACTCTTTCCTCGAAGTAGGGGTAAGTAGATAAATTACTTCCTTAAAGGCTGATTCCGGGTCTTGAACATAGTGGCCACACCCTCTCTTGGGAAGAGAGGACTCAGTCATTGTAGAACTATGGCTTATTGTTCATTAGAGGAATCAGTGGTACTTAAGGAGCTAGATGTAACTACAGGGGTAAAATGGTAAATTGGCCCAACTGTACTTACGGGCGACTTGTGAAGGGTCATCACACTGTTGATTGGTTATATCCAATTAACACAAAAATATATATCTGTAGTGTGAAAAGTGCAACTGTCGATCTTTAGTGAAATGACCAACAGTTAACAGATGGTGGATTTCATGATTAAAGAGTTTAGTCAATTATTCACGTACCAATAGAGCTTCAAGCTACAGGTCCATAAGGTCCCCTTGGTAGCTCAATGGGTTCAAGTTGAGAATCAAATTTTGGGTTAGTTTGAAGTGTTCAAATTAACAAGAGGAAATTTAATTATATGTGATATTATTGATTTGATGTATTGAATACATTAATTGGAGGAATTAATATAAATATGATTTATATTAAATACCATAACATAGAAAAGAAACTATGGTTTATATATTTCATACGATGAAATATTAAAACTATAGGTTATAAATATAATATAGTTAGTTGGTTATCATATCTATTTATAATATATTAATTATATGATAATTATCCTTTTTCTTTAAAAATCGAATTGAGTGGGTGGTTTTTTAAAATGGTTATGGTACCTGTGAGATAAAAGGAATTTGGTTTTCCCATTTTTTTTGTTTTGTTGATTATTCATTTTTGGATTGATCTCACAGAAGGGCTATCAAGCAAAAGCGTTTTACTAAACGATAGCATAGAGAGACTACACGATCGAGTTCTGAGTTTACTATATGATAGTTACTCATTTACTCGGTGTTACATGATCAAGTAGCAAGTCTATACGATAGGCTTCTTCTTACTATACAATTGAATATCTAGTTTATACGATAGACTTCATCCATCTCCCACTTACTCGATCATCTACCTCCTCCTTTACTCTATTTAAAGTCATACAGAGCCCACAACTCCTGGATTCTCACATCGAGAATACCAAGGTAACTCTTATGATAGTGTTCTAGTTCTGTTTGAGGTTCGAGGATCGAGTTGGACTAGATTGTGATCGAGGTTCATCCAATCATTCATTGAGATCGAGTTCTAATCGTTGCGTTCGAGTTCGTGTTGTTAACTAATTACTGAACGATCGAGGGATACTTGAAGAAAGGTTCTTCACAGGTTCGCATACTCTATCCCTTGTTTGTTCATTTATAAAAAGCATGCTGTAATTTATGGTATATGCATAATCATTTCCGTTTAGACTGTAATTGTTTGAGTTCTTTCTCAATGGGATTTGGAATGATCCGCTTTCGCTCATTGGATCTCTTTGTTTAGATTTCCTTTAGCCTTGAGGCCGAGCATGAAAATTGACTACAAACTAATGAAAGAGACTAAGGGATGTGTTGACACATATCCTGCTCCCACTTACTATAAACACTCTCTACATTTACCTTGGTATTGACCTATACAAACACTGCTCGTAGAGGGACACAAGAAAAAGTGTCTTAAGGCCGACTATAGATTTCACGGTGTAAACTTTGAGGAAGAAATGTTAAAAAGGAAAAACGAAGTACTATATGCCCAATTTTCCTCCCACTTAGTGTTTTACTTAGGGTTCTTTAACTTAGAAATCTACGGTTACTTATTTTTACTAAGTATTTGTTTAAATTTGTCCAAAAATAATACTTACTTTGGATAGTTAAACAATTTTGACTAATGTTCATTAAATACTTTGATAAACTTTAATTAATGATTGCATGCTTGTAACAAATCTATCTAATTCACCTTTCCAAATCAATTTCTAGATAGGAGTTTTTCGTTTCTGTCAACTTCCCCAGACTAGATAGAACTAGCCTCAAACAAAAGGTTTCTTATAGATACATTTGCTACAAATTTATTCTTTTAATTAAAACCAATTTAATCCTATTAAACTGATTAAAAGATTAAACTTATTTCTAATCTTATTAGAAATGTGATCTTAGGTCTTTGTGAATAATATTTTAAAACTATTTAAAAAAACAATTGAACCTAAGTTTTCATGCAACACTGAATTATTGATTTTAATTTTTAATTTCATTTAATTATAACAATTATAAAATGAAATGAAATAAATTAAAACCAATATTGCATGTGAAAGCATACTTAGGTAAATTATAATAATTATAAAATAACTTAAAGTAATTTCATTCTTCATGCAATCTCATTTCATTACTAGACATACATAACACTTATATATTAAAGTAATGAAATAATTAATAATATACATTCATCCATACATTCAAACTATATATTATAACGCTTATAATATAAATGATGAATGACTATGTTATTAATGCATGCAAACATATATTGTAATACTTATATTATATGATGCATGTGAAGAAACTCTTATCAAAGAGGACATATGAGTGGAAGCAAGATCATTCCAAATTCATTGTCACAGAAATACCGTATTCACAAACATACAACAAGTTATGCATCTAAGAATAAATTAAGACATGCTTTTAAAAATAAATAGCAAAGGAACGAGAGACATACCTCTTGAAGAACTCTTGTTCTCTTTATCTCTCGCTCTCGTCAAGAAGCAACACCTCTCGCTATTGCTGCTATGCCAGGTCAATCATCCACCAAATCTCACTGTCGCTCACCACCAAATGGTCTTCTACACAAACAAGCAGCAAGGAGGACACCATGAGTCAGTAACCTCGGTATTCTCGGAGTGAGAATCCAGGAGGTGTGGGCTTTGTTGGATTTGGTAGAGCAAAGGAGGAAAGAACGATCGTTTACAACGACCAAGCAAGTGGGAGAGATTTTTGTCTATCGTATAGACGGGTGCTTGATCATTTAGCAAAGGGTGCACGATCGTTTAATAAATCAGGGCTGACCGTTTTGACGACCATTTAGGTAAAATCACTCTCGCACGCGATCGTTTAGAAAATGTTATACGACCGTTTAGAAAATCTGCATGTGTAACGATCATTTAGGAGAACTTGAGCTATCGTGTATGCTCTCATTAGCTAGACGATGTACAGTGTACTAGTCATTAAGCGATTATCTGATCTCTTTGCAAAATGAAAACTATTTTCATTTTATCCTTCAGTTATGAAAACTGAATGTAACCTCCCGCTTTCACATATGGTTATGGTCATCCTAATGAAGTGAAGTTTTTGTCATGAACGACATTATATAATGAGATATAACACTTTGTGGTCCGGTCTTATACAAACTCCTTTGTATAGGACACCCCCGCTCGCATGCTTCACATGAATAATTAGGATCAGACCATCTGTAGCAAGGCACAACTCTTGTAACACTTCTACAAAGCGAATCGCATCCGTAGTGTCACCAAGATAAGGTTTCCCTCCTTTATCCATATATTACAGACCAATTTGGTTATCACTTAAGACACGATCTACCTGTATATCTCCACATACATGCTTAAGTTACAAAGACAACCAAAGATCTTAGTTTATTAGTTTGTGGTAAAGTAAATAAAACATCCCATGTTTCATAGACAATAGTGAAGAAAATATCATATATTATTACATCACAAGCGTTTGTTCAATACAGTGTTTACAAACTATAGGATTCAACAAGAATTTAGGGCATCAACCCCAACAGCATGAGCATGCTATAGAATTAAATTATGCAACTATATATTATAACAATTATACTATAAATGATGTATGAGCAATGCATAACCTATGGTGGGATTTTACTATATGGCATACATTATGACATATATAAATAAAATTAAATCTTACGTCAATTGCATAATTTAAACAACAATTATTGGATCGAGACGGGACTTCTAACTATTACAAAATTAATAGCCAAACCGATTCAAGACTGGTTTAAAACAGGTGAACCGGGTCTTGAACTACACAAATTGGACTACCTAGCACCTGAACTGCCCTTGAACGCTCAAACTAAGTGAATCGAATGAGAATCAAATGAACATAAATCGAACCGTGCACGAACTGGAAAAACAAATTTCTGTCTCAGAGTGTTGTAACACTATGGAAAATTTTTCTATTCGTCCTTTGTAGCATTGCAACATTAGGCATGGTGTTGCAACGCTACTGTATTATAGCCACTGTCTAGTTGTGAATTCCGTCGATCCTTCTCTGATTTGGGCCTCGTTTTCTCCATAAAATCATCAGAATGATCATGAACGACTCAAAACTTTCAAATTACAGACTCTATCGTAATTTATGCCAAAAAACAAAGGGCCCTTACAAACCAATTTGTAAAATAAAACGATAAATCTAAAAGGTCCAATCTTGCGGACATCCAAAAATTGCTAATATTCACATTCAATACCATTAGTAGAACAATAATTATGCATTAAACAGGAAAAATTACAATGTATTTCTTTAATAAAATAGAGAGAAGGGTTTAGATCATGCTTGCCCTTGAAGAACTGAAATCTTCTTCATGAAATTCTCTTTTCCAAATTGATCTACCACGAACCAGGAGGCTATGAAAGAGGACACCACCACAAATGTTTCCTCTGTATTCTCTGTAAGGGAAGATATCTTCAGGAGTGTGTGGACTTTGAGATCTTTCTGGGAGAGGGAAAGAACTTGAGAGGGAATTTTCTCAGGGGAAGCAGCATCACACACAAAACCTTTATGTGAAGAAGAAGACGATAAAGATGAATTTGCCCTCAAACTATCCACTCATCATGTAATTGACTGAGAGAGAATTAAGGGGAGAAAAATTATTTTCCCCTCTTTAATTTGAAAAACTAAAATAAAATTAAAATTAATTTTATTTAAGTAATTATATATATATATAACTTATTATATGTATATATACCTATATGTTATATCATGATACATAACCTATAGTTTTTATATTGTATCAAATACAATATAATCTACAGTTATTAATTCTTGCAATATTACATGGTATTTAATATGAATCCAATTCATATTAAATTTATATATATGAATCTCATCCATAAAATTAGTATTTGAATCATATTCAAATATTTAATTCCTCTAAAATAAATTTTATATTATAATGTATCAAATATATTATATTAATTATATCATATATAATTAATTTAATTTAATTATATCACATATAATTAATTCTCTCAATTAATTTGAACAATTCAAATTAATCCAAAATTGATTCTCAATAATCCCTGTTGAGCTACGAAGGAGACCTTATGGACCTGTAGATTGAAGCTCCAATGGTACTTGAATAATTAATTAAACTCTTTTAATTAAATTATTCAACATTAATTAAAGTATTCAACATCCATTAACTATCGGTCACTCCACTAAAAACTGACAGTTGTACTCTTCGCATTATAGATATATTTTTGTGTCCATTGGATATAACTAGTCAACAGTACGATGACCATTCACAAATTGCTCGTAAGTATAGTTGGGCCAAAATTACCGTTTTGCCACTATAGTTACATCTAACTTCTTCAGTACCACTGATCTCTCTAATGAACAATAAGTCATAGTCCAACTATAACCAAACCCCTCTCGGGCCAAGAGAGGTTGTGGTGCCATACTGTTCAAGCCTTAGAATCACCCCTTAAGGAAGCAATTTATCTACTTACTCTGACATTAGGTAGGCTTATTGAGTTGGTGATTTTGCCACTCTCACCCATACAAATCAAAGACCGCCTTCATAGACAAGAGTTCACAGCTCACTTAAGATTCAGGTCATGTCACCTATGGTCATCCAGGTGAAATGTAACTCTTTATTATCAACGGTGTTATATAATGAGATTAATCATTTTGTGGTCTGATCTTATACAAATCCCTTTGTATAAAATACTCCCACTCATATGTATCCACAAGAATGATTAAGATCATATCATTTGTAGCACTTTACAACAATTGTAACATCTACAAAGTGGGTCGTATTCATAGTGTCACCAGGATAAGATTCCCAGCCTTATCCATCTACTACAAACCATTTAGGTTATCACTTAAACATGATCCACCTGTATGTCTCTATATACATGTTTAAGTTACAGAAGATAACCTTGGATATTAATTTATTTGTTTGTGAGTTAGTGCTATTAAATGTCGAATAAAATATATAATATTTTAATAAAAAAATAAAAAAATTTGTACATTACAATTACAAACTACAGAACCCATGAGATTTAGGGACTCAACCTCAATAGAAAGAACTGGCTAGAGAGAAGGTTTTCAAAACTTCAGAAAGGATGAGACTCATGCCTATAGAAAGATGAATCACCTATGAGAAAAACCCAATCTATAGACTGGAGATCCTAAGAAACATGTTCAACGGGTAATAATTGATCATAAGTGATATATAGTGAATCATGCTAAAACGAACACGGAGTTCTCTTCCTATGAACTAGAGTTTGAGTATGATATCCTGAAGCGTAAGAAAGGTTTAACTTAGTTCTTAATGAAATCAATACTTGATGTCAAATGGGGTACCTAGCTATAGGAGTAATATTGATACACTCACTTATGTGAATGTGGAAGTGAAGAAAATCAGACACAAGGATTTCCACGAATAGCGGAAGGATCTTTCCAAATTTCGATCGTATATGAACTTTACAGTTACAATCACAAACGAAAACATACGATTATGCATAAAACAGAAATTACAGCATGCTTTACTACATGATCAAGGGAACGAACTAACAAACCTTTGAAGACTCATATTCAAGTTCCTTGATCACGAACACTCGATCACAGTAACATAGTAACACACAAATGTTCGTCCAACACGACCACAATAATGCACGAACACAGCACACTTGAACAAAGCAATCGCCAAGGTCACGAACACCACGAACGGCCTCCATAAAACCTCGGCTGTGTCGAGTTGAGTATGACACCATCAAGAAGGTTACCTTGGTATTCTCGGTGTGAGAATTCAGAAGGTGGGCTTTGTGTGGACTTCGTTAGAGGCAAAAAATGGAGAGAGAATAATCGTGTAAACGATTGAGCAAGTACGAGATAAAACAACCTATTGTATAGGTCGATGCGCAATCATTTAGTAAACGCTATGCGATCGTCTAGCTCATCGTCTAGCTCAGCGCCATCGTTTAAGAACACTCCATGATCGTTTAGCTAACTTCAAGCTGTCGTTTAGTAAATCTGATTTACTTGAAAACTATCCGTGAGGTCTTTTCGAGATTGGAAATATCAAATTCACAACTTTGCAAATCCTACTAAAATTAGGAAAACATTTTTCCTTTTATCTCACGGTTTCTATGAAACCACCAATAACCTCCCACTCAATTGGTTATTAGAGAAAAAAGACAATTATCCAATAATTAATATTATTATAAATATAAATGATAACAAACTTACCATAATATATTTATAACCTATAAATTTAATATTTCATCTCATTAAGCATATAAACCATAGCTCTTTTTCTATTCCATGGCACTTAATATAAATCTCATTTATATTAATCCTCCACTAGATGTATCTCATACACCACACCAATCATATCATATATGATCAATTTACCTCTTTTCAATTTGAACATTCTAAATCAACACCAAGAACTGATTCTCAGCTTGAATCCATTGAGCTACCAATAGGACCTTATGGCCTATAGCTTGAAGCTCCAATGATATGTGAATAACTGACTAAACTCTTTAGTCACGGGATCCACCATCCATTAACTGTCAGGCACCTCACTAAAGACCGACAGCTGAACTCTCCTTACCACAGATATATTATGTGTCCATCTTAACCAATCAACAATGCGACAACCCTTTACAGATTGCTCATAAATACAACTTGGTCAATAACCGTCATGCCCCTATAGTTACATCTAACTTCTTAAGTACCACTGATCCCTCTGATGAACATAAGTCATAGTGCTACTATGACTGAGTCCTCTCTTCCAAAGAGAAGTTGTGGCCACTGTGCTAAGCCCCGGAATCTGCTCTTAAGGGAGCAATCTATCTATTTACCCCTACTTTGGAGAATGAGTGAATTTCATCTTGTGTAATTGTGTTCCCAGCTCCCAAATCAGACAAGTCCCCAAAAAGGTAGGCATGTTGAGTTGGCAATCTGGCCATTCTCACCCATACTAATCAAATGACCACCCTCAAAGGCATGAGTTCCCAAAACACTAAGAATTGAGGTTGTGTCACCTATAGTCGTTTAGGTGAGATGTACGTCTCCAGTATCAACGGTGTTATATACAGAGTCTAGTCATCTCGTGGTCTAGTCTTATACAAACTCTTCGTATAGGACACCTCCACTCACATGTCTTCACATGAATGGTCAGGATCTACCATCTATAGTAGTTTACAACACTAGCAACCCTCTACAAAGCAAGCTGTATCCATAGTGTCACCAAGATCAGGAATCCCTCCTTAATCTTTATACTACATACCTATTTAGGTTATCACTTAAGGCATGATTCACTTGTATATCACATATACACGCTTAGTTTACATAAGATAACCACGAAGCTTTGTTTATTAGGTATGAGTAAATGCCAGAATGAAATAACAATTATTTTATTTATAAATAATGTGTATATTACAAACAACGAGACTCTAGGAGAATTAGGACACCAATTCCAACAATCTCCCACTTGTTCTAATACCTTGGTAGACTAATGTACAATACAATAAAAAACATGTACAATATATAATAAACAATGGGCATACCCTAGTATCATCTCCCACTTTCTCTAGAAAAGATGTCGCATGTCCCGCAGACCCAGACTTTTCAGATGACCCTCGAACACTTCAGCCATGAGAGCCTTTGTAAAGGGATCAGCAACGTTGTGCTCCGATGCGATCTTCATGACTATCACATCACTGCGATGCACAATCTCCTAATCAAGTGGTATTTTCGTTCTATATGCTTACCTCGACGATGACTCTGAGGCTCCTTGGAATTTGCACAGTCCCACTGTTATCACAATACAGAGTGATAGGCAAATCCATATTTGGAAAAACATCCAAATCTAAAAGGAATTTCCTCAGCCAAAAAGCCTCCTTAGTTGCTTCACAAGCCGCTACTTATTCGACCTCCATAGTGGAGTACGCAATGCATCGTTGCTTGATGCTTCACCACACTACAGCCCCTCCATTCAGAGTGAACACTGACCCTGATGTTGATTTGCAAGAATCTCTATCGGTCTGAAAGTCAGAGTCTGTGTATTCTGTAAGGATCAGATCCTTATCTCCAGACACGAGTATGTAATCCTTTGTTCTTCGAAGATATTTGAGGATCGTCTTGACCGCTGTCCAGTGATTAAATCCTAGATTAGACTGATACCGACTGATAATCTCTACTACATAGCAAATGTGGGATCTGGTACACAATATTGCATACATTAAGCTTCCTACAACTGAAGCATAGTGAATCCATCTCATCTCCTCAACTTCTTGAGGTGTCTTAGGACATTGATCCTTAGATAAGACGATTCCATGCCTGAAGAGTAACAAACCGCTCTTGGAATCCTGCATCCTGTATCTTATCAACATTTGATCGATGTACGATGCTTGAGACAAGGCTAACCTTTTGTGCTTACGAATGATCTGGATCCCTAGAACATACTGTCCCTGACCTAAATCTTTCGTTTGGAACTAGGCAGCTAGCCATTTCTTAATGTCAGTCAGAAACCTTACATCATTCCCAATGAGTAAGATATCATCCATTTACAGTACTAGGAAAACTACTGAGCTGTTGATGATTTTCTTGTAGACACAAGGCTCATCAACATTCTGATCAAAGCCAGACGATTTGACCACAATGTCAAATCTAATGTTCCATGATCGAGATGCTTGTTTCAACCCATAAATGGACCTATTAAGCTTGCAAACTTTTTGCTCTTGACTTGGAACTATGAACCCCTCTGGTTGAGTCAAATAGATGGTCTCCTCAGATTAACATTAAGAAAGGCAGTCTTGACGTCCATTTGCCATATCTCATAATCATAAAATGTGGCTATGGACAGCAGTATCCTGATAGACTTGAGCATGACAATAGGTGAGAAAGTTTCCACATAATCAACACCCTTGACCTAGGTATAACCCTTTGCCACAAGTCGAGCCTTAAAGGTTTGCACCTTTTCTTCTACACCTCTATTTCGCTTATAGATCCACTTACACCCAATAGGTCTTACCCCTACCAGGCGGATAAACAAGCTCCCAGACGTTATTAAAGTACATAGACTCCATTTTCTGGTTCATGGCCTTAATCCATTCATCCTTGTCAACATCCTCCATTGCTTTCTTAAAAGACAAAGGATCCTCGACGCCATCATTAGAAATAACGTTCTGGGCTTCAGTAAAACCCATGTAGCGATCCGGATGGTGCATAACCCTCTCACTACATTAAGGAAATTTCAACTCTTAAGCTGGCTAACTAGATGTACCGACCTCAACAAGTCTTGTTGATCTATCGGCCTGTAACTCTTGTTGAACCCTCAACAGTCTCAGTCTCACTAGAAATCTCACGTAAAACGAGCTTACTTCATGGCTTATGATTTTGAATCTGGTCTTCTTCCAAGAAGATAGCATTTATAGAAATAAATACTTTGTTTTCACTCGAATCATAGAAGTATCCACCTCTCGTTTCCTTGGGGTGGCCTACAAAGAACCAAACCTTCGAACACGGTTCTAACTTCTTTGAGTTAGTCACGAGCACATGTGCCGGACAGCCTCAAATTTTGAAGTGGTTTAAATTACCTTTACGGCCTTTCCATAGCTCGAACGGTGTTTCAAAAACACTTTTTAAGGGAACGTTGTTCAGGATATAGCATGCAGTCTCCACTACAAAACCCCAAAACCAGTCTGGAAGATGAGCATAACTCATCATAGACCGAACCATGTCTAACAAGAATCTATTTCTCCTTTCTGATACACCATTCTGATGAGGTGTACCTGGGCCGAGAGTTGGGATGCAATCCCATGTTCTATTATATAGTTATGGAATTGGAGGTCCATATACTCTCCACCACGATCAAATTGTGTTTTTATCTTCTTACCTAATAAGTTTTCAACTTCAACCTTATACTCCTTGAACTTATCAAGAGCTTCAGACTTACATTGTATTAAGTAGAGATACCCGTACCTTGAATAATCATCTATGAAAGAGATGAAATATTCATACCCACCTTGAGCCCTAACATTCATCGGACTATAGGTCTGAATGTACAAGCTCCAAGGCTTCCTTGGCTCTGTAACTTTTTTCTAGTAAAATGTCATTTGGTCATCTTGCCTTTGAGGCATGATTCACACACTAGCAAGGAGTTTTCTTCTAAACTCTTTAGAAGTCCACTTTTCACCAACTGCTCAATTCTATTGAGGTTGATGTGACCTAACTTGAGATGCCAAATATGGGCGTTTTCCTTAGGAGAAACCTTTGCCCTTTTAGCTATTGTTGTAATACTAAATATTTCAGTGTTAAACAAGGCTTTTATGACTAACGACTTTAGTACATATAAGTTTCTTTCCATTGAACCATAACCAATATCCGTTCCATTCTTGAAAATAAACATTTTATTCTAAAAAAAGGAGACGATTTACCTTTGTTCAATGAGACAAGAAATCGGGATTAAGTTCTTCTTAATATGAGGAACTACGGAAACATTATCCAGTAATAGATAATGTTTCTTGTCAACAAATAACTTCAATCTGCCTACAGCAACAGCTGAAACAACCTCACCAGTACCGACTCTAAGAGTCATCTCTCCCCCTGGCAATGTTTGCCAAGAACTGAATCCTTGGTAAGAGGAACTGACATGATTGGTGGTACCTAAATCAAGAATCCAGGAAAAATCATCATTCTCTACCAAACACGTCTCTAAGCCCAATAAATCAGATTTACTATTTTTCCTCGAGAGGTGGTGGGATCAGTGTCAAAACAACTGACACTACTAGTTTTTTCATCCATCCCTTGGTGCTCGAAAAATAAGAAGTGACGTTCAAATAAATCTTGAAACGAGTCCATGATCTCACGTGCAATGACCATGTTCTCAACCCTTTTGGCCAAAACATCAGGTATATTAGCCAAAATGTGAAGTCGGACCAATGAATTATCCTTCATCCACACTCCATATGTATTACGAACACTTCGTGGTGCATCAAGGGTTGGGACTTGAGGACATTTCTCAACCATGACAAATTCAAGGTCGTTTGCCACGAAATACGTTTTACACGATTCTTTCCACTGTATGTAATCGACCATATTAAAAGCACTAAACAAAAATACTAACGAGTTTCAGAAAAGAAAAACACATTGACCTACGTTAGGTTTTAAGCAAACACCCATTGTAAAACAAGCAACATCCAATAAGGTTTTAGTAAAACTAATATGAACCACGTGTGACATCTAGTTTCACAATGATGCTTCAAAGGTTTAGGACAAAAACCGCCGAAGGGAGGTCAATTATCCATCCTTTGAATTAAGAAGTTCAACCAGTCATTAATACCAGAACAACTCTTGCTCCTATAATGACTAGCCATCATTGATTTGGTCAAGAGATCATTAACTTATTTAACAATCTCCCGTAAGTGTGACCCGCCATTTTAGGCCATAGAGATTTGCCCAAGGTAGCCAATTCGAAGGGAAAAATCCGATTGGGACAAAACCTAAAGCGACCCTATCTATTTCTAAAGTCACCTTGATCTTGACCAACTGCACAAAATCCATCCGAAGGGGGACGCTCCTAGGGCGTCACGAGAGAGTACAGAATGATCTCACAGTGTGAACCAATGACAGAGACCATAGGACGTGTTGACACACACCCTTCACCTACTTACTATAAACATTCTCTCCATCCACTTTGATATTGACTCATGCAAACACCATCCGAAGGTGGATGCTCCCAGGGCACCACGAGGCCAAGCAATCTCATGGTGTGAACATACAGGGAGAAACGTGAGTGAAATCATAGATATATCAGATACATCTCTTCCTCCCACTGAGTATTTTATAACCTAGGGTCTAGTTTACTTAGAAAAAAACACAGCTAAGGATTTTAACTAAGTGACTTTTAGGTTTGCCAAAGAGTAACTTTTACCTTGGATTGTTAAAACAACTTTTGATCATCATCCATCAAACTCTTTAAAGGAGTCTTTGATCAACTGTCTCATGCTTGTAGAAAATCTATCTAATTCACTTGTCCAGGTAGGGGTGTTCCATTTCCATCAACTTAAGAACCCCAGCCTAGACAAAATCCACCTTAGATAAAAAGTCCCTTATAGATAGATTTAAAACAAATTTAATCTTTTATGACAACCAATTTAATCTTATTAAACCGATTTTAAAAGATTAATCTAGGTAACTTGAATCATTGAATTTAGGTCTATCTCAATCCAATTTTAAAACCCTTTTAAAAAACATGAGTTCACCCTAAGTTCGCATGCAACTCTTTCTTATCGATTTTAGTTCTAATTTCCTTTATAACACTTATAATCGGAAACAACCAAAACCACAACGCAAAGCTAACACATGCAAGGTATTCATAACAATTATAAATAGCCTAAGTGTCATGCTCAATGCATTGTTCATTCATTGCTACTTCTTTTATATAACGTTTATACAAAACAAGCAAAACATGCTTCCATTCACCCTTAGAATATAACATTTATAATAAAAGGATGATGCATGATAATGCTCATTGCATGCAAAATATAACTCTTATATTTCATGATGTATGCGCATGCTTTCATGTAATTTCTTCATGCTAGATTATAACATTTATAATACATGATGCATAAATAATTGCACAACTTAAGGTGGATTTCAAACTATATGTCAAACACTTTGCCATATAAACACCATACATCACATGTATTATAAATAAAAGTTGATGAACTGGGTAAAATTGCCTCAAATTCACAAAAGCATAAGCTAACTATTACAAGATAAGGAATCTCCGATTCAAACAGGTGAACTGGGTCTTGAACCATTTAGGCAAAGCAATGCGTCTCCAACCATCCTGCACCAAACTCCCCGCGATCGTCTATACGAAAGAACAAACACTTTGTGCTATCGTTTACCAACGCTCTCAAAGCTAAACGATCGTTTAGCAACGATCGTGTACCTTTTACTAAGCGATGAAGCAATGAGGTACGTGATCATCTAGCACTCTTCGGACAACGTAAGCCTTACACGATCATCTAAATGACTACGATGCGATGAAGCACCATCGCCTAAACGATCGCTGAGTGAGCATCTTCATATCGTATACTGCATGATCATGTAGGTAGTAACTATGCGATGAGGCATGCTAACTACACGATCGTTTAGCGCACGCCTTTTATTAAACGATGAACATCAAATGCTCCCACTACGATCGTCTACCATCAGTGTCTACGCGATTGGGCAACCAAAGCTACACGATAGAGAAAACGATTTACCCCATCGTTTAGCTACGTCCGTTTAGTAAATACTACACGATCGTATAGAAAAATCTACATGATCATTTAGATAAATCCCAAAGATCGTTTACCTGAGGCTACATGATACGACTAACACTTGGTCTTCTTCTTCGCTGAGAACCGCATCTCCATGCTTCGAAACTTCATCACGAACGACTCGACAAACTTAAACTCTTTGAATTACAGACTCGATTGCATGTTAATTACGCCCAAAAACATAGAGGCTTTAAAAATTCACACTTTTTAATTTAAATAAAGCTTTAAACAGAGGCATTTTAAACCCGTAAACATCCATCAACGCCATCCACAAAAGCATTTAACAATTAATCACAAATGTAGAAAACCCACCACGACTGTAAAAGAAGTTCAAAACAAAATTGAAATTTGGAATATTAGAACAACTTGGCTCTGATACCAATTGAAGGAAATTGGACACAAGGATTTCTATGAGCAGCGGAATGGTCTTTCCAAATTTCAAGTATATGAACTTTACAATTACAATCACAAACAGAAACATACGGTTATGCATAAAACAGAAATTACAGCATGCTTTACTACATGATTAAGGGAACGAACTAACAAACCTTTGAAGACTCATATTCAAGTTCCTTGATCACGAACGCTCGATCACAGCAACACAGTAACACACAAATGTTCGTCCAATACGACCACTACACTGCAGAACACAGTGCACTCAAACAAAGCAATCGCCAAGGTCACGAACACCGCAAACGGCCTCCACAGAACCTCGGCTGTGTCGAGTTGAGTATGACACCATCAAGAAGGTTACCTTGGTATTCTCGATATGAGAATTCAGAGGGTGGGCTCTCTGTGGACTTCGTTAGAGGCAGAAAACCGGAGAAAGAATAATCGTGTAAACGATTGAGCAAGTGGGAGATGAAACAGCCTATTGTATAGGTCGATGCGCAATCATTTAGTAAAAGTTATGCGATCGTTTGGCAAAAGCTATGCGATCGTCTAGCTCATCATCTAGCTGAGTGCCTATCGTGTAAGAACACTCCACGATCATTTAGCTAACTCCAAGCTGTCTTTTAGTAAATCTGATTTACTTGAAAACTATCCGTGAGGTCTTTTCGAGATTGGAAATATCACATTCACAACTTTGCAAACCCTACTAAAATTAGGAAAATATTTTTCCTTTTATCTCACAGTTTCCATGAAACCACCAATAACCTCCCACTCAATTGGTTATTAGAGAAAAAGAGATAATTATCCAATAATTAATATTATTATAAATATAAATGATAACTAACTTAGCATAATATATTTATAACCTATAGATTTAATATTTCATCTCATGAAGCATATAAACCATAGCTCTTTTTCTATTCCATGGCATTTAATGTAAATCTCATTTATATTAATCTTCCATTAGATGTATCTCATACACCACACCAATCATATCATATATAATCAATTTACCTCTTGTCAATTTGAACATTCCAAATCAACACCAAGAACTGATCCTCAGCTTGAATCGATTGAGCTACCAATGGGACCTTAGGGACCTGTAGCTTAAAGCTCCAACGATACGTGAATAACTGACTAAACTATTTAGTTACGGGACTCACCATCCATTAACTGTCAGGCACTCCACTAAAGACCAACAATTGAACTCTCCTTACCACAGATATATTATGTGTCCATCTTAACCAATCAACAATGCGACAACCCTTTACAGATCGCTCGTAAATACAGCTCTGTCAGTAGCCGTCATGCCCTTATAGTTGCATCTAACTCCTTAAGTACCACTGATCCCTCTGATGGACATAATTCATAGTGCTACTATGACTGAGTCCTCTCTTCCAAAGAGAAGTTGTGGCCACTGTGTTTAAGCCCAGGAATCAGCCCTTAAGGGAGCAATCTATCTACTTACCCCTGCTTCGGGGAAGGAGTGAATTCCATCTTGTGTAATTGTGTTCTCAGCTCCTAAATCAGACAAGTCCCCAAAAAGATAGGCATGTTGAGTTGGCAATCTGGCCATTCTCACCCATACTAATCAAAGTACCGCCCTCAAAGGCATGAGTTCCTAGAACACTCAGGATTGAGGTCGTGTCACCTATGGTCGTTTAGGTGAGATGTAAGTCTCCAGTACCAACGGTGTTATATACAGAGTCTAGTCATCTCGTGGTCCAGTCTTATACAAACTCTTTGTATAGGACACCCTCGCTCACATGTCTCCACATGAATGGTCAGGATCTACCATCTGTAGTAGTTTACAACACTAGCAACCCTCTACAATGCAGGTTGTATCCGTAGTGTCACCAGGATCAGGAATCCCTCCTTAATCCTTATACTACAGACCTATTTAGGTTATCACTTAAGGCATGATCCACTTGTATATCACATATACACGCTTAAGTTTACATAAGATAACCATGGAGCTTTGTTTATTGGATATGAGTAAATGCCAGAATGAAAGGACAATTATTTTATTCATAAACATTGTATATATTACAAACAACGAGACTCCAAAAGAATTAGGACACCAATCCCAACAGGAAGTGGGGCCCGCTTCCTATGGAGTTTTAGGAAAACTCTCTAGAGCATTTACTAAAATGTGTTAGGGCTTAAAGCACAAGCTTTCAAACTACACTCTAATGATTTTGTGTGTGAGATGTTATTAGAGATAGAGTTCATAACAATAGTTACTCTAGTATATTCTAAATCATCTACACTACGTAAAGGTTTAAGTCATAAGATACCTTTGCTTATGCACAGTATTGTATAGACTAATATTGCTCGATGAAAACTATTTTTCCTATGTTTTTTTTTTAAATTTCCAAGTGGGGGATTGTTGGTGAAATTTTAAGTTTTAAAAGAAATAGGCATTTTGAGAATCCCACATTGCTAAGATTGAGGAGTGAAACCTCACTTTTATACTCCCACCTTGAGTTAGGAGTTTGGGCCCCAAGGGGTACCCATATTTTAAAGGGAGTGAGGAGATAGATAAATGTGGGTACGATGGACATCCCATATGTGTGCCGTTGTCTGGTTGGTTGGGTAGTAGAACTATGCAAAATGTTATATATCCAATTACCACTAAGTTATATTGATTTTAGTACATACTTTATGAGTTCCCAAATTATTGTTTTTATTTGGTTAAAAAAACTAGCTATTATATTGGGACCTATGATACGAGCATATACATCTAATAAGGTTATTCATTAAATATTTAATTAATTTTAATTATAAATTATGATCAAATTTTCAAATGTTTATAATTTATTATTAAATTAAAATTAAGGAAATTATTTTAAATGACAAAATTATTGAAAATATTTACAATAATAATCAAATACCACAGTTTATATGCGAAAGACCGTGATAAACCGCGATAGACTACTATCTATATCTATCATGACACAGATCTATTGTAAATAGACAGTGAAAATTTGCTATATTTATAAGTATTTTGGTTTATTTTTTTATATTTGAAAACTTCCCTTAAAATTATATTATTATTATTATTAATTTTTATCAATTTTTTTATTTTTCTTATTTTATTAATTAGTATATTAATCTTATATAAATTTTCATGATTAATATAAGTTAAATATAAACATAATTTTTCTTCATATAAAATTATGATAACATTTTGATTGGCAATTAAACTAATATTTAATTTTTAAATTTTCAGATATCTTTAATCCCTTAAAATAGTAATTCCAGTAAGAGGAGGATGGTTTTTTTACTAAATTGTTCTTCAATCCGACGAATGTTGAATTTTTTTTTTTTTTTTAAAAAAAATGCTTATGATATTTAAAAGACGATGTTATTATCATATTTTACGTTACACAAATTCATATTTGCATTTTGAAAAAAACACTTCTAAGGGAGTTTTTCATCTCACAACACGTAAACAAAATTTGCTATTTTCCACAAGACTTAAAATAGAACATATACCTTTCACCTAAATCCTTTTGCTACAACTACAACATTTATTTAGCACATTTTTTTATCACCCCCCAAAATGTTTTTTTTTTTTTTTAAATTACAAGCTTAACCCATGATTTTTAAGATTATATTTATTTGGTCCCTAAACATTAAAATATGTTTAATAGCTAGGTCTCTGAATTTTCATTTTTCTATCACATAGATTTTTAAAATATCAAAAATTAAATTGATTGATCTAATAGATATAAAGTTGAATTTTATGTCTAATAAGACCATAAACTTTCAATTTTTTCCTAATAAATTTTATGAATTAAAAGAACAATTATTAGACAAATTTAAAAATCTATTGAACAATAATTGAAAGTTTAAGAATGTATTAGACAAATTTTCAAATATTCTATGGAACACAGAAGTAAATGTTGAGAGATCTTTGAAGTTAAGAAAATAAACTTGAAAATATATTTTTTTTAAAATTTTGGTTATTACATTTTCTAGTAAAATAAATGTAGGTGTAGGAACATTCAAACCTCCAAATACTTTTATTAAACTTGAATATTACAATTTTATAACGATTCAAATACTTCTTGATAAATAATTATGCATTTTAATAAAAATTACAAACTATGAAATCTTTTCTTTTTTTCGAAAGAGGTTATATAATAATCTTTTCTCAAATAGCACACTTCAAATACTAATTTTTATATTTAAAGAAAATGAACTATATGAACTAATACCAAATTGCCTTTAATCTATTCATTATTTTGGAACAATCCATAATTTCTTATTTCAAAAAGCTTTCTTCCTTTTAATAAATAGCAATTGGGTTATGATCAAAAGAATCCCTACTTTATATCAAATCAATGTCAAATTTCCAAGATGCATGCATATTTATCAATAAAATAGTTGGTATATCTCGGCTACGTGCTTATTGTAGTCCATCAAAATGTTTAATTCATAAGTTGTTATGTAACAATTTTTTTAAAAAATATTTTTAGGTAGTTTTTTCCTTTTGTTATTAAGGAGAAAAATGAAGATAAATATAACCTCGAATACAACTAAATATTAATTACCCTGTTTATTATAAACTCCATTTAGATAATAATAAAACATTGATAACGTTAATTCAAGTTAAAACTATATAACATAGTTTTATCTTAACTAAAATCATGTAACATTATTATCCATTCCAAATATTTACAAATAATTAAATTCTCATTTTCACTAATTTTTATGTGAGAATTCGAACCCTATAATCCTTTTTGAAAAAGTATTTGACAAAAAGTAAATCACTTAGGACATGGTAATTCAAGTAAAAATTATTAATCTAATCTTTTTTTTACATACACGTTTAATGATTTGAATCTGGGTTCAAAGAAAAATGTGGGTTCTGATTACCATTGAATTATGTTCATTTTGGCTTTAACATAATCTCTTTGGTTATGATGAATAATTATTTTTTTAATATATTAATTAATATAGTATAATTTTTTTTCATGTCACTAAGTAACAAATACATGTGTAACTTTAAAGTTTCATATTCTAAAGCATAATTCCATCGTAAGAGAGGAATCTAAATCATGATTTAGTGGAATTGAAAGGTTCGTTCGTCAATCTTTTTTCTCCATTATTATGAATATATTCCTTTTTCAATTCATATTCTTAATTATCTTTATTTTATTTTCCTAGTGATGAATTTTATTGGGAATATATAATCTACAGTCTTCATGGAAGAAAATGTGCATAATTATATATAATACTTTAGGCATATATATATTTTTAAAGACTTTTACATTAGTGTAGAGGAATTATTCTCTTGCTTTTCAATTTAAGAGAAAAAAAAAATCAAGCTTATTGGATATTTATTAATTTGAATAGAAACGACAAAACTACGAAAAGTTGAATTTATAGAAATAGAACTGTTCCAAAAGTCAATAGTTCAATTTTCGCAATGGTTGAATTTAAAAGTATTTTTTTCTTATACATATTGATTTATTAATTTTTATAACGTTGTTTCTATTATTGATGATGAGTAATGTTAAATTACAAAAGAAAAATATAAAGGAATGGAAAAAGTGAATAAATTTTAGGATAAATATTAATTTATACACCATTAAATTTAGAAGTTATATTGATTAAAATTCCAAACTAAGAATATTGTAACACGATCTTTATACACCTATTAGTGGGAATTGTATATTTACTTAAATACAGATATGAAACTCAAACTTTTAAAAGGGGAAAAGTAAAAATAACTAATTTTTTTAGGTTTGTTTTATTACAATTTTTCATTTTTAGGTTTTTTTTTTCCCTCACAATTTTTTACTAAGATTTTCATGATTTTTAAAAGAAAAGTTTGAATACTTAACCATAAATTTAAAAATAAAAACAAGTTAAACATATTATATTCTTTTAACTTCATTTAATAACCATTTAACTCATAAATTTAAAAATAAAAACAAGTTAAACATATTATATTCTTTTAACTTCATTTAATAACCATTTAATTCTTAGTTTTTAATTTATTCAAATTTGTACTTGTTTTCTCACCATTTATACATTTTCATATCTTTTCTAAGAAAATATTTGAATTCATAGACCAAATTCAAAAACAATATATTTTTAAAAATTATCCTAAAAATTAGATTTTAAAAAATTTGGACTGGATTTTAAAAATACTCCTACAAAGTAGACAAAAAAAAAAAAAAAAAAAAAAAAAAAAAAAAACTCATAGGTTGTTTGGTTTGTAAGTTCAATTTTCAAAAATAAAAAATAAAAAATCAAGACATTGTTGGATGACCATTTGGATTTTTGTTTAGAAGCATTCTTGTTTGTAATCTTATAATTTCTTTCCATAAACTTTATCATTCGTCAAAGGAATATTTGAATTCATAAAAATAAAAATAAAAAATCTAAAATAGAATGTTTCAAAATAGAAGAATTTATAAGTTGAAGTAGTGTTTTATAAACTTTGGTTTTTTTTTAAAAAAAATCAAGTAATTATCAAACTGGATCCAAATGGTTATGAAATTGATGGAGCTTTAGTATTCAAAATTTGTAAAAAAAAAAAAAAAATCTATATACAAAAGTAGTCTTTATAAACTTAATTTTAAATAGAGTCGTTAGTAAACTTAAGTCTTTTATATTAAATGTACTAAAAAAACCTTTTACATTAGACCGTGATTTAACATTTTCTTCTAAATCAAAATGGATCAAAATAATGATATTTTAACCCAAATTTAAAATAGATCTAAACAAATCTAAACAAATTAACTTTTCCCAATAATATCACTTTGGTATTTAGAGGGATTATTCAAATTAATTATAGCTATACTCGTGTGGCCATTGTATATGCTAAAAATAAAATTCCTTAATATGTTCTTAAAAAACCCTTAAAATCTTTCTCATACATATAATAATGTACAAGTGAAATCAACATACATATTATATAATTTATTTGGTAACTAATATGCTAAGTTCGATTAACCGTAGAAAGAAAGTGATTAATTAATGTAATTAAGCTAATATTGGGAATTAATCAGCTTTCCACTACTACGATTGAAACATCACGAGATTCAATTTATATTTTATTTATAACGTTATTGCATGCATGAACTTGAAGAAAATGTCAAAAAAAATTATATACACATATATATTTTTAAAAAATATTTTCAAGATTTTTACTTTTGATTTATTTATGTTAAAGTATTTTCGAGGTTAATTGATTCTGTGATTGATCTTCTAGAATGGGTTGGAGGAATTTAAAATAAAAAGTTTTAAAAAATGAGTTTTCTTAATGGTGAATACCTAACCTAACCCTAATTTAGATCTAGTTTTTTTTCCCCTTTTTTTCTTTGTGTTTTTGTGTTTTTTTTTTCTTTTTGTTTCTATTTTTTTTGGGGTGCAATAATGTTTTTTCTAGATGATTGGCTCCATGAAACATTTCTCTTGGAATAATTTTATTGGGGCAGGCTCGGGGTACATTTAGTTGGAGAGGAACAATAGGTTGTTTAAGAAAATGGAAATAGTTCCATCTCATCTTTGAAAGATATCACCTCCTTCGTTACTTCGTGAAGCAAATAATAATAATAATAATAATAATAATAATAATAAAAAATTATTTTGTAATTATGATGCTTCGTCTATAACTTTAAATTAGAAAGTTTTTCCCTAGTTTTTTCCTGGTATGTTTTCTCGTATCAATAAGGTTTATTGTCGTTTTTTAATTTTAAAAAAAAAATAGATGCCCTTAGGAAGGCTTCTAGATTGTTCTCCCACTTTATATTTTTTGTTCTCGATTTCAATATTTTGTTTTATCACATGTATCATAGAGTTTGATTGAATTGGGTTAAGAAAATTAATTGGGTTAAGAAAATTTGTTTAGATATGACATGATTGAATGTTAACTTGCTCTAAGCAAATTCTAGGTATGACAATCAATCCATCCAATCACTATTAATTTTGTAAAGCTAGTTTGATAACGATTTTGATTTTAATTTTTAGTTTTTAAAATTTA
Organism: Benincasa hispida; assembly: GCF_027475165.1. NCBI lineage: Eukaryota > Viridiplantae > Streptophyta > Magnoliopsida > Cucurbitales > Cucurbitaceae > Benincasa > Benincasa hispida. Next base: position 79,923,665 of record NC_143478.1, on the reverse strand, counting down.
TATTTGTTTCTTCTCCATTTTTTTACTACGAGTTTTAAATTTCTTGAAGTAATATTTGAACTTTTAATCAAATTCCAAAAATTACTTTTTTTTAGTTTCCAACATTTGACATAATGTTTGAAAATTTAAAATAGAAAGTTTATAACAAATTAAAAAAAAAAAGAACTTATAGGAGTAATGCTTATAAACTTTATTTTCACAAAATAAATAAATAAATAAATATTTGGATTGAGTTAACTAGAGAATAAGTGAAAACAGAAAGAAATTAAACTTTAAAAATTAAGTTTCACATTTCAACCTAGGGATTAGTCAACTAATTACAAAAACATATAGTCTTGACCAACCGGTCATATATAAGTTTAATTTGAATCTTCCATCCCACATATTAGTATGATATATTATTTTAGAGAAAAAATTGCTTTTTATTCATTAAGCTTTGGTTAAATAAAAATATGAAATTGAATAAACAAATAAATTAATAACCATGGTAGGAAAATAATGATAAATTATAAAAATACCCTTCCTAAATCTAAACTACAAAAACTAAAATGTTATAATGCCTGAATTCAAGAGGGGTACAAGATGAATCAAGATCATATCCAAATGAGAAGGATTGTGTGGTTATAAAAGTATGGTTAAGAAAGGTTAAAAAGAATTTAAAGTTACTATCTATACCAACAAAGTATATTCTCCTTTTCGATGGCTCTATCACAATAACTGCAAAGTTATAGTGTACTTAGATTGAGTCAATCTTATATTAGGTGACCTTCCTGAAAATTTTCTTAAGCTGAGGAAGACAAAACATATTGAACGGACTCATGTTCAAGAAAAATAAGGATGACCTTGCAATGACCTTGCTAGGTTGCAAAAGACGTAAGAGAATGACAAGATCATCAAATGTTGAATTCGGATTTTGAATCATCACACCTTGCTAAATCACAAGGGATGTAAAGAAAGAACCATCAAATGTGGAATTCAACTATTTAGGAAATTAAAATTTTAAATTTAGAATTAATAAATTTAACTCTCATCCCATAATTGTTTAAACCCATCTTTTCACAATAATACAAGATTATTTGTCCATATTCTAAATTTACATGACTTTATAGAACTCAATTAAAAAAGAAGACTCTTAAATTTGATGTTATCTTTATTTATATACTAAACCTAATTTTTTTTTCTCACTTTCGATCAAAGTATAATTGTGTTCTTCGTATCTCGTGGGAGAGAATTTACAATCCACAAAGCATATTTTTGTTTTTTTTTTTTTTTTCATAAATTAAGAAAAATAATAATAAAAAAAAAGGTAGTTTAATGAGCATGAAAGCACGTGTAAATGCTAAATTCCTATGAAAATGAATAAAATCTTTAAATTTGTAAAGCTTTAATTTTGGCAAGATTTTTAGAAGGCATCCATTTCTTTTTGGGAATGCTTTAAAATAACACCTTTTTCCCCTGTAAATCAGATATTGTCTCTTTTTTCAACCTAAATGCTTGTCAAAAATTTTATTAAAGAAAATGGACTTTTTTTTTTCTTTATTAATTAATTAGATTCTGTGTTGAAACCAAACTCCTCTTTTCTTAATTATTTAAATACATCTCTCTAAGTACACAAAGTACTTTGCTTTTATCTATGCACTGTAAAAATGTAATGTGCTTTCAAAATCTCCAAGAACCCAGAGTGAGAAAGAAAACCAACTAATATTCATTTATAATACAACTTCGAATAGAACTGAATCGAAAATTGAATATTATTGTTATTATTGTTATTAGTCTACAACTTTTGACTAAATTATAAGTTATAGTCTTTAAACTTTATGGACAAATTGGTTGAAGGATTTATTGATATTTGGAAATATAGGATGTTTGAGAATAAAAAATAACTATATTTCGTTGTACGTGGAAAATGTTATCTGAATTTTATGAATAAAAAAATTATGTTTGTATTTAATTTACAAAATTAAGTCGACAAACTTATATAAGTTTAATAGATTAATTAATTAAACAGATAATATCATTCAATATATTGATAAAAATGAATTAATTAAAATTCTATACTAATTTTAATTATAAATATTTAAAAATTGAGTCATTTATAATTAAAATTAATCAAGTAATATGTTTAATGAATGTCATATTAATTATAATCTAATATTTAACCATTTTTAATTAATTAAGCTCAATATTAGTAATTTTAATTTTAGTTAAATAATATAAGTAAATATATTTTAACAAACAATATATTATATAAAAATGAAAAAAAAAAATAAAAGTATGATATGAAAAACAAAAAAAAAAGAAGAGAGCACGAAAATCTTATTTGTGAGGAAAGATGATGGTTGAGAATAGTTAATTCCGAGTAAAGTGTTGAAAACTTTGATACAAATATAGATTTTGGATGTTTGTGTCAATTTTCATCCAAGAAAACTCTCCAACTATACGATCCGTTAAAGTTCGTGACAATTTAAATTTACGAATCTTCAAAAGGATCTAAAAACAGTTTGTTTATAAGTTATTTGTTAAGATTGATTTTCATATAATCATTTAAATGCTTGGTTCTCACTTCCCATTGTAATTTTTCATACAATAAAAAAATAATTTTAAATAATCTAACGGCTGTGGGTGATTAAAAAAAATGTTCAACCTAAATTATTTAGGTATAATAATTTTTGTAAATATATTTAATTATATACTGTTTGATTATTTGATTCCACATTTGTAAAAGACATATTTTTTCATTTCCTTAAAAGTACTTTTTTGTGATTGATATATATTTTAAAAAGTAATTTCATAATCATCAAAACACTTAAAAGGGAATTCCATTTAAGAAAAAAAAAAAAACTAGAATGTGGTAAATATAAGTTACAGAGATGGAAAAAATTAGCAAAATTTTTAAAAAAGAATTCAACATTTACTTGAAAGACTTCATTCATGGATCAAATGCAAAATGTGGTACTTGATAAAAAAATAAATTAGGGTTATTTTTAATTAGAGTAAAATGAACCAAATTATTTACAAATATAACAAAATATCAATAGATATTGATAGATTACTATCATCTATCATTGATCACGGATAGATATGATAGACATTTATCAGTGTCTATCATTGATAAACTATGACATTTTACTATATTTAAAAGTATTTTCGGTAATTTTTCATTTAAAACAATTTTTCCATAAATTATGAAATTAGGGTATTTCGAAAACTATTTGCCAACCAAAATAGTTAAATTGTTAGTATGGGTGTTTAAAAAACCCGATAATTTGAAAAACTCGATCAACCCAACCCACTCCGTACAGTTTAGGTTAAGTTATCGACTCATTTGGATTAGATTGAGTTTAAATAAATGAAAAATTTATGGATTGGATTGATTCATGGATTCACCTAAAATAATTCAAACCAACCTGAACCAACCCGAACTTATTATTAATTTTAAAAGGTATGTTGCTACTTACAATACAAGTATTTTTATTTTATGATTGTTTTGGTTAATTTACTCTCCAACAACCCTTAAAAATAAATTTAGCATTATGGAAGAGATTTTTAGAATATAAATTGAAAGTGAGTTATTAATCTTATTTTTTATATAGTAACCTATTACTTATTTTTAGAACAATCATTTAAAAAAATGACTCGATTAACTCAAATCAACTCAATTCAAACATTTTATGATTGGGTTGGGTTTGGTTCATTATTAACATGGATATTTGACTTGAAGAAATCTATATCTCGAACAACAGAGTCGGATCTATAAAATACTTTAACCTGATCCAATCCAACCCACAAACATCCATAATTGTTATTCTTTGGATGCCATCTTTTTCAAGACGCAAAACATTCAAAATTTAAGATCCAACCTCTTTTTTTCTCTTTTTAATTTTCTCCAAACAGCGGCTCATTGTGTTTCTTTTTTATTTTTATTTTTTACTTTTGTATTCTTTTAATTTATTTTTTTATATTTAACATTTGATGTTGTTTCCATTTTATTCATCCTTTTATGTTTGGTTACTTATTGTGAAAAGCCACGACAATTTTTTTGTTTATTTGTTTTGTTTGTTATTAAGATAAGAAGAATGCTTTTTTTCCCATTTTTTTCCATCTTTGAAGATAAAAAGTGAAATATATATATATATATATATATATATATATATATATATATATATAATAGGATTTTATTATAAATATTACGATAGTAAATATCTCTTAGATACTCGTATTTAGTGCCTATTGACCATATGTCATACCCATTTCCCCAACTGTTGTCCATATGTCGAAGATTACACACTATTAGTGTCCAAGTAATCGACCTCCTACTTGCCAAATTGATAGTGTCATTTGGTAGGTTTTGTAAGACACACATACTGCTAAGAAATCCAAAAGGCTTGGAGGAAATTTTCATATTTTTCCATTTCCAATCATTTTCTTTATTCAATTTAATTATATAGTTATTTTATTTTAAATATATTTTATTATTATATTATATTTTCTCCATATTCTTGTTTCATTATGTTTCTCAATTTTACAACAGGTTATCAGCACAGGCTGTTATCATTTTTTCCTCTAAAGATAAGTCCTAAAAGTATGTCGTTTTCACCTTCTTCGTTATAATTAATAAATTTAATGTTATTTTGCATATCTAATATTTATTAACTTTCTAATATAAATGCAATATTTTGTAATTTACGAAATTAGAACTCACAATCCTTGATATTAATGACAATAATTATTTGTCATGGGTGCTTGATGCCAGAATCCATATGGATGCTAGGAACTTGGAAACAATAAAGAAGGAAATGTGACAACAAAGCAAAAGTTATGATTTTCTTTCATCATCATCTCCATTAGGGATTGAAAATGGAGTATCTTACAATAGAAGATCCCCATATCTTGTGGAAAAAATTGAAAGAGATGTATGATCATAAAAAGTAGTTATTCTTCCTAAAGCTCGTTATGAGTAGATGCAATTGAGACTACAAGACTTTAAATCAATAAGTGATTACAATTATGCATTATTTAAAATCAGTTCGAAATTGTTGTTATGTCAAGAGAAAATTACTGATGCTGATATGTTAGAGAATTCATTTTCTATATTTTATGTTTTGAATATGCTCCCGCAATAGCAATCTCGAGAGAGAGATTTTAAACTATATTCCGAAGTAATTTCATGTCTTCTCATGGCCAAACAAAATAACGGGTTATTGATGAAGAATCACGAATCTCAACTAATTGGAATAACACTATTCCCTGAAGTGAATGTTGTCAATGTTAATAATCGTAGTCGAGGTTGTGATCGTGGCAAAGGAAGAAATAATTATTATTTTAGTGGTGGTCATTCCAATTATTCAAGTTTCAAAAGAACCACACAAAATGATGGTCACAAAGAAAAAGCTCCACAAGATAAGAGTTCAAAAAGTGTTGAAAATAAATTTTTCCAATGCGAAATGACTAGGCACTGATCACACACCTATTGTACGCCAAAACACTTAGTTGATCTCTATCAAACCTCCCTGAAGGAAAACGAAAAAAATGTGGAAACAAATTTTGCATACTAGGATAATGATATATTTGACCCGTCCAATATGATAAATTTGGATGTGGCGGATTTCTTTGAATCTCCTAAAGAGAAGATCGGCACAGTTGATGAAACATCAAATGTTTCTTTTGATTTTGCAAATATCTAGACTTAATGTTGTTTTTTTTATCCATCTTTATGTTTTTTTTCTCTTACTAAATGTTAACTTTTGTATATCTCAAACATTGTTTTTCTTATTGTAATTATTTTCTTTTAATGAAGAAACCTGGATCATTTTCTTATGTTGGGTGATTCAAACATGAGCAAAGAAGATCTATGTTTAGCAGCAGTGCTACTACGTACACAATACTTACAAGTAAAAAATATTTTTCCAAATTGACAATGCTGAAAGTAAAAATAAATACAATACCAGGTTCTGCAAAATTGATTGAAAGTTTTGGAAAAACAAATATTATTTTACCTAGATGAACAAGATTTACAATTGACAATACATTAATCTCTAGTTAGTCAAAGAGAAATCTACTAAGTTTTAAAGATATACGTTGCAATTTTATCATATTGAGACTGATAGTAAGAATAATGTGGAGTATCTTTATATTCTATCTACTATCTCATATGAAAAATATGTATTGGAAGAGTTGCCTACTTTATCTTCTGGATTATATTATACTCATATACGAGTAATTGAGACATATGCAAAAATGAACCTAAAGTAGACATATTTATAATTTGGCATAACCAATTGGGTCATCCAAGATCTATAATGATGAGAAGAATTATTGAGAATGCAAATGGACACCTATTGAAGAGCCAGAAGACTCTTCAATCTAATGAATTATAATGTGATGTTTTCTTTCAAGGAAAATTAATAATTAGACCATCATCAGCCAAAGTGGGAATTGAATCTCATGCATTTTTAAAATGAATTAATGGTGATATATGTGAACCTATTAACCCACCAAGTGAACCATTTAGATATTTTATGTTATTAATAGATGCATCCAGCAAATGGTCACACGTGTGCTTATTATCAAGTCAAAATCTTGCATTTGCAAGATTACTTGCTCAAATAATTAAGTTAGGAGCAAAACTTTTTTATTATACAATTAAGTCCATTCATCTTAATAATGTTGGTGAATTTACATCCCAAGCTTTTGATAATTATTGTATGTCAATTGGGATAAGTGTTGAACATCATGTAGCTTATGTTCATACACAAAATGGTTTAGCAGAATCATTTATAAAACATCTTCAATTAATTACTAGTCCATTGCTTGTGAGAGCAAAGTTTCCTACATCTGTATAGGATCATGCTATTTTGCATGCAACATCACTTGTATGCATTAGGCCAATAACTTATCATAAGTACTCGTCATTACGATTAGCTTATAGCCATGAGCCAGATATTTCCCATCTGATGATTTTTGGATGTGCAATATACATTCCAATTGCTCTACCACAACATACTAAGATGGGTCCTCAAAGGAGATTAGGAATATATGTTGGATATAATTCCCCATCAATTATTAAATATCTTGAACCCCCAACAAGTGATGTATTTACTCCACGATTTGTTGATTGTCATTTTAATGAGACAAAATTTTCAACATTAGGGGGAGGAATCCAAAAGTTGGAAAAAGAAATTACTTGGAATGCGTCATTATTGTCTCATTTAGATCTTCGTACAGATCAATGTAAACTTGAAGTTTAGAAAATAATTCATTTGCAAAATATAGAAAATCAGTTAGCAGATGCATTTATAGATGTAAAGAAAGTAATTAAATCACATATACCAGCTTCAAATGTTCCATTGAAAATTAATATCCCAACATACCAAGTTGTCACTAATGAATCTAGAATATGATAGAAGCATGGTAGACCAGTGGATTCCAAAGATAAAAATCCTCGAAAATGAAAAATAATTGATAGTAAAAAAGACTTGGTTGAGGACGTAAATACCCATCAAGAAATCCTTGACATGACTAGTAAGCAAGGTGAAATACCTAATGATAATAATGAGATTTCAATAAATTATGTCATGACAAGAAAAAGATGAAACCGAACTAATGTAGTTATTGACAACATTTTTGCGTATAATATTGCTCTTGATATTATATCTGATAATGAGGATCCTAAACCAAAATCTGTTGAAGAATATTGGCATAGAAAATATTGGCTTCAATAGAAGGAAGCAATCGAAGCCGAATTAAACTCACTTTCAAAAAGTCAGGTTTTTAGACCGATAGTCTAAATACCAGAAGGTGTCAAATCTGTGGGATACCAATGGGTATTTGTGAGAAAAAAAAAATGTGGTTACAAGATATAAAGCAAGACTAGTTGTATAAAGTTTCTCACAAAGATATGGTATTGATTATGGGGAGACATATTCTCTAGTGGTAGATGCAATTATACTAAGATATTTAATTGGCCTGACTGTGTATGAAAGTCTGGATACTTATGGATGTAGTCACGAAATATTTATATGGATATCTTGTTTATGATATGAAGGAATTCTTATTCAAGAGTACCTATGAGCGGAAGTGGATCTTTTCCAATTCATTGTGACAGAATTTCCACATATACATTCAAATATATTAATATGCATTCATAATGTTAAATTATTGGCATGCTCAAAGAAACAATAAATAAGAGATTGAGAGATCATACCAGTTGAAGACTTATTCTTCATAGCAAATCTCGCATTTGCTGAAATGGTAAGCTTATGTTCAGATAACCCCAATCGTCTACCTCGAACAATCTCCACACAAACAGAAGGAAACGGGGATGATACCATCACCTAGAGCCCTCAGTATTCTCGGAGTAAGAATCCAAAGAGTGGGCTTTGTTTAGATTTGGTAGAAGGAAGAAGGAAGGGAGATCGTATACAACGATCAAGCAAGTGGGAGATATGCTTGTCTATCGTATAGACAAAATGCTTGATCGTTTAGGTGAAGTATATGATCGTGTAGGAAAGAGTAAGCGATAGTCTAAAAGATCATGTAGGAAAAGCTATACGATCGTTTAGTAAATATCGGGCACTAAACGATCGCTTAGGAAAAGGTAAATGATCATTTAGTAAACAGCACGCATGGGTGTAAGTATTAAGTGATCGCTCAACACTATCATATAGGTAAATGATCGTTCAAGCACTATGTATAGGCACGAGTTTTGCTAAGCAATGACACTCTTTAACACAATATTCGCACATATAATGCTTAACACACCGTGAGCTATTTAAGCGTCTCAAAGAGATTCTTCAACTTACTCGTCCATTATGAAAACAGAAGAAGCGCCGACCTATTATCCCTTTAACCATCCAATTAATAGACAATGAATATAAACACATCATATTCATAACCTATGGATTAATATCATATATTAATCATAGTATTTTTCCTCCACTAGATATAAATCATATTGATATCCAATTTCTTCAAAATTAACGTATCTTATATATAAAGTTAATTATATCATATATAATTAACTAGTTCAATTATATCATATATAATTGAACTCCCCCTTGTCAATTTGAACATTTCAAACTGACCTAAAAACTGATTCTTAACTTGTATCCAAGCTACCAAGATGACCTTATGGACCTATGGCTCGAAGCTCCAACGGTACGTGAATAGCTGACTAAACTCTTTAGCCACGATATCCACCATCCGTTAACTGTCAGGCATTCTACTAAAGATCGATAGTTGAACTCTTCTTACCATAGATATATTTCTATGTCCATTGAATATAACCAATCATTAGTACGATGACCCTTCACAGATGTTCGTAAGTACAGCTGGCCTATTAACCGTTTTTCCCCTTTAGATACATCTTACTCCTTAAGTACCACTGATCCCTCTAATGAACAATACTACATAGTCCTACTATGTGTTAACACCTCTCGGACCATGAGAAGGTATGTGGTGCCACATCGTTCAAGCCTTGGGATCTGTCCTTAAGAGAGCAGGAGTTCCCAACTCACTCAGGATTAAGGTCATGTTACCTATGGTCATCCTAGTGAAGTGAAGTCTCGGTCATGAACGGAGTTATATGACAAGACGTTAACACTTCGAGGTCTGGTCTTATACAAACTCTTTGTATAGAACGCCCCCGCTCGCATGTCCCTTACACGAATTTTCAGGATCAGACCATCTGTGACAAGTCACAACACTTGTAACTACTCAACAAAGCGGGCCGCGTCTGTAGTGTTACCAGGATAAGGTTTCCCTCCTATATCTATATACTACAGACTCTTTTGGTTGTCACTTAAGACATGATCTACTTGTATGTCACTACATACATGCTTAAGTTACATAGAGATAACTAGGGATATTAAGTTTATTGGTTTGTGGTAAAATAAAAACATCTAAATGTGAAAACTCAAGAAGTGAAGTAAATATCATATATATTATACATCATAAGCATTTGTACAAAATTTTTTACAAACTATAGGACATGAGACTTTAGGGCACAAACCCCAATATGATATTTATATGAGAATCCTATAAGGATTTAAGGTACCTGAAACATATAAATCAAATCCCTGGGAATGGTATTCAATAAAGTTATAGAGGTCATTATATGAATTGAAACAATCAGGACAAATGTGATACAATCGCCCGAGTGGATATTTGTTAAAATAAGGATATCAAAATAATCCAACATGTCTTTGTGTTTTTATAAAGAAATCATAGTCAAGGTTTGCTATTATAACTGTATATGTTGATGATTGAAACTTCTAAAAAGCTTTCAAAGGCAATAAAATATCTTAAGAAAGAATTTGAGATGAAAGATCTAAAAAAAAAACAAAATTTTGCTTTGGCTTACAAATTGAGCATTTAGCAGATGAGATATTTATTGATCAATCATCTTATACAGAAAATATTTTGAAAATATTTTATATGGATAAAGCACATCCATTGAACATTCTAATGGAAGTTCGTTCACTAGATGTGAAGCAAGATATATTTCGACTTGGAGATAATAACGAAAAACTTCTTGGTCTTGAAGTATCATATCTTAGTGCAATTGGTGCACTTATGTATCTTGCTAATATTACAACACCAAATATTGCATTTTTAGTAAATTTATTAGTAAAATATAATTCTTCTCCAACAAAAAGACATTGGAACGGAAGTAAGCATATACTCCGTTATCTCCGAGGAACGATTGATATGGGTTTGCTTTATTCAAATAAATCAAATTTTGATCTAGTTGGTTTGTTAGTTTATTAGTTTGTAGTTAATGCAACTAAAAAATGGAATAAAATATCATATATTTTATTAAATAAACAATAAGTTTGTTCAAAACATTTACAAACTATAGATCCCCATAAATGCTCATTTAGGGCATCAATCCTAATACATCTAAGAGAGAGTATTACAAATATTATGATAATAGATCCTCATTAAATACTCATACTTAGTGTCCATTGACCATGTGTCATACTCCCATTTTTTCAAATGTTGTTCATGTGTCTCAAGATTACATACTATAGTATCCATGCAATCCACCTCCTACTTGATAATTACCTAAAAATAGTGACCTTTGTAGGTTTTGTAAGACACACGTATTGGTAAGAAATCCAAAAGGCTTGGAGGAAATTTCCATATTTTCCCATTTCCTATAATTTTTTTTATTTAATTTAATTATTTAGTTATTTTATTTTATTTCAAATATTTTTTCTATCATATTATATTTTCTCTATATCCGTGTTCCATTGTGCTCCTCAATTTTACAATAAATTTAACAATTCTATAATCTTAAACTAAATCACTCCCCACCAAAATTCATTAAAGTCAATATTGCACTAAACTTTTATGAAAAAGTTTTAAAAAAAAATTTTTACCCATTACTAGAAGATGATCCACTTTGATTAGGCCAAGATCGTCCCTAATAATTAAGTCATGTATCGTCCACGATTACTATCATCTCATACATGGACGATTGACCTTCATCCCCACCTTCATTGTGGATTCCATAGGTCACAAATTATTCTTGAAACCATAATAGAGGCTAATTAACCTACGTCTTCAGTAAATTAATTATGGATTCTGAATTGATGGGATTGTCGGATATAAGCCAATCGTCATAGAAAATCGCATCACGAACATAGGGAGTACCAATATTCTTATATTCTTCTTGTAATGAATAAGAATATTTTGTTTGTAAAACTCCTTCATAAGATTGTAGTGCAATATTAACTTGAATTTTTATAGGGAATAATTTAGTTTATGTTAAAAGAAATTTCTTAAGGCTATGCAATTGTTTAACTCTAATTTTTTTAAGAAATAGAGGAGAAATGATCTTTTTTCGTCCTCACGTGTTGAATCTACTTTCTATTTGGTCTTCAGATTTCAAAATGTTACACTAGTCTTTAAATTTTGAGTTTGATATCAATTTTAGGTTTCAAATGTTATAATTTTACCCCTAACGTTTGTATTTTATTTCAATTTGGTCCAAAAGTTTTAATATTTACATTTTTAATATCAAATTTTCACTAAATACTCACTTTTAGTCTTTGGTGTATATGTTTATTGATTAATTTAAAATAATTATTAAGTGGAATTTTAGAATTAACTTTTTTAGGCCAACAACCAACAATGCAAACAAACAAAACCGACTGCCCGAAGCCTCATCAATGAAAAAGAATGGGAGATAATTATCTCAAAAACATCTTTCTATATCAAATAACAACTTTGAAATTATGCTAAAGTAGCATGACAAAATTGTTCTCCTCTCTAATGATGTGACAATTGAGGGCTATATTAAAATAATTACCAACAAATTTTAATAGTAAAACTTAATCAACTATATTTCTCTTAATTCTTTAAGAAAAAAAAATGAAAAATTTTAATTCTTTTAAATTAATTAACTATAAACATTGAAAGTAAGTATTGAGTGAAAATTCGAGGTTTAAGTATAAATCTTGAAATTTAGAGATCAAATTGAAATAAACTTCAAACTTCAAGGATAAAATTGTAACATTTCGAAATTTAGAAATCAAACAAAAATTAAACCTAAAATTTAAGGACAAAAAATGTGACTTTTCTATAAAAAAAAAAAAAAAAAGTAATTTAATTTAATATTTTATTTTAAGACATAAGTAAACAAAACATACAATGAAGAAAAAAATGAAAAAAAAAAAATCAAATGTCAAATACAAAAAGTTAAGAAAAAAAAAAAACACGATTAAGGATCATTTGAAGAAGAAGAAAGTGTTTGTGTCTTCAAAGGATGCAACCCAATACAAATTTTGAATGGTGACAAAAATAATGTACACTACTTTTACAAATAATTTTGAGAATGCCTAAATTTTACTAATATTTTTGTCAAGTACCTAGTTTAGCATTTAATATGTCATTAATGATTAATAATATAATACTATTTATCATTATTCCGAGGTAAGTAAGTCGTTTTGACTTTAATCTATTAATTTCAAGAGTCTTCTTTGGTGATGTTTGATTAAATGAGTACCACATCTGTGTTGAACTACATGAAAGTTAAGACAAACAATCAAAATAGTCATGGAACAGTGAATAATCTGTATACAAATAGGATGAGAGACATTCACACAGAGATACACAATACAACCTAATTTTAGTGATGTTTGAATTATGTTCGATAAGCACCATACTAGTATATAGTTTTTTTTAATTTTATTTTATAGTGCATTGTTTCATCCTTTTTCATTAAACATCGGTAAGCACCACACTAGAAGATTTTAACTTATAACTACTCATTATATTAATATTTCAATCATTTAAACTATGTTTATTGACATAAAACATTACAATGTTGCTTATTCTATTTTGGTCTCTATCCTTTTAAAACGTAGAAATATAGTCCTCTAACTTCGAATAAATATAGGACATGGTCAGTCTTCTTTTATTCATCTAACTTTGAGAAGAAAAAGAAGAAAAGAATCTACTTTTTATCCATTGCAAGTAGGTACTTTTTTTCCTTTTTTGCCCTTGTTTAATCTGTTACGTTAGTTTTATTAATGTTACTTTTCTTTTTCCTCAAATCACCGAAATTTGAGATGAGAAGGATAAGAAATTGTTCTAATCTCATAAATCATATAAATCTTAATAACTTATTTCACTCTCAAAAATCATAAACTCAACCAAATATAAATTACGAATTTATCTAAATTAACTTTTAAGTGCTTAAAACAATATTTTTATGTGAGAAAAAATAATTCTTGAAACACTTAAAAGGTCAATACACTTCAACTTCGACATGACCATTAAATTCAAACTATGAATTAACATAATGAAAATGAGAAAACATTCTTCCACAATCTTATTCAATCAAGATCAAATGTTTTCTTTCTCCATTAACAGCCTTACAGCACAGACATTCAATGAAACAATTAACAGCACAAAGGGAGGGAAAACAATAAATGAGTTCAGTTGATAAAGAGAAAAGGGCTTGCTCCAATTGGAAAAGAAAAAATTAAATCAACTCTATACATGATCTTATATGTTACAGAATGTGCATGTTGGATCAGTAATGCAGATTTGATATTCAAGGAGATTTTTCCATTCAAATTCTAAATCCCAAGCCCGACCACTTCTTTGTTGCCTCTTTCTTTGTCTTCCTCGAGTTCGGGTCAATGAGGTTTTCCAGAGACTTTGCTTTGCGGTTTCGGGTTCGGCCTGCTTCCTTCAGTAGCTCAGCCAGTCTCCTCTTTTCATCCTCGAAATCCGGATTTGCAATTCCAAGCTTCTCTTCTCTCAACTTAAGAACAGATTCCAATATTTCAATAGCATCGTCGACTCTGCAATATAAAAGCATTCCATCAACCGATCTGCATTACTCACTTTTCTCAATTGAAACTCAATACAAACACTCGCGAAAGGGATTATGAGCAAACATAATGTTTTGACACCATATTTTATCACGAAAATTGCTATAGACTTAACCTATGACTTCAAAGATATTCGAATTTATAACTTGACCATTGACCCGGGCAAAACCATAATTTCCTTTCAATCAGTTTAGGTAACTATGGAATCCATGAGAGAGCAAAGGGGCCGAGCTCCCAAGTAAGAAATGCAGATGCAACGATATATGGATAATATGATTGTAAGGAAACAGATTAGATAATGTGAACTACCTTCCCATAGCATCATAGGTTGCAGCAAGGTTGCTATATACTCCAATGGTATCTTGATGACAATTGCCACACTCTTGCTCCAAAATTCCTCTTGCTTCTTCAAACAACTCAGCAGCTTCGTCTATCTTAAACAACTGCACACAGGCCAAACCCATTTGATTCAACACAACACCAAAGAATGCAGATTTTCTCTCCCCGGTGGCTCTGAGTTTCGATATTGCACTCTCGAAAGCATTCCTTGCGTCTTCATACCTTCCAACCATGTAAAACATCACTCCCATCCGTGCTTCTATCCCAGCAATCGTGCTTTGCTGTCCAGGTTTATCCTCCAACATCTTCATTGCCTTCTGCAAGAGCTTCAATGCCTCCTCGGGCTCGTCAACAGACTCGTAAATTGCTGAAATTTCTGTCAACCCACCAGCTATTTCTTCAGGTGAAGTTCCAGGCACAGGCTTAGAGTATATCCTCATTGCATTTTCACAATAAGACTTGGACTCCCGGAGCTTTCCAGTCCGGTGATACAAGTCGGCAAGGCGTATGAAAACAGAGGCGACCAAAGGATGGTTGTCACCCTTAGATGCTTTGAATACAGTGAGTGCCTTTTGGTACGAGAAAACTGCCTCGTCGAAGCGACATAGAGACATATAAATATTTCCAATGCTGACATCAATGGCAGCAACCTCACTGTCTTGCCCATTGGCAATCATTGCCATACTAGCCAGGACAAGGTGCTCAAGCGCCGATTCATAATCACCTTTTGCCTCACAAATGAGTGCCATCAACCGACGGTCAGCTGCTTCTTCAAGTGACGCAGGCTCACTATGTGCATGGTGAATCTCAAGAGTTTTCTTGCACAATTGTTCTGCTCTATCAAACTGCATTGCTTGAACGTGCGCCTCAGATAAATACCTGCATATAATACAATACTATCCAAAAATGAATAACAGACTTAACAGGACAGCTTCGTTGATCCTCGACTTATAAGATTCACACACACTAACTCCACCCATAAACTAACCATTTCCTTCAAACAAAAATGAACCAATATCAAAGTCTTACGCAACAGGTCCTGCTCAATTAACAGAACCTCTAGCAATCAAAATACAAATACAAGAAGCCTAACAACTCAACTCTAGGACAATAGAAGCCCAGACAAATAGTTGTCTCAGAGATCCATTTTTCCCACACAACAGAGAACAAATCAAGAAAACAGAAACACTACATCAAATGAAAGCTTTAAACCAAAAAAATACACTTATTTAACACTAAACTAGAGTCACTAGACAGAGAATTCCAAGGAAAAAAATACACAGCAAAAAATTGACACTTAAACAATAATGTATTCCCAACATCCGCAGTTAAAGCACAATCTTAAAATCCACATCCAACCCAAAAAAATCCAATACAAATGCCACAAATTCCTCACATTTCTTAAACACTGACCTGCATCTAATACAAAATAACAGTAGAAAGCAAACCTGCAAGTCTCCCCAACTCTGGGATCCGTCTCTCCCAAGGCCTCGATCTGAATCTTCAAACCCTCTTCATAGCAACCAATGGAGCGCTCGATCTGACCCAGCATAGAATACGTATCACCCAGTTGCATATGGCCAGAAAAAGCAGCAAGAGCATGATCCGGCCCTCTTCCAATGTCAGGGACTCGAATCGCCTGTTCAAGAACCGGTACCGCCTCCTCGAACCGGCCCAAGCTGCAATAAATGGCTGCTAAAACATGGAGACTCATGGCCAAGTCCAAGCTCGGTTCGCCATCCACGGCACATCGCTCAAACGACTTGGATGCTCGGATCGCGTAATCTAGGGCTTTGTTCGGGCCGTCCCCGGAGGCAATGGTGTCACGAGCTAGCTTGAGAAGAAAAGGCCCAAGATCGGGGTTGTCGAGAGAAGAATCAGGCGGAAATTGGGCCGCCGTCGGACTCTCCGGTTGAAGCTTCTTCTTCCCATTTGGGGAGGGCTTGGATCGAGAAGGAGAAGGAGAGGGTTGTTTCTTGGTTAGAGGAGATGGGGGTCGGTGATTGGTGGCTGGGGGTGTATCGGGGACGGAGATCCGAAGGGGAGGGGCGTCCGGGGGGGTTTTGACGGAGACCAAACCCGGCATAGCGGAAGAAGTAAAAAAAAAAAAAAAAAAAAAAACGAAAAAACAGGGGAAATGGAAATGGAAGTAGATTTGAAGAGGGTTTAAGGTTGATTTGGGGAAATGGGGGTTAGTATTAGGGATCAAGGGAATGAAACAGCCCACCTTGCTGAACCAAATTGAGAAGAAAGATTGAGAAGGGAAAATTGAAAGGAAATGAAGAAGCTTCAGAGTGAGGGTTTGAAGTTGAAGGCGCAGTAGATCAGATGTCAATGACTGTCTTAGCTGTCAACTCTAAGCTGTCGCTCTGCTCCAGTCAGTGAACCAAGACAAACTTAGGTTCGGAGACTAAAATCGTAATTTCAAACCTTTTTCCTTTTTCTTTTTCCTTTACATTACGTTTTCAGAAATTATTATCTTTTTTTTCGTTGAATAATTCATTTCTTAAATCTTAAATAATATAACTCCCCACCATTTTTACTGACATTTACATATAACAAAATATCACAACTTATCATTGATATTTATAGATATTTATCATTAATTATCTATCACCCACATAATAGTAAAAATTTATTATATTTATAAATAAATTAATTCATTTTCAAATTATTGTAAGATTTGGATATGGTGATTGTATTTGAGTGCAAAACTATATATCTTTTTTTAATTTTGTTTCTACTTATGTACTGATTTGTTGGAATTGGACTTCTTTTTTTAAGCTGGGTTTGGGTCTTTTTAATTTGAATTTTGGAGGGTTTGTTGACTTGATTTAGACTGATTTATGGGATAAGTTGTTTTCTTTCACAAATTTTTAATTTACTTTTGAATAAAATATCGATTTCATTACTTAAATCCAAAATTAAACTTTTTATTTAATTTATTGTTGGATTAAATGGTTTTTCATAATTTTCCAACTTGATTTGGAAGAATATAATGCTTTTCTTGTTTACTTAAAATTCAAGTTTGAAATTGAATTTTTTAGATCATTATATTTTTCTTCCCCTCCTCATCCTTCTTATTCTTGTTTCTTCAAAATATATATATATATATATATATATTTATTTATTTTATATCGCTACACTTTTAACATTGTAATATACGCGAAATTTTATTATTTTTTTATATTTTCATTAGCTTTTTAATTCAATATAAATTAATTGTTCTATTAAATATTAGTCAACATATATAGTTCTTTCTAAAATATCTAAATGTATGGGAAGAGAAGTTGAAAAGTCAACCTCTAATATGTCTTAACTAATCAAGTTACGTTAAAATTGACAAATTGAAAAGTGGCATATATTTTCTCTAAAGTGATCAAAGTCGCATAAAAAAAGTTTAAAGTTCAAATTCTATTTGATGGAGTAATTTCTTAGTAAATTCTCCATTCAATTATTGATTCCGTTCTTTTTGTCAAATTCCGAATATTATGTAGTGCTAATCTACTATTAACAATTTTCTTTATTATTATTATGATAAGTTCTTTTAACATATGATGGAATTACTCTTGAAATTTGATACAATTTTTTATTCTTGATTCAATAGTGTATATTATGGTACAGTTCTTTATTCCGAGTATTATTGTAGATGATAACACTAACAAACGAACTAACAATGGATAGTTGTTAATTGAGACAACTTGCATCCATTGTTAGCTCATTTGTTATTGTTATCAATTTTTAAGCCCAAATTCTTGTAATGCAAAGCGAACGTATTTTTATTTGGATTCTAGTCGGAAACCATTTAAATTTTGATGTCTTACTTTTAATTTTTTTTTTTTTCATTTTGTACACATATGGTAATGAAAAATAGTTCATAAGATTGTTTAGACCTATGTAATACTCAAATAAAACAAACACTAAAAGAGAAATCAAATTTGAAAGAGATATGTACATTCAATGAAAAACAATAACTATTACATTTCCAATAATATATTTTTATTAGAAAACTATTATATATATTACCAAACATACATAAAATTTCCAGAAAAGTATAAAAGAGGAGTAAAATACAAGATTCAGTTAAAGTTACTAGAAGCTGCTTTTTTAACCTTTTTCTTTTTTATGTTTTATTCTTTGTATTATTATTATTATTATAATTATTATAATTATTTTTTTGATATTTTGAACTTTGAGACTTTATAGTACATTAGAGCATTTGTTGAAGGCATAGGCACCTCATAGTTTTTGCAAGTTTATGAGTTTTGTTTAAATTAAAACTTTGAAGGTTTGAGTATATTGTGTCGTTTGTGTGTAAATTGTATAGAAGAATAAATACAAAAAAATAATAATAATAATAATAATAAAATATTTCTTTCTTAGAATTTAATTTAAGTGTTATAACTTGAAAGTTGGGTTTCATAAGGTTTACTTTGATGTAAAATATGAGGCTTAGCAAATTTTCTCTTGCCTAAGATGATTAGATTATAAATCCATAAGATAAACATAAATATGATTTTTCAAGTTTAAACTATATAAACCTACCCATAAGTTGTAAGTTCTTCTTACCTTCTAATTTTTATCAATAAAGAGCGGTGTTCTCATCTGATTATTCTTATTTATTAGAATATATTTTTTCTGTCACTTACATGGATGGATTTTTATTATTCTCAATGCTATATAATCTGAATCGATTATTATTATAAAGACGGTTCGATATCTTGTGACTGAAAAGGTGGATGATGTACTAATTTTGATGCCGGTTAGAGATCAGGCTCGAGATGCATATCTCCGAAAGAGAGACGTCATTCTATTCCTAAAAAGGTTTAAATTGTTCTCGAAATAATATAAAGTTTTACTAAATATAAAACAAAATTATTATTAAAAAAAGGAAGAGTACAAACTAGATAGCCAAATGATTTTGTGTTTGTTTGAATATTTAAGCATCAAGTTATTCCATTATTCCATTCGATATAATTTGTCTATATTTTCTCACCTACCAAACACCAAATTTATCTGCATCATACACGTCCTTATCTAAAATCTATTTACACCAAACCAAAACCAATCAATTTCAAATTAAGTACCAATAATTCTTTTCTATTTACATAGAAAATTATCTATTATTGAGGCATGTTCTTTTTTTATTTTCAATTTTCATATATAATTTTTCTTTAAAAGAGGTTTTAAAAAATAGCCAATTATTCAAATCAGGGAGAAAAACTTGGTGAAAACAAAAATGATCATTAATCTTTCTACAAAAAAAACAATATATTGCATTACTACTACTACTATTATTATTATTATTATTAATGCAATAATAATATATATACATAGAGCATTATTATTAATAATTGAGAGAGATAGTTATACCAAACAAAGAAAATGGAAATATAAATCTCAAATATATCATTTGACAACTAACATATGTTTCCTAACTAAACAGTCATATCCCATTTATTTTAAGTCAAATTTGAACAGGATTAAATATATATTTTCGATCAAAATATTAAATATGTTTTTAATTTTCATCTTTGTTTGTTGTTGGACTAAAAAAAAGAAAAACAAGCATCACATATTTTAAATATCGGTATAAATAATACACCTTAACTATCACAATAATACAATAATAAGTTAAGGTTTTACATGATAGTAATCTTTTTCAATGAAATTTATATAAGTAAATGTATATAGATGTTTAGATTGAATGACTGATTAGAATGGATAATGTCATAACGATCGACGATCGATATGATATTAAAAGAACACATTTAACTAAAATATCGTACACTAGTTTTGATTACATATGAACTTCTCATATTTATGACTAAAGTGTTTATGACACGCAAACAAATATTAATACCTGAAAACAAGTTTAAACACACATCATTTTTCACATTCATTGGCATATCCTTATATATATTACATACCAAATATCACTCTTTAATTTCCACACTAAATATCATACTAAACATATCTTACACACTCCATAATTAAAATTATTTCTCTTCACAAAACCACATCATATATATATCACTCTAAGTTGAAGTTTTTGAAGCCCTTAATTTCTCACAAACCACTTAGGGATTGGGAATTATGCTCTACCTCCAGGGCTTCCCACTCTTGGCTCATGTTTTGGGTTATGGTTTGGGTTTGCATAATCTAGAAATGCTTCTGCTCCCAAAAGCTTTCTTGTCACTTTGTTCTTCTCAACCATCACCTGTAATTTATTAAAGAATGATGATAATTATAATGATTTTACCTTGTTTCTTCATTCATACATGCATGGAGGGATAAATGGATGATGTCTTTCTTGATTTACTGCTAATATTTTTGTATCCTCGCATCTTTAGTTTATTTTAAATGCATATCAATCTTTAAAGATGTATTTGGAGTGTAAGCTTAAGATTAAATTCGGTGTGAGTTTGATATAAGATGTCGAACTCATGTTTCTTCGTTTAGGGATAATTTGTTTGACAAATCCATAAATATTTAACAAACAATCAAAATAATTTGTCCGCTTCAAAATTCTATTTAAAACAAGACTATTTATAGATTTTTCTAAACTTCAAACACTCAGCTTAAATATTTTCAAACATAAAGAAGTCGAACATGCGCCTCAAACGACAATCAGGTACTATGTTTTCTCATGGTTTCAAAATTTGATGTTTCATCAATCTGAAATGTGTTGATCGTTTGATCTCTACATGACATATTTGAAGGGAAAAAAAAGTTCCAACTTAGGGTTTCTCTGACCTGCCCACAAGGGTTTGGTAGCTTAACACCCTTCTTGATCAAGCTCAGCTCATCAGCATCCCCTAAAAAAAAGAGGGAGAAAAAGAGATTACAAAATTTTGGAACCCTAATTTCCATTTAATGAGATGATCTCAGTTGAAAAATTAGCTTTATATTTTCTAAACCCTAACTCTTGTGAAGTGGCAGTCTAAATCAATTAAGTATACCTGAATTAGGGGAAGTGAAGATGAGGAAGATGAAAATGAAGGTCTTGAAGGCAGCCATGGAGGCCATTTAATTTGTTGAAGGTTATAAGAGGAGAGATTTGAAGTTGAGAGTGGCTAGGGTTAGAAGAAAACACAATTAAATTAGGGTTTTATAGAAGAAGGAAAGTAATTAAAGGAAGATAATGGAGCCAAATTAAGAGAATTAAGTTTAATTAACAAGTGTCATGATGATGGCCTCCATTAAAGCTTCATGTAATGATTCTATAAAATGCTAGCTGTACCCTGTTATCCACTACTACCTGGGAAAGTCAACCTCTTTTTTTCTGTACTCATACATAAAATGTTTTATTCATTTTTTTCCCTTAAAAAGAAATTAACATGGACTGTCATCAAAAAAAAAAAAAAAAAAAAAAAAAAAAAAAAATTACTACTACTAAATAATCCTTCTTTTTCTTTTTTTTTTTTTTACATTAGTAAAGTAATTATTTTTAATGATAAAATTGTTCGAAAGATTTTTAGATATAACAAAATATTATTATCTATTAATGATAGATATGAATAGATATTGCTACTTTACTATATTTATAAATAATTTCCATCATCTTCCTATATTTGAAAACAAACCCTCATTATTATTTATTTAAGATAATCTATTAATCAATATATGTTAATATTAGTAATCAATTTGGTTTATATAATTGTTGGTTTTTAATTTAAATTTTTTAGAAACTATTACCATTCAAATGTAAAGGTGGAGATCAACTTACTATGCATTTTATAATAGGTACTGCATTAAGACAAATTTAAATTTTATTGACAGGGGCTTTATATTATTTAGTAAATTTAAATCTAAAGTATTAAGACAAATTTATCATTGAGCTAGCTAACGATTTTAATATTATGCCAGCTTTATATATTATAAAGAACATAAAGTTGAGGGGGGTTCGAACCCCTCTTGGGCCCATACTAAATCTGCCTTTGAAGCTATTTTGTGGAATATTTGACTCAAAATAAACAGAAAAACGTTCCCAAGGCATTAAAAGATCTCAAAACCAGCTTTGGGATGACCAATTTCAGTGGCAACCCTTTGGAACACTAAATCCGATCCCTTTTATAATTATTACATACGAAAAATAGCCCTAAACTATAAAGGACTTTCCTTTAGTTCTTTTCTTTCTCTTTTATGTTGAGTTGAACTCAAACTCTATCTGTATATTGAACCTTATCCTTATTATTGCAATACATCTTTACTGGATTTGGGGTATGATAAGGATGTTAATGATATGTTAATCTAGTTGAGATATCTCAGTGCATTTATCGATATCTTTGTCTATGTAAAATATTCAAGAAAAAAAATATTACAATTTTATTTCTAATAGTAATAAGTACATTTTTCATTATGCTAGGTATATACTTAGACTTAGATTTACATGATTGAACAAGTTTTTATGCTTTTACCTCTAAAATATCAAACTTTTATTATATTATATTTGCAGTGTCTATTTTGGAATGAAATCATCTATATGTTTATGACATGAGCTCAATCTAAACAACTTATTTGTAAAATGTTCAAACTTTGAATAGAGATTGAAGATAAAAATGACGTAAAAAATATATTGTGTCATGAAAAAAATTGATCACATTCACTTAAATCAATCATTTAACTAAAACTAGTAGATCGATATATATACTCCCTCAAAACCATGTAGTTTGGTTTCAATTTACATGTAACTTACAAATTTTAAAAGCTCAAATTCAATCTTCAATCTTTTTATTTGTTTTTTTTTCTTTCTTTTAATACCATTTTTGCTTGAAGATTAACACATTATTTGTATGTTTATGCAATTATATATGTTTATCTGTAATCATCTACAAACTTTGAAACATTTATATTATTTATCCAAAAAATAAATTTCATTTTTTCTTTTCTTGATAACTTCCAAAAGTCTATATAACCCTAAGGTTTAAGATGTCGATATCAACGGAAATGTTGAAGTATATATCTTATGGAAATGTCAATGAAAATATTGATAAAATGTCGACATTTATGAACATATCTAAAAAAATTATAAAAACAAAAAAATCAAAAATAAATTTAAATTGGTAAATAAAGCTTTTGTGATTTTGTATTGTCTATATTGTATTTACATTAGTGATATTTTATTGCTTCATTTTTTTACAATATAATAGAAATATCGATATATCCTTTACATCGATGTTGAACCTATTAAAATGTGAAAATATTGACATACAACCTAATAAAAATTACACGCATAAGAATTGAAAATAACACATTAAAAATATTTATACTAGTCAATATTAAATATTTAAATTCGTATCAATCATTCACATGTTTTAGAACTATTAAGGGGTTGGCTTTCTGGCATTCACACGTGTAGATTAGGTAGCATTCCATTGAAAGCGTTTAGTCTTCACTTAGCAAAAAATCCCTATATGAGAGCATATAATTAATAATATACAATAAGAAAAATGTTTACCATAATATATATATTGTAATTAATTGTAATTATACAATGGGATTTTTGTTTATATAAGTCCAAGCTCTGTCGGCAAAGTAAACAGCAAAGGCCCCTCTACTATACAAAAATACAAATCTATCTTATCTCAAATTCTTGATATTTGTTCCTTTGGCCCATATTTTCTTCTTTTTTGCCCTCAAACTATAATTGCAATTTAATCCCCTTTTTCTTCCTATAATTTATAGCTTTTTCATTATATGTACATTAAAACATCAATCTCTTCTTAATTAGTTTTGTGTGTCAAATAAAAGAATAAACATACATTAAAAAATTAACCCATACAGCTATTCAAATATAAGATAGCATAATTTCAAAAAATAATAAATGAAAAAATATTAAATTAATAAATCAACATCTTATAAATTTTAAATAAGTTAAAATACTCGTTATTTGTATTACATTTATATTAGTGACATTTTTTTGTTTTTTGTTTTTTTTAAATTTCATCATCTTTTTTACAATATAATGGCAAAATATTAATTACTCACTCTCATATCAATATCTAATCTATGTGAAAATATGAAAGAAATAATATGAAAATTTAATATTAAATGGAGCAAGCTTTACATACACATACTTATTTACAAAATTCAACCGGGGTACTTCCAAGATTAATCGACAAAGAAATAGCCATTTAGAAATTTTGGACTATTCAACTCAATCAAAATTCTATAAGTTGATAAGATAATGGTAAAACTATTTCTAAATATTATGTTTTAAAAAGCAATATACCATGTTAGGTATAATAGAATATATTTAACATTTTTAAAAATCTCCAACAACATGTTATCTAGAAGCTAATGGTTTTTTTCAAAAAAATATACAAATGGAAAGTGTGATCAGTAAATGCATCAGAATATCTCAACTAACTTGACACATTTGTAACACCCACATCATATCCTACGTCCAAAGAAATGCATTCATACAAAAAAAAAAAAAAAGAGTTCAGTACAAATCTGTAGGTTAAATTATAAAGTTTGATATTTAGAAGAATAATTTTATTTAGATGAGTTTTTTTTTTTTTTTTTTTGAATTAGATACTAAACGATAAAAGGATTAGTAGGTGATACATCTAAATATTTCAACTAGATTGACACATCAGTAACATCCTCATCATACCCCAAACCTAAAAAACTACAAGGGAGAATAACAAAAGACCTCAATTTCAAAACTGGATACAGACAAAGGAGAGACTAGAGAAGAGTCTTCCTATCAAGTGAAATAGTAGATGCATCATAATTACAAAAATGAGAAGATTTGGTATACCACAAAACAACCATATAGATGATATTTTCCCTAAGATAAGAGAGACTTTTCGATATTTTGAAAAATAAACTTGACATTTTTTTCATCGTGTTAGCTTAACATAAAAGATCAGTCCATACAAAGAGTTTACATTTTTTTGGTAAACAAAAAGTTCAAAGATAGCCAACATTCATAATTGTTCCAGGGCGAAAAACATCCGTGAATTTAAGTGAATTGATTAGGAATGAAATAATTAAGTAAACATAGTTATAAAAAATCACTAATAAATAATTTTAAATTGAGTTTTTAATTTATCTATAAAACTTTAGATATTAAATGGACACATAAATTAACTTCCTTTTATCCCTTTAATATATTGTTATCAACCCATATAAAACATGATATCTAGCTAGATGTATCTAGTAATATTATTCCAAGGCTAAAATAAATTAAGTTAAAATTAAACTTCTTATCATGATACAACACATACACACAAACTTTTCTAAACATGATTCAAACTAAGAAGGGTTTAAAAAATCAAGAGGAATTCATGGAGGAAAAGAATCTTGATTAGTTTAATAATAATAATAATAAAAACAATGAATGATGATGTCTCCTATTCATAATGCAAGAATAGCTTTATATCCCTTAGCTTCAAACAACAATTTGGTTCCTCTTTTTTCAGTTTTTTTTTTTTCTTGCACTTTTGAGTGTGGAGTTTGTACGGCCATTGCCTTTAATTTGGCATTCACTTCAATGATGGTTAGGGCATGTGGGTTTGTATCAATGATCCACATCACTTTAATTAAAATTAGAGACCTTCACAATTTAAAGAAAGGTATAGTGTACTTTTTAAGTACATATATTATATATATGTGTATCTTGTAATTAATGTGATCTTAGTGCAAATGTGAAGGATGCATATATTAATTTAGAACCCCTTATTCATGGTGGGACAATAACAAAATATAGAGGTAGTTGTTAGCTTAATCTTTCAATCCTTTTTTTTCCCTCTCAAATGACAAGTGTGAAAGATGATGATCATCACTTTATCAGTTGAGTTGTCATTTGGAGACTTGTCAAATAGATCATAGTTAATAGTTAAAATATATTCAATCCCAATTTCTTTGAGAAAGGATATACTTTATTATGTATGTGGGAAACATACAAAGAAAGGAGCCACATATAAAAGTAATCCAATTTAGAGCAATATAATGTTAGGATTGGTTGTGTAATTAGAGAAAAGCTAGACCAAAGAGTAGCCAAGGACTTTTGATGTCGTACAAGTACACACGTCAAATTATAATATAGTTTAAACGGTCTTGATTGAGTATCGTCTTCAAAAAAATCAGTTTGATTTTTTTTTTTTTATTATCTATTTTAGAGATTATTTCTAATTTTATTTAGGGGATTGATTTTGATGCAAGGTGAAACTAAACCTGAAAGAAGTAAATAAAATCATTAAGTATGGAAATCTTCAACAAAGAGACGTCCTAGGGTATAATATAGATTTCATCAATGGATCTACTAAATTCAATTGCTTACTTAACACAACACCTAGATCTAGAAGTTTGTTATCAAAATTGTTTCCTTTTGAGGTCTATCTTTTTATTTTACCTAATTACTGATTCCTAAATCTTTTTTAAACTAGTCCATTATGCAAACCTTGAGTCCATTCATCAATAATCTCTATTGTTCTTTTATTATACTAGTATAATCAAATGCTAGTTAGCATGCATCATCTAACCTAAATCTTCTTGTTATAGAAAAATTATAAATCATAAAATTATTCAAGTGTTGAATAGTCATGCTAAAAAAAATTGATGTCAATTGAAATCAAGATCCACAAAAGAATTTGTACATAATCCATGACAACATCTAACCTTATAACAATGAGAAAATCAGTCTTAATATGGCTTTTATAAACAAAACCATCATTAGGTTACATAATTATAACATGAAATTTAAACTAGAAAGGGAAAGAAAGTATTATCTGGTGAACTTACTTTGTATCTAAAGTTGAGTCAATCCTCAGTTACTCTCCAATTGTCTCTAGCTTCAAACACTATGAATTCTACTCAAGCCTCTATCTCTCTCATCATCCAAAGACCCATAAGACTTGATATCCTAATTGAATGAGACTCACAAATATATAGGTGTTGAAATTGATACCCTAATTTAATGAGACTTACAAATATATAGGTGGTGAAATTTACCGCAACCTCATGGTGCTGCTGAAAAGAAAAATAGTCAAGCGTAAAAAATAATATGTAACGTCCCAACATTAGAGTACAGCACCGCAATGCTACCTTACTTCATGGTCTCAACCTAAAGAATGGAGGATAGCATTGAGGTGCTACTTTTACATCCTTTTAAGCTCTTTTTGGCCTATTTTCATGCTTTAGGACCATTTTGTCCTTCTCAAGGCTATATTCTTCAAAATTGTTCTAATTCTGTTCGAATGTTTGGTTCCTATAAAAATGCATCAAAGAACAATTTAACATACAAAAACCAATAAAAATCTAAGCCAAAGAAATCACTTTTCGAGTGATTTTAACCTCCCGAACCCAAATATCACTTTTGGAGTTGTTTTAAGAAATGCACTAGGTTGTTGATCCTTTCAATCCATAGATTCCAAGTGATTCACGCCATGATATTAAAACAAAGGAGATTCTTATGTGAACTTGTAGTGTTGAAGTATAGAGATCTTCATAGAATGATTACAGAAACTTCTCCAAAAATATGTAGTAGTAGAGCAATGAAGAAAAAGATGGTCCAAACTGATTAAGTACATATATGGAACACACCAATTTAGATGAACTCTATCAAATGTATTGATTCTTCTGTGAAGAATAGACCAAATGAAAAATGAAAATTCTGTACTTCAAATTCAATCCCATTTTCTTATTTAATATTAAGATTGGCTATTATTTTAACTTGTTAAATATCTTAGCACAATAAAAATAACGTGGAAGTCGAGAGTTGAACTTTTACTTCAAAAAATATATTTCCTTTCTTCTAGATTTCTTTTAAGGATAATTGTAATAGGTAGCAATTTTAAGGATAATAACCAAGAATATAGCAACATTTTTAAAAAAATTACAAATATAGCAAAGTCTATCGGTGATAAATTTCTATCGTTGGTCTATCAGTGATAGACCACTAACGATATGGTCTATCATTGATAGTTGCTATATTTGTCATATTTTTTAAATGTTGTTATATATGCTAATATTTTAAATATAATTACTATATTTGTAACTTTTTCTTCTTTTAATCTTGTGGTATTTAATTCGTTTCATTGGTTCACTGGTTATGACTAGAGATTCTCTCATTATTAGGTAGAATCCTTGTAACTTAATTATTGTCTCTTTTTGTTTGTAATATAGGATTTGAAACAAAAAAAAAAAAAAGGAACTAATAACAAATAATATAATAATGTGGTGGAAATCAATAAATGTAACTTATAATCTTATATTTTTATTTATAATGCAGTGAATTTGATCATAAGCTTACATGAACTTATTTGGTAATAAAAATATTATGATTTTTCATGGATTGAAGCGTGGTCGACCTCCGGGGGTTCCTCTTCTTGGCTCGTGACTTGGGTTAGCACTTGGTTCATTATAATCCATCAATATTCCTTCAATTCCTAAAACCTTTCTCATCACTTTTGCTTTTCCAATTCTCTGCCAAATTAAACATACAATCAATATTAAATTATTATTACTCCACCTTTTAAACATGAGATAAATACTTCATATTTATTATGTGAAAATATTTTTCAGAAAAATAAAATATATAGCTTTATACCTCACCACAAGGGTTTGGTTCTTCATTTAAACCCTCCTTTAAGCTCAGACCATGAACTCCTTCTGCAATCAAATCAAATATCATCATTATATCAAAAAGAAAAAAAAAAAAATATTGTCGTTAAAACGAACGTAGTTCAACTAGTGTATAGTATCTTCTAGTTCTCATGTTATATCAAATAATTTAAATCTTACTAAACATCATCTTTTGTTTGTTTTTTTGTCAAAGTGATTTTAGTTCAATAGTTATTGAGATGATATTATTCATTCTTAGAGGTTGAATGTTGGATCCCATATATCTTCATAGTTTAGTTGTACTAAAAAAAACTTTTCTTTAATCTTCTAATTAAAGGAGTTGGGAATGGTTTGGCTATAAATTTTCTGTAGGTACACTCGAATATCTCAACGAAATTGACATAGCGCGTTGAAGGTTAGCTATAAACTTTAAAGTTAGTGATAATGTGAAAATTAAAGAGAAAAATACCTGAATAAGAAGAAGAGAAGATGAAGATGAAGATGAAGATGATGAGAATAAAAGTCTTAAGTAGCATATTGGAAGCCATTGTTTGATATTAGAGGTTGATGAGAGAGTGCTAGGGTTGAAGGAAAACATGGGTTTTATAGAAAAGAATAGAATTAATTTAACGAGGACACAATGGGAGAGAGAGGCCAAAGTGAAGTTTTGTCATCATGAAAGTCTCCATTAAAGCTTCACTTCAATGTAATGATTTTCAAGATGCTGTACCTGTTATCCACTACCTGGGAAAAGTCAACAGCTTTTTAAGATGTCTTATTTATTTATTTATTTGTTGGTCTTTTTAAGATGTCATATTGTAAATGTGAACACACAAGTTTTAAATTAATTACCTCTTAGGTTGTTTTATATTAAATGGCTAGTTGGTCTGCTTTTGTATTCAGTTTTTCAGCTATTACTTGGTGAGAAACATTTCATTTTCAATACCACACTTGTGAAAACTATCATTTAATTGAGGTAATCTACTTTAATAAATAAAAAAAAGGACATATTGTTTTTTTTTTTTAAATGTCAAATTTTTAATTTCATCTTTGTGTTTGAACTTCTAAAGGATTCATTTTAGTCGTTAATTTTTTTTAATTAAGTTTTCTTATGGTTTGTTATCTAAGCTTTTAACAAACATGTTTTTTTGGTTCTCAGCTATGTTACTTTTCTATTTTAATTAAACCCACTTTAATTAATCTAATGTTTGTCTCTAATTTATTTGACTTTTGAATAATTATTTTTAGTTTAGTCATTGTTCGTCATTCACCGTATCTTGTTGAGGTCTCTCTCTTAATTCATTGTTTCTCTCTCTTATCTCTCTCAATCTCAACTTACCACCGGCCGTTTGTTAAGGATATTATAAACAAAATCCTTCATTGGTTAAGGAAGGAAGTGATAATGGGTATTTAAATATGAACAATTATCTCCATTAGTATGAGAGAACTTTTAGAGTGATTCCAAAAATAAAGCCTCGAGAGCTTATGCTCAAAGTAGACAACATCATATCATTGTGAAGATAGGTGAAGATTTTGTTGTCCTTATCACCATTCACACTTTCACCATCACATTTATCCGGTCATTTCTTCAAAACGTTTTTGCAACAACCACAATTCCCTACATCTCTTTCTATCTATGACCAAGTATCCCAACTCGAAAATATGTGGGTTGGGTTGAGCGTTGATTTTTCCTATATAAAGACCCCTAAGTCAACCTTAGCCAACATGTGTACACCTGCGTACAAGTACTCTCAAATTTGAAGTTATGTTGTTAATTCTTTTATTGAAATTAAAATTAAAGTTATAAATCAAAATATTTATTTTTTGAAAGTTCAATAGGACTAAAATAAGCCTTTTAAAAGTATATAGCCAACATGAAAATAGATTTTGGAAGTTTATGAACTAAAATAGATATCTTGAAAATTGAAGGACATGGATTAAAAAATTATAAATAAAAATTTAAACCAAAAATATATTATATAGAAAATATGCATTAAGAATTCAAACCTACACAAACAATGAGGGAGGGAGGTTAGTGTCTATTTTCGATGAGCTTGATAGGGTTAGTAAATTGAAAATTAGGAACACAATTATTGATATCAAAATTTTAAACCTCCCATCAATATGACAACAATCTAAAGAAAAAGATTAGATTTGGATTACTTTTTTTATCAAAGATTAAGAGATAAGGAGAACTAGTTCCTTAATTTCCAAGCTCGACACTCCACAAACAAGATGATCTAATTTATATGAATGTTCTTGGCATTCAACCCTGATTCAAGAATTGCAAAATATGGCAATGAAACTTTATTATCTACAAGGGAATTTTCATTTAGAGAAAACCCTAAAACTCAAAACATCAAAACTCTCAATGGCACTTCTTTCTTCATCGCTCGAAGTCTCTTTTTCTAATTCTTCTTCTTGTGCTCTTGGAAAATTTGCATCTTCTTCTTCTTTGGGTGGTTGATCGTGTTTTTGGTTTACATGTTCGTTCTCTTGTAACTTGCCAAATCAAACTCCGTTCTAATTAGATTACCTCCGTCACATATTTTTTTTATAGAACTGCATAATTCTATTAAATCTTCACATATAGTCTCTCTAAACTTTGCATCATTACCTCGAATTTCGACCCGCCTTCTTCTTTAATGAAAATATGTCTTTGAGATAACTGATATTTCCTTACGAATTTTAGTAGCTTAAAATTCATTAAAATTGAGCTGCTTAATTGACTTACCTACTTAATCTTGTTATTTGACATACCTGCTTGAAGGTTTTTTTTTTTCTTTTTTTTTTTTTTAATTCATCCTCACGTCTGCAACCTTCACATTTTCTTTTCTTTTTAATGTTCAAATCCTAGAGTTTTCATATCAGAGCTATATGTTTATTACAGCAGCACTCTGACAAATATAACCACATAAATTTTGTAATTAACCCATGTGACATGATTAATTGAGAAATAATTGTCTTAAACGACAATTTAATTTATCTTTTTCAACTAATTGAAGTTGTCATATCTTAGGTTATTAAAATTAAATGGCACATTATGTTCAACTGACAATTTTAAATCATATCCATATATAAATATTATTTAATGACTCAAACTGATAGAAGAAAGAAGAAAGAGTTTTTTTTTGTACGGATGACCCATTTACAAGTGCATTTATGATTGGTGACTCGTTCCTCACAAATGTATGAATTCTAATCTATTTCTTACGTCATAGCACATTACCACATTTTATAACATATCATAGTAGGGCAGTCCTAATGTGATGTCTCTATCGCGATAAAATCTTTTTGTTGTGTTTTCCCTATTTTACTCGCACTTTGTTGCATTTTTTTATGAGAAAAAAGGAGACCACCATATAGACAATCATCGCGTTAGGGCTACACATAGTAATTCCTAACGCAATATGTTATAAAATTTCTAAGTTTATTGTGTTTTCCCCATTTTTCTCGTATTTTGTTATGAAAAAAATTATCACGATAGAGATGGTCATTGCGTTAGGGCTAGAGTAATAGACTTGAACATCCCTAACGCGATATGTTGTAAAATGTAGTAGTATGCTATG
The DNA here is from genome assembly GCF_027475165.1 of Benincasa hispida. NCBI lineage: Eukaryota > Viridiplantae > Streptophyta > Magnoliopsida > Cucurbitales > Cucurbitaceae > Benincasa > Benincasa hispida. The sequence continues at coordinate 79,890,838 of NC_143478.1, read as the reverse complement.
ACATAAGCAGAAGGTTAGAATAATTCATACGTTTGTGAGAGGCAGGTCCTAAATCATAATTTTTTTGAAAAAAAAAAAACTCAAGAACATTATGAATTTCATTTTAAATATGTATAAACTAAACCTAAAGGTTAAAGAAAAACTTAAGAATTAAAATGTGATCAGACTTTTTTGTAAATAATTTTAAATTATCAATAATTCAAAATTTAATAATTTAGTGGGGTGATATTTTTAAAAGAGTTGATGAAGATTTTCAATATTATATTTTATCAATAATCTGTATCAATCATTCATGTTTAGCATTTTCATAAGGCTGTTGGGTCAGTTACACGTGTGTTAGGCATCATTCCATTAAAAGATATAGTCTCACTTTACAATTCCCATATTAACTTGCCATTTATATAACTAATAATAAAATAAACATATTTCATTCTTAGGAAATCTTCAATTAATCTATTTACTTTTATAGATAGTTTTTGGCTCTCCCATGATTTTAGTAGAGGTGGATTATGAAAAGTTAGGGTTGGCTATTGGTTAAGTTAATTAATTTATAAAAACCTTTATTTTATAATGGTTAATATTAGGTACACAAAATATTACTCTCATAAAATTTAGTCAAGTCATGTGTTAATCTTAAAAAGATCACACATCATTAATAACACCTTTTCGAGTTGAGTTGTGGATGGTTATTAATGTGACTTGTTGTTTCCGTTGTTCCTTGAGTTGGACTCTAATAATTTCATTTAAAAAAAAAAAAATTAAAAAGATAGACAAGCCATATATTAGCCTTATCAATAAGACAGATAAACCATTCAGAAAAAACTAATCATTCTACTAAGTAACATTAAAAAGATTTTTTTAAAAAAGAAGAGAAAAAAAAAAAAGAAGTTTTGATTCAAATATAACATATAAAAAGGAAAAGGAAAACCATAATTAATAATTCAAATGGGCTCTCAAGTGGATCGTTTGGGGTTGTACCCTAAATTATTTGTTAGGGAGAAAATGATTATTAAGATTCCAAATGTTAAGTTTGCTTCAATAAATGAAGCTTGTCTGCAAACATACAAGCAAATGGCCCTCTTTACTTCACAAAATATTCATATTTTGTTAGGAGAAATGCCCAAATTGCCTTATCCTCTTACACCTTACCTTCTTGTTGTGTGTGCACTTTTGCCCAATAATCTATGCTCTTTCTTCTTTTCTTTCTTACACTTCATAATTGTACCTTCACCATTGATTAGTTTTCTTCTTCTTCTTTGTTTTTTGGCCCAAGTTATAATGAAATTAATTTAAGGTTAACAATTTTCTTAGAAGTAAGGATTTAATCCCTAAATCTTTATGTCTAACGGTTTAGTCTCTATACTTTTAAGTTTGTAACAATTTAGTTCTTAAACTTTAGTTTGTAACAAAATAGAAATAGTTTTTTTGTTAGTGCTTTCGTGTTGGTTATATTTTTTTAGATGTGATTCGTGGATGAGACTCTTTTGTTCTTAATCTTGTCCCACTAGATGTTCTACAAGATGTTTTTTACAAAGACTTATTGTAGATTTAGCAAACTAAGTTTTAAAAATTAGATCAATAGTCTAAATTCATTACTTTTGCAAAAATAGCAAAAAAAAAAAAAAGCTCAACCCACGTGATACACTTGATATACTTGATATCCTATTGATATACATTTGATACACTACTGATATACAATTGATATACTACTATTGTACATCTGATACACTTGATATACGATTGATACACACTTGATACATTTGATATACTATGATATACGGTTGAAAATGACTAGTTATTTAAGTGTTTAAAAAAATCATAAAAATTATTGTTTTGAAAAACACTTTTTTCTTTAATTATTCCAATACGGCCATATTGTCAAAATGAGTATACTAAACTGAGTGTTAGTAAACTTTAGGTTGAATCTCCCTGGCCTATTGTATATTTGTACTTAAAAATGAAAGAAGCAAAATTATTTAAAAAGGAAAAGAAAACTACAAAAGGGATAAAAAAAATTGTAACAAATACAAACGTTAAAGTGAGTAATTACTCATATTGTTGCAAACAAAAAATACAAAAAGTATACAAATCAATGGAAAAAAATACACAATTGATGTACCTTAAGGAGTGTTTGGCTCACCAACATGAGTTGAGTTTATTTGAGTTGGTATAATATATCAACTCATTGTTTGGTCTACCAACTTTAAACGTTGGTGGAGTTGAGTTGGTATATTTTACCAACTCACCTCAACTCTTCCCAACTCTCCATTCTTCCAAAGTTTTCAATGACTCCACCCATTGGCCATTGTCACACTCTGGTAATTAACTTCGGGCTCTGACAACCACCTCCGATGACAACTTCGACAACAAAATTTGAGCTCCAACAACCACTTTCGATGAAAACTTCGGGACCAACTCGAGGCTTCGATAAGTAACTCTGATGACAAACATCGGTGGCCAACTCTGGACTCCGACAACCTTTGTGAGACCAACTTCGACAACCAACTTTGAGCTCCGATAACCACCTCTAGTGACCCAACTTTGACGACCACCTTCATGTTACCAATTTCGAAAAACAATTTCAGACTTTGGCAACAAACTCCAATGACCAACTCTGACAACTACCTTTGTAGGCTTCGATAACCACCTCTAACTACAAACTCCGATGATAATCACCTTCGATGACCACCTTGGAGCGAACAACTCTGAGTCCAACTCGGGGCTTCGATACTACCTTCATGCAACTAACTTCGAGCTTCGACAATCACCTCCGACTACAAACTCTGGTAAAAATCATCTTCGATGATCAACTTCGACAACCACCTTAGCTCGACCAACTCCAAGCTTCAAAAACCACCTCCGAGGAAAAACTTCGACAACTAACTCCGACACCACCTTCTCACAAACAACTTCAGACTCCAACAACTACCTCCGACTACAAACTCCAGCAAAAATTATCTTCGATAATCAACTTCCACAACCACTTCTGACTATTTTTAGACTGATGACGGTTAAAGTATATTGTAGGATAGTTGATTATATAAAAAATAGTATTTTGTCTACATTAAGTGCAATAATTATACGTGAAAATTTGTAAAAAAAATATTTTTATTTAATTGAATTCACATATCAAATGAATGTTAAGAATATTTAGACGAAAAGTATGTATGTAGTTGAAAAGTAGTAATATATATATAAACAAAACCATAAAATAAATTTTTTTCATAGAACATTTTTTAGCAAGAATTAGTAAATAATAAAGATTCATTATCTGATGATCCTCCAAATTTAGAGGAATTGAAAGTGAAATTGTTGAAGAAATGTGGTAACATTCTATTAGCTGCTAAGATAATGGGGGAAATTTAACTAAAAATTCATGATAGAGTAAAAATATAAAGCAACAATAGAAAAAAGAAGAAAAATAAGAAGATGATAATGAAATTCATGGAGAAAAATTATAAATCAAAAGTTTTGATTTCTCTTTAGTTTCTAATTTTATTTAACCATGAAAGCAATAAATGTAATGGGTTAATTGTTGTTCATACCCAAGAAATAAAGAAAGAAAGAAAAGTTTTAAAAATTAAAAGAAAAAAAATTACAATCCATATTTTATTGAAATAAAGATGGGTAGAATTATTGAATAAAAAAGTTTCAAAACAAAAATAGTAGTCATAAAAGCATATTATTTAGAGTTCCAAAAACTACATCAGATACTCCAGACTTATGAACTCAACTCCCAAAACACAGACATATGAACTCAAACCAAATAATTCTGTATCCTAAACACAAACATATGAACTCCACAACCATATGAACTTTAGACATCCTATCTCAACTCAGTGCTCCAAACAGTCTCTTAAATGTGGTATATTAGTTGACTGATATACGAAAAAACGTGGATTTGTTAAAAGCGCAAAATTGGAATACGAAATAAACGAAAATTTAAATTTGAGGATTTTTCCACATCTACAATTTTCTATATGTTGAAGGCATGCCCCTAATTATACATTTTAAATTTGTCACTCATTGCAAATTCCTTTTTTAGCATGCTATTTTTACCTGAAAATTCTTTTCTTATCTGGAAAATTCTTGATCTTTATTCTCAAGGATTTTTTTTTACTTATCTAGAGCTTGGCTGGTTAGGGCAATGGTTTGATTCTTCTTTTCTATCATGCACATTTAAGGGAATATTCTATGTGTTTTAGGGTTACAACTTTTAAGTGTGAAGACTTGAACCGTTTATTGTGTTTTTTAGAGAATCACAAGATTTTCAATTCGTATGATTACGAAACAATAAGTACTGTAGATCTTGTGTTGTTCCTTTCCATCATCTTGAAACTTTGTTCGTTACATGAGAAGAGATTCGCATACTTAGGGGAGCCTAGATATTACAAGGGAAGTGATCTTCATTTGAATACAAAAAGGATTAGAGTGATCCTTGAGAGAGAGTCTTGTGCTTAATTAGGGGGAGCCTAAGTATTCATTCATTAAGAAGGTTGTCTGTATGTCTCTCTAGAAGCTGCGTATTTACAGATAAGAACGACATTGTAGCCGCTTAACTGTTTATTAGTGAAAATATCCTTATGTGGGTATACTGCTCCCTTGACTTAGGTGGTATTGTACAAAACTGAATTACCAAACTTTGGGTTTTTTTATATCGCTTTATTATCTGTATTTATTTTGATGTTCTTGGGATTGTTGTAATATTATTGTGTGTAACTTGTTATGTGGTGTGTCAAATAACCCTTCTTTCAGTCTCTATACTTTCGAATTTGTAACAATAAAGTCCCTAACATGAAGAATCTTATCAAACTTAATTGTCATTTTTGATTATGTAACAAATTAGTATTTATAAACAAACTTAATTCTTAATCAGTTCATCAATCTACAAGTGTAAGAAATTTTATTAAATCTTAATGGTATTTTTAGTGATATAGACTAAATCGTTACAATTCATAAAATACAAATACTATTGATACTTTTTAAAATTTATAGAATAAATTATTACTTCTATACGAAAGCTTAAGGACAATCAAATGTTATTTTTAAACTTAAATGTATGTTTAAGTTTTAGTTTTAGTGTAAAAATATGTAAGGTGGGAGATTTGAACTTCTAATTTTTTTTATCATGAATATTTACCTATACCAATTAAATTATATTCCTGTTAACTTGTATATTCAAGTAAAAGTTATCTTAAATGGATAATTAATAAGTTAATATATCCAATCAAAGTGTTTGTAAGTATGAATTTAACCAAATAAATCATTACAATCGCACATGAAATATAGAGAAAGCAATTACCTATCATATTTTCTTTATGTTAAAACGCATTAGGATGTTGCTTAATAGGATAAAACAATTAAATACTGCGATTTTATTCCTATTTTTAAATAAGGATATTAAAAATTCTATTTGTAGTTTGGGAAATGAACTTTCTTTCGTTGTTCTTTTTTTTTTTTTTTAAATTCAATACATTTTATTTTAATTATATATAGGCCTATATGTCTATAATTTGGTTTTTTTCAAAGTGCAAATTGATAATATCTATATTATTAGACAAAACTTTTGGCACCTCATTTTGGAGTCCATAAGGGAAAATATCTTAGTATCGTATTAGTATGAAAATTTTCCATTCATTAAAGTAGCATTTAAGAATCGTATGGACCCATAAATTAAAATAATTTATCATTTAATGACGCATCAAAATATAAATAGAATAGTAATATTTATGTTCGTACTAGAAAGTTTTCTCCATAAATAACTTGCAAGTCATCATTCATTTTATGTTATTCCGTGCTAAGGGAAAAAAATCTAGTACTACCGTAGTATTTACTATTCCCATTCATTATTTGACACGTCATTAAATGATTTATTAATTACCATTCATTTATTTCGTTGACCTCACATAATTCTGAAATGCTACTTTTGTGGCAAATTGAATTGAAGTAATTTTCCATACTACCCGTGCTAATATGTGCTATGGCTATCTAAATTAGAAACACTTCAATATATCCACCCATCATATAATTTATGAGATATTTAGTTAGATTGGAAGAGAATTAATTAAAAGGGAAAAAAGATTAAAGAGTTAGAAAAAAATAATGCATGTTTCACAAGGTTCCACCCTTCACCTTGTTGAGAATGCGACCAAAATCTTATATTGGTTAAATAAGAGAATGATTTGGGATTTATAAGGAAAAACAACTATCTTTAATGGTATGAGACCTTTTAGGATGAAACTAAAAGCAAAGTCATGAGGATTTATGTCTCAAATGGACAATATCATACCATTGTAGATATAGTTAGAGGATTGCTGTCCCTATCACACCTAATAACATCATAATTCTATCGCCCTTTTAATTTAATCCTAAGGTAGTACTTAAGAAGATCAATACAATAAGGCTTGATATGATAAGAATTGATTAGTTTAATACAAAATTAAAAAAGCAATTAACGATATTGTCTCCCCTCCATAATACATGTATAAGCTTTATCCCTTCCATACCCATTGTGTTCCTCTTTTTCCATTTATTCAACACATCATCAAGAGGGTGGAGTTCTAAATGGAGAATGCTTATAATAATTAACATACTTTATATACATATAAAGCGCTTTTATGGTATATTTTCTCTAAAGTTACATGACCTTGTACCCTATAAATTATAATTTGTGGGTTGTATCTATAATAGATGACACACTAGAATAAAATTATAGTAGTATAAAAATTTAAAATTAAATCCCAAATAACCTACCCTCTAAATGCTTTTTGCTACGCTGTTGAACATAAGGGTATACTTATAGAGAATGATTTCATATGGTAATTTTTATAGGTGATTTTTAGGTTAAAGGATAGAAGCGACATATAATAAAGAAGAAAAACTACCGGGTCAAGAAAATGATAGTAAACATATAAGCAACATGACCAAGAAGATGAGATGGATTTAAGGAAGAGATTTACTATAGCCACCTATTTTTATCCGATATTATTTAAAATAAATTTATTTCTGGATTTAATTTGTCTTAATTTTGTTTATTTTAGTTGGATGATTTTTCACATTTTTTATAATAATTTTTACCTCTTTTTTAAGTTTTCTTTTAGTTTGGTTAAAGTAACCGATTTAGTTAGGCTAAAAGAAAAAAAAAAAACAAATGTGAAAAAATTTTGAATTTGGTTTTAGTTGCCCAAAAGTTCTCCTTCCTTTTTAAGGATATGACAAGTTTGGTAAATTTTCAAATTTGAAATAAAATCCATTGAAAGAAAAATGCAAATGGAGTAAAGTTTTTAAGTTTTAAATACCCATATTTTTCCCAAAAAACACCATCTAGAAGCCACCATTTCATACAAACCTCTTATTTTCTCTTAAAAAAAAAAAAAAAAAAAGTCTCTCATTCTTCTCTAGAAACTCTAGAGAGCCTCCATCCATAACAACCCCAAAATCCTCCTTTTCTCTTCCAAAAAAAAAAAAAAATCTAGCAACTATACCCCAAATCTCTTCTTCTTTAGAAACCCTAAAGTCTTCATTCTTACATACATCAAGGGAGAGTTCCACACAAAAAAATCTTTACAATGTAAAGAATCCAACACAAAAGAAAAACTCTAACTTAGTTGGAAATGTATTGGTAGGACTTTGGTCCCAAGGATCCATACTTCAAACAACAAGAGAGTTTAGTGTACTAAGGGTTCGATATTTGGTTATTGTTCTTGCTCTTATTTCTCCATTTTCTTTTCTATTACTGTTATTTCTTTATTGTCTTGTGAGTTTCTCTTTCTTTTATTTATACATATTGCTTCACATCTTATTGTTTATCTTTCTTTTTTTTTTACTCATTGTTTTTTTAATTCTCTTTTCTTTTTCTTGTGAGTTTCCTTTTCGAAACAAAATATGAAAGAGATGAAAAAAAATTAGAGTGTTTAGAGTGGGTGTAACAACCTGACTCCCTAGGACTCAAGCTAGATCGTTACTATATACATGCATGCATGAAATCCAAACGACATTCTTTCATGATTTAATAAAAACCAATAAATAGTATAAATTAAATAACTAACATTTCAAGTAGCAGGGTACCAACAACAAAATCATAAAACCAATCTAGAAAACTTTAAAAGTCGAAAATGCAAATACCAAAACTGTGGGTTTTAAATGTCAAAACAAGAAACTAAAACATAAAAAAATCTTGAAAACATGAGTGAAAGCAAATGACTGGTCCCAGTAGCTTGATCACGAATTCTGCTTGTCATTCACCAATACGTTCTTACTCTTACTTGAAAAATAAACATGAAAAAGATGAGTAATAAAATAGTCAGTAAGTAACCCCCAACCAGGGTCAGGCTAAGTATGTCCTCTGGTGGGACTTACATAATCCTATGATTTCATGGAATAACAAGTAAATGAATAGTTGAACTTACCTTATCGTAGTTTAAAAGTACCCACGACCTCTAGTGAATCCCGAAGGAAATACAACCTCTAGTGAATCCCGAAGGAGACACAACCTCTGGTGAATCCCGAAGGAGACACAACCTCTAGTGAATCCCGAAGGAGGTCACCACCTCTAGTGGGTAACTAACTAGTAGTAAGTATAACTATCACTGATCATACATGTAACATGCGTCATAAACATAGTCCCACAACATGCAAGTAAAATCATCGTGTTCACAGTTCATCCACTCAATCATATAAATAACTATACATAATTTATGCTAGCATTCATAACATTTGTGCATACATAAACAGAACAAACCTCATGTAATTCAACACAGTCAACCTCAGAATCCTCAAACAAAAGCTAAATTTCATTGTCTGGCACACAGGCAGTTCCAGTAATAAGATTACTTACCTCGAGTCAAAATTCCAAAAATTAATTCAAGCAAGCTTATCTTCTCCTTGCCATGCAAGACCTTAAAGCAACATCTAAAATAATAAATTCAATACTTATATTAATCTTTTAGGTCCTCTCCCATTAACCAATTTACTCAAGGTCTCCAATTTTAACATTACTGAAATTGTGACTTGGTCCAAAGTTAAAACTCACAAAGACTTACCAAACCTTAACAAAATTGTCACCGAAATTAGTCTTAAACTTTAAACTTGATGGGTCACCTCAAAATCCTCCCAAATCTTGAATCTAAAATTCCAACATTATGGGTTAATCAATTTAGACCAAAATCTTAGTGGGCAACAATAAATCTCCAGGAAATTCTAAAATCAATTACCCAAAAACAACCCAAAAACTTAAGATCTGGCGAACCTCGCGGCAGATTGAGCAGCGACAGACGAGTGGCGTGTGGGTCTGACTGATGGGGTTTGTGCCTTAAAGTCTCGTGTCCTGTAGTTTATAAACAACTTTGTAAGAACACTTGTGATGTATAATATATATGATATTTACTTCACTTCTTGATTTTGCACATTTAGATGTTTTTTATTTTATCACAAACCAATAAACTTAATATCCCTGGTTGTCTTTATGTAACTTAAACATGTATGTAGTGACATACAAGTGGATCATGTCTTAAATGATAACAAAAATAGTCTGTAGTATATAGATATATGAGGGAAACCTTATCTTGGTAACACTATGGATGCAGCCCGCTTTGTGGAATTGTTACAAGTGTTGTGACTTGTCACAGATGGTTTGATCTTGATCATTCATGTAGTGGACATGTGAACGGGGGCGTCCTATACAAAGAGTTTGTATAAGACCTGACCTTGAAGTGTTAATGTCTTGTCATATAACTTCGTTCATGACTGAGACTTCACTTCACTAGGATGACCATAGGTAATATGACCTCAATCTTGAGTGAGTTGGGAACTCCTACCATTGAGAGCGGTCTTTTGATTTGTATGGGTGCGAGTAACCAGAGCGCCGACTCAAACCTACCACTTTGGGGATTCGTCTAATTTAGGAGCTGGGAACTCAACTTCACAAGATGGAGTTCACTCCTTCCTCGAAGCAGGGGTAAGTAGATAGATTGCTCTCTTAAGGGCTGATCCCAAGGTTTGAACGATGTGGCGCCACACATCTTCTCATGGCCCGAGAGGTGTTCACACATAGTAGGACTATGTTGATTATTTATTAGAGGGATCAGTGGTACTTAAGGAGTAAAATGTAACTACAGGGGCAAAACGATAAATTGACCTACTGTAATTACGAGCATCTGTGAAGGGTTATCGTACTGATGATTGGTTATATCCAATGAACATAGAAATCTGTCGGTCTTTAGTGGAATGCCTGGCAGTTAACGGATGGAGATATCGAGACTAAAGAGTTTAGTCAACTATTCACCTACCGTTAGAGCTTCAAACCATAGGTTCATAAGGTCCCCTTGGTAGCTTGGATACAAGTTAAGAGTCAGTTTTTGGCTCAGTTTGAAATGTTCAAATTGACAAGAGAGAGTTCGATTATATATGATATAATTGAACTAGTTAATTATATATGATATAACTAACTTTATGTATGAGATACATTAATTTGGAGGAAATTGGATATAAATATGATTTATATCTAGTGGAGGAAAAATACTATGATTAATATATGATATTAATTCATAAGTTATGAATATGATGTGATCACATTCATTGGACGATTAAAAGGGAAATGGGACAGCGTCTCTTCTATTTTAATAACGGATGAGTAAGTTGAAATATCACTTTGAGACACATAAATAGCTCGCGATGTGTCTAGCATGAGATGCGCGGACATTGTGTTAAAAAGTTTGTCATCGCTTAGAAAATCTATGCCTATACAATAGTGCCTACATGATCGCTTACCTACACGATAGTGCTAAGCGATCGCTTAACGATTACACCCACGCACGCTATTTATTAAACGATCGTTTACCTTTTCCTAAGTGATCATTTAGCGCCTGATATTTACTAAACGATCGTATAGACGATCGCTTACCTTTTTTCCTACACGATCGTTTAGACGATCGCTGACCTTTTTTCTACACGATCGTATACTTCACCTAAACGATCAAGTATTTTATCTATATGATAGACGAGCTCATCTCTCACTTGCTTGATCGTTGTATGCGATCTCTCTTCTTCTTTCCCTCCACCAAATCCGAACAAAGCCCACCCTTTAGATTCTCACTCCAAGAATATTGAGGGCTTTGGGTGGTGGTGTCATCTTCGTTTCCTTTTGTTCGTGTGGAGACTGTTCGAGGTAGACGATTGGGTTTTAGATTTTCTGTGAAGAAAAATTCTTCAACTGGTATGATCTCTCGATCTCTTTAGCATTATGGATGCATTTTAGTATGTTTGAATATATATGTGGTAGTTCTGTCACAATAAATTGGAAAGATCCTTTTCCACTCGTAGGTACTCTTAAACGAGTTTCTTCAATTGGTATCAGAGCCAGGTTCTGATCCTGTGACCTGTGGGTTATGAGCCTACCACGCTTCCGCTACGCAACTCTGATTCATTGCTGCAAAAGAATTGCATTTACATTCACGGTGGGTGCAACATGTCTACTCTCTATTTTAATTGTTAATTCGTTAGTGGATGTGTGGATTAATGAAGTTTTCTGGGATGTAACCTCGGTTTGTTGAAATATCTAGCTAATTGTAAAGGCTCCTACGTTTTTTGGCACAATTAATTGCTATCGAGTCTGTAAATTCAAAGTTAGTTTGTGTCTTGAGTCGTTCGTGATGAAGTTCGAAGCATGGGTTGCTGTTCTTCGTGGAATAAGACGATCAAATGTTGGTCATGTCATGTAGACGATGTGGTAGATGATTGCTGAGTATCAGATGCTCGACTATCGTTTACCGTGCGCTCGTACTAGACAATCATATAGCTCAGCAAGCCTCATCGCTTAGTTTTTTATTATATGATTGCGGAGTAATTGCATGGTAAATCGTTTACTTTTCATGTGCTAAGCGATCGTCTAGACGATTAGGCTTGACGGCCTCATTGTTGTCTGTGCAATCGTCTAGATGATCAGGACGACGAATGATGGCTGCGGCATGAACTTCTGAGCACAGAGGTGGACGTATGCATGAGGCTGATGCTGGACGGCAGGGGATCGAACGGTGATATGCGAAGGGAGGCTTCTTCTAGAAGAGCAGTACAGATGCGACTGTGCGGACGATTTCATAAGCGGCACTGGGCAAGGTCCTCAACGACGTGGTTTGAGGCACAACCGGCTGGGGCGACTGAAAGGTCGGGCGAAACAGCGACACAAAGGAGGGGCTGGGTGGTGACTAGGTTCCAGGAGAGGGTTTCGAGAAGAGGTTGCGTGCGTGAGAAAAGAGAAGTGGGAGATTTTGATTTTCTAAAGAAAAGAAAGAAATATTTTAAATAAAAAGAATTAAAATATAATAAAATAAATTTTTTTCATACTCCATTATATTTTGTTCCATTTTATTTTATCCATTATATGTACATATATATAAAATATATATTTGTAAAATCCTTTTTTTTTCCTCTTAAAAACTTGAATTTCAAAATTAAATCAACTCTTCGAATAAAATCTCAATTTTTGACATTAACTTAAAATTAAATTAATGCGATATAAAAATCCAAATTTTTTCTTTAAACAAACTAAATTTCAAAATTGACAAAAAAAAAGTCCTCAGTTATTACAAAAAAAATGTTGAATTTAATTTATGAACATTCAGGATGTTACATTATTCGCTCCTTAAATGACTTTCATCCTCGAAAGTTCATTCCTGAAAAAGCTCCAGATACTGTGCTTTCATCTCATCCTCTCGCTTCGATGTAGCCTCCTCAAACTGGTGATTCTGCCACAGAACTTTCATAAGTGTTATTTTCTTGTTGCGTAACGTCTTCACCTCCCTAGTGAGAATTCTTATAAGCCTCCCCTCATAAATCAAATTTTCATTCAATTACAATGGTTCAAAGTCCACCAGATGTAATGAATCTGTCACATATTCCTCAGCATAGAAATATGGAAGATATTATGAATTGAAGAGAGTGATAGTGGCAACGCCAACCGATAAGCTACGAGGCCAATTCGCTCTAAGACCTCGAAAGTCCCAATAAATCGCGGACCCAACTTTCCCTTCCTTCTAAACCTTAGGACACTTTTCATAGGAGCCATACTTAAGAACACCTTATCACTAGTTTCAAATTCTTGGTCCTTACGCCTAATGTCGATATAACTTTTCTGTCTACTATGAGCTGTTTGCATGCGAGCTTTGTTCTTCTGTATCGCCTCATTTGTGGTTTGGTAACTGTTATTATATACAACTTCCATTATTATATACAACCTCTCTCCTACCTCATCGCTATATACAAGAGACCTGGAACTCTTTCCGTATAAGGCCTTAAATGGTGACATACCGATGGTAGCTTGGTAACTGTTATTATATACAACTTCCATTAAATGCAGGTGAACATCCAACTTCTTGAAAACTCTATCGTACAAGCACACAACATATCTTCCAATATCTAGTTCAAACGTTCTGTCTGTCCATCAGTCTGTGGGTAAAAGGTTGTACTAAAATCCAACCGAGTACCCAAAGTAGTTTGAAGAGTCTTCCAAAAATTGGATGTAAAACGAGGGTCTCTCTCTCATACAATGGACACAGGTACTCCTTGCAATCTTACCACCTCTTTCATATATATATGCATCCACTTACTTACTGAGAAAGTAGACTTTCCTGGTATGAAATGTGCTAGTTTAGTGACTCTATCTACTACAAACCAAATCATGGTGAAATCATTTGCTGTTCGGGGTAACCCCACAATGAAGTCCATAGACACATTTTCCCACTTCCACTCTAGTATGCTTAAGGGCTGCAGCAAACCTGTTGGCTTCTGTCTCGGGGTTTTCACTTGCTCGCACACCAAGCACTTACTAACGAACTCAGTGAAAGAAATCGGATTCGCGATTTCCATGAGCAGCGGAACAAGACCATTCCAAATTACAATCATGAATGAACAAATATTTACAGTCGACTTCAAACAAGCGGTTATACAATTCAAATGCAGAAATTACAACATGAACAATACAAATGCATAAAGGGCAAACTCTACGCACATAGGCAGAAACGTCTCCACGCTCCGTTGCGCACTTTGATCGCTCAAACAACAGCAACCACGAATGCCTGATCAACACGACCGCAACGCCACAACGAACACAGCACGAAAACTTTGCGCTCATCCTCAACGATCACCTTGGCACAAACTCTTCAGCAACACGAACGACCTCCACAGCACCACGAACAACCTCCAGAAAACCTCACGATGTCGAGATGAGTCTGACACCACCAACAAGACGACCTGGGTATTCTTGGTGTGAGAATCCAGAGGGTGGGATCTGTTCGAACTTGGTATGAGGTAGACGAACGGAGGAAACAACGATCGCATACACGATTGGACAAGTGGGAGATGGCGGAGACCTATTGTATAGGTCGATGCCCAATCGTTTAGATAAAGCTATATGATTGTCTAGTAAAAGCTATGTGATCGTTTAGCTCATCGATTATCTCAGTCTGTTGCCCATAGACTCTACATGATTGTTTACATTGGGCCAGCGATCGTCTAGCAAAGCTATGCGATCGTTTAGTAAATACTGCACAATCGTTTAGCTCTCCTCTGTACGATCGTTTAGCTCGCCAGCCGTCATTTTCTAAATCCGAATTTACTTGACGACTTTGTGAGTTTCTTTTGCGCGGAGAGAAAACTCAAAACCTTTTCAAATCTTTTGTAAAACCTCTTTTCAAAATTGGAAAACCAATTTTCCTTTTAAACTCACGGTTACCATGATTCAATAACCACCCACTACTTTGGTTATTTAAAAGAAAAAGAATTAATTATCCAATAATTAATATTATTATAAACATAAATGATAACCAACTTATCATACTATATTTATAACCTATAGTTTTAATATTTCATCTCATGAAACATATAAACCATAGTTCTTTTTCTATTGCATGGTACTTAATATAAATCTCATTTACATCAATCCTCCACTAGATGTATCTCATACATCAAACCGATTATATCATATATAATCAAAATACCTCTTGTCAAATTGAAAATTTCAAATTAACACCAAGAACTGGTCCTCAACTGAATTCATTGAGCTACCAAGAGGACCTTATGGACCTGTAGTTCGAAGCTCCAATGGTACGTGAATAATTGACTAAACTCTTTAGTCACGAGATCCACCATCCATTAGCTGTCAGACACTCCACTAAAGACCGACAATTGAACTCTTCATACCACAAATATATTATGTGTCCATCTTAACCAATGAGCAGTGCGACAACCCTTCACAGATCGCTCGTAAGTACAGTTGGGCCAATAACTGTTATGCCCCTGTAGTTACATCTATGTTCTTAAATACCACTGATCCCTCTAATAAACATAAGTCAAAATCCTACTATGACTGAGTCTTCTCTTTCAAAGAGAAGTTGTGGCTACTATGTTCAAGCCCCGGAATCAACCCTTAAGGGAGCAATTTCTTTACTTATCCCTACTTCGGGAAAGGAGTGAATTCCATGTTGTGGATAGAGTTCCCAGCTCCCAGATCAGAGAAGTCACCAAAAAGGTAGCCATGTTGAGTTGGCAATCTAGCCACTCTCACCCATACTAATAAAAGAACCACCCTCAAAGGAAGGAGTTCCCAAAACACTTAGGATTAAGGTTGTGTCACCTATGGTCGTTTAGGTGCAATACAAGTCTCTAGTATCAACAGCGTTATATACAGAGTCTAGTCATCTCATGGTTCAGGTCTTATGCAAACTCTTTGTATAGGACACCCTCGTTCCACGTCTCCACATGAATGATCAGGATCTACCATCTGTAGTAGTTTACAACACTTACAAACCTCTACAAAGTAGGTCGTATCCGTAGTGTCACCAGGATTAGGTATCTCACCTTAATCCTTATACTACAGACCTATTTAAGTTATCACTTAAGGCATGATCCACTTGTATATCACATATACATGCTTAAGTTCACATAAGATAACCAAGGATCTTTGTTTATTAGATATGAGTAAATGCTAGAATTAAATAACACTTATTTTATTCATTGAACAATCTTTACAAAACAACGAGACTCCGGGAGAATTAGGACACCAATACCAACAAGCTCCCACTTGTCCTAATGACTCGGGAGACTAATGTACAATACAATATAAACATGTACAATCTACAATAAACTAAGGCATACCCCAGTATCATCTCCCACTTGCCCTAGACAAGATGTCGCATGTCCCGCAGACCCAGACTTTCCAGGTGACCTTCGAACACTTTAGCCGTGAGGGCCTTTGTAAAGGAATCAACAATGTTGTATCCTATAAGGATCAGATCCTTATCTCCATATACAAGCATGTAGACCCTCGTTCTCTGAAGATACTTGAGGATCGTCTTGACCGCCGTCCAGTGATCAAATTCTCGATTGGACTGATACCGACTAACAATCCCTACTACATAGCAAATGTCGGGTCTAGTATACAACATTGCATACATCAAGCTTCCTACAGCAGAAGCATAGGGAATCTGCCTTATCTCATCAACCTCTTGAGGTGTCTTAGGACATTGATCCTTAGACAGAACGATTCCATGCTTGAAGGGTAACAAACCCCTCTTGGAATCCTACATCCTGTACCTGATCAACATTTGATCAATGTACGATGCCTGAGACAGGGCTAACCATTTGTTCTTGCGATCCTAAATTATCTGGATCCCGAGAACATACTATGCCTCACTCAAATCTTTCATTTGGAACTGGGCAGCTAGCCAATTCTTAATGTCAGTCAGATACCCTACATCATTCCCAATGAGTAGGATATCATCCACATACAGTACTAGGAAATCTACTGAGCTGTTGATGATCTTCTTGTAAACACAAGGCTCATCAACATTCCGGTCAAAGCCAAACGATTTGATAGCAGTGTCAAATCTGATGTTCCAAGATCTAGATGCTTGTTTCAGCCCATAAATGGACCTATTAAGCTTGCAAACTCTTTGCTCTTGATCTAGAACTACGAACCCTCTGGTTGAGTCATATAGATGGTCTCCTCAAGATTACCATTAAGAAAGGTAGTCTCGATGTCCATTTGACATATTTCATAATCATAAAATGTGGCTATGGACAGAAGAATCCTTATAGACTTTAGCATGATAACAGGTGAGAAAGTTTTCTCATAGTCAACTCCCTCAACCTGGGTATAATCCTTTGCCACGAGTCTAGCCTTAAAGGTTTGCACCTTTCCATCTACAACTCTCTTTCACTTAAAGATCCACTTACACTCAATAGGTCTTACCCCATCAGGTGGATCAACAAGCTCCCAAGCATAGACTCCATTTCCTGGTTCATGGCCTTAACCCATTCATCTTTGTCAACATCTTCCATTACTTTCTTAAAAGACAACGGATCCTCGACCCCATCATTCGTATGACGTTTTGGGCTTCAGTCAAACTCATGTAGCGATTCGGTGGGTTCATAACCCTCTCACTACGTCGAGGCAGTCTCAACTCTTGAGCCGGTTGACTAGACGTTTCGACTTCAACAACTCTTGTTGATCTGTCGGCCTGTTCAACAACTCTTGTTAAACCCTCAACAGTCTCAGTCTCACTAGAGATCTCACGTAAAACGAGCTTACTTCGTGGCTTATGATCCTTCATGTGATCTTCTTCCAAAAAGATAGCATTAGTGGAAACAAACACTTTGTTCTCACTCGGATCATAGAAGTATCCTCCTCTCGTTTCTTTGGGGTAGCCTACAAAGAGGAAAACCTTCGAGCGCGGTTCTAACTCCTTTAAGTTAGTCACTAGCACATGTGCCGGATAGCTCCGAATCCTGAAGTGGCGTAAACCACCTTTACGGGCTCTCCATAACTCAAAAGGTGTTTCAGAAACACTTTTTGAGGGAATGTTGTTTAGGATATAACATGCAGTTTGCACTGCATAACCATAAAACGAGTCTGGAAGATGAGCATAACTCATCATAGACTGAACCATGTCCCATAAGATCCTGTTTCTTCTTTCTGATACACCATTCTGCTGAGGTGTACTAGGGGCCGAGAGTTGGTACGCAATCCTATGTTCTATCATATAGTTCTGGAATTGGAGGTCCATATACTCTCCACCACGATCAGATCGTAGTGTTTTTATCTTCTTACCTAACAAGTTTTCAACTTCAGCCTTATACTTCTTGAACTTGTCAAGGGCTTCAAATTTATGTTGCATTAGGAAGAGATATCCAAACCTTGAATAATCATCTATGAAAGAGATGAAATATTCATACCCACCTCAAGCCCTAACATTCATTGGACCATAACGTCTGAATGTACAAGCTCAAAGGCTTCCTTGGCTCTGTAACCTTTTCCAGTAAAAGGTCGTTTGGTCATCTTGCCTTTGAGGCATGATTCACATACTGACAAGGAGTTTTCTTCTAAACTCTTTAGAAGTCCACTTTACATCAACTTCTCAATCCTATTGAGGTTGATGTGACCTAACCTAAGATGCCAAAGGTGGGCATTTTTCTTTAGAGAAACCTTTGGTCTTTTAGCTGTTGTTGCCGTACTGAACATTTAAGTGTTAAACAAGGCTTTTATGACTAACGGACTTAGTACATATAAGTTATTTTCCATTGAACAATAATTAATCTCCATTCCATGCTTGAAAATAAACACTTTATTCTTAGAAAAGGAGACGGTGTAGCCTTGTTCAGTGAAACAAGAAACCGAGATTAAGTTCCTCTTAATATGAGGAACTACAAAAACATTATCCAGTAACAGATAATGTTTCTTATCAACAAATAGCTTCAGCCTGCCTACAACAACAGCTGAAACAACCTCACCAGTATCGACTTGAAGAGTCATCTCTGCCTGTGGCAATGGTTGCCAGGAACTAGATCCTTGGTAAGAGGAACTGACATGATTGGTAGCACCTGAATCGAGGATCCAAGCAGAATCATTATTCTCTATCAGACATGTTTCCAAGACCAATAAATCATATTTACTATCTTGTTTCCTCTTTTGGAGAGTAGTGGGATAAAGGTCGTTTGCCACAAAATTCGTTTCACACGATTCTTTCCACTATAAATAATCGGTCATTTTTAAAAGCTTTAAATGGAAATACTAACGAGTTGCTGAAAATGAAAACACATTGACCTACGTTAGGTTTTAAGCAAATACCCGTTGTGAAACAAAACATCCAATAAAGTTTTAACAAAACTAACATGAACCCCGTGTGACATCTAGTTTCGCAATGATGCTTCAAAGGTTTAAGACAAAAGTCGCCGTAGGGAGGTCAGTTATCCATCCTCTGAATTGAGAAGTTCTCAACCAGTCATTAATACCAGAACAACCCTTGTTCTTATAACGACAAGTCATCATTGATTTGGCCAAGAGATCATTAACTTACATAACAATCTCCCGTAAGTGTGACCCACCATTTTAAGCCCTAGAGGTCCATCCCAAAAGGCCAATCCGAAGGGAAAAAATTTGATTGGGGCAAAACCTAAAGTGACCCTATCCATTTCTGGAGTTCACCTTGATATTGACCAACTGCACAAAACCTATCCGAAGGGGACACTCTGAAAGAGACACGAGGGCGTATAGAATGATTTCACGGTGTGAACCAATGACAGAGACTATAGGACGTGTTGACATACACCCATCACCTACTTACTATAAATACTCTCTCCGTCCACCTTGTTAATGACTCTGCAAACACCATCCGAAGGAGGATGCATCCTAGGCATCTCGAGGCCAAGCATGAATCTTACGACGTGAACATACAGGGAGAAACGTGAGTGGAATCATAGACATATCTGATATGCCTCTTCCTCCCACTGAGTATTTTATAACCTAGGGTGTAGCTTACTTAGAAAAAACACTGCTAAGGATTTTAACTAAGTGACTTTTAAGTTTTTCCAAGAGTAGCATTTACCTTGGATAGTTAAACAACTTTTGATCATCATCCATTAAACTCTTTAACGGAGTCTTTGACCAAAACGTTGCATGCTTGTCGAAAATCTATCAAATTCAGCTTTTCAGGTAAGTTCCCAAGTAGGGATGTTACGTTTCCATCAACTTAAGAACTCCAACCTAGTCAGAACCCGCCTTAGATAAAAGGTCTCTTATAGATAGGTTTGCAACAAATTTAATATTTTATTCAACCAATTTAATCCTATTAAACTGATTTTAAAAAATTAATCTAGGTTACTAAACTCTTTAGAACCATTTGAACTTAGGTCTATCTCAATCCAATTTTAAAACCCTTTTAAAAACTTGAGTTCACCCTAAGTTCGCATGCAACTCTTAATTATTGATTTTAGGTCTAATTTCCTTTATAACACTTATAAACAGAAACAACCACCATGCTAAGCTAACACATGCATGTCATTCATAATGATTATAAATAGCCTAAGTGTCATGCTCAATACATTGTCCATTCATTGCTACTTCTTTTATGTAACACTTATACAAAACCGCAATGAAACAAGCAAAACATGCTTCCTTTCACCCTTAGAATATAACATTTATAATAGAAGGATGATGCATGATAATGCTCAATGCATGCAAAATATAACTCTTATATTTCATGATGCATGTGTATGCTTTCAAATAATTTCTTCATGCAAGGTTATAACATTTATAATACATGATGCATGAATAATTGCACAACCTAAGGTAGGTTTTTAACTATATGACAAACACTTTGGCATATAAGTACCATGCATCACATGTATAAGCAATAAAATTTGATGAACCGGGTAAAATTGCCTTAAAAACACAAAAGGAAAGCTAACTATTACAAAGACAAGGAGTCTCCGGTTCAAACAGGCGAACCGGGTCTTGAACCGCACGGAAAAGTATCACTTTTCCAACCAATCATCGTGTATTAAGCACTCCATGATCATTTACACGATAAAACAAACACTTCGTTCTATCGCTTACTAACGCTCCAGAGTTAAACGATCGTTTAGCATTTACTATACAATCGTCTAGAAAAATCCAAACAATCGTTTTGTTATTACTACACGATTGTGTACCTTTACTAAGCGATGAAGTCTAAAGTACACGATCACTTAGCGCGCTCCCCACAGCACCCGCCTTCCACAATCGTCTAAGTGAGTACGATGTCATGAAGCACCATCGCCTAAGCGATCACTTAGCTAGCGTCTCCGTATTGCATACGCGTGATTGCATAGGTAGTAACTAAATGATGAAGGTTGCTAACTACACGATCTTCTAGCGCACGCCTTCTACTAAAGAACGAGCATCACATGCTCTCATTACGATCGCCTACCTCCAGCACCTACGCGATCGCGCAACCAACGCTACGCGATATGGTAAACAATTTACCCCATCACTTAGCATTAGCTAAATAACCGATTAGAAAATACTACATGATCGTCTAGAAAAAATATCTAAACGATCACTTAGTGAAATCCCAACGATCGTTTACCTGAGGCTACACGATCGAACCAATGCTTGGTCTTCTTCTTTGTTGAGATCTGCATCGCCATGCGTCGAAGCTTTATCACGAACGACTCGACAAACTCAAACTTTTCGAATTACAGACTCGATTGTAAAGTTAATTTCGTCCAAAAACACAAGGGCCCTTACAATTAACACTTTGTAATACCGAAAGCTTTAACAAAAAGGAAATTTAAACCCAAAACGTTCATCAAATTCATCCACAAATGCAGAAAATGGTTAACTACAAATGTAAAAACCCACCGTTACTGAAAATGACATTCAATTCAGATCTGTAATTTGGAATATTAGAGAACTTAGCTCTGGTTCTAATTGAACAAAATCTGAGTCACGATTTTCATAAGCAGCAAAACAAGACTATTCCAAATTACAATCATGAATGAACAAATATTTACAGTCGACTTCAAACAAGTGGTTATACAATTCAAATGCAGAAATTACAGCATGAACAATACAAATGCATAAAGGGAAAACTCTACGCACATAAGCAGAAAAATCTCCACGCTCCGTTGTGCACTCTGATCGCTCAAACAACAGCAACCACGAAGGCTCGATCTACACGATTGTAATGCCGCAACGAACATAGCACAAACACTTCACGCTCGTCCTCAACGATCTGCTCGGTACGAATTCTTTAGCAACACGAACGACCTCCACAGCACCAGGAACGACCTTCAGAAAACCTTGACAATGTCGAGTTGAGTCTGACACCACCAACAAGGCGACCTTAGTATTCTCGGTGTGAGAATCTAGAGGGTGGGCTCTATTCGGATTTGGTATGAGGCAGATGAATGGAGGAAACAACGATCGCGTAGACGACTGGGCAAGTGGGAGATGGCGAAGACCTATCATATAGGTCGATGCCCAATCCTTTAGATAAAGCTATGCTATCGTCTAGCAAAAGCTATGTGATCGTTTAGCTCATTGTTTAGCTCGGCCTGTCGACTACAGACTCTACACGATCGTTTACCTTGGGCCAACGATTGTCTAGCAAAGCTATGCGATCGTTTAGTAAATACTATACGATCGTTTAGCTCGCCCAACCATCGTTTAGTAAATCCGAATTTACTTGACAACTTCGTGAGTTTCTTTTGCGCGGAGAGAAAACTCAAAACCTTTTCAAATCTTTTGTAAAACCTCTTTTCAAAATTGGAAAACCAATTTTCCTTTTAAACTCACGGTTACCATGATTCAATAACCACCCACTACTTTGGTTATTTAAAAGAAAAAGAATTAATTATCCAATAATTAATATTATTATAAACATAAATGATAACCAACTTATCATACTATATTTATAACCTATAGTTTTAATATTTCATCTCATGAAACATATAAACCATAGTTCTTTTTCTATTGCATGGTATTTAATATAAATCTCATTTACATCAATCCTCCACTAGATGTATCTCATACATCAAATCGATTATATCATATATAATCAAAATACCTCTTGTCAATTTGAACATTTCAAATTAACACCAAGAACTGGTCCTCAACTGAATCCATTGAGCTACCAAGAGAACCTTATGAACCTGTAGTTCGAAGCTCCAATGGTACGTGAATAATTGACTAAACTCTTTAGTCACGAGATCCACCATCCATTAGCTGTCAGGCACTCCACTAAAGACCGACAGTTGAACTCTTCATACCACAAATATATTATGTGTCCATCTTAACCAATGAGCAGTGCGACAACCCTTCACAGATCGCTCGTAAGTACAACTGGGCCAATAACCATTATGCTCCTTTAGTTACATTTGTCTCCTTAAGTATCATTGATCTCTCTAATGAACATAAGTCATAGTCCTACTATGACTGAGTATTCTCTTTCAAAGAGAAGCTGTGGCCACTATGTTTAAGCCTCAGAATCAACTCTTAAGGGAGCAATCTCTCTACTTATCCCTGCTTCGGGAAAGGAGTGAATTCCATATTGTGGATTGAGTTTTTAGCTCCCAGATCAGACAAGTCTCCAAAAAGGTAGCCATGTTGAGTTGGCAATCTGGCCACTTTCACCCATGCTAATCAAAGGACTGCCCTCAAAGGCAGGAGTTCCCAAAACACTCAGGATTGAGTTCGTGTCACATATGGTCGTTTAGGTGAGATGCAAGTCTCTAGTATCAACGGTGTTATATATAGAGTCTAGTCATCTCGTGGTTCAGGTCTTACACAAACTCTTCGTATAGGACACCCCCGCTTCATGTCTCCACATGAATGGTCAGGATCTACCATCTATAGTAGTTTACAACACTTGTAAACCTCAACAAAGCGGGTTGTATCCATAGTATCACTAGGATCAGGTATCCCACCTTAATCCTTATACTACAGACCTATTTAGGTTATCACTTAAGGCATGATCCACTTGTATATCACATATACATGGTTAAGTTCATATAAGATAACCAAGAAGCTTTGTTTATTGGATATGAGTAAATGCAAGAATTAAATAACACTTATTTTATTCATTGAACAATGTGTATCTTTACAAAACAACGAGACTCCGAGAGAATTAGGACACCAATCCCAACACTCAGCGATCTCTCTTTTCATGTCATTCTACCAGTAACAATGCTTCAAGTCTTGGTACATCTTGGTACTACCAAGATGTATCGAGAATGGGGAACTATGAGCTTCCAATAATAAATTGTTCTTAAGGTCACCTTTTCTGGTATGCCTAAGTGTCCCTGATAGAGAAGACCATCCTCTGCGGACATAGAGAACTCACCATCATGTCCTGGCTCCACTTTGCGAACTTTCTCATCCAGGTAAGGATCACTTCGTTGTGCCAACTGTGTCGTGACTTTCCCCACTACTACCGCAATCTCTGCTCGGTTTCGATCCTTGCATAAATGAGTCTGTCTAGTAATGAGGGCTGTTGGATGAGCTACAGGTCCATAAGGTCCCATTTGTAGCTCAATGGATTAAAGTTGAGAATTAGTTATTGGTGTTGATTTGGAATGTTCAAATTGACAAGAGGAAATTTTATTATATATGATATGATCGTGTGATGTATGAGGTATATCAAATAGAGGATTAATGTAAATGAGATTTACATTAAGTACCATAAAATAGAAAAAGAACTATGGTTTATATGTTTCATGAGATGAAATATTAAAACTATAGGTTATAAATATAATATGGTAAGTTGGTTATCATATATATTTATAATAATATTAATTATTGGATAATTATATTTTTTTTCTCCAATAACCAAATGAGTGGGAGGTTATTGGTAGTCTTATGATAATCGTGAGATAAAAGGAAAATGTTTCCCTAAATTTAGGAGAATGAAGGTGAATTGCTATTCTCGAAAAAAAAAAAAACTCACGGTTTGCTGTCAAGTGAATTGGATACACTAAACGATAGCTGAAAGAGAGACTAAATGATCGCGGAGTGTTACTATACGATAGTTCACTCAGCTCGTCGTAGATAAACGATCGCAGGGCATTTGCTATACGATAGCTTGCCTTCTTCTAAACGATTGAGCATTCGTCCATACGATAGACACATCTCATCTCCCACTTGCTCAATCGTCTACACGACTGTTACTCCTCCGGTCTCTTCCTCTAACCAAGTCCACACAGAGCTCACACTTCTGGATTCTTACACTGAGAATACCAAGGTAGCCATTGTGGTGCTGTCCCTACTCAACTCGACTGAGTTCGAGATTTTGGAGACCGTTCGTTTGGTTCATGTTCGTGGAGATCGTTGTGTTTGAATTTGCTGATGATCTTGCGGTGTTGCGGTCGTTATGTTCGAGCATTCGTGTGTTGCTGTCTTGGAGACTGAACGAGCATTCGTGATCGAGGGAATTTAAAGCATGAATCTTCAAAGGTATGTATTTGTTATCCCTTGATATCTTATTTAAGCATTCTCTAATTTTTTATTGTGCATGACCGGTTAGTTTCCGTTTCTTGACTTTAATTGTGTTCGTTCAATTTCTAATGGAACTTGGAATGATCATTTTGCTGCTCATGGAAATCCTTATGTATGATTTCCTTCACTTTCAATTTTGCTGGAGCCATTC
This sequence comes from Benincasa hispida, assembly GCF_027475165.1. Lineage (NCBI taxonomy): Eukaryota > Viridiplantae > Streptophyta > Magnoliopsida > Cucurbitales > Cucurbitaceae > Benincasa > Benincasa hispida. Next base: position 79,865,384 of record NC_143478.1, on the reverse strand, counting down.
TGTATGGAGCCTTCAAGATAGAAGTTGTACCCAGTTCTAACTCGATAGTAAAATCTATCTCTCACTGAGGCGGCAAACCTGAGAGATCCTTTGGAAAAACATCTGGGTAGTCTCTTACTACTAGCTCTGAAGTCAAGGAGACTTCAGCCTCTCTAGTGTCAACCACACTGACCAAGATGCCCTAAGAACCTTGGTTAAACAACCAATAAGCCTTCAACGCTGAAATCACTTTGGGTAGGACCACGATCTCAGTTCCCTTAAACTTAAAGTTGGCTTTCATAAGAGGGTTAAGAATAATCTCCTAGCGGGAGAAGTCTATATTGGCATGGTTAACAGCTACCCAATCCATACCCAGTATCACATCAAAATCTCGCATGTTTAGAACTATCAGGGTCACATCTAATGCATAATTTACTATTTCTACCTGACATGCCTTTATCTTTTCAGTAGCTAACATGATTTCTCTTGATGTGGTAGAAACTGACAGAGCATACTATAAGGGTTCTGATCATAATATGGCATACTTTACAAATGCTAAAGATATGAATGATTACGATGAACCGCAGTAAAAAAAAAAAAAAAAAAAAACTAATGCATAGGGTCACAAGATGAGGAACGTACCTATCACAATTGTATCGGACTTCTTGGCCTCACGCTGAGTGGTGGAAAACACTCTACCCTGCTGCTGTTGACGGCTTGGGCCTCCCTAAAATAAGCTCGCAGTCTGGCCCTTATTTTCAGATGCATTTCTCCTTCGGCATTTCTTCAACATGTGCCCCCTCTGACCACACTGAAAACAAACCCCAGTACCGGCCAGACAGTGTCCCCAGTGACGTCTACCAAATGTTGAACAAACCGGCTTATCTTCTCTGACAGTTACTGCTTGAGAGTCTTATTGTGCCAACTGATGTGGATCATTACTCGTATTTTGGTTCTTTTGCTGAGGCTAAAAAACCCTTGGCCCAGCCTTCCTTTTCTAACCCGCAAAGGTCCCAATTTCGAATGACTTCCTGTACTTTTCTCCCTCTTGGGAATTAGCGTCAATCTTCACGGCTGCCCGCAGTGCCACAACTATAGTCTTGAGGTCAAGGGCATGTATCATACCTCACAATCAGTTCCTTACCCTGAACGAACCTCCCTGTCCTTGCTACCTCGGTGGCCACCAGCTCAGGGGCAAAGTGGGAAAATTTGTCAAATTCTTGCTCATATTCTTCTACTAAAATAACCCCTGACAGGCCAGAGACCTACATCGCTAATAAGCCTTAAACTTGATCAAAAGAAAATTTGTATACACCAAACTACTCCTATTGCTACTAAAACATAGCAACAGTGGTAAGTGCGGGGTCAAACCACAGAGAAGCGAAGAATTAATTTCTTTTAAATTAAATTTGACTTTGAAAAAATAGTAAAAACAAATTTTGGTTTTTGATTGAAATTTGAAAAAATGCAAGAAAGATAAATTACAAGGGATAAATGAAACAGTAATTGGTTCATCTAATTCTCGAATCAAGTAGTCATTCAATGTAATTTAAATCATCGATTTCGCAAATGAATAGTGTCATCGAATTATGCGCGCTAGCTACCCAATTGATACGAATTAACTAATCTCTACAAAGGTCGACAATCAATTAATTCGAAACCAATCAAACGTCCTAATTAATAATGAAGGCTGGAAAGACCATGCCCTAACTAACCTACATGCTCCTAGATTCAATTGGGTTCTTAACTGCCATAAAGAACTAAAAGCACATGCATTAAGTTTTAGTATTCAATTATGTCGATTAACTGTTAGGAAAAGCCATGTTCAATTAACCAGATATTCTTCAAATCTAAATTAAACATGCAATGCAAAGATTCAAGGTCAACCTATAAACCTAAGTATACACATTTAATTGATGCTATCGGGGTAAACTCAAAAGCATGGACGAACTACTAGGATACGTGCGAGCTCGAGATTAACTAGCGGTAAAATTGCAATCATGATAGGGGTGTCAATCCAACACACAAATGCAATTCGAAATCAAGCAAGATTCAAAGAAAACACAAATATGAATTAAAACATAAAGTTGGGCCGAAAACTCAATAATTTACATTAATGCTTGAACCAAGAACTAAATAAAAGAATTACCTCATCGATTCATAGACAAACCAATGACACGTTCATCATCCAAAATCAAACTAAAAACTATCCTAATGATATTGAAAATAAAGAGAGAAAGGAAGAAAATAGGACCTCTCCTCAACCTCCATCGAAATTCAGCCTATCCCTATTAATTTTCAGCTCTCTTTTTAACTGAATTGGAAGAATATATTTATAGGAAAAAGGACAGCATCGCAACGCTATGTGGAGCGTTGCAACGCTATTGCAGCTGGACTCGAGCATCAAATACAAAATCCCACGCTAGGCTGACGCTCACTTGTGCGTGCGTGAGGGTTTCTTCATCTTCAACATCATAGCATTGCAACACACTACCCATTTTGTCTTACAGCGTTGGGCGAGCATCAGGCCAATGCAAATCACGAGTGTCACGATGCTAAAGTAGGGGCATTTTGGTCTTTTTGATTTCTTTGAAGCCTGGATGCTCAAATCACCTCCAAATTGTTTTAAATTAACTCATTCAATTTCAAATCGCCAATTCTACCTCTTAGTTGCTCGGTACCTACAAAAATAAGAAAATAAACACAAAATCCAATAACAAGCTCGAGTTAAGCTAGGAATAATAGCTCTTTTTTAGAGCTATCAACCCCCTACTTCAAATTCAGGAATTCTATTTGCTTGTTGTACTGAGTGTTGGTAGAGAAATATTTTTCGTAAAAACGCTCCTTAAACTAATCCCACATCGCAAGTCCTCCACTTGTGTCAATCATCTTCTCTGTTGAACGCTACCATATTTTTGTGTTGTCCATCAAAATAAAAACTGCACATCAAAGTTTGTGATCCTCCGGACACCTCATGTAATGGAAGATCGTCTCGATAGAGAACAACCACATTTCTGCCCTTGTAGGATTCTTCAACGATCCATCAAAGATACGAGGATCAAACTTTTTGAAATCCCTTAAGTGTTTGGTTTCAAGAGACAGGTCCTGCATGTTCTGATTCTGTGGCTCGATCGATTGCATGTGAATCGGTGGTATCGATTCATGCTCAGTTTGATTTTGAGTAGTCTGCCTTGCCATTGCACTGTAGATCAAGTCTTGTATTCTCTCCATCAGGTATGATGCAACAACTTCCCCAATTCTTGCTTCCATTGCCTTCTCATCAACTTGAGCCATAGGTGGGTCTAGGGCTGTCCAAACATTTTGACTTCCACCAGCTCCCTCTTCCTACACCGCTGACGAGGGAGGGTCCTGGACTTGTGGGTTCTGCACTTGGGGTATCAAATCCCTCCTCTAACTGTCCTCTTCGCTCTGAGCTTAGGTGATATGTCCTGTCATGTACCTAAAGATCAGCTCTCATTAGATCCCTTATTAAAAAAGCATGTTTACTGTATTACATTAGCTATCCTTATGCATTATATTACTGAAAACTTTTACTAGTAAGATATACTTGGCGATGACGAGGAATCCGTTACTGGGCCACAGGGACTATCTAGACTTACGTAGTAAGTCAGTCTTCAAAACCCAAAACATGGGCTTTGATACCAACTGTAACGATCCAACTCCCTAGGACTCAAGCTAGGTCGTTATTATAAACATGCATGCATGAAATCCAAACGACATTCTTTCATGATTTAATAAAAACCAAATAAATATTGTAAATTAAATAATCTCATTAAAATTAAATAATTGAAATTTCAAGTAGCAGGGTACCCACAACAAAATCATAAAACCAATATAGAAAACTTTAAAAGTCAGAAATGCAAATACCAAAACTGTGGGTTTTAAATGTCAAAACAAGAAAGTAAAACATAGAAAAATCTTGAAAATATGAGCAGAAGCAAATGACTGGTCCCAATAGCTTGATCATGGATTCCGCTTATCATTTGTCGGTGCGTCCTTACTCTTACCTAAAAAATAAACATGAATGATGAATATAAAATACTCAGCAAGTAACCCTAATACCGAGGTCAGGCTAAGTATCTATGTCCTCTGGATGCCATCCTCTTGTGGGACGTACATAATCCTCTGATTTCATGGAATAACAAGTAAATGAATAGTTGAACTTACCCTACCGTAGTTTAAAAGTACCCACGACCTCTAGTGAATCCTGAAAGAGACACAAGCTCTGGTGAATCTCGAAGGAGACATAATCTTTGGTGAACCTCGAAGGAGGTCACCACCTCTAGTGGGTAACTAACTAGTGGTAAGTGAAACTATCACTAATCATACATGTAACATGCGTCATAAACATATTCCCATAACATGCAAGTAAAATCATCATGTTCATAGTTCATCCAGTCAATCATATAAATAACTATACATAATTCATGCTAGCATTCATAACATTTTTGCATACATAAACAGAGTAGCTCATTTAACCTCATGTAATTCAATATGGTCAACCTAAGAATCCTCAAACGAAAGCTAAATTTCATCGTCTGGCACACAGGCAGTTCCAATAGTAAGATTACTTACCTCGAGTCAAAATTCCAAAAATTAATTCAAGCAACCTTATCTTCTCCTTGCCAAGTAAGACCTTGAAGCAATACCTAAAATAATAAATTCAACTTAAATTAATATTTTGAGTCCTCTGCCATTAACCAATTTACTCAAAGTCTCCAATTTTAACTTGATTAAAACTGTGACTTGATCCAAAATTAATTTCAAAACTCACAAAGACTTACCAAACCTTACCAATTTTTTCATCAAAATTGGTCTTAAACTTTCAACATGATGGGCCACCTCAAAATCATCCCAAATCTTGAATCTAAAATTCCAACATTATGGACTAATCAATTCAAACCAAAATCTTAGTGGGCAACTATAAATGTTGGGTGAAAATTTAACTTTCAAAACTAGAGGGAACCAACTTTTTTTGGTTAGAGAATCCCACATTGGAAATTTTGGTGTTGGAAGTCTCCTTTATATACACCAACCTTGTATTTTGGGTTTAGGCTCCAAGAGGTACCCATGTTTTGGAGGGAGTGAGGAGATAAACCAATGTGGATTCGGTGGACGTCTTACACGCCCATCACCATCCGTTCGGTTGGTCGGGCATGACGAAGCGCGTGTATGTGATGATGATTATTTTTAATAAAAAATATTTTTTATTTTTATTTTCATTATTTTTTAGAATGAAACGATCCGTTCATCCGCGCGTTTCGTTTGCCCATCTCGTTCCGTTTCGTCCACCCATCCTATCGTCCGTGCACGTTCTGTGGCGGAGCGCCCTTCTCGCTCCCTACAGTTTGACGCTGAAGGCCTATAAAAGGCAAGGCCTTCAGCAGTTTATAACACAGAATTCATTTCTTCATTTTCCACTTCATTTTCCTCTCCTCCTCCATCTTAGCTTTCCAAGTAGTGAGTTTAGAAAGGGTGTATGTTCTGGTCGGCAACGGTGCATTTCCGATTGATTTTCATTTGGTTGTTTTATCCTTGGGAAGACGTGGCAATTTTCAGACCTGTTTGCACACTTGGCAAAGCCGCGAAACGTCTTAAAGAGAGCGAACACCGCGACTCAGCCTTAACGAGTTTCTGTTTTGCAGGTTTTGCTCTTCGCTTGACCTCTGTATCTTGACGGTTTACTATTCGTCGTTCGTCCTGCCATTTCCAACAATAAATCTATAGGAAAATCTAAAAACACTTACCCAAAAAGACCCCAAAACTAAAGATCCGACAAACCTCGTGGTGGCGGACGAGCGGTGCGTGGGTCTGACAACGAGCGGTGGCTACACGGCGCAGACTTCTAAGCATAGAGGCGGACGCAGGCGTCAGGCTGAGGCTGGGCGGTGGGGGATCGAACAGTGGTGCACGAAAGGAGACTCTGTCAGGAAGAGCGACGCAGATGTAACGGCGAGATGACTCCACGAGCGACGTTGGGCGAGGCCCTCAGCGGTGTGGCTGGAGGCATAACCGGCTGAGGCAGTTGAAAGTCAGGCGAAGCGTCGGCACAAGGGGGGCTGGGCGACAGCTAGGATGCAGGGAGAGGGTTTTGAGAGGGGGCTGCATGCGTGAGGGAAGAGAAGGGGAGATTTTGATTTTTTTTAAAAAAAAGAAAGAAATCATTTAAATAAAAAGAAATAAAATATAATAAAATTTTATTTTATTATACTCCATCATATTTTATTCTATTTTATTTTATCCATTATATGTACATATATATAAATATATATGTGTAAAATCCTTTCCTTTTCCTCTTCAAAACCCAAATTTCAAAATTAAATCAACTCTCCCAATAAAATCATTTTTGACATTAACATAAAATTAAATTAATGCGACATAAAATCCAAAATTTTTCTTTAAACAAACTAAATTTCAAAATTAACAAAAAAAAAAAATCTTCAATTATTACAAAAAGAAATATTGAATTTAATTTACGAACACTCGAGATATTACAATGGGAGAGAAGAAGGAAGTAAAAAAAAAATAGATAAAAAAAAAAAAAAAGATAACTTGATTAAACAAAAATTCAATTTGGTTAATATTATTTTTTTTCTTTTATTATTTCTTTCATTTGTTAGATTATTCTTAAACTTTGTTCTTTATATATTTATCTTTATCTTAGTTTTATAATTAGTATTTTAATTTAATTCTTTTTTTATTATAACATTGATTATTATTTCTTTAGCATTTTCCCATTTTCCTATATGCATATTTAAATATTATATTTTTCTTCCTTTTTTATGGTCAATTTAATATATTATTTTTGAATAATTGTTTAAATTTGTTAATATTATTTTTTTTAAAAAAATATCTGACGATCGATTCTAAAAATATTTGGGAGTCCGATTTTCTAGAATCTTGAGGTAAGAAGTCAATTCTTTGGGAGTCCAAGATTGACTTTCAATATGCTTTATTAAATTTATATCTTTGTAAATATGATTGTTCGTTAGTTTAGTGCATTGTTAATTTGCATAATTTGCCAACATAGTTTTACATATTTAAATTAATATTTTTTAAAGTAACATTGCTCTAGCATTTTCAACACTTTTAGATTTATTTTTAAGTTTTGGAAATTAACTCCTTTAGAATTTTAATCTCTTTTCTTAAATATTAGTTACAAATGATGTTTTTCTAAAATTTTTGACAACAGAATCTAGAAAATTTGGGAGTTCAATTTTCTAGAATTCTTAAGGTGAGGAATCGATTCCTTGAGAATCCGAGATCGATATCTAATATATTTTTATTAAAATCTTAAATGTTATTTCATGTTAACTTAACTTATTATCATGTTTTTTAAATGATGTTTTCACTTGTATAATGTTCATATTAAATCCTATTTGATTTCTAATTTAAATTTATCTAAGTTTTTAAAAATATTTTCTAAAACTCTTTTTAAGTCATCAAATTCTTTTCTTTAAATTACATTCTTTGAGTGTTTTTGAACATTTAAAAATTAATATATTATTTCAAAAATGTTTTCTAATAATTTGTTTTCTTTAAGACCACATTTTTTCTAAAAAAAAATTTGAGAGTTCGATTTTCTAGAATTCTTGAGGTCAGGAATCACATCTTTGGGAGTCTGAGATTTGATCCCAAGAAAAAAAATGAATTTAATTAATATTTTTAAAAAATCCTTTATTAAAAGGCTATTTATAGGATGAATTTTGAAAAATTGTAATAATTCATCACATTCTTGAGGTGAGGAATTTTTCCTCAATTCTAATATAGTCTAATCGATTAAATTTATCTACTTATTTTATGGGATCATTATTTCAAATATTTGAATAATGAAGGGTAAAATAAGACATTTGTTTTTTAAAAAAATTTCAAATGAATTTCTTCAAAAAAATAATTTTCGATTCAAGATTTTAAATTTGGCCACCATTTTTTTAAATGGGTGTTATGGGGTGCTAACATCTTCCCCTTACAAACGATTCCCGAATCCAACTCTAGTTTTCGCAGATCATTTTTATGTTTATTTTTTTAAAAAAAATTATTTATTTTATTTTGGTGCCAATCACACCGTAAAAAAGGTTAGTGGCAACTCGTTTTTATTTTATTTTAAAATTAACCTTTTTTAGGACGTCGTCGCTCTGCGTTATCTCAGGCACGTGGCGACAGCTATGCCGACTCCACTGGGGATATTAGGTTCCACCTTGAGAGTTTGGCCATTTTCCCCTATCTTGAATTGTTTTATTATTTAATTTCCTTTTAAATTTATTGTGTGTATTTATTATGTATTTATTATTGTACACATAATCACGAGCCTTCTACTTGAGCTTTACCTAATAGGATTAAAATTAAAGACAAAGTAGCGTTGACCTTCGAGGAGCTTATGCTTCTGTGCAGGCACACGAAAAATCTTCACTCAATTTGGTCATTCTATCATGTACGAATTTTGACCAATTTGAGGGTCTTTTTAATATAGGACTTTAGAGTAAACCTCACTTTGATTGAATTCTTTATTTTGATTTTATTGATTTATTATTTTCCTTCACACACTATCACAAGCCTCCTACTCGAGCTTTACCCAATAGGTTTAGAATCGAGGATAGAGTAGTGTTGACCTTCGAGAAGCGTATGCTTCCACACAAGCATACGGAAAATTCTCACTCACCTGGGTCAATCAATCATGCATGGCCAATTTGGGAACCTTTAGGGCCCTTAGAATTAACCTCATCTATTAAAGCTTTTATGTAATGTACTAGTGTATTATCACATGCATTTACATGTTTTTTAAAAATAAATTTAAATGATTTTGGTTATTTTGAAACATTATACATTTATGTTGCATGAAAAGTAAAGAGTGAGCAATAAATTCTTATTTGCCAATTTTCATTTTCTTAATCAATAAAAATTTTAGTAATTTTGTGAATGTATTATGAAGTTTTTTTTTTTCATATGTCAAAAAATATATATTAAAGAAAATTGAGCAACCTATTTTTTTAAAAAATAATTAAAAACATATTTATTCAATTATATTTATTTGAAAAAAAATATGTATTTAGTAATTTACATTCACGTTACCAAATAATGAATTTTAAGTTGGTAATAAAAATGGCGAAAGAAACTCTTTTTTTATAATTGGAGCGGGAAACTTTACAAAAACCCTTGAGCTTAATATCATTAGATTTTGTTTATTTAAAAAATTAGAAAATGAAAAGATGTAAGGTGTATCAATTATGTTTTTTTTTTTCAAAATTAATAAAATTTGTAATAAGAAAGAACAAATATGACTAACTAATCAAAAGAAGAAGCTCTTAAATCACTGCATGTTTAATAAATTGTGGTGATTTCTTAACTATTAATTAGTTCTTTTATCTCATATAACCATTTTTTTCAATTGAATTTTGTTAATATTTGCAATCTATCAAAGAAAATGAGGTTATACCATTCCTCGTAGGAAGTTACACTTTTAATAGTTAAATTATTATTAAAGTATTTTTGTTACACTTTTAATGATAACTAACTTTTTTTCTTAACGTTAATGGCATTTTTGTAAATATATAAATTAAACTATGAATATAATTTTCCAAAAAGAGTTTTTTTCTAAAAAAAAAAAAGTTTATGGCTTTTTAATGTATTATAGCTTATAGATTCTGTTAATATGCTCTTTTTTTTTATTGCCATCATTTATTTCATCATTATATCCTTTTAATTGCATGATCTAACATTAAGAGTCATTTTTATTATCACGCATAATCATATGTTTATGAGCACTCGTTTGCATGTTATGTCACTGTTTGCTAGCGTGTTTATTTAAAAATTAAAAAAAAAAATCTTAATAGCCATTACATTTTGTAATTTCTTCTTGAAATATTAATGAATATTATTCACATTTAGGCTTTTATATTTGTTGCAATCAAGGAATTCATGCATACGTTCCATATTAAATCCTCGTCTTTCTTTAAAAAGATTAAAAGAGTCAAAGTTTTTACTAAATAGCTCAAAAGATCTCCACTCCTCCACATTATTTGGACTAGAAGAAAAGTCGAAGTCATGGAAGAATTTATCACCCAAGTTCAAGCAATAAAAAAGGATGTCCAAGAACTAAAAGGACAAGTGACAAAGGTTTTAGAATCACTTACTCTGGTTAAAGATAGACCCTTAGCAGGGGCATTCAAACAAGAAAATTTGGTACAGAACCAAGTTCCAGATGACACCTCTCCTTACCCACATTTTTTTGCTCCTAAGAAGCTGTCACATCCATCAATGGTAGAATTGAAGGTAAACCTTCCACAAGACTATAGTCGAGCTCCACAGCAAGTGAGCCATTTGAATGACTCAGTGTCCACCCTAAGCATGCAAGACTGCAAGAAGAATTTTGAAAAGGTAGGCAGTGAGGGAAGATTAATGTTTCTAGAAAAGAGACTGTGTGTAATGGAAGGCACCAATATTTTTGAAGGCATTGAGGCGACAGAACTGTGTCTAGTCTCGGGTGTCATATAATTCCACCCAAGTTCAAGATGCCAAAATATGGAAGGTATAATAGGGTAGCTGCCCCAAAAACCATATCGTTATGTACTACTGAAAGATGTCATTTCTCACATGATGACAAAATATTGATTAATCGTATTTTTGACAACCTAATTAGCATTAGTTCATTTTGTTGCAATGAATTTATTCTCTATTGCGTACTAATTGAGATGTTTCGACACGCCTACTGATCCCACCTCTCCCTTTAGTTGCTTGCTCATAAAAAATATAGCTTAATTGGCTCATCTGCTCATTGGTGCATGTAGTTGGATAGTTCTTAAGTTCATAAGTATTGAAATAGTACAAGCACAATATTCATTTGGCCTTATACCATTTAAATCTCCAATATATGGATAAGGAAGCAATAGAGATTTTTAAGAAATCTACTAAAAAATGTAGAAAAATGGTCATTCAGGGGCAACCTTCATTAACTGATAAGGAAATGTCAATAATGCTTACAAGTAATGTTCCATACTATGATAAAATTATGGAAAGAGCCTCAACAAACTTCTATGACATTGTAGCGATAGGAAAAAAAATTAAGAGTGCAGTTAAAATGGAAGGATTACAAAATGATGCAAAAGTAAAAGTTAACATCATCAAAAGCATGATTCCACTAGAAGAAAAAGATGAAATGCATGAGATTAACTCGGGACAGAGCATTGTTAGCCATCTATCATCACCATCATTTTAACAATTGAAATATGTTCAAAGCCTTCAACAAAGAAGAAAAAGTCAACTAGATGCAATAAATCTACGATCGACAAGGAAAGAGCAACAAAGCACATTGTTGCTATCATCACTAGAAGTGCAACTCCATCTGACGAGTTGGTTTATCCATGATTGCACAAAAAAAAAAAAAAAAAAATTGAGCCTTACATTTGGAAAGTCAAAGAACTACCAAAGATCACCAGAGAAATGGGAAATTATTTGTCATTAGTTATTCTTAAGGTTGGGGCAAGACCTTTACAACAGGGCAACCTAATCTTTTGTTGAATTGGATGACATCTTGATAGCCGCATGTTCATTTTTGCACAATGAAGTGGATTGTTGGCTTTCCTTTTACAAGTATATTCCTGATTTTACTATCCCTCATATTAATCTAATCATAAAAGATAATATAGGATTAATAAGGACGTTAGAAGCGAAATCGATATCAAGGTTTGATTTTAAATTTCCATCTCTTAATCATGAGAAAAGGAATTAAAATATGTTATGCTCGAGTAGTTGAAAAAGAAAACAATAGGATTATTCAGTTATCAAACAAAAACCTTTGGAAGTAGTATGAGCCTGCATTTGGTCAACAAAGTATGTTTATTCAGCCATCATACCTCCACTTTGTGAGTATAAAGGTGTGTTAAGTTATACCTAGATTAGATACAAAATTTTGGAGCATCAACTATTTCTTGTTGAAATTTGAGTTGGTGTAGTAGAAACATCCAATAAAGTATCAGGGTTATTGAGAAAAATGATGGTCTTAAGATGTTATCGTTTGTTTACACATCAATTGGGGCAGTCTCCCTTCATTTAATATATAGATTGAAATCAGTTTTCCCTATCGAAGTTTAAATATCATCCGTCTAAATAAGACTACATTGTAAGCCATGGAATATCCGTCATCGTTACTTGCACAAGAGAATCAATTTCGAAGAAGGTTCTCCCATTTTATTAGAGACTATCAAGAACGATTATATAGAGCCTATAAAGAGTCTTCTCTTATGAAGTATCGAAGAAGAACTTTAGCCTTTTAAGTTGAAAAGATCAAGGTTTAAGTTACAAAGATCACTTTGTCTTTTATGGATCCACTTCTTTACCATCAGTCCTAAAAACTAGAGATGGTGTTTTATTTGGAAAATAATCACTTCAAGGAGATTTTCAAGGCAAGATAGAAGTTGAATTACAACTCAAGTTTGTGGTATCTAAACAAGATATTTTGTATGTTTTGACTTGTTTTCTTCTTTTGAAAAGAATCTAGAGAAGGTTTTTTTCTTAAAAAAAACATTGACATAAGCATATTTTAGCAAGTATATAAATGCATATATACATTCATGAATGACATTTATCTTATGTTTTTTTTTTTATTTTTGTTGTGATGGCGCTTGTTTATCCCTGGGCTCCAGCATTTTTTATTTTTGTATGAGGCGTTTGTTTATCCCTGGCCCTTGACACCTTTTGCTGTAGTGGTGCTTGTTTATCCCTAGTTCCCGACATTTTATTTTTGCTGTGATGACATTTGTTTATCCCTGGGCTTCAACGTTTTTTATTTTGTCATGAAGCACTTGTTTATCCCTAGCCCTTGACAACTTTTGTTGGGTGGCCATGATGGCACTTGTTTATCCCTAGCCTTCAGCATTTTTATTTTGTCATGAGGCGCTTGTTTATCCCTGGTCCTTGACACCTTTTGTTGTGGTGGTACTTATTTATACCTCGCCCCCAACATTTTATTTTACTGCGATGGCGCTTGTTTATCCCTGGCCTCCAGCATTTTTATTTTGTCATGAGGCACTTGTTTATCCCTGGCCCTTGACACATTTTACCGTGGATGTGCTTGTTTATCCCTGGCCACTAGCATTTTATTTTTGCTGCGATGACACTTGTTTATCCCTAGCCTCCAATGTTTTTATTTTGTCATGAGGCGCTTATTTATCCTTGACCCTTAACATCTTTTGTTGCAATGACGCTTGTTTATCCCTGGTCTCCAGCATTTTATTTTTATCATGAGGCACTTATTTATCCCTGGCCTCCAACGTTTTTATTAGGCACTTGTTTTATCCCTAACCCTTGACATTGTTAATACATCTAAAGTATTTTATCTCGACAAAACAGTGGCTACACCTTCACCCATCTTCTATTCTACGAGGATGTACAAAGGGGCATGTTGTAGCCACCTATTTTTGTCCAATCTTATTTAAAATAAATTTAATTATTAATTTAATTTGTCTTAATTTTGTTAATTTTAATTTGATGGTTTTTCACATTTTTATACTAATTTTTACCTCTTTTTTAAGTTTTATTTTAGTTTGGTTAAAGTAACAAAATAAATGTGGAAAAATTTTGAATTTTGGTTTTAGTTGCCCAAAAGTTATCTTTCCTTTTTAAGGACATCTAGTTTGGTAAATTTTCAAATTTGAAATAAAAATCATTAAAAGAAAAATGCAAATGGAGTAAAGTTTTTGGGTTTTAAATATCCATCTTTCTCCCCAAAAACACCAGCTAGAAGCCATCATTTCATACAAACCTCTTCTTTTCTCTTCAAAAAAAAAAAAAAAAAAAAAAAAGATCTCTCTTTCTTTTCTAGAAACTCTAGAGAGCCTCCATCCACAACAATCCTAAAATCCTCATTTTCTCTTCCAAAAAGAAATCTAACAACTATACCCCAAATCCACTCTTCTTTAGAAACCCTAGAGTCTTCATTCTTACATACATCAAGGGAGAGTTCCACACAAAAAAAATCTCTACAATGTCAAGAATGCAACACACAAGAAAAACTCTAACTTAGTTGGAAATGTATTGGTAGGGCTTTGATCCTAAGGATCCATACTTCATACAACAAGAGATTTTAGTGTTTTGGATTTCAAACTTTTTTTTTCTTTTTTCTTCTTCTTCAAGCTCCCCTTAAAAGAAAAAAAAAACTAAAAGGTTTGATATTTGGTTATTGTTTGTACTCTTATTTCTCCATTTTCTTTTCTATTACAGTTATTTCTTTATTACCTTGTGAGTTTCTCTTATATTTATTTATACATATTGCTTCACATCTTCTTGTTTATCTTTCTTTTTTTTTTAGTCATTGTTTTTTTCTTCTCTTTTCTTTTCCTCGTGAGTTTTTTTTTTGGTAACAAAATAAGAGAGATGAAAAAAAAAATTAGAATACTTTGAGTGGGAGAGAAGAAGGGAGTAAAACAAAATAGATGAAAGAAAAAAAGATAACTTAGTTAAATCAAAATTCCATTCGGTTAATATTGTTATTTTTTTCTTTATTGTTTCTTTCCTTTGTTAGTTTATTCTTAAACTTTATTTTAGGTTTATAATTAGTATTTCAATTTAATCATTTTTTTTCTTCTAATAACATTGATTATTGTTTCTTTAGCATTTTTCTATTTTTTATTTGTATATATTTAAATATTATATTTTTCTTCCCTTTCTTATGGTCAATTTAATATATTTTTGCTAATAGTTGTTTAAATTTTTTAATATTTTTTATCAATATTTTTTATAAAAAATCCGAACATGTATTCTAGAAATATTTGAGAGTCTGATTTTCTTGAATCTTAAGATGAGGAGTCAATTCTTTGGGAGTCCAAGATCTTATAAATTTATATATTTGTAAATATCATTATTTGTTTGTTTATTGCTTTAAGTGCATTGTCAATTTGCATATTTTACCAACGTAGCTTTAAGTATTTAAATTAATGTTGTTTTCTTTTTAAGTAAAATTCTCTAACATTTTCAACACTTTTAGGTTTATTTTCAAGTCTTTGAAATTAACTTTTTTTTTTTAATTTTATTAAATGAATTTTAATCTCTTTTCTTAAATATTAATTTTAAGGACATTTTCCTAAAATTTTCAATGACGGGATCTAGGAAATTTAGGAGTTCGATTTTCTAGAATTCTTGAGGTGAGAAATCGGTTCTTTGGGAGTCCGACATCGATCTCCAATATATTTTTATTAAAATCTTAATTAAATGTTATTTTACATTTACTTAACTTATTATCATATTTTTTAGGTTATGTTTTTACTTGTGTAATGTTCATATTAAATTCTATTTAATTTCTAATTTAAATTTATCTAAGTTTTAAAAATTCTTTTATAAAACTATTTTTAAGTCATCAAAATATTTTTTTTAAATTACATTCTTGGGATGTTTTTGAACATTTAAAAGTTAATATATTATCTCAAAAAGGTTTTCTAATAATTTGTTTTCTTTAAGACCACGTTTTTTTTCCTAAAAAAATTCCTATGATGGAATCTATAAAATTTGGGTGGCCGATTTTCTAGAATTCTTGAGGTGAAAAATCATATTTTTGAGAGTATGAGATTTGATCCCAACAAAAAAAATGAATTTAATTAATATTTTTTTTACAAAAAAATCATTTATAAAAGTCTATTCAGATTTTGAGAAATTATAATAATTCCTCACATTCTTAAGGTGATGAATTTTTCCTCAATTCTATTATAGCCTAACCCATGAAATTTATCCACTTAATAAGATCTTTCAAATATTGGACTAATGAGGGGTAAAATAAGACATTTGTCTTAAAATCTTTTTTTCTCAAGTGAATTTCTTCCAAAAAAATTTGATTCAAGATTTTAAATTTGGCCACTATTTCTTTAAACTGTTGTGGGGTGCTAACACCTTCCCTCTACACAAATGACTCCCAAACCCAACTCTAGTTTTTCCAGACCATTTTTATTTTTATTTTTTATTAAAAAATTATTTATTTTATTTCGGTGCCCAATCACATCGTAAAAAATGTTGGTGACTACTCCTTTTTATTTTATTTTAAAATTAATTCTTTTTAGAATGTTGGTCGTTTTACGTCGCCTCGGGCACGTGGCGACATTTACTTTGGCTTTGAGCAAAAGTAGCTCGGTTAGCTTCGGACTTTGCTAAGGATGAGGTTGAGGCTGACCCTCTCCATTTGGTGAATGGAGCGTAACATGGCTATTTGGGCATTGAGAAGAAGATAGTTTTGGTCAAAAGCCCAAACGAATCTCCTCGGTCTCGACTTTCGCCAAGGATGAGGCCGAGGTTGAGCCTCCAAATTTGATGAACATGGCATGTTAAATGCATGTCCTGTGGCCTTTTTAACTCGAGAGTTAACCTAATATGACTCGAAAACTCGGAGATATATGCTCTAGATTGGGATTTCACTATAAATACATCATTATAACTATCAAGGAAGTAAGTCCATTCTAATACTCAAACTCTTCACTTGCTATACAGTTACACTTTTTGACTTAAGCATTGAAGGATATATGGTAAGTACCATGCCGGTGTGCAGATATTTACATCTTGTAGTTCATGCTCTTCTCCAAATTACAAATTTACTTTAGTTATCACATGAAAGTCAAGTGTGTTTCTCCTATCTAAATTTTGTCATCAACAATAACAATTGTAAGCTATCTAAAATTTAAACCAAGATGAAATAAGTCTAGAAAGAAGCTCAACCATAGTCTATATTGTGCTAACCTGAATATATATCAACTAGTTAAAATATATATCCTCAACCAATAGGTAAAAGGCTTAAATCCCTCCTCACTCCTACAGATTCTATATTGAGCTCAAAAAGAGGGGGAAATAGAAGAAATTAAAAATGGATCTAGGATAAAGACTAAACACAGATTTCAACCTAGATTGAATGGATATTAAATAGTAGAACATACTCCATTTTTTATTCTTTTTTGGGGAAGAAAGGGAATGTGGAATGATATTTTCTAATTACTATACAAAACGGGAGACTTAGAATTTGAGAAAACAAATAGCAACCCATCAACCTAATAATGATGATATCTTTTGAATGGAGGAACGAATCTCGGACTTTGAAGTTGATAATACTCATTTATATCAATTGAGCTATACTCATATTGGTTAGTAATATTAAATATTATTCATGTTTTCAAAGGCGACTCAAGATATGAGACCTCAAGAAAACTTTGATAGAGAGTCCTGTATATAAAAAATATTATCTAAAATTTATTTTTCTTGCTTGTTGAGATGTAAAATTATGTATTAAATTTTGATAATCTAAGTTCATTAATATATTCTTTTCTATGGATATCCATTTAATCTTTTTTGAGACATAATTGACCTTAAATAAGATTCAATTAATTTTACTTTTGAAAAAAAAAAAATTCAGCAGAAGCAACCGTTACTGGTATGGTTAGTAATATTTTAGAAGCAATATATGCATTTGGAAAAACATTTACTTTTTTTTATATAATTTAATATTTTAATAGGACAATTAATTTCATTTTACAATATTTTTAATTCAGAAAATAAATATAAACCATTAAAGTCAGATAGTGTATCACGTTTTAATGTATTTTCAAGATTAATATAATATATTTTCAAATTATCATCACCTAATGACTTTAAAATTTTCATATCAAATAAAAAGTTAAAAATATTTTCGTATACTTGAAATTGTTCAAATATACTTTTAAGTGAAGAAATTCCTTGATCTATAATATAGTAAAAATAATCAATCCTAAAAGAATCTTTAGATGATCATGTTTCTTCAATGTCAACATTCTCATCAAATTGTTTTTTTTTCCTTTGAATCATTTTTTTTTACGAAATATTGGTTGTATTTCCAGATCAATTTTAATTTCTTCAGCTGAAATCATAGCATCTGTTAATTTATTTTCTCTATATTTTTCTAAAAATGAAACTAAACCTTTCAGATGATCTAAAGAAAATCAATACGCATATCTTTATGTTCTAAGACTTTACTCACAAAATTTACAATAAATAAGATATCATACCATATAGTCATGCCTAACAAAGATTCAAAATTTTCAAATTCATAAGTAGTTAAACAATTAGCTTCATTTTTCACTTTAGGATCTTCACTAGTTTCTCTTAATTTTAATAAAGCGTCCCTTATTTGATGTGCTTGAAATCATATTGCTTTAACACTTTCAATTCAACTTTCTCATCGTATTTTGACGATGGTTTGATAGTCAAGTTGGTTATGTGATCTAATAAAAGTTTTCTCCATTTTGTAGATAAAGCAAATAAAGAATAAATTGCACAACTCCAAAAAAATGTCATAGCTGTATGACATGAGCTAGCCATGTCAAAAAAGTATTAGATTGAGATTACGATGACTACTAGGTGTATAAAATGCTCTATGATTAATTTTCAGTAATCTTTTTTGTATACCTTGTTGTCTTCCTTTCATATTAGATCCATTGTCATATCCTTGTCTTCTTATATTCGATATATCAAGTTTAAGATCCTCAATTGTGTTTATAAGTACATCAAATAAACATTTTCCAGTAATATCTTCAATTTTTAAAAACTCTAGATAATATTCTTCTATTTTTATTGGACTTGTTGAAATATCAACACACCTCAATATAAAAGACATTTATTTTTGATAAATTGCATCAGTTGTACAATCTAATATAATCGAAAAATATTTTGTTTCTTTAATTTTTTTTTAAATAATTATATTTTTGGTATATATACTTACAACAAAAACAATAAACTTTATTGAAATCCTAGTAAACTAGCCAATTTCTATCATGTTTTTCGCCATCAAATAATTTTTTAGTATAATGAATATTAGAAAAATATCTAGAATTTTCATCTTTTGGAAAAATTAAATGACTTTCTCTAATGGGACCTTTCTCTACCAATAAGTGAATTAATTTAGTATCACTATTTTTCCATCTTCCTGGATTATATATATTATTCATAATGCACCATACATGTCTCATTATCATTACTAATATCATCATTGTTTTCTTTTCTTTTTTTTTTTTCCACTTTCCTCTTGGTTCTCTAGTTTTTTTTTCATTCAAGTTTATTTGATTACATGCTTCATTTTCAACCATATAATTATCTAATGTTTTTGTTTCATTTTTTGATTTGTCTATACCTATCATTTTTTCTATTATTTCATTAGTTTTATTACTTTTACATCCAATAACAAATTTATTGAAAGCACCTTTTTGAGATTCAATCAATTTTTCTATTCTTCATTTCTTCTTGAGCTTTTCATATCCAGATTTATATTTTCTAGTAGACATATTGATGGTTTAAGTATGCAAATATAAAAAAAAAAAATCTTAGAAGTTAAGGTATTGAACAATCAATAATATGAAATAATTTTTTTAAAAAAAAAGTAAAAATAAAATTGAATGAAAAAAAACCTGAAACTTTGAAGTAGCTAGATTGAGTTGAGGAAATGATTTCTACTTTCGCAATTGATAATCAAACTTGTACTCGTGAGGCCACACAAAATATCGATGAAAATCTGAGAGTTGGGAGAGATTTAGAGAGAGGGAGAGAATTCAACTTAAAGTAAATCTAATCTACTATATGTAATATATTTACGAGGGAAATATCTTATTTTATATTTTAAATTTAATTTCATTAAAAGGCACTCACTCACTTTTCTATACTAGCTCTCTAGCTTTGCTTGCTTGGCTACATCTCCTATTTATAGACATGAGATTCTTGGACCTCAAGGAATAGGATTTTTCTAGACTTTTCTTAGATATAACTAATTCTAGATAATTCTATGAAATTGTTCTTATCTAAAGGAATTCTAGAATTCCAACCTGAAGAAACCCTAGGATATTTCTAGATCCTTTCTTTGAGATATATATTTACATATTTCAACATGATTCTAGAAAAGTCTATTATACATACTTCAATAGAAGCTTATAGAATAATTAGTGCTGCTTCTATTTCAACACTCCTCCTCAACACTAACTATTTGAGCTCTTTCCATCATCTTGAATTATAGTTGAAACTCTGCATGCTTAGATGCTCTTAGCCTTCTGGCACTATGTCCCAACGTCTATATCTTCTCAATGTGTCCACTTCTTCTCCTTTGGATATTCTGTGACGCTTCTTC
The DNA here is from genome assembly GCF_027475165.1 of Benincasa hispida. Classification (NCBI taxonomy): domain Eukaryota; kingdom Viridiplantae; phylum Streptophyta; class Magnoliopsida; order Cucurbitales; family Cucurbitaceae; genus Benincasa; species Benincasa hispida. The sequence continues at coordinate 79,845,274 of NC_143478.1, read as the reverse complement.
GTATGTCGTTAGTTCTTAAAATATTTCTAATATTGCATTTGCATATCTGGAATTTGGTATTCTTTATCTAGTTGATCTTTGTAATTGTAGTTCTCAATCATGTGCACCACCATGCCAAGAACTTAGTGTCCTTATTTGCTCTTTTTCATCTTCGTCATTTTTTTCCTCCTTCCATTGGAGCCTGTTGCACTTGACTTTCTCTTCTTTTGATCCTTCTTTGAAAGTCTTCTCATCCTCAGGTGTATTTTCTGATTCGGGTGCATGCCATGAAAATGTTTCATCAACTATAACATTTCTTGATGTATAGCATTGCTCACCAATAGAATCAATACACTCTGTCCTTGTGTGCTTTTGCATATCCACGTAGACACTCTCTACTAACATGATATAGATAAAGTCTATTTCTTGTCTCTCCATCAATAGCGTACCACTAACATTGAGATCTTGGTACACCTTGACACCATGAGGTCCAAACACAACAAAGTTGCCTGCTGATGTTAATTAAGGTACTGACACCAAATTATTTTCATTCCAGACACATAAAATACGTTCTCTAGTTCCACTTGATTGGAATTGGAGCAAGGCATTATCAAAGTTTGGCCAATTTGGGCTATTGGCAACTTTGAGTTATTTGCAGTTACAACAACTCGGCATCTTTGTACTCAAATGTGTTTTGCAACTTCCTCTTATCTCCTGTCATGTGGTTAGAGCAACCTGAATCGACAATCCAATCATTTTCATAATTTACCTTTTCTGCATGAAGAGCCAACATTTCGTTCTCCACCACATCAGATGTGGACTGAGGATTGGGATTTATTGTTGCAAAGCATGCCTCTGCATCCCATTCTTATTCCCTAATGCTCTCAGCCTGGGTGGTGACTGCATTGTTTTCTGCTGCCTTTTTCTTTCGACGACAATCTCTAGCATAATGGCCTATCTTTCAACCGTTAGAACATTTACCCTTTTTTCTATGCTCGTGATTTTAATTAGTTTTACTAGCTTCTCCTACTTGAGAGCGTTTTGGGATTTCTTCATCTCCTTTTTATCCTACTTTCTTTTGATATTCTGATTGACCTTTTCTTTGGTCACTAAAGATTGCTTCTTCATTATTGCTCTTTACTGTGACATCCAACAAACCAATGCTTCTTGACTGGAAAGTTGACTAGAAAGTCTATTTTCTAGGTCAATTAGAGAAGGTTAGACTGCCCAACCTTGAATAGCAGTAATAAAGCTTCTATATTCAGGTTTAGGTCCATCAATAATAATTCTCCTCATCCTTGATTCTGAAATAGTGGAAATAGGATCTAATTTAATGATTTCACAACATAGAGTTTTTACCCTGGTGAAGTATTGATTGATAGTCATCTCTCTTTGAGCAACTAACAAGAGCTCATTCTCTAGAACCTGCAATCTTACATCATTTTTCTTCGAGAAAAGTGAGGCAAATGTGTCCCATGCCACTTTTGTTGTCTCCGTTGTATTGATGTGCTCCAACATTTCTTCATCAACCGTAGTTTTGATTGCAAACTTGGCCTTACCTATCTTGATATTTCATTTCTTCAAAGCAGCAACACCCTCAGGTGGACTAATTTCAACTCCCACAACATTCCACAAGTCTTGACCTTAGAGATACGACTTCGTGCATGTGGACCATGTTTTGTAGTTCTGAGTGTTGAGCTTCTTGATTCCTCCAACAACTTGAAGGTCACTCATCATCTTGTATTGATGAATGCATTCCACGAGTAGTTGTCTCCCAGACAACAAGCTTCAGAGTCCTAGACTGTACTCAAACTTCAGAAGCTCCACCATAGCCAGCTATGCTAGCTTAGCTATAATACCACTTGTTGAAGAAATCGGCATGAGAGGAAGAGAAACAATCTCTTTTTGAAGAAAGAAACTTTTAATTTAGATAAGGATGAACACTTAGAAATTATTCTTTCACTCTCAAGACACTCACTCACTTTTCTATACTAACTCTCTAACTTTGCTTGCTTGGCTCACATATGGGGCTACATCTTCAATTTATAGGCATGAGATCCTTGAACCTTAAAGAATAAGATTTTTCTAGACTTTTCTCTGATCTAACTAATTCTAGATATATGAGATTACCCAATCTAAAAGGATTCTAGAATTCTTTGGAGCCTAAAGAAACCCTAGAATACTTGTAGATCTTTTCTTTGAGTTATATATTACATATTTCAAACATAATTCTAGAAAAGTCTATTACACATACTTCAATAGAGCTTTTAGAATAATTAGTGTTACTTCTATTTCAACATATATATATATATAGCAAAATATGAGACCTTTCTAAAATGGAAACCTTAGGCTTGCCTCACTCGCTTATAACTTAAGTCAACCTTGTCTGTTTTGAATACATTTTTATTTATGGCGTTGTTATAAAAACTTTGAAGTTATAATAAAAAATAGGTCATAGCTCATCAACAAAGTTATACGTGTTTGTGTAGGAAGATTAGCTAAAGATGATGTAACTAAAAATGGAGAACATAATGACATGAGAGGAAAATTTTCTAATAATAAGATTCAACATTTGGCAGTCATCATATAGTATATTGTTTTATCTCAGACTTCACATCGTTCTTTAAAATGGAAGGTTGTATAAAAAAAATTCATTCTAATTTATACCGCAATCTGTAGCACATTTCTAGACATTTTTCGAATGAACTTTTGCATATAATAATGGCTTTGAATTTGATGGGTTGAGAGGAAAAAAATCCTTTTGAGTTATTTATAGGCACAAAATCTGAAAAATATAATCTACCAAAATGAAATTTTTTTGAGAAAGAAAAAATGAACTTAAGTAATACCTTGTCATGTTTAAATTCTCTTTTCATATACTTAGCTGTTATCCGAACTTTCAAATTATCTTGGTTACTTCGATTTTTAACTTCCATCAATCTGGTCTATGTATACAAAATTGTAACATAAAATTTATTCATAATGGGAACTTATTCCTTCAAAGTAATGTCAATATTTGAGAAGCCAAAATGAACATACTCAACTAGCATACAAATGTGTTAGCAACAAAAAAACCAGTGGTTCAAATCCCCCTACCTTATTATAGGAAAAAAAAACATTTCAAATCATATACCTAGTATACTAAGCTATCAACTATGACCGAAAAAATTAGATTAAAAAAACCAAAAACAAAAACAAATAAATACAGTGAATAAAACAAACATTTCAAAAGTACTTAGAAAAGCAATCGAAATAAACATCTTGAAATAACAAAAAACTTTAAAAGTACATGAATCAAGAAATGATTTTTTTTAAGGCAAATCATGTCTTTATATTACTCCAAGTGAAATTCAAGATGTGCAATCCTAAAACTTTCAGGAGATCAGATTAGGTAGTAGCTTTTTCTGACAGCTGAGATTTCAAAAACATGCCTTTCATGGTTATATTGCAATGGTTAATTTGACTTCTAGTAGAGGCAGCAACGATTAAGAAGAGAAAATTCAAATTAATCCACGGTTGGCAAAGGTTTACAAACACAACACAGTTTATGGTTTGACAACAGACATCATAAGTAGTTCCACAGAACAAAAAGCATATCTGATTCAACATACATAAAGATTTAGGATAGATGTCTTCATAAAAACAGAATCAAACTCAACAACACCTACCACCAAAGGATGGGGAGGATGGGTTTTCAACTCTCAGAGCTGCAAGATGTCTCTCCAGATGAACTATTTTCATGTTGAAGACGCTTCATCTCCTCGTATGCCCACTCAAGGCCAGGACAGTAATGGAGTGGAGGATTAAATCTGCAGTCATTAATGTCATCCGGCAAGAATGCTCCATTCTCCACAAGGAACTTCACAGCTTCCTTCCTTCTCTCTTTGGCTGCACTGTGCAGAGGTGTCCCTGGGGTTCATTGTCAATATAATGAATGTTTAGGATATCTACAGGGCCTGAACATTTTATATATTCTTACTCTTCCTATTTGATAATAATTAATATGTTTAGGTACTTAGAAATTCTGGTTGTTTATCTACATGTTTAGGGAAATATGAGAGTTTTACGAGACCAGCACCACCATATGCCTACAAGTCTCCCACGGTGCCAGCCTACTTGCTCCTCAAACATGTTATTTAGAGAGAACCCAGCATACCATGGCACCAACACAATAGTTACGGGACATAAACACCAAGGCCGTGGTGCAGGATCAAAAAATGAAGTTATAACCAACAAAATCAGAAAGAAAGAATGAGTGAAATAAGAGGTCGGAAGGTGGAAGGGGGTGGCAATGGAGAATGGAGATTGCTTCCTCGTCCCCGTCCCCATCCCCATCTCCAATTTCATTACTCATCTCTGCGAAATTCCAATTTCGTGGGGATATTCTACATTTAGTTTTTTTAAAAGAAAATTTTCAACAAAATAGTCAACTCTCCACAATGGTAAATTACTTACAAAGAATCCCTATTTAAAGAGAAAAATCTTAAACCTCTTTATAGAAATAAAATAACATTTCATATCAAATTATCTAATTTAATCCATACATAGGGGTTTAAAATGCTTCAAACAATTCAAATTATCCATACATTTGATTCAAACATAACAATCTCCAATGATAATATATATATAGGCAGGGACAAGGACTGGGTTAGGGAAAGGAAATATATTCCCCATCCCCATCCCCATTTAGGCAACAGGAAATTAATTTCCCCCTCACTCCCCATTCCCTTTGATTAAATCAAGGATTTCCATCCCATTCAAGCCAAGTCCCACAGAGAAAAAGAACATTCCTATCACAAATTTGCCAAACTCGTAAAACTAGTTTTTCTTCCCTTCTCCTTTCTTTAGTTAGTTTTGTCGATGAATTTTTACCTGAGTTCTATTTTCAAGGATTATAAATTTTAGCACATGTTAATTCTCCGTATTTATTTTCGAACTTATGCCTGCCTTTTTTTCCTACGGCTTCTAATTTACTGGGATAGGTTACTTGATTCATATTTAATAGTACAAGTTAGCAAAACTGTTTATGAATTGAATTAAGTGAGATCACTCCTCAGGAGATTCTTTTCTAAAATTTCAAATAGCCGATTCGTCAATAACAATAAAATAAGAGACATGTTCAGCAAAATATGAATAAAAATCAATTCCAGCTTTATATTTAGCCAATTCCAAGGTAAATGAATCCACAAGAGATCAAGATACTTACAGCCACAAGCACCTTTGGTTCTAGCATCAATGTTAGCACCACGTTCAAGCAATTCATCCATTACTTCAAGATGTCCACCCTCGGCAGCAAGGTGGAGGGGGGTCAAGCCCTTTGATTTGGGGCCCCATGCTATTGCATTCACATCCATTCCATCATTGAGCAAACGTTTCACCTGATCAAGAAGGGGAGAATAAAACCTTCAAGCCATCATATTTGGAAATGAAAAGTCAAGAATAAATATATAAAACCAACAGCTATCACCTAAGGAATAAACGAGCAAAAGAAACCCATGGTATTTGCAAAGAAAACAAAAGAACAGCTAAGTATCCACCAGGAGACAAATAACCTTTGTTTTTTCCATGTGTTTGGTATTTAGGGAGGGGGAATACAAGTAAAGCCAGTGAACAAAAGTTGAGATACCTTGAAAAAAAAAAAAAGAACATGAAAGACAATATGTATAAAGAGAACACTCTGACTGCTAGAGAAGGAGACGAGGGAGAAGAAATGAGAGAATGAAGTAACATATTTATTCAGTTACCACCCCCTTTCCAGGTTTTTGGGTGGCCTTGGTTCCAATCCATTCTCGTTGCACTATGTTGGAAGAAGTTATTCACCACACACTTTCTGAAACAAATATAAGTTTCACTCAAAAGCAAGGTTCCAGGCAGTTGTATAGAAAAACTACTTAGAAAGGAACATGAGGTTTTCAAGGAGACAAAAGGATTTGGCCCTATTTCAGTGTCTGACTATTCTGAGATATTCTCCTTAATTGTCTAATCCTCAACAGTTAAAGCTCATTCCTATTATCTTCAGGTTGCTCCCTTTTGCCATGGACAATTACTTTTGCTTGGCCTCTTTTTGTGATATTTTATTCTTCTTAATGGAAGTGGTTTTGCATCCAAACATAACAAAATATATACACGCACACAACAAAGCAAAAGATAACACGATGTGCACTCACACAAGTCACAACTCAAAATGTCAAAAAACTACTACCAAACAGTAACACTCCTAGAAAAGAATAGAAGGATAGGAGAGGATTGCATAGTTCGAGGTTAGTAAACATGAGTTTCCTCGTTAAAAATAACCAAGGAGTAAACCCTCCCCTCCTTATCCCTTTTGTTGGGGCAATTGACCCATACTACCCAACCTCCAAATCCAATTAACAAAAAAAGGGAGGGGATGAAATTTATGTGAAAATAAACCTTCCCCTCCTTATCCCTTCCTTGTAGAACAATCTGATCCTCACAAAAGAATGTTAGAATGTTAAACTGAACTAGTATATCAGTCTTTCAAGTTTCAATGTTCTCATGCAATTCTCCTTCCAATAAAATTAATGACAACATAATTGTAAAGGCAATGAAGATGGAAAAACAAACAGCAATTCGATCCAATTCAGAAACCAGCAGGGTAGAAATTATACAAAATTCACCTCTTTAAGGTCACCCTTTCTCGCACCAATGTGGAGTGAAGTCCATCCCCTGTCATCCGTATTGAATACTTCATATCGGAAGGAACGCCTTCTCGAAAGGCTTCGACTAATCTGGCTCCTCTGTTCCTGAGGCATGTCCTCAAATTCCCTTTCAGTCAACTCGAACCAACCTCGCTCAAAATAGTTTGTAAATCGCAAAAAACAAGAAACAGAACTCCCTTCTTTGACAATAAAATCAAAACTTGTTTCTATGGCAAGAAAACCCAGAACCTAGAAAGACACAAGAATTACATGGTTCAAAGGAGTAACAAAGTAAAATTAAAAGGGTCAAGGAGGATTGGAAGGAAAAACTGAAAGCAAAGAGAATTAACGAGAAACAGTAACAGAATGATGAGCCACGCAGTAGGGTGCAAAGGGATTCAATCCAGGGCCAAAGACACGAAGATTGTGAACGATTACGATGAAGGTCATAAAGGGCTTAAAGATTGTAATCATAATTGATACGAAACCCTTATCGATTGAATGATGAAGCAGGAGATAAAATTTGAAGAACCAACAGATGGGATTTCGGATTCCGATTAGACAAATGGTTGAAGAGAAATTTTGGCGGTGATTATAGAAATCCTGCTTTGAATCGGACAGAACTCAAAGGAAACATGACAGAGAAAGAAGAGAAGTAGTCGCCTGGATTCTCCAAACCCTAGAAGGAAAGGGAATTTTTAGAATGCCTGAAAACAATAACAGCGAGATTGAAACGAGGGAGAGAAGGAACAGTAGAATTTGGTTGGACTGCTTGTAAGTTCTACGCACAACGACCCAATTTAAAAGAAATAAAAAGGGCAAATCTAATCAACTACGTCCACATTCGGCTAAAGGATTTTTTTTTTTTTTATTTGATATTATTGGCAGAGATCCAACCTTGGACCTCAAAGTTTATATTAAAGTGCCGGAGCTATTTGATAGCTCAACTCGAGTTGGTTTGAGTAGCTAAAAAAAAATTGGACCCATGCATGTTGCGCTCATAAAAATAGAAAAATCCAACATTTTATCACTCTCATTTTCATCCATTTTCTCATGTATTTTCATTATCCTTCAATTTATTATTTCTCTCTCTCATGTGTCTCCTCTTCTCTCATCTTATCTCTTCTTTTGTTGATGGTTCATCTCTATCATCTTCTCTCTTCTTACTTTATCTACCTCGTATGGATTTTATTTTCTCTTTTTTTTTTTTTCTTTCAATGGTCGTAAAATTTCTTTAGCCCATGGTTTAATTTTTTTTTGAGATGTATGTCCTAGGTTTGGATCTGTATTTTCATGTTTTGATTCCCTCTACTTGCTCGAACCCTTTAGATTGACCACCTAACATTTCAACTCAACACTATATATTTTGTGAACTTGTTTTTTGAACCCAACACATTTGGTTGTCTTATATTATTTTGTGATGTAAAAAGAAGGTAGTTTTACTATATTGACACCTTGTGAACATCATTATGATATGAAAGGTAAATATTTTATGCATACTTCTATTCTGACGTACACAATGCATATTGTATAAACATAAATTGTTAAGTTATTGAGTGCTTCAACATTTTTGTGTAGAACATGATAATTTTTTTTATAATAACGTTCAGTTGGTAAGATTTCTTTTTTTTTTTTTAATTGAGTGCTTCAATTGATTGGGGTTAAAATGTGATTGTTCGATAGAAGAAAAAATATTCATTTTATTTTCGAAGGGCATGAGCACTATTTTTCTCATCATTCTATCTTTCAATTGAAATTTTTACCATATAGAATTTTAGCTCAATTTAAACACATGGAAGACGGGATTTGACACATATTCAATCTTTTACGAAATATTTTACTCTTTAAGGAGACCAAGTCATTAAAACTATATGTTTATATCTAATGTGAATTTAGGTAATTAAAAATATAATTTATTGATTCTAAAGGTTTTACCTATGTTTAGGATCAAGAGCAAAGTTCTATTTTCAGACTTTTTTTTTTCTTAAAATCACTTTTATAGAAACCAAGTTTCATCTAAACATTTTGGTATTAGATTAAATTTTTATATATTAATCTATGTGATCACTCTAGACTAATAATGAGAAAATAAAAACCAACAAAAACAAACAAGCTGAATTGAGCCAAATTTCTTTATTTCACATATTAGGCTTTAGCTACTTTATTTAGGACATTCACATATTTGAATCCCAAACACATATCATATTCATAATGGAGTAATTCAAGTGGAACATTAGTTAGAGAAGATGGCAAATCCCTAACAGACATGGAAGGTTCCTCTACAAAATACTCAAAATATTCAAGGGACTCATAGTAAGAGGAACAAGAGGTCGGGATTGGTGTCCTAATTCTCCCGGAGTCTCGTTGTCTGTAATATACACATTGTTATGAATAAAATAAGAGTTATTTTATCTGACATTTACTCATATCCAATAAACAAAACTTCATAGTTATCGTATGTAAACTTAAGCATGTATATGAGATATACAAGTGGATCATGCCTTAAGTGATAACCTAAATAGATATGTAGTATAAGGATTAAGGTGGGACACCTGATCCTAGTGACACTATGGATACAACCCACTTTGTGGAGGTTTGCAAGTGTTGTGAACTATTACAGATGGTAGATCCTGACCATTCATGTGGAGATATGCAAGTGGAGGCGTCATATACAAAGAGTTTGTATACGACTGGACTACGAGATTGTTGGAATTGGTGTACTAATTCTCCCGGAGTCTCGTTGTTTTGTAAAGATACACATTGTTTAATGAATAAAATAAGTGTTATTTAATTCTAGCATTTACTCATATTCAATAAACAAAGCTTCTTGGTTATCTTATGTGAACTTAAGCATGTATATGTGATAACAAGTGGATCATGCCTTAAGTGATAACCTAAATAGATCTGTAGTATAAGGATTAAAGTGGGATACCTGATCCTAGTGACACTACGGATACGGCCCGCTTTGTAGAGGTTTGCAAGTGTTGTAAACTACTACAGATGGTAGATCCTGACCATTCATGTGGAGACATGCAAGCGGGAGTGTCCCATAAAAAGAGTTTGTATAAGACCTGGACCACAAGATGACTAGACTTTGTATATAACGTCGTTGATACTAGAGACTTGCATCTCACCTAAACGACCATAGGTGACACGACCTCAATCCTAAGTGTTTTGAGAACTCCTGCCTTTTAGAGTGGTACTTTGATTAGTATGGGTGAGAGTGGCCAGATTGCCAACTCAACATACCTACCTTTTTGAGGACTTGTCTGATCTGGGAGTTGGGAACTTAATCCACAAGATGGAATTCACTCATTTCTCGAAGCAGAGATAAGTAGAGAGATTGCTTCCTTTAGGGCTGATTCCGGGGATTGAACATAGTGACCACAGCTTCTCTTTGGAAGAGATGATTCAGTCATAGTAGGACTATGACTTATGTTCATTAGAGGGATCAGTTGTACTTAAAAAGTTAGATGTAACTACAGGGGCATAACGGTTATTGGCCCAACTGTAATTACGAGCGATTTGTGAAGGGTTTTCGCATTGCTGATTAGTTAAGATGGACACATAATATATTTGTGGTAAGAAAAGTTCAACTGTCGGTCTTTAATGGAGTGTCTGGCAGTTAACCGATGGTGGATTTCGTGACTAAAGAGTTTAGTCAGTTATTCACGTACCATTGGAGCTTCGAGCTACAGGTTCATAAGGTCCCCTTGGTAGCTCAATAGATTCAGTTGAGGATTAGTTCTTGGTGTTGATTTGAAATGTTCAAATTGACAAGAGGTATTATGATTATATATGATATGATCGATATGATGTATGAGATACATCTAGTGGAGAATTGATGTAAATGAGATTTACATTAAGTACCATGGAATAGAAAAAGAACTATGGTTTAGATGTTTCATGAGATGAAATATTAAAACTATAGGTTATAAATATAGTATGATAAGTTGGTTATCGATTATATTTATAATAATATTAATTATTGGATAATTAATTCTTTTTCTTTAATAACCAACTGAGTGGGAGGTTATTGGTGGTTCATGGTAACCGTGAGTTAAAAAGAAAATTGTTTTTCTAATTTTAGTAAGATTTTTACAATTTTTTTTTTTTGAGATTTCTCTCGCAAAAAGAAACTCACGAATGCTTGTCAAATAAATACTGATTTACTAAGCAACAGTGTATTTTAGTAAATGATCGTGTAGTGTTTTGTAGGCGACAGACACTGAGCTAAATGATGAGCTAAACGATCACTTAGTTTTTGCTAGACGATCGCTTAGCTTTAGCTAAACGATTGGGCATCGACCTATGTGATAGGTTTATGTCATCTTCCACTTGTCCAATCGTGCACATGATTGTTCTTTCCTCCTTCGTCTACCTCAAACCAAGTCCGAACAGAACCCACCCTTTGGATTCTCACACTGATAATACCAAGGTAACCTTCTTGGTGATGTCATACTCAACTCGACACCGTCGAGGTTCTATGAAGGCCGTTCGTGTTCTTGCTGGGAAGTTCGTGACCGAGGCAATCATTGAGGACGAGTGTGAAGTGTTCGTGCAGAGTTGCAATCGTGTTGTTTGAGCGTTCAAGGTTACTGTGTTCGAGCATTCGTGAGTAAGGAGTGTGGAGACGAGTCTACAAATGGTCGTAGAGTTTCTCCTTGTTCATTTGTAGTTGTTCATGCTATAATTTCTATATTTATTGTATAACTGCATGTTTTTGTACGACTGTAATTTGTAATGTTCATTCATGATTATAATTTGGAATGATCATTTTTCGTTGCTCATGGAAATCTTGAGTTCGTTTTTCTTCAAAGATGATTCGTCTCTATATATAACACCGTTGATATTGGAGACTTACATCTCACCTAAATGACCATAGGTAACATGACCTCAATACTTAGTGTTTTGGGAACTCCTACCTTTGAGGGCAGTTCTTTGATTAGTATGGGTGAGAGTGGCCAGATTGCCAACTCAACATGCCTACCATTTTGGGGACTTGTCTGATTTGGGAGCTGGGAACTCAATTACACAAGATGGAATTCACTCATTCCCCAAAGCAGGAGCAAGTAGATAGATTGCTCCCTTAAGGGCTGATAAGGGCTTGAACATAGTGGCCACAACTTTTCTTTGGAAGAGAGGACTCAATCATAGTAGAACTATGACTTATGTTCATTAGAAGGATCAGTGGTACTTTAGAAGTTAGATGTAACTACAGGGGCATAGGTTATTAGTCGAGCTGTACTTACGAGCGATCTATGAAGTGTTAATGCACTGTTGATTGGTTAAGATGGACACATAATATATCTATAGTAAGGAGAGTTCAGCTCTCGGTCTTTAGTAGAGTGCCTGGTAGTTAACGGATGGTGGATCTCGTGACTAAAGAGTTTAGTCAGTTATTCAGTACCGTTGGAGCTTCAAGCTACAAGTTCATAAGGTCTCCTTGGTAGCTCAATGGATTCAAGTTGAGGGTCAGTTATTGGTGTTGATTTGAAATGTTCTTTGACAAGAAGCAATTCGATTATATATGATATGATCAGTGTGGTGTATAAGATACATCTATAGAGGGTTAATGTAAATGAGTTTTACATTATGTGCCATGGAATAGAAAAAGAGTTATGGTTTATGTATTTCATGAGATGAAATATTAAAACTATAGGTTATAAATGTACTATGGTAAGTTGGTTATCATATGTATTTATAACAGTTTTAATTATTGGATAATTATCTCTTTTTCTCTAATAACCAATTGAGTGGGAGGTTATTGGTGGTTTCATGGTAACCGTGAGATAAAAGAAAAAATGTTTTCCTAAATTTAATAAGACTTGTAAAAGTTGTTTCGAGATTTCCACTCTAAAAAATTACTCACGGTGTCTGTCAAGTAAATTAGATTTGCTAACGACAGCTTGGAGAGACTAAACGATCGTGGAGTGTTTCTATACGATAGACACTCAGTTGGCCGATTAGCTAAACAATCGCATAGCTTTTGTTAAATGATTGGGCATCGTCTATACGATAGAAATTTTCTATCTCCCACTTGCTCAATCGTTTACACGATTGTTCTCCTCCGGTCTCATCTTCTAACCAAGTCCACACAGAACCCACACTTCTGGATTCTCACCGAGAATACCAAGGTATCCATTGTGGTGGTGTCATACTCAACTCGACTAAGTCGAGGTTATTTGGAGGTCGTTCGCTGTGTTCGAGATTGTTGTGGATCATGCAGTGTAGCGATTGTGGTGTACGAGCGTTTGAATGTTGTAGTCTTACGAGTTGTTCGAGCATTCATGATCAAGAGTGTTGAAGATGAGTCTTCAAAGGTATGTTTGTTCTTCCTTTGATCTTAGTAAAGCATGCTGTAATTTTGGTTTTGTGCATAGCTTGTTGTTTCCATTTGTGTACTATAAATTTTAATGTTCATATACGATTGAAATTTAGAACGATCCTTCCGCTGCTCATGAAAATCCTCATGTCCGATTTCTTTCACAAGAATCATCCCCGCTAAGAATATCTCCATCCCTTCACTATCTTTAGTGTTGATATTCTTCTAAAAGAATAAGTAAGATAAGAAGATAAAAGAGCCTATCTTTGAGGAATGAATTGGATTGAAAATTGGTCTAAAATGAGAAGGTGTGCTTCACCTATTTATATGGAAAATTGAAGGAAAATGACAATTAAAAATAAAAATAAATTGTGCACTTGCATTTGACATGTGTGCCAAATGTCACACTCGTGCTTTTCCAGTTGTTCGACACTGTGATTTACGGTCAATCATGGTTAGCCTTAAAGGTAACTTAAGTCCCAATCTACTTTTTTCTCGACACTCTGAAGTTTCGTCGAACCTTAGGCAAGGTTATTTCTGAAGAAAATCTAAACATAGAGATCCAGTGAACGGAAGCGGATCGTTTCAAATCCCATATGGAAAGAACACAACAATTACAGTCTAAACACAAACGATTATGCATATGCTATAAATAATAGCATGCTTCTTATAAAAGAAAAAATAAGGGATAGAGTATGCAAACATTTGAAGAACTTTCCTTCAAGTATCCCTCGATCAATCTCCAATGCATCCAAAGAAGTACTCAAACGCAACGAACAGAACAGGTAACATCACGAACTGATGAATCATCAATCACTATTGAGTCCAACTCGATCCTCGACCCTCGAACCGACCAGAAACACCACCACAAGTGTTACCTTGGTATTCTCGGTGTGAAAATCTAGGAGTTATTGGCTCTATATGATTTTTGATAGAGGGAAGGAGGAGATATACGATCGAGTAAGTGGGAGATGGAATAAGTCTATCGTACAGACTAGATGCTCGATCGTTTAGAGAATAAGCCTATTCTATAGACTTTGCTACTCGATCGAGTAAGCGAGTAACTATCGTATAGTAAACTCGATACTCGATCGTGTAGGCTATGGGACACTATCGTTTAGTAAAACGTTTTTACTCGATAGTCCTTTCTTATGTCAAATGACACAAAATGCATGATCTCCTGATTTTGGAAAATGATTTTTCTTTTATCTCACAGTTATCATAACCTCCAATAACCTTTTACTCAACCGATTATTAAAGAAAAAGAATAATTATCATATAATTAATATATTATAAATAAATATGATAACCAACTTATCATATTATATTTATAATCTATAGTTTTAATATTTCATCATATGAAACATATAAATCATAGTTCTTTTTCTATGTTATGGTATTTAATATAAATCATATGTATATTAATTCCTCCAATTAATGTATCTCATATATCAAATCAATTATATCACATATAATTGATTAATTTAATTATATGATATAATTAAATTTCCTCTTGTTAATTTGAACACTTCAAACTAACCCAAAATCTTATTCTCAACTTGAACCCATTGAGCTACTAAGGGGACCTTATGAACCTGTAACTTGAAGCTCCAATGGTATGTGAATAACTGACTAAAGTCTTTAATCACGAGATTCACCATCCGTTAACTGTTGGTCACTTCACTAAAGACCGACAGTTGCACTCTTTGCACTATAAATATATTTCTGTGTCCATTGGATATAACCAGTCAACAGTGTGATGACCCTTCACAAATCGCTCGTAAGTACAGCTGGGCCAATTTACCGTTTGCCTCTATAGTTACATCTAACTCCTTAAGTACCACCGATTCCTCTAATGAACAATAAGTCATAGTCATACTATGACTGAGTCCTCTCTTCTCAAGAGAGGGTATGACCACTATGTTCAAGACTCGGAATCAGCCCTTAAAGGAGAAATTTATTTATTTACCCCTGCTTCGGGGAATGAGCAAATTCCGTCTTGTGTAGCTAAGTTCCCAGCTCCTCAATCAGACGAATCCCCAAAATGGTAAGCTTGTTGAGTTGGCAATCTGGCCACCTCTCACCCATACAAATCAAAGCACTACCCTCATGAGCAGGAGTTTCTAACTCACTCACGATTAAGGTCATGTCACCTATGGTCATCCAAGTGAAATATAAGTCTCAATTATTAACGGTGTTATATAAAGAGACTAATCATTTCGTGGTACAGTCTTATACATCTTTGTATAGGATACCCCCGCGTGCATGTCTCCACATGAATGGTCTGGATCAAACCATTTGTAGCACTTTACAACACTTGTAACATGTACAAAGCAGGCCGTATCCGTAGTATCACCAGGATAAGGTATCCCTCCTTTATCCTTATACTACAGATCATTTAGGTTATCACTTAAGGCATGATCCACTTATATATCTCCACATATATGCTTAAGTTACATGAAATAACCATGGATCTTACTTTATTGAATTGAGTAAATGCTTATAAAATAACACTTATTTTATAAATAACAATATGTTCACAAAGTGTTTACACTACTAGACTACCAGAAGAATTAGGACACCAATGCCAACAATCTCCCACTCTTTCTAATGCCTCGGGAGACTAATGTGCAATACAAAAACAGGGTGCCACATGTCCCATAGACAAAGTGTCGCATGTCCCGTAGACCCAGACTCTCCAGATGACCTTCGAACACTTTAGCCGTGAGAGCCTTTGTAAAGGATCAACAACGTTGTGCTCCGACGCGATCTTTGTGACTATCACATCACCGTGATGCATAATCTGGTACTTTCGTTTGATATGCTTGCCTCTTTGGTGACTCCGAGGTTCCTTAGAATTTGCCACAGCCCTACTGTTATCATAATAGAGTGTGATCGGCAAAGACATATTTGGAACAACCTCCAAATCGATACGGAACTACCTAAGCCAAACAGCCTCTTTAGCAGCTTCACAAGCGGTTACGTATTTGGCTTCCATAGTAGAGTTCGTGATGCATCCTTGCTTGATGTTTCACCAAACTACAGCCCCTCCATTCAGAGTGAACACTGACCCTGATGTCGATTTTTTAGAATCTTTATCAGTTTGAAAGTCAGAGTCTGTGTATCTTGTAAGGATCAAATCCTTATCTCCATACACGATCATATAGTCCCTCATTCTCCGAAGATACTTGAGGATCATTTTGACAGTCGTCCAGTGATCTAATCCTAGATTGGATTGATATCAACTAACAATCCCTACTACATAACAAATGTCAAGTCTAATACATAACATTGCATACATAAGGCTACCAACAACCAATGCATAGGGAATTCGTCTCGTTTCCTCAACCTCTGAAGATGTCTTAGGACACTATTCCTTAGACAAAACAATTCCATGCCTTTTCCTAAAAGGTAATAAACCCCTCTTGGAATTCTGCATCGAGTACCTGATCAACATCTTGTCAATGTACGATGCCTGAGATAAGGCCAACCTTTTGTTCTTACGATCTCTTATGATCTGGATCCCTAGAACAAACTGCGCCTCTCCCAAATCTTTCATTTGGAATTGGGCGACTAGCCATTTCTTAATGTTAGTTAGAAAACCTACATCATTCCCAATGAGTAGGATATCATCCATACTGAGCTGTTGATGATTTTCTTGTAAACACAAGGCTCATCAACATTCTGATCAAAGCCAAACGATTTGATCGCACTATCAAATCTAATGTTCGAAGATCTAGATGTTTATTTTAGCCCATAAATAGACTTATTAAGCATGCAAACTTTTTGCTCTTGATCTGGAACAATAAACCCTTCTGGTTGAGCCATGTAGATGGTCTCCTCAAGATTACCATTCAAAAAGGTTGTCTTGACGTCCATTTTCCATATCTCATAATCATAAAATGTGGCTATGGACAGGAGAATTCTGATAGACTTCTGTAGGATTGTATCAACAGCAATGGAAGCACAAGGATTATCTAAGCACTCAAATTCACTAATTTTGGCAAATATAAAGCATGCTTCTGTAGGAAAAAATGGGTTTCAAGACATACCTCTTGTAGAACTTCTTCAAAGCTCCTTCTCCAATTGCCATCTTCTTTATATCTTGTTGTAGACCACCTCAAAATCTTCCTTACTATTCTCTTGTTGCTCTAGATTGAGTTGTGGGACTCAAAACAAGCTTGAATCAAGGGATGAAGGAGAAAAGCTAACTGCAGCAACCTTGTTGAAGAACCTTTCTTCAAACCAGTTTTTCTCTAAAAAAAAAAAAACTCTATAGATTGCCTGCCTGATTTTCACTCCAATCTCTTCTTTATATTGCAGATCAACATGCAAAGAGAAGAGTTGCATAAGTTGCGGCTCATGCTTGGAGAAGACAAGGCCAAGACATTGCTTCATATGTGAGCTACTTAGGTGATGGATAATGGAAAAATCCATTTTTCCACTTTGTGTGTTTGTTTTCCAATTTTCCAATTTTATCTAAAAAACAAATTTTGATTTTAAAAATGAAAAATTAATTAATTTCATAAATTAATTATTAAATAAAACTTAATTATTTAATATCAAATATAAATTAGTTTTAACACATATCTCTTTTTATATATTTAAATTATATTTAAATATATAAATTCTCCTATACCGTTTAATTCTAAAATTAAACATAATTATATCTCATATAATTAGTAATTCACTTAATTCTAATTTGAACATTTCAAATTAACTTATCCCGCTATTCTAAAGCTAGTCCGTTACAAGCTAGTAGGGGGAGCTCGCGGACCTACAGATCATGGGCTCCAACGATCCGAGATTAATTGGCTAAACTCATTAGATCAAATTAATCTCCATTCGTTAACTAATGGGTCACTCCATTAAAGCCCATAGTTGCACTTCCCTCACTGTAAATATATTATGTCCACATGATTTAACCATAATCAGCAAGTCGACCCTTCACAGGTTGTTCATAATAACGGCTGGGTCAAATATTTATTTTACCCCCGAGATTACGTCTTATTCCTTAAGTCCCTATTGATCCTCTAATGAACAACTGGTTTGTGATCCAATCACCAAACCAAACTCTCTCCGCCCAGTGAAAAGGTGGGGCCCCTTGTTCAATACCTGGATTCAGTACTTGAGAGAACAACATTTCTTCTATCCCTTAATCGGGTAGGCGTGAATTCCGTCTTGCAACCTATGTTCCCAGCTATCTATCCAGTCTTACCCCTAAAATGGGAGTCTTATTGAGCCGACACTGTTGAGCCAACCCTCAACTATGAAAATCTAAGGCCAATCCCAAATAAACAGGAGTATATAGTTAGCTCAGGATTAAGATCGAGTTACCTAGGTCATCTAGGAGAAATAGTCAGTCTTAAACAGTAAACAACATTATAAAGTAAGAGTGACTTATTTCTTGGTCCTGATCTTATGCAAACTCATTGAATAGGACGCCTCTACTCCTCATGTCATAACATGTACGAATTAGGATCACATCGTATGTAGCACTTTACAACTCTTTGTAACAACTACAGAGTAGGCCGCATCCAATGGTGTTATCAGAATAAGGTACCCAACCTCATTCATGTACCATAGATCTTTTTGACTATTTACTCGAACCCCGATCCACCCTTATGTCTCCACATAAAGTTCAAGTACTCATACAATAGTCATGGGTCTTAGTTTATTGGATTTAGACTTTCATACAATTTATGAGATCAATAACAAGTATATTGATAATAGAAAATGTTTATCATTTTACAAACTGCGAGTTTTTAGGACATAAAACCCAACAACTTCAACATGACAAAAGGTGAGAAAGTTTTCTCATAGTCCACTCCCTCGACCTGGGAATAACCCTTTGCCACATGTCTAGCTTTATACATCTTTCCATCTACACTTCTTTTCCTCTTGTAGATCCCCTTACAACCTATAGGTTTTAACTCATCAGGCTGATCCACAAGTTCCCAGACGGAATTGAAGTACATAGACTCTATTTCCTGATTTATGGCTTTAATCCACTCATCTTTGTCAACATCCTCAATTGCTTGCTTATAAGATAATGGATTCTCAACTCCATCATCAGATATGATGTTTTGGGCTTCAGCTAAACCCATTTAGCATTCCGGTGGGTTCACAACCCTCCCACTACATTGAGGTAGTCTCAACTCTTGAGATGGTTGACTAGATGAACCAACATAAAAAATTCTTGTTGATCTATTAGCCTATTCAACAACTCTTGTTCAACTTTCAGTAGTCTCACTAGAAATCTCATCTAAAACAAGCTTACTTTGTGGTTTATGATCCCTTGTGTGGTCTTCTTCCAAGAAGATAGCATTTGTTGATACAAACACCTTATTCTCACTTGGATCCTAGAAGTATCTATTGGGATTGGTGTCCTAATTCTCTCGGAGTCTCGTTGTTTTGTAAAGATACACATTGTTTAATGAATAAAATAATTGTTATTTAATTCTAGCATTTACTCATATCCAGTCAACAAAGCTCCTTGGTTATCTTATGTGAACTTAAGCATGTATATGTGATATACAAGTTGATCATGCCTTAAGTGATAACCTAAATAGGTCTGTAGTATAAGGATTAAGGTGGGATACCTGATCCTGGTGACACTATAGATACGACCCGCTTTGTAGAGGTTTGCAAGTATTGTAAACTACTATAGATGGTAGATCCTAACCATTCATGTGGAGACGTGCGAGCGGAGGTGTCCTATACAAAGAGTTTGTATAAGACCTGAACCACGAGATAACTAGACTCTGTATATAACGCCATTGATACTAGAGACTTACATCTTACCTAAATGACCATAGGTGACACGACCTCAATCCTGAGTGTTTTGGAAACTCCTACCTTTGAGGGTGGTCCTTTGATTAGTATGGGTGAGAGTGGCCAGATTGCCAACTCAACATGCCTACCTTTTTGGGGACTTGTTTGATCTGGGAGTTGGGAACTCAATTCACAAGATGGAATTCACTCATTTCCCAAAGCAGGGATAAGTAGAGAGATTGCTTCCTTAAGGGCTGATTCCGGGGCTTGAACATAGTGGCCACAACTTCTCTTTGGAAGAGAAGACTCAGTCACAGTAGGAATACTACTTATGTTCATTAGAGAAATTAGTAGTACTTAAGGAGACAGATGTAACTATAGAGTCATAACGGTTATTGGCCCAGCTGTAATTACGAGCGATCTGTGAAGGGTTGTCACATTGTTGATTGGTTAAGATGGGCACATAATATATCTATGGTAAGGAGAGTTCAGCTGTCGGTCTTTAGTGGAGTTCTTAGCAATTAACGGATAGCGGATCCCATGACTAAAGAGTTTAGTCAGTTATTCACGTACCGTTGTTGCTTCGAGCTACAGGTCCATAAGGTCCCCTTAGTAGCTCAATGGATTCAGTTGAGGATCAGTTCTTGGTGTTGATTTGAAATGTTCAAATTGACAAAAGGTATTTTAATTATATAATATAATCAGTATGATGTATGAGATACATCTAGTAGAGGATTGATGTAAATGAGATTTACATTAAGTACCATGGAATAGAAAAAGAACTATGGTTTATATGTTTCATGAGATGAAATATTAAAACTATAGGTTATAAATATAGTATGATAAGTTGGTTATCATTTATATTTATAATAATATTAATTATTGGATAATTAATTATTTTTCTTTACATAACCAATTGAGTGGGTAGTTATTGGATTCATGGTAACCGTGAGAAAAAAGAAAAATGGTTTTCCTAATTTTAGTAAGATTTACAAACTGTTGAAAAGTTTTCATAAAAAAGTTTTTTGAGATTTCTCTCTCACGCAAAATAATCTTATGGAGTCGTCAAGTAAATACAAATTTACTAAACGACATGCTAGGGAGCTAAACGATTGTGCAGTGGCGAGCTAAACGATCGTGCAATATTTACCAAATGATCGCATAGTTTTGCTAGACGATCGCTTGCCAAAATTAAACGGTCGTGTAGTGTCTGTAGGTGACAAACCGAGCTAAACGATGAGCTAAATGATTGCATAGATTTTGCTAGACGATCAGTTAGCTTTAGCTAAACGATTGAGCATCGACCTATACGATAGGTCTCCGCTATCTCCCACTTGCCCAGTCATGTACACGATTGGTGTTTCTTTCTTCGTCTACCTCATACCAAGTTCGAATAGAGCCTACCCTCTAGATTCTCACACCGAGAATACCAAGGTAGCCTTGTTGGTGGTGTCATACTTAACTCGTCACCATTGAGGTTCTGTGGAGGCCATTCGTGCTGTTGCTGAGGAGTTCATGACCGAGGCGATCATTGAGGACGAGCACGAAGTGTTCATGCTGTCTTGTGGTCGTGTAGATCGAGCGTTCGAGGTTGTTGTTGTTCGAGCGGTCGTGCACAAAGGAGCGTGCAAATGCATCTTCAAATGTTCATAGAGTTTCTCTATTAATTGTATAACCGCTTGTTTGAAGTTGACTGTAAATGTAATGTTCATTCATGATTGTGATTTGGAATAATCTTTTTTTCGCTGCTCATGGAAATCTCATATTCTATTTCCTTCAGTATCCACCCCTCATTTCTTTGAGGTAGCCTACAAATAGTCAAACCTTCGAACGAGGTTCCAACTTCTTAGGGTTAGCCACAAGCACGTGGGTCGGATATCCCCAAATCTTGAAGTGGTGTAAACTACCTTTACGGCCTCTCTATAACTCAAAAGGTGTTTTAGAAGAACTTTTCGAGGGAACATTGTTCAAAATATAAACTGCAGTCTTCGCTGCAAATCCCCAAAACGAGTCTAGAAGATGAGCATAAGTCATCATAGACCGAACCATGTCCAACAGGGTCCTGTTTCTCCTTTCTGATACACCATTCTGCTGAGGTGTACCTAAGGCTGAGAGTTGGGACGTGATTCTATATTCTATCATATAGTTCTGGAATTTCTAAGTCCATATACTCTCCACCACGATCAGATCGTAGTGTTTTTATCTTCTAACCTAACAAGTTTTTAACTTTAGCTTTATACTCCTTGAACTTTTCAAGATCGTTAGACTTATGTTGCATTAGGTATAGATATCCATATCTTGAATAATCATCTATGAAAGAGAAGAAATATTCATACCCACCTCATGCTCTAACACTCATCGGACCACAAAGGTCTGAATGTATAAGCTCCAAGGTTTCCTTGGCTCTATAACCTTTTCCAGTAAAAGGTCGTTTGGTCATTTTGCCTTCAAGGCATGATTCACATATTGTAAACCATTTAGAAGTCCACATTTCACCAACTTCTCAATCCTATTGAGGTTGATGTGACCTAAACTTAGATTCCAAAGATGGGCATTTTTCTTAGGAGAAACCCTTGGTCTTTTTGCAGTTGTTGTTGTTTTGAATATTTCAATATTAAGCAAGGCTTTTATGACAATGGCCTTAGTACATACAAGCTCTTTTCCATTGAACCAAAATCAATCTCCATACCATTCTTAAAAATAAACACTTTATTCTCATAAAAGGATATGGTATAACCTTGTTTAATCAAACAAAAAACTGAAATTAAGTTCCTCTTGATATGAGGAACTACATAAACATTATCCAATAACAGATAACGTTTCTTGTTCAAAAATAACTTAAGTCTGCCTACAGTAACAGCTAAAACAACCTCACCAGTACCGACTCGAAGAGTCATCTCTCCATCTTCTAACTTTTTCCAGGAACTAAATCCTTTATGGGAAGAACATACGTAATTAGTAGCACCTGAATCAAGTATCCAGGCAGAATCATCATTCTCTACCAAACACGTCTCCATGACAAATAAATCACATTCATCGTCTTTAGACTTCTTCCTCTTCTGGAGAGTAATGGAATCAGTATCAGAACATATATAAGCTCCAAGTTCCATTTCAGAGAACATTTTTCATCGATGAACTTCATCAGAGTCAACAACATGTGCTTTCTCTTTTAATCCCTTGATATTCAAGAAAGACTGGAGATTATCTTTGGAACCGACACTACTGGTTTCTTTGTCATCAATCCTTTTTTGCTCAAAAAATGAGAACTGGCGTTCAAACAATTCTTGTAACGAGTCCATGATCTGTCGTGCAATGACCATGTTCTCAACCCTTTTGGCCAATGCATCAGGCTACCAAAATGTGAAGTCGGGCCATCGAATTAGCCTTCATCCACACCTCATATGCATTACGAACATTTCGCAGTGCATCAGGGGTCGAGACTTGAGCATCACTCCTCAACTATGACAAAACTCAAGGTCGTTCACCACGAAATACATTTTAATAGACTATTTCCAATGTATGTAATCGATCAAATTAAAAAAGACAACTAATGGAAAATCACACAATGTGCTGAAAAAACAAACATATTGATCTATGTTGGATTTTAGCAAATACTCTTTAAAAATAAATCCAATCTAGTTTAGCAAAATCTAAATGAACCCCGTGTGATATCTAGTTTTGCAATAACGCTTCAGTACTTTAGGACAAAAGCCACCGAAGGGTAGTCAATTTATCCCTCCTCTGAATTGAGACACTTTCAACCAATCATTATACTAGAACAACTTTTGTTTCTATAACGACTAGCCATCATTGATTTGGTAAAGAAATCATTAACTTGTTTAACAATTTCTCATAAGTGTGACCCTTTATTTTAGATCCTAGAGTTCCATCCCAAACAGCCAATCCGAAGGGAAAAAATCTGATTGGGGCAAAAACTAAAGCGACCCTATCCATTTCTAGAGTTTGCCTTTATATTGACCAACCTTACAAACCATCCGAAGAGAGACGCTCCCAGAGCGCCACGAGGCCATGCAAGAAGATGTCACGATGCAAACCAATGAAGGAGACCAGAGGACATGTTAACACACATCCTTCACCTACTAACTATAAATACTCTCTCTGTTCACCTTAATATTGACTCATGCAAACACCATCCGAAGGGGGATACTTCCAGGGCACCACGAGGCCAAGCATGGATCTCACAGTGTAAACAATAAGGGAGAAACGTGAGTGAAATTGACATATCATATATATCTTTTCCTCCCACTGAGTATCTTAAAACCTAGGGTTTAGTTTACTTAGAAATAACATGACTAATTATTTTAACTAAATGACTTTTTAGGTTTGTCCAAAAGTAACTGACTTTTTAGGTTTGTCCAAAATTAACTGACTTTTTAGGTTTGTCCAAAAGTAACTCTTACTTTGGAAAGTCGAACAACTTTTGATCATCATTCATTAAACACTTTAATAAACTCTAATCAATTGTTGCATGCTTGTAGCAAATCTATCTAATTCACCTTTCTAGGTAGGTTCCCAAGTAGGGGTGTTCCGTTTCTAGCCAAAACCTACCTTAGACAAAAGGTCCCTTATAGATAGATTTAGTACAAATTTAATCTTTTGTGGAAATCAATTTAATCCTATTAAATCGATTTAAAACATTAAACTTAGGTTTCTAATCTTACTAGAACCATGAACTTAGGTCTATCTTAGTCAAATTTTAAAACCCTTTTAAAACATGATTTTTCCTAAGTTTGCATGTAACTCTTTCTTATTGCTTTTAATTCTAATTTCCATTATAACTCTTATAAAAGGAAATAACTAAAACCAACCACAATGCGAAGCAACACATTCTCAAGGCATTTATAGCTCTTATAAATAAACCTAAGTGTCATGCTCCATACATTGTTCATTCATTAATACTTTTATATAACCCTTATATAACAAAGTAATGAACCAATACATGCTCTCATATACCCTTATACTATAACACTTATAATATAAAGATGATGCATGCATAAATATAACTCGTATATTATATGATGCATGCGCATGCTTTAATGTAATTTAATCATACAATCTACTATATTATAACACTTATAATATAAAGATGATGCATGAATAAATGCATAATCTAAGGTGGGTTTTAAATTTATATGTCATACATTATGGCATATAAACAAACATACATCTCATGTATATTACAAAAAATGATGGACCGGGATAATATGCCTCAAAATCCAAAAATAAAACTAACTATTACATTGAATCATCGAGTCAACCGGTTCAAACAAGTGATATGGGTCTTGAACCGCCCGGGTGAATCCTTGTTCCACTAATCGTGTAGCTTTTCCTTGTGATCGTCGAGTAACATTGGTAGAGTAACCACGATCGGGTAGCAACGATCGAGTACCTTTGACAATGCGATGAAGCATGAAGGCCACCCAATCGTGTAGCGCACCGAGTTTAAATGCAAGCCTAAACGATCGAGTAGACGACAACTATGAGATGAAGCATGATCGTCTAGATGATCGAGGAGCAAGCGTCGAGTATCACATACCAACTGATCGAGTAGTCAGTGACTATGTGATGAAGCATGCTGGATTACTCGATCATTTAGTGCGCACACTGATGGCAGAAATGCACGTTATTACAGCGCAAAGTTATAAAACAATGATGGATTGCAACGTTAAAAATATATAATATTGTATCCAAAAGCATTAAGTTTACAACATTACGATCGCTTGCGTCCATCACATTAAAATATCTAACTTATGTATTTTATGCAGGAAAATGCGTTGACGCAAGGCAAAATTGCGATCAAAGGAAATTACCGTCCGAGCGTATAAGAGATTGCGACCGCAAAGCTATGCGATCATATGTGTTCGCAAAAATTTGCTTAAGAAAGTGGCCGCATAAAGCCGGCGCATCAAGGTGAAATCTTAATAAATCACGATGGGACAGAAAGCTGATGATGGTCGATTCCAAATTAAGTTGACAAGCTGTTAACGACATATTGTAGCAAGTACGGTCAACTTTTCGGTGACAAATATTCGGCGCATCAGATAGAGAATTAATGGCATCCCATCAGTGCAATCATTTGAGAGAAAAATTTCTTCACCCTGAAGCTCTATAAATACCAAAGGTCACCTTCATTGAAGGAGTTCGTTCAGTTCGCTCAATTCAGAGAGTTCGATTTTTCATTCCAGCTAAGCCACATAGAAGATAGTTAGCCTTTGTTCTTAGTTCCATATACTTAGAAGGCGGAAGCGAGAGAAGGAAAAAGATGCCAAAAGATCGTCCTAGTCAGCTCGAGAGAGTGCCGAGGAGCGTGGAAAATAGAGAGAGAGTCGACTCTTGCGAAAGCAAGAATATCTTTTGAACAGAGTAGAGAAGAACAGTATAAAAGCCTTGGGAAGCAAGAAATTGCTACCAGGCTCTTTATCTTTCTTTCACATTGTCATTCTGTATTTTGATTTCATATATAGAATGGAACTTGCATTTCTACATTTGTTCACTCTCTTTAAAATACGCATGAGTAGCTAAAACTGTCGAATGGGTTGAGAAGTACTTAGTTAACATGACCTAGGATCTTCATTGCATGCGATCATCTTGTCGTATGTTGTGCCCATCACCCTTTAGAACTACTCGAGAGAGAGTCTAAAGAAAGAACCTAAGACTTAAGAGAGCGAGGTTAGAATCTAGACTCGAGAGAGCAAGATTAAATCTGCATAAGCAAAAGATAGAGACTTAGAGATAAGCTCTGTTTTCCAACATGCATCGCATGCACCCTAGAGATAGGTTAAGACTTGTGTATGTGTGTGTCATTCGTCATCGCATAGACAAGAATAGAGGCTTAAACGTAGGTCCTATAGACACCATTGCATACATCGCATACGTTCTAAAACTAGAAGCCATAGCATTTGAATTGAGAGATGACTTGCTGTTGTATGTATGTAGCAAGATCGCATAACATGAACGCAATCTTAGGAAGTGTTAGCTAAATCCCTTCTCAACTCGTTCCCCCGCATACTCATCGCATCTTTCGTATTATTAACTCTTTTCTCAAATCCGTCGCATAGATTTTATACCTTAAACAACACACCAACCAACGCATTGTTTGATTTGTTACTGCAAAGTAATCAAAAAATACCATCGCATACTGTGTCCTTAGCCCCTGTGTTCGACCCTGGGCTTACCAGGCAACTCAGTAGGATTTATACTTGGATCTTGCTGAGAAAACTTGCATGCACAATGCATATTCCATCATCGCATTCTACACCATTATTTCATCGCAATAACAAAACGCATTAAGTTTTTGGCGTCGTTGCCGGGGACTACGGCAATACATTGTGCTAATGGTAATTTTTTATTTTCTTTGCAGCTTTCAATCTCTGGCGAATTACGATCCGGAGATTGAAAGAACATTCCGACGAAGATTACCAACAACAAGAAGACAGAACTCCAAGAATGGCGGAACAACCGAAAAAGAGGGCCACAAACGCAAATAATATAATGGCCAACCCCATCCTCCTGACAAATGACCGCAATAAACCCATTCAAGACTATGCATCGCTAAACCTATATGATTTCTCCTCAGAAATCATAAGGCCAGCTCTGGACAGATTGAGGATTGAAATGAAACCGGTTATGTTGCAGATGATTCAAACGGGGTGATAGTTTGGTGGAAGATGTGGTGAGGATCCGCACGCCCATCTCCGGAGTTTCATTGAAATCTACAACACTTTTGTGTTCCCAAATATCTCCGCTGAGGAGGTTCAACTAATGTTGTTCCCATTTTGCTTATGCGATCAAGCAAGGAAATGGGCTTATTCTCTCGAACCAGGGGAGATAACATCATGGGAACAAGTAGTTGAAAAGTTCGTGAAGAAATACTTCCCTTCAACAGAGAACGCAAGAAGGAGGAAGTTAATTACGAATTTTGAACAGGTGGTGATGAGAAATTAGATGTCAATTTACTTAACAACTAAAATACCATGGACGCAATATGCGATGCATGTTCTTTAGGGTATGCGTTGATAGTCATGCGTCGATGGTCATGCGTTGGAATGAGTATGCGTTAACAAATATATGCGATGACCATGCATTCTGTCACAAGTTTTCTTGCGCTCACGGCAAGTATAACGCGAACGCAAGTTTCTTGGGTGATCTAAGGTCAAACTCAGGGACTTCTAGCAAATGAATGCGGTAATGTGCATGCGACAGTTGAATAAAAGAATGGATGAGAAGGTTTCTAAGCTAACACTACTCCTACTCCTAGCTAACAGACAACGCAATGAGAATATGCATGAGAGGTAGAGACACGACAACTCTTGACATGAAACAAATGAATGGGAAAATAGATAAAATGCGGAGATGTTTTCATTGCAGTACTTAAGAGTGACCACAAGGGCAACCTTAGTCAATGCAAGTCATGCAATCTACACACACTTGAGCCTAAATCTAGGACGTATGCGGTGGGTATGCATAAGTGTCGAGATGACCGCATACAACCACCATATCCTACTTCCTGGACGCATGCAATATCCTTTCCGTAGGGTGCATACGCTGTGTGATAGCAAACAGAGCTTATTCCTAAGTTCCCTATTCTTGCTTATGCATTCCAATCCGCTCTCTTGAGTCTTAGATTTGGATTTTAGACTACTCTTCCAAGTATGCTTAAGTGATGAATTATGCATTCATAAGACAAGGTAATCGCATAAACTTGGTTGACACAAGATTATTCCTATCTCTAGTGAACAATGCATACATTGCTTAATGCGACCAACCACTTACCCTTACGGGCAGTTGGTTGTTGCTGACTTTACTCATAGACAAACATTGCGTTGGCCTATAGACAGGCGTTGCTACAGCTTCACACTAAGCAAATAAGGTTACTCGCACACTCATGCAACACACAACTCTCGATGGTTTGCTACATGCTTCATATCCCTAATCCACATGACTAAGTATGCGATACTCAAGCAATCTCACTAGGTAATGCAATGAAGGTTAAAGATACTAAGTAAAGAAGATGAAGATGGAGTTGAAGGAAATATATAAATGTATTGAACACAAAATGTATTAATTCCTTAATCCCAAAATGTAGTACAATACAATATAAGAACAAGAAGAGAAAAATGAAATGACCGGCTGGAAGCAAAGAATTTCTTCCAGCGGATGTGCGTCAAGGTTGTCGGTGGTGCCATGAATGGGCGGTGGAGCTGACTCTCTCGAGATCTAGCTCCGGTCGAAGGCTCTGGTCGTCACTTGGAATGGATGAAGGAGGTGAAGAACTCTCAAGCGTCTTCTCACGCATTTGTCTGGATCACAAGGATCTACCCTAGGCGAACCTCAGGCGAAAACCTTGGATAACTTGAATTTCAGCTCATTGGCTTCTTTATATAGAGCCTGGATCGCCGATAACATTAATGGACTGCTCTGATTCTGACATTCAGCGCGTTTAGTTCTTTCTGAACCTTTATTACCAACGGCGTGGTAGGTGAAATGTCAACATCATCCTTTGATTTTCTCAAGGTAGATGCGTTGATGCATTTATTCCACCAAACTTGTGTTGACCCCTTTACCATGCATTATCGTGTAGAAGCAATCATGTAGTGACCGCATTCACTTAATACCGCAACTCTACACGATGACCGTAATCGCTCGTCGAGCGCAACTCTCATGCGATGGATGCATGTGGCTGATTATCGCAATATCCATGCATTGATCGAACGCGTTCGCCTTTATGATGGAGATTTTCTCCGCATGCGATTGTCTATGCGGTGGTCCGATTTTTGCGTTTGCGTCCACTTCCTGCGTTAGCTACAAAAATAGCACATTGAACGCATAATAACGCATAATATTGGGTTAGCTGAGATTCTTAATGTTGAACGCCGCAAACTCAATTTCTCGTGAATTCCTAACATAATTGCCGCATATTCTGCTTAACAGCCCTCATAATTCTAAGTAAAAGGCCTAAGATGACATGTATTTCTACATGTCATCAACAGGAAATTGATGAATCACTCAGTGACGCCTGGGCGAGGTTTAAGAGGATGGTAAAAGATTGCCCGCATAACGGCTTACCCGATTACTTATAGATGGAGATTTTCTACCACGAACTGAACCCTGCATCGCAGACGGCTGCCAATGTGGTAGCAGCTGGTGGTCTGCTCGATAAAACTTATGACGAGGCAAAAAATATACTTGATCGCATTTCAAAAAATCATGAGGACTGGAGAGAAAGCGATCAAAGATTGAGGATCAAAGATAATGACACAAATAATGAGGTCATTGCATCCCTACAAACCCAAATAAACGCGATGATGAGTTTGATACAATGCATCACAATCAATAGCACGGGAATGCAAAAAGGGCAGGTTAACGCAATTGCTCAAACGACCATGAGTTGTGTCATCTGTGGAGAAGCACATCCGATTGAAGAATGCCCAAGGAATCCACAGTTAGTATGCTTCATAAAGAATAACCCTTTCTCTGATACGTACAACCCCGAATGGAGAAACCACCCTAAGTTCGTGTGGAAAAATCAACAACACAATTTCCAACCTATGGCGCAAAAAGAAGGGCCACAAGGATTTTTCCCACAAACAAACGATCAAACGCATAATCAAGCCAGCAATTCGCAGGCGCTGCAATCTTAATCCTTGGAGAGTTTGCTGAAATAATATATTGAAAAGAATGAAACAGTGCTTCAGAATCAAGCGACGTCCATCCGCAATCTTGAAATTCAAATGGGACAGATTGCGGGCAAACTCAAAAGTAGACCGCAAGGAGCGTTGCCGAGCTCAACTGAGCTCCCTCGCAACTTTGGGGGTACAGGAAAGGAACAATGCCAAGCAGTCTCCTTACTAAGCGAAAAAACGATAGCGGAAGAAAGGGAAGAGCCCACCAGGACCAACCCGAATGCGGTGACAACCGAGGATCTGTTGACATATAATTCAGAAGAGTTCGAGAAGATGAACCGCACAACTTCAAGCCTCTAGAACACGAGATAGAAGAAGTACAGCTACCACCATTCCCGCAAAGATTGAAAAAGAAACAGAATGATGAAGAAAAGATCGCTGCAGTGGCAGTAACGCAAGGGGTAAATACTATGATCCCACGAAAAATGTGCGACCCAGGAAGCTTCACGATACCATGCTCAATTGGAGGGGTCTAATTGGTCAAGCACTATGCGATCTTGAGGCGAGTATAAACATAATGCCACTATCAATCTTCAAACGATTAAATATGGGCAAACTCACGGCCATGACGGAGACTCTTCTACTTATAGACAGATCTTGATTACATCCCAAGGGAGAGTTGAAAGATGTCACAGTCTCAATTGACAAATTCATCCTACCGGCAAACTTCATCATTTTGGACTATAAAGCGGACGAAGATGCGCCCATCATATTGGGACAACCATTCCTCTTGATTGGTCGCGCTCAAATTGATGTGCACAAAGGGGAAATCGTAATGAATGTCAATGGCGAAAAGCTCCGGATTAAGGCAGTTAAGATCCCAGAAGACCAAGAAAAGAAGAGGAAGTCGCCTTGGACGAAAAAAGCTCAGATTGAAATAAGAAGTCCCTGCGTTACTATGCAATTCAAACTCCTCAGGAACGCAATTCTTTTGGAATATCCTTTTTCCTATCAACGATTCATGAACTTTCGTTACCCTTTTATCTTTGCGTATAAAAAAAAATTGGCGATGTGATCGTGGTGAACGATCGTGGTAAACAATTTTGCTAACTCTGTCATTTATTTAACCCTCTCAATATTTTCTTTGCAACAATCGTGGTGAACAATTGCGGAGGCGCTACATGAAAGACGCAACTACCTTATTCTACCACCACAATCGAAGAGAGTAGTTTGCTGCAAAGAAGGATCGTTCACAACCAATGCGGGCGATAGAGCAAATTTGGGGGTTGTATATTTTCTTGACTTTGTCTATTCCAAATTTTGCACTCTCTTATCGCATTTTAAATTTGAAAATTTTATCATCGCATCCTCTTTAGTCGGCACAATCATTTAACATTGATTAATTTAGTAAGGCACCGCATTATTTCTCTTTGCCAATTATGATTTCAATGATGAAGCGCATGCTTCTATTTTTTTCGTATATACTAGAGTCAACTTAATTTTAGGACAGTCAGCTCATGAAATTTTTCTAGAAGTTAGTAGTCTGCCAGCTTTCTTTCAAACTTACTTTTTACGAAACTTCCTAAGAGCATCGCATGACTTCTTTCAATCTTTCAGCAATGAGGACAGTATTGCGTTTAAATTTGAGGGTGCGGTATTCATTTTAAACTTTGCCATTTTTAGGTTCTAAAAAGAACCAAAATAAAAATCATAACGTTGCGATCGAATCCTACGTTTAGTTGGATGTCCGCATGACACCCGTGGGGCCAAGCCAAAACGAAGGTAGGAATCGTGATCAACGCATAAATAAAATGATCGCAACTCTGCTGCCAAATGGGCATGAGTTTAGACTGAGAAAGAGCGTCTTGCTCATAGTTGGATGTCCGCATGACACACGTGGGGGCAAGCCAAAATGAAGGCTAGGCACTTGGATCAGCGCAAAGTCATAGAAAAAAAAATAAAAAATAAAATAATATATGTCTATAATACACAAAGGATAAAAATCATTTGAAAATACCCCAGTTGAAAAAGTTTTTTTTTATATGAAATAAATCATGCGATGCCCTGGAAACAAGTAAAGTCTTTTTGAAGTTTAAACTTGCAGTCCCTAAATTTTAGAAATATTTTAAGAAGAGACCCGAATAAGAATTAAGGAGATTTTGGTACATAGGGTTTGAATAAGGCAACCTTGAGAAATTTAGGAAAGAAGAAGGCGGGCGACTTTCTAGAGAAAATCTTTAGCTTATGCTTGAGGACAAACATTGTTTAAAATTTGGGGGTGTGATAACGGGCAGAAATGCACGTTATTACAGTGCAAAGTTATAAAACAATGATGGATTGTGGAGGTAAAAATATATAATATTGCGTTCAAAAGCATTCAGTTTACAACATTGTGATCGCACGCGTTCATCGCATTAAAAAAGTTAGCTTATGTATTTTATGCAGGAAAATGCGTTGACGCAAGGCGAAATTGCGATCAAAGGAAATTACCATCCGAGCGCATAAGAGATTGCGATTGCAAAGCTATGCGATCATATGCATTCGCAAAAATCTGCTCAAGAAGGTGAACGCATAAAGCTGGCGCATCAAAGTGAAAGCTTAATAAATCACGATGGGATAGAAAGCTGATGACGGTCGATTTCAAATTAAGTTGAAAAGTCGTTAACGACATACTATATCAAGTACAGTCAACTTTTCGGTGACAAATATTCGGCGCATCAGATAGAGAATTTTTGACATCCCATCAGTGCAATCATTCGAGAGAAAAAGTTCTTCACCCTGAAGCTCTATAAATACCAAAGGTCACCTTTATTGAAGGAGTTCGTTCAGTTCACTCAATTTAGAGAGTTCGGTTTTTCATTCCAACTGAGCCATATAGAAGATAGTTAGCCTTTGTTCTTAGTTCCTTATACTTAGAAGGCTGAAGCGAGAAAAGGGAAAAGACGCTGGAAGATTGTCCTGGTCAGCTCGAGAGAGTACCGGGGAGCGTGGAAAATAGAGAGAGGGCTGACTCTTGCGAGAGCAAGAATATCTTTTGAGTAGAGTAGAGAAGAACAATGTAAAAGCCTTGGGAAGCAAGAAATTGCTACCAGGCTCTTTATCTTTCTTTCACATTGTCATTCTGTATTTTGATTTCATATATAGAATGGAACTTGCATTTCTACATCTGTTCACTCTCTTTAAAATACGCATGATTGGCTAAAACTATTGAATGGGTTGAGAAGTACTTAGCTAACATGACCTAGGATCTTCATTGCATGCGATCATCTTGTCGTATGTTGCGCCTATCACCCTTTAGAGCTACTCGAGAGAGAGTCTAAAGAAATAACCTAAGACTTGAGAGAGCTAGGTTAGAATCTAGACTCGAGAGAGCAAGATTAGATCTGCATAAGCAAGAGATAGAGACTTAGAGATAAGCTCTGTTTGTGAACATGCATCGCATGCACCCCTAGAGATAGGTTATGGTAGTTTGTGGTCGCCTTATGTATGTATGTGTCATTCATCATCGCATAGACAAGAATAGAGGCTTAAACGTAGGTCCTATAAACACCATCATATACATCGCTTGCATTCTAAAATAGAAGCCATAGTATTTGCATTGAGAGATGACTTGTTGTTGTATGTATGTAGCAAGATCGCATAACATGAACGCAATCTTAGGAAGTGTTAGCTAAATCCCTTCTCAACCCGTTCCCCTGCATACTCATCGCATCTTTCGTATTATTAACTCTTTTCTCAAATCCACCGCATAGATTTTATACCTTAAACAACACACCAACCAACGCATTGTTTGATTTGTTACCACAAAGTAATCAAAAACTACCATCGCATACTGTGTCCTTAGTCCCTGTGTTTGACCCTGGGCTTACCAGGAAACTTAGTAGGATTTATACTTGGATCTTGCTAAGAAAACTTGCATGCACAATGCATATTCCATCATCGCATTCTACACCATTATTTCACCGCAATAACAAAACGTACCACACACCTACCATGCAACGAGTATCATATACTCTATGCGATTGTTTACCCCCATCGTTTACCCGATCGAGTAGCCAATGCAAACCAATCGAGTAAATACTTTACTCATTCGTTTAGAATTAACCATATGATCGTTTAGTAAATGCTACACGATCGAGTTAGAACTTTTCTACTCGATTGTTTAGGCAAATCTAAACGATCGTTTAGCCTGGGCTACACGATATAACCAATGTTTGGTCTTCTTCTACCTCGAAGAGAACAACATCTCCATGCTTCTTTGAAACTTCATCACGAACGACTCAAGACTCTTCAAACACTTTGAATAAAGACTCGATAGCAAGTTAATTATGCCCAAAAACGTAGAGGCTCTTACAAATTAACTTTAAAAGTAAAAAAAAGCTTTAAAACAGAGGCTATCATGCTGAAACATCCATCAAACCATCCACTAACAGACTTAACACTTAAATGTATTGTAGAACAAACTTAAACCCACCATGACTGCAAAATAAGTTCAATACAGCTATAGAATTTGGAATATCAAAAGAACCTAACTCTGATACCAATTGAAGGAAATCTAAACATAGAGATTTAGTGAGCGGAAGCGGATCGTTCCAAGTCCCATTGAGAAAGAACACAACAATTACAGTATAAACACAAATGATTATGCATATACTATAAATTACAGCATGCTTCTTATAAAAGAACAAACAAGGGATAGAGTATGCAAATCTTTGAAGAACTTTTCTTCAAATATCCCTCGATCAATCTCCAATGCATCCAAAGAAGTACTCGAATGCAACGAACAAAACAGCCAACAGCACGAACTGATGCATCCTCGATCACTATCGAATCCAACACGATCCTCGACCCTCGAACTGAATAGGAACACCACCACAAGTGTTACCTTGGTATTCTCAGTGTGAGAATCTAGGAGTTGTAGGCTCTATGTGACTTTGGATAGAGGAAAGAAGGAGAAATACGATCGAGTAAGTGGGAGATAGAATAAGTCTATCGTATAGACTAGATGCTCAATCGTTTAGAGAAGAAACCTATCGTATAGACTTTGTTACTTGATCGTTTAGCAATGAGTAAGCGAGTAACTATCGTATAGTAAACTCGGTACTCGATCGTGTAGGCTATGAGACACTATCATTTAGTAAAACATTTTTACTCGATACTCATTTCTTTTGTCAAACAACACAAAATGAATGATCTCCTGATTTTGGAAAACAGTTTTCCTTTTATCTCACAGTTACCATAACCTCCAATAACCTCTCACTCAATCGGTTATTAAAGAAAAAGAATAATTATCATATAATTAATGTATTTTAAATAAATATGATAACCAACTTATCATATTATATTTATAACCTATAATTTTAATATTTCATCATATAAAACATATAAACCATAGTTCTTTTTCTATGATATGGTATTTAATATAAATCATATTTATATTAATTCCTCCAATTAATGTATCTAATACATCAAGTCAATTATATCACATATAATTGAATTAATTTAATTATATCACATATAATTATATTTCCTCTTGTTAATTTGAACACTTCAAACTAACCCAATATCTGATTCTCAACTTGAACCCATTGAGCTACCAAGGGGACCTTATGGACTTGAAGCTTGAAGCTCCAATGGTACCCGAATAATTGACTAAACACTTTAATCACGAGATCCACCATTTAACTATTAGTCACTCCACTAAAGACCGACAGTTGCACTCTTCGCACTACAGATATATTTTTGTGTCCATTGGTTATAACCAATCAACAGTGCGATGACCCTTCACAAATCGCTCATAAGTAGAGCTTGGCCAATTTACCGTTTTGCTCCTGTAATTACATCTAACTCCTTAAGTACCAATAATTCCTCTAATGAACAATAAGTCATAGTCCTACTATGACTAAGTCCTCTCTTCCCAAGAGAGGATGTGGCCATATGTTTAAGGCCTGAAATCAACCCTTAAGGAAGCAATTTATCTACGTACCCCTGCTTCGGGGAATGAGTGAATTCTATCTTGTGTAGCTGAGTTCCCGGCTCCCCAATCAGACGAATCCCCAAAATGGTAGGCTTGTTGAGTTGGCAATTTGGCCACTCTCACCCATACAAATCAAAGGACCACCCTCATAAGTAGGAGTTCCCAACGCACTCAAGATTAAGGTCATGTCATCTATGGTCATTCTAGTGAAATGTAAATCTCAATTATTAACGGCGTTATATAAAGAGACTAATCATTTGTGGTCTGGTCTTATATAAACTCATTGCATAGGATACCCCACTTGCATGTCTCCACATGAATGGTCAGGATCAAATCATTTGTAGCACTTTACAACACTTGTAACATCTACAAAGTGGGTCGTATCTGTAGTGTCACCAGGATAAAGTATCCCTCTTTTACCCTTATACTATTGACCATTTAAGTTACTACTTAAGGCATGATCCACTTATATGTCTCCACATACATGCTTAAGTTACATGAAATAACCACGAATCTTATGTTATTGGATTGAGTAAATGCTTATAAAATAATAGTTATTTTATAAATAACAATATGTTCACAAAGTGTTTACAAACTACGAGACTACCACGAGAATTAGGACACCAATCCCAACACTTTCATCCTCAACAAAACTAAGCTCAGGCAGAACTAAATTTCGTTCAACCATACACATCGTCAATACGTGTATTTTCTCTCACAAGCGATTCTAATTGACTTGTCTATTTTCTAGGCCAAGTCCTATGGCTCAACTTTGCTCATATACGGCTAAAATCATCACAAAGCATCATCACATCTCTCTTCATCATCTTAGTTTCCAACAATATGACCCTCATACTTCTACATCATTTCGGAACTTCACTTGGATGAGTACGAACTCTTCATTAGGTTAAAACAGACTTACAACACTTTATCAAGGGCTTATCGAGCGATTTGAACACTTAACGAGACTTATTGGGGCATAATAACGCTTGTCGGCCTCTACTATCCTACTTTCGAGCTCTAAATGGCCTAATGCTTGCCTACCGAGCTTTATCGTGCTTACTAGGACAACTCGGGCAAATACCATACCAACTAGAAATAATCGAGTCCCACTGTTGGCTCTGAATGCCACCCCAATTATTGAGATGTCATTAACTTTCTTTCTCCTACTCGGACATGCTTATTGAGAACCATCATAAAGGCCCATGGGAAACTTTTCAACTGAGGACTTCCTAGACATCCATCTAATCAGACATATCCAAGCATGAACCCTCCTGTATCCATGTCGAGTTAAAAATACGTACTAGGTGCTAGCTCGGAAATATACCAAAACCCCTGGCCCATGAGCAGCGGCAAGATGTCAACATATCCTTGTTGTCCAACACTACCCACAAAATCTCATTCTCGATGGAAGACGCCCAAGACATATGCCTTGTAATGCTCGCCCACGCCATGACACACGCATGGGCCATTGGATAGCCCACTTAGGCCATGAGTCCCACGGATGGAGGAGAGCTGACACCATGTCTCTCCCTATAGTACATTGTGAGAAAAATCACTTCTGACACCCTTACACATGGAATTAGTGAGGAATCACTTATCAACATAGAGCGCACATTTGAACTTCAATTGACACACAATTTGGCATACTTGCATATCTCATCATTATGCATCTAACTTTAGAGCTACTCATCCAAACTCGTGACGAAACTCTAACTTCCAAAATCATGGCTCGAGGCCCCATCTAGCCTCCACTAAGCTTGTACTGACACCACCAATGATACCAATGTTAGAATTGGTGTCATAAATCTCTCTGGTATTCTCGTAGTTTGTAAATATTGTATAAACAAATTGTTATTAATAAAATAATCATTATTTTATGAGCATACTCTCAATCCAATAAACTAAGATCCTAGGTTATTTTATGTAATTTAAACATGTATGTAGAGATATACAAGTGGATCATGTTTAAATGATAACCTAAATGGTCTATAGTAGATGGATAAGATTGGGTCCTTTATCCTGGTAACACTATGAATACGGTCCGCTTTGTAGATGTTACAAGTGTTGTAAAGTACTACAAATGATATGATCCTGATCATTCATGTGGTGACATGTTAGCAGGGGTATCCTATACAAAGAGTTTTTATAAGATCAGATCACAAAATGAGTAGTCTCATTATATAACGCCATTAATAATAAAGCCTTACATTTCACTAGGATAACCTTGGATGACATAACTTGAATCCTATGTGAGTTGTGAATTCCTACCTATGAAGGTAGTCCTTTGATTTGTATGGATGAGAGTGACCAGATTGCCAACTCAATTTGCCTACCATTTTGGGGATTCGTCTGATTGGGGAGTTGGGAACACAGCTACACAAGACAGAATTCACTTCTTCCCTTATTCCAGGGTAAGTAGATAAATTGTTCCCTTAAGGGCTGATTCTGGGGCTTGAACAATGTGGTCACGCCCTCTCTGGCCGAAGACGAAATTGGTCATAGTTGGACTATGACTTATTGTTCATTAGAGGGATCAGTGGTACTTAAGGAGTTAGATGTAACTATAGGGGCAAAACGGTAATTTTGACCCAGTTGAACTTACGAGCAATTTGTGAAGCGTCATCGCATAGTTGACTGGTTATATCCAATGGACACAGAAATATATCTGTAGTACGAAGAGTGTGCAGTTGTCAGTCTTTAGTGGAGTGACTGTCAGTTAATGGATGTTGGGTAACTTAATTAAAGAGTTTAATTAATTATCCAAGTATCATTGGAGCTTCAATCTACATGTCCATAAGGTCCCCTCTATAGCTCACAAGGATTATTGAGAATTAATTTTGAATTAATTTGAATTTTTCAAATTAATTGAAGGAATCAATTATATAAGATATAATTAATTAACTTAATTATACGTGATATAATTAATATAATGTATTTGATACATTATAATATAAAATTTATTTTGAGAGGAATTAAATATTTGAATATGATTCAAATACTAATTGTATAAATGAGATTCATATAATTAAATTTTAATATAAATATGATTTATATTAAATATCATAAATGGTAGAGAGGAAATTAAATATTTGAATATGAATCAAATATTAATTATATGGATGAGATTCATATAATTGAATTTAATATAAATGTGATTTGTAGTAAATACTATGTATTGTTGAAAGAAAATAGAACTATAGGTTATATTGTATTTGATACAATATATAAAAACTAGAGGTTATGTGTTATATTTGAACATATATATATATATATATTAATTAAATTAAATTATTTTAAATTTTAATTTAATTAAAGGGAGAGAGTTATAATTCCCTCTCCTTAATTCTCTCACCCAATACATGAAAGTAGAGTTCAATGTTTACTTCTTCCACAATTCTATTTTTGACACAGAGAACTCTCTCTCTGGTTCTTCTCCCTGAAAAACACAGAGAAGAAAAGCAAGTTTTCTTCTCTCTCCTCTCTTCCTTTCCTCCCTCTCTCAAATTCAAGCAAAGCCCACAAATTTTGCTTGAATTCTCAATCCCAAGAGAATATAAAAGGTTCTCTAGTGGTAGAGCCCATTTTGGAATTTTGGATTGGAGTTCGAAACGTTCGTGACCGAATCGAGGGACTATGAGAAAAATGTTGGCTTCAAGGGCAATTCCTCTTTCTTCCCTAATTCTTTTGTGTAAAAGCATGCTCTAAATTTAAATCTTATAATGCATAGTTTTGTTCTATTCTGTAAATTTTTTAAATTCTATGAAAAGTAAAATTGGGACCGATCCCCATGTTTCCACACAAGGACCTTCATTGGTTTCCTACAATTGGTATCAGAGCAGACGGTTTTGGTCCCAATTTTCTTTAATTTTTTTAGAATTGTTTTATAGAGTTATGGTGGGTGCATTCTGTAAATTTTTCATGTTGATGAATGTATTTTTTGAATGGTTTGCAATTTTGGACATTTCAAGATTAGGTTTTAGTTTTACAACTTTATGTTGACAAATTTGATTTGTAAGGGCCTGTTGTTTTGGGCATTAAATGCTATAGAGCTGTAATTCTTTAATCTTGAGTCGTTCGTGGTGATGCTGACAACATTCTAGTCGTAGCATCACAACATTAGGGCACAGGTCGCGACGCTCTAAGATAGAGAGGAAGCGCAGTTCAGCGCTGGATCACATGCGGTTCGGTTCGTTTTTTAATCTAGTTCAGGTCTGGTTTTCTTGGTTTGAGTGGTTCAAGGGCGTTGGGAGGCTGGACGGTCTGATTCGAGTGATTCAAGGATGGTTCGGAGGCTAGGCAGTTTGGTTCGTGTGATTCAAGGGCCAGTTCACTTGTTTCGATCCGGTTTAACTATTTTGAATGTAATAGTTAGTTTTTTTATTAATTAAATTAATATAAATGTTCTATTAATTTAATTAATGCTTTAGGAGTCCAATCCTAGTCCATAATTGTTGTTTAAATTATGTATATGATGTATGTTTTAATTATTATTATTATATATATATATATATATAATGTATGTCATATAGTAAAAATCCCACCATAAGTTATGCATTATTCATGCAGTTTTATATTCTAAATTTAGTAATATATATAGTTGCATGATTTAATTATATAGCATGCTCATACATATAATATAAGTGATATACTATATGGTTGTATGCATTAATAACATATTATAAACATTATAATATATAGTATGGATGTATATTTAGATGTATGCTATTAATAATTTCATTACTTTAATATATAAGTATTATGTATGTTTAGTAATGAAATGGAAATTGCATGATGCATGATATTACTTTAGATAATTTTATAAAGTATGCCAATAGATGCAATAAACGGTTTTAATTTATCATTTGTTTTGTAAGAGTTATAATTAAATGAAATTAGAAATTAAAATCAATAATTAGAATTGCATGCAAACTCAGGTAAAATCATTTTTTAAAACAGTTTTAAAATATGATTCACATAAACCTAAGATTGAAAATTTCTAATGAGATTAGAAATTTGATCTTTTAATCAATTTAATAGGATTAAATTGGTTTTAATAAAAGATTAAATTTGTAGCAAATATATCTATAAGGGACCTTTTGTCTAAGGCTAGTTCTGTCTAGGTTGGGATATTTAAGTTGACGGAAACAGAACACCCCTACTTAAAAACTAACATGGAAAGATGGATTAGATAGATTTGCTACAAGCATGCAATTGTTGATTAAGGTTTGTTAAAGTATGTAACGAACATTAATCAAAATTGTTTAACTATCTAAAGTAAGTGTTACTTTTGGACAAACT
Source organism: Benincasa hispida (assembly GCF_027475165.1). NCBI lineage: Eukaryota > Viridiplantae > Streptophyta > Magnoliopsida > Cucurbitales > Cucurbitaceae > Benincasa > Benincasa hispida. The sequence goes on along the minus strand of NC_143478.1, from coordinate 79,803,616 downwards.
TAAACAATCACTTAGTAGAAGTAATTAGCCATATTTTTCCTAAGTTAATTAAACCCTAGGTTATTAAAATAATTAGTGGATGGAAAAAGATGTATATGATATGTCAATTTTCCACTCACATTTCTCCCTTAAAATTCAAACCGTGAGACATATGCTTGGTCTTGAGATGCCTTAAGAGCGTTCTCGTTTAGATGGTGTTTGCATGGGTCAATATCAAGGTGAATGGAGGAGTACTTATCGTAAGTGGGAGAGGGATGTGTGTCAACATGTCCTACGGTCTCTTTCATTAGTTTGCACCATGAGATCTTATTGCACGACCTCAAGGCGCCCAGGGAGCGTCCCCCTTCGGATGATTTATGCATTAGGTCAATATCAGGGCAAATTCCATAAATGGATAAGATCACTTTAGTTTTTGTCTCAATCGGTTTTCCCTTCGGTTGGCTCATTGGGACAGAACTTTAGGATCTAAAATTAATGGTCACACTTGAGAAATAGTTAAACTAGTTAATGATTTCATGTCATGACCAAATCAATGATGACTAATTGTTATAGGAATAAGAGTTATTCTGGTGTAATAATTGGTTAAGAATGTCTCAGTTCAGTGAAGGGATAATTGACTACCCTTCGGTGGCTTTTCTTCTAAATCACTGTAGCATCATTGCAAAATTTAGATGTTATATGGGTTCATTTAGTTTTTGCTATAATTGATTGGATGTTTTAGAATTATGCTAAAATCTAATGTAGATCAATTTGTTTCTTTTCAGCAAAAATGATAAATTATATTTTTCCGCTATTTGCCTCTAGTAATTTGACCATTTTTAATTATTCGACATGGAAAGAATCAATTAAAACATTTTTTGTGGTTAACGACCTCAACATCATCTTGACTGAGAATTGTTCTCAAGTCCCAACTCCTGATGCAACACAAAATGTTTCGTAATGCATACAAGATGTAGATGAAGGCTAATGATAAAGCCCGAGTTTACATTTTGGCAAGCATACCTGATGTCTTAGCCAAAATATTTGAGAGCATGGTCACTGCACATCAGACCATGCAATCAATGCAAAAATTGTTTGAATAAGAGTTTTCACAATTCAAGCAAAGTGGGGTTGATGACGACGAAACTAGTAATGCCAGCTCCCTAAATAAACTCCAGCCCATATTGAATGTCAAAGGACAAATAGAGAAATCAAATGTTGCTAAATCTAGTGAAGTTAATCAATGGGGATTGTCCTCTTATATGAAACGTGGAGTTTATGATATGGGTTGTGGAGCAGATCCCACTACTCTCCATAAAAAAAAGAATGTTGAAGAAAATAAATATGATTTATTTGTCTTGGAGACGTGCTTAGTAGAGAATGATGATTCTTCCTAGATAGTTTATTCAGGAGCTACTAATCATGTATGTTCTTCCTATCAAGGATTTAATTCCTAGAGACAATTAGTAGCTGGAGAGATGACTCTCAAAGTCAGTACTGGTGAGGTCGTTTCAGCTATTTCTGTAGGCAGACTTAAGTTATTTTTTAACAAGAAACGATATATGTTATTAATGACGTATATGTAGTTCCTCATATCAAGAGGAACTTAATTTTTGTTTCTTATTTGATTGAACAAAAGTATTCTTTATCCTTCTTTGAAAATAAATTGTCTATTTTAAGAATGGAATGGAACTAAGCTTTGGTTCAATGGAAAGTAACTTATATGTACTAAATGTTGTTAGTTACAAAAGCCATGCTAAATACTGAAATGTTCAAAACGGCAACAACTGTTAAAAGGCCGAGAGATTCTTCTAAAGAAAATGCTCAGGTTAGGTCACATTAATCTCAATAGGATTGAGAGATTGGTGAAAAGTGAACTTCTAAATGGTTTAGAAGAAAATTCTTTCCCTGTATGTGAGTCATACCTTGAAGGCAAAATGACAGAACGACCTTTTACTAGAAAAGGTCATAGAGCCAAAGAAACCTTGGGGCTTATACATTCAGACCTTTCGATGAATGTAAAAGCAAGAGGAGGGTATGAATATATCATCTCTTTTCATATATGATTTCCAAATATGGGTATCTATATCTAATGCAACATAAGTCTAAAGCACTTGAAAAGTTCAAGGAGTTTAAGACTGAGGTTGAAAACTTGTTAGGTAAAAAGATAAAAACACTACGATCTAATCGTGGTGGAGAGGATATAGACTTAAGATTCTAAAACTATATGATAGAACATGGACTTACATCCCAACTCTCAACCCCTGATATATCTCAACAGAATGGTGTATCGAAAAGGAGAAACAGAACCCTGTTGGACATGGTTCGATCTATGATGAGCTATGCTCAACTTCCTGACTCATTTTGGGGATATACAATAAAGACTGCTGTTATATTTTGAACAACGTTCCCTCAAAGAGTGTTTCTGAAACATCATTTGAGTTATGGAGAGGTCGTAAAGGTAGTTTATGCCACTTCAGAATTTAGGGATGTTTAGCCTATGTGCTAATGAAAAACCCCAAAAAGTTGGAACCTCGTTCATAAGTATGCCTATTTATAGGCTATCCCAAGGAAATGAGAGGTGGGTACTTCTTTGATTCAAGTGAGAATAAAGTATTTGTGTCGACAAACGCTACCTTCTTGGAAGAAGATCACATGAGGGATCATAAGCCATGAAGCAAAATCATTTTAAGTGAAATTTCTAATGAATCTATTGAGACTTCAACAAGGGCTGTTGAAAGGGCTGACATCAACAAGAGTTGTTGACGTGGGTTTGTCTAGTCATATATATCCATCTCAAGAGTTAAGATTACCTCGACATAGTGGGAGGATTATGAACCCACCTATACGCTACATGGGTTTAACAGAAGCCCAAGACATCATAGTTGATGATGGTGTTAAGGATCCATTGTTCTATAAACAAGCAATGGAAGATGTTGACAAGGATGAATGGATTAAAGCCATGAATCAAGAAATGAAGTCTATATACTTTAATTCTGTCTAGAAGCTTGTAGATCAACATAATGGGGCAAAACCTATAAGTTGTAAATGGATCTACGAGAGAAAAAGAGGTGTAAATGGAAAGGTACAAACCTTTAAAGATAGACTTGTGGTAAAAGGTTATACCCAGGTTAAGGGAATAGACTATGAAAAAACGTTCTCACTTATTGTCATGTTAAAGTCTACCAGAATTCTCTTGTCCATAGCCACATATTATGACTATGAAATATGGAAAATGGATGTCAAGACTGCCTTTCTAAATGGTAATCTTGAAGAGACCATCTACATGAATCAACCAGAATGATTCATTAAACAAGATCAAGAGCAAAAGGTTTACAAGCTTAATCGGTCCATTCATGAACTGAAACAAGCATCTCGATCTTGGAATATAAGATTTGATGCAGCGATCAAATATTATGGCTTTGATCAGAATGTTGATGAGCCTTGTGTTTACAAGGAAATCATCAACAGCTTTCCTCATGCTGTATGTGGATGATATCCTACTCATTGGGAATCATGTAGGTTTTCTAACTTATGTAAAGAAATGGCTAGCCGCCTAACTCCAAATTAAAGATTTGGGAGAGGTGCCGTTTGTTCTAGGGATCCAAATTATAAGAGATCGTAAGAACAAAAGGTTAGCCTTGTCTCAAGCATCGTATATTGACAAGATGCTTGTCAGATCTTCGATGCACAATTACAAGAAGGGTTTATTACCTTTCAGGCACGGAATTGTATTGTCTAAGGAGCAGTGTCCTAAGACTCCTCAAGAGGTTGAGGTAATGAGACGAATTCCCTATGCATCGGTTATTGGAAGCCTTATATATGCAATGTTATGTACCAGACCTGACATTTCCTATACAGTAGGGATTGTCAGTCGATATCATTCCAATCTAAGATTAGATCACCAGACAACGACCAAAACAATCCTCAAGTACCTTCGGAGAACGATGGACTATATGCTTGTATATGGAGATAAGGATTTGATCCTTACAAGATACATGGACTCTAACTTTCAGACTGATCTGGATTCTCAAAAATCCATATCAGGGTCAGTGTTTACTCTGAATGGAGGAGCTATAGTTTGGTAAAACATCAAGCAAGGATGCATCATAGACTCCACTATGGAAGCCGAATACGTAGCTACTTGTGAAGCTGCTAAAGAGGTTGTTTGGCTTAAGAAATTCCTTACTGATTTAGAAGTTGTTTCAAATATGTCTTTGCCCATCACACTTTATTGTGATAACAGTGGTGTTGTGGCAAATTTTAAGGAACCTAAGAACATAGAAGAGGCAAACACATTGAGCGAAAATATCACTTGATTCGAGAGATTGTGCATCAAAATGACGTGATTTTCATGAAAATTACTTTGGAGCACAACATTGTTGATCCATTTACAAAGGCTCTCACGGCTAAAGTGTTCAAAGAAAATCTGGAAAGTCTAGGTCTACGGGATATACGGCATATTGTTTATGGCAAGTGGGAGATGTTACTGGGGTATAGTTTATACCCTAGTTTATTGTATTTTGTACTTTATTTGTATTGTACAATAGGTTTCCTAAGCTTTAGGACAAGTGGGAGATTGTTGAGATTGGTCTCCTAAATCTCTCTGGTATCTCGTAGTTTGTAAACATTGTATAAACAAATTGTTATTAATAAAATAATTGTTATTTTATGAGCATACACTCAATCTAATAAATTAAGATCCTAGGTTATTTTATGTAATTTAAACATGTATGTAGAGACTTACAAGTAGATCATGTTTAAATGATAACCTAAACAGTCTACAGTAGATGGATGAGGCTGGGTACCTTATCCTGGTAACATTACGAATACGGCTCGTTTTGTAGATTTTACAAATGTTGTAATAATCTGATCCTTATCATTCATGTGAAGACACGTAAGCAGGGGTATCTTATATAAAGAGTTTGTATAAGATCGGACCACGAAATGATTAGTCTCATTATATAACACCATTAAAAATAGAGACTTACATTTCACTAGGATGATCATAAGTGACATGACATGAATCCCAGAATGAGTTATGAACTCCTACCAAAGAAGGCAGTCCTTTGATTTGTATGGATGAGAGTGGCCAGATTGTCAACTCAATATGCCTACCATTTTGGGGATTCGACTGATTGGGGAGCTGGAAACACAGCTATGTTTCTTTGCTATCCTTTTTTTAGGGTGAAAGACGAAATTCACTTCTTCCCTAATGTCAAGGTAAGTAGTAAATTGCTCCCTTAAGTCTGATTCCGAGCTTGAACAATGTTGCCACACCTTTCTTGGCCCAAGAGGGACTTGGTCATGGTTGGACTATGACTTATTGTTCATTAGAGGGATCAGTGGTACTTAAGGAGTTAGATATAACTACAGGGGAAAAACGATAATTTGACCAACTATACTTACGAGTAATTTGTGAAAGGTCATCGCACTATTGACTAATTATATCCAATGGACACATAAATATATCTGTAATGTGAAAAGTTCAGTTGTTAATCTTTAGTGGAGGGACCGTTAGTTATTGGATGTTGGGTAACTTAATTAAAGAGTTTAATTAATTATCCAAGTATCATTGGAGCTGCAAACTACAGGTCCATAAAGTCCCTTCTATAACTCAACAAAGATTATTGATAATTAATTTTAGATTAATTTGAATTATTCAAATTAATTGAGGGAATTAATTATATATGATATAATTAATTAACTTAATGATAAATTATATGTGATATAATTAATATAATGTATTTGATACATTATAGTATAAAATTTATTTTAAGAGGAATTAAATATTTGAATATGATTCAAATACTAATTGTATGAATGAGATTCATATAATTAAATTCTAATATAAATATTATTTATGTTAAATATCATAAATAGTAGAGAGGAAATTAAATATTTGAATCTGATTCAAAAATTAATTATATGGATGAGATTCATATAATTGAATTTAGTATAAATGTGATTTATATTAAATACCATGTATTGTTGAGAGAAAATAGAACTATAAGTTATGTGTTATATATATATATATATATATAAGTTATTATATATATAATTATTAATTTAATTTAATTAATTTTAATTTTAATTTAATTAAAGGAAGGGAGTTATAACTTCCTCTCAGTACGTGGAAGTGGAGTTCAGTTTTTACTTCTGTTTTTGACACATAGAACTCTCTCTCTGGTTCTTCTCCCTAGAAAACACAGAGAAGAAATGCAAGTTTTCTTCTCCCTCCCCTCTTCCTTTCCTCCCTCTCTCAAATTTAAGCAAAAGCCTAAAGCAAGTTTTTTTCTCCCTCCTCTCTTCCTTTCCGCCCTCTCTCAAATTCAAGAAAAAACCCACAACTTTTGATTTATGTCTCAATCCCAAGAGAATACATAAGGTTCTCTAGTGGTGGAGCCCATTTTGGGATTTTGGATTGGTGTTCGAAACGTCCGTGACCAGATTGAGGGACTATGAGAAGAAGATTGGCTTCAAGGGTAAGTCCTCTTTCCCTAATTATTCTGTTTGTTGCATGCTATAATTTAGATCTAATAATGCATAATTTTGTTATGTTCTGTAAAATTTTTTGATTATGTGAAAAATAAAATTGGGACAGATCCCAACACTTCCGCTGGAAACCTTCACCGGTTCCTTTCAACCAATGTTATCTTCTTAATTATTGCTCACCCTGTAATATTACCCATTTATCTTCGTGTGTTGGATGATGCATATGAAGGACTATGAGGTCCAATGCGAAGTGGGGATCGGTCCAAATTTTTAAATTTCACATAATACAAAATTGTAGAGAAACATATTATGCATATCATTAAAAAAAACAATAATAAATTACAACATGCTTTAAAATAAACAAAAGGGAAAAAGGGTTTGGATTAGTCACACTTACCCTTGAAGCAAATAATTCTTCACGATCTCCTTTTTTCGAACGATCACGAATGAAAAACCAAAATAGCCACCACCACAAGATTTTCCTTTGTATTCTCCTTAGCGTAGAGTGAGAATAACAGAAGTGTGTGGACTTTGTTTATTTTGGGAGAGAGAAAAAGATTTAGAAGAGATGATAATTCTCTGTGTGTTCTTGTTGGGAGATCATGAAAAACAACCCAGAGTTTAGAGACCTTTTCTATGTAAAAAAAAATAGGAAGAAGAAGATTGTAGGAAGTAACCTCCCGATCACAAGTTCTTCTCTAAGAGTATTAAGGGAGGGAAATTGTAACTCCCTCCATTTAATTTAAAATTAAATTTTAAAAATAAATAAAATAATATAAAAATAATTTAATAAATAAATTATATATACATACATACATACATACATACATACATACATACTATATATATATATATGTGTTATATCAAATATAACACATAACCTATAGTTTACATTATATTAAATATAATATAATTTGTAGTTTTAAAACTCTCAATAATTCATGGCATTTAATATAAATCAAATTTATATTAAATTTAATTATATGAATCTCATTCATATAATTAGTATTTGAATCATATTTAAATATATAATTCCTCTCAAAATAAATTTTATATTATAATGTATCAAATACATTATATTAATTATATCACATATAATTAATTTTCTCAATTAATTTGAACAATTCAAATTAATTCAAAATTAATTCTTAATAATCTCTTTTGAGTTATAGAGAGGATCTTATAGACCTATAGATTGAAGCTTCAATGATACTTGGATAATTAATTAAACTTCTTCAATTAAATTAGTTTAATTAAATTATCCAACATCCATTAACTGTCAGTCATTCCACGAAAAATCGACAGCTACACTCTTCGCACTACATATATACTTCTGTGTTCATTGGATATAACCAATCAACGGTCCGATGACCCTTCATAAATTGTTGGTAAGTACAACTGGGCCAAAATTATCGTTTTGCCCCTGTAGTTACATCTAACTCTTTTAAGTACCACTAATCCCTCTAATGAACAATAAGTCATAGTCCAACTATGACCAAATCCCTCTCGAGCCAAGAGATAGTGTGGCACCAAATTGTACAAGCCCCAGAATTGGCCTTTAAGGGAGTAATTTATCTACTTACTTTGACATTAAGGAAGGCAAGAATTCTATCATGTGTAGTTGTGTTCTCAGCTCCCCAATCGGACCAATCCTCAAAATAGTAGGCTTATTGAGTCGGCTATCTGGCCACTCTCACCCATACAAATCAAAAGACCACCTTCATAAGCAGTTCACAACTCACTCAAGATTCAAATCATGTCACTATGGTCATCCTAGTGAAATGAAAGTCTCTATTATTAACGGCATTATATAATGAGACTATTCATTTCGTGGTCCGGTCTTATACAAATCTCTTTGTATAGAACACCCCCGCTCACATTTCTCTACATGAATGATCAGGATCAAATCATCTGTAGCACTTTACAATAATTGTAACATCTATAAAGCAGGTCGTATTCGTAGTGTCACCAAGATAACGTACCCAGCCTTATCCATCTACTACAGACTATTTAGGTTATCATTTAAACATGATTCGCTTGTATGTCTCTACACATATGTTTAAGCTATAGAAGGTAACCTCAGATATTATTTTATTGATTTTGTAGGTTAATGCTACTAAATGTCGAATAAAATTCTTCAGATTTTATTTTTAAAAAAATAAATCATTTGCACATTACAATTACAAACTACATAACCCAAGAAATTTAGGGCATCAACCTCAACAATCTCCCACTTGTCCGATAGCTAGTAGTGTGTACATCATAAAATTCATACTAATATAAAATTATACAAAACAAGAAACTAGGGCATAGTACGCTTCCAGTACAAAATCTCCCACTTGCTCTAGACTAGATGTGGCATGTCCTATAGACTCATACTCTGCAAGTGACCCTCAGACACCTTAGTCGTGAGGGCCTTTGTAAATGGATCAGCAACGTTGTGCGTTGAAGCTATCTGCTTGACGATCACGTCCCCTTGATGCAAAATCTCTCAAATGACATGATACTTCCACTCTATGTGCTTCCCCCATTTGTGGCTCCTAGGCTCTCGAGAATTAGCCACAATACCACCATTATCACAATAAAGGGTTATGGGCTTTGACTATTGAGATTAGTGTCCTAAATCTCTTGTATTCTCATAGTTTGTAAACGTTGTATAAATATATTGTTATTAATAAAATAATTATTATTTTATGAGCATACACTCAATCCAATAAACTAAGATCCTAGGTTATTTTATGTAATTTAAACAAGTATGTAGAGATATACAGATGAATCTTGTTTAAATAATAACCTAAACAATCTGTAATAGATGGATAAGGTTGGGTATCTTATCCTGGTGACACTACGGATACGACTTGCTTTATAGATGTTACAAATGTTGTAAAGTGCTACAATGATCTGATCCTAATAATTCATGTGGAGTCATGTGAGCAAGGTATCCTATACAAAGAGTTTGTATAAAACCAGACCACGAAATGGTTAGTCTCATTATATAACGTCGTTAATACTAGAGACTTACATTTCACCAAGATAACCATAGGTGACATGACCTGAATCCTGCGTGAGTTATGAACTCTTACTCATGTAGGCGGTCCTTTGATTTGTATGGATGAGAGTGGCCAGATTGCCAACTCAATAAGCCTACTATTTTGGGGATTCGTCTGATTGGGTAGCTGAGAACACAGCTACACAAGACGGAATTCACTCCTTTCCTGATGTTGGGGTAAGTAGATAAATTTCTCCCTTAAGAGCTGATTTCGGACTTGAACAATGTGGCCACACCCTCTCTTGGCCCGAGAGGGACTTTGTCATAGTTGAACTATGACTTATTATTCATTAGAGGAATCAGTGTTACTTAAGAAGTTAGATATAACTATAAGGGGAAAACAGTAATTTGGTTCAGCTGTACTTACGAGCAATTTGTGAAGGGTCATCACACTATTGATTGGCTATATCCAATGGACACAGAAATATATTTGTACTGTGAAGAGTGCAGCTGTCGGTCTTTGGTGGAGTGACCGATAGTTAATGGATGTTGGGTAATTTAATTAAAGAGTTTAATTATTTATCCAAGTACCATTGGAGCTTCAATCTACATGTCCATAAGGTTCCCTTTGTAGCTCAACAGGGATTTAATTGAGAATTATTTTTGGATTAATTTGAAGTGTTCAAATTAATTTAGGAAAATTAAGTATATATGATATAATTAATTAAATTAATTATATGTGGTATAATTAATATAATGTATTTAATACATTATAATATAAATAATTCTGAGAGGAATTTGAATATGATTCAAATACTAATTATATGAATGAGTTTCATATAATTAAATTTAATATAAATATGATTTATATTAAATACTATGCATTGTTGAGAGATAATAAAACTATAGGTTATATTGTATTTGATACAATATAAAACTATAAGTTATATGTTGTATTTGATATAACATATAGTGCATATATATATAATAAGGTGGTTATATATATATATATAGGGAAATTCTTATAAATAGAAAAATTCGAAAAATATTTATACTTTATAGCAAAAAGTTCCAAAAGTGCTTGTGCTTTTGGAACTTTTTGCTATAAAATGTAAATATTTTTAAATATTTTTTTATATTTAAAAAGACCCCTATATATAAAAATTAATTTTATATTTAATTTAATTAAAGGGAAGGAGGTACAACTTCCTCCCCCTAATTCTCTTAGGAAAAACGTGCAATGTGTGGATTGGGAGTTCAGTCGTCTTCTTCCTCCAATTGAGGAACTGAAAAACTCTCTCAGTTTATCTCCCAAAACTTGAAAGAGAAGAAAGTTTTTTCTTCTCCCTCTCAATCTCTCCTCCCTCTTCCAAATTTAGTGCAGAGCCCACAACTCCTGCCAATTCTCAACCCTAGAGAATACAGAAGGTTCGTTTGTGGTGGTGTCCTGATCGGAGAAGAGACTGTGATCTAGATCAAGGGAAACATGAAGAAAATGTTCTTCAAGGGTAATTTCTTCTTTCCTATTTCTTCCCTCAAATTCATGTTGTAATTTAGATTTATTAATGCATAATCTTCTTCTTGTTATTTTGTAAATTCTGTGAAAATTAAAATTAGTATTGATCCCCGCTTCTGCACAGAAATCGTCACTGGTTTCCCTTCAATGTATGGAACCACTTCTAGATCAGTTAGGAATTTCCTAAGCCACATAGCTTCTTTAGCAGCTTCATAAGTTGCTACATACTCAACCTCCATAATGGAGTCAGCATTGCACCCCTACTTGGTGTTCCTCTAGACTACAGCCCCTTCGTTAAGAGTGAACACTGATCCTAAAGTAGATTTTCTAGAATCCTTGTCAGTCAGAAAATCAGAGTTCGTGTATCCTGTAAGGATTAAATTTTTAGAACCATACATGAGCATGTAGTTCCTCATTCTCCAAAGATACTTGAGGATGTTCTTAACGATGATCTAATGATTAAATCCTGAATTAGACTGATATCTACTGACTACCCCCATGCATAGCAGATGTCAAGCCTAGTACATAACACCGCATACATCAGGCTACAAACAACCAATGCATAGGGGATTCGTCTCATTTTCTCAACCTCTTGAGGTGTCTTAGGACATTGTTCCTTAAACAAAATAACTCCATGCCTAAAAGGGAGCAAGCCTCTCTTAGAATTCTGCATCAAAAACTTGACAAACATCTTGTCAATGTACAATGCCTGAGACAAAGACGGCGTTTTGTTCGTTCGATCTTTAAAGTTCTAAATGCCCAGAATAAATTTCACCTCTCCCAAATATTTCATTAGGAATTAGGTCACTGACCAATTTTTAATTTCAGTCAGTAGACCTACATCATTCCCAATGAGTAGGATATCGCCTACATACAACACAAGAAAAGCTACTGACTATTAATGATTCTCTTGTAAACACAAGGTTCATCAACATTCTGTTAAAAGTCATAAGATTTGATCATATTATCAAATCTTATATTCTAAGATTGAGAAGCTTATTTTAATCTATAAATGGACCAATTAAGCCTGCAAATCTTTTGCTTTTGACTTTGAATTATGAATCTCTCAGGCTGCTTCATATATATGGTCTCCTCAAGATTGTCATTCAGAAAAGCAGTCTTGATGTCCATTTGCCAAATCTCATAATCATAATATGAGGCAATGGATAGAAGTATCCGATAGACTTCAACATGACAACAAGTGAGAAAGTCTCCTCGTAGTTAACTCCCTCAACTTGTGTATAACCCTTTGCCACAAGTCTAGTCTTGAAGGTTTGCACCTTTCCATCAGCATCCTATTTTCTCTTGAAGATCCATTTGCAACCTATAGGTTTAACCCCATCATATTGATCTACAAGATCTCAAACCGAATTAAAGTACATAGACTCCATATCGAGATTCATGGCTTTGATCCATTCATCTTTGTCAACATCCTCCATTACCTTCGTGTAAAATAATGGATCCTCAACATCTTTGTCAGTTATGATAGTTAGGGGTTTCTGTTAAACCCATATGACGAACAGGCGGGTTTGCAACCCTCTCACTACGCCAAGGTTCCCTTAACGTTTAGGGTGGATTTGATCTACTAGATGAACCATCTTCAACAACTCTTGTTGAGGTGTTGGGCTCTTCAACAACTCTTGTTGAAGGTTCAGTAGTTTCACTGGAAATTTCATTTCACACTATCTTATCGTGGGGCTTATGTTCCCTTATATGGTTCTTTTCTAAAAGGGTAGTGTTTGTCGACACAAATTCTTTATTATCTTTAGGATCGTAGAAGTAACCACCTCTTGTTCCTTTAGGGTAACCTACAAATAGGCACAGTTTTGAATGAGGTTTCAATTTCTTAGGATTTTCCTCAAGCACGTGTATTGGGCAACCTTAGATCCTGAAAATGGCGTAAACTACCTTTACGACCATTCCATAATTCTAAAGGTGTTCCAGTAACACTTTTGAATGGAACACAATTCAAAATGTAAGCTGCAGTATGCACTGTATATCCCCAAAACAAGTCAGGTAAGGAAGTATAACTCATCATAGACCGAACCATGTCCAACAGGGTTCAATTTCTCCTTTCTGATACACCATTTTGTTGAGGTGTACCAGGTGTTGAGAGTTGGGATATAATTCCGTGCTCTATCAAGTATTCTTGGAATTTTAGATCCATATACTCTCCACATCAATCATATCGAAATGTTTTAATTGTTTTGTTTAATGCATTTTCAACTTCAGCCTTATACTCCTTGAACTTTTCAAGGGCTTCAGACTTATGTTGCATTGAATAAACATACACATATCTAGAATAAACATCAGTAAAAGTGATGAAATACTCAAACCCTCCTCTTTCCTTAATATTCATCCGACCACAGAGGTCTGAATGTACAAGTTCTAAGAGTTCTTTGGCCTTGTGACCTTTTTCAATAAAAGATCTTTTAGTCATTTTGCCTTCAAAGCATAACTCATATACAGGTAAAGAATTTTCTTCTAACTCACTTAGAAGTCCATTCTTAACCAATCTCTCAATCCTATTGAGATTTATGTGTCCTAATATTAGGTGCCAAAGATGGGCATTTTCTTTAGGAGAAATTTTATGTCTTTTATTCTGAGTTATCGTAGTTTTAAACAGTTCAGTATTAAGGAGAGCTTTAGTTTCTAATAGTCTTAGTACATCAAAATTATCTTCTAACTTCGCAGAATAAATATTGATACCATTTTTTTGTAAATAAACATTTTATTTAAATTAAACAATAAAGTATAAGTTTGTTCACTTCACAGAAATTAAGTTCCTCTTTAATTCAGGAAATACATATACATCTTCCAATAAAACATAATTTTTCTGTAAAGTAAGCCAAAGTCCTCCCACTGCCGTCGTAGAGACAACGTGTCCAGTTCCTACATGCATCATCATCTCCCCAGCCTCCAGTTGCCGCCAGGAACTAATTCCCTGAAATGAAGGACAAACGTGGTTAGTGGCTCTTAAATCAATTATCCAAGTTGAATCACCATTCTCCACTAAACAAGTCTCCAATACAAGTAAATCATATTTACCTTGCTTGGATTTCTTCTTTTCTGCCAAGTATTTGGGACAATTCTTTTTCCCATATACCTCCTGGTTGCAATGGAAGCATATTTCCTTTGCAGCCTTAGCTTTCTTGCACTTTTGGGCAGTAGCTAGTGGGTTAGCTTTCCCCTTTTCACCTTTTTTCTTCTTCCACTTTTTTAGTGTCGAAAGAGGAAGACACAGACTTAGTTCCAGATGTCGAACCCCTAAAGAACTTTCTGGAGGACGAGGCAACACTTGTCTCACGTTTATGTTCTTTGACCTTTATCAAGGATTGAAAAGTTTGTAGCTCATTGAACAAAGTGGTCAGTTTGTAGTCAATCTTGTTCATAATAGCATTGCTACGGAATTGAAAAAAACTTTCAGGTAAAGTTTCCAAGATGAAGCTAACCTGACTGGCCTCATCAATGACAGACACATTCATCTCGGCCACATTAAAGTGGACCATCATGTTCAGAACGTGTTCTCGAACAGAGGCCCCCTCTTACATACGGGCATTGAAAATGAATTTAAGAGCGTCATGCCTAAGCTAAGAAAACGGTTGTTTGGACATTCCCCATAAGAACTCCATGATGTTATGGGCAGTGAGCATGAGCTCATGCTTCTTAGCCTCAAAAACGCTTGCCAAGATATATGTTCGGACCTTTTCATTTGCTCTTATCCAGCGCTTGTATGCCTCCTGAATGATTCGAGCAGTATTTTGAGCTGGGACTAGAGGACATTCCTCCACCAGGAAAAATCTCAAATCATTGATGATCAAAACTGTATTAATAGTGTTTTTCTAGGTGATGTAATTATCACCAGTTAATTTATCGGCAATGAACATATTTAATGTTGCGGAAATAATTTTGAAAAATTGTTGAAACATACAAGTTTTTATATTAATAATCCATGCATTACTCATTTTGAAAAACCAAACAAATTTAGTAAAATAATTTAATACACTCTATGTGACATCTATTTTGCAATGATGTTTCAGTGAGACAGGGTAAAAGCTACCTTATGGTGATCAGGTACCCCTTCACTGAAATGAGACCATCTCAACCAATATACAGAACAACTCTTTGTCCTTGTAAATATTAGTCACCATTGTTTGGTCCAGAAATTGTTAACTAGCTTAACATTTTCTTGTAAGTGTAACCCCTCATTTTACTAAGTGAATGTTTAAATTTGCCCAAAAGTAACACTTACTTTGGATAGTTAAACAATTTTGATTAATGTTCATTAAACATTTGAATAAACTTTAATCAACAATTGTATGCTTATAGCAAATCTATCTAATTTACCTTCTAGGTCAATTCCCAAGTAGGGGTGTCCCGTTTCCATTAGCTTAAATACCCCAGCCTAGACGAATTGGCCTTAGACAAATGTTCTTTATAGATACGTTTGCTACAATTTTAATATTTTATTAAAATCAATTTAATCCTATTAAAATGATTAAAAAGATTAAACTAATTTCTAATCATATTAAAAATATTGTGAACTAGGTCTATATGAATCATATTTTAAACTATTTAAAAGAATAATTTTAACCTAAGTTTGCGTGCAATTCTTTATTATTGATTTTAATTTCTAATTTCATTTAATTAGAACTGTTATAAAATAAATTAAACAAATTAAAATCATACATTGCATTTGATATCATACTTAGGAAAAATTATAACAATTATAAAGTTACCTAAAGTAATGACATGATTCATGCAATTCCCATTTCATTACTCAATATACATAACATTTATATACTAAAGTAATGAAATAAAAAAAAATAACATTCATACATACATCCAACTATATATCATAGCTCTTATAATATAAATGATGCATGACAATGTTATTATACATGCAAACATATATTATGACATTTATATTATATGATGCATGAGCATGCTATAAAATAAATCATATAACTATATTATAACATTTATAATATTCACAATGCATGATTAATGCATAACCTATGGTAGGATTTTACTATATGACATACATTATGACATATAAAACAATAAAATTAAACCATACATCAAATGCATAATTTAAAGCACAATTTATGGACCGAGATTGGACTCCTAAACCATTAACTAAATTAATATAACATTTATATTAATTTAATTGATTAAAAACTAACTATTACAACAAGAGAACTGCTTGAATCGGACCAAAAAACTCGAACCGAGTCGAAACTGAAGGAACCCTTATTCAAGAGTACCTACGAGCAGAAGCGGATCTTTCCAATTCATTGTGACAGAAATACCGCACATTCAAAACATACTAATATGCATTCATAATGCTAAAGATATCAAGAGATCATACTAGATGAAGATTTCTTCTTCACAACGAGTCTAAAACCCAATCGTCTACCTCGAACAATCACCACTCGGATAAAAGGAAACGGAGAAGACACCACCACTCAGAGCCCTCAGTATTCTTGGAGTGAGAATCCAAAGTGTTGGCTTTGTTCGGATTTGGTAGAGGGAAGGAGGAAGAGAGACCGTACACAATGATCAAGCAAGTGGGAGATGAGGTCGTCTATCGTATAGACAAGATGTTTGATCGTTTAGGTGAAGTATACGATCGTGTAGGAAAATTAAGCGATCGTCTAAACGGTCGTGTAGGAAAAAGGTGAGCGATCGTCCAAAAGGTCACATAGGAAAAACTAAGCGATCGTTTAGTAAATATCAGGAGCTAAACGATAGCTTAAGAAAAGGTAAACGATCGTTTAGTTAATAGCGCGCAACGGTGTAATCGGTAAGCGATCGCTTAGTAATATCGTATATGTAAGCGATCGTGTAGTCACTATCATATAGGCACTGATTTTCTAAACGATGACACTATCTTTTTCACAATGTCCGCGCATTTGTTCTCAACACACCATCAGCTATTTATAATTCACTCATCCGTTATTTAGAACAGAAGAGACGTCGTCCCATTTCCTTTATAACTGTCTAATGAATGTGATCTTATCATATTCATAACATATAAATTAATATCATATATTAATCATAATATTTTCCTCTACTAGATATAAATCATATTTATATCCAATTTCTCCCAAATTAATGTATCTCATACATAAAGTTAATTATATCATATTTAATTAACTCGTTCAATTATATCATATATAATCAAACTCCCTCTTGTCAATTTGAACATTTCAAACTGACCCAAAAACTGATTCTCAATTTGTATCCAAGCTACCAAGGGGACCTTATGGACTTATGGCTCGAGGCTCCAATGATACGTGAATAGCTGACTAAACTCTTTAGTCACGATATCCACCATCCGTTAACTGTCAGGCATTCCACTAAAGACCGACAGTTGAACTCTTCTTGCCATAGATATATTTCTATGTCCATTGGATATATCCAATCATTAGTACGATGACCTTTCACAGATGCTCGTAATTACAGCAGGCCAATTTACTATTTTACCCCTGTAATTACATCTTCCTCCTTAAGTACCATTGATCCTTCTAATGAACAATACAACATAGTTCTACTATGTGTGAATACCTCTCGGGCCATGAGAAGGTACATGGCACCACATCGTTCAAGCCCCGGGATCAGCCCTTAAGAGAGCAATCTATCTACTTACCTCTACTTTGGGGAAGGAGTGAACTCCATCTTATGAAGTTGAGTTCCCAGCTCTCAAATACGACGAATCCCCAAAATGGTAGGTTTGAGTCGGCGTTCTAGCCACTCTCACCCATGAAAATCAAAGGACCGCCCTTAATAACAGGAGTTCCCAACTCACTCAGGATTGAGGTCATGTACCTATGGTCATCCTAGTGAAATGAAGTCTCAGTCATGAACGGTGTTATATGACAAGACGTTAACACTTCGAGGTCAAGTCTTATACAAACTCTTTGTATAGGACGCCCTCACTCGCATGTCCACTACACGAATGATCAGGATCAAACCATCTGTGACAAGTCACAACATTTGTAACAATTCCATAAAGCAGTTCGCATCCGTAGTGTTACTAGGATAAGGTTTCCCTCCTATATTCATATACTACAGACTATTTTTTTTGTCACTTAAGACATGATCCACTTTTATGTCACTACATACATGCTTAAGTTACATAAAGACAACCACGGATAGTAAGTTTATTGGTTTGTGGTAAAATAAAAAACATCTAAATGTGCAAAGTCAAGTAGTGAAGTAAATATCATTTATATTATACATCACAAGTGTTCGTACAAAGTTATTTACAAACTACAGGACACAAGACTTTAGGACACAAACCCCAATAACTGCTCGAACCAAGTGAATCGGACGTGAACCATCTGAACCACGAACCGAACCGGGCGAAAACCGCGTCATTATTTCCATCTCAGAGTGTTGCAAAGTTATGACCTAGCATTGCAATGCTACAGAAAAATTTTCGTCTGCTTCTTCGCAATGTTGCAACACTATTGTACAGCCACCTACTGTACAGTCGCAAACTTCATCATTTCTGCTCTGATTTGGGCCTCATTTTCACCAGAATGTTGCTAGAAAACTCACAAATGACACTAACAACAAATTTCATATTTGATTGCAATAGTTATGCCCAAAACAATGAGCCCTAACAAACTAAATTTGTAAAGAAAAGCAGTAAATTCTACAATCCAATCCAAAAAACATCCACAATTGCAATACCCATTCATTCATACATCATCATGAACAAAAATATAGAATGTAACCCACCATAAACTAAATATTTATTGGGTTGTTTGTCCTAAAACTCATAGTTTGTAAAGTTAAACATTTTCTATTATCAATAAAAAAAAGTTATTCAACAATTATTCGATAAAGTTGTTATTGAATTTGTAAATTGTACTTATAAAGACTAAATCCAATAAACTAAGATCCATGGCTATTATATGAATAATTGAATTTTATGTGGAGATATAAAGATGGATCAAGTTCAAGTAAATAGCCAAAACAGTCTATAGTATACGAATAAGGTTAGGTGTCTTATTCTGGTAACACTATCGGATGCGGCCCACTCTGTAGTTGTTACAATTTTTTGTAAGGTGCTACAAACGAAGTGATCCTGATTCGTTCATATATTGACATGAGGAATGGAGGTGTCCTACGCAATGAGTTTGCGTAAGATCGGACCAAGAAATAAGTGACTCTTACTTTATAACGTTCTTTACTGTTTAAGACTGACTATTTCACTTAGATGACCTAGGTAACTCGATCTTAATCCTGACCTAACTATAAACTCTTATTTATTGGAGATTATCCTTAAATTTGCATAGGTGAGGGTTGGCTTAACAGCGTCGGCTCAATAAGCCTCCCATTTCAGGGGTAAGACTGGGTAGATAGTTGGGGGCATAGGGTGTAAAATGGAATTCATGCCTACCCGATTTAGGGATAGAAGGATGGTTGTTCTCTTAAGTGTTGAATCCAGGTCTTAACACAAGGGGGCCCACCCTTTCATTGGCCCAGGAGGGATCCAATTTAGTGATTGGATCACAAACCAATCGTTCATTAGAGGATCAACGGAACTTAAGGAGCAAGATGTAATTTCGAAGGTAAAACAGCATTTGACCCAGTCGTTATTACGACCAACCTATGAAAGGTCGACTTACTAATTGTGGTTACCGAGCTATAGTGGTATGACCTGGTAGTTAACGAATATTGATTTATTCGATCTAAAGAGTTTTAGCCAATTAATCTCAAATCGTTGGAGCTCATGACCTGTATGTCCATAAGGTCCCTCTACTAGCTCGTAAAACATGAACATTTTGAATTAGTAAATTGGGTGAATTTGAAATGATTTCAATTTGAAGTGTTTAAATTGAATTTCAATTTGAAATGTTCAAATTGAATTTAGGGTTTGATTTTGAATTGTTCAAGTTCGAAATTAGGGTTTGAATAATTATATTTGATATTATTAAAACGTTTAATTTATCGAAATTAAACAAAATTGGAGAGTTTATAATACTTAAATATTGATTTAAATATTAATAACATGAATAGGATTCATGTTTAAAATTAGGTATATGATTAATTTAATATTTTATATTAAATTATTATTTAATTAATTAAAATCAAATTAATTTTCAATTTTAAAATTCAAATTTAGAAATTGAATTTTGGATTTTATTTCATTTCAAAATTATATAAAAGAAATTATTTTAAAAAGAACAAAATTGAGAAAGTGGATTTATCCACAATTTTGATTGTCTTGGTATCTTCATCTCCAAACAAACACCTAGCCCACTTTCTTCATCAGAGTGAGGTGGCCTTAGCTTAAATCTTTTAAATGTTTGCATGGTCAATGATGACAAAAACTCTCAATTTTTGTTGAAGGGTGATGACTGCTGGATTTTGAGAAAATGTTACAGAAACTTCATCTCTACCTCAAACCCACACCATCTTCCCTTCACATTTCACTTAAATCTTGAGTTTCACCACTCAATTTCAAGGTTGAGAATAGTAGAGAAGATATCTTGGTAGTTCACTATAGATTTGGAGTTGAGAATTCATGAAAGAGCAGCTTGAATTAGAGGAATTCTTCAAAAGTATGTTTTTCATGAAACACTCTTCTAAAATTATGTTTACATGTTTTTAGAACTCAAATTAAATGTGATTAGAGTGCTTATTGATTCTGATTACTTCCGTTGCATACTTCTACATCCTATCAATTTTAATTCTGGAAAATTAAGAAAGGGACCAAGAACACCACTCTAATACCAATTGAAGGATTGTGAGGTCCAATGCGTTAGTGGGGATCGATCCCAATTTTCAAATTTCACAAAATACAATATTGCAGAGAAAAACATTATGCATATCATTAAAAAAAATTACAAAATGCTTCAAAGTAAACAGAAGGAAAGAAAGGTTTGGATTAGTCACACTTACACTTGAAGCCAATAATTCTTCACCATCTCCTCTTTTCGAACGATCACGAATGAAAAACCAAACTGGCCACCACCACAAGTTTTTCCTCTATATTCTCCTTAGGGTAAGGTGAGAATAATAGGAGTATGTGGGCTCTATTTATTTTGAGAGAGGGGGAAAGATTTAGAAGAGAGGATAATTATCTGTGTGTTCTTGCTGGGAGATCAAGAAGAACAACCCAGAGTTCATAGACCTTCTCTGCGTAAAAAACCAGGAAGAAGACGATTGTAAGAAGTAACTTCTCACTCAACGTTCTTTTCTGAGAGTATTAAGGGGAGAGGAGTTGTAACTCCCTCACTTTAATTAAAATTTAAACTAAAAATAATAATTTAATAAATAAATAATATATAATAACTAACTTATTTTATATATATAAATATATGTTATATCAAATATAACACATAGCTTATAATTTATATTATATCAAATATAATACAATCTATAGTTTTAGAACTCTCAATAATTCATGACATTTAATTTGAATTAAATTCATATTAAATTTGATTATATGAATCTCATCCATATAATTAGTATTTGAATCATATTCAAATATTTAATTTCTCTCAAAATAAACTTTATATTATAATTTATCAAATGCATTATATTAATTATATCACATATAATTAATTTAAATTAATTATATCACATATTATTAATTTCCTCAATTAATTTGAAAAATTCAAATTAATCCAAAATTAATTATCAATAATCAATGTTGAGCTACAGAAGGGACCTTATAGATCTATAGATTGAAGCTCCAATGGTACTTGGATAATGAATTAAACTCTTTCAATTAAATTATCCAACAGACAATAACTGTCGGTCATCACTAAAGATCAACAGCTACACTCTTAGCGCTACAGATATATTTCTGTGTCCATTGGATATAACCAATCAACAATGCGATAACCCTTCACAAATTGCTCGTTAGTACAGTTGGGCCAAATTACCGTTTTGCCCCTGTAGTTACATCTAACTCTTTAAGTACCACTGATCCCTCTAATGAACAATAAGTCAAAGTCCAATATGACTAAGTCCCTCTGGGGTCAAGAGAAGGTGTGACATCACATTGTTCAAGCCCGGAATCAGTCCTTAAAGGAGCAATTTATCTACTTACCCCGACATTAGGGAATGAGTGAATTCTATCTCGTGTAACTGTATTCTCAACTTTTCAATCAGACGAGTCCCCAAAATGGTAGGCTTATTGAGTCGGCGATCTGGCCACTCTCACCCATACAAATCAAAGGATCGCCTACATAGGCAGGAGTTCACAACTCATTCAAGATTCAGGTCATGTCACCTATGGTCATCCTGGTGAAATGTAATCTCTATTATTAACAGTGTTATATAATGAGACTATTCATTTCGTGGTCCAGTCTTATACAAACCCCTTTATATAGAACACCCTAACTCACATGTTTCTACCTAAATGATTAGGATCAAATCTTTGTAGCACTTTACAACAATTGTAACATCTGCAAAGCGGGTTGTATTCATAGTGTCACCAGAATAAGGTACCCAACCTTATCCATCTATTATAGACTATTTAGGTTATCACTTAAACATGATCCACTTGTATGTCTCTACATATATGTTTAAGCTATAGAAGATAACCTCAGATATTAGTTTATTGATTTTGTGGGTTAATGCTACTAAATGTTGAATAAAATTCCTCAAATTTTATTTTTAAAAAAACCGTTTGTATATTACAATTACAAACTACAGGACTCACGAGATTTAGCGCATCAACCTCAACAACATTCTCCTCGATTGCATGACAACACTTCTCTTGGCACTCTATCTTTGCCTGACGTGACCACTCGCATGTCACCACTATACTGTCTGCACTGGTGAGGTCACAATCTACTTCCTTCAAGTATGATTGTGATACTAGGAAGTAAATTGTGACACTAGGTGTGCTAGAATGTCACAATAAGGGCTGGTGCACTAAGCTAGGCCTAGGTCTGCCTCGACCTCGATGGTTAAGGTCAATCAAGGCCATTAGATTGAAAACACGCCCCCCACACTCCCCTACTAGTTGGATTATTGCCATGTGTTCATCAATCCATGTCCTCTTCTTTTGACCAATCCTTGCCCGACATGTGTCATGGCATGTGTCATACATGTCTTAACTACATGCACGACACACTCCTAGCCCAAAACATGGCTTTCAATTTCTTCCTCTTCCAAATTTTATCCCTTTTTATGTCAATTGATTAGCACAATAAAAGTCATATCTTAGAGATCTAGGCTCAAAATAATAAAATGTAGATAAGAATTTGCAATATATTTCTCCAAATAATTGAAGGTATTAGAATTCCCCATAGCGGAAGTAATTGGATGCAACAATCTCTAAATTTATTTTGCAGAACATACAAAATATAGAATAATGGAAACCATTAACAAACATTATTAATTCAAGCATGCTACTACAATGAAAATGGAGAAGAGGGATTAAGAAATTACTCACCTTTGAAGACCAATTTTTCATGTTCTTCTCCAATTCGAGTCTTATTATCCCGATCTCATGAAATCGGCATCTACGTACTCAACAAACAGGAATAGAGACCACCAAGGGGTCTTCCCCATTATTCTCAGGGATGAGAATCGTGCAGAGTTTTGAGCATGCACTCAATCTTGATGTGAGGGGAAAAAAATAGATTTTTTTAGAGAAAAAAAATCCTTCTCTGTAAAAATCACAGAGAAAAGAAGAACCAGAGGAGAGAGATGGAGTTTTTTTTTTTTTTCTAATTTGTTACGTGAGTTTTTGGGAGAGAATAAGGGGTGGAGGAGTTATAACTCCCTTCCCTTTATTTTTAATAAATTCAAATTCAAAATTTGAATTTTTTTTTTAATAAATACATATATTAACTAACTTAATATATATAAATATTAAACTATATGCTATATCACATATAACATATAACCTATAGTTCATATTATATCACATTTAATCCAATCTATAATTTTTATATAAATCACATTCAAATAACGACCCCTCTTATCAAACTATATAAATTTAATATGAATCATATTCATATTAATTTTAACATATAGTTTTTATTTGAATCATATTCAAATATTTATTTCTCTCATAAATTTAATATGAATTATATTCACATTAAATTTTAATATTAATATTTGAATCATATTCAAACATTTATTTCTCTCATAAAACTATATAAATTTAATATGAATCATGTTCACACTAAATTTTAACATATAGTTTTTATATGAATCATATTTATATAATTAATATTTGAATCATATTTAAACATTTATTTCTCTCATAAAAATGTATCAACGTACATTATATTATACAATGTATCAGTGTACATTATTTAACTGTATCATATACAATTAATTCTCTTTAATTTATTTGAAAAATTCAAATCACATTAAATTAATTTGATTCCCATTAGTCTTCATTGGGCTAACGAGGGGAGCTTATGGACCTATAGATCGAAGATCCAATAATACAAGATTAATTTATTAAACTCTTTTAATCAAATTAATCAACATTCATTAACTGCCGGTCACTCCACTAAAGACCGAGAGTTGAACTCTTCGCACTATAGATATATTTATGTGTCTATTGGATATAACTAATCAACAGTGCGTTGACCCTTCACAAACTGCTCATAAATACAGCTGGGTCTAATTACCGTTTTACCCCTATAGTTACATCTAACTCCTTAAGTGTTGGAGTTGATGCCCTAAAGTCTTGTGTCCTGTAGTTTGTAAACAACTTGTACGAATGCTATGATATTTATTTCACATCTTATTTTTTGTTCAATTGCATGTTTTATTTACTTTACCACAAACCAATAAACTTAAAATCCCTGGTTATCTGTATGTAACTTAAGCATGTTTGTGGTGACATACAAGTAGATCATGTCTTGAGTGATAACCAAAATGGTCTGTAGTATATGGATATAGGAGGGAAACCTTATCCTAATAATGCTACGGATGTGGCCCGCTTTGTGGAATGGTCACAAGTGTTGTGACTTGTCACAGATAGTCTGATCCTGATCATTCGTGTTGGGGACATGCGAGCAGGGGCGTCCTATACAAAGAGTTTGTATAAGATCTGACCACGAAGTGTTAACGTCTCGTTATATAACACCGTTCATAATAGAGAGTTCATTTTACTAGGATGACCATAGGTAACATGACCTCAATTCTGAGTGAGTTAAGAACTCCTGCCATTGAGGGCGGTCCTTTGATTTGTATGGGTGCAAGTGGCCAGATCGCCGATTCAAATCTACCATTTTGGGGATTCGTCTGATTTGGGAGTTCGAAACTCAGCTACACAAGATGGAATTCACTCCTTCCCTGAGGCAGGGGCAAGTAGATAGATAACTCCCTTAAAGGCTGATTCCAGGGCTTGAACGATGTGGCACCACACACCTTCTTTTGGCCCGAGAGATGTTCACACATAGTTGGACTATGTTGTATTGTTCATTAGAGGAATCAGTGGTACTTAAGGAGTGAGATGTAACTATAGGGACAAAACGATAATTTGGCCCAGCTGTACTTACGAGCATCTGTGAAGGGTCATCGTACTCATGATTGGTTATATTCGATAAACACAGAAATATATTTATGGTAAGAAGAGTTCAGTTGTTGGTCTTTAGTGGAATGCTTGACAATTAACGGATGGTGGATCTCATGGCTAAAGAGTTTAGTCAGCTATTCACGGACCGTTGGAGCTTCGAGCCACAGGTCTATTAGGTCCCTTGGTTAGCTTGGATACAGTCGAGAATCAGTATTTGGGTTAATTTTAAATGTTCAAATTGACAAGATGAAGTTCGATTATATATGATATAATTGGACTGGTTAATTATATATGATATAATTGGTTAAATGTATGAGATACATTATTTCGGAGGAAATTAGATATAAATTTGATTTATATCAAGTAGAGGAGAAATTACTATAGTAGATATGTGATATCAAACTATAGGGTAAGAATATAATATGATTATATTTATTAATTATTTAATTGGTTAATTATATGATAATTGACCTAAATTTTCTCTCGGACGTGCGATAGTGGGAGCAGCCGCTTCGGTTATGGTAACCAAAGAATAAAATGAAAATTAAATTCATTTTTCAAAGGTTCGAAAAATTTGACATCGATGTGGAAACGTAAATGATCGCATAAGTCGAGAGCCTATATGATAGTCGCTCAGCGCCTGAACGATCGCATACCTTGCACCTAAACGATCGCTTAGCTTTTCTAAACGATCGCATAGTGTACCATGTTTTCTAAACGATCGTCCACCTTTTACTAAACAATCGCTTAGTAAAACCTACACGTCGTGTAGCTTCTTCTAAATGATAAACACTTAGCTATACGATAGCTTCCTTTTCCCTCCTACTTGCTTATCATCTACACAACTAATTCATTCTCCAACCTCTACCGAACTCACCAAAGACCACACTTTGGATTCTCACTCCAAGAATACCAAGGGCTCCTTTTTTGTGGTGTCGTCCTCACTGCGTTCACTTGTTCGTGATAGTTCGTGTTGCTGTCATTCGTGTAGTTGTTCATGCTACTGCAGCCGACGCATTTGTTGGGCAATAGAGATCGCGTAGAGGTCTTCTGCTGCGTTGAGTTCCAAAGCTTGAAAAGGGTCTTCAACTGGTATGAGAGCTCTTTCCCTTATACTTTAGTGTTCAAAGCATGCCTTTAATTACTGTAATTTTGCATAACTGTATGTTAGAATGTATATGTTGTATTTCGGTCACAGTGAAATCGAAAAGATCCGAACGTGCTACAGGATGCTCTTTGTTAAGAGATCCTTCGATTGGTATCAGAGCCAGGTTCTGATATTCCAATTTCATTGTTGCAATGAATTACATATACGTTCTTGGTGGGTGCATTTCTACTCTGTTTAATCGTTAAATTATTATAGATGTGTGAATTAATAGATGTTTTCGTGGATGTTAACCTCGGTTTGATTTAATTCTTTTACATTTGTGGTTGTTTGTAGAGGCCCCTGTGTTTTTGGGCATTGATAATCGTTATCGAGTCTGTAATTCAAAGTCTGTTTGAGTTTTGAGTCATTCGTGAAGAAGATCGGAGCAAGCGTTGTAGTTCTTTGAGGAATGAGACGATCAAGGGTTGATCGTGTCATGTAGACGATGGGATGCTCACGTATCGTTTAATGTGCACACACACTAGATGATCGCTTATGTCAGCTAGCTTAATCACTTAGTAATGCAAGATAAATCGTTTACATGTCGTCGCGTTAAGCGATCGCCCAGACGATCAGGCTTCGCATCCTCATTGTCGTCTACGCGATCGTTTAGGTTATACGTCTATCGTCTAGTGTGCGTTAGGCGATCATCTACCTTCAGTGTTTACTACACAATGGAGTCCTCCTGGCGGTTCAAGACCCGGTTCGCCTGTGAACTGGTTTGCTCAATGAAAAATGTAATAGATAAGGTTATTTCATTTCGATTTTTGCAAAGGCTCATCCCGGTCCATTAATCCTTTATTTATTACATGCGATGTATGTTTATAATATGTACATATATTAATTATGTAAGGTTATGCAATGATCATGCATCATCTCTTTATTGTAATTGTTATAATTTAGAGAAGCAGGATTTAATTATGTAAATGCATGCTCATGCATCATATAATATAAGAGTTATATTTATGCATGCATAAAAAGCATTGACATGCATCATCTTCATATTATAATTTTTATAGTATAAAGGTGAATGATAGCATGTTTGCTTGGTTATTATGCTTTATATAAAAGTTATGTATAATAATGATCGAACATTGCATGAAGTATGACACATAAGTTACTTTATAATTTTTATAAACACCTTGTTGTACGCAATGGGTTTTTAGTTGTTTCTTTTTAAAAGTTAAAGAGAAATTAGAACTAAAAGAAATAAGAAAGACATGCATACTCACTTAGGTTTAATTCATTATTTTAAAGTGTTTAAAACTTGGATCACATAGACCTAAGATCACGGTTCTAATATGATTAGCAACCCTAAGGCTTTAATCTTTTAATCAGTTTAATAGGATTAAATTGGCTAATAAAAGATTAAAGTGTAGCAAATCTATCTATAAGGGACTTTTTGTCTAAGGCGAGTTCTGTCTAGGCTGGGTGACGGAAACGTAACATCCCTACTGAGAACTTACCTGGAAAGTTGAATTAGATAGATTTGATGCATGCATGCAAGTTAAGAACAGTCCATTAAAGTGTTTAAATATGACTACTTGAACTTGTTCATATTTCATAGACAGACGTTGTTTATAGCAGAGTTTAAAAAGACGACTTAGACTAAAATTAGTAGTCGGATTGTCTAGGTTAATGAACCTCTAGGTAGAACATTCAGTGGGAGGTTCTTGGGGCATAAGATGCTTCACCTAAACTTTTCACGTTTCTCCTAAATCGTCCACACCGTGAGATCTAACCCTCGACCTCACGGCACCTTTGGCGTGTCCCCCCAGCAGATGGTGTTTGGATAGGTCAATATCAAAATGGATGGAGAGAGTGTTCATAGTAAGTGGGAGCGGGAAGTGCGACAGCATATCCCTCGGTCTCCCTCGTTAGGTTGAATAAAGTTACTGTGCATCGCCTCGAGACACCCTGGGGGAGTGTCCCCCTAAATGATGGCAGTTTTGCGCGTTTCTTTATTTGATCTCCTGTAAGAGGATAAGGTAACTTAGTCTCTTGTCCTAATCTACTCTTTCCCTATGGTGGGCTCATTAGGGTAGGATTCTGGCACCAAAAGCGAGGGGTCACACTTACATGGAATTGTTAAAGGTTAACAGTTCTGAACCGAAAAATGGTGGTTGTTAGGTTCAGTTCCAAGAGTTGGTTTTGCTTAATGGTTGAGAATATTTCATCCCAAAAGAGGCAACTGATCACCCTGCCGGTGACGTTTGCCCTGCCTCATTGGGGCATCATTGCAAAATAAAAGTCTTTAACTTAGGGTATTTGAAACTATTTTGAAAAACTGATTGGTTTAAAAGTGGTTTAGCAAAATCTAATAAAGTTTTGTTCGTATTTTTAGCAACAAATCTTTTTCAAAATGGCAACAACCACGTTGGCTTTGTTGAGCATCGAAAAACTAAATGACGATAATTTCGCAACATGAAAACACATGATCACAACGATCCTAATCATCGAGGATCTCATGTTCGATTTCACAGAGGCATATCCTTCTATTCCAGCTCCAAATGCCACTCGAAATGTTTGGGAGGCATACGAGTGATGGACAAGGGCGAATGAGAAGGCCTGAGTCTACATCTTGGCAAGTATTTCTGAAGTCTTGGCCAAGAAACATAAGCCTATGGTCTCAGCACGTGAGATCATGGAGTCCCTGTGGGGGATGTTTGGACAACCGTCTGAACAACTTAAACATGAGGCCCTTAAATATATATTCAACTCCAAAATGGAAGAAGGAACCTCTGTTTGTGAACATGTGCTTAACATAATGGTCCACTTTAATGTGGTGGAGTTGAATGGGTCTACCATCGATGAGGGCAGCCAGGTTAGCATAATCCTACATTCATTACCGGAGAGCTTCCTGCACTTTGTTGGTAATGTGATTCTTAACAAAGTAAAATATAATCTTACAACTCTCCACAACGAGTTGCAGACCTACCAATCTTTACTGAAAAGTAAGGAGAAGAAGAAGGGTGAGGGAAATGTTGCTTCATCCTCCAGGACATTCCATAGAGATTCGACCTCGGGAACGAAGTTTGCACCTTCTACTTCTAACTCTGCAAAAGGGAAGAAGAAGAATGGTGATAAGGGAAAAGGGAAGGCGCATGCTAACCCACCGCTTATCGCCCCAAGGAAGCGTCCACCGGTTGAAAAGGGAAAGTGTTTCCACTGGAACTAAGATGGACACTGGAAGAGGAGCTGTCCTCGGTATCTGAAAGAGAAGAAAGCAGCCAAGGTCAATAAAGGTAAATATGATTTACTAGTTCTTGAAACTTGTTTAGTGGAGAATGATGATTCAGCCTGGATAATTGATTTGGGCACCACTAACCACGTTTGTTCTTCTTTTTAGGGGATTAGATCTTGGCGACAGCTGGAGGCTGGTGAGATGACGATGCGAGTAGGCACCGGGCACGTCATCTTAGTTGTGGCAGTGGGAGGGCTCCAGTTAGCTTTATAGAATAGATTTCTTGTTTTAAATAATGTATATATTGTTCCCAAACTAAAAGGAACCTTATTTCTGTAAAGTGTTTATTGCAATGTAAATATATTGTCTCTTTTAATGTGGATAAAGCATTTATTCATAAAGATGGTGTTTTTATTTGTACTGCAAATCTAGAATCTAATTTATATGTGGTAAGGCCATTAGCCATTAATTCCCTCCATAATACTGAATTGTTTAGAACTGTCGTAACTTAATCAAAACGTCGACGTATTTCTCCAAAAGAAAATGCCCAACTTTGGCATCTTCGTTTAAGGCACATCAATCTTAATAGGATTGAGAGATTGATGAAGAATGGACTTCTAAGTGAGTTAGAAGAAAATTCTTTACCAGTGTGCGAGTCTTGCCTTGAAGGTAAGATGACTAAACGACCTTTTACTGAAAAAGGTTATAGAGCCAAAGAGCCTCTTAAGTTAGTACATTCTGACCTTTGTGGTCCTATGAATGTGTGAGCCCGAGGTGGCTATGAGTATTTTATCAATTTTACTGATGATTACTCCAGGTACGGGTATGTTTATCTTATGCAACAAAAGTCTGAATCCTTTGAAAAGTTCAAAGATTTCAAGGCTGAAGTTGAAAACACATTGGATAGACGAATTAAAACACTTCGATCGAATCGAGGTAAAGAGTTTTTGGACTCGGCATTCCAGGACTATTTGATAGAACATGGAATCATTTTCCAATCTCAGTGTTGGGAACACCTCAGCAAAATGGTGTAGCAGAGAGGAGAAATAGGACCTTGTTAGACATGGTTCGCTCAATGATGAGTTACGCTTCCTTACGGGACTCGTTTTAGGGTTTCGCAGTAAAGACTGCGGTATACATACTCAACTGTGTTCCATTCAAGAGTGTTGCCAGAACACCTCTGGAGTTGTGGAACGGGCATAAAGCTACTTTACGTCACTTTCGCATTTGGGGTTGCCCTGCACATGTGCTTGAGGCTAATCTCAAGAAGTTGAAACCACAGACAAGGTTATGCCTCTTTATAGGCTACTTCAAAGGAGAGGGTTATTTTTATGATCCGATGGAAAATATGGTGTTTGTTTTCACGAACGTTATTTCCTGGAGGAGGATCATATCAGGGAGCACAGTCCACCGAAGTAGAGTCGTGTTGCGTGAGCTTTCCAATGAAACTACTGAAACTTCAACAAGAGTTGTTGAAGAGCTTGCTACATCGGCAAGAGTTGTTAATGGGAGTTCATCTAGTAGGTCGGTTCCACCTCAAGAATTGAGGGAACCTCGACGTAGTGGGAGGGTTGTGAACCCACCCGTTCACTATCTGGGTTTCACAGAAATTCTTGCTATGGTAACAGATGGTGACATTGAGGATTCATTGTCTTATCAGAAGGCAATGGAGGATGTTGACCGGGATGAATGGGTCAAGGCCATGGATCTTGAGATGGAGTCGATGTACTTCAACTCAGTATGGGATCTTGTAGATCAGCCTGATAGGATGAGACCTATAAGTTGTAAATGGATCTACAAGCGCAAACGGGGTGTTGATGGAAAGATACAAACCTTTAAGGCTCAACTTGTGGTAAAGGATTATACCCAGGTAGAGGGAGTCGACTATGAAGAGACTTTCTCACCTGTTTCCATGTTAAAGTCGATCTGCATCCTCCTGTCCATTGCAACTTATTATAATTATGAGATCTGGCAAATGGACATCAAGACAGCCTTTCTAAATGGCAATCTTGAGGAGACCAAACTTGAGGGATTCATAGCCCAAGTTCAAGAGCAAAAGGTTTGCAAACTGAATCGGTCCATTTATGGACTGAAACAGGCGTCTCGATCTTGGAACATACGATTTGATACTGCGATCAAGCCGTATGGCGTTGACCAAAATATTGATGAACCTTATGTCTACAAGAAGATCATCAACGCTTCAGTAGTCTTCTTAATGTTGTACGTAGACGATATCCTACTCATTGGAAATGATGTAGGTCTACTGACTGCAGTTAAGAACTGGCTAGCCACCCAATTCCAAATGAAAGATTTGGGAGAGGCTCAGTTTGTTCTAGGTATACAGATCTTTCGAGATTGTAAGAACAAAGTGCTAGCACTGTCTCAGGCATCGTACATTAACAAGATGTTGCTCAAGTACTCGATGCAGGACTCCAAGAGGGGCCTACTGTCGTTCAGGCATGGAGTCACTTTATCTAAGGACATCTGTCCTAAGATGCCTCAAGAGGTTGAGGAGATGAGACGGGTCCCATAGGCGTCTGTCATTGGGAGTTTAATGTACGCGATGATCTGTACTCATCCAGACATCTGCTACATTATGGGTATAGTCAATAGGTATCAGTCTAACCCAAGCCAGGGTCACTAGACTGCAGTGAAGAACATCCTCAAGTATCTTCGGAGAACGAGAGACTACATGCTCGTGTATGGTTCTAGGGATTTGATCCTTACTGAATACATGGATTCTGAGTTTCAGACTGATAAGAACTCCCGTAAGTCTACATCAGGGTCAGTCTTTACTCTTAATGGAGGAGTTGTAGTGTGGCGAAGCACTAAACAGGGGTGCATCGCCGACTCCACTATGGAGGCGAAGTACGTAGCAGCTTGCGAAGCTACTAAAAAGGTCGTCTGGCTTAGGAAGTTCTTGATAGAACTGGAAGTTGTTCCAAATATGTCTAGGCCTATTACCCTCTATTGTGATAATAGTGGGGTCGTGGCGAACTCCAAGGAGCCGAGGAGTCACAGGCGCGGCAAACACATAGAGCGGAAGTATCATCTAATCCGCGAGATAATGCATCGAGGGGATGATCGTCACGAAGATCGCTTCAGAGCACAATATTGTTGACCCGTTTACGAAGGCTCTCACGGCTATAGTGTTTGAGGGTCACCTACGGAGCATGAGTTTACAAGATCGCCCGCGGCTGGACTAGGGAAAGTGAGAGATGTTCTTGTACTAAGCTTTTATGCCCTAGTTTATTGTTTCGTACTAGTTTTATGTACACCCCACTTCGCTTTAGGAAAAATGGGAGATTGTTGGGGTTGATACCCTAAAGTCTCGTGTCCTATAGTTTGTAAACAGCTTGTACGAACACATGTGTTGTATAATATATGATATTTACTTCACATCTTGTTTTTTGCTCAATTGTATGTTTTATTTGCTTTACCACAAACCAATAAACTTAAAATCCCTGGTTATTTGCACATAACTTAAGTATGTATGTGGTGACATACAAGTGGATCATGTCTTGAGTGATACCCAAAATGGTCTATAGTATATGGATATAGGAGGGAAACCTTATCCTGATAATACTACGGATGTGGCCCGCTTTGTTGAATGGTGACAAGTATTGTGACTTGTCACAGATGGTCTGATCCTGATCATTCGTGTTGGGGACATGTGAGCAGGGGCATCCTATACAAAGAGTTTGTATAAGACCTGACCACAAAGTGTTAACGTCTCATTATATAACACCGTTCATGATAGAGAGTTCACTTCACTAGGATGACCATAGGTAACATGACCTCAATCCTGAGTGAGTTGGGAACTCCTGTCATTGAGGGCGGTCCTTTGATTTGTATGGGTGCGAGTGGCTAGGTCGCCGATTTAAATCTACCATTTTGGAGATTCGTCTGATTTGGGAGCTGGGAACTCAGCTAAACAAGATGGAATTCACTCCTTCCCCGAGGCAGGGGTAAGTAGATAGATAGCTCCCTTAAGGGCCAATTCCAGGGCTTGAACGATGTGGCGCCACGCACCTTCTCTTGGCCCAAGTGATGTTCACACATAGTTGGATTATGTTGTATTGTTCATTAGAGGAATCAGTGGTACTTAAGGAGTGAGATGTAACTATAGGGGCAAAACGGTAATTTGGCCCAGCTGTACTTACGAGCATCTGTGAAGGGTCATCGTACTCATGATTGGTTATATTCGATGGACACAGAAATATATTTGTGGTAAGAAGAGTTCAGCTGTTGGTCTTTAGTGGAATGCCTGACAGTTAACGGATGGTGGATCTTGTGGCTAAAGAGTTTAGTCAGCTATTCACGGACCGTTGAAGCTTCGAGCCACAGGTCCATTAGGTCCCCTGGATAGCTTGGATAAAGTCGAGAATCAGTATTTGGGTTAATTTTAAATGTTCAAATTGATAAGAGGAAGTTCGATTATATATAATATAATTGGACTGGTTAATTATATATGATATAATTGACTAAATGTATGAGATACATTATTTTGGAGGAAATTAGATATAAATATGATTTATATCAAGTAGAGGAGAAATTACTATAGTAGATATGTGATATCAAACTATAGGATAAGAATATAATGTGATTATATTTATTAATTATTTAATTGGTTAATTATATGATAATTGGCTTAAATTTTCTCTCGGACGTGTGTTAGTGGGAGCAGTCGCTTCAGTTATGGTAACCGAAGAATAAAATAAAAATTAATTTCATTTTTCAAAGGTTCGAAAAATTTGGCATCGGTGTGGAAACGTAAACGATCGCATAAGCCGAAAGCCTATACGATAGTCGCTCAACGCCTGAACGATCGCACACCTCGCGCCTAAACGATCGCATGCTTGTTCCTAAACGATCGCATAGTGTGCCGTGTTTTCGAAACGATCGTCTACCTTTTATTAAATGATCGCTTAGTAAAACCTACACGATCGTATAGCTTATTCTAAACGATAAACACTTAGCTATACGATAGCTTCCTTTTCCCTCCCACTTGCTTATCGTCTACAAGATTAGTGCATTCTCCAACCTCTACCAAACTCACCAAAGACCACACTTTGGATTCTCACTCTGAGAATACCAAGGGCTCCTTTTTTGTGGTGTCATCCCCGCTGCGTTCACTTGTTCGTGATAGTTCGTGTAGACGTTCGTGCTGCTGCAACCAACAAATTTGCTGGGTGATAGAGATCGCATAGAGGTCTTCCGCTGCGTTGAGTTCTAAAGCTTGAATAGGGTCTTCAACTGGTATGAGAATTCTTTCCCTTATATTTTAGTGTTCAAAGCATGCCTTTAACTACTATAATTTTGCATAACTGTATGTTAGAATGTATATGTTGTATTTCGGTCACGGTGAAATCGGAAAGATCCAAACGCGCTCATGGATGCTCTTCGTTAAGAGATCCTTCAATCCTTAAGTACCAGTGATCCCTCTAATGAACAATTAGTCATAGTCCTACTAGGATCAAACCCCTCTCGAGCCAGGAGAGAGTGAGACACCTCATCTTTCAAGTCCCAGAATTTACCCTTAGGGGATCAATTTATCTTCTTACCCTAACTATAAGGAAGGGGTGAATTAATTCTTGGTTATGTTCCCAGCTCCTCAATCAAATGAATCCCAAAAATGGTAAGCTTATTTAGAGATGTATAATTTTCTCACAGGGACAGGGCAACGCGGGGATTCCCCGATTAGGTGGGGAATGGGGGAGGGAGTGGGAAAAAAATTTTCCATGAGTTAAATTGGGATGGGATCCCCACCCCACCCCGATTAGCTTCTACATATTTATTTAGTATAATTATCTAATGTTATGTTATTATTATATAAATATTACATTTAAATTTCAAATTTAATTATTTATTGGGAAAGATAATGAATATGTTTAAATTGAATATTTAAATTTCGATTATATATGTGAATAATTTGATTTATATTGATTTCTTTCTACTAAAAAAATTCATTAGCTTTTTTAGGCCAAAATTTGAGTAATTTATCTTTAAATTCAAATTGTCATATAAAACTAACCATAATAAACAATTTAGTGATAAAGTTTATTATTTAATTAAAATTTGCTCACATTAGCGATTTAAATTAATTGAATTTTTACAAAGGGGAACCCGATCCCTACGAATTCCTTGCGAGAAATCCCAGCACCAATTCCCATGGGGAATTTCATAGAGATGGGGAATGAAATGGAGAGCGGGTACAGGGATGGGGAATAGCATCTCCGACCTCGCCCTGCCCCTTGGACATGTCTAGGCTTATTGAGTTAGCGAATCTGGCCACTCTCACCCATACAAATCAAAGGATCGCCCTCATAGGTAGGAGTTCACAACTCACTCGGGATTAAGGTCAAGTCACTTATGGTCATCCTAGTGAAATGTAAGTCTCTTCTAGCAACGGCGTTATAAAGAGAGACTTAACATTTCGTGGTCCGGTCTTTATACAAACTCTTTTGTATAAGATACTCTCGCTCACATGTCTCCACAAGAATATTCAAGACCAGATCATTTGTATCACTTTACAACAATTGTAACAACTACAAAGCGATTTGTATTAGTAGTGTTACCAAGATAAGGCACCCAACCTTATCCATATATTACAGACCATTTAAATTATCACTTAAACATGATCCACATGTATGTCTCCACATACATGTTTAAGTTACATCATATAACCTTGGATCTTAGGTTAATGGATTATTGTACAAGTAATATAAAATCAATCAACCATTGATTCAACTAACATAAAACTATGAGGCTTTAGGGCATACACCCCAATAATAATCCCAATAAGTTTTTCTTGAGATAAACTTAGGAAAATCAAAATTAGCTTAAAAAGTTTGAGGTTGATCCTTGAAAAACCTAGAGTTTGCCCCTAGAGCCATAATAATAGAAGAAAACCTAAAAATCAATCTACATGGTTTTGATAGTGAGATCTGAGAGTCACTCGAAAATTTTTTGAATCAAACCATTCTAATGACAATAAATTTAGTCAATCCTAAAGGAATGAGGAAGACCCTCAACACAAATCCATTATAAACATAGCACAACAATCCAACTATTTGTTCTGACCATTATGCTAAGATCTAACTTAAGCATCTAAGTGCATGTGGCAAACACTACACGGACATGTGTTATTTGGTTATTTTACAGGTGACCTCCCTAAATTATAAATTTATCGTTAGTGGCACATGAAGATCAACTGAGTTTTCTTGGCCAGATTTTACCATCAACAATAGGTATATAAGTAAGAATGATTCTCTTCATTGATATGAAACCTTTTAAGTGGTTTCAAAAACCTTGAAGGCTTATATCCAAAGTAGACAGTATCACACTTTTATGGAGATAGATGGATGTTCTATTGTCCTTGTCACACACAGAACTATTGTTGAATTTGCTGAGGATGGTAAGTTATTCCAATTTTTGTCCCATCTAAATTTTCAATTAACCACACCTCCCATTTATGATTTATTTCCTAAAAAGAAATAAATAAACCTCACTCTATTAATCATAATATTTCTCAAACCGTCCTTTTTAAGTTTAAAAAAACAAAAAGAAAAAAGAAATCTAATTACAAAATTTCATGTAAACTTCAAAGTCCAATGGCGAAAGAAATATTATATTTTTGCAAGTTAAGTTATAGTTGTCACATCATCACATTAACTACCAATTTGTCATGAACTTTTTGTTAAGTTAACTAATCGGATGGAACTAAAATTGTCGGTTTTAAAATCGAATGGAACTAAAAGTGTCGGTTTTAAAACTTCAAGTTTAGGATTGTGTTCGATTAATTTGTCATATGTTTAGTTTTGTAAAAAAAAATTGCAAGATTTGTAATGTTTCGCTACTACTCAAAATAACTTTTTAAAAATGAGTTTGAGAAAAGTTATTTCTAATCAATTAAAAATCAAATTTTACAAAAATGGTTTTTGAGTTAAATTGTGACTCCTCACAAATTTTCATAAATATATGAAAATTATCAAAATACTCTACACTATTCATTCCTAACCTATACATAGAAATTTATACGCAGAAACACTTTTGAGAAAATTTCGTCAAACAAACTAATGCCCTAATTCCAACTCATAAGGGGAGGCATACTCTTTTTTCCAATCCAAACAAATTTTTAAGGGACCGTTTGTTTTTCCGGAAGGTAGATAATCGGAATTTTAGATGTTCGAAATTATATATATTAGGAATATATATAGATGTCTAGCATTTTAGATTACCATGTTTGTTTTGTAAAAATATTTTTGCAGATATCTGTGAATATTCTGATAACTGTGTTTATTTTGTAAGATTTCTACTCGAAAATGTCTTAAATCTACATAAAGTTCCAAGAATGTCCTTACAACTATTTATTACTTTATAATTAATTTGTTATAATTTAAACTTATATAACATATTTGTTTTTATCAATTTGATTTTTTTAAAAAAAATTAATACAATTTATATTATTTTTATATGTTATTTTTCTCAATAAAACAATATATTATAATTTAAGATTTTTTATAAAATAAATATTAATTTAAACATAAATTTGAATATATTGCCCAAAAATAATGAGAATTATGATATAACTAAATATATATATATATATGATATACATGGTTGTCGGTATTTATTTTAATTATATAATGCACAGAAGAATAATATATATATATATGTAAAATAAGATAAAATGGAATGACAAAAAAGTAAAATAGGGATGCCCTAAAATCAAAAATCTGGAAAACCAAAAAGACATTCAAAACTCTCCAAATGTCCTTCGTCCGGACACCCAAGATGCTCGAGAATCTTCAGATGTCAGGACATCTCATACTACCGCAAAACAAACACAGTAATCTAGATATTCACTTATGAGAATCTAGAATACCCGCAAAACAAATGACCCCTAAAGGAATCTCTTATTTCTTTTTTTTTTTCCATTTATTGAAATTAGTGAAATAAATTTAGAAAAATTGTCGAAGAAATACCAATTACAACACTTGAAAAGTATATAGTATGCGGTGTAAAAAATAATAATAATAAAAAATAATTTTAAAAAAAATTGTATAGTTTGAAAATTATTGTTCTTTTTTTTTTTTTTTTTTTTGGGTATAAAAAAAGGTGTTTTATGAAGGTATCAAGTCATAGGTGGACCGAGTAAATTAAAAGATGGCCAAAATTCAACGATTCCTTCCCTTCTCAAAGAAGCAAGCCGGAAAAGGGCCGATGATGGAAATAAGGCCTTCCTCAATTTCAAATTTCCGCCATTAAACTTCTTCTCGGACGTCACCGATATCACCGTCATCCACCGTTCTTCTCTGAACCCGACCCCGTAACCCTACAATAGTATCAACCATGAGCTCGAGCGCGATGGCGGCCACGGCTCAGCAACACCAGTGGAGCGAGGAGGAGACGAGGGAGTTCATTCGAATTCGAGCCGACCTAGAGAGGGACCTGACGGCGGTTTCCACCGGAGAAGCTCCGGCCGCGAAGAAGAAAACACTATGGGAGATGGCAAGTGCTAGGATGCGAGAGAGAGGATTTTGGAGGACCGCTGATCAGTGCAAATGCAAGTGGAAGAATCTCCTCAGCCGCTACAAGGTTTGGTTCACTTTCTGATTCGGTATTAATTAGGAAATTTTTTTAATCTGTAATCTTATGTTACCTTTCAAGTGGACTCCTCCGAATCTGGACTGTACTTGCTTTGTTCTATTGATTCTTCTGGCAATTGATCGATGGAGTTTCAAATCGCCATTTCTGGTTGCAGATTCTTGAAGTTCATCTGGGAAAGCAGGACAAGGAGTCTTGTTGTCTTTGTTCAAAATATACGTGTTTTTGACCCTTCAAACTTCAAACATATATATTCTTTTTCCATAATTGAACTCCATTAGAAACTAACATTGAGATTTCTATTCTGAAACTTCCCTTTCTATCTACCATACTTTTCAACGTAATAAAAATGCATGCACCTCAAATAATTTGATCATTATGAATATCAAATTTTCATTGCTTTTCTGGAAAAAGATCTTCAGATTTCTGGGTATGTTAGTAATACGTTTGAATGGGAACAATTTTTGTTGGGGAGGCTTCTTTATAACAGTTTTTTAGTGGTTGATTTGCAAGAAAGGGTGGTGTT
The DNA here is from genome assembly GCF_027475165.1 of Benincasa hispida. Lineage (NCBI taxonomy): Eukaryota > Viridiplantae > Streptophyta > Magnoliopsida > Cucurbitales > Cucurbitaceae > Benincasa > Benincasa hispida. The sequence continues at coordinate 79,763,656 of NC_143478.1, read as the reverse complement.
AAAGGGGCGGATGGAATTTACTAGACTAGGACATTAACACTAAGTCTCTAAATGCCAACCTTGTGGGCTGTATGGCACTTGAAAGTTTGGCGAAACAGATTTATCTTCGATAAGGAATGGCTTTGTAGATTTTCCATGGAGAATAGTATTCTTTAGCTTCCTGTAATTGCCTGTAACTGGAGGCTCTTCAAAAATATGGATGGAACTTTAGGATATTCATAATGATGTCTCTTTTCCAAGTAATTAACAGATTTGATTTTGCTATTGTCATGGCTTTCTTCATTTCTAGGACTACAGGAATTAAGAAACCCGTGACAACAGCAAAATTAAATATCTGTCGATTATTTGGAAAAGAGATCATTCTACTTTATTTCCTAGGTACATACTTCGTCAGATTGTGTCAAAACCTCCATTTCCAGTCTTTCTATCGTCAATCTTCTTGGTTGGTTATTCACCATGAAGTCAGGCACCTAAGTGATAAGATGATTCTAGATTATTACTCCTCTTGAATCTAGTAAATAGACTGCTCTTAAGTTTTCTCTTTTACATCTTTTTTGCATAATCTCTTGGTTACCAATGGACGGTCCTCTCAATTCTAATGAACAGATTTAACAGAGGAACCTTCTTATGCATTTGCAAGATGGCTCGTGCATGCATTGATAGAAACAACGACTTTGATTACTTTGTCCACAGAATTAAGGAACTTGTTTAAAATTAGTGCAAACTTATTGAGCAAGCTATTTGAATTAGGCAATTTTTTGCTTAATAGAATTTAATGTTAGTACCTGTTATTTAGGGTAGTTGCAAGGGATGTGGCTTAGTGGCTTAGTGGCTTAGTGGCTGATTAGAGTAAAGCTTATGTTACTATCTTCTCCTACACTTCAGAGCTGCATCATCCAAGGGATAAAACAGACCTTAGGCTTATGTTCCTTGTCTAAATATCCATACAAGTGTTCAACTTCCCTAGGGCCATATGCACCAGAAGAACTCGACTTCATTGACACTACGGTTCCCTGAATTACATAATGGGAAGAGTGGTAGAACAAGCAAGATGGTGTAGAGAGATTTTAACGTAGATAAACTAGAAATCTTTCTTTCTAATGCTCGTTTCATGCATAAGATCATTGAGCTCCTGCAATGTGAAGAAGAGCGGTTCTTTCGGGAAATTTTTCATTCATTAATCAATTTGGGTAGTTTCTCATCCATGCTAAGTTTCCTTTCATGTAATTTAGGCTGAGCTTATCATAGAATTCCAGTGATGAATTAGCCTGGAAATGGCTTGACATGTCAAGGCTAACCTTGGCCTAAACACAGTGAGCTATAGATATCCCTAGAACTTGAGGCAGTAATTTACAATACTCGGTGTTGATTAATCATAGTCATATGTTTCTAATGTTACAACGTTTGTACAGGGGAAGGAGACATCTCATAAAGAGTTTGACTGGCAATGCCCATTTTTTGAAGAAATTCATGAAGTTTTTGCTGAAAGGGGGAAAGCTATGCAACGATTGCTCCTTGAACCAGAAGCGGGTTCTATTGCAACAAAGAAAAGGGTGAGAGAGAGAAGTTTAGAAGAATATTCAGATCTCAAAGAACTCAATGAAGACGAAACTGAGGAGGAGATTCTCACTCAAAGCAACTCACAGAAAAGAAAAACTATAAGAACACTCCCAGCAAAGTCTTTAAGAGCAACCGATTCTAAAAGTTCTAGTAGCTCGGTTAGTAATGAAATTCTAGAAATGCTGAAGGGCTTCTTCCAGTGGCAGCAGAGGATGGAGATGGAATGGAGGGAAATACATGAGAGACATTACAACAACCGTCGATTGTTTGAGCAGGAATGGCGTGAGTCAATGGAGAAGCTCGAGATGGAGAGGTTAATGGCTGAGCAAGCTTGGAGGGAAAGGGAAGAACAGAGAAAGAAAAGGCAAGATATCCGAGCTGAAGGAATGGATGCCCTCTTAACAACCCTTTTTAACAAGCTCAATCGCCAAAATAATTTATGAGATAATGTGAAGACAAAGAGATGCTTCAAAGATACATAGTTGAAGTAATACTATTTTTTAATATAGTAAATATGAAAAGGTTCAGGTTTCTTTTTTTTCTTTGGGATGGCAGATAGTACATATGCAATTTTGTTTTACAAATGTCTTTAGTCTGATTGTATGCATAAAGAGAGAGCAGTTTTCTCCCAGGAATTTATAGCTCTTGCTTGAAAAATGAAATTGTAATGTACATTTTCAAGCTTATCTCACTAAGTTGTGGAAGACATTGGCCATCTCAAATTTACACTTCACAAAGTATAGCTTGAATTAAGAGTCTTACTACTATGCTCGATCCGTGTTACTTAATCAATAGTGACAATGTATCCATTTTTTTTTTTTTTTCTTTTTTAGAATTCATAGCAAAAGTTGAAAGAATCCCAACCGAATTAACAACACCACAAAAACAAAAAGCCATTTCTTAGGATTTGATATTTTCCAAGGCCAGAGAAGATTAGATTGGGGATCTGGAAAAGGGGCATATTAGAGTCTAGTTTATTTTACAGGTGACAGAATGACTCAACATTTTTTACCCTTACAAGTAAGTAGTACATTTTAACAGAAAAGTTGAAGACAACCAGAGCAATTTTCATTGATCTGAATAGAGGAGAACTTTTAAATGCCTTCAATAAAGCGAGACACATACTTCAACTTGAAAGCGAAGATTCAGCCAGATTCTGATGGTGGCTTTTCCTTTGGATGTTTGGAGCCATAATGATCACCCAGCTGGTTCTGATTTGCAAGCTGTACCTGAGGTAAGAAACAGATTATCAAATACACGGTTGTGGGGGGAAAATCAGAAATACTTCGAGTATCGAAAGCAAGGAGAAATCCTCCAGATCATCATAATATAATGTACTGTGCACTCGGAAACTTCAAGTAGAGGCATTCATCTTTATTTCCTATCATCACTCTCTTCTATATCTAATCATAAGCTCTATGAGTTTGTCCCACATGCAAAAGAAAAATATCAATCCAACTCCTACAAGAAAATTTTGATAGACATGATTCTAGTAGTAATGTGTATGCAGAGCATGATGTACACAAATTAAACAAGGAGAAGAATGAAGACTAGGCATCCACTTCTTCAAAAGCAAGAGATCAATCCACTTGCTAAACATAAAATTTATACAAACTGATTAATATCACAAAGTAAACATTATTAACATTCAACATGGTAAACGGACGTCTTAATATCCAAGACAGGTTTCTAAAAATAAGAATATAAAAAAACGGGACATATATCATGTAAGATGATATATAATTAAATTTACCTTCACCCATCAACTTAAGCTTTTGGGTCAATCGGTGATTTAAGATTATCAATTTACACCCCTCAGGTTGAGATTGTATCAATTTAAACCCTAAACTAATATGTATCAATTTAAACCCTAAACTTTGGAGGTTATATCAATTTAAACTCCAAACTTTTATACGTGTATCAATCTTAACCCTTCATTATGATTTATTTGGATAATCTTATGAAAGTTCATGATTTAAATTGATACAGTTATGAAAGTTCAAGGTTTAAATTGATACACTACCGAAATTTCAAAGTTTAAATTGATACACTTGTGAAAGTTCAGGTTTAAATTGATATAATTATTAGTCTAGGGTTTAAATTGATACAACCCCCAAAGTTCAGGAGTATAAACCGATATTTGCCTTAAAAAAATTTACATGATTGGGTCTTATGCCCCGTTGTTTGCTGCTTATGTCTTAGAGATGATGCATATGTGAATAATTTGTTTTCCCCATTGCTACTTTGCTTAGAGGTTGGATATACATTTTAAATGAGATATGGATATCACTTTGTCTGCCTAAAAGTGTTGATAATTGGCTGATAGAAGCTCCCAGGGGCTGAAGTTTCAAAGGCAATAATCTTTGAAGATAAGATTACTTCTTTTGATACTTCTTTTGATACTTCTTTTGATACTTCTTTTGATTGTGTGCGGTTATCGGCCTCTGGTTGGTGTTCTAATCACTCAGTTTTTGTTTTTTGTTAGCCTTCTAATGATCATTAACAATGGGAAGGCTCTCCTTTTGTAATATTCCTTTAGCCTCTTTTAAGGCAGGGTTTCCTCTATCCTGTATTCTAGGTTGTTGTCTCCCTTTCTTGTGTATATACTTCTCTATTTCTTATCCAAAAAGTAAATGCTCAACAGACAAATTAGCTACCCAAAGGAGTAAACGAAAAGAGAAATCATCCGAAGAAGTTTCACAAATACAGTAATGAGTTTGGATTTCAGATTATCAAGTTCTTTTTTCACAACAATCTCAACTCAAGCACAATTTAACTAATCCGTCCAAAGAAACACACAACTACACAGCAATTCTTGCAACAAGAAAACTTCTCAAGACAATATCAGAGCTACACATAAAAATTATTGTATCATAGTTTTTAATTACTAATTAGTATCTCAAGTAGATGGCGACAACAGCTTGTAGAATATTTATAACTCAAACCTCACGATTACCTAAATTAAGGTTTGAACAGTTTCCAGATCGATTAGCACATAATAATACGTTCAATCCTACCAAACCCTAGAACAAATGATCAGCGAAAATGATCTATGGATTCAAGCCTTGACTTAAAGGGGGAAAAGAAGACCAAAATTAATCAAACTCCAATAAATTTCATATCAATTGAGACCAACGCAACAGCAATGTCAAGTGTATTATAACCTAGAACAGAAAACAAGCAGGAAAAATGACATAATGAGATTAATAAGATTTTGCTCCAGAATAAAAGAAACGAACAAACACTCAAATCCAATGGAGAATATGATAGAAACAAAGATTCAAGAAAATAAGAAGAAGAACCTTGCAAATAGGGCAGATGACTTTGAGGGCAACGGCTCTGGCCTCAAGCTGTGAGCCTTTGGGCTTCTGATTTTTCTCCGCATTTCGTTTCTGAGCTTCGATCTTCTGCTTTCCTCGGGTCATCTTCTTCGTTCAAAATTTCGAGCAGAAGAAGAAGAAGCGGACGATTCGATTCCTACTTGGGAAATTCTGATCACAAGAAATTATGAGTTTTATGTCACCATATAAATAAATAAATATTGAAAGATACCAAGTTGACCGAATCTAGAAAGACAAAATTATCCCTTCTTATTCCCTCTTCTTCATTACCATTCTCATTTAACACAATCATTTTTTTGTCAATTTACTTTTATAAATCAAGATAATAGAGTACCCTATATAATTTTTTGTTTCTTAGGAAAAGAGATAAAACAAATCGCATTGCAATATAACGTTTCAACCTACAAGCGATGAGAACTACTCTAGGTACGACATTTGAAGAAGTGAAGAAATTTTCGAAAGGTCAATGGCTTAATTTTGGAAAATTTGTACCGATGACTCGAAAATTAAACCAAAATTGTCAAAAAAAAGCTAAAAATGTAAAATAAATCTATTTCTAAAAATTCAGAATTAAAAAGGTATATTTTCAAAACTTAAAGATTAAATGGGTAATGGATTTATTCTTATAAATTTATTTGTCATGCAAAAATATATACCTCATTTAATGAGTTTGGTTTTGCATAATATAATACTACATGATATCCGTTGTTTCATCCTATGAGAATATGTATTTCATTTAATACGAACTTTGTTGTCAAATACACTTGGTATATACATATATATATATATATATATATAATACAAACTCATCAATATAAATGATATTGTTAATTTAAATACAAAACTGGGATCAAAGAAGAAGATTATGATTGAACCTGTTTAATTTATCTAATATAAAAAATAAATATACCAAATTATACCCAACATATCAAATAAATGTCTCACTTGTAATATAAACCCTTGTAATGTTCTTTATCCAATTGAGTGGGAGTATAGACGTAAATGATCTAAAAGAAACAGATTTCTAAATGTTGCCACTAAACAAGAAGTGTAAACTTCTTTTTTAATATGGATCTTTAGTTACATCTAATTATATGGTTATCCCAAAAATAAATAAATAAAACGATAAAAAGAAATGAAGGATCCAAAAGATTATTATAATCAATGTGCTGATTCCATTTAACAAAATCACACTTTACAAAAAAAAAACAATAAAAGGAAAGTGATGAATAACTTAACGAGCAATTTGATTTGTACAGTTGCTCATGTTCAACCAATTCCAAGAAAAGGAAAAAAGAAATTACAATTGAGGCAAAAGTGGAAATTACAAGTGGAACTTTCTCTCAAGTAAGAATCATGCACATTAAAGCATATCATTAAATAGTAAAAGGAACCTTAGAGATACCATTAAGAATTCGATGAAACTACTCATAAGAGAACAACAAATGGATGGCAATGGTAGACAGCAGCAGCTTCCAATTTTTTAATGAATCTATAAGTGAAATCGAGAGACGATTCATTCTCCACGCCTGAACATCGGGCACTATTTCTCTGAGAAAATAGCAATATGAAACAGACTCCATCATATTTTACGCTTCTTTCTATACTGTTAATCAGAATTTGAATCGTCGAAGTCACTTGGGCATGGTGTCATAACCTCGGATTCAAAGAACTGTACTACTCGGTGCATGGTCGGTCGGTCGTCTGGACTAGAGGAAACACACTGAATAGCAAGCCTTAGCAATGAGTCGAGAGTTTCCGACTGTACTCCTTCACATTGTGGATCAACTATTTCTCGTTGCCTATTCTCCGTGACAAGAAAATTTAGCTGTAAAAAGAAGAGACGGATTAGTTATGCAAGGAAAAATAGATCTTGTGTAAGCTTATCTCTTGCAGTAAGATTTGCAAAATAATCTTCGAAATTTAGACCTCTGACAGCCAATCTAGGCTTTTTGCTAGAGAGGATTATTTTAGGTTAAAATACCATTTTAATCCCATTACTCTAAAGTTTGTTCAATTTTAGTCCTTATATTTTAAATTGTCCAATTTTAGTCCCTCTGCTTTCAGTATATCTTAAATTTAGTCCACATTACTAGTTTACTGTTGATTTTTTTAAATATATATATATGAGGTTGTTTGGGAGGTAGAAATGTAATCAGGATTATTGAAAATCAGATGAGTGTTAGAATGCACAAGGAATCGAGGACAGAATGGAAATGGGACCCAAAATACTCAATTCAAACATGGGTTTTTTATTATATTACAATCCAAACTCATTACATTGCAGGCCCCCAAACAGTCCCTTAGCATTTTTACTATAAATTTTGGCATTTTTACTATAAATTTTGAAAAAGTTATTCACATGTTGTATTTTCTTACATGAAAATTATTGTTATTATTTAATTGATTTCAGTAAAAATTAATGTGGGGGGACTAAATTTAAAATTTATTTAAAGTACGGGAGTAAAATTGAACAATTGAAAGTATATTAACTAAACTTGAATAAATTTCAATGTACACGGACCAAAATGATATTTTAACCACAATTTTATTATTTATAAATCGCCTTCGTTGTCAACCACTATATTGATTGGTTGCATCAGAGATATATCCATGCAAGTGTGGCTACAACTCATTAAAGCATTGTACTTTGGGACACGACTTTAGAGAGAGTTTCTACTGATTGTAGAAGAAGAGTTATGAGTTTGAAGGATAAGGATTCCAGAAGAAAGGTCAAAATTGTGTAGAGCATATTTTTTTCATTCTGCAATGTTATAGAGCTCAAGGTAGGGACACGGTAAAGAGACAGTTTAGTAGGAGCACCCCAGGAACCGTCCCTTGGGGTGTCAAGCTTTGTGATAGAATTGAAACTGTTGAGATCAGATATAAGGAAGAGATAGGTATCATTCTCTTAGAATTCTGGTAATGAAGTAGATTCATCAAAACCAAAAAAAATTAGATTCTATTCTTTTTATGTTTAGAAATGTCATTCCACTCTTCCTTATCTCTGTTCAAAGTTCCTCGGTCAAAATATTCCAAGTAGGAAAGGATCAGGATGAACTTTTTGTGAGAATGAGACGAGGGAAAGAGGTGGTCTCAACTGGGTTGAGAGGGAGGTCATTTCTAAATTGTTTAATGAGGATTGGTTGGGTATAAATGTTTTTCTTTAGAGTCAAAGGGGTGACATCATATAACTGTGACTTGTGAGCAAGTATTGTGTCTCTCTACTAGGTGTGGAGGAATCAATTGCAACTAAAGAAGAATTCATGAACCCATAGAAACTCTCGCTGCCTTTCACATTTGACAATTACGTATAAGTCCCCTGTACTCTGGCATTCACGTTCAATTATGAACCACTGGAATGGTCTCTCTTTCAGTATCCTTTTCCCTCAGGCTATACGACCTCTCTATTCAAAAGGACATGTTTACTTCCCATCGCTTAATATAACCTCCCTCACTCTTGCTTCGTTGCTTCTTAGTGACGATTCCCTTTCCTTTCCTCAACCTTCCTTTCTTTGTTACTCTGAGGTCATATGATATTGGAGATTTTTCTACAAGAGATTGTAAGATAGCTTTCTACAGACCTTTTTCTTTATATGAAACCAGACAAAAAGAAGAAAGAACAATCTAAAGGCTGGGGACACTGAAATTAGCATGAGTACGTGGAGCTGAAGCTTTTTTTTGGGAAGAAAGAGTATCTGAAGATCCTTATCTTGTGAAGTCATTTGCCGTTGCTTTTGAGCCATTCTTTAAGGATGATGTCAAAGATAATTTGACTGTCCCTTCTCAACCACTACCGCCAATTATAATACCTTTCTCAGTTCCTTCAAGGTTTTTCATCTTCAATTAAGGTTTGTGGAATACACAACTCAAAGAAATTCACCCTTTATCCCCTCTTGTAAAGATCTAAGGAGTTGTAGCAGTTGGATCGTCAATAAGAGTTGGATTTTTTGCTTCCAACATTAGAGATCAAGGGAGTACTTTCAAAGAGGTTGCTTTAAAGAGGGTGGTTGGACTTTTGTTTGTTGTTTTCGGAAGAGCTAAGCAATCGCGGTTTAATATCACTTGGTGAGACTTTGTTACGTAACTTCGTTCTCCATTTGGAAGGTGTTAGAGCCAATAGGCGGGAGTTCCTTTTCAAGATTTCTTGGTGTTGGTTCCTCAAAAGCTTCTTTCATCAGGCTTTTAGTTCGTGCATCGTCGATGAGTTTTTAGTTTACTCTTTGTTGGTCTTTTGAGGAGAATAATCTCATAACTTAATTACCTAACCCTGTTTATTCTCCTCGGGAGATGTATGGCTTTGTTTGGCGACCTGAACACACCTAGACTAACCTCATAACTTAATTACCTAACCCTACAACATTTAGTCACCTAGAAAACTAGTAAGATATTAAATCCTGAGATGTTACCACCATAACTTCCACCATCGTTACTTAAAGAGCCATTCCCTCTAAGCTCTTTGATGTCTAGATCAAATCATAAAACAATTTTGAAACAGAATTCAAGTGAGGATTGACAAGGCTATATGACCTGCTATGTCATCACTCACCGACACTAATATAAGTGGATACTAGGAAGATCTAGTTATAAGTGGATAAATAAATTTTCTCCAAAAAGATATAAGAGTTTACAAGAAGCTATAGGGGAAATGCATACCCAGCCAACAATGTTCAGGCCTTTCTCAATAAATGATGCATCCGTAGGTCGTTTTCCACTCAGTACTTCAAGTACCAGAACTCCAAAACTATATACATCAGTCTTTTCAGTTGCCCTACCACTTTGCATATATTCTGTCAGAACAGAAATTACAAGAGGTGAGAGATTAAAATATTAAGAGAAGAATAAAAGCATGGACTAAACAAAAAGAAAGGCATCAAACAAAGGGGAGGCCACAAAAATTACAAATGGCGGCTTCATTTATGAAGAATAAAAATAAAAATTAAAACTAATATATAAAAAATTGCAACTATGTTTTATTGCCAGTAGCGAAGAAGACCATCAATATTAGTGCAAATTCATCAGGTTATGATGCTAAAATCACTGAATGCAAATTGTAGATTCTGAAGAAAAGCATTATATGACAGAACTCTAAGCATCATGCGGCCAATAGATAAATTGGAAGAACAGCAGAGCAGCCATTTGTAATCATTATTTCATCACGAAAAGAAATTATTGCCGAACTCCCAAGAAATCCTAAAGACGGCTTACCAGGGGCCAAATAACCAAATGTTCCGGCAACAATGGTTGTGATGTGAGATTTATCATCATCCAGAAGCTTGGCAAGTCCAAAGTCAGAAACTCGAGCATCCAGATTGCCATCAAGTAAAATGTTGCTTGACTTGATATCCCGATGTATGATTCTGGGTGAACAATCATGGTGCAGATAGGCAAGCCCTTTTGCTGCCCCCAATATAATATTCAAGCGTGTGTCCCAATCTAATTGCTCAGATCTTTCTGTAAGGCATTATATGCATGAGATATATTTAAATGACATACTGAGAGGAAAATTTACCAAACAAGAATTCAAGTAGATACATCATGACGGATAAATGCATAGTTGTTGACTGATGTGCCTCTTTTAAAGAAAACCTGATGATGTGAGGAAGAGAGTCTCACCATGAAGGGCCTCATCAAGGCTTCCCCCCGATAGATAATCATAAATCAACAGTTTTGACGTGGGAGAGTTGCAATATCCTCTCAAATTAACAAGGTAGCGATGCTTCAAACTTCCAAGAATTTCAAGTTCCCTCTCAAAAAAGTGATCAAACCCCTCATTTATCTTTACAATATTTTTCAAAGCAAATACATTGCCATCATCCATTGCAAGCCTGTAAACTGTTCCAAAACCCCCAGAACCAATTATGTGTTCCTCATTCAAGGTTTCCAACTTCTTCATGATGTCTTTTGAAGAGTATGGCAAGTCTCCATGAAACATCACAACGGATGCACCTGTAGAAGTCAGGCTATGGTCATCGAGATGCTAAAACCTTGAAACTATGAAGAATATTGACATAAACAACAAGAGACCGCAATATAGGCCATAAAATTGTAAACAACAGTACCTCCACCAACATCCTTTGCAAGACCTTTCTTGTCATTTTTGCCAAATCTTTTGTAAAGAAAGCAACCCCAGAAGCACATAAGAGCAACAAGTAGTAGTGCCCCCACTGTAGCTGAGGCACTTATGAGCAGCCGGCCAGAATACTTCTTCCTCATTTGATTTTGGGCTACAGAAAAGGAAAATAGAATGACTAAGAACTTAACAACATAAGCTATCAACAAAATTCAAAGAAGGAATTTCAAAGCACTCATATGTATGATACTTAAGTGGAGAACATTTGAGACAGACAGGCCAAAAATGAAAAGATGCAACATAATAACGGAAATTAAATGATGCACAATCCCGTGAACTATCCAAATTTCACATGACCAACTATCATAATGATCACCTGAGCTTGGGGACTCAGAATTTGTTCCAGATCCGGGATTATCATCTTTGCAAATGACACTAACTTGTTTCCCACACAAACCACGATTTCCGACAAAGCTGCAAATCAATGTACTTTCTTGTAAAGTGGTTAATGTATTTGCAATAGTGCTTTAATAAGATAGGGATGTGCTCTCAAGTAGAAGTTAACTCATAAGGCTTTGAATATGCAGTACTTACGAAGTCTCCGAAAACTTGGAAAGAACACCATCAGAAGGAACTGGTCCAATTAAAAAATTTGACGACACATTGCTGTACAAGAATACATGCCAGGCATAAGGGTCACATAATGGAAAAATAAATCCAATGGAAAGGACTCGTTATTAAACACTATAACAAACATTACAACGTAAGGCCACTTACAGAATAGCCAGCTTATCCAAATTCCCAAGGGACGTTGGGATATTTCCACTAAGTGAGTTGCTAGAAACGTCTCTACAACATCAGAAGAAAAAAATATATATTAAAACCATTTTCTCTACCAAAAGGTCAAATTCTCATTGATTCTTTGTCTAATTTGTCTAGGTGTAACAATTCCCAACTTTGTATTTTTAGTAATACAGTAGTGGTAAAGTAGCAATGAATGATTGGATATGTTTATTTCTAACAAGCTTTAAATTAGCAACTTTAATATTATAATTGTACATATTCTTGGAAGAATAATTAGCCAGCATGCCTCTATTCCAAGCTTGTCCAAAATTTCAACATGTCCATACGTGTCATGATAGCAAGTTCTTTATTTAGTATAGTTTTATTTTCAACCAAGCATCCCATTCTTGGAAACTGATGTAGAGCCGAAGATAACCTTAACTACTGTCTTGCATGGTAATGATCAAACTAAGTTAGAGTCTCAAAACCCCAAACATCAATTCTTAGTTTTGGATAATCTCTATTAGTACTCCTTTAGGTGGAAATCATTCCTTGAAGCCTTCAACAACACAAAAATTGAAAGATCATAGAAACATGAGATAAGCAACTTACAACATTTCCAACTCCGAAAGGTTTCCCAGCTCATAGGGAATCACTCCACTTAGATAGTTTCTTTGCAAGAACCTGTGGCAGACAGATGATTATTTACCTAAAGTATCCTGAGAACATGGCAACATTAACAAGGAATTGGAGAAACTAAGAAGATCAAAGGAAAAAATTAAAACAGCAATCTACTAATAGTAGTATGAGCTGAATAATTGACTATTCTAGAAATCCTTTTTTTAAAATGGAAACAAAAACTTTCATTTAGATAAAAATGAAAGAATATATATAGGCATACAAACAATCAGCCAACTAAAAATTCCCCAGCTACAAGAAGGGGCTCCAACTATACAAAATAAAACCTATAGGATAGTTACAAAAGTCCTTGAAATCAAAGCCAGGAGGGAAACATAAATCTAAAGACCTCACTTCATTAGGATCCCTTTCCAACCCCCTAAACACATGATTATTCCTCCCCCCAAAGATTCCCAGGAGCCATAAAAATCAACCCTTCTCACAAAAGAGCAGATGGAGAGAAAATCTCCGATCATATCACCAAATTCCCTATGCCATGCTAGGAAAAAACCATAAGCTGAAAGAATTCGCTCCACACGGCTCGAACATTATTTATTTTCATTTTTCATTTTAATTCTTCTAAAGAAGGTATAACTTTAGTCGACTTTAACATAGCTAGTGGTCAAGGGTTGCAAAAGCTCGGACCCTAAACCCACTTTGATTGTAATACTAAAAAGAAATAACATGTTACAGCATTTAAACATGAAAGGTACAACTTTAAGTTTCATTCTCACATTCCAGACAACGTTTCAGGTCAAAACACTTTACCACCATACTGTTTTCCATCTCCACATGCACAGGCACAAAGGGGAAGGGAAAAGACAAAAAAAATAACTTTACATCTGCCAGACAACATTTAAATTCAAGGGAGGAAAACAAAAGAAACAGGCACATACATTCCCTGCAACTGCGAGCAATTTCCCAGTTCTGATGGTATTGTTCCATATAGGTTGTTGTCCGAAAGAGTCCTGAAATAAAATGAATACTATAGATTATCAGTAATCCATATGCAAACTTTCGGAAATATATGCATGCATCAGCAACCTCATAGATATATTTATAGAAGAAATCCTCATAAAACGTACAGGGTCTTCAATTGGTCTAGCTTCCCAAGTTCAGGTGCAATGAACCCACTCAATTTGTGACTTGCAAGCTTCCTGGATGATTGGGCAAAAAAATGAAAACAGTGTCATCCAATGCACAAATGTTTCCTACTAAAAGAACAAACGGGCCAAAGGTAAAGTGTTCAAATAAACTTTAGCATCAAATCAGACTTCAAATTTTGCCTCCTTTTAGTACAAGAAGAATGTTTCTTAATGAGGCAAAACATTTGACAATAAGTTCAAAAATTAAACTAATCTTCCAGCCAAGAACTTCTAAAGCATGGGGAGCCAAAATCTAAACAACTGCAGTGTCTCCTAACTGGAAAAAGAAATTCAGCAATGTAATGAAGTCGTGATTCTTCAAGCTTAATATAAAAAATTATTTCTCCACTTTAAACAAATTCACAAACAGTTAAGTTGAATGATTGTAGCCTCCGTACCTGCAACTAGAACTATGCATTTATGAACGTACTTATTTCGTCTATAAAACTTTTCCACACAACATTCTCATATCGAAATTTTATGTATTTAATGAGGAACTGGAAAGAGGGACCAGGGGGAAGAGGCATCTTCTCAGCCTGAAACAGGACTTATAAATTTCCCCCCAGTAATTATAACCATGAAAGTTGACAGTTACAAAAGTCCCGACATAGAGTACCAGCTTGGGGTTATAATCTGTAAAGTAAATTAAAAAAAATCTTGAAAAAGGTTTCTGTTTCTTTTCAGCCAAACTGCGCCATGTTAAACTATAGACCAAACTATAGACCTTAATAGAGGTGGCGGCTTAAGCTTTTTCAAAATGGTTTCTCCTACTTTTTGAAACTCACAATGAGATTACTCTCTTCGTCTTTGGATCGCAGATCACTCCTGTCCAGTTACAAGGGTTTGGATCCTCCGGTCTCCACTGAAAGATGACTCCATCAGAACTGGCAACTGCCATCCTAAAGCTTAGAAGTGCCTCACCTAGAGATCAAAGATAAGATAATGCAAGTGACCAATATGAAATAGAATGAAAGGAAGAAAATTAAATGGAATGGAGCATGCATTGGTTTTACTTATAGGGTGAGAGAGAAATGTACAATCATACAATAATTATATATTTTATTTACATTTAAAATTTTCAAGTCAAATGTACATTCAAAGATAACTGTTAATTCCAAATTTAATAGTCAAATGATGATGACAAACAAGCCAAGTAATAAAGAACTAAAAAAAAAATTTAAGAAACCACTTGAACCATGTCCCTAACATGAGACAAGGACCAGATAGATGTAGAGTGGGATGGGACATAGTTTATCCTTAAATATATGGACAATGGTTGAGTTAATATGAAGACAAGAAATGCCACAAACTTTTACAAAGTACGGGAATTACCATCAGGCGTGAGGCCAGTGCTTTGATTCATTGTCATACAAAGAAGTAGAGCGTGAAGAACCAAAAAGCCAGAACATTTGACCAGACAGATGCCCATGGTGGCTCTGGTCAAGGGTGAAGTGTCTACAATAAATCATCTGACAGAACAAGCTCACAAACAGTTTCCTTGGACATGTGGCACCTTGGTTGAAGGCAAGCTGTTTCAGAAACACAAATAAACAGACGGACACATATTCAATTATTTTTGTCTCAAAAAAGAATAAGAGAAGAAGAAGATGAAGAAAGAAAAATGATGTCCTGAACAATGTACAAACCAATTGAACAATAATGAAAAAGATACCCGCATCTAAGTAATGAATAAATATCAGTGCTAAAGCCAAATGTTATTACTCTATTCTGATCAACTTAACAATAATAACAAAGATCCATTAGTAACTAAAGGAAAATATACTCCTACTTCCACACAATGAGGTATGTCAATTAACACCATGGCTCATTTCGCCAAATGCGGGCCAGAAAACCTCTCACTTC
Source organism: Benincasa hispida (assembly GCF_027475165.1). Taxonomy (NCBI): domain Eukaryota; kingdom Viridiplantae; phylum Streptophyta; class Magnoliopsida; order Cucurbitales; family Cucurbitaceae; genus Benincasa; species Benincasa hispida. The sequence continues at coordinate 79,748,213 of NC_143478.1, read as the reverse complement.
CAACAGGGAAACACAATAGTGGCTAAATTGAGAGATCATAACCAAACTTCATCACAGAGATCGTTTTTCATTAATTTGTTGGAGAGGAATCCAGAAACAATGATATTGATGGAATTTGTAAAAGAAAAAAGGAAAAATCGAGTAGCCCTTCCCCATAAATTCTACAATTGGATTCCAGCATCATTGTTTATCAAAATCAATCTTCATCACGGAAAACAATAGAACGAATGGAATAGAATAGTTAGCCGCGACATATTGCAGGAAGCATGAGTGTTAAAATCAACAAATTAATACTTTAATTAAAAACTAGGTAAAACCTCAAATCATGTAACGAATCTTTCTCAGCCAAGCAAGACTTAAATATCATAGTATTCAATAGATGCAGTACCGAACCAGAACTACAACTACTCTCCACTCGTAACTGCTCAAACCAGAAAAGGGAAAACAGAACCTAAACTAAAAAGCTCGAAATAACACAATCTCAGACTTCAACTCCACAACATTAGAGAACGAAAAGCGCGAGAAGTGTAGGCACATTCAACAATCACAATCCAATCCAATCCAACCCAATCCAGTCCAAAATCCTATCTAACAGAGTAGCCAATTAGTTGAGGAAAACAAAAACAAAATCAGGCGTTTAACGGCGGAAAAGAAAGGAAAAACAAAAAGGGAAAGCAAGTGACGAAAAGTGAAAAGTAAAACATGCAGGGACCTGTAATACGATCTTAGATCCAAGTTGAGAGAAATGCAGGTGAGGAAGAGAGAAGGTTCCAAATCGTTGGTCCGTGAGAGCTTTTGGCAAAATCTATCTATCACCGAGAGGCTGAGTTTGGGGCTTGCTTCCAGAGAGAGAGAGAGTGATGACGAGAGTCGAGAGCAAGTGGAATATTCGACAGAGAGGCATTGGAGCGAGACTGAAGAGGCGCTGTGGCACGTGCGAAGGGGGATGTTTTCAAGCGTGTGACCGACTGCCCCCATTTTCGCTTCACATTCTCTCTGCCGCTGCGGCTTGTGTGAGTGAGGGCCAATGCCGCGTCTCCCACTAATCTCATCTCATCATCCCGATGTGATCCTATCCCTTCCCTTTCCCTCTGCTGATCTGGCATACTCCCTTTTTCTCTATCATTTTCTTTAGTTCAACTATAATAAGTAAGGAATTAGGAGTCTACACTCAAATCACAAAAATGGAATCGTTTATAAAATCGAATTGAATACTTACTAAAAATTGAAATCTGCAATTCAATCCAATTTAATATAATTCTAAAATCGAATTATGGAGTTTGATTTGATTTTAAATTTGAAGATCGAATTAAAATCAAACTCAACCGTATTAATTTAAAATTATATATATATATATATATATATATATATATATATATATATATATATATAACTCTTGCTACAACACATGCATGTTCTAGCCCATTTTTTATGCTTTTGGAGTCTAATAATTGTGGGTTTCTATAGGCCTAAAGGAATGTTTTATATTTTATAAATGTCTTAAATTTTGAATTTTTCAAATATGGCTTTTAAGGTTAATTTTAGACAATTATACCTTTTTTATTTATTTATACCTTATTCTTTTATATATTTCCTATCTACTTTAACGATAGAGAGAGAAAAATGTATTTAGTATAATTTGTTTCCGTTTATCAATTGGAGACAAAAAAAAAATGCATTTATTATAATTTTTTCCATATTCCAATTTGGACAAAAAATGCACTTTGATGAAATTTTATTTTCTATTTACGTTGGTTTTCACACATCAACTTATTACTTTTTTTTACCGATTCATGATTATTTTAAATATGTCTTATAACATTTTGTTAGATATTTGAAAATAGTCTAACCAATATATGAAATATACTACAGTTTACAAATTAGAAATTGACTCAATATTTGACATAAATCACAGTACAAACCAATATATAAAATATATCATAGTATATAAATCTTCATAAATTTCATTTACACTACAATATATATCATATATACCATTTAGATAGTCAGAAATCACAACAATCTAAATTTATATATATATATATATATATATATATATATATATATATATATATATAATACATAATACATGAAGTCAAAATAAATAAATAAATAAAAACTATCGTTTATAACAAATAAATGAATACATATACCACGATATATATCATATTTCCTACAAAAGCTAAGAAAAAAGTACATATATATCACAGTATATATAAAAAAAATAGGAAAAAATAAAACTACAAGTTGAATCGGGTCTGTCATTCGTCTACTCTGAGTTCTTCGTTTCGTCGTCCGCTCAAAGTCTGTCGTCGCCGTTCATTTTTTTCAAGTCTGCCATTGTTGTTCATTTCCTTTAGGTACACTGTCGCCATTCATTTGCTCTGAATCCGCTACTGTCATTCGTCCGCTTCAAGTTCGTCATAGTCATTCGTTCGATCTGAGTCCGTTATGGCCGTTCTTGTCGTCCCGTGCTCACCCCACATCGTCTGTCTTCCACCTGCAACTCACACTGTCATAATGAGAAGATATAGGGAGGGAGAAGGAGAAAAGAGAGAGGAGGAAAAAATGACCTTGAACCATGAGGGAGAGAGGATAATATATATATATATATATATATATATATATATATATATATATATATATATGGTGTAGGTGATGGCTAAATCGTAAATAGCCACTAATATTAGTGGAAATAACGAGGCCAATAAGGTTTTTTTTTTTTTTTTTGTAAAAAATGAAATGTTCAAAACATTAATATAATATGGGCCTATTTTAAGGCTTTTTAACTAGAAAACCCTATTATTTTTCAAGTGAAATGGGTCAAGACATGCATTGGACATGTCTCATTCGTCAAATGTGGAGGCTCGACATCAAGACAAGCAGATCGATTTTTTCTCAAGTTTTGTCCTTTCCCTGATCTAAGAGTTTGTGTACTCATACAAGTCAATTATGCTATGTAGTCTAAATCTCCACATAATAGTAATAAATTACAAAATTTAATCCTTTAATTTTGTAATGTTTAAAATCCACGAGTTTATTTGATACAAAACTAAAAGAAAATTATAACTATATTAGACACAAAGTTCAAATTTAGATCTCACCATATAATTTGTAAGAAATCTAATTGATTATAAATCTATAAGGGTCGGAGAATTAAACTTGTAATATTTTTTTTTTAAAAAAAGGCAAAAGGTAAAAACCACCTTTGAAATATGGTGATAGCAGTAATTACACCCTCAAACTTTTAATTGTAAAAATTAGGCCCCTAAATTTTTATAAATGCTAAAACTTGACTTTCGAGCTTATAATAATCGTAGAAATTGGACTACAAAATGATTAAAAAAAAATGGACTCTTAAACTTATACAAATGTTACAATTTATACAACTATGTAAGTTTAAAGGTATAGTTTGACCCAATTTTAACATTTATATAATTTTTAGGGTTCAATTTTTTAAATTGAAAATTTAAGGGCATAGTTACAACTACTACAATATTTGACGAGTAGTTTTTGCAATTGTGTGTCCTTTCATTTTAGTTTCTACTGATTAAATAGTTTCAATTTAATTATTAAAAAATGATTAATTAAATCTATTTTTTTAGAATAACAAAAGAGACAGTAAATAGACTGAAATTTTAAATTTTAATAATTGTTTATATGATAAATTTTGTTTTTTGTAGATTGATTTTTAAATGTCAAGAAAAATAAATTTATTTTAAAAAAATAGCAACATGCTATTTTTTTTAAAATGATGCATTTAACTCATGATAAAAATTTTTAAAAAATAGATTTGATTAAATGAGAAAGGAGAATCTAAAAATCTAGTAGGATATTACTTTAAAGTAAATGTGAAATTAACGTGATTTAAAATAACCTAAATAGAGTGGAATGAGGGTGATCGTTAGTTGTCAATATTAGTCACAAAGGTGATATTTCAAGTAGATTTTTGACTGTGTAACTCTTACTTAAATTGATTTTGATTAATGGCAAATCAAATTTAAAAATATAAATCTCTTTTCGAAGAGAAAAAACCAATGTAAATAAACTAAATGGATCTATATTGTTTTTGTCACAAACACCCTCAAAGATTACCCAACAACATTGTGTGAATTTTATGAATTTTATTTTTTAAAAACCAACCTTTGAAAATTAAAAAGAGATGTACAGAAATTATATTCCATATAAAATTAAGAAATATCAAGATCACAAAACCTAATCTTATTTCAGTTGTAATTAACATGAACTCACTATTTCAAAATTAAAAGTTATAAGTTGAATTTATTACTCTTTTTTTTTATATATATAATTTATATCATATGGGATAAGAGAATTGTTGAAAAAATCGCGATATTCTGTCAAAATATCGTCAAAACTAAAGTACAGATAGAAAAATCATAGGGCAACTTCATTTTTATAAAAAATTGGCGATATATAGTAAATATTGCCAATATCGCCGAAGTCTTTTTAAAATTCTACAGCATTTATAGGGGTAAGTTAAAAAATAGTGTATTTTTTTTAAAGTAATAACAAAAATAGGGTATATAAGAAAGAAATTACCAAACAAAGTAAGATAAAGGGAAAAAGTATTACAAAAATAGGATAACAAAATCGTGTACCGGTTGCTTTTTTTTTTATTTTTTATTGCTTTTTTATTTAAGTGGATACAAAGGTGAACAAATCTATTTGAATTTGACAGTTAAAACAAATCTATGTGAAAAAAAAAACTAGGATAAAACAAATCTATGTGAAAAAAAAAAACTAGGATAAAACAAATCTATGTGAAAAAAACAATTTACCCTTCATTAGTGGCTAGAAATTTGATTCAATTTTTATTTTACTATAGGTCTTTAAAAATTTGAATTTTACAGTAAAAATTCTCCAAAAATATAGATTTAATCCTAATTCGTGGCTAGAAATTTGATTCAATTTTTATTTTCCTTTAAGAATTAAAAGATTCTCTAGAAATGAAAAAAACACTAAAAAAATAAAAGAAGAAGACGAAAGTTGGGGAAAAATGTGAAAAAAATAGATTTAATCTTAATTTTTGACTATAAATTTGATTCAATTTTTATTTTACCCCATTTTAGAATTTGAATTTTAAAATTCATAATTTGTTTTTCCCCTCTCTCTTTCACAACCATATCTCTCCTCTTATCTACTTTTTTTTTAATTCTCTCACTATATACTTTTTATGTTTTTGTATATTATATAATCTAGGCCGATTTCACTCTATAAATTTTTGTAATATCTGTAATTGAGACGTGAACTTGGATCTAGAGGGGATTGGAAGGTTTTTTTACCACTGATATAGCTAGTGGTTTTAATATTATACCAGCTATATATATTATAAAAAGGATAAAGTTGAGGGGGACTTACCCATAATAAATTTGTTCCTGTCTAACCATGAGGTTGATAGTACGTACTTAATGTCAGTCATTGAACCATATTCATTTTGACAATTTATTACTCTCTATTACCTTAAATTATACATTCTTTTTTACGAAAGTGTTGTCTTTATGAAAACCATTAATTTAAGTAAATATATCACCATCTTATATGCTAAAATGAGCATGAGTCAACCTAACAATCACATATTGTCTATACTACGACCATATATAAAAAATAATAATCTTCCTTCTCTCTTGTTAAGAACTATAACACAATAACTTTGAAATGTAAAAGAGGAAAAGCTCATATTCTTCGACATATTAAAAAATAATATATTTAGTCATTGAAAATAAGTTTAGAGTTTGTTCAATTTTAGCCAATAAAAACAATATTATAAAATACATAACCTTATACATAGGGGAGAATTTGAGTTACGTCCAAAATTCACATTGTCTCCATCATACAATTCTAGTAACTCTAGTAATTGAATTTCAAAAGTAATTATCTCTCAAAGTAGAACAAATTGTCTTTCTTATGAAAACTACACTTCATCTACAAGATCCTACGAATTATATTTTGTGAAATAAATCGAACTCCAACAAATTTTTTTAAAATGGAATGAAAGTTGTAGAGAAAAAATTATTGTTAAAAAAAAAAAAAGAATTGGAAAACTGAAAGTATTAACTAAAATTGAGCAAATTTCAAACTATAAAAGATAAAAATAGAATTTTAACCAAAATGTTACCATGTACAATATTTTAGTATAGATATTATATTCTATGACATTTTTATAATACATAATAGTTTGTTCAACTTGCAAAAAAATTGTTCAGAAAAAATAATATTTTTCTAAAAATTAGAACATTCGTTTTAGTTTGTTTACTTTTTGAAGACACGTTCACAAAATTTAATATCTTTTATACAGAAAAAATGAAGTGTTGCACATGAGAAGCTGTATCACTAGAACGAATTCATCTTAAAATTTCGTTTTAAATTCGATAATGTATCAGTTTCATGTATGTATAAATTTCTCTCAATGTACGAATTTATTGTATAAAATAAAATATCACGATCAAATAAATTGATCATCTTTATCATTAATATATATATATATATATATGAGTGGTTTTTCATCTTATCGTCTTCTTCTATTACTTCTATTTATTATTTATTATTTTTATCTTTTAGTCTAAATTAATCAATTTTTGAAATGATTTAAATTAATACAAGTATTAATTCAAAATTTTGATTGAACTTCAAAATGTTAGTAATATAAATGAATTTTTTCGAACAAACTTTCATATACTCCTTCAATAAAAAAAAAATTAATTCCTTTAAAAGGTATATATATTTGTATAATTAATATTATATATATCTACATATATATGTAAGAACCACCAAAATGGGCCATTTTTATAGAATTTTGAGTAAAGAATAATTATATGTAAAAAAAAAAAGTCTAGATTAATTCACTTAAAAAAAAATTTAAGATTTAAATTATTATAATTATTAGTTAATTTTAGTTCGGCCGCAAAATTTAGTGATATAAATGAATTTCTCCTAACAAAGTTTTTAGTAACACATATATGTCATTGAGGATTTCATATATTATATTTGTAGGATAACTGTATTAATCTTAAACATTTTCTTTAGCTGAAAAGTGATTCTATATAAAACTAACCATACAAATAATGTAGATTGATAAATTTTGACTTTTGAGTTCTAAGCACAGATGGTTGGCTTGAACGACAATCTCCTAGCCTCCAAATCATATCCGATTAAGAAATTCGCCTGCGCCAAATTTCCCAAAATCCCGAAACCATCTCTCGGCTCCGCCGACGTTAAGGTCGAGCAACTCACATTTTTGGCCACCTTCATAAACGTATTCTCCGGCAACAACTTCACGTCGGCACCACCGGCAAAATGGGCGGTGATGATCGGAATGCCCAAGCCGCCACTGTTGCTGTCATCAGCAAAGCAGAGTCCCAAAAAGTGGCCGGGATCCTCCACTCGCCTCGCTCTAACGACCTTCAATAGCGACGAAACAACACCATCGTATAACTCCTTTGGAAGAATCGTTAACGTCGTCCCGGAATCTATAATCATATTGCCTTGTTTGGACGACATGTCGGCCACATGACGTTCATTGCCAATGGAAATGGCTTCCAAAGTCATGTAATAGTATGTCTTGGGGTTTTTGGGGACTAGTGGCGTTGAAACGACTCCAGGGCCAGAAATGATAGCGTTTTGGCCGAAGTTTATTTTGCCATTTGCATGACTAAGTAACGTTGGTAAGCAATAAGAGAATTGTTGACTAATGGCGGCGGTTTGGCTCATTTGTGAGACTAATGAGAGCTCGCCACCGCCGAGTCCGATGACACCTGAGGCATAGCCGAACCCGCCGCCACTTTCGTGGCCACAACCGATGACTGAGTTCACGGATGATGACCCGATGGTGATCTTATCAAATCCTAAATCTCCCTTCGTGTAAGTTTGATCTCCGTATGTGTAACTGTAATTGCAAATCCCCTGGACTCCACAATGGGCAACATTTAGTGCATGACAGGATTGGGACGTGCAAGACACGCGATGGTAGGAAGAGGATTTGAGAGGGTTGAAAATGGGACGTGATTGGTTGAAGCATTTTTGACATGGCAAGCATTGTGTCCATATCAAATCGCTGCCCGTGTCGGCAATGCCGATGTAATCCACTGGCGGGGTTCCAATAGAGACATACATTAGATACTCGCCACTTCCTGGGCCAATCGGGGATTGAACGACAGCAGCAGTAGTGGTGGCAACAGTGGCAACGTGGTTGATGAGGGCAGTGGAGCGAGAAAATGAGCGTTGAAAGGCATTGGTGAGACGATCATAATGGGAGAGAGATGATATTTGAAAAAGGGAATCACGATGAAAGAGAGAAGTGGTGAAACCGTTGTCGTCATTGATGGTTGCTTGAGAGAAGGAGATCAAGAGGAGAAGATAGGAGAATAAAGAAATGGTAGCCATGGGATATGAAGTTCTCGAAAAGTTTCTTAGAGATGAAGATTTTAGTAGCCATATTGCTTCTCCTTTTATATATATAGGGATTTAAAGAGAGATTGCATTGGGATTCTATGATATAAACTTTCTTGCAGTTCCCTATGTATATTAAAGAGAGAATTAGAGAGCACAAGGTGAAATGAATATTCCTTGAAATAAAAAGAAAATGGGAAGTTATTTTTCTTATTTGACAAAGTGTATGTATTAGACAATGGTAATTTAACGAGTAGTTAACTACCTTCATGCGTTTCTTTCTTTTTGAGAAAAAGAATTATGTAATTGATTTGTTAGTTTGAAGAATAATATTGGATACAAATTTTAATGAGAGAAGAAATTATCTAATCCAAAATTTAGTATACTTAATTTGATTACCAGTAGTAAATCTAACTTAAACATGATGTTTTTCTAATTTTATTTGGTATTTCAATTTTTATCTGTGATTTGTTTAGTTAGTTTTTTAATTTTGTCATCACATTTCATCTAAATTTAATCTTTAATTTCTTATTTGACGTTCGATTGTTTATCTTATTTTGTTACATTTAAAAATCCAATGTTCTCTGTAATCGCTAGAATTTGTGTCAAAGTCAAGTTCTTTCTCTCTTCTTTTTTTTCCTCTTTTATAACAACTACTTTATTGGGTTTTATTTTTTCTTTTTGAAATCGACAATATATGAAGGTCAACATTGAGATCTATTACTTTTTCGGTTGAAAATTTATGCTTAAGTTGAAATATGAATTAGATGATATAATATTAAAACTTTCTTCGTCCATCCACCTAAATTTTTTGATAATTCGTTGATTTAACAAATTATAAAACACGAGTTCATAATAATGTCATACGCACTACTTTAAAAAAGAAAAAAAAAAAAAAAGAAGAAAAAAACAATAACAATGTATATGTATTTGATACAGATTTACGTTAGCTTTAAAATTTTCAGAATATTATCGTTATTATTACTATATTTATTTTGGGGGAGACAAATCAAGTCCAACGAACCATTTTTTAAGGAAGACAAGACGCACACAGAGGGTGGTCTGAATGTTTAAGGAAATTAGAAAGTCAACAGTCGGAAATTTAATTTTTGTTAATGGCCAAAATTAAAGCTAATCTCAATCGCCAAAAACATGGAATTTCAATGAATAATTTCTTTTCCCCTTCCCCAATTAATTTCAATTCATAAATTAACGATACAGTACGAAAATAAAATAATCATCGAGAAGGATGTAAAAAATCTAAATATGGGATTGTTCCTAAAATAATTCAACTTCCTATTTAGGAAGAACCTTTTTTTTTTTTAATTAATTTTTTGAAGTATGAGATTTATTTTTTAAAATATCAACTAAATAGCTACTTCTAGGAAGATTCAAATACCAAAATGTAGGTGGGTGTTTTCTTTTGGAAGATTTTTCTCTTATTTGAGAGACATATGAAATATAGGTAAATTAAGATTTTTTTAATATAATTGGAAGTAGAGAGATTCAAACTACAAATTTGATAGTTTTTAATATACGGATGTCAATTGAACTATGTTCGATTTGACAGCCTATTAAATTAAGATAGAAAGACTTTAATTTCCATTACATAGTTCATATCTTTATTAATTTTACATTCAACTCGTTCCACTCAAATTTCGATGAAGCATCATTACATAGCATTTCATTTTATTTTTTTTTATTGCCAACTAACTATAATTAAACTGGCCATTTAAGACACCTCTCATATGCTTTCGAACTAAAAGAAAAAAATGTTTTCTCATTGTTAGATGATGTATAATTAAATCTATCTTCACTCATCATCTTAAGCTTTAGGATCAAAATTACCGTTTGCCCCTATAGATACATCTAATTATTTAAACACTGATCCCTCTAATAAATAATAGATCATAGTCCAACTATGACTAAACTCCTATCGAGTCAGGAAAGGGTATGACATCACATTGTTCAAGCCCCAAAATCAACCCTTAAGGGAGCAATTTATATACTTATCCGACCTCGGGAAAGGAGCGAATTCTTTCTTGTGTAGATGTGTTCCTAGCTCCTCAATCAGACGAATCCCCAAAATAGTAAACTTATTGAGTCGGCAATCTGGCCACTCTCACTCATACAAATCAAAGGACCGCCCTCATAGGCAAGAGTTCACAACTCACTCAGGATTCAAGTCATGTTACCTATGGTCATCCTGGCAAAATGTAAGTCTTCATTATGAACGTTGTTATATAATGAGACTAAACATTTCATGGTCCAATCTTATACAAACTATTTTGTATATAATATTCTCACTCACATGTCTACACATGAATGATTAGGATCAGATCATTTGTAGCACTTTATAACAATTGTAACACCTACAAAGCGGGTCATACTCATAGTGTCACCAAAATAAGGTATCCGGTCTTATCCATTTACCACAGACCATTTAGGTTATCACTTAAATATGATCCACCTATATATCTCTACATATATGTTTAAGTTACAAGATAACCTCGAATGTTGGTTTATTGGTTTGTGATTAATGCAACGAAAAATATGGAATAAAATATCATATATTTTATTAAATAAACAATGAGTTTTTACAAAAACATTTATAAACTACAAGACCATACAAGATTTAGGGCACCAACCCCAACACCATTAATATCCTTAGTTTGCATACTCCTCTTTCAAATTAGTGTTCTATACTTCATGGATTTGAATCGAATCGCCGTTGAGTAAAATTATCATTCTTCCAAGGTCAACACGATAGGAGTCACAAAATAACAAAACCTTAGAAAAAGATGGCGAACAGAGGTGGGGATCTGGGGATCTTAGAAAAAAAAGTGAAGGCGTCGGAAAACCAATGCCAAAGTATGAGAGGTAAAGAAATATTTACAGATCTGGATGATACAAAAAAGGTTTAGAAGAACCCTAAAAATGAAGTGATTTTAACTTTTAAGCGAAGAAAAAGGGAACTGTGAAATTGAAAGGTAGGAAAGGAAGATCTCGAAGAAGGAGGTTGTGGGATTTTGAGCTTTGACAGAAATGGAGGAGAAAGAGGTCAACGAAGGAGAGGAAGAGTAGCAACTGTAACATCCCGCACCTTTTTTTTAATATTATTTATTAATGATGTAATTTTTCTTTTTCAGTAATTGTCCTTAGTTGAAGGGTATGTTTGGAATTTTTGAATTTAAAGTTTAAGTGCGAGGATTTAAGTGTTAGCATGGAAATTATTCAAATTATTCAATTTTTTCAAACTCAATTTGGAAATTTATGGCAAGAATTTATTTCCTTTGGAAAAGGAAAGAAATTAAATAGTATAAAGTGGATTAAGGAAAGGATTTAATTAGAGTTATACTATTTTCCTTTTATTATTATTATTAGTTTATTTTTTAAAAATAAAAAGGAGCACCCACCCCCCATCTCCTTCATGCGATCTCTCTCGCTCGAGCGCCCCCCACCCTCACTGCCTTATCCGACCGCCGCACCTTAACCGCCTCTCACGACCTAAAACTGAGCGTCGTTTTAAATTCTATGCATGCATTTATTTTAGTAACGGCCTAACCTAAGTCCTAGGGGGTCGGGTCGCTACAGTTGGTATCAGAGCTCATATTTTGGGTTCTGTAAATTGACTTACTATGTAAGTCTAGATAGTCCCTGTGGCCAGTAACGGATTCTTCGTCATTGCTAGGTACGTTCTACTAATGAAAGTTTCAATGCATATGTGAGAATAGTGATGTAGTGTTTTAAATGCATGATGTTTGAGAAAGGCCAAAAAATAGTTAGTTGACGTACAAATTTATGACAGGACATGGCACCTAAACATAGAACAAGGAAAACAGTTAGAGAAGAAATTCAAGCAGAGAGAGAGGGGAGTAGTCAAACTGCTCCGGCGGTGCCAATTCCGCCTATGACCCAAGTGGATAAAAAGGAAATGGAAGCCCGAATTAGTGAAGTTGTTGCAACCGCTCTGATGGGGAAGCTGCAGGAACTGATTCGTAGCACAATAGCAGGACAGCCAGCCCAGACTCAGGCTCAGGAGGAATCGGTGCCACCCGAGCTGTTACGACAAACCCATCCGCAGGACAAGAACACGCAGGGCCTGTCTCTCGAGGCTAAACATTTAAGGGATTTCTGGAAGTATGACCCTCGCTCCTTTGATGGATCGTTAGGGGACCTCACTAAGGCAGAAATGTGGTTGTCATCCATCGAGACAATTTTTCGTTTTATGAGGTGCCCAAAAGAGCACAAACTGCAATGCGTAGTCTTCATGCTGACTGGTAACGCGACAATCTGGCGGCGTTCGGCAGAAAAGATGATCGATATTGGAGGTGACCTTGCAACCTGGGAACAGTTCAAGGAACTTTTTTATGAGAAGTACTTTTCGGCCAACACCCGATACAATAAGCAGACCAATTTCTTGAACTTGAAGCAGGGCGTTATGTCGGTGGAGGCATACGAGCAAGAGTTCAATAAGCTATCTCATTTTGCTCCTGAGCTAGTGGCAACTAAGGCAGTGAAGGCCGAGAGAGATTTATCCAGGGCCTGAGGAGTGGGCTACGACGGATGGTGCATGCCTTGGATCTCAAGACGTATGCTACGGCGCTACGAGCCGCTGTGAGAATTGATGCCGATTCCCAGGGGGAGAGGAATACAGGAGGTCACTCGGGATTAGGACCTCCACAGGGTAGAAAAGAAAGGCTGAGCACAAGACTCTTGAACATCAGTAGAGGGGTCAGAACACAGTGCATGCTCCACGTCAGTAGGGACAACAGAGTACCGAGGCTGGGAGTGGCAGGGAGGATAGACCGATATGCACCACTTGCGGTAAGCAACACTGGGGACGTTGTTTAGCCGGCTCTGGGATTTATTTCCGATATGGCCAGAAAGAGGTATATGGCAGATAGATGCCCAAGGAAGAATGCGCCTGAGCACAGAAGCCAACCCGTAGGCTCGTTCCAGGGAGGCCCGAACCGCCAGCAACAGTAGGGAAAGGTATTTTCCACCACTCGACGTGAGGTCGAGAAGTCAGGCACCGTGGTGACAAGTACACTTCCCATTTGTTTTATTTGACTCTGGCTCTTTGCACTCATTTATATTTGTTGTATTTGTGAGACATGCCATGTTAGACTCAGAACCGTTTCCATTTGCATTATCTATTTCCACTCTATCGGGAGAGATCATGTTAGCTACAGAAAAGATAAAAGCATGTTAGGTAGAGGTAGCCAATCGCGCATTAGATGTAACCTGATAATTTTAGATATGCGCGATTTTGATGTTATATTAGGCATGGATTGGTTAGCTGCTAACCATGCCAGCATAGATTGCTCTCGTAAGGAGGTTATCTTTAACCCTCTTACAGGAGCCAGTTTTAAGTTTAAAGGGGTTGGGATTGTAGTCTTACCCAAAGTGATATCCGCATTGAAGGCCAGTAGGCTATTTGACTAAGGAGCCTGGGGTTTTATGGCCAGTGTGGTGGACACTAGGGAGAATGAAGTTACCTTGACTTCGGAGCCAGTAGTGAGGGATTTTCCAGATGTGTTTCCAGAAGATCTTCCCGGACTACCTCCGCAGCGGGAGATAGATTTTGCCATTGAATTGGAGCCAGGCACAATTCCTATTTCGAGGGCTCCGTACAGGATGGCCCTGGCAGAGTTGAAGGAACTGAAGATCCAATTGCAGGAGTTGTTGGACAAGGGTTTCATTCGCCCTAGCATGTTACCATGGGGTGCACCTGTTTTGTTTGTGAAAAAGAAGGATGGATCGTTACGTTTATGCATTGATTACAGAGAGTTGAACAAGGTGACCGTCAAGAACAAATATCCCCTTCCCAGGATCGATGATTTGTTTGACCAGTTATAGGGAGCTACGGTATTCTCTAAGATTGACCAGTACCACCAATTGAGGATAAAGAACAGTGACATACCCAAGACAGCTTTCCATTCGAGGTATGGACATTATCAGTTCTTAGTGATGTCATTCGGTCTAACGAATGCACCAACAGTGTTCATGGATCTAATGAATAGGGTGTTCAAGGAATTCCTCGACACCTTCGTGATTGTTTTTATTGATGATATTTTGATTTATTCCAAGATAGAGGTCGAGCATGAGGAGAATTTGTGGAAAGTTTTGGAGACGTCGAGGGCCAATAAGCTATATGCTAAGTTTTCTAAATGTGAATTTTGGTTAAAGCATGTGTCCTTTCTAGGGCATGTGGTATCCAAGGAAAGTTTCTCTGTGGATCCCGCAAAGGTAAAGGCAGTTATGGGTTAGGCTCGTCCAACCACGGTCAGTGAGGTGTGCAGTTTCCTGGGGTTAACAAGCTACTACAAACGGTTTGTGAAGGACTTCTCTCATATAGCTGCCCCATTAACTTAATTGACCCGGAAGGGGGCAACATTTGTTTGGAATGAGGCTTGTGAAAACAGTTTCCAAGACCTCAAGCAGAGGCTGGTTTCAGCCCCAATTCTTACAGTATCGGACGAATCAGGTGGTTTCGTCATTTTCAATGATGCATCCAAGAAGGGGTTGGGATGCGTATTGATGCAGCAGGGTAGAGTAGTTGCTTACGCTTCACGTCAACTGAAAAAGCACGAACAGAATTATCCCATGCATGACTTGGAGTTAGCAGCGGTGGTTTTTGCTCTCAAGATCTAGAGACATTACTTGTATGGAGAAAAGATACAGATCTTCACCGACCACAAGAGTTTGAAGTACTTTTTTCACTCAGAAGGAGTTAAACATGAGGCAAAGAAGGTGATTGGAGCTAGTAAAGGATTATGATTGTGAAATTTTGTACCACTCGAAAAAAGCAAACGTAGTGGCTGATGCTTTAAGCAGAAAGGTGGCCCATTTCGCAGCTCTCATTACCAGACAAACACACCTATGTCGGGAACTGGAGAGGGCAGAGATTGCAGTAGTCGTAGGGAAGGTCAAGGCACAGTTAGCACAGATGTCAGTGCAACCAAGCCTAAGGCAGAAGATTATTGATGCATAGCGAGACGACCCTTATCTAAAGGAGAGAGTTCGTTGAGTGGAATCAAGCCAGGATAGCGAATTCTCAGTGTCAGCAGAAGGTGACCTTTTTTATCAAGGGCGTCTGTGCGTGCTGGCGGTTAGTGACAGTAAGGATGAGTTGTTGTCAGAGGCTCATAGTTCCCTATTCTTGATCCACCCTGGTAGCATCTGATTTATCAAGATCTGAAGCGTTACTATTGGTGGAATAATATGAAAAGAGAGGTTGCGGAGTTCGTCAGTAAGTGTTTGGTGTACCAGCAGGTGAAAGCCCCGAGGCAGAGACCAACAGGCTTGTTACAACCATTAAATGTACCAGAATGGAAGTGGGAGCATGTGTCTATGGACTTCATCGTGGGGTTGCCTTGGATAGTTAAAGGTTTCACTGTGATATGGGTCGTTGTAGACAGACTTACGAAGCTAGCCCATTTCATACCGGGAAAGTCCACCTTTTCAATGAATAAGTGGGCACAGATATACATGAAGGAAGTGGTAAGATTACATGGAGTGCCCGTGTCCATTGTGTCGGATAGAGACCCTCGTTTCACGTCTAACTTCTGGAAGAGTCTCTAGACGGCTTTAGGGACCTGGTTAAACTTCAGTACAACGTTCCACCCTCAGAATGATGGGAAGACAAAGAGATTGAGTCAGATACTGGAATACATGTTGCGTGCCTGTGCCATAGAGTTTTCAGGAAGCTGGGATGCTCACTTGCACTTAATGGAATTTGCGTACAATAACAACTACCGATCCACTATTGGGATGTCACCCTTTGAGGCCCTATATGGGAAGAGTTGCAGGTCCCGTGTGTTGGGATGAGGTAGAAGAGAGGAGATTGTTAGGATTCGAATTGGTGCAGACCACAAATGAGGCCATACAGAAGATCAGGGCTCGTATACAGACAGCCCAGAGCAGACAGAAAAGCTATGCCGATGTAAGACATAAGGACCTGGAATTTGAGACTGGGGTGAAAGTGTTCTTAAAGGTGGCACCCATGAAAGGTATTCTGAGGTTTGGCAGGAAAGGAAAGTTGAGTCTGAGATTCATTGGACCTTTTGAGGTCCTGAAACGAGTTGGCCTTGTAGCTTACCGCTTGGCTTTGTCCCCAACATTGTCTTCAGTTCATAATGTCTTCCATGTTTCAATGCTAAGGAAGTATGTGACAGACTCATCCCATGTAGTTGACTACGAGCCCTTACAGTTGAACGACAACTTGAGCTACGAGGAGAAGCTTATAGGGATCCTTGCCAGAGAAGTAAAGGCATTGCGCCGTCGGGAAATTGCTTTTGTGAAAGTTCTGTGGCAGAACCACCAGTTCAGGGAGGCCAACTGGGAGCGAGAGGATGAGATGAAGGCCCAGTACCTGAAGCTTTTTCAAGGATGAACTTTCGAGGACGAAAGTTCTTTGAGGGGGGGAAGAATACATCCCGTACCTTTTTTATTATTATTTATTAATGATGTAATTTTTCTTTTTCAATAATTGTCCTTAGTTGAAGGGCATGTTTGGAATTTTTGAATTTAAAGTTTAAGCGCGAGGATTTAAGTGTTGGCATGGAAATTATTCAAATTATTCAATTTTTTCAAACTCAATTTGGAAATTTATGGCAAGAATTTATTTCCTTTGGAAAAGGAAAGAAATTAAATGGTATAAAGTGGATTAAGGAAATGATTTAATTAGAGTTATACTATTTTCCTTTTATTATTATTATTATTATTATTATTATTATTATTATTTTAAAATAAAAAGGAGCACCCACCCCCGATCTCCTTCACGCAATCTCTCTCGCTTGAGCGCCCCCACCCTCACTGCCTTATCCGACCGCCGCACTTTCACCACCCCTCACTGCCGTCCGACCACCGCCGAGCCCTCCTCACAACCCAGACTCACCTCCCTCACCGGATCCGACAGGCGCACCTTCCTCACCAGATCTGGTAGGAAAACCTCCTCACCAAATCTAGCAGACGCGTCGTCGCCCACCGCTCGAGCCAGACTTGCCGCCGACCGCCACGCCTCCTTCACTGCCTCCCTTCACCGCCCATCGTGTCGATCTCGCCCAGTCGGTCTAAATCGCCGCAGCCACACCAGCCCCTAACCGCCGCACTCCACCGCTGTTTACCAATAGCTTGACCTGCTGCCACCTCCAGTCGGGTTCTCCACCGTCCATCGTCGCGCTGCCTATTTTCTGCTATGTGGGTCTTCGTCAGACGCTTAGTTTTTGGTAAGATCTATTTTGTGGTTGGGTTTCTTGAAAGATTTTGGATGCCCACTAAGTTGGATTAAAGGTTAAATTAGTCACATTATTTTGATTTTAGATTTGAGCTTAGGAAACTACAGCCGCGACTGTCTAGCGGATTCAAGATTGTTCGACAAGAGTTTTGGTAAGAGTTATAGTCTTTATTGTTGGCTTGTGGGCACGCTTTGATTACTGAATTAAGTTGACTTAACCCTTGTATCTTTAAGGTTCCAAGTTGTCGTCCATTGGGAGTTAAAATCTGTTGGAATGAGATTTTGGAGTGGTTGTTAATTAAGTTCCTTGGGTAAGCTTTTGGGTATTGTGGTTTTGACTCTGAGATGTCGCAATTATTTTTGGGCTGAACCTTAATGGTTGTATTCGTGTGTTAGGGTCGTTTCTTCAAACCGCGGTTATCGTTTGGTTGTCTGAGTTTATCTGTGGATTTTCGATTAAGGTAAGTAATCTTACCACTGGAACTGCCCACGGGCTAGGCTTTATTTGTATGCTAGCATGTTGAGTGTATGTTATGGTAAATGTTAGCATGTTGACTAATAGTATGACCTGAATCAAGTATGTTCTGGCACGAGTTCTGTTTTGTTTAAATATACACCTAGGCACTTGATCGTTAGTATGAGGTGGTATGTGTTTCCATATGTTGATATCTGATCTGCTGATGTTGAGGCATACTTGTATGTTGTGGAACTATGATGTTAAAGTATACAGGAATGTTGTAGAATATGTTGTTGAGGATTATGTGTATGTGGTACAACCATGGTATCGAGGATTATATGTATGTCATAGATTCGCACGGTGTTGATATTTGAATGTTGAGACTGTGGGAATGTCCTCACTGATTAGTTAGATGTTCACCAGTTTGTATTTCCTTCAGGATTCACCAGTTTTGTGTTTCCTTCGGGATTCACCGGTTTGTGTCTCCTTCGGGATTCACCGGTTTGTGTCTCCTTCGGGATTCACCGGTTTGTGTCTCCTTCGGGATTCACCGGTTTGTGTCTCCTTCGGGATTCACCGGTTTGTGTTTCCTACGGGGACTCACCAGAGGTAGTGAGCATACTTAACTACAGTAGGATAGGACTCAGTCTCTTACCTATTTCATGTGTGTATACGTGCCATAGGTGGGTATCTAGAGGACATAGATGCCTAGCCTGACCCCAGTGGTGGGGTTACTTACTGAGTATTTCATGCTCATTCTTTCTTATGTTGATGTTTTAGGTAAGGGTAGAGATGCACCGACGATGGCGCAGCAGAATTCGTGATCGTGCCACTAGGACTAGTTTTTACGCTTCCGCATCATGACATTTAGAGTCCTTATTTTTCCCTTAATGTTTAGTTTTACTGTTTTAAACTTATTATTAAGGATTATTTCTTTTATATACTTTTAATAGTATTTACGAATTATGGGTACCCTATTATTGTTTAAACAATTGCATTTAATAAATGTCTTTTGAACTTCTCTTGTTTAATTAACATTTATTTCAACATAACTGAGCGTCGTTTTAAATTCTATGCATGCATTTATTTTAGTAACGGCCTAATCTAAGTCCTAGGGGGTCGGGTCGTTACAGTAACATAAAGAAAAATAGGGTTTGAGAGAGAGTTCACCAAACCCTCTTCCTTTCCCTAAAATATTGCCCAACGCCCTGGTAGATGACGGGCTAGTAAAGGAATTGATATCTGTAATGTGTGAAGGAACCGACGACGGCAAGACTGCACGTGGGAGGGAATGCATGAAACATTTTGATTAAAATGAGAGTGAAGAAGTTTAAAGTCTCAAAACTTATTTGAATAGTTCTTGACATTTCAAAGGCCACAAGCAAGCATAACTCAAACTTGAAAAAATGTCAAGTACTGTGAAAATTTGAAAAAATCCCTCATCTTCCACTTTTTTTTTAAAAAAAATTACTTTACATTTTTCATTAAAATCATCTATTACATGACTTTTTTTTTTCAATAAAAACATCAAGTAGTTAACATTGCAAACGTCAAGAAATGTGATTTTTCTAGTAGAGTTATGGATTTTAATTTTGTTGCTCAACATGATAATTTTGTTAGTTATGATTTTAGTTCGCACATGGAACTAAGGCTTGGTTTGGGATTGCTGTAGCTTTTAAAATAATTGCCAGTAACTATGCTTTTAGAAAATCATCTGTGGATAGAAGTAAAAGAGCGTTTGGTAAATTTTAATTTTAAATTAGAAAAAAAACTAGCTAAGGTGTTTGATAAATTAATGCTAAAGTAGTGTAATATAGTTATATAATTATTTGAAAATATATATGATTTGAATTGCAACCATTTTTGTTTAACTAAAGAAATTTTATGAAATATTTTCTTTTTTTAAAAAAGTAATTGTTATAAGAATTTGAACCAATCAAAATTTGGAATAAATGTGAGAAAAGAAATTAGTGAAATGAAAATTTGAGATGGGTAAGAGAAGATACCAAATTTTTAGGAAAGCTAAAATCTAAAAGCTCCATCAAATATTTTTTGCACCTTAGAACAATTGTAAAAGTAATTCTGAATAGATTAATAAATAAATTGTTTTACCAAACAACCTAGGCGGCTAAGATTCTCGTAAAATAGTTTTTTAGGATTTCAAAAACAATCCCAAATGGGCTTTAAAATAGTTTTCTAGTGTTAGAATATTGGGTTGATAAGAAAAATGACAAATTTTAAAGTTTCATTTGGAAAAATGGCAAAAAAGTTTTAAAATTATAAAAATAACAAAACAAGTTTATATAATAGAAAATACTAATTAGTAAATGACAAAACTGAAGGGAAACCATCGAAGGTTTTCGCAGCGGAATGTGGGGATCGATCCCAATTTTCGTTTTTCACAGAATTCTCAAGAATTACAGAATTAAGAAGAAAGATTATAAGTTCAAGAATAAAACTATAGCATGCTAATAAATAGAAAGGAGAAGAAAAAGAAACTTTACTTTTGAAGAACACTTTCTTCAAGAATTCCCTCGAACAGATCTCTTCTTCCAAAAGGGATATCACCAAACGGAGTCTCATGTATTCTCTTTAGGGTTTAAGAATGACAGGAGGTGTGGGCTCTGCCTTAGGGTTTTGGAAGAGGGAAAGAGATGGAGAGGAAGAGAGGAATTTTCTTCTCTGTAAATTTTTTCCAGAGAACACAGTGTATATATATATATATAATAACTACTTTATTATATATATACACAATATGTTATAACAAATATAATATATAGCCTATAGTTTTATATTGCATAAAATACAACATAACTTATAGTCTTAACTATTATTTTCTCTCAACAATACATGACATTTGATATAAAACACATTTATAGAAAATTCATTTATATGAATCTCATTCATATAATTAATATTTGAATCATATTCAAATATTTAATTCATTTAAACTTATTTATGGTATTTAATATAAATCATATTTATATTAAATTTAATTACATGAATCTCGTTGATATAATTAGTATTTGAATCATATTCAAATTCCTTTCATATTACCTTATATTATAATGTATCGAATACATTATATTAAACATATATATAATTAATTAAATTAATTATATCATATATAATTAATTCCTCAAATTAATTTGAACATTTCAAATTAATCCAAAAATAATTCTCAATTAAATCCCCGTTGATGTACAGAGGGGATCTAATGGACATGTAGATTAAAGCTCTAATGGTACTTGAATAATTAATTAAACTCTTTAATTAAATTATCCAATATCCATTAACTACAGGTAATTTCACTAAAGATCGACAACTGCACTCTTTGCACTACAGATAAATTTCTGTGTCCATTTGATATAACCAATCAATAATGCGATGATCCTTCACAAATTGCTCATAAGTACAGTTGGGCAATCATAGTCAAACTATGATCAAGTCCCTCTCAAGCCAGGAGAGGGTGTGACCACTATGTTCAAGCCCTGGAATCAGTCATTAAGAGAGTAATTTATTTAGTTACCTCTAACATAGGGTAGTTACCTCTAACCTAGGGAAGAAGTAAATTTCGTCTTGTATATCTGTGTTCTCAGCTCATAAGTCAGATGAATTCCCAAAATGGCAAGCTTATTGAGTTGGCAATTTGGTCACTCTTACCCATATAAATCAAAGGACTGCCTTTAGGAGTTCACACTTCACTTAGGATTTAGGTCATGTCACATATGGTCATCATAGTGAAATGTAAGTCTCCATTATTAATGACGTTATATAATGAAACTAATCATTTCGTGATCTGGTCTTATACAAACTTTTTGTATAGGATACCCTCGCTCACATGTCTCCACATGAATGATCAGGATCAGATCATTTGGACCACTTTACAACACTTGTAACACCTATAAAGTGGGTCGTATCCATAGTGTCACTAGGATTTATCCATTTATCGTTTAAGTTATTATTTAAACAAATCCACCCGTATGTCTATACATACTTGTTTAAAATACATAAAATAACCTAAGATCTTTAATTTATTGGATTGAGTGTATGCTCATAAAATAACAATTATTTTATTCCTAACAACTTGTCTATACAATGTTTACAAACTAAGATCTAGGACATCAATCCCAACAATCTCTCACTTGTCCTAAAGCTAAGGGAACATAATGTACAATACAAATAAAGTACAAAAAATACAATAAACTAGGGCATACACTATACCCCAATTACAAAAACTACCTTTAAACAACAAAATTAAGTATAATAAAAAATGCAAAAATACATTGCTTCAAAAATAACTCAAATACCACAAATACACTCTAAACATTCTAGAAGCAAAAATTAAAAATCACCCAATATTGTCCTTAATGCTTCCAACTACCTATAGAATGCGTGTATGCGAGGGAAGATGACAACTAGGTGGTGGGGTCATTAGAAACTTATGGATGTCTACAACGATGGACTTCCTCCAAGGTGAAAAAGAACAAAGTTGGTTATACCAGTGAAGTTGTTGTTGGCAAGTGAGTATTTGAAGGAATTGTAACTTGAAGACGATGTAACTATTGTAAATATAATTGCGTTTGACACTAAACCAGTTGTAGGGAGTTTCATTGTCATTCCATGTGACCACTTTGCTCATATGGTCTTGAAAGTCAACTTTAAACACTATCAATCACATAATGTCATTGTTGAAAATGATGTTCAAAGTAGAAACAAAGGTGAAAAAGGTCGGCGACCTGACGAAGGTGGTCGTCAAAAGCTAACCAAGACGATGGAATTCAAGAAATGGTTGTTGAACCAATGATCGCAGACATGAGATTAAGAAGGAGAAAAAGAGATTTTGGAGGGCAACTAAGCGAAGAAGATGAAGAATATGAGATTTAGGGTCTTTTGTTATTTTATTTTGATGATGATGATGATGATGATGAATTGAGTAATATATATATAATATATATTTATATTTATATACACACACATATGTTTCTAACCTTTAAAGTTTAATTCCCATTTATATGTTTGTTTTTAAGTACAACCAGCTATTTTTACTGTGTTTCTATATGAAAAATTGATAACATCGAAATTATGAAAAAAAAAATCAAATTAATTTGATAACAATAGGTATAAAATAATGAAAAAAATATTTAGATACAATTGAATTTGTAAGAAATATTTAAACAAATCGAAAGTTAGTTAAATAAAATCAAATTTGATAATAAAAGATAAATTCAAATATAAATTAGAGAGAAAAATCAGGAAGTTTTGTTTATTGTGATTAATTCGATAAGTAGTTAGATAAAATCTAATTTGATAATAAAATATAAACTCAAATATAATTTGATGGGAAAAAAAATCAGGAATGAAGCTTGTTTATTTACATTTACACCGTATTTATAATTCCAATTTCATTTAAACTTCAACAATTACATTGTATTGATAACTCTATCAACCACAAAACCTAAAGCCTAACTCGTTGTAGAGGCATAACAAAATCAACAAGATTGCAAAAAAGAATATTTATTTGTTTGTCAAAAAGATAAATTAATGGTTTAATAATATAATTAGATGATATTGAATAAAGGAAGATTAAAAAAATAAAAAAATATATATAAAATTTAAATGAAATATATAGTTTGTTAGATGATATATGTATAAAATATTGAGTAAAATTCTAATCAGGATAAAAAAAAATTAATCTAAAACTAAAATAACAAAAAATGAATAAAGTAATGTAAAATATAAAGATATATTAATTAGAATCAAAATTGTAATAAAGAAATTAATGATCAATTAATTCTGGATATTTTTTAAAATTGGTTAAATCAAAATATGAAACCGCCAATTCAAATTTTAAAATGAGAGAAAAATCTAGCACCTTTATCTGTTGAATTCGTTAGGTTGAAGTCTCATAATTGATGATTTTATTTATATTGTATTTTGAGATTTGATACATGGTCTCATAATAGACGATTTTATTTACACAGTATTTCTATTGAAAATTTATACACGATATAGCAACTATAAGTACTCAAAAAAACTGTTAATCGACCATATTAGGCATTTTGGAAATTAAAAAAATATATGTCATGTATGCAGCACGATTTTGACAAAAATCTTATTATTTCTATTTTTTTTTTTTTTTGACAAAAATCAAAAGGCACCCCAAATTTACTATTTCCTCAAATTTTCCTAGGATATTTTTGTTCTATTTACAAATACATATCCGACTTTTTAATACATTTAGGAAAACAAATTTTAAAATTTATACCAAAGAATCTATAAAGTTGTTCAACATAACTTAATATATATATATGTATGTATGTATATTTCAAAATTTGGCTT
Source organism: Benincasa hispida (assembly GCF_027475165.1). Lineage (NCBI taxonomy): Eukaryota > Viridiplantae > Streptophyta > Magnoliopsida > Cucurbitales > Cucurbitaceae > Benincasa > Benincasa hispida. The sequence goes on along the minus strand of NC_143478.1, from coordinate 79,723,767 downwards.
AATACCACCTGCACATAACCATTATGAATGTCAATTTTACAATGTTATGACAATTGCCATATTTTTTTAAACCTAGAGAATAGTTTAGTAATATTATGCTTTCCTTTTCCATACAAGTGCAATCTAAACAAATCGCTGAGTAAATTTGGAAACGATTCTATAATAGTTAAAATTATTATTATTTTTTATTTTTAATATCGCTTTAAAACATATTTTTAATCCTTCAAAATTAATTTTAATGATATGAAAATGTATTTAAAAACGAACAATTTAATATTAAATTAATATGAAGTGATTAAATACGTAATTTAGAGTGATTTTAAAAATGACAAAATTAATTTTGACAATCAACTTCAATACACTAAATCACAATTAAATTAAATTACATTTGCAAATGATTAAGTAAACGTGATGATAAACCATCCAACCATGTGGGTATGTGGGTTTGAACGAGAGATTACTGTAACAAACAAATTATCAAAAAAATAATCAAAGAGAGCTGAAAAACGACATGTCGTCTCTAATCACAAACAGTAGGTTTAAACGACAATCTCTTATTTTCAAGATCATATCCAACTATAAAGTTAATCTGCGCCAAGTTCCCAAAAATGGCCAAATCCGATGCCGGTGCCAAAGTCAAACAAGTCACATTCTCAGCCACCAGTGCAAATGTATTCAAAGGCAGCAACTTCACGTCGGCGCCACCGGCAAAATGTGCTATAATTACCGGAATATGCAAATCGTCACCGCCGCCTGCAGCGTAACAGAGTTCCAAAATCCCAGAGGGATCATCCACTCGCTTTGCTTTAATAACACTCACCAAAGTCGAAACAAGGTCTTCATACAAATTTCGAGGCAAAAACGTCAATGTCGTACCGGAATCAATAATGATATTCCCTCGTCGGGTCAAGGCCGACGTATCGTCAGCGGCCTTAAGCCGCTTGTTTGCAACAGAGATTGCTTCAAGAGTCAAGAAATAAAAGGTATCGGGAGATCTCGATACGAGAGGGGTAGAGATGACTTTAGGCCCCGAAACGACGGCGTTTTGACCAAAGCTTATTTTACCTGTGATATTTTCGTCGCTAAAGAAAGTTGGCAAGCAATATGAGAATTGCCGTTTGATGGCGGCGATTGTATTCATTTGCGACACCAATGAGAGAGCGCCACCGCCAAGTCCGATAATCCCCGAGGTAACTCCGCCGAAAGTGCCACCATTTTGGTGGCCGCATCCAATGACTGTCTTGGGGAGTTTGAAGGATTCGATGGTAATTTTATCAGATGCTAGGTCACCATACGTAAAGGATCGGTCTCCATAGCTGTAGCCGTAGCTACAGGTTTGGAGGTCGGTCCCACAATGGTAACTGTCGAGGGAGCGGCAGGTATCCGACGTGCAAGACACATTGCGGTAGGAAGATGATCGACGTGGATTAAACATGGGATGTGATTGGTTGAAGCATTTCTGACATGGTAAGCATTGAGTCCACGTCAAGTCGCTGCCTGTGTCGGCGATAGCTATGAAATCCACCGGTGGGGTTCCGATGGAGACAGACATTAGGAACTCGCCGCTGTTGGGGATGATCGGAGAATGGATGCAGGCGGTGGACACGGCGTTGACGTGACTGAGGAGGGTGGCGGAGCGGGAGAAGGAGCGACGAAAGGCATTGGTACGACGATCGTGGCAGGAGAGAGATGAGTTGTGGAGAGGAGAGAGAAGAGAATCACGGTGGAATAGAGAGGTGGTGAAGCCATTGCCGCCACCGCGATTGGTGGTTGCTTCGGCGAAGGAGAAAAGGAGGAAATAGAAGAAGATTGAAATGGCAGCCATGGATTCCATTTTGAAAGCTTCTTCAGAGGATGATTTTTGACCCGCCAAACTTCTCCCTTTATAATATGGTAATTTAGAGAGAGATTTTTTTACAGAAGAGAGACAGTTTGCATGGAATTATATAATGGAAATATTCTGATAAAAAAAAAAAGATATATGACCATTCTGGTCTTGTTCCACTTGAATAATTTTTCCCTCTTCATTGTTGTCTCGAGTTTAAATTAGTAGAATATATATATATATAGATAGTGGATAATTCAAATTTCTGATTGAGTTAGTTAATTGATATAAAAAAAAAAGAAGATGAAAATGAAAAAGAGATGTGTATCATTAAAAAAAAAAACACAATTAAATAATAGAAAAATGAACTAAAATATAGCAAAATTTTATAGTTATCAATGATAAACATTGATAGTAACATTGATAAACAATGATAGAAGTCTATCAACGTTTATCATTGATAGTTCTAAAATTTTGCTAAATATTATAAATAATTTCGACAAATATACTATTTGAAATAATTTACCTTAATTGTAATATAATATACTAAATTGGACTAAAAGATTAGAAATTTAAATATATATCTCCATGTTGTTAGAATTAAAAAATCTAGATTTATTATTATTTTTTTTTTTTGTGGGAAGATTTTTATCTGGATAATTGTTTTAATACTGATCTTTTATAGCATTTTTACATTAATTCTGACAAATCCATATCATAATTTTTTAAAAATACTGAAAACTATTTTAAAAAGGGTTTTTCCAAGGCTAGAAAAATCCTCGCTAATGTAAATTTCATGAAAAAGCCGTTATGATAAGGAAAATGAAATTGCATTTTTAGAAAGAAATTGATGGGTATTAAATATACCTAAAAAATGGGTTAAAAAAAAAAACATACATACTTAAAATACATTTGACCATTTGAGTCTTCCTAAAAAGAAATATGTTTTGAAGATGACAATTTTAATTAAGGAGATAAAACTCACATTATGAATAATTGAATATGCACCACTAAAATTTCAGGAAAAGGGAACAAAATCATGTCATTTTCCATGTTTGTTATAATTAATTGAGCAATATTTATTTTCCAAAAATAATAATAATAATATTTAGGTGTATTTACATTCCCCTCTCATACATAAAAGTATTTTAAAAATAAGTTAGAAGAATTTGTCACATAACAAATTATAATTAAAAAATTTGAAAGAAAATATAAATAAATGTGTGACTCTAGAAACACCTGAATATTTTTCAAATTAACTCAAATGAAAACTTACATTTTGTAAATAATTAGGTTGGTTTTTAAATTAAAAAAATTTGGTTTTCGATGGTTGAATCTCACCGCCAATCATCCACATTTAAACCAGATTTTTACCTTTATTTAGTGAAAAGAAGGAAAAAAACAAAAGAAAGGTATGTAGTGAATAATAATAATAATAATAAAAATAAATAATTTCTATTATTATCATTATTATCAAACACACATATAAATAAAGGAGGATATATTACGAATGAGTTGGGTTTCTAAAAAAGAATATACACTAAAAAATAATGATAAATAATAATAAAAAATCTAAACATAACAAATTTTCACACAAAGAAAAAATGTTAAACTATATACAAAAATAACAAAAAAAAAATACTGATAGATACTAATAGACTTCTATTAGCGCCTATCACATAGTATTAATGGTAGACTTCTATCATGTCACTAATAGATACAGATAGACTTTTATCAGCCTTTATCAATCTTTTTCAAAGAAGATTAAATTATGTTATTTTGTATAAATAGTTTTTCTTATTTTTTAATTTTTAAAAATTTGCTAATATAAAAGGTAAGTCGTGAAAGTTAAAAGTGACATTGCATTATTAGGTAAGAAATGTAAGAAATTCGAAACCATATATAGAAATAAAATAAATTTGTCAAGAGAAAAGGATATGTATATCAAAGGTCTGATTTCTTCACCGACTATGAAAAATGTTGAGTTAATCCGTTTTAAGAGTTTTTCCAGTACAACACACTTTGTTAGAGAGTGGGGAATTTGAACGTCTTACTTTTTCTTAGATCTCTTATGTCAGTTGTTGTTTGAAAATAAATAACAAAATTTCCAGCTTATTGGTTTTTAAAAAAACTTTTAAATATGTCAATAAATTAAAAAAAAAAAACTTTTTATGTCATAATTCCCTTGTTTTCCATTCCATTTCACACCACAACTATTTGTTCTTTTTGTAGTGATAATTATGGGTCAACACCCCAACAACATACAAGGTAAATTAATTGACCAAAAAACAGTCTTCCTTAAAAAAGGGAAACACACACACACACAACAAAAAAAAAAAAAAAAAAAAAAAGAATTTTTTTTTGTCTATACATATACATACATACATACATATATATACATATATATATATATATATAACACAAATTGGTCTATAAAGTTTGATTAACTTAATCTTGCTTTTAAGCTATAAATTCACAGTGAAATTTACATTCATCATTAGCATCAATGCCTCTTCAAAAAAAAAAAAAAAATGATTCAATCAATAATTAATTTTTTTTTTCTGTCTTAATTCTATAGGAAGGGAATTTGTAATTGTGGAAATTGATATTCGACCGAATAATTTCTTGTATGTAACTTGAGGTTTACATAGAGAATTTATAGAAATGACGATAACCTAATTATAGCCCGATAACCCAATTATAGCCTAAATACATAAATCAAGGCCTAAATATCTCAACACCCTCCCTCAAACTCAAGGTGATAGAAACAACTTGAGTTTGTAAGCAGATAAACTAAGACAACTGAATGACAGAAACTGAAGAAGCAATTCTGAATCAAAACACGGTAGATTTGGGTGGGAAGCAAAAACCCATGAAGAACTAGAACATAGAGAAACTTCTAAGCTGAAAATAGGAACTCACGAACTTCTAGGTTGGAAACAAAGACCTTAAAGATCTAAAACAAAACCCACGAATTTCTTAGTTGAAAATAGAGATATATGAATGCTAGATTCGAAAACGGAACAGAACATAGCTGAAACCCATTAACAAATACAAACTAAAACTAGGCTTGACTGAACCAAACCAAAACTAGGCTTGTCAAAAGCAAAGCATCGAGTGGGTTTGGGTTCTATTTTACGATAGATTTAGGCGAGCATCGAGTGGGGGATCGAGGATCGAGTTCTGAACCGAATCGAGTTCTTCACAGTGGTGATCGAGGATCGAGTTTTTTCACAGTAGCTATAGTGGGGATCAAGGATCGAGTTCTTTCACAGTAACTACAGAATCTAGGATCGAGTATTTCATCGTGGGGATCGAGAGTCAATGACTTGAGGATTGAGGCAAATCTGTAGATTTGACCAATCTGCATGGCTGGAACGGTGGCCATAACTTAAGGGCTGATTCCGAGGTTTGAACATAGTGGCCACAACTTCTCTTTGGAAGAGAGGACTCAGTCATAGTAGGACTATGACTTATGTTCATTAGAGGGATCAGTGGTACTTAAGAAGTTAGATGTAACTACAGAGGCATAACGGTTATTGGTCGAGCTGTACTTACGAGCTATCTGTGAAGGGTTGTCGCACTGTTGATTGGTTAAGATGAACACATAATATATTTGTGGTAAGGAGAGTTCAATTGTCAGTCTTTAGTGGAGTGTCTGGCAGTTAACAGATGGTGGATCCCGTGACTAAAGAGTTTAGCCAGTTATTCACGTACCGTTGGAGCTTTGAGCTACAGGTCCATAAGGTCCCCTTGAGAATCAATTCTTGGTGTTGATTTGAAATGTTTAAATTGACAAAAGGTAATTTGATTATATACAATATGATCAGTATAGTGTATGAGATACATTAAGTAAAGGATTAATGTAAATGAGATTTACATTAAGTGTCATGGAATAGAAAAAAAGCTATGGTTTATATGTTTCATGAGATGAAATATTAAAACTATAGGTTATAAATATATTATGGTAAGTTAGTTATCATTTATATTTATAATAATATTAATTATTAGATATTATTTCTTTTTCTCTAATAACCAATTGAGTGGGAGATTATTGGTGGTTTCATGGTAACTGTGAGATAAAAGGAAAAATGTTTTTCCTAATTTTAGTCTTTAGAAAGAAGAGAAAAGATTTGCAAAGTTTTTTTTTTTTTTTTTTTTTTTTTTTTTTTTTTTTTTTATAGATTTTCACTCTCGAAAAGTTCTCACGGATAGTTGTCAAGTAAACCAGATTTACTAAGCAACAACTTAGAGTTAGCTAAACGATCGTGGAGTGTTCTTACATGATAAACACTTAGCTAGACGACGAGCTAAATGATCGCATAACTTTTGCTAGACGATCGCATAGCTTTTACTAAACGATTGGGCATCGACCTATACGATAGACTATTTCATCTCCCACTTGCTTAATCGTTTACACGATTATTCTTCCTCCAGTTTTCTGCCTCAAACCAAGTCCACACACAACCCACTCTCTGGATTCTCACACTGAAAATACCAAGGTAGCCTTCTTGGTGGTGTCATACTCAACTTGACATAGTCGAGGTTCTGTGGAGGCCATTCGCGGTGTTCAAGGTTTTTGTGACCTTGACGATCACTTAGTTCGAGTGCGCGGTGTTCGGGTCGTGTTGGACGAAAGTTCGTGTGTTGTTGTGATCAAGCGTTCGTGATCAAGGAGCTTAAAGATGAGTCTGCAAAGGTTTGTTGATTCTTGTTCTTGATCTATAGTAAAGCATGCTGTAATTTCTATTTTATGCACAACCGTTTTGTTTCCGTATGTGATTATAATTGTAATGTTCATATACGATTGAAATTTGGAAAGATCCTTCCGCTGCTCATGGAAATCCTCGTGTTCAATTTCCTTCAGGCAATTCCTACGTGCAACTGCCATACTACTACCACCTTACCATCCTCTAGCCGTTAGAGTTTGCTCAAGAGACCGACCAAGGTATGTATTTAGAGGTATAGTTAGAGAATTGTTTAACCACCAGTTCTCTATGCAGCAAGATTTTCTTAGACTTCATTAGGAGAGCCTTCAGTTCGAGATGGAGGTTAAAGTTAAGTTACAACATTTGAGTGACTTGCTCACTCAAATTGCTGATACAATTAGGAGATTGTAGAAGTTCCCACTGCAGCTGCATCACCTTCAGGCAACTGAGGCATTCCCCCATGAGGTAATATGCTTTGATGATAAAAACAATGAGGTGGACCTCACGTCATGGTTAACCCCAATCATCGAGGCAGAAGAAGAATCAGAACCTAAATCCGACGAATCTTAAGTGATAGAGTTAGAGGTCGAAAAACCTCGCCCTATTCTACCCTTTGGTATTTTCGTATATCTTTGAGTTTTCTTCTTCTTGTTCTCACGAGTCTGTCGTGTCTTTTTCTATTTTGGACTCGTTTGAGTCTCTTGAGTCTTTTGATTCTATCTTTTTCCTTTCTTACCTATTATAAAAAAAAAAAAACCCCAAATTTGACTTGTCCAGCACCCTTCAGAAGATGGAGTTTCTTCAGAGAGTTGAGTGCTACATCAACTCAAGTAAGAAAAGGTTGAAGAAATATGAGAATATCTTCGTACCTTGAAAGGGGGACGGATTACGTTAAGCAACCAACGTTAAAAATTTGCCCTTCCTAGAGGGAGTCAGATGATTAAATTTACTGCTTTCTTTTATTTGCTTTCTAGATTAACTTCTGTTTTTCCATTTGTAGGGACCCTAGAAAAGAAGAGCCTCTTTTGAGAGGCAAACCCTACTATCACACCTCAAAGACCGTGCACAAAAATACTTACAGTGGGGTTTTTTTGTTCCCTTGTCTTTATTTTCATCGGACTTAGATTAAAGATACATTGGTGATAATTTATCATTTTAGGTTTGGGGTGGTGGTTATATATGCATGTCTGGCAAGTCTTTGAGTACTTGAGCTTAGACTTTGTCGTTGAGCTACTTATATGATTTTTGTGATGCATATATTATGATAATGACATTATGTGATAAGTTTTAGATAACCCTCTATTTGCTTTGTTTAGGATTCACAAAATGTATTCATGATTTTTTGCCAAATTTGAAATTTTTTCTTGATTCTCTTGGATATTTTGAGCACATAGCCGTCTTATTTATGGTTTTGAATGCTTAGAATTGGTTTATTTGGTCCATATATTTGTTGTCACCCTGAAAGGTCCAGATAATAATTGTTAAGTGACTGAAGCTCAACTTAGTAATGTATGCTTAGGTTTTTGCCAAACTCTTTTTTTTGTAAAATAAAAACCTATTGTGTGCTAAATAAAACGAAAGTATGTTGTAGTGTAAAAGTAAGTTGTATGACATTTTTGAAGGGGATTACTCATCTTTCTTAGGGATGTGATTAACCTGGGGCGGCTATGATACTCGTGGTTTCCCTCTGAGCTAAAGTGCCCTTGAGGAATGAGTAAGCTTCGACATCTTTAAAGGATACATTGCTTGTAATTAAATGTCTTTCACATAACCCATTGGGCAAGCCAAAACGAAGGTGGTGTAGTTTGGATAAGACTTCCTCTTATATGTAAAGTAAGAACAAGGTAAAGGGAAAAAAAAAGGGGAAAAAAGAGAAAAAGAAAGAAAAAAAAAAGAATAAAAGTTTGGTTCCTTTGAGTTTTACATTGTCACCTTGGGTCTAGGAAGCTCAATACTTGATCCTCTGAGCCAGAGCAGGGGAAAAACGAGTTCATGGTTGAATAAAACCTTCCCGAGCTCGTAAAGACCTAGATAGGATTGGCTAAGTGCACACACATTGGGGGGGGTAAAGAACTAGTTTTAAATTTCTTAGTTGAGTACATGCATTGAATGACCCTATCTTTGTGAATGGTTTGTTTAGCCTTGAGATTCAAGTCACTCATCTGCATCACATGATTCATGTTTATATTTTGTTTTGCCTTGCTCAAGGACGAGCAAAGTTTAGATTGGGGGTGTTTGAGACGCTCTCGAAAAGAGATATTTTTATGTATTTAATTTAGCTTGTTTGTCATGTTTTAAATGGTAATATCTATTTTTGCAGGAATTTGAGCAAATAATGCATTTTGGAATATACGTGCCGTTTGGAGTCATTTTGGAGCTATCAGAAGTGAAATCTGGTATTCGGTGCTTCAAAGGAGCAAAATGACATAAATACCCCTACACCTGAGTGTAGTGGTGCTAGCCATGCACTGCACTCGATGCTCAAAGGCCGAGAGCAATAAAATAGGGCAGCACAACGGTGCTCTGGAATTTCACGGAAAAGAAAAAATGCGTTTGCGCTCGGGCCAAAAAGCCAAAGGGTAGCTGTGATCCCTCGACGCCTATAAATAGTATCTCCATTCTCTAGGGTTTATTATGCTGAATTTGATGGAGGCCGAAGTAGAGCTCCAACGTCTTCTTCTTCCTTTATCTTTTTAGCATCTTTAGGTTAACTTTTACATTTTATTTTAGTTTGTAAACATGGATTGGACTTCTCCTCTTCCTCTTGTCTATGGGATGTTGAGTTCTATCTAGTTTTTGGGAGCAAGAACCCTTTGTAAATTTCTTGAGATTCATGCTCTTTGAACTTAATGCATATTGATTTTATGTTTTCCTAAATCTTGTTTGTTTTAGATATATATTTTTGTGTTGGATTGATGCCTCTATCACGAATGTATGCCTTAGCTAGTCAATTTTAGGCTCGCACGTTTCTCTAATGTTCGTCTATGTTTAAAATCACTCCGGTAACAAATGGTTGAATATGTATGCTAGGATTTGTTAATATAATCTTGAATCTTAGGATGCATGTTTAATCTAGGTTCAAGGATAAATTGGTTAATTAAGTTAGGGCTTCATCATTAATTAATCGACACAATGGAATCCTAAAGCTTAATGCGTGTGTGTTTGGTCTTAATTGATCATTATCAAACCCAATTAGGATTAATGCATGTAGTTTAATTAGGACGCTTTCTTGGTTTGGTCCTAGCTAGTCGTCTGTCTTTGTAAAGGCTAGTGTGGTCGTGTCAAGAGGGTTGTTGTGTACGCATAAACTGATTACATGTCCAATTAATGGAACTTGATGATTGAAATTTGCATTGGATCTCCCTTGCTTTTGAAAATAAGTAATTCCTACCCTTGCACTTATTTTTCCTTTTGCACTCCATTCTATCCACACCAACCTCCCCCCCCCAAAAAAATTTACCGCTCTAGTTAAGAAATTGGCTTAATGAAATAAATCGCGTTTCTATGCGGATCGACTCGGACTTACCACTATTGCTACGTTTTTGTAGTGATAGGAGTAGTTCGGTAATATAAATTTTCGGAGGCATGTGATAATAAATCCTTTAGATTAGTGGCAGCGTCAGATATGTGACGATGCGGGGATGACATGACTGTAGATGGCATATGTGTCCGGATATTCGGAGCGATGAGAGACCAAAGAGAGACAGAAATGTGCGACAATGCGGTCTACCTGTTGGTGACAAGAACAACGACCTGATCTAAAACGGCAGTGACCGGAGATGCACGATATCGGTGTCTGAAGTTTCTAGTCGATGGTTGGCAGAAAACTAAGGAAAGGAGAGAGAAAGAGATTGAATCGCGTGACAATGCTATCTACCTGCCAACGGTAGACGATGTTCTGGTCCTCGACGACGTTCCGATCTCTGATGAAGGAATCTCCAATGCATGCGACTCTGGGACCGTGGAGGGGTTGTTTGCGTGAAGAACAAGAAGGAAAACAACTTCTTTGTTTGGAGTTCAAGAGAGAGAAGATGTGAGACCTCCACCTTGGGCTACATGCAGCTCAACTACTCACTCTTTTATATTATCAGCCCTAAAATCATACATACATACATACATACATACATACATACATACATACATACATACATACATACATACATACATATATATACATACATACATATATATATATATATATATATATATATATATATATATATATATATATCCAAGATCTTAAAACCCCGGTTTTGACTAGTCAGAGTCATTTATACATACATACATACATATACATATATATACATGTGTGTGTTCCTTTTTCTCTTAAAAAAAAATTCAATCTTCCACAATCTAACTTCAAAATTCACTTCAAAGCTCCAAATCTTTCTCAGAGACAAATTAAATTAATTAACTCTTCTCATCGACTCAAATTTTAGTCTTAAAAAAATTAAAAATACAATCCTAGATAATTCAAGATAATTAAATTAAATTACTCGAAAATTTAGAAGGTCACAAATAAGTTATTTAAAACTTGTTTATACTAGAATGTTTAGATATATATTGTGTATGTGATTACTAATTATAAGAGTGTAATGCAGAAAGATTAATGTATCTTGAGATTGATGCAACCAAATATTGAAAACATTTGTCTAGCAAAAAGAAGTAGCAAAAAAGCAAAGAAGTAAAGCAAGACAGACAGACAAGAAAGTGAGTTTGGGTGGCAATTTCCCTCCATCGTTCCTCAGAGCCATAGCCTCATAAACTGGCCAACAATTCACCACAACAAATCCAGCCACCAACATCTGAGCAAACACATGTTCCCACGCGCCGCCTGATTTCCAAATTTTGATAAGCCCAGCGGCGACACTAGCCAAGTTGACGGTGGCCGCGATGGTAATGGGAACGAACATCGGTGAGAAAACTCCAAACTCAAACAACTCTTGCTTGTACCTCTTGCTTTGTTCCTCATCCATTGCTTTGCTAGTGACATTGAAATGAAAACTAGAATTAATCCCAAGAGACTTTAATGTGAACTCTATGCTTCCGAAGAATAAACTTGATATAGCTCTTATGCTCCACATTCTTTGATCATTCCACCATTTTCCAAATGTTTCTCCGATAAGGAGGAACTCCACAAGGTTTTGACCATAAGCTCCAAGGAACAACGATATGTATACAACAAACCATGGATCCCAAACCTAAAAAACACCCATATCACCCTATTAATGTCTTCACTAGTTGAGTCACACATAGACTAACATTATTAGAAAATTTTCTGGTGATATGTTGATATATATATTTACTCAAGTTATAGAAAATTAGATATCTTATTTAATAACCAATTGATTTTTGAAAATTTTGCTTGATTTCTAACCATTTGGTTTTAGTTGAATTCCAATAAAAAAAACAAGTTTTAATTTTTATTTTTTTTTCTGTTTTCATAACTTGGTATGAGTTTTAAAAATATTGTTGAAAAATAAAATGATTATGAAATAGAAGAAGAGTGAGAAGTATTAAAATTTAACCTTTGGGAAGATGTGAGTGCCATTGATGAGAGCTAACTGAGGGAGGAAGGCGTAAAGGGTGACGGGAATGGACCAAAGAGGCCAAAATGCATAATGGGCGTAAGAAAGGCCCATGAGAAGGCCCATGGACCTTACACCAAATGTGATTGGGCTGTACTTTGAGAACGCGACTTCCAAAAGCCCAATGCTCCATCTTTTGACTTGATTCATCACATCAAGAAGGCTAATCGGCACGTTGCCATAGAAAGCAACCCTATTTGGATTGCAAAATACACTCTTCCACCCTTCCGTTTGCAAACAATACCCTGTAAAATAGTCCTCCACCAAAGATCCATATTTAAACCCCAACTGCCAAACAACATCATAAAAGTTTAAACACGGATAAAAGTATATATAATTATTCATTATTTGAATTTTAACAACTATACCTTGAAACCCCATTTGGTATTTTTCTCATATTCACAACCCGCAACTAAATGGGCCAATTCCAAAATCTCTTGAGATTGAATGGAGCTTTCAACGTTGTGATTTGGGCTAAGTTTGTATAGTTCAGGTGATTCGAGTGATGTTGGACCTCCAAAGAATGCTCGTCGAACAAAGAAACACCCTGTGCCAACGTAATTTGGGCCTAATAGCCCATCCATACCAGCTGGGTTTATTATGAACAAGTGCTTTAGTTCTCCAGCATAGATATCATTTTTGCTAACTCCACGAAACTTTTGAGGAAACTGAATATAACCTAAGTCGTTTCCAAGTTTTGGGTCCAAAAGGTAGCACAAGACACGAGATGGGGTTTGCGGGTCATTGGAATACGTGTCACAATCCAAAGTGAGAATAATTGGCGCGTTGGTCATTGTAGCCGATACTCGAAGCTATTTCAATAAAAAAACAATAAGGATAGACGAGGAGAGAAAAGAAGAAAAATGATAAAATTGATCTTAAAAAAATAAACAAAGTGAATGTGTTTTATGATTAATTACCATAGTATTTAGAGCACCAGCCTTGAAATTGTGATGGGAAGTTACACTTTTTTGCCTTGAGATATAGATGAGATTTGGCAATGCTTCACCCTCGATATCTTTGTTTTTACTGCTTTCCAAGAGTACCTACTTCATACACAAATTACCATGAAATCCTATTTATATAGAAAAATTATTTTAAATGATAAAATTATTAAAAATATTTATAAATAATAACAAAATATCACAGTCTATATGTGATAGATTACTATATATTTCTATCATGATACAGATAAACATGGATAGTAGTCTGTTACGATCTATCGCAAATAAACATTGAAATTTTGTTATATTTATAAATATTTTGATTTACTTTTCTATATTTAAAAACGACTAGATATGTGTGTGTCATTTTACTTTTATTAGAAAAGAAATGAGGTAGTAATACCTGAATAACAGTGGGATGATGTTGAGGAGTAAAGGATGTGGTCCATTGATTGAAAGCCATACACTCTTCTTCTCCATTCAGAAATTCATTTCCAACCTTCCCTTTCTCACAAATATTTTCTACTCTCATTTTCATTTTCTCATACATTATCTGAATATCCACACACAACAAGCCAAAATACTTTAGATTTCACTCTAATTTTTAAAAATCTTTTTTTAAGAAATCATTCCTACAAAATAATACAATAATATAAACTTGTTTTTAAAATTTATTGTGAAAAATTCTAATACATAAAAAAAAATTTCTAAAAAATTTGCAATAAACTAGTGGTAGGAACTAAATTAAAGATTTATTGAAAGTAGAAAAACGATAATTGTACATTTAAAAGTACATTGATTAAAATTAACAAACTACATAAAGAAACTAAAATGATATTTTAACCTAATTGAATATTAGGTAATTTAGATAGCATTTAAAATTATATTTCTATGAATTAAATTATGTTTTTAAAATGGTAAGAAATTAATCTATAAATTTTAAATCTGGTGTATAATTTAAAAAAGTTTTAACAAATATATGAGTTTTCAATTTGCATCTAACAGGTTGCAAACTATTCAAATTTTTAAAAATTAATATTTTATTGGACATAAAGTTCAATTTTAAATTCTCTCTCTTTATATATATAATTTCTTTTGAGATATAAAATTAAAATTTTAGAAAAGAAAATAATTTTAAATGGTAAAACTGTTGAAAATATTTATAACATATAACAAAAATTTAAAACTATCAATGATAAGTATCAGTGTCTATCATCGTCTATCAATGTCACTGATAGACACTGATAGAAGTCTATCAGTGTCTTATTAATATCTATCATTGATAGTTCTAAAATTTTGCTATATTTGTAAATATTTTAGATCATTTTTTAATATTTAAGAACAATCCAAATTTATTAGACACAAAAACACATTAGGTATATACACAAATATGAAGTTCATAAGTTAAGGTGCCGTTTGATAATCATAGATTTTTTTTTTTTTTTTTTTTTTTTTTTTTTTTTTTTAAATTTTTAGAAATAAGTCTATAGACACTACTTTCATCTCTAAATTACTAGTTTTGTTATCTACTTTGTACCAATTATTTAAAAAATCAAACTAAATTTTAAAAACTAAAAAAAATCATATAATTTTTTTTTTTTTTAAAAATTGACTAAGAATTTAACAATTATATTCAAGAAAGATGCATGGTAAGAAATTAAGAAGAAATAAACTTAATTTTTTTTTAAAAAAATAAATGATCACCAAATGAGACCTAAACTTTTAACTTTATATGAATTTGTGCCTCCATAACATAGAATTTTAGTTCAACCACTCTGCACAATCTGACCAACTATCCGAAGACAAGACAAGGTAGTTCCATGGATAAAAAAAAAATTATGTTCCGTCACATAATGAATTTTAGTGACGAAATTATCTGTCTTTGTCCATATTCAATTATTAATGTCAAGATGGTGCTCTCATTCTGTGTTGTTTGTATTGTATTGATAATTTAGTAGCCCTATTAAAATAATAATTACAATAATTTAGATCCCATTTAAAGGTAATTTGATTGTTAATTTTTTATTTTTAAAAATTAAACTTTATAGATACTATTTTTACTTCTAAATTTCTACTTTGTTATCTACTTTTCATCAATGATTTAAAATACCAAGCCAAAATTTGAAAACTAAAAAAATATAGTTTTAAAATTTTTTTTTTTTGTTTTTGAAAATTGACTAAGAATTCAATTATTGTACTAAACAAAGGATGTAAATTATAATAATAAATAAAGAAAAAATAAACTTAATTTTAAAAAACCAACGGTTATCAAATCGACTCTCTTTTTCCAATCTCTTTATAATATTTAAATTTATGGCAAAATTTCGTCCTCGTACATGGGCAAAAGTTTGTCGGCAAATCATAATCAATCTTGTCGGTTTTAGGGCATTGGGGAAATTTTCATTTTTGTTTTCAATATTTTTATGTTTATTTTATTTTGATAGAATTTTGGTCTAATTATTTCTTTAACCTTCCTATTATCTTGCCACCTAAAATTTATTCAATTTATTAATACATATTGTCGATTTGTCAAACGATTAGCCATGAAATAATGGAAAGAACTAAAATAGTCAGCTTACTTCAACTTTTACAGGCCAAAATAATCATTTTATTTCTTTTAAAGCTAAACAATCATTTGAAGTGGTTTAGGACTATAATGGAATAAATATATAAATTTAAAAATTGAAATTGATATATTAAATTAATAGAATAATCTTGCTTGATAGTTTATAGGTTAAAGCTTCAAATTCCATTCTAATCGTTTAATTTTAAAAAGAATTGTTTTTAAATATAAAAAAATGAATAAGTTTATTTACAAATATAGTAAAATATCATTCTAAATATTTCCAGCAAAATTTATCATTTAAGATAATTACTCCTTTTAAAATATATATCTATTCTAGTCATTGCTATAATTATTTTTTCATCTATTATCCACTTGCCAAATGTTTGTTTCTAACCTTTATTGACTTAAGATCATACCCATGTTAACATGCTGCTCAATGACTTAAAACTATGCCATTAATTTTGTTAAAAACAAAACGGTTAAAAGTCATTTTTGGTCCCTAAACTTCCATGGAATTAACGATTTAGTCCTTAAGATTTTATTTGTAAATGATATAGTTCATGTACTTCTAAATTTATAATAAAGTCATTGAATTTTAGCATATAATTATTTAGTTCCTATACCTTCAAATTTGTAACAATTTATTTCCTATAGTGAAGATGTGTCATTAGTTGTCAATTTTGATTATATAATGACCTATTCTTTAAAATTTATAAAGAAACTTAACCTTTTATCAGGTTACCAACCTACACATAATGAACATTTCATGGAGTTTTAATCATATTTTTTAATATAAAGATTAAATTATTACAAATTGTAAAGCTTAAGAACTATCCTAACTATTAAAGTTAGGGGACTATTTTGTAATAAATTTGAAATTATAAGAATTAAATCATTCCAAACTAAATTTTAGAGATTAAATTGTCCGACTTTTAGTTCTTATCGATCAAATGAAAATTTTAGGAAAAAGGGATTTTTAACTAAAAAAAAATAAGAATAAAGACAAAAAAATGATTTATTTATTTATTATTATTATTTATAATTTTTAGTTTGAGGTCTGAAATAGAAATAGAAGAAAAATCTCTCATTTTAGTCTACTTTAAGTAACTGACATTTTTGGCCTTTGTATAGTGTTCATTTTTGTTAATTTTTTCTTCCAAAATTTACATTAAACCTTTTCCAAATATGAACAAAGAAATTGCCACTTTAAGATCAGAAATAGATATTTTTAAAATTATGTGGTTCAACCAAAGATAAAATATAGTAGTTATTTAAACCTATTATTTATTTATCTAATAAATGAATGAAATTCTATTTATTTGTTTATTTATATTTTAAAAAAATAATAATCGGCTGATGATTTCCTTAAAACGTGTGCCGATGACCCGAAGTTGAATTGAAAAGCCTTGCAAGATTTATTATTATTATTATCATCATTACTATTACTATTATTAAATTAATTATTTTAAATTATAAAATTATTAAAAATATTTTTAAATATACCAAATTGCTACTCTCTATTAATGGAACGATTTTACTACATATATAAATAAGTTAGCTCATCATTAGTTTTTTCGCTATATTTAATTTTTTTTTTTTAGTAATAAACAAAGTTTAAATCCTATTTCGGTTTCGTTAAAGTTTGAAATTTCTTCTGCTTTGATCTCTATTTTTAAATTTTTTTTTAAAATTTCTAACAGTACGTCAAAGATCTTGAAATTCGCGAAGAAAATAATGGTGTTAGTGGCAAAAAAAAAAAAAAAAAAAAAAAAATTGAAATTGGTAATTTTTGCTAAAGAAAACAAAAATTTAGTGCAATAATTAGTAGTAATGGCTAGAGTAAATACCTTCATCTCTTCTGTCTCAGAGTTCAAATCATGGTTGGAAGTAAAGAAGGCATCAGGATTCCTCTCTACGACGTCGTTTTTCCTGCAAAACGGCAACCACTTGGCGGCGAACCTAGCCGCCTCCATAAAAGCGAAGAGCGTCATGGCGGAGCCGCCGTCGTCGGACACATACACAGATAACTTACATGTAGGGTAATCGTACGCCATGACCGACAAGGCCGTGTTGACGACGTTCATCGGCGGCTCCTTGTACGGATCCGCCGTGCAAATAAACACATCCAACGCCGGAAAATCCGAGTCCTTTTCCAGCAACTCTTTCAAGTTTTCCGGAAACTCACGGCGGCGGATTGGATTCATCTTAAAGGATTGAGAGCTAACCCACATGAAGGCCAGCACGACGTCGGAGATGAACAAGAAAACAGAGATGAAGAAGGAACCTAAAGAAGGGGATTTGAGAAGTGAAGTTATGTGATAATAAAACAAAGCCAAAAGGGCGCTGCCGTAAATGGCAGCAAAGAGACGGTTAAAAGTGATGGCGCGTGGAGAGGGGTGTTGGGACTGGGAGTTTAATGACAAGGCTTTGGCGGCGGCGCGTGCTCTGATATCCTCCATGGTTTAATGTTTTCTCTATTTTTCTTTGGAGATGCTATGAAGTTTTTAAGTCCACATCTTTATATTGGGAGTGGGTTTCTATTTTAATTTATTCCTTAATATTATTCTTATTTTCAAAAAACTTAAAATAAACTTTGAAAGCACATCTTGAACCGGTAGACAGTCACATCACACACTCTAATACTAAGTACAAAAGAGTATCGTATTTTCCTAATTAGTTTTGGTAACAACACCTTTTTACCAAATTTTTGTGGGTAATTATTTTAAATGACTGTTAAAATATTTTTAAATATGATAAAATATCACTTTTTATTTATAATAGAAGATGTTACTAGATGTGTCTATCACTTATATATGTAAAATTTTGTTATACTTATAAATAAGTTGACACATTTTTCTTTATTTAAAACAATCTTATATGTCAATATTATTTATATAATTTATTTATAATTGCGAAGTATTGAACTAGAAGATATTAAATATTAGATGTCAACTATAGTGGAGTTATGTTCATTTTAACTAGGAGATGTAACTTTGTCTATATTCAATTATGTATAATATTTGTGTGCATCTCAAAATATAGTAAAAAAATAAGAATATTTTTTTATACGATAAATTATAATTATATAATTTGATTAGATGCATTAAGATAGAAATTCGAAATACATGTCAATATTAATAGAATCAATTTGGGCCTCTCATTTACCCAAATTTCTTCATTTTCCCTCTCTTTATATAATATTTTGGACAAAATTTTGTTGTCGTATATGTGGAGTCTCTATCATGTCTTAGTCATTTTTTTTTCTTTCTTTCTTTTTTTTGGGAAAATTACTTTTTTTAGAGTCTGATTTTATTTTTAAGTTTTAAAATATTAAATATTTAATCGTTGAGTTTTAAGTTTTGTTTCAATTTAATCTTTAGATTTTAAAATATTACAATTTTATTTTTGATATTTATTTTTTTTAAAAAATTTAATTCCTAATTTTCAAGATCTATATTTATTAAATACTTATTTTTCGTTTTTAATATTAATGTATATTAATAAATTTAAAATAATTAAATAAATCATAATTCATTAAGTTTTACTATTTTTTATTACTTTTAAAATTAAATTTAAAATTTTACTTCATAATTAATCTAAAAGTGATTATTTAAAGAAAATTTGAAATTAAAAATGTAAAATTTTAAAATATATTCAAATGTCAAGTATAAAATTATAACATTTTAAAATTTATAGACTAAATTGAAATTAACTTCAAAACTTAAAGATTAAATACGTAATATTTTGAAACTTAAACAGGAAATAGAAATAGTCCTCAAGATTTCCCTTTTTTGAGAAATGTGTGGTCGGTTTTAGGGCATTGAGAAATTTCCAATATTTTAATGATTATTTTATTTTGATTTCCCTTTCTTTTTGAGCAATGTGTTGTCGGTTTTAGGGCATTGAGAAATTTCCAATATTTTAATGTTTATTTTATTTTGATTTCTAAGCTTTTAAAATGTTTTTTCTTTTCTAAAACTCTAATAAGACTAAGAATTTAAACCCCTTTTTACTATTTTGCCACTTAAAATTTTCTCATTTATCTGTCTACTCACGTGGTTCAATACATATTCATATTACCATATTAATATGTATGTTGAAGCTATACAGTCGATTAGTCGAACAATTAACAATAAAATAATAATCAAATTGAGTTTTAACTAAATAATATTGACATGACTTTCGTGGCTAAAATTCAATTCTCCACTCGACAATTGTTGTACTAAAAAAATAAAATAATAAAAAGATCTATAATAGTAAACTTTCTTAAATAAGTGACCGGGATATATTTGTAATAAATTTTCCGATTTTCAAGTGTTTAATTTAAAAAATGAGTTATTTTGGAAAAAATTTAAGTGTTTGACAATCATCAAAATGGATTTTGAAAAAAAACATGAATTTATGGTAAGTTGGTTTAATACAAACACTTAAAACCAAGTTTTAGAAAAATGATTTTCGAGTGACTAATGGTTAATCTTTCTCCCAAAATCCTCACTTCTTCTATGTTATCGTGTTGCGACTGTCCTCTACTGCCCATCTCCGGCTGCCACCTCCAATGACCATCATCTGTCAACCTCTGGTCGTCATTTCTAGCGACTACTTTATATAGTAATTTGACATTAATAAAACACTCTTAGTCTATAATAAACCAAACAAACTTGTATATAAAAAATAGTTTTTAGAAACTTCATTGTCAAATACATGTGTTTTTGTTTTAAGAATGTGAAACCCGGATTTCAATTTCCCTACTTAAACAGGTAATTAATGGAATTAACTAAGTATAAGTTGAATCCTATGTTAAAGAGAAGGAAAATTTCTAAGTGTTGAAAAGATTTTCCTTGAGTAGTTTTGAGTTGAGCCGTAACTAGTGAAATTTGGTTGTGTGAAGTCAAAAAGAAACCATGCGCTTGGTGTTAGGAAATATTAACGCATGAGATGAGGCTAAGTTTGTAGAGGTTATAAGAGTTTAAGCATTAAAGCCAAGGACAACCATGATTAATCTTGTAAGGTATGGACGCATGTTGGTTGAAGCATTGGCAAGAGGCGCTGCTCAAAGGTTGCTCAAGCGTTGGGATGATAAGAGGATGCGTGAGTGAGAGTGAGACTAGACAAGGAGTGTAAGGCGCTGGGCATTGAAGTGTTGTGTGCACAGACAATCGTGTAGCTATGTGTGGCGCTAAGCGATGCGCTAGACGATCGTGTAGATACATGTAGCGCTAAACGATGCGCTAGACGATAATACTACACAATAGGCGATAGCACTACACGATAGGCGACGATGCTACACGATCAGCATAAGCGCTAGACTATAGCACTAGATGATAGCGCTAAATGATGAGCTTGGGCGCTAGACGATAAGTGTAGACGCTAGACGATGCGTTAGGTGTGAGAGCTAGGCGATAGACGCAAGCGCTAGGCGATGGCGCTACACGATAAACAGGCACGCTAGACGATGGGCGTGATGCATTAGATGATGGGCATCAGCGCTACATGACGAGCGACAGCGAGAGATCACTAAATGATGAACTATGTGATAAGCGCAGGCACTATGTGGTAGGCTGTGCGTTAGATGATGATCGACAGTGAGATTGTTAGGTGATAAGCTGAAGGAAATCGAACACGAGAATTTCCATGAGCAACGGAAAGATCATTCCAAATTACAATCTATATGAACTTTACAATTACAGTCACAAACAGAAACATATAGTTATGCATTTAAATACAGAAATTACAACATGTTCTACAAATGATCAAGGACAAGAGTAATGCACTTTTGTCGACTCATCACAATGCTCCTTGATCACGAACGCTTGAACACAACAACAACAAACACTCATCCAACACGACCGCTACACTGCACGAACACTGCGCACTCGAACTCAGCAATTTCTTAGGTCACGAACACCCCAAACAACACGAATGACCTCCACAGAACCTCGACAGTGTCAAGTTGAGTTTGACACCACCAAGAAGGCTATCTTGGTATTCTCGGTGTGAGATTCTAGAGGGTGGGCTTTGTGTGGACTTGGTTTTAAGTAGAAGACCGGAGGAAATACAATCGTGTAAATGATTGAGCAAGTGGGAGAGGGCAGAACCTATCATATAGGTCGATGCCCAATCGTTTAGAAAAAGCTAAGCGATCGTCTAGCAAAAGCTATGCGATCGTTTAGCTCATTGCTCAGCTGAGTGTTTTTCGCCTACTAACACTCCACGATTGTTTACCTCATCCAAGCCGTCGCTTAGTAAATCCTATTTACTTAACAAATGTCGTGAGAATATTTCCAAGAGAGGAAATCTCAAATTCACAAAATCTCAAGCTTACTAAAATTAGGAAAATATTTTTTCTTTTTATCTCATGGTTACCATGAAATCACCAATAACCTCCCACTCAATTGGTTATTAGAGAAAAAAAGATAATTATCCAATAATTAATATTATTATAAATATAAATGATAACTAACTTACCATAATATATTTATAACCTATATTTTTAATATTTCATCTCATGAAGCATATAAACTATAGTTCTTTTTCTATTCCATGGTACTTAATGTAAATTTCATTTACATTAATCCTCCATTAGATGTATCTCATACATCATACCGATCATATCATATATAATCGAATTACCTCTTGGAAATCCTCGTGTTCGATTTCCATTGGAGTGATCGTATTTGCATTGATCCTTAATACCAAGAATTGAACCTCAACTGAATCCATTGAGCTACCAAGGGGATCTTATGGACCTGTAGCTTGAAGCTCCAACGGTACGTGAATAATTGACTAAACTCTTTAGTCACAGGATCCACCATCCGTTAAATGCCAGGTACTCCATTAAAGACTGACAACTGAATTCTCTTTACCACAGATATATTATGTGTCCATCTTAATCAATCAACAGTGTGACAACCCTTCACAGATCGCTCGTAAGTACAGCTCGGCCAATAACCGTTATGCCTCTGTAGTTACATCTAACTCCTTAAGTACCACTGATTCCTCTAATGAACATAAGTCATAGTCCTATTATGACTGAGTCCTCTCTTCCAAAGAGAAGCTGTGACCACTATGTTCAAGCCCTAGAATCAGCCCTTAAGGAAGCAATCTCTCTGCTTATCCCTGTTTCGGGAAAGGAGTGAATTCCATCTTGTGTATTGAGTTCCTAGCTCCTAAATCAGACAAGTCCCCAAAAAAGTAGGCATGTTGAGTTGGCAATCTGGCCACTCTCACCCATATTAATCAAAGGACCGCCCTCAAAGGCAGAAGTTTCTAAAACACTTGAGGTCGTGTCACCTATGGTCGTTGAGGTGAGATGTAAGTCTCTAGTATCAATGGTGTTATATACAGAGTCTAGTAATCTCGTGGTCCGATCTTATACAAACTCTTTGTATAAG
This sequence comes from Benincasa hispida, assembly GCF_027475165.1. Taxonomy (NCBI): domain Eukaryota; kingdom Viridiplantae; phylum Streptophyta; class Magnoliopsida; order Cucurbitales; family Cucurbitaceae; genus Benincasa; species Benincasa hispida. The sequence goes on along the minus strand of NC_143478.1, from coordinate 79,700,744 downwards.
ACACCCCCGCTTGCATGTCTCCACATGAATGGTCAGGATCTATCATCTGTAGTAGTTTACAACACTTGCAAACCTCTACAAAGCGGGTCGTATCTGTAGTGTCACCAGGATCAAGTATCCCACCTTAATCCTTATACTACAGACTTATTTAGGTTATCACTTAAGTCATGATCCACTTGTATATCATATATATATGCTTAAGTTTATATAAGATAACCATAGAGCTTTATTTATTAGATATGAGTAAATACTAAAATGAAATAACAGTTATTTTATTCATAAAACAATGTGTATCATTACAAAAAACGAGACTCTGGGAGAATTAGGACACCAATCCCAACAAAGCGACAACGAGAGATTAACTAAACGATGGAGCTATGCGATGAAGTGAAAGAGATACACGATCAACTAGACGATGGGCCATGTGTTTATGCGTTGCTGAGGCTTGCGTTACATAAGGCTGATGGATTCACCTGGGTAAGTGGCTAAACCAAGAGGAGGTTGAGCTTGAGTTAGTAGGAGGTGGACAAATAGAGTTTCATGCAAGGAAGACTTATACAAGAGGAAAACAACTTAAATTTCATGCAAGTAGGTGAGTGGCATGGAAGTAGGTGAATGGCATAGAAGTAGGTGAATGGCATGGAAGTAGGTGGTGGAAAAACTTGGTGCAAACACTCCAAAAGTTTCTAAAGAAGGAGATGTCATACGTTGGAAGCTTTGTAAGATGAGAAGGATCGGTTCATTTGGCCTATAAATACCACCGCAAAGTGTCTCTTCAGTTCAAAACACAAATCCACTTTAAAGTACATTAGGAAGAGTGTTAGAGGATAGATCTGGAGAAGACTATGCATTGATCATGAAAGGCATGCGTTGGTAGCAAGACCATGCGTTGATCAAAAGATTCCAAGAGGAGGAGATGCTGTCGGATAGTGAGGTCTAGAAGTAGCATCAATTTAAGATGAGAAGTTCTCCCATAATACTCGTGCATTTTGAGTGATTCTAAAGCCACTTAAAATCTCTTAGATTCTAGTTTTTAAGGCAGGGTTGTCAGAGAAGAAGCTCCAAGGAATCAGGTTGGAGAGTAAGAAAAAGATAGAAGGGTGGAGCTCTTGGGTAAGCTTGGACAAGTATTGATGATTTAAGGATTACGACTAAACCATGAGGCGTTCTGAGCTGAGCATTTAAGATAAGCTTTCTGAGACATTTTAGAACATGTTTATAGAAGAAAGTGTCTCGAAATAAGGCTTAGAACTATGAGTAATCTAAGCATGTAGTTGAATCTGGAATTTAGGGTTCAAAAGGGAGCCTGAGGAAACCAAGGAACTTCTAGAGAGAAAGGTTCCTATCCGACCAAGGTGGGTGATAATTTCCTTTAAGTCTTAAGCATATCTTTTAAAGTATATGTATATGCTTATGTTATGAATGAGTAATTAACATGAGAATGAGATTATATGATCGGGATGGTCAGGGGGACAATAAACCTAGTTCCTGAGCCAGAGCAGAAGCTCACGAGATGGTTAGAGGACCGAGAGGTCTAGTTCTTGAGCCTGTGGGAAGAACCTCGTATGACATGATCAGAGGGTCTACAGGACTAGCTTCTGAGCCCATAAGCAGGGAATCTATGTGCATATAGTAAACATAGGGGATGCAAGAGAGTAAGCGTTTATGATTAGTATTAGTTTAACCACCTACCGTATGTATAGGTAGAGGTCGAGAAAAAACTCATTATGAGTAGTATCAGTTTAAAAATCTACCGTGCGTGTAGATAGAGTGGAAAATAGACTCATTCAAGGCTGAGGTTTGAATGTTAACCTCGTATCTGTGATATGCTTATATTATTATGAGTTGAAATAGACTCTAGAAGTTGCTTACCACTCATTGAGCTTCTTGAAGCTCATTCTTTTCTTTCATGTTTTTCTTCCCAGGTAGTGAAAGGTGAAGAGTTCCAGGGTGCTGCTAAGGTTAAGGTCTACCACAGCCACAGTCACACTTCTGGGTTTTAGAGTTGTTGATGTAAACTTTATAGTTAAGTCTGGGATTTGTGTAAATATTATACTGTTTGTAATAAAATGAGTTAGTCAAACAATTGTTGATTACATCTTTGGCTAAAGTTTATGAGTGTAGTAAGGTAGAGATGGGCAGTAGGTATCACAAAAGAGTGGTATCTGCTGTCCTTCATGCCTCCCCTCGGGCTCAGGAGGCGGGCTCAGGGTGGGTTTTGACAAATTGGTATTGAAGAAAATCAGACACGAGGATTTTCATGAGCAGCGGAAGGATCTTTCCAAAATCGTATATGAACAACATCAATTACAGTCACAAACGGAAACATGCGGTTATGCATAAAACAACATGCTTTACTACATGATTAAGGGAAGGAATTAACGACCTTTGAAGACTCATCTTCAATTTCCTTGATCACGAACGCTCGATCACAGCAACACACGAACGTTCGTCCTACACGACCGCTACACTGTATGATCACAGCGCACTCGAAAAAGTGATCACCAAGCTCACGAACACCCCGAACACCGTGAGCAGCCTCCACAGAACCTCGACTGTGTCGAGTTGAGTATGACACCACAAACAAGGTTACCTTGGTATTCTTGGTGTGAGAATCCAAAGGGTAGGGTTTTGTGTGGGCTTGGTTAGAGGCAGAAAACTAGAGGAAGAACAAACGATTGAGCAAGTGGGAGATGAAACAACCTATCGTATAGGTCGATGCCCAATCATTTAGTAAAAGCTATGCGATCGTCTAGCAAAAGCTATATGGTCGTTTATCTCATCGTCCAACTGAGTTTCTATCGTGTAAGAACACTCCATGATCATATTGTTATTTCCAAGTTGTCGTTTAGTAAATTTGATTTACTTGACATATATTCCGTGAGTAATTTCTGAGATTGGAAATCTTAAATCAATTTCTTTTCAAATCTTACTAAAATTAGAAAAACATTTTTCTTTTATCTCATGGTTACCATGAAACCATCAATAACCTCCCACTCAATTGGTTATTAGAGAAAAAGAGATAATTATCCAATAATTAATATTATTATAAATATAAATGATAACTAACTTACCATAATATATTTATAACCTATAGTTTTAATATTTCATCTAATGAAACATATAAACCATAGCTCTTTTTCTATTCCATGGCACTTAATGTAAATTTTATTTACATTAATCCTCCACTTGATGTAACTCATACATCATACCGATCATATCATATATAATCGAATTACCTCTTGTCAATTTGAACATTTCTAATCAACACCAAGAACTGATCCTCAACTTGAATCCATTGAGCTACCAAGGGGACCTTATGAACCTGTAGCTCGAGCTCCAACAGTACGTGAATAATTGACTAAACTCTTTAGTCACAGGATCCACCATCCGTTAACTACCCGTCACTCCACTAAAGACCGACAACTGAACTCTTCTTACTATAGATATATTATGTGTCCATCTTAACCAACCAACAGTTCGAAAACCTTTCACAGATCGCTCGTAAGTACAGCTCGACCAATAAGCGTTATGCCCTTGTAGTTACATCTAACTTCTTAAGTACCAATGATTCCTCTAATGAACATGAGTCATAGTCCTACTATAACTGAGTCCTCTCTTCCAAAGAGAAGCTCTGGCCACTATGTTCAAGCCTCGGAATCAACCCTTAAGGGAGCAATCTATCTACTTAACCTTGTTTGGGGGAAGGAGTGAATTTCATCTTGTGTAATTGAGTTCCCAACTCCCAGATCAAACAAGTCCCCAAAAAGGTAGGCATGCTGAGTTGGCAATCTAGCCATTCTCACCCATACTAATCAAAGGACCGCCTTCAAAGACAAGAGTTCCCAAAACACTCAGGATTGAGGTCATGTCACCTATGGTCGTTTGGGTGAGATGTAAGTCTCTAGTATCAACGACGTTATATACAGAGTCTAGTCGTCTTGTGGTCCAGTTTTATACATACTCTTTTATAGTACACCCCTGATCGCATGTCTCCACATGAATGATCAAGATCTACCATCTGTAGTAGTTTACAATACTTGCAAACCTCTACAAAAGTGTGCCGTATCCGTAGTGTCACCAGCATCAGGTATCCCACCTTAATCGTTACATTACAGACCTATGTAGGTTATCACTTAAGGCATGATCCACTTGTATATCTCACATACATGCTTAAGTTTACATAAGATAACCATGGAGCTTTGTTTATTGGATATAAGTAAATGCCAACATGAAATAACAGTTATTTTATTCATAAAACAATGTGTATAATTACAAATAACGAGACTCTGGGAGAATTAGGACACCATTCCCAACAATCTCCCACTTTTCCTAATGCCTCGGGAGACTAATGTACAATACAAGAAAAAGCATGTACATTATACAATAAACTAGGGCATACCCCAGTATCATTTCCCACTTGCCCTAGACAAGATGTCGCATGTCCAATAGACCCAGACTCTCTAAGTGACCCTCGAACACTTTAGCCGTGAGAGCCTTGGTAATGGGATTAGCAACGTTGTGCTCTGACGCGATCTTTGTGACTATCACATCACCATGATGCACAATCTCCCTGATCAAGTGGTATTTTGCTTACCCTGACGATGACTCCAAGGCTCCTTCGAATTTGCCACAGCCCCATTGTTATCACAATAGAGAGTGATAGACAAATCCATATTTGGAACAACTTCCAAATCTAAAAGGAATTTCCTAAGCCAAACAACCTCCTTAGCTGCTTCACAAGCGGCTACGTATCCGACTTCCATAGTGGAGTCCACGATGCATCCTTGTTTGATGCTGCATCAGACTACAGACCCTCCATTCAGAGTGAACACTAACCCTGATGTCGATTTACGAGAATCTTTATCAGTCTGAAAGTCAGAGTCCATGTATCTTGTAAGAATCATATCCTTATCTCAATACACGAGCATGTAGTCCCTCGTTCTCCAAAGATACTTGAGGATCGTCTTGACCACTGTCCAGTGATCAAATCCTAGATTGGATTGATACCGACTGACAATCCCTACTGTATAGTAAATGTTGGGTCTGGTACACAATATTGCATACATTAAGCTTCCTACAACTGAAGCATAGGGAATCCGTCTCATCTCTTCAACTTCTTAAGTTGTCTTAGGACATTGATCCTTAGACAAAACGATTCCATGCCTGAAGGGTAACAAACCCCTCTTGAAATCCTGCATCTTGTACCTGATTAGCATTTGATCGATGTACGATAAATGAGACAAGGCTAACCTTTTATTCTTACGATCTCGAATGATCTAGATTCCTAGAACATACTGTGCCTCATCCAAATCTTTCATTTGGAATTGGGCAGCTAGCCATTTCTTAATGTCAATCAGATACCTACATCATTCCCGATGAGTAGGATATCATCCACATACAGTACTAGGAAAGCTACTGAGCTATTTGATAATGGGCAGAAATGCACGTTATTACAGCGCAAAGATATAAAACAATGCAGAATTGCTACAGTAAAAATATATAATATTGCGTCCAAAAGCATTAAGTTTACAATATTGCGATCGCATGTGTCCATCGCATTAAAACAGCTAACTTATGTATTTTATGTAGGAAAATGCATTGACGCAAGGAGAAATTGCGATCCAAGGAAATTAGCGTCCGAGCGCATAAGAGATTGCGACAGCAAGGCTATGCGATCATATGCGCTCGCGAAAATCTACTCAAGAAAGTGGCCGCATAAAGCCGGCGCATCAAGGTGAAAGCTTAATCAATCACGATGGGACTTAATGACATCCCATCAGTACAATCATTCGAGAGAAAAAGTTCTTCACCTTGAAGCTCTATAAATACCGAAGGCTACCTTAATTGAAGAAGTTCGCCTAGTTTAGAGAGTTCACCATATAGAAGATAGTCAGCCTTGTTCTTAGTTTTCTTTTACTTAGAAGGCGGAAGCGAGTGAAGGGAGAATACACCGAGAGATCGTCCTGGTTAACTCGGAAGAGTGCCGGGAAGCGTCGAAAATAGAGAGAGTGCCAACTCTTGTGGAAACAAGAACATCTTTTGGGCAGAATAGAGATAACTCAGTGTAAAAGCCTTGGGAAGCAAGATATTGCCACCAGGGTCTCTACCTTTATTCTTTCTTTGTCATTTTTTTATTCTGAACTTATTTATAAAATGGAAATTGCATCTTTATATATGTGTACTCTTTTTACCGTATGCATGAGTAGCTAAAACTGTCGAATGGGTTGAGAAGCACTTAGCTAGTATAACCTGGGATCTTCATTTTATATGATCATCTTGTATTATGTATGCGTCATTCGTCCTCTAGAGATACTTGGGAGGGTAGTCTATAGGCTTGAAAAAGTGAGATTAGAATCTAGGCTCGGGAGAATCAGATTAGAACTGCATAATCAAGAGATAGAAACTTAGGAATAAGTTATGTTTTCTATTAACGCATCGCATGCACCCTAGAGATAGGATATGATTGTATGTGGTCACCTTGTACCTGTGTGCATCATTCATCATCGCATAGGCAAGAAGTAGAGACTTAGGAAAGCTCTATAGACATCATCGCATACATCGCATGCGTCTTAAAACTAGAAGTTATCGCATTTGCATTGGAAAATGATTTGCTATTGCATGAGTGTAGCATGATCGCATAGCTTGAACGCATTCTCAGGAAACGCTAGCTAAAGACCTTTTCAACCCGTTCCTCCACATACTCATTGCATCTTTCGCATTATTAACTCTTTTCTCAAATCTGCCGCATAAACTTTATACCTCAAATAACAAACCAACCAACACATTGATTTATTTGTTACCGCAAAGTAATTAACAAATAAATCAATGTGTTGGTTGGTTTGTTGTTTGAGGTATAAAGTTACACTCATGCAATAGCAAATCATTTTCCAATGCAAATACAATAACTCCTAGTTTTAGGATGCATGTGATGTATACGATGATGTCTATAGAGCTTATTCCTAAGTCTCTACTTCTTGTCTATGCGATGATGAATGATGCACACAACTACAAGGTGACCACATACAATCATATCCTATCTCTAGGGTGCATGCGATACGTTAATAGAAAATAGAACTTATTCCTAAGCTTCTATCTCTTGATTATGCGATTCTAATCTGATTCTTCCGAGCTTAGATTCTAATCTCACTTTTCCAAGTCTAGATTCTATCCTTAGACTACCCTCCCGAGTATCTCTAGAGGACGAATGACGCATACATAATAGAAGATGATCCTATAAAGTGAAGATCCCAGGTTATGCTAGCTAAGTGCTTCTCAACCCATTCGACAGTTTTAGCTACTCATGCGTACTGTAAAGAGAGTAGACAGATATAAAGATGCAATTTTCATTTTATAAATAAGTTCAGAATACAAAATGACAATGGAAGAATAAAGTTGGCAATATCTTGCTTCCCAAGGCTTTTACACTGAGTTATCTCTATTCTGCCCAAAAGATGTTCTTGATTCCGCAAGAGTTGGCCTTCTCTCTATTTTCGATGCTTCCCGGCACTCTTCCGAGTTAACCAGGATGATATCTTGGTGTATTCTCCCTTCACTCGCTTCCGCCTTCTAAGTAAAAGAAAACTAAGAACAAGGCTGACTATCTTCTATATCGTGAACTCTCTGAACTGGGCGAACTTCTTCAATGAAGGTGGCCTTCGGTATTTATAGAGCTTCAAGGTGAAGAACTTTTTCTCTCGAATGGTTGCACTGATGGGATGTCATTAAGTCTCATCGTGATTTATTAAGCTTTCACCTTGATGCTGCCACCTTCTTGAGCAGATTTTCGCGAGCGCATATGATTGTATAGCCTTGCGGTCACAATCTCTTATGTGCTCGGACGCCAATTTCCTTGGATCGCAATTTCACCTTGTGTCAACGCATTTTCCTGCATAAAATAGATAAGTTAGCTGTTTTAATGCGATGGACGCATGTGATCGCAATGTTATAAACTTAATGCTTTTGGACGCAATATTATATATTTTTACTGTCGCAATCCTGCATTATTTTATAACTTTGCGCTGTAATAATGTGCATTTCTGCCTGTTATCACACACCCAAATTTAAAACAATGCTTGTCCTCAAGCATAGACTAAAGATTTTCTTTAGAAAGTCGACCGCCTTCTTCTTTCCTAGATTTCTCAAGGTTGCCTTATTCCAATCCTATGCACCCAAATCTCCTTAATTCTTATCCAGGTCTATTATTAAAATATTTCTAAAATTTAGGGACTGCAAGTTTAACCTTCAAAAAGACTTTACTAGTTTTCAGGACATCGCATGATTTATTTCATATAAAAAAACCTTTTCAACTGGGGTATTTTTCAAATGCTTTTTATCCTTGCGAAATTTAGATATTTTTTTCTATGACCTTGCGCTGATCCAAGTGCCTAGCCTTTGTTTTGGCTTGCCCCCATGTGTGTCATGCGGACATCCAACTACGAGCAAGACACTCTTTCTCGGTCTAAACTCATGCCCATTTGGCAGCAGATTTGCGATCATTTTATTTATGCGTTGATCACTATTCCTACCTTCATTTTGGCTTGCCCCCATGGGTGTCATGCGGACATCCAACTTCGAGTAGGATCCGATCGCAACGTTATGATTTTTTTTGTAATGCTTAAAAATAGCAAGGTTGAAAATGAATAGCACCCCCAAATTTAAATGCAGCAATGTCCTTAATGTTGAAGGATTGAAAGAAGTCATGCGATGATCTTAGGATGTTTCGTGAAAGTCAGTATGAAAGAAAGCTGGTGGACCACTAACTTCTAGAAATATTTCATGGGTCGTAATACGCTAGAGATTGAAAGCTGCAAAGAAAATAAAAAATTACCATTAGCACAATGTATTGCCGTAGTCCCTGGTGTTCGACCCAGGGCTTACTAGGCAACTCAGTAGGATTTATACTTGGGTCTTGCTGGGAAAACTTACATGCACAACGCATATTTCACCATCGCATTCTACACCATTATTTCATCGCATTTAAAAACGCATTACTATTGATGATCTTTTTGTAAACACAAGGCTCATCAACGTTCTGGTGAAAGCCAAATGACTTGACCGCAATGTCAAATCTAATGTTCCATGATGGAGACGATTGTTTCACCCCATAAATACACCGATTAAGCTTGCAAACTTTTTACTTTTGATCTGGAACTATGAACCCCTCTGGTTGAGACATATAGATGGCCTCCTCAAGATTACCATTGAGAAAAGCAGTCTTGACGTCCATTTGCCATATTTCGTAATCATAAAATCTGGATTTGGACAGGAATATCCTGATAGACTTGAGCATGACAACAAATGAGAAAGTTTCCTCATAGTCAACTCCCTCGACCTAGGTATAACCCTTTGCCACGAGTCGAGCCTTAAAGGTTTGCACCTTTCCATTTATAACTCTCTTTTACTTATAGATCCACTTACACCCAATAAGTCTTACCCCATCAGGCGGATTAACAAGCTCCCAGATGTTATTGAAGTACATAGACTCCATTTCCTTGTTCATGGCCTTAACCCAGTCATCCTTGTCAACATCCTCCATTACTTTCTTAAAAGACAATGAATCCTCGACCTCATCATTTGAAATGACGTTTTGGGCTTTAGTTAAACCCATGTAGCGATCTAGTGGGTTCATAACCCTCCCACTATGTCGAGGCAGTCTCAACTGTTGAGCTGGTTGATTAGATGTACCAACCTCAACAAATCTTGTTGATCTGTCAGCCTGTTCAACAACTCTTATTGAACCCTCAGTAGTCTCAGGTGAAGGAACTCTTATATAAGAGTACATCTGAGCGAAGCAGATCTTTCTAATTCATTGTGACAGAATGTCCACATTTACATTCACACAAACAGATATACATTAAACAACTAAATTACTGAAATACTTTCAGATAAATAAACAAAAGAATGAGAACTTACCAGTTGAAGACTCTCTTCAGAACAAATCTCGCTCTCTCCATGAACAGACTCCTTGCGCTCTCGCTAGAACGTCAGGCAATCGTTCAGCAACACCCCGGTCGTCTACCACAAATAACTTCACACGAACGGAAGATGGGGATGATACCACCACTTAGAGCCCTTAGTATTCTCGGAGTGGGAATCCAAAGATTGGGATCTGTTTGAATTTGGTAGAGGTGAGGAGGAAAAGAGATCGTATACAACGATCAAGCAAGTGGGAGAAGGCAACGACTATCGTATAGTCAAGGTGCTTGATCGTTTAGGTGAGATACACAATCGTATAGGAAAATCTAGGCAATCGTCTGTACGATTGTTTATTAAAGCTTGGGTACTAAGCGATCGTTTAGTAAAATGTAAGCGATCGTCTAGTAAATGCGCGCGTAGTTATAAGCGATCGTTTAGCAAACATGAGCTATTGTATAGGCTTTGAATTACTAAGCAGTCGAATGAAAAACACTCCGTGAGTAATTAAGCGTATATTTTGCAAAATGAAAACAATTTTCATTTTATTCTTCAGTTATGAAAACCGAATGGAGCTTCCCACTATTGTGTGGTTACGGAGAAAACGTCGGACAATTATCCCATAACTATCCAATTAATAAAATAATAAATATAATCATATTATATTCATAACCTATAGTTTGATATCATATATCAACCATAATGTTTTCTCCTCCACTTGATATAAATCATATTTATATCCAATTTCCTCTAAATTAATGTAACTCATACATAAAGTCAATCATATCATATATAATTAACTAGTTTAATCATATCATATATAATCGAACTCCCTCTTATCAATTTGAACATTTCAAACTGACCCAAAAACTGATTCTCAACTTGTATCCAAACTACCAAGGGGACCTTATGAACCTATGGCTCAAAGCTCCAACGGTACGTGAATAACTGATTAAACTCTTTAGCCACGAGATCCACCATCTGTTAACTGCCAGACATTCTACTAAAGACTGACATTTGAACTCTTCATACCATAGATATATTTCTGTGTCCATCGGATATAACCAATCATCAGCACAATAACCCTTCACAGATGCTCGTAAGTATAGCTGGGCCAATTTACCATTTTTCCCTTGTAGTTACATCTTTGTCCTTAAGTACCACTAATCCCTCTAATGAAGAATACAACATAGTCCTACTATGTGTGGGCACCTCTCGGGCCATGAGAAGGTGTGTGGCGCCATATCGTTCAAGCTCTGGGATCAACTCTTAAGGGAACAATCTATCTACTTATCCCTGCTTCGGAGAAGAAGTGAATTCCATCTTGTGTAGCTGAGTTCCTAGCTCCCAAATCAGATGAATCCCCAAAGTAGTAGGTTTGAGTTGCCGAACTGGCCACTTACACCTATGCAAATCAAAGGACTGTTTTTAATGGCAGGAGTTCTTAACTTACTTAGGATTGAGGTCATGTTACCTGTGGTCATCCTAGTGAAGTGAAGTATCTGTCATGAACGACATGATATAGTGAGACGTTAACACTTCGTGGTCAGTTCTTATACAAACTCTTTGTATAGGACGCCCCCGTTCACATGTCCCCACACGACTGATCAGGATCAAACCATCTATGGCAAGTCACAACACTTGTAACTATTCTACAAAGCAGGTCGCAGCGTTACCAGGATAAGGTTTCCCTTCTATATCCATATACTATAGACCATTTTGGTTATCACTTAAGACATGATCCACTTGTATGTCACCACATACATGCTTAAGTTACATAATGACAACCAAGGATTTTAGTTTATTGGTTTGTGGTAAAGCAAATAAAACATCCAATGTGCAAAGTCAAGTTGTGAAGAAAATATCATGTATCACAAGCGTTCATACAAACTGTTTACAAACTACAGGATACGAAACTTCAAGGCATCATCCCCAACAATGTCTCACTAGAAATCTCACGTAAAATGAGCTTACTTCGTGGCTTATGATCCCTTATGTGGTCTTCTTCCAAGAAGATAGCATTTGTAGAAACAAACACTTTATTCTCACTTGGATCATAGAAGTATCCACCTCTCGTTTCCTTGGGGTAGCCTACAAAGAGGAAAACTTTCGAACACGGTTCCAATTTCTTTGGTTTAGTCACAAGCACATATGCTGGACAACCCCAAATCCTAAAGTGGCGTAAGCTACCTTTATGACCTCTCCATAGCTTAAAGGGTGTTTCAAAAACACTTTTCGAGGGAATGTTGTTCAGGATATAGCATGCAATCTCCATTGCAAAACTCCAAAACAAGTTTAGAAGATGAGCATAACTCATCATAGACCGAACCATGTCCAACAAGGTTCTGTTTCTCATTTCTGATACACCATTCTGCTGAGGTGTACCTGGGATCGAGAGTTGGGACGCAATCCCATGTTCTATCATATAGTTCTAGAATTGGAGGTCTATATACTCCCACCACGATCAGATCATAGTGTTTTTATCTTTTTACTTAACAAGTTTTCAACTTCAGCCCTATATTTCTTGAATTTGTCAAGGGCTTCAGACTTACGTTGCATTGGGTAGAGATATCCGTACCTTAAATAATCATCTATGAAAGAGATGAAATATTCATACCTACCTCGAGTTCTAACACTCATCGAACCACAGAGGTCAGAATTGTTGGGTTTTATGTCCTAAAAACTCGCAGTTTGTAAAATAATAAACATTTTCTATTATCAATATACTTGTTATTGATCTCATAAATTGTATGAAAGTCTAAATCCAATAAACTAAGACCCATGACTATTGTATGAGTACTTGAACTTGATGTGGAGACATAAAATTGGATCAGGTTCGAGTAAATAGTCAAAATGATCTATGGTACATGAATGAGGTTGGGTACCTTATTCTGGTAACACTATTGAATGCGGCCTACTCTGTAGTTGTTATAAAGAGTTGTAAAGTGCTACATATGATGTGATCCTAATTCGTACATGTTATAGCATGAGGAGTAGGGGCGTCTTATGCAATGAGTTTGTATAAGATCAGGAACAAGAAATAAGTCACTCTTACTTTATAACGCTGTTTACTGTTTAAGACTAACTATTTCATCTAGATGACCTAGGTAACTTGATCTTAATCCTGAGCTAACTATGAACTCCTGTTTATTCGGGATAGCCCTTAGATTTGCATAGTTGAGGGTTGGCTCAACAATGTCGGCTCAATAAGACTCCCATTTCAGGGGTAAGACTGGATAGATAGTTGGGGACATAGGGTGCAAGATGGAGTTCACGCCTACCCGATTTAGGGATAGGAGAAAGGTTGTTCTCTCAAGTACTGAATCCAAATCTTGAACAAGGGACCCCACCCTCTCACTAGGCTGAGAGAGTTTGGTTTAGTGATTAGATCACAAACCAGTTGTTCATTAGAGGATCAGTAGGGACTTGAGGAATAAGATGTAATCTCGGGGGTAAAACAGATATTTGACCCAACCATTATTACGAACAACCTGTGAAGGGTCGACTTGTTGATTATGGTTAAATCATGTGGACATAATATATCTACAGTGAGAGGAGTGCAACCATGGGCTTTAGTAGAATGACCAATTAGTTAACGAATAGGGATTAATTTGATCTAATGAGTTTAGCCAATTAAGCTCGGATCGTTGGAGCTCATGATTTGTAGGTCCGCGAGGTCCCCCTACTAGCTCGTAATGGACTAGCTCTAGAATAGCGTGATAAGTTAATTTGAAATGTTCAAATTATAATTAAGAAAATTAGTAATTATATAAGATATAATTATATTTTAATTTTAGAATTAAACGAAATAGGAGAATTTATATGATTTAAATATATAAAGATGGATATGTGTTAAAGTTAATTTAATATTTGATATTAAATTAATTAAGTTTTATTTAATAATTAATTTATGAAATTAATTAAAATTTTCATTTTAAAATCAAAATAGATTTAATAAAATCAAATTGTTATTTTTTGAGATAAAATTGAAAAAGGAAAAGAAACAAAACACTTAAATGGAAAATGAGGATTTTCTATTATCCATCTTTTGAAGTAGCTAATAACTGGCAGAAATGCCAGTTATTATAAGCTTTTTATTTAGTATCATGAGGGCTAATAAGTAGAAAATGCAGTGATAATACTTAGCATTTGCGAAAAATTGAGTTTTGCGTCGATTAGCACCTAAATCCTCACTTACCCCAATATTATGCGTTACTGTCACACCCCGCCCCAGATCACCCTCGTAGCCTAGAAAAGGGCGTGACTGCAACAGTTATCAACATTTAGGCTGACACTTACTGCCTAAAAACTCTTGCGGAATAACTCTGATCCCAATTATAATTCATATGCAACGAGATGTCTTTAGGCCCACAATTTATTAACTTAGAAACTTAATATGTTTAGAGTATTTACAACATTAGATTTACAAGTCCCAAAACCCACAAAGCCTAGTCCCTATATGAACAATAGCAACATGTGTACAATATTAACCGTAACCACCTAGCAAATGGTTACAAGTCTTTTAGTCCTTTAGTGGCAGAGCAGATACTGAGCTGTCTTCAGAGGATTTGACCGCTACCTGTGGGGGGGAAGGGAGGGAGGGGAAACAAAACATTTGAAAACGGGGTGAGCTTACGCCTAGTGAGTTACCGAGAAAACATAGTAAATTCTCATGCATAATTTCAGAAAATAGTTTTATCTGAAATATAAACTTTTGCAGCATAAATATTTTCCAAGCGTAAATTATATAAAGCTATTTTAAACATAAAACAGTAAAATTATTTCTCAAATCAAAGTACTGTATAACTGGTAAAATATTTGGCTGCATGGCCAAATGTTTAATCCTCCCTTTATCAACGTAAGCTGACTTTAACTTGGTTCAATGTGTTCTTCCCAAACGCATCCAACACAATTTCTTAGGGTTTAAGAATTTCTCTTAATCGGACACCTAAATTTTAATTGACGTTTGCCCTTATATCTTTAAGCTTTGTTTAGATTCAAATTAGGGTTTTTAAATGCATAATCCACCCCAACACGTCCAAATACATCGCCCAGAAGCTTGCTCGGCCGTTCAATGCATAGGCGAGGCGTGGGCGTGACGTTCGAATCGGACAAAGCAAGGTTAATGCATAGGCGCTCTCGCTCCTTCCGCTCTCGACAGTGTCGCTCTCTCCACTCTCAGCAGTGTCGTTCTCTCCAACTTTCTCTCCCATTTTCTCTCCAATCTCGCACTCTCCCAGTTTCTCTCCAACTTTTCTCTCCACTCTCGCTCTCTCCAGCTTTTTCGCTGGTCTCCACTCTTGCTCTCTCCAACTTTCTTGCTGGTCTCCACTCTCGCTCTCTCCAGCTTTCTCGCTGGTCTTGCTCTCTCCAATCTCGCTCTATCCAGCTTTCTCTCCAACTTTTCTCCACTCTCGCTCTCTCCCATTTTCTCGCTCAAAATCTCGCTCTCTCCAGCTTTCTCTCCGACTTTTCTCCACTCTTGCTTTCTCCCACTTTGTCGCTCAAAATCTCGCTCTCTCTACTCTTGCTCTCTCTAAGTTTCTCGCTCTTAATGATCTCGCTGGTCTCGATCTCAATAATCTCGCTCTCAACGATCTTGCTGATCTCACTCTCAATGATCTCGCTCTTAGCTACTGCGAACATTGTTTGTCTCCGTGCAATTCCTACACGATTGTGCCACTAGTCACTTGCCTTCTAGTGCTTTGTGCACAACACGTATTTCACATAAATTTTCCATAGCCAATTTTTCCCAAATTTCCCAAACTCAATGTCCATATTTTTCTTTTCAAATCCCCATTCTTTCTTCACCATTTCACACTAACTTTCTCATCAACCTACTCAACTTATTTATACAAATTTAAATAGGGACACAGAATTAAGTGTAAAATTAAGACAATTTAAATAAGAAAACATACTTAAGTGTAAAATTGGGATTCAGGGTTCACAGTTACTCCATGCCAAAGTGTCTATTTTTGTAGCTATCGCAGGAATCAAACGCATGCGTTTGAATAAGAAATCGCAGACAAACGCATGTGCTGAAAGTTGGATCACATGCGTCCATCGCATGGAAGTTGCGGTGATCAAGTGAATGCAATGATCAATTGGGAATTGCGGCCATGGAGTGACAACCATAATAGAAGAACGATGGCAAGATGGGTAGAAAGCGTTGATGCTTTAGCTGAATCAAGCTCGGACGCATACCTTGGGAGTATTAACAATATAAGACGATGTGATATTGCCCATACCGCGATCAAAGCAGTAGTGAGCCATAACACAATCATGATAGCTGTCGGCGTTTGAACTCTATAAATAGCCTTTTGGATCTTCATTTCAAGACATCTGAACTTTTGCCTTAAGGCAGAGGTTTGCGATCCTAGATGAGAGCTTGAACAAGATTTTCAGTGAGACTTCTTCACCTCCACAAACCAGACCATGTGACGATCGAAGTTTTCGCCAAAGATAGAGCTCGAGAGAGACATCTCCACCATTCATCCATGGCACCACCGACAGCCTTGACGCAGAGTCCTTCATTTCTCTTCTAACCTCTGTATTGTATGACATTTTAGCTTAAGAGATTAAGACATTTTGTGATCAATGCAAATCTTGATTCCTTCATTGCCATCTTCTTCATCATCATTATCTCTATCATTATTTATCTTCAGCGTTTATTTATCAAAGGAGATCGCATACTTAATCATGTAGTCTTGAGATAGGATGCATGTAGCAACCTACCGAGAGGTGTGCGTTGTGCGAGTATAGTGAGTTAATTCTCTTTGATTGGAGAAAGGCTGTAGTAACGCTTGTCTATGGGTTGTTGCATTGCTTGTCTATAAGTTAAATAACTGCGTCTAACCGTCTGAGAAGGTAAGAGATGGAATGTACTAATGCAAAGTATGCATTGTTCCTAGAGATAGACACAATCTTATGCTCGACGCAACCATGCACTATAGAGATATAGTCATGCGGCTGACCACCGAGAGGTGTGCGATGCGTTAGTGCAATGAGCTGGGATTACTTGGGCGATTTAAGATAATAAACATTACAATACGTTAATGGTTGTTGTGCATTTACCTATTTTCATCGCAAGTCTTCTATTGCTCAATCTGTTTAGTTAGGAGTAGGAATAGTGTATAAATCCATTAAACTTCTTTTTACTTTTCTTTTCATCACCTTAAACGCATTGCTTCACAAGTATTATTGAGTGACAAATCCCTGTGTTCGACCTCAGATTAGCCGTGAAACTTGCGTTTGTGTTATACTTGGTGCGAGCGTAAGAAAACTATTGATAGGAACGCGTGGTCATTGCATACTAGATTAACGCATTTTCATTCCGACGCATGACCTCATACGCATGGGCGCAAACACATAAACCATGTCTAACGTATGCTTGTATGTACAACCCCATCTGCCTTTAATAAATTTTTCTGTACCAACAGTAGCTCACACAAGAAGCATTATCTTTGCCTTGTCTTCTCCAAACATGAGCTATAACTCATGCAACTCTTTTCTTTTTATGTTGATCTGCAATATAATGAAAAGATTGGAGTGAAAATCAGGCATGCAATCTGTAGAGATTTTGGGAGAAAAACTGGTTTGAAGAAAGAGTTCTTCAGCTGTTTTTCTGTAGTGAGTTTTTCTCCTTCTACCCTTGATTCAAGCTTGTTTTGAGTCCCACAACTCAATATAGAGCACCAAAAGAATAGTGGAGAAGATCTTGAGGTGGTCTACAACAAGATTTGGAGAAGATAGCAGCTGGTGAAGGAGCTTTGAAGAAGTTCTACAAGAGGTATGTCTTGAAACTCATTTTTTTTTGCAAAAACAGGATTTATATTTTGCCAAAATTAGTGAATTTGAGTGCATAAATGATCCTTATGCTTCCACTGCCGTTGATACAATCCTACAAGAAAGTACAAGCTCCAAAGCTTCCTTGGCTCTGTAACCTTTTCCAGTAAAAGGTCGTATGGTCATCATGCCTTGAGGCATGATTCACATTCTGGCTAGGAGTTTTCTTCTAAACTCTTTAGAAGTCCATTTTTCACCAAGGAAAAACCTTTGGTCTTTTAGCTATTGTTGTTGTGTTGAACATTTCAGTGTCAAACAAGGCTTTTACAGCTAGCAACCTTAGTACATATAAGTTACTTTGCATTGAACCATAACCAATCTCCATACCATTCTTGAAAAAATACTTTATTCTCAGAAAAGGAGACGATATACCCTTGTTCAATGTGACAAGAAACTGAGTTTAAGTTCCTCTTAATATGAGGAACTACGAAAACATTATCCAGTAACAAATAACGTTTCTTATCAATAAATAGCTTCAACCCTTCTACAGCAACAGCTGAAACAACCTCACCAATACCGACTTTAAGAGTCATCTCTCCCTGTGGCAACGTTTGCTAGGAACTGAATCTTTGGTAAGAGGAACTGATATGGTTGGTAGCACCCAAATCATCATTCTTTACCAAACATGTCTCCAAGACCAACAAATCAGATTTATTATTTTTCCTCCTCTTTTGGAGAGCAGTGGGATTAGTGTTAGAAAAACTAACACTACTGGTTTTGTCAACCATCCTTTGTGCTTGAAAAGTAAGAATTGACGTTCAAACAAATCTTGCAATGAGTCCATGAACTTGCGTGCAACGACCATATTCTCAACCTTTTTGTCAAAACATCAGGTATGTTAGCCAAAATGTGAAGTTGGGCCAATGAATTAGCCTTCATCCACACCTCATATGCATTACGAACACTTCGCGGTGCATCAAGTGTCGGGACTTGAGGACATTCCTTAATCATGACAAATTCGAGGTCGTTTTCCACGAAATACGTTTTGCACAACATGTAATCGATCGTTTAAAGGCACTAAACGGAAATACTAACGAGTTGCTGAAAAGAAAAACACATTGACGTACGTTAGGTTTTAAGTAAATACCCATTGTAAAACAAACAACCAATAAGGTTTTAGCAAAACTAATCTGAACCCCGTGTAACATCTAGTTTCGCAATGACGTTTCAAAGGTTTAGGACAAAAGCCACTGAAGGGAGGTCAATTATCCCTCCTCTGAATTGAGAAGTTCCCAACCAGTCATTAATACCAAAACAACTCTTGCTCCTATAACGACTAGCAATCATTGATTTGGTCAAGAGATCATGAACTTACTTAACAATCTCCTGTAAGTATGACCCGCCATTTCAAGCCCTAAAGATCCACCCCAAGCAGCCAATCCGAAGGGAAAAAAATTCGATTGGGGAAAAACCTAAAGCAATCCTATCCATTTCTGGAGTTCACCTTGATCTTGATCAACTGCACAAAACCCATCCGAAGGAGGATGCTCCCAGGGTGCCACGAGGGAGTACAAAATGATCTCACAGTGTGAACCAATGACAGAGACCGTAGGACGTGTTGACACACACCCTTCACCCACTTACTATAAACACTCTCTCCGTCCACCTTTATATTGACTCATGCAAACACCATTCGAAGGGGGATGCTCCCAAGGCACCACGAGGCCAAGCTTGAATCTCACGGTGTGAACATACAAGGAGAAATGTGAGTGGAATCATAGACATATCAGATACATCTCTTCCTCCCACTGAGTATTTTATAACCTAGGGTTTAGTTTACTTAGAAAAAACACGGCTAAGAATTTTAACTAAGTGACTTTTAGGTTTGCCCAAGAGTAACTTTTACCTTGGATAGTTAAACAACTTTTTATCATCATCCATTAAACTTTTTAATGGAGTCTTTGACGAATTGTTGCATGCTTGTAGAAAATCTATCTAATTCACATTTCCAGGTAGGTTCCCAGACAAGGGTGTTCCGTTTTCGTCAGCTTAAGAACCCCAACCTAGATAGAACCCACCTTAGACAAAAGGTCCTTATAGACACATTTAAAACAAATTTAATCTTTTATGCCAATCAATCTAATTCTATTAAACCGATTTTAAAAGATTAATCTAGGTTACTAAACTCTTTAGAACCAGTTGAACTTAGGTCTATCTCAATCTAATTTTAAAACCCTTTTAAAAAACTTGAGTTCACCCTAAGTTCACATGCAACTCTTTCTTATCGATTTTAGTTCTAATTTCCTTTATAACACTTATAAACGGAAACAACCAAAACCACAATGCAAAGCTAACACATGCAAGGCATTCATAACTATTATAAATAGCCTAAGTGTCATACTCAATGCATTGTTCATTCATTGCTACTTCTTTTATATAACACTTATACAAAACAACAACGAAACAAGCAAAACATGCTTCCATTCACCTTTAGACTATAACACTTATAATAAAAGGATGATGCATGATAATGCTCACTGCATGTGAAATATAGCTCTTATATTTCATGATGCATGTGCATACTTTCACGTAATTTCTTCATGCAAGATTATAACATTTATAATACATGATGCATGAATAATTGCACAACCTAAGGTGGGTTTTTAAACTATATGTCAAACACTTTGCCATATAAATACCATACATCACATGTGTAATTAAAAAATGTTGATGAACTGGGTAAAATTGCCTCAAAACCTTAAAAGTAAAGCTAACTGTTACAAAAGTAAGGAGTCTCCGGTTCAAACAGACGAATCGAGTCTTAAACCATTCGTGTGAAACAACGCGTCTCCATTCATCGTGCACCAAACAACCCACGATCGTTTACATGAAAGAACAAACGATTTGCTCTATCGTTTACCTACGCTCCCAGAGCTAAACGATCGTTTAGCAATGATCGTGTACCTTTTACCAAGCGATGAAGCACGGGGTATGCGATCATCTAGCGCACTCCAGACAATGCCAGCCTTACACGATCGTCTAAACAGCTACGATGTGGCAAAATACCATCATCTAAACGATCGCTTAGCAAGCGCCTTCGTATCGTATACTGCAAGATCTTGTAGGTAGTAACTATGCGATGAGGCATGCTAACTACACGATTGTCTAGTGCGTGCCTTTTCTCTAGACGATGAGCATCAAATGCTCCCATTACGATTGTCTACCTCCATGATCACAGATGTGATCGTGCAACCAATGCTGTAAACGATTTACCCCATCGTTTAACAGTAATTAAACGATCGTTTAGTAAATATTACATGATTGTATAGAATAATCTACACGATCGTTTAGATAAATCCCAACGATCTTTTACCTGAAGCTACACGATATGACTAACTCTTGCTCTTCTTCTTCGTTGAGAACCACATCTCCATTATTCGAAACTTCACCATGAACGGCTCGACTAACTCAAACTCTTTGAATTATAGACTCGATAGCATGTTAATTATACCCAAAAACACAGGAGCCCTTACAAATTAACACTTTGTAATTTAAAGAAAGCTTTAAACAGAGACAATTAAACCCATAAACATCCATCAACGCCATCCACAAAAGGATTTAACAATTAAACACAAATTCAGAAAACCCACCACGACTGTAAAAGAAGTTCAAAACAGAAGTGAAATTTGGAATATCAGAACAACCTGGCTCTGATACTAATTGAAGGAAATCAGACACGAGGATTTCTATGAGTAGCGGAAGGATCTTTCTAAATTTCAATCGTATATAAACAACAATAATTACAGTCACAAACGGAAACCTACAGTTATGCATAAAATAGAAATTACAACATGTTTTACTACATGATCAAGGGAAGGAATTAACGAACCTTTGAAGACCCATCTTCAAGTTTCTTGATCACGAACGCTCGATCACAATAACACAGTAACACACGAACGTTCATCCTACACGACCACTACACTGCACGATCACAGTGCACTCGAATAAAGCAAGGTCACAAACACCCTAAACACCGCAAACAGCCTCCACAGAACCTTGACTGTGTCAAGTTGAGTATGACACCACCAAGAAGGTTACCTTGGTATTCTTGGTGTGAGAATCCAGAGGGTGGGCTCTGTGTGGACTTAGTTAGATGCAAAAAATCGAAAGAAGAATAATCATGTAAACGATTGAGCAAATGGGAGATGAAACAGCCTATCGTATAGGTCGATGCCCAATCATTTAGTAAAAGCTATGCGATCGTCTAGCAAAAGCTATGCGATCGTTTAGCTCATCGCCTAGCTGAGTGTCTATTGTGTAAGAACACTCCATGATCGTTTTGCTAACTTCAAGCTGTCGTTTAGTAAATCTGATTTACTTAAGAACTATTCTGTGAGTAATTTTTAAGATTGGAAATCTCAAATCAACTTATTTTCAAATCTTACTAAAATTAGGAAAATATTTTTTCTTTTATCTCACGGTTACCATGAAACCACCAATAACCTCCCACTAAATTCGTTATTAGAGAAAAAGAGATAATTATCCAATAATTAATATTATTATAAATATAAATGATAAATAACTTAGCATGATATATTTATAACCTATAGATTTAATATTTCATCTTATGAAATATATAAACCATAGCTTTTTTCCTATTCTATGGCACTTAATGTAAATCTCATTTACATTAACCCTCCACTTGATGTATCTCATACATCATACCACACACACATGAGCGCATTCGGATCTCTTAACGAAGAGCATCATACTACACACACACACTTGATGTATCTCATGAAGGATCTCTTAATGAAGAGCATCCATGAATGCGTTCAGATCTTTCCAATTTCATTTTGACCGAAATTACCACACACACATTCTATCAAATAGTTATGCAATTCACACTAATTAACGACATGCTTTGATAAATAAAATACAAGGGATTGAGTTCACATGCCAATTGAAGACTGTCTTCAATTTGAACTCAAAGCAACGGAAGTAACCTTTACAATCTTTATCGCCCAACAAAACAGTTGGCTACGACAGCACGATTGTCTACATGAACGGCAGCAACATGAACAAGCACGAGCAAGCAGGAGCGGGGACGACACCACCACTTAGAGCCCTTGGTATTCTCGGAGTGAGAATCCAAAACGTGGTCTTTATTGAATTTAGTAAAGGTTGGAGGAATGGGCTGATTGTGTAGACGATAAGCAAGTGGGAGAGAAGGCTATCATATAGCAGATGCTTATCGTTTAGAGAAAGCTACACGATCGTGTAGGTTTTACTAAGCGATCGTCTAGTAATAGGTAAACGATCATTTAGGAAACACGGCACACGAGCTGATCGTTTAGAGAAGCTAAGCGATCATTTAGAGAAAAACATGCGATCGTTTAAATGCGGGTGTGCGATTGTTTAAGCGATGAAGCTCTATCGTATAGGCTCTTAGCTAAGCGAACAAGACGTTTTCACACTGTTTGCGAATTTTACGAACTCTTTGAAAAATGAAACAAATTTTCATTTTATTTTTCAGTTACAATAACCGAATACTAATTCTCCCACTAACGCACGATTGAGGAGAATATTTCGACCAATTATCTCATAATTAACCAATTTAATTAATAAATGAATATAATCATATTATATTCTTATCCTATAATTTGATATCACATATCTACTATAGTAATTTCTCTTCCACTTGATATAAATCATATTTATATCTAATTTCCTCCAAAATAATGTATATCATATATTTAGCCAATTATATCATATATAATTGAACTCCCTCTAGTCAATTTGAACATTTCAAACTGATCCAAAAACTGATTCTCGAAACTCCAACGGTATGTGAATAGCTGACTAAACTCTTTAGCCACGAGATCCACCATCCGTTAACTGCTAGGCATTCCACTAAAGACCAACAACTGAACTCTTCTTATCACAGATATATTTCTGTGTCCATCGGATATACCAATCATGAGTACGATGACCCTTCACAAATGCTTGTAAGTACAGCTGGGCCAATTTACCGTTTTGCCTCTGAAGTTACATCTCACTTCTTAAGTACCACTGATTCCTCTAATGAACAATACAACATAGTCCAACTATGTGTGAACACCTCTTGGGCCAAGAGAAGATGTGTGGCGCCACATCGTTCTGATGGAACACGAGACATACGCAGCGGAATAAGGATCTAATTACACTCTAATTGCTTTTCATTAAAAGGAAATTAGCATGCAAAAGAACAATAAACTAAAAAGGATAGAATACAACATTTGTAGCTCCCGAAAAACGCATTTTCTCGCTGAATTTCGACCCGAACTCTTTTGGACCACCACTAGAGTTTACCCGCTATTCTCTAGACTCAGAATCGGGTTATGGGACCCGGTGAATGAAGGAATGAAAAAGGGAAGAAATGGTGGTTCAAGGTTAATGTGTGAAAGAAAGGAGAAATTTTGATGAGAATTATGGAAATCAAAATTAGAAATTTTTTTTCCAAGAAATAGAGAAAAAGATTTCAAAAACCTCTTTTTATCAAACAATTACATGTATCCAATGCATGTAAAAACTCACCAAAATTCAACACCTCACAAAGCACTAAACCAAAGTGGGCTATGTGTCATTCTATAATGTTTACACATAGTCCACTTAAGTTAGTGGAATTATCCAATAAAAATGTTGGATAATTCCACTAACTCTTAGTTAAGGGCAAAATGGTCTTTTTCTATTAGTCAAAGTCAAACTTTGACTTTTAGCAAAAAAGTCAACCCTGTGACTTTTTACAGTTTTAACCCTCTTGACTAATTTTGACCTCTCAAACATGAATCCACATTCATATTTTCGAAATTCAAATCACATTTGAATATAGAGCACCATACAAAAAACCGATAGCGATATCGCATATACTTGTTGGTTTTAATCCCTTTTCTTAATTTGAACAATTCAAATTAATCTAACATACTGTTCTAAGTTTAATCCATATGAGCTAGCAGAGGGACCTAATGGACCTATCGATCATGAGCTCCAACAATCCGAGATCAACTGGTAAAACTCTTTAACCTAATTAATCAACATTTGTTAACTAACGGGTCATTCCACTAAAGTTCAGTAGTTGCACTCCCCTCACTGTAGATATGTTTCTGTCCATCTGATATAACCATAATCAGTAAGTCAATCTTTCACAGGTTGTTCGTGGTCTTGGCTGGGTCAAAATACCGTTTTACCCCTGAGAACACTTTTTGTTCTTTCAGTCCCATCGAACCTCTAAAGAACAATTGATTTGTGGTCCAACCAACAAATCCAGTTCCTCTCAGCCTAGTGAGAGGGTGGGGCCCCTTGTTCTTATTCCGAAGTTAGCACTTAAGGGAACAACCTATCTACTACCCTTAGAGACGAGTAGGAGTGAAGTCCGTCTTCCACCCTATGTCCTTCGCTATTTACCTGGGCTTACCCTTGAAATGGGAGGCCTATTGAGCCAGCGCTGTTGAGCCGCTCTCACCCATGCAGATCTAAGGATAATCCCAAATAAACAAGAGTTCATAATTAGCTCAAGATTGAGATCGAGTTACCTAAGTCATCAAATTTGAATTAGTCAGTTTTATACAGTAAACGGTGTTATAAAGCAAAAGTGACTAAGTCATGGTTTAGTCTTATACAAACTCATTGCATAGGATGCCCCTACTCATATATCTCTATATGAATGATTCAGGATCACATCGTTTGTACTAACTACAAAGTAGGCTGCATCCATAGTGTCCTCAAAACAAGGCGCCCAACCTTATCCCTATACTATAGACCATTTTAGGCTATATACTCGAACTTGATCCATGTTTTATGTCATCACATAAAGTTCAAGTCTACATTAAATAGCCTCAAGACCTTAGTTTATTGGATTTAAGATTACAATTTCAATAACAATTTTATCGAAAAACAAAACAGAATATGTTTATCAATTTACAAACTACGAGTTTTAGGACATAAAATCCAACATGTTTAAGCCCTGGAATCAACCCTTAAAGGATCTATCTATCTGCTTGCCCCTGCTTCGGGGAAGGAGTGAATTCCATCTTGTGTAGCTGAGTTCCCAGCTCCCAAATCAGACGAATCCCCGAAATGGTTGGTTTGAATCGGCGACTTGGCCACTTGCACCCATACAAATCAAAGGATCACCGTCAGTGGCAGGAGTTCCCAACTCACTCAGGATTGAGGTCATGCTACCTATGGTCATCCTACTGAAGTGAAGTATTTTTCATGAACGGTGTTATATAACGAGATGTTAACACTTCATGGTCAGGTCTTATACAAACTCTTTGTATAGGACGCCCTCGCTCGCATGTCCCCTACACGAATGATCAGGATCAAACCATCTGTGACAAGTCACAACACTTGTGACCATTCCACAAAGCGGGCCACATCTGTAGCGTTACCAGGATAAGGTTTCCCTCCTATATCCATATACTACAGACCATTTTGGTTATCACTCAAGATATGATCTACTTGTATGTCACCACATACATGCTTAAGTTACATACTGATAACTAGGGATTTTTTGTTTATTGGTTTGTGGTAAAGCAAATAAAACATACAACTGAGCAAAATCAAGATGTGAAGTAAAATATCATGTATTATACAACACAAGCGTTCATACAAACTGTTTACAAACTACAGGGCATGAGACTTTAGGGCATCAACCCCAACAATACTGATCATATCATATATAATCGAATTATAGTAGTTTATAACACTTACAAACCTCTACAAAGCAGGCCATATCCGTAGTATCACCAGGATCAGGTATCCCACTTTAATCATTATACTACAAATCTATTTAGGTTATCACTTAAGGCATGATCCACTTGTATATCCCATATACATACTTAAGTTTACATAAGATAACCATGGAGCTTTGTTTATTGGATATGAGTAAATGCCAGAATGAAATAACAGTTATTTTATTCATAAAAAAATGTGTATAATTACAAACAACGAGACTCTAGGAGAATTAAGACTCCATTCCCAACATGTTTCAGAGCAAAGGTTTACGTAAAACCTGGGGAAAGGTTAAGTGGAAAATTTAAGTGTAAAGATTGAGTTGATACCAGTTTGGTATCAAAGAACAAGTTCTTGAACACTGGAGGGTTGAGTTTAGAAGAAAACCTAAGGTTTTGAGTTCAGTAAAACAAGAGGGAGGTGTGGTAGACTATAGGTTTAAAGAGAAAGCTAGGAATTAGTCAAAGTTAGACTAAGAGGAATAGCAGAAGTGGCAGGACCTAGCAGATAACCTGAGCTAGAACTCATAACGCTACCTGAAGATCCATCGAGGAAGGTAAGAATGAATTCAGTTATTCTGAATTAAGAGTTTGAGATAGAAAAGTTATTTTGTAGATAGTTTGGTTTAACGACGAGCTAAGAGATGGCTAAGAGAAGTATCGTTGGACAAATTTAGAAAATTAATATCAGAGTAGTGCAGCGGGAGCGTAGTAATCTCTACAAGAATTTTGGGCTTCAATGTCGGTTGAAAAAGGTGCTCTCGGATGTATAATGTTGGTTTTAAAAAAACAGATCTTTAATGTCAGTTTTAAATCGACATTGAAGATGGGCTACAATGTCGATTTAAAACTGACATTAAAAGGCCTCTCATTTATTTATTTATTTTTACTTTATTAAAAGTCCATTTCAAATTAAATGATCTTCTCTCTCCTTTCACTTTTCTCTTACCAAGTCCTCTCCTCTTTCAGCTTGGTCGTGCACATCAGTTCGTGGGTTGTCGTCACCAGTGTTGGTTAGATCTCCGTCATTGTGGGCTTCTTCCGGTGGTGGGTCATCGTTATGGGTGTTCTCCGGTTGATTTTCGGTTTGTTTTCGTTGACGTGTGGGTGTTCTCGAGGTGTTCCCGTGTGTTTTCGTCACCAGTTTTGCTTGGATCTTCGTCATCGTGGGCTTCTTCTAGTGGTGGGTCATCGTCGTGAGTGTTCTCTGGTTGTTTTTTGGTTGGTTTTCGTCGGCACGTGGATATTCTCGGGGTGTTCTTTGCCAACGCGTGGGTTCTTCGTTGTTCTTTGCGTGCTTCAGTGGTTCTTCCCGAGGTTTCTTCGCTGGCGCATTTTTTAAGTGGCGTGTTTTATAAGTGGGGTTTCTTCGCATGTTCTTTAAGTGGCGTTGTTCTTCGATTGGTTTTTCGGTGGTTGTTCGTCATGGTTGTTCTTCTGGTGGGTCAGCTTGCCGTTCGTCAGATCCATCGTCTCAACTCTGTTCGCAAAGGTCCAGTGCTTGTCAGTGTTCAATCTTCAAGCTCCGATTTGGATCCCTTTAGGTTTGTGGGTTGTTTAAGTTGTTTGCTTGGAAAGGTATTATTTTATTTTCATATGAATTTTCAATTTAGTAATTTAAAGTTATTTAATTCATTTTATTTTTATTTTAATGATTAAGCTTATTGAAATTTTGAAATGTTGAAATTAAATTAGTTGAAGAATATAAACTTGGTTGGTAGTCATGAAATTTGTTGATTATTGATTGGTGTGGTTCAAGTGTTATTTCATTAATTTTATGTTTTGTTCCAATTATTAATCTTCTTGAAATTTGTTGAGGTTGGAATGAAATTAGTTGAAAAATATGTACTTGGTTGATAGTCTTGCTTGCTGTGGTTCCAGTATATATCAAAATCCTTTTCTTTCAATTATATATAAACTAATTTGGTCTTACTTGGATGATTAAGTTTGATTGGTGTGGTTCAAGTGTTATTTCATTAATTTTATGTTTTGTTCCAATTATTAATCTTCTTGAAATTTGTTGAGGTTGGAATGAAATTAGTTGAAAAATATGTACTTGGTTGATAGTCTTGCTTGCTGTGGTTCCAGTATATATCAAAATCCTTTTCTTTCAATTATATATAAACTAATTTGGTCTTACTTGGATGATTAAGTTTGATTGGTGTGGTTCAAGTGTTATTTCATTAATTTTATGTTTTGTTCCAATTATTAATCTTCTTGAAATTTGTTGAGGTTGGAATGAAATTAGTTGAAAAATATGTACTTGGTTGATAGTCTTGCTTGCTGTGGTTCCAGTATATATCAAAATCCTTTTCTTTCAATTATATATAAACTAATTTGGTCTTACTTGGATGATTAAGTTTGATTGGTGTGGTTCAAGTGTTATTTCATTAATTTTATATTTTGTTCCAATGATTAAGCTTCTTGAAATTTGTTAATATTTGAATGAAATTAGTTAAAAAAAACATGTACTTGGTTGATAGTCTTGCTTGATGTGGTTCAAGTGTATATCAGAACCAATTTGTTAAGTTTTAGGTCTTATTGTTGATTACTTAATTTCCCCTTGTTATTGTTTGTCTTTTTTGTAGATTAAGTTGCATATTTTACAATCATGGGTAAGTCATGGATGAAAATGAATAGAATGTTAGCTGAGTATGGCTTAGGGGTCGAGATGTTTATTAAAAATAGTCTACAACATTGAATGTCATGAGTTGTCCATGTTTGAAGTGTGTGAATGCAAAGACTATAAATTTGTACAGAACAAGAGATCACTTATTTTTTAATGGTATAGATCAAAGTTATCAGACATGAATTTTTCACGGTGAATCATTATCGATTAAGAGAAAGAATGAAAATGTGTCTACTAGTGAAAGAGACAAAGTTGATGAGAATGATGTTGATGTTGATGATACAATTGGTGTTTGAGGCTGCATATAACTATTTTAATAAAAAAATTCGATAATTTTGAAGAATTATTAGATGATGTGAAGAAATCATTGTACCCAAATTGTAAAACTTTTTCCAAAATATCCACATTGGTAAAGTTATATAATTTGAAAACTAAATTTGGATGGAGTGATAAGAGTTTCACTGAGTTGTTGGAAAACATATTACCTAGTTCTAATGAAATTCCAACTTCTACTTTTGAAGCAAAAAATGTGTTGGGTACTCTTGGAATGAAGTATGAGAAGATTCATGCATGTAACAATGATTGTTGCTTGTTCAGAAAAGAACTCTCTAATGCAAATGTATGCCCCATTTGTGGTACGTCAAGATGGAAGCTTCAAAAAAATTTAAAGGAAAGAGCTAAGAATATCTCAGCAAAAGTCATGTAGTATTTCTCCCTAATTCCAATATTTGAAAGAATGTTTCAAAGTAAAGAAACAACAAGTTTATTAACGTGACATCTAAAAAAAAGAAATAGATGGTTTATTAAAACATCCCAAAGATACTCTATTGTGGAAAAAAATAGACAATTTGTGGTCAGAGTTTGGGTCAGAAGCTAAAAATCTTCGTCTTGCTCTTTCGATAGATGGGGTAAATTCACATGGAGATCTTAGTAGTAGATATAGTTGTTGGCCAATGATGTTAGTGACATACAATCTACCTCCATGGTTGTGCATGAAGTGAAATTTTTTTATGTTGACTACTAGAGGTGTTCATGGGTTGGGTTTGGTTGGGTTGAAAGACTTTTTAGACCCAACCCAATTGTTCGGGTTGTAAATTTTTTCAATCCAAATAACCCTTATTAAAAAATGAACCCAACCCAACTCAACCATGAAATATTTGGGTTGGGTTGGTTCGGGTTAATCAGGTCATTTATTTGATTTTTTTTTTCTTAAAAGAAGCAAAATGTAAATATGTAAAATTCTAATTGAATTATTTTCATATATTGAATTAAGATTAACAACTTAATTTCAATTTATATAGTGAAAAATTTCTTTCTAAAGTACAAAAAAACAACTTTTAAGAGTTGTTGAAGAATAAATTATTAAAAAAATATTGAAATTAAATAAAATTAAAATCAATATATGTATAAATAATTGTGTTATAAGTAATAAAAAATATATATTTTAAAGTTAATAATAAATTTGGGTTATAATAGGTAAACCCATGAACCAACCCAACCCATAAAATTTTCATTTGTTTGAACCTAACCCAACCCAAATGAGTTGATAACCTAACCCAAACCGCATGGGTTGGGTTGGGTTGATCGGTTTTTTTGGGTCACGGGTTTTTTAACACCCCTATTGACTGCACTGATATTTTGTCCTAAATAACCGGGAAATGACATAGATGTTTATTTAGCCCCGTTAGTAGATGATTTGAAAAGACTTTGGAAAGATGGGGTAGAATGTTACGATGCTTATGAAGAACAACGTTCCATGCTTAAAGCTATTTTATTATGGACGATTAATGATTTTCATGCGTATGGTAACTTGTGTGGTTGTACGATTAAATGATATCATGCATGTCCAATTTATGGAGAGAAAACTTCATCCACTTATTTACCAAAAGGGAAGAAGATAGCATATCTCGGGTATCACAAGTTTCTACCACGCCATCATCCATATAGGAAACAAAAGAAAGCTTTTAATGTCACACAAGAATTAGAATTTGCTCTAGAAGTATCTTGACGTGCGACATTGTTTAGATGTGATGCACATTGAAAAGAATGTATGTGCAAATCTTATTGGCACATTGCTTAATATTCCTGGTAAAATGAAGGATGGAATAAAAACTCGATTAGATTTGGTGGAACTGAACATTAGATTAGAGTTAACCCCTCAAGTAGGAGAGAAAAAAGTCTTTTACTTCCCACATGTTATACATTAACACGAGCTGAGAAATTGAGCTTTTGTAAGATACTATTAGAAATTAAAGTACCTGAAGGCTATTCATTGAACATTCAAAGTTTAGTGTCGCTCACAGATTTGAAACTTTACAAACTTAAGTCGCATGACCATCACGTTCTTATGCAACAATTATTACCTATAGCCATTTGTGATATTTTACCCAAACATGTAAGACTTGCAATTACTAGCCTATGCTTCTTCTTTAATGTTATATGTTGCAAGGCGATCGATTCATCTTAGTTAAAGGGTATGCAAGAGGATATAGTTATCACTCTATGCCTCTTAGAGAAGTATTTTCCACCATCATTCTTCACAATAATGGTATACCTTATAGTACATCTCGTAAGAGAAGTTGAGTTTTATGGACTTGTTTATTTGAGGTGGATGTATCCTTTTGAACGATACATGAAAGTGTTGAAAACTTATGTATGAAATAGAAATCGACCAGAAGGATGTGTTAGAGAAAGTTATATTGTCGAAGAGACTATAAAGTTTTGTTCGGAATTTGTATCTGGTGTTAATTCTATTGGGCTAAACTTATCAACAAAGAAAAATAACTCAAACATTGATGGAGCATTGTCAGCTGCTTCTTTTATCAGACCAAGTAAGGATTGAATTGGATCAGGCTCATCTTTATGTCATTCAAAATGTAAATGATGTGCTTTTTTACGTATGTAGATCTCCATCTTATTCTCATTTTAGGTTACTTGATTATTCAATAATCTACTAACTTTTTCATTTATAATAGGCAACATATGGATATTTTGTCTAAGCTCAAATTTGATAAAAGTAAAAGTAGAAAGTGGCTTCAAGAAGAATATAATCGTACATTCAATCAGTGGTTGTCCACACGGGTAATCTCTAGAGGCCTACTATTTGATGTATAATTAATTGTTAACTACTAAACTATTATAAAATATATCGTAGGTTGCACTAGCTCTCGAAGTTCCCAAAAATTCTATATCGCCTTCTTTAAGATAGATAACTAATGGACATTGTCCAACTGTGGCAAAATATTTTAGTTACGTGGTCAATAGTTACCACTATCACACAAAGAATCACGATGATATTAGGAGGGTTCAAAATAGTGAAGTTAGTATAACGGCTACCACAATGCAAGTCTCTAGTGCTAGGACAAAAGCCCCGTCAAGTCAAATATGACCTTTTATGGTGTAATACAAGAAATATGGGAGCTTAACTATCATGGATTATCATTTATTTTATTTAAATGTAATTAGGTTGAGAATAGAACTGGAGTCAGAACAGATGAGTTTGGGTTTATTATTGTGGACCTCAATCATATTGGACATAAATCAGATCCATTTATTTTAGCCTCTCAAGCAAAAAAAGTCTTCTATGTAAAAAACCCTGCAAATTTGGGTTGGTCAATTTTTTTAACATCTCCATAATGAACAATTGAAGATGAAACAGGAGATATGCTACAAGAGTGTGGTTATGGAGGTATGCAAAGAATGCCCAATGTTAATACATCTATTGAGATTGATGATACAACATCCACATATATTAGAAATGATTGTGAGGGTAGATGGGTTGAAAAATAATGTATTAAACATGGTATTCATTTACTATGGTTATATGTATTTAAATATTAAGATTATATATTTTTTGTGTGAGTAATGTTTTTTTTTTTTTTTTTGGTTGCAGATTGACATGGTAAATTCAGCAAGTAGCAGTGAGGATGATAGAAATATGATCCCACAAAAAAATAGCAGAATAAGTATTCCATGTGGCCCAACTACTATGTCTGAGTTGGCACAAATAAGAACATCTGGGCAACGGTTGGCCATTGATTATAATGAACATGGACAACCGATTGGATTTGGAGCAAAGAAGATGCAAAGTTATATAGGAGTTTGTGTTCGACAACAAATACTATAACGTATAATTATTGGAAAAAAGTTCAAAACTATTTAAAAGATAAATATTTTGATTGTGTAGCTGTATGTTTTCTAAAACTTTAAATCATGTGCATAGTAGTTTATTAGTTTATTTTTTACTACATTTTTCATTGTGCAGATATCGTTCGATGTGGATTCTAAGTCCAAACATGGTATACTCATGTCTGCATCTAGGAAGTTTCGGACTTTCAAGACCACAATGACTCAAAAGTTCATACTTCCATTTAAGGATGAACCCTCGGTCTTGCAATTTCCTCCCCAACAATATTCTCATATAGCAAGATCAGTGGACATTGTTAATGAACGATTGAGTGAAGAATGAGATGTAAGTCATGCTAAATAAATGTCAATATTATCATTGTTTTGATAGGTAACTTCAATTAGATTTGTTGTACAGGAAATCAGTCATCTTAAAAAAGAAAGATGTGTGAAATGTGTATATAATCATCACGTTTCTCGGAAGGGTTATGCGAATCTTGTCCAAGAATTAGTAAGTTTTTCGACTTAAATTAAATCTTTTATTTAATATGTTTACACTAATTAAATATGTATGTTCATATAGAACCTATCGAATGATTCTTCTATTCGGGCGACTTTATGGAAAGAAGCACGAAAAGGAAAAAATAATGGATACTTTGATGAAGCCACTCAAGAATGTGCCAATTGAATTGTAAGTTTATATTGTGCAAAGTTTAAGATGACATATATATAATGTCTGACACTTGTGATGATATAGATATTGTGTGAAAATTGTAATATGTTTTATAGGATAAATTGGCCGAAGTCTATGAAGGTGAAGATATTTTGACCAAAGCATTGGGTACAAAGGAACATTTGGGACGTGTTAGAGGAATGGGTGATTTTGTTTCCCATTTCCAATATTTCAAATTAGTAAAACCAAAGTCCTCAATGAGCCAAGAAATTGAAGGAGGCTCTAGTGAAAAAAATATTCGACATGGTAAAGTGTCAAGAGAAAAAACTCACAACAGACAATCTCATCAGTCCAAATCATCTGTTGGAAGTGTTGCTAAGTGCATCTGAAGAAGAAGATACTGAGAAGATGCCTAAAGAAGATTTGGAGGTAATTTATTTGTTGTGACTTTTAAATTTTAATCATATTGTGCTTAACCATGCATGACATTAGTCCTTTTAAATTTGTTAAGGGGACACCATGCCACTTGGCTATAGGAACTGTAGATAATATTATTGCAGTAGCCACAACATTTGATGATGATGTATCATGCTTAACTGTTAAAGTTCTGATTGACATTGTCATGGGAGAAGATTTGCCTATACCAATTCATGTGAAGGAAAAAATAGAGTCCTTAAATCAAGCAATGGGCAACTTCGTAACATGGCCTCGTGAACTTATAGTTATGGTTGATGAGAAAAAAGTATGCCTCTTTTTCAGTATATGAGTTTGGTTATTTTTTATTTTTCGTACTTTAAGTTTTTGTAACTTTGGTTATGGTAGGACCATTCAACAATTAAGAGCTTCGGCCAGTCCTCCAAATATACTGACGCCAATGGTACCATCAAACTTTTGAACGGACATGCCATGCATAACACAAACGATGTAGACATGATCCGTATCAATTTGAACGAGCATATATTTGGAAGAGACAAATTTATTTATTTAGGTCGCGATGATCTGATCCAATATTGTAATATGGTTGAAATAGATTACATGTGTATTTTGACATATATTGCGTAAGTATTACTCATCTAGATTCACTCATGTATATTTTGTTTCATGTTTAAATAATAACTTTTACTTTGTTTAGGTATCTTTAGGATGAATATGGTCGTGATATTATGAAGAAGTTTTTTATAATTGATCAAGCAAGAATATCATCACACGTGAAGTTTCAAGATATTCGATCCAGAAATTTAGCCAACCAACTAGAATTGGCTAATTTGGACCAATTAGTCCTTATTCCATATAACACAGGGTAAGTAAATACAAATTCTTAAGTTATTTTTAATTTTCATTAAACGCGTACTAATATTTCAAAATTGTTGCTTATTATAGTATCATTGGATATTGATTGTATTCAATCTACAAGAAAATTGTGTTTATGTTTTGGACTCTATTCGAAGTAAGGTTCAATAGTATTTTCATGGAGTTATAAATATATAAGTGTAATTGAACTTTCTTAGCTCTTAATTGAAGTATTTATGTTTAACTAATGTTTTCAAACTATTTAGTGGATTGAAACATGGCAAGCCAAGCACGATCTCCAACACTATCAATCTTCTCCAAAATGGAAACCTGTAGAGGTAAATTTGCATTCATTTTTTAACAATTTATGTTCATTTGAACATAAGAATAATTGTTTTCAACTTCTTTATATGCAGTGCCCTCTTCAATTAGATTTTGTAGGATGCGGGTACTATGTGCAAAAGTATCTACACGAAATAGTGTATAATCCTATTACTCCCATTACTAACCTCATACGTAAATTGTTTATTTTTTATATACTAGCTTTAATTTAATAAATGAATGTAAATTTATGTTGAATTTATCTTTTTCTTCTCTCTTTGTAGTTCAATACAAAAAATGCATATACCTAAGGAAAGATTGACGTAATTTGAACTCAATGAGCAAGTTTTGTTGGCCAATTTATGTAAAGATGTACTTGTTTTTTTTGTCTCAATAGAATGTAAATGTTAGCTTAGAATGAATGCAAATTTATCTAACCATGATCTGTTTGTTGGAGGATTTATATATAATATTTTTGTGTTTATGGGGTATTTAGTGTAAGTATTCATGGAAGTACTAATTGATATTTGTGAATGAGAGAAATGATTATTATAGAGGTGGTTGATAATTATAATTATTGTTCTATGAAAGTGTGTTATTGATATACAAATGTTGGTGATTAGTGTGTTTATTTCATATTTGATGAGTATATGTAATGGATTGGAAATATTAATTCTTGTTTGTGGATAAGTTATTAAAGAAGTGTGCTTCATTGCAGGTAACTTTGTATTTAGTTTTGTGGTAGAGTGTATTCTTCTGTCTATTGTTATATTTTAAATTTAAGTTCAGTGAATTCATAGGTGGAAGATAAATATTGATGGCTTACCATGCAATTTTTTTACATTTTTTAATAAAAAACAATGACGGACATTTCCTGACCCATTATGAGACATATAATGTCGTTTTTAACTTTTTGACCGATATTAAAAATGGATTTGACAACGAAATTTTTTTTAAAAAAGGGACAATAATTGAAAAAACGGACATAGATTCTGGGCTTCAATGTATTATGGGCTTCAGTTAAAATCGACACTAAAGCCCGAAATTCTTGTAGTAAATAGACCAGGTTATAAGAGTTTGCAACAGAAGTTGTTATGAAACCTTAAACCAAAGTTAGTTCGAGTAAATTTTGAGGACGAAATTTTCTTAAGGGGGAAGTAATTGTGAAACCCAGATTTTAATTTCCCTACTTAAGCTGGTAATTAAGGGAATTAACTAAGTATAAATTGAATCCTATGTTGAAAAGAAGGAAAATTTCTAAGTGTTGAAAAGATTTTCCTTGAGTAGTTTTGAGTTGAGTCGTAATCAGTGAAATTTGGCTATGTGAAGTCAAAAAGAAACCATGCATTTGCTATTAGGAAACATTAACGCATGAGATGAGGCTAAGTTTGTAGAGGTTATAAGAGTTTAAGCATTGAAGCCAAGGACAACCATGCATTAAGCTTGTAAGGTATGGACGCATGTTGGCCGAAGCATTGGCAAGAGGCGCTACCTAAAGGTTGCTCATGCGTTGGGATGATAAGAGGATGTGTGAGCAAGAGCGAGAGGGCTAGACAAGGAGCACAAGGCACCGAGCATTGAAATGTTGGACAACTGTGTAGCTACGTGCGGTGCTAAGCGATGCCTAGACAATCGTGTAGCTACATGCGGCACTAAAAGATGCGCTAGATGATAGTACTACACGATAGGCAATAGCACTACACGATAGGTGATGGCGCTACACGATTAGCATAAGCGTTAGACGATAGCACTAGACAATAGCGCTAAACGATGAGTTTGGCACTATACGATAAGCATAGATGCTAGACCATGTGTTAGGCATAAGAGCTAGGAGATAGACACAAGCACTAGACGATGGCGCTACACAATAAGCGTGAGCACTCCACGATAGGCGAAGCACTAGACGATGGGCGTTGCGCGATAGATGTAGGCACTAGACGATGGCACTACACGATAAACGGACATGCTAGATGATAGGCGTGATGCGTTAGACGATAGGCGTCAGCACTACACGACGAGTGACAGCGAGATCATTAACAGTGAGAGATCACTAACGATGAACTATGCGATAGGCATAGGCGCTATGTGATAGGCTGTGCGTTAAATGATGAGCGACAATGATATTGTTAGGTGATAAGAAACAGCGAGAGATTAACTAAACGATGGAGCTATGCGATTAAATGCAAGAGCTAGACGATGGGCCATGTGTTAATGCATTGTTGAGGCTTGCGTTACACAAGACTGATGGATTCACCTGGGTAAGTGGCTGTACAGAGAGGAGGATGAGCTTGAGTTAGCAGGAGGTGGACAAATAGAGTTTCATGCAAGGAAGACTTATGCATGAGGAAGAAAACTCAAACTTCATACAAGTAGGTGAGTGGCATGGAAATAGGTAAATGGCAAGGAAGTAGGTGGTGGCAAAGCTTAGTGCAAACACTCCAAAAGTTTCTAAAGGAGGTGTCATGCGTTGGAATCTTTATAAGATGAGAAGGATTGGTTCCTTTGGCCTATAAATACCACTGCAAAGTGTCTCTTCAGTTCAAAACACAAATTCTTTTCAAATACATTAGGATGAGTGTTAAAGGATAGATTGATGCGTTATTTTATTAAGTAGAAATATGGATGATATGCGTTGATGAAATTGCATTGTGCACTCAAGTTTCCCTAGCGGAATTCAAGTGTAAATTCCTTTTAGTATCTTGGTAAGTCCAAGATTGAAGACAGGGACTTGTGAAAATAGATTGCATTGATATTTTTTTATGAAAACTTTGCGGTAACCGGGAAAATAAATAAAGTGTTTGGTTGTTGATTGCGTTGATTAAAAAGAAATAAATAAATGCGGTGGATTTGAGAAACGAAAGTTGCGTTGATAGATGCAATGAGTATGCGATGACAGGTTGAGAAGATCTTTAGCTAGCATTACTTAGGAATGCGTCAGATCATGCAATCATGTTACTACCATGCACAGCAAGTCATTTTCCAATATAAATGCGATGCTCCTAAATCGAGGATGCATGTGTTGCATGCAAAATGTCCATAGAGCTTATTCCTAAGTCTCTACTTTTTTCCTATGCGATGATGCAAAATGCATGAAAGCAAGGTGACCGCATACAATCGTATCCTATCTCTAGAATGCATGCAATGCGTTGATAATAAATAGTGCTCATTCCTAAGTGTCTATCTCTTATATTATGTGTTCTAATCTGACTCTCCTGAGCCTAGATTCTGATTTGACCTTCCCAAGTTTAGATCTTGTCTTTAGACTACCATCCCCAGTATCCCTAATGGACAAATGAAGCATACATAAACAAGATAATCACAAAGAATGAATATTCCCTAGTTGTGCTAGCTAAATGCTTCTTAACCCATTCAACTAATTTAGCTACTCATGCGTGAATAACAGAGAGTGAACAGATATAGAGAAAGAAATTCCATTCTTATAAATAAGTTAAGTACAAAATGCCAAAGGAAGTTTAAAGTAGAGAGTCTGGTAGCAATTCCTTGCTGACCGAGGCTTTTCACACTGGAATTTCTATTCTGATCTAAAGATATTCTCGCTTCCACAGGTGTCGGCCCTCTTCCTATCTTTGAAGCTTCCAGCGCTCTCCCAAGCTTACCGGAATGATCTACCGACACAATTTCTCCCTCGCGTTCACCTTAAAACGAAAGAAAACAAAAAACGAAGACGTGCGAAATGGAACAAAAGAGTGTAAAAGTCGTGAACTTGTTAACCCTTTTTCTGAAGAATGCACTTGATATTTATAGGGTATCAATGGTGAAAGGCGGCTTCTCTCCCGGTTGTACCGATGAGACATCTTTAATTCCTGATTGACGCGCCGAATGATTGTTACCGATAAAGCTGAATGTACTTTATGACCGTTATCGGCTGTCAACATAATTTGGATTCAACTGTCATCAGCTTTCTGTCCCATCACTCTTAATTGACCTTTCACCCAAATGCGCCCACCATGTTGCGGTGACCAAGTTACGGCGATCCTTCTCGGGAGAATGTTTGCGAGCAAGATCAACGCAAAGTCTTGCGGCAAAGTTGCGCTCGATCGATAATTTCCTATAATCGCAATCTTGCATTGTGTTAATGCATATTCTACACAAAAATACAAAAATCAATAGTTCTAATGCGCTGAACGCATGCGACTACAATATTATAGAATTTATACTTAATGGACGCAAAATAAATCCAACATTGTTTAATAACTTAACACTATGATAACGTGCATTTCTGCCCGTTATCACACCCCCAAATTTAAACAATACTTGTCCTCAAGCATAAGCTAAAGATTCCTTTAGCAATTCCACCGCAAAGTTCTTTTTCTAGATTTCTCAAGGATGCTTCATTCAAGTCCTATATACCAGATTTTTTTTAAGTCTTATTCAAGTTTCTTCTTAAAATATTTCTAAGACCTAGGGACTGCAAGTTTAACTTTCAAAAGGACTTTACTAAATTCCGGAACATCGCATGATTTATTTCAAAAAGAAAATTTTCCACCGGGGTGTCAAATGATTTATCCTTGCACAAAAATTTTCTTTATTACTATTTTTTTTCTGACCTTACGCTGATCCGAGTGCCTTGCCTTCGTTTTGGCTTGCCCCCACGGGTGTCATGCAAACATCCAACTACGAGCAATGCACTCTTTCTCAGACTAAACTCATACTGATTTGGCATTGGTTTTGCAGTCATTGATTTATGCATTGATCCTGGTAACTTACTTTCGTTTTGGCTTGCCCCCACTTGTGTCATGCAGGCATCCAACTACGGGTAAATGCTTTTCACAACTTAACTCTTATGAACATGTGTTTCCCATTGCGTTGATAGTGGAGTTGTTATTCTAAAAAAATAATAATAATAATAATATTATTATTTTTATAGCAAGGTCGAAAATAAATACCTCACCCCCAATTTAAAATGCGGCAATGTACTCATTACCAAAACAAATTAAAATAAGTCATGCGATGGTCATAGAATGTGTTGTAAAGAGAGTTTGAAAGAAAGCTAGCAAACCCCTAACTTTTAGAAATATTTCATGAGGTGACTACCTTAAGATTAAGTTGACTCTAATATATGTAGAAGAGATAGAAGCATATTTGTCATTATTGAAATCATACTTGGCAAAGAAACAAAATGCAGTAAATGACTAAACAGAATGCGGTAAATGACTAAATTTATCTACTTGTTAAATGATTGCGGTAATCAAGAAGGATGCGGTGATAAAACTTTGAAAAGTGAAATGCAATGTGATAGCGCAAAATTTGAAATAAGGATAAGGAAGAGTACACCCCCAAATTTTACGTTGTCGCATTGCAGTGTGGATTGATGCATCCATCATTGCGGCAATCTTTACTTCTGTGGATTGCAGTGATGGAGTGTGATCATTTGCTTCTTCTGGTAATATCTCTGCAATCCTGTGTCTTAATCATTGTAAACAGACAAAGAGAGGGTCAAATGATTTTAAAACAAAACAACAAGTTTCTTTGTTTTTTTTTTTTAGAGAAAGAAAGAAATTATAAGAATAAGTAAGATGTAGATAGCTTGAATAAAAGTAAAGTGACGAAGGAAAGAGAGTTCAAAAGTCATGAGAGAGGGTAGTCCCGATTTTTCAATTTTGCGGAGGCTGTTTCTGGCTAGAAATCTCCTCAGCAATATGCCTTAATCCGCTGTCCATGGACCTTGAATGTTCGACTGCCATCCTCGGTGATCAGTTCTACCGCACCATACGAAAATATTTCTTTGATGATTAAAGGACCAGGCCAGCGCGATTTTAATTTTCCCGGGAAGAGCCGCAATCTTGAATTGAAAAGCAAGACCTTTTGCCCGACTTGGAGGTTTCTAGCGCATATGCGTTTATCATGCCAGCACTTGGTGCGCTCTTTATAAATCTTCACATTCTCATATGTGTTGATCCTCCATTCTTCTAGCTCGACCAGCTGCATTTTTCGTACTTCCCCTGGCTTCTTCAAATCAAAATTTAGTTTCTTGACCGCCCACAATGCTTTATACTCCAGCTCCAAAGGCAAATGACATGCCTTGTCAAATACCAACGCATAGGGGGACATACCTATTGCTGTTTTAAATGCGGTCCGGTATGCCCACAACGCATCATCAAGCTTCATTGCCCAATCTTTCTATGATGGTTTTACTACCTTCTCAAGTATCAATTTAATTTCACGATTGGACACTTCAGCCTGGCCATTCGTTTGCGGATGGTATGCGGTGGCCACTTTGTCGAGGATATTGTACTTGCACAGTAGTTCCTTGATATTGTGATTGATAAAGTAGGATCCCTCATCACTTATGATGGCACGAGGAGTACCAAATCGAGTGAAGATATTTTTCTTCAGGAACTGGGAGACTACCGCTGCATCACTTGCGGCGCATGCTATTGCCTCGACCCACTTGGAGACATAATCGACGACTAATAAAATATAGTGTTTACCATTCGAAAGGGAGAATGGTCCCATGAAATCAATCCCCCATGCGTCGAATAATTCCAGCTCCAAGATAGTGTTCATTGGCATTGCGTTCTTCCATAAAATGTTGCTTGTGCGTTGGCACCGATCACATTTCATTGCATAGTCAGCCGCATCCTTGAATAATGTAGGCCAAAAGAATCCACTTTGCAAAACTTTGGCTACGGTGCGCTGCCCTCCAAAGTGCCCACCATATGGTGAGTCATGGCATTGTGACAATATACGTTGTTGAGCAACATTTGGTACGCATAACCAGGTAGTGAAAGGTGAAGAGTTCCAAGATGTTGCTAAGGTCAAGGCCTGCCATAGCCACAGACATACTTCCGGGTTTTAGAGTTGCTGATGTAAACTTTATAGTTAAGTCTGGGATTTGTATAAACATTATACTGTTTGTAATAAAATGAGTTAGTCAAATAATTGTTGATTACATCTTTGGCTTAAAGTTTACTAAATGTAGTAAGGTAGAGATGGGCGGTAGGTATCTACCGTCCTTCAGGCCTCCCCTCGGGCTCAGAAGGCGGGCTCAGGGCAGGGTTTGACAAAGAAGTTCTTATCAAAAGTGTTTAAATTAAAATAAATTTTTGAAAAATATATTTTTTTTCTATGTCATTCCAAACAAGTCTTAAAATAAGCATTTTAAGTAGTTTAAAACAATATTCATTATAAAATTGACCAAGAGCATTGTCAAAGTCTATGGAGGTGTATCCATACTTAGAGGAGTAGGTGAACATAGTTGTGAAGTAAATAATCTTTTCATGGAGTAGAATTTGGAATAGTTAATGAAAAAATACATTGAATAATCAAAATGGCTCTAATCTGCAA
The DNA here is from genome assembly GCF_027475165.1 of Benincasa hispida. Classification (NCBI taxonomy): domain Eukaryota; kingdom Viridiplantae; phylum Streptophyta; class Magnoliopsida; order Cucurbitales; family Cucurbitaceae; genus Benincasa; species Benincasa hispida. Next base: position 79,657,927 of record NC_143478.1, on the reverse strand, counting down.
TAAGATGAATGAACCACCGAGAACTCGTATGAGAGTTGATTTAATTACCTTAAATATGAATGAATATTTTTTAAATGTTAATGAATTGATAAGACGTTGATGAAAATAGAATAAATGTAAAAAAATTTGAAATTTAGAAATTAAAACCGATATTTTAAATAAATAGAATAATCTTGATAGTTTATAAAGGTTTAAAAACTATTTTGATTTTTGAATATTTAAAATGTAATTGTAATACTATTTTTATATTTATCATTCACTGGTCAAGAATGTTTCTTTACTTGAAATCATGCTCATGTTAACGAGCAACAAGATAATTATGGGAGGGAACACCCACCTCTACGATAGAGGATCATGACAATTATCGCTAAGCTAAACTTATTTTGATTTTTTGATTTTTTTTTGATTTATTATTATTATTATTATTATTATTTTTGTGAATACTAAACTAAACTGTAGCATTCAATTTTATATAATATTGAAGAAAGGAGCTGCATCCATCTACTTATTTTGCATGACATGACTTATATTAAATTGTCATAAACCTAAAAATATTCTCATCTTTCAAAACTAATATCCTCTTAAAAAATTCATTAAAACAGTCTTCTCTTAATCCATCTAGATCGAAATCGACCAACGAGATTTGGATTTAAAAAACAACTTTTTCTCTCATCGATTGTTTTAAGCTATCTCGATGAAATATCGCGCATGAGATTAACACTGAGATTCTACTAATTTTTTCAAATATTATATTGATCCTTCTAAATCTTATACCAAATCTTATATCTTTTCAAATTTTCTTCAAAATACCAAGTTTTATATAAAATATTACATAATTATTCAAATATATATTTCGCCCAATTTCTGTTTCATGTGATTGCATTTTGATTTTTAAATTTTGGGAAAGATCAAATTTTGTAAAAAATTAAGCGAGGATCTGAGAAATATATAAAATCTCAATTTTAGTCTGCTCAAGATTTTATCGAGAAAATCCAAAAGATTAGATACAATGAAAAAGTTAACTTTTTATCTAAATTTCAGTAGTCGATCTCGATCAAGATGGACCAAGAAAAAGTATTTCAATAAGATGCTAGTTCTGAAAGATGAAACATTTGGAGGCTAATTCAGATAATTTGCCATCTATATTAAAAATGAATTATATCATACGGGGAGGTTGATCTTTTTTTTTTATTTTTTATTTTTCATTATTATATAAATATAAGCCGATGATTTCTTTAAAGCATTGAGGAAATTGAATGTAACCCAAATTACTTTTTAGTTTTGAATCCAATGCATAACATAAAGCTCTTTATAGAGTTTATGGATTTGATACATATATATATATATACTCATTTAATGACATAATAACATAAGATAGTTTTAATTTTATTTAATTTTTTCTACATATAGAGAGAATTTGCGTATCAATTAATCTTCTAAATATGGAAGGTCAAGTATCATTTTCATTTTCATATATTGTTTATTTTTTAAATATAGAAATGAAATATTGTTTTTTATTTTTAGAAGAAAAAATATTTTAGTCTAAGTATAATTTTCATTTGGTCCCTAAATTTTAAGATGATACTTTTTTATTCTAAGTTTTAGTTTAATTTCCATTTAGTCTCTATATTTAAAAATATTATATTTTTACCTTTGAGTTTTCAATTTTGTTTTTTATGGTTCCTAAGTTTCCAGATTTAACATGTTTACACCCGAGTAACTAATTGTCGATTTTGGTCTCGAATGTTAACTTTTAATTACTTAATTTAAAATAATAATGATGTGAATTTTTCAATCAATTTTGCTAGTCAGCATAAATTAATGAAAATCAATTTAATTATAATTAATATAAATCTCTTAATTTAATTAATAAAAAAACTTGTATTAGGGAAAATCTAAGGGTAAAAGTGTAAAATCATGAAACCTATAAACCAAATGGAATTAACCTCAGTACTCAAAACTAAAATTGTAACATTTTTAAACTTAGAAAGCAAATAGAAAGTACACTCAAAACAAGACTAAAAGTATAACATTTTAAAACCTGTACTACAAGAAAAAGGTACTCTCTCGATGTCTAACGTCGTCGAAAAATAGTTGAAAAGACATCAGGAGATGATCTCCCGATGCTGTTGGCGTCGTCGGGAGATAGTCGAAAAATCGCCATTAAGAGACTTACTCCCGATGCCGATAGCCACCCCATTGGGAGTTTAGCTAACTCCCAACATCGTACATACGGTGTTGAAAGTTAGCTAAACTCCTGATAGGGTGGCTAACAGTGTCGGAAGTTCATTATGTCTGAATTGCTCATTAATCTCCCGACAAGGTGTTTAATCGTTAGGAGATTCTTATTTTTCTTTTTAGAATATTCATTATTAAGTTAATTATTTTTAATGTTGATCTTCAAACCTAGAAGTTAGAACCCAAATCAATAATAATTGAGCAAAGAAATTTTTTTCACACACTCAAAAAGAAAACAAAATTTTTCTTAATATTGTTGTTACATATAGGAGAGATAGGTGTACTAAAGAATAATTAGCTTATTAGTAGTTTATCAGTTCAACCCACTTCAATAGTATATTAGTCTTATTAATAGTTAAACCCATTTCAATGAATCCTACAAACAATCCTAAGATACTAGGCAACCCCAAATCATTAACATTCCACACCAACCCCTCCACAAACACACATAAAAAAAAAAGAAAAAAAAAAAAACTTACACGTACTAATTTTTACCAAAATTGAGCTCCAACACCTACTGAACAACACCTCAAATTCTTCTAGAAACTCCAATACAACCTTAAAATGCCAATAGCGAAAAGAATTTAGGCCAAATTTTTTTGGGTATTCAAGATACACCATAAAATTTCTCAAAATTAACCAGATCCTTATCCAAACAAAAACTCCAACAAAAAACCACAAGCACGGCAGATTTAAGACTATCATACTGAGATCAATGGACGATGCTGATGGTCGGATCTGCACCAGAAATACGAAGGCTAGCGGCTAATGGCTGGCAGAAAAGGGAGATCATGTGAGAAAGAGATCAACAAAGAAGAGAGAGATATGATGTGCACCGCGTGGACGAGCTCAATCTGACCAATGCCAAAAAATGCAGACAAACAATGATTGTTAGACGTCAGTCGGCAACAGTGCTTCAGAAACTGACTATTGGTGCGACTGGGATGTTCGTCACGACCGAAGAGATGGAGAGACAGAGGGATGTCGACAAGAGGAGACAGAGAGGCGGAGAGGAAAATCCCTAATTTTCAATTTTTTGTCGATTTTAGATCTAGGGTTTTAAACCCCATTTCCCGATGTTTCATCAAACCCATAGGGAGTTTATACTAACTCCTGACAAGTTCCTTTACTCACCGGGAGTTATTAAGCATCTCCCGACACGTATGTTAAGCGTCAGGAGATTGAAATTACCATGATGTTAAGCGTCAGGAGATTGAGACTAACTCCCGATGGTCATATACAACGTCAGTAGTTAGTTCACTTTCCTGATGCAAACTTTACAATGTTGAGAGTTAGTCTAAGAACCAAATGATAACTCTCCTCAAAATTTAATGAACAAAAGAGCATTTTCCTCTTATGTTTAACACGCATTTAGGAAAAATTCCTATTGATAAAAGCCTTTTACTATTACGAGTTTTTTTTTTAATATAATTGAAAGAGAAAAATTTAGGAAAAATTTCAGAAATAACACGTTGAACTTTTCATTTTACAAAACTAGCACCCTTTTTGAAAATTTGTTCAAATAGTTTTTCTCAATCTATCTCTGTTAGATCGGTATGGCAACCCTAGAGAGGGTAAATAGAGTTTAATTAAACTTTTGCTCAATTTAATCTAACTATATATTTTTAAATTAAATTGATAAAAAATATAATTTATGCTAAATAACAAGATTGATAAAAATTATGTAACAATATACTCAATCAATCTCAACCAACAAAATCAAGCAATTAAAATTAAATGCAAGAATAACTAGAAAAGAGATAGAGAAAAAACTGTGGTTCTTATAATGGTCTGGTCAAACACGACCTACATCCACTTTTCCAGACGCCTCTTGAGGCTTCGATTAAAAAATCTTCTTTTGACTCTTTCCACGGATGAAAATCGAACCACTACTTGGCTCCTTTTACAAGTTCAAGAGAAAATCCGGTCCTTTTCACGGGTTAGGATCCAACCGTTACGATGTTTTGAAATTTTAAATCACACAATGAAACTCTCTAAAAATAGTGGGTATACAAGATTGAGCTCATACACTTTAAATCCTCATAATACAATAGAAATTTCTCTCAAGAATAAGATGAAAATAAAGAAATTGGAAGCTTATAGAGAGAGTAACAATGGTGGCTTTTTTTTTCTTTTTTTTTTTTTTGTTAATTTTGAGGATTGTAAAATGTGAAAAGTTAAAAATAAATTTGGAGAAGATAAAGTATAAAAAGAGAGGGAAGTGAAGTAAAAAAAAAGTTTTAATTTGAGCCATTGGATTGTTCAAAAAATTAAATTGAATGATTGAGATTTAAACCCAACTAACTATTAGACACAAACAAAATATAATATAATAATATATATCTTTTAAAAACGTTTCTTTTAAACCCCAACAAAAAAACAAGAGTTCACAATTTGTCAAAAATTAGCCATTAGACACAAACATAAAATAATATTAAATTTATTTTTTTAAAAATTCATTTTTCTTTTTTTTTTTTTAATTTAACAAAATCAATTTTTTTTTACAAATTCAATTTCTTTTAATTCTCTTTTTTTTCAATAAAAACTAAAATCTACCAATTGCAAATTTAAAGTCCCATATGTCACTATAGCTCCAAGTGGCTTTCTTTAATTGGTTCAATTTGATGATTAATTTGCCACGTCACCATCTTGGATATGTTTGTGTTACGCTTCTTTTTGTTATATCTTCTTCATTCGAACTCTAATTTGGGTGATTCAATATGCGTTGGAATCGTTGTTCCGAACTCTACGTTATGACTATTCAAAATAATAAAATTATTGGTAAACAGAATTAAGTTTGTTATCATCAAAACATTAATTAATTGATTAAAATGAATTAATTTGGGATTAAGGGCCAAAAAACCAACGATCTCCCCCTTTTTTATGACGACAAACCATAGAAGAAAAATAGTTTGAAATGCATATAACCATAGCAACACATATGACTAACAAGTAATTTTAATATCAAGTATACATATCATCACAAAGATCATGCTTAAAATTCATTCAAAAGAATTAATTTCTTCTCTCTAACTAATCCTCCCCCTAAATAATACATTCAACACAATCATAACACATTTTTCTTATCTTCTCTCCATTTGGAATAATAAAAAATAACAATAAACATATAAATGCTCCCCCTAAAAATATAACATATACAAAGATTCCAATTCTCCCCCTATCAATATGCATTATATAATAATATCAAGTATAATAGGAAATCAAGATACATCACAATGAATAATACCAAACTCAAGCCTATTTTTTAAAAAAACTTTCTTCATTCAAAGGCTTGATAAAAATATCCGCTAATTGATTATTATAGCTTATAAATTCAAGGGTAATATTACCGTTTTGCACATGCTCTCTAATAAAATGATGTCTAATATTAATGTGTTTAGTCCTAAAATGATGGATAGGATTCTTAGTCAAATTAATAGCACTGGTATTATCACAAAATATGGGCACACTATCAAACTTTAATCCAAAATTACAAAGAGTTTGTTTCATCGAAAGAATTTGTGCACACAACTAGCAACCGAAATATATTATGCTTCAGTAGTGGATAAAGCAACCAAGTTTTGCTTTTTACTATACCAAGATACTAAGGAACAACCAAGAAATTGGCAAGTTCCACTAGTACTCTTACAGTCAAGTAAACTACTAGCAAAATCCGCATCGGAATATCCAACAAAATTAAATTCAATATTTCTAGGATACCATAAGCCTACATCAATAGTTCCAAGCAAATATTTAAATATTCTTTTCACGGCATGTAAATGTGATTCCTTAGGACAAAATTGAAATCTTTCACATAGACATACACTAAGCATGATATCTGGTCTATTAGCAGTCAAATAAAGTAAAGATCTGATCATACCTCAATAAGTCTTTATGTCCACACATTTATCTTTTTTTTTTTTATCTTTGTCGAGCTTAGTGGTAGTGCTCATAGGAGTTTTTGTAATTTTACCTTCATTGAATTTAAATATCTTGAGCAAATCCCTTGTATATTTTTCCTGACTTATGAAGATACCATCCCTGAGTTGTTTGATTTAGAGTCCAAGAAAGAAATTAAGTTCTCCCATCATACTCATCTCAAATTCACTATGCATACATTTAGAAAATTCTCCACACAAAGATGGATTAATAGAACCAAATATAATATCATCCACATATATTTGCACTATAAGCATATCTTATCTTTAACCTTAATAAAGAGAGTAGTATCAATTTTTTCCATTTTAAAGTCGTTTTCAAGTAAAAAGTTGCTAAGCCTATCATACCAAGCTCTTGGGGCTTGTTTTAAGCCATAAAGAGCCTTTCCAACTTATAAACATGATTAGACAAATCAAAACTTTCAAAACCTGGAGGTTGTTCTACATAAACTTCCTCCATAATATAATTATTTAAAAAGACATTCTTCACATCCATTTGATACAAAATGAAATTTTTATAAAAGGAAAAAACAAGCAACATTCTAATAGTTTCTAATCTAACAATCGGTGCAAAAGTTTCTTCATATATATGCCTTCTTCTTGACTACCTTGAGCTACAAGTCTAGCTTTATTTCTAATGATATTTCCATTTTCATCCATTTTATTTCTAAATAAGCATTTAGTTCCAATTATAGATGCATTAGAAAGCCTAGGACTAATTCCCTAACTTTGTTCCTTTCAAATTGATTTAATTCTTCTTGCATAGCTAAAATCCAAAACTCATCACATTCGACATCTTTAAAACTTTTAGGTTCAATTTGAGAAACAAAAGCAAGATTACTAAATAAATTAAGAGAAGAACGAGTTTTCACACCTTGTTCAGGATCACCAAGAATCAAATCCTTGGGATGGGATGGAGCATATCTCTATTCTTTAGGCATTGATGAAATATCATCTACATTATTTTCATTGATGCTCGCTTCTTGTATACTTGAGTTGTGCATAGATTCCTCAATAACTAAAATTCTCTTACTGAAAACTCTATAAGCTTTACTAGTAGAGCAATATCCTAGGAAAATACCGACATCCGTCTTAAAATCAAAATTTCCAAACTTTTCTTTGTTATTCAAAATAAAACATTTGCAACCAAAAATTTTGAAATACCCAATAGTTAAAAAAAATTTCATGCCAAAGCTCATAAGGAGTTTTATCTAAAGATGGTCTAATTAAAACTCTATTTAAGATATAGCAAGCAGTATTATTGGCTTCCGCCCAGAAATATTTAGGTAAACAATACTCATTCAACATTGACCTTGCAAATTCTTACAAAGTATGATTTTTTCTTTCAACCACATCATTTTGTTGGGGAGTTCTTGGAGAGAAAAAAAAATTATGAGAAAAACCATTTTCTTCCCAAAAAGCTTTAAAAATATCATTATCAAATTCTCCTCCATGATCACTCCTAATCTTGGAAATAAAAAATCCTTTTTCATTTTGAAATCTTTTAGCAAACTAATAAAACTTTTCAAAGCATCATCCTATATTTTATCATCAAAACCCATGTAAATATAGAAAAATCATCAATTATCACAAATGCATAATAATTTCCTCCATAGCTAACAATTCTAGAAGGGCCAAATAAGTCCTTGTGTAATAGTTGTAGGGGTCTAGTAGTAGAGATCACATTTTTAGATTTGAAAAAAAGACTTAGTTTGCTTTCCCATTTGACAAGTATCACAAACTTTATCTTTTTCAAATTTAAATTTAGGAAGACCTCTATCCAAATAATTTTTGAAAATATTTGAAATTAAGTGCATGCTAGCATGTCCTAGTCTTCTATGTAATAAGCAAGAATCATCTTGCAACACAGAAAGACAATTATCAATAATAGGATAATAATTCAAGTCAATGGTATACACACATTTTCATCCCTATTTCCAACATACATGTCTTTTCTATTACAAATATTTTTAATGATGCAATCATTTTTATCAAACACGGTTCTAAATCCTTTATCACATAATTGACTAATACTGAGTAAATCATGCTTTAAACCATCAACTAAAAGCACAATTTCAATCCAAATAGAAGATTCATTACCTATGTTGCCCTTGCCAATAATTTTACCTTTCTTGTTGTCACCAAAAGTTACCATGCCTCCATCTTTTTTGGAGAAAGAAATAAACTTGGATCGGTCTCCGGTCATGTGCCTTGAGCAATCATTATCCAAGTACCACTTTTTTTTTTTTTTGGAGGCTTTCAAACAAAGCTACAAACAAAAAATTCAAGTTTGATTCTTTGGTACCCATACTTATTTGAGTCTAATAGTGTTAACAATTACAAACTTAGGGATCCATTTCATTTTTGCATTAGCATTAAAAGCATTGGATCTAGATAAGTAACAAGAATAAGCTTTATGTCCATAATTGCCACAAGAAAAACAAACAACGTTATGCAAGGATTTATCTCTAACAACAAATTTATGCACTTTACTCTCGGAGAAATTCTTTCTTGGAGTATTGTAAAACTTTGCCCTTTGAGAAAAGTTTCTTTTTGAAGAAGTAGTGTGACCATACTTCAATTTAAAGCACTTAGGTTTAGTATGACCTTCAACACCAAAATTATGACATATAGGCATGAAACTAAATTTAGCATTATTAGACACAACATTAGGCAGATTACGCACAATAGAAGATTCTTTAACAAATATAGTTTTAGAACTTGAAGGAGGAGAACATTCATCAATATAGTCCAAACCTCTCTTATCACCAAAAAGTTTGTCTACTTCAATTATTTTGTCCAATCTTTGAGCACCTATTGTCAACTTTTTAATAGACTCCTTGGCTTTATCAAGTTCTTGCAAAACATTTAATTCTTTTTCTTTAAGTGATTTAATCATATTATCTTTTTCACAACCATCATGCTCAAGAAATCTAACTTTATCAAACAATGCATTTTTCTCATCACAATCACATACATGTTTATTCTCTTTAAAGCAAGCAATTTCATCAAGTGGAGACTTATTTTCACTAGTCAAAGTATTGTATTTCTTCTTAAGCACAAAATATTTTGAGCTAAGTTTTTCTAAGTCATTTTGCAAAAATTCAAAAGCTTCAAACAATTCATCATAAGAAGGGGATTCTAGAGTTACCTCATCATCAAGTTCATTATCTTTTTCACTGTGGGCCATAAGACCAAGGTGTGCCACTTCTTTACCATCACTTCTACTTTCACTTTCACTAATATCATCCCAAGTATTTTTCATTGCCTTCTTGGATTTCTTAGATGATTTGAGGAGTGGACAATCCATTCTTATATGACCCAACTTTTTGCATTCATAACAAATCACCTCATCCTTTTTGCTTTTCTTACCTTTTGACTCTCTTTAGGTTGATAGGTGTTTCTTGAATTGTTTCTTCCTCTTGATGAAGTTTTTGTACTTACGTGAAAAATAAGCAATGTCATCTTCATCAAGGACATCTTCATCTTCGGAGTTAATTTCCAAGGAGATGGTCTTTAATCCAATACTCTTCTTCTTTTTGGCCTCATCCTCCAAGTGCTCCTTCATAGTAATCTCATGGGTCATGAGTGAACCAATGAGTTCTCCCAATGGAAGTTTGATGAGATCTTTTGCTTCTTGGATTGTCGTCACCTTTGCTTCCCAAGTTTTGGGTAGAGACCTAAGAATTTTTCTAATATTTTCCAATGTTGTATAGACTTTACCAAGTCCCTTCAAAGCATTGATAATGTTAGTAAATCTAGTAAACATATCCGTTATAGAGTCATTAACATCCATCTTAAATAATTCATAATTATGAAAAAACATGCTAATTTTAGACTCTTTAACTTGATTTGTTCCTTCATGTGTAATTTAAAGAGTATTCCAAATTTCTTAAGCGGAAGAACACATGGATGTTTTATTAAATTCATCTTTGCTCAAAACACAATACAAACAATTAATAGTTTTAGCATTAAAAGAACACTTTTTTATTTCATTTTCATCATATTCTTCTTTTAATTTAGGCTTATCAACATTATCGACCTTTTTCATGGGTACATAAGGACCTTTACCAACAATTAACCACAAATTATAGTCAATAGATTGCAAATAAATTTTCATTCTAGCTTTCCAATATGCATAATTTTAACCATCAAAATAAGGAAGTCTAGAAGTAGATTGCCCTTCAACAATTTCATTTGCTACTAGGTTTGTCATAATGCTCTAACAATAAAGTTTATCAAGAAAATTAAATTTCAAGAGAGCAACCCGGTCTCTGATACCAATTTTTGGATCGGTATGGCAATCCTAGGGGATGAATAGGGTTTAATTAAACTTTTTCTTAAAGTTTGCTCAATTTGATTTAATTATATATTTTTAAATTAAATTGATAAAAACTCTAATTTATGCTAAATAACAAGATTGATAAAAATTATGTAACAATATACTCAATCAATCTCAACCAATAAAAACAAGAAATTAAAATTAAATGCAAGAATAACTAAGAAAGAGATAGAGAAAAAGACACCGTGGTTTTTATAGAGGTTCGGTCAAACACGACTTACATCCACTTTCCCAAGCCTTGGGACTTCGATTAAAAAATCTTCTTTTGACTCTTTCCACGGATGAAAGCTGAACCGCTACCTTGCTCCTTTTACGGGTTCAAGAGCAAGCTCGATTCTTTCCACGGGTTAGAATCCAACCGTTACAATGTTTTGAAACTTTAAATCACACAATGAAAATCTCTAAAAAGAGTGGGTATAAAAGATTGAGCTTACACACTTTAATACTCACAATACAATTGAAATTTCTCTCAAGAATAAGATGAAAATAAAGAAATTGGAAGCTTGTAGAGAGAGTAACAATAGTGGTTTTTTTTTTCCGCTAATTTTGAGGATGGTAAAATGTGAAAAGTTAAAAATAATTTTGGAGAAGATGAATTATAAAAAGAGAGGGAAGTGAGGTAAAAAAAAAGTTTTAATTCGAGCCATTGGATTGTTTAAAAAGTTAAATTGAATGGTTAAGATTTAAATTCAACTAGCCGTTAAACACAAACAAAATATAATATAATAATATATATTTTTTAAAAACATTTCTTTTAAAACCCAACAAAAAACATGAGTCATTTGTCAAAAACTAGGCGTTAGACACAAACATAAAATAATATTAAATTCAAATTTTTAAAATTCATTTTCCTTCTTTTTTTTAATTTAACAAAATTAATTTTTTTACAAAGTCAATTTCGTTTAGTTCTCTTTTCTTTTGATAAAAACTAAAATCCACCAATTGCAAATTTAAAACCCGATATGTCACTCACTCTATAGCTCCAAGTGGCTTTCTTTAATTGGTCCAATTTGATGATTAATTTGCCTTGTCACCATCTCGGGTATGTTTCCGTTACGCTTCTTTTTGTTATATCTTCTTCATCCGAACTCCGATTTGGTTGATTCAAGATGCTCGGAATCGTTGTTCCGAGCTCTACACTATGGACTATTCAAAATATTAAAATTATTAATAAATAGAATCAAATTTATTATTATCAAAACATTAATTAATTAATTAATTAAAATAAATTAATTTGGAATTAAGTGCTAAAAAGCCAACAATCTCAGACGAGATCAACGAGATTTATTTAGTTGAAAAATTATCTTTTCTAACTCATCGATTAATACATTGTTTGAAAGTCTCTTAAAACACTTTAATTAAACAACAAAAAAAAATGATCAAAATATCTTCAAACCTAGATTTGAAGATTCTTTATATTTGTACCATAATTTAAGCTAACAACCTCATGGAAACAGAGAGTCTATTTAAGATTTTGATAGGAATAACCGTCCAAATTGTGAACTTGAAGAATTAATTATAGTGAAATTAAAGATTCTGATGAGGATATTTTAGTATTAACAAAAAAAAAAAAAAAATGCACTTATGATAGCATTTGCAGATAATTAGGCTAAGCACATGCATAAATAAAAAATTGTCTTTAGAGTCCGATCAATCAAAGGATTGGGTGGTTCTTAAATCCTAGGCTAGGCCACTTTTGTTTTCTTGAACTTTATTTTCCTGCACTTTACTTTCCCCATTTTTTCGCACTTTACCTTCTAAATTCACACCAACACCCCTGTCGTAATTTACTGCTTGAGCTAAGAATTTAACTAGTATGAAACTATCGATTTCTTTGTGGATGGACTCAGTCTTGTTATTAATACTCCTCAGTAGTAGTGGTTCGAGATCAATATTATAAATTTCATTTGATCATAAGATAAATGGACAAGTTCTTGTTTCTAAGTTTTGGGAAAAAAAACCTAAGTTGGACATCCATCTTTATGTAGCCTAGATAGTACCCAACAAAAATATGCAAGGTAGAAAAAAAATTTAATTAAATTATTTTTATTTTTTTACCAAGTAAAAAAAATGAGATGCATGAGATTAGATGCAACCTAGACAGCATAATAGTTTATTTTCACTGGCAGCATAAAAACCCATTGTATTTAACTATGTGTAACAACAAATAAGGAGGTCTAACCACCCTATCAAGAATACACAAACCTTAATAAATTGATATATGTTGTGGATGTAACATAGCTATTAAAAACAACATTGCAAGGATTAAGAATAATCCATTATTTGTGCAAATTACAAATAAATTTCAGAACACATGCAATGCAACCAAAACATTTGTTAGTGACAAAAAGTAGAGAATAAAGAGCAGAGAAACAAAGTGAGTAAGAGAGATAAAAAAGTGATTTTAGGGGGCAATTTTCCTTCGTCGTTCCTAAGCACCATGGCCTCATAAATTGGCCAGCAATTCACCACCACAAATCCAACTAAAAATATTTGAAGGAAGAGTTGTTCCCAAGCGCCACCCAATGATCTCCAAATTCCAATGAGTCCGGCGACGAAGTTGACGATGGCCACTGTGGCCATTGGCAGGAACATTAGGGATGGGGTTCCGAAATCGAACAATTCCTGCTTGTATCTCTTGCTCTGTTCTTGGTCAATTACTTTACTAGTGACATTAAAACCAAAAACAGAAATTCCAAAGGACTTGAAGAAGAACTCAATGAATGCAAATAAGTAGCTAGACAGACCTCTTATGCTCCATATTCTCTGATCATTCCACCATTTTTGGAATGTGTTTCCTTCTAATATGAATTCAAGAAGGTCTTATCCATAAGCTCCCAAGAACAAGAATGCATACAATACAAACCATGGATCTGTAACCTACTAACGATCAAATGATAAGAATTTAAATATTTATTTAAGAAATATAAAAAGAGACTTAAACTAAAACAGCTATCAAGGACGACCTAAATTTAATTCGAACTCATATCAAAACAATTTAGGCCCGGTTTAGTAACCATTTCGTTTTTTTTTTTTATTTTTAAAAATTAAGTTTATTTTCTCCTCATTTCTTACAATAATTTGTATATTTACTAAGCATAATGATTCGATTCATAGCTAAAGTCCAAAAACAAAAACAAGTTTTCAAAAACTACTTTTTTTAATTTTTAAAATTGGTTTAGTTTTTAAAACCTACAAAGCAGGTCATACTCGTAGTGTCACAAGGATAAGGTACCTGATCTTATCAATCTACTATAAACCATTTAGGTTATCACTTAAACTTGATCCACCCGTATGCCTCCACATACATGTTTAAGTTATAAAGATATCATTGGATGTTAGTTTATTGGTTTGTGGTTAATGCAACTAAAATATCAAATATTTTATAGACAATGAATAAAATATCAAATTATTTATTAAATACATAAAGAGTTTGTTCAACAATGTTTACAAGCTATAGGATCCTACGAGATTTAGGGCATCAACCCCAACAACTAGGACGTTCGTTGCAACTGGAGGGATGGAGAAACAGAGGGTGTCGAAGAGAGGAGACGAAGAGGTGGAAAGGAAAGTCCCTAATTTTTAGTTGTTTGTCTATTTTAAATCCAAGGTTTTAAACCCCATTTCCCGATGATTTATCAAACCCATCAGGAGCTTATACTAAATGCTAATGAGTTCATTTACTCGTGGGAGTTATCAAGCATCTCCCGACTTCTTGATGTTAAGCGTCACGAGATTGAGACTAACTTCTGATGATTATATACAACGTCAGGAGTTAGTTTACTCTCCAGATGCCAATTTTATAACGTTGGGAGTTAGTCTAATTACAGACTATTAAACTCCAGACAGTTGTTTCTAGCATCGAGAGAGTCCTTTTTTCTTGTAGTGCTAGGAACCAAATGATAACTCTTCTCAAAATTTAATGAACAAAAGAGCATTTTCCTTTCATGTTTAACACGCTTTTAGGAAAAAATTCATATTCATTAATTAATTTTCTAATAAAATTAATAATAAATAATTTAATTAATTCTAATAATTTAATATCAAATATTAAATTAATTTTACACAAATTTCTCCATCATGAATCCCTATTCATGAATTTAATATTTAAATCATATTTAAATATTAATTGATTCTCCAATTCCGTTTAATTCCAAAATTAAACGCATAATTATATCACATATAATTACTAATTCCCTTAATTCTAATTTGAAAGTTTCAAATTAACTTATCACGTTATTCTAAGGCTAATCCATTTATGAGCTAGTAGGGGGACCCCGTGGACCTACAAATCATAGGCTCCAACGATCTGAGATTAATTGGCTAAACTCTTTACACCGAATTAACTCCTATTCGTTAACTAATGGGACACTCCACTAAAGCCCATAGTTGCACTTCCCTCACTGTAGATATATTACCTCTTGTTCCTTAAGTCCCATTGATCTTTTAATGAACAATTGGTTTGTGATCCGATCAACAAACCGAGTCCCTCTCAAGCCAATGAGAGGGTGGGGCCCTTTGTTCAAGCTCTGGAGTCAGCACTTAATGGAGCAACATCTCTACTATCCCTAAAAGCGGGTAGGAGTGAATTCCATCTTGCACCCTATGTCTCCAACTATCTACCCGTTCTTACCCTTGAAATGGAGTTTTATGGAGCCAACGCTATTGAGCCAACCCTCACCTATGCAAATCTAAGGATAATCCTGAATAAACAGGAGTTCATAGTTAGCTCAGGATTAAGGTCAAGTTACCTAGGTCATTGCTTTGAAATACTCAATCTTAAACAGTAAACAATATTATAAAGTAAGAGTAATTGATTTCTGATTCGATCTTGTACAAACCCATTGCACAGGATGCCCCCACTCCTCATGTTATAACATGTACGAATTAGGATCACATCGTCTGTAACACTTTACAACTCCTTGTAATAACTATAGAGTGAGTCGCATCCAATAGCATTATTAGAATAAGGCACCCAACCTTATTCATATACTATAGATCATTTTGACTATTTCCGGAACCTGATCCACTTTTATGTCTCCACATAAAGTTCAAGTATTCATGTAATAGTCATGGATCTTTTAATTTATTGGATTTATTTCTAAAACAAAATAGACAATTCATATATTCCATAACAAATTATTGAATTTTCATAATAAGTTTTATTGTTTATAAACCACAAGTTTTAGGACATAAAACGCACAAACTCCCACTTGGATAAAACTCCATTGGTAACTTATATATCCGATATATAATACCGAGTTTCTGAGTTTTACAGAGAAATACAATAAACTAGGGTATCATATACCCATGGTTTACCTTTCGGTATCTCATACCCGGCTTTTCTCTCACTTACCCTAGGTTATATACCTGGTATTCCTAGTCTTACTAGGAGATTCTCAAACACTTTAGTCGAGAGAATTGTTGTAAACATGTTAGTGTACAACAGACTTGTTTATTAAACTATATGGGAAATGCAACTTATTTCCACAACACTTGTTTCTCAATAATGGCTAT
The DNA here is from genome assembly GCF_027475165.1 of Benincasa hispida. Lineage (NCBI taxonomy): Eukaryota > Viridiplantae > Streptophyta > Magnoliopsida > Cucurbitales > Cucurbitaceae > Benincasa > Benincasa hispida. The sequence continues at coordinate 79,641,892 of NC_143478.1, read as the reverse complement.
GAAGTCATACACTCCCACTACATAGAGATACTCTCAACTCTTTAAGTAAGATGCATCTAACTTGTCTAACATATCATATATGGTATGTGATTTTCACTAAAGTGTTCTAATAGCATATCATATATGTTATTAAACTCCCACTGAAGTGTTCTGATGTTAAACAGGGTATACATTTCCTTAGGCTTGTTCCAGCTAATTAAATAACCTAAGTCTAGGTATTTATCCAAGTATAATGTTTATATTTGGATTTAACCTACAATGTCTAGGTGATAAACTAGTTTTAAAACCTCACATCGGTCACGTATTACTCATAAAACCGGTTAACAACGCTCAATAATTCGGTCATAATCTCCAGGTAGAAGGTGTTCCGTAGACCGTCAACTTAAATACCCCAGCCTTCGATAGGATTATATATCGGTTGAGTTTGTAACCCAAGTTTTATAAGTTTAACGACCTATTTTAACTATTAAAATGAGTGGTTAACCTATGTGGGTATGCAACTGTTCTTTGTTATGGATTTTAAATATCTAACCCAATTTTATAACAACTTACAAAATTTTAAACATGCTAAACATCCACAACATACAACAAAGGCATTCAATATTTAATATAACACTTATATTAAATAAAAGTAACCCTAAACATGCATACTATATATTATAACAATTTATAGCATACTTTCAATGCATGTAACATGCTTCCTATGGTGGGATTTTAAATCTACATGGCATACTTTTATGCACATATAAGATTTATTTAATTATAACATACATCACATGTATAAATAATTAAACATATACTGATATGGTTTTAGTTTTTGCATTATCAAGTAAACAAAAGCCTAATTATTATAAAAATAGCAAGAAACAGCTCCAAAACTCTTCCAGACAGCTCCAAAAGGTCTTCTTCACTTCTTTCTTCAATTACAACTTAATTCAACTCTAATGACTCTAAATAAATTACAGACTCTTGAGCACACATATAAGCTCATCAATTAAGAGGAAATTACAAATTTAATTAAGGAATCAAAGAGAATTTAAATGCCAAATTTCAGAAAACCATATCAGTGCACCATTTTCATATATCTTATAAAAAAACACCCACCACACCAAAATTAAACCAAATTGAATTCTTAAATGATGCTCTGATACTAATGGTTAGAAGATACAAGCATGCAGCGGAAGCAACAAAGATCGATAAGCATTCTAATTCATTAATTTTGGCTATAAATTAAGCATGCTCATACACTAATAAGAGGGTTTCATGACATACCTTTGAAGAACCAATTAAATCTCGAATTTAGCTACAAGTTTTCTCCAAATATACTTGTGAACCACCTCAAAACCTTTCCTACTATTCTCTTGGAGCCTTAGATTAAACTAAAACATCTATCAAGGAGGACCTAAATTTAATTCAAACTCATATCATAACAATTTAGGCCTGGTATAATAATCATTTCGTTTTTTGTTTTTTATTTTTAAAAATTAAGCTTATTTCCTCCTCATTTCTTACAATGATTTATATATTTACTAAGTACAATGATTCAATTCATAGCTAAAGTCCAAAAACAAAAATAAGTTTTTAAAATTTTTTTTTTTTTTTAATTTTTAAAATTGATTTAGTTTTTAAAACCTACAAAGCAGGTCATACTCGTAGTGTCACCAGTACCCAACCTTATTCATCTACTACAAACCATTTAGATTATCACTTAAACATGATCCACCCGTATGTCCCCACGTACATGTTTAAGTTACAAAGATAACCTTGGATGTTAGTTTATTGGTTTGTGGTTAATGCAACTAAAATATCAAATATTTTATAGACAATGAATAAAATATCAAATATTTTATTAAATACATAAAGAATTTGTTCAATAATGTTTACAAACTATAGGATCCTACGAGATTTAGGGCATCAACTCCAACAATTGGGACGTTTGTTCCAACTGGAGGGATGGAGAAACAGAGGGATGTCGAAGAGAGGAGACGAAGAGGTGGAAAGGAAAATCCTTAATTTTTAGTTGTTTGTCGATTTTAAATCCAGGGGTTTAAACCCCATTTCTCGACAGTTTATCAAACCCATCTGGAGTTTATACTAACTCCTAATGAGTTAATTTACTTGTAGGAGTTATCAAGCACCGATGTTAAGCGTTAGGAAATTGAGACTAACTCCTGATGATCATATACAACGTCAGGAGTTAGTTCACTCTCCAGATGCCAACTTTATAACGTTGGGAGTTAGTCTAATTACTGACTATAAACTCCAGACGATTGTTTCTAGCATCGAGAGAGTCCTTTTTTCTTATAGTGCTAGAAACCAAATGATAATTCTTCTCAAAATTTAATGAACAAAAGAGCATTTTCCTCTCATGTTTAACACGTTTATAGGAAAAAATTCCTATTCATTAATTAATTTTCTAATGAAATAAATAATAATTAATTAATTAAACAATTTAATTAATTCTAATTAATTTAATATCAAATATTAAATTAATTTTACACAAATTCTTCCATCATGAATCCCTATTCATGAATTTAATATCTAAATCATATTTAAATAATAATTGATTCTCCAATTTCGTTTAATTTCAAAATTAAAAGCGTAATTATATCACATATAATTACTAATTCTCTTAATTCTAATTTGAAGATTTCTAATTAACTTATCACGCTTTTCTAAGGCTAATCCATTTATGAGCTAGTAAAGGACCTTGTGGATCTACAGATCATAGACTTCAACGATTTGAGATTAATTGGCTAAACTTTTAACACCAAATTAACTCTTATTCGTTAACTAATCGATCACTCCACTAAAGTCCATACTTGCACTCCCCTCACTGTAGATGTATTATGTCCACTTGATATAACCACGATTAGTAAGTTAATCTTTCACAGGTTGTTCGTAATAACGGTTGGGTCAAATGTCTGTTTTACGCCCGAGATTACATCTTGTTCCTTAAGTCCCATTGATCTTTTAATGAACAATTGGTTTGTGATTCGATCAACAAACTGAGTCCCTCTCAAGCCAATGAGAGGGTGGGGCCCCTTGTTCAAGACCTGGAGTCAGCACTTAAAAGAACAACATATCTACTATCCTTGAAAGCGGGTAGGAGCAAATTTCATCTTGCACCCTATGTCCCCAGCTATCTGCCCGTTCTTACCTCTGAAATGGAGTTTTATTGAGCCAACACTATTGAGCTAACCCTCACCTATGCAAAATAAGAGTTCATAGTTAGCTCAGGATTAAGGTCAAGTTACCTAGATCATCGCTTTGAAATAGTCAGTCTTAAACAGTAAACAATATTATAAAGTAAGAGTGACTGATTTCGTGATCCGATCTTGTACAAACCCATTGCACAGGACGCCCTCACTCCTCATGTTATAACATCTACGAATTAGGATCATATCGTCTGTAGCACTTTACAACTCCTTGTAACAACTACAGAGTGAGTCGCATTCAATAGCGTTATCAGAATAAGACACCCAACCTTATTCATATACTATAGATCATTTTGACTATTTACTTGAACCTGATCCACTTTTATGTCTCTACATAAAGTTCAAGTATTCATGTAATAGTCATGGATCTTTTAGTTTATTGGATTTATTTCTAAATCGAAATAGGCAATTCATATATTCCATAACAACTTATTGAATTTTCAGATAAGTTTTATTGTTTACAAACAATGAGTTTTAGGACATAAAACACACAAACTCCCACTTGGACTAAAACTTCAGTGGTAACTTATATATCCGAATATATAATATTGAGTTTCTGAGTTTTACAGAGAAATACAATAAACTAGGGTATCATATACCCATGGTTTACCTTTCGATATCCCATACCCAGCTTTTCTCCTACTTGCCCTAGGTTATATACTTGATATTCCTAGTCTTACTAAGAGATTCTCAAACACTTTAGCCGAGAGAATTGTTGTAAACATGTTAGTGTACAGTAGACTTCTTTATTAAACTATATAGGAAATGCAACTTATTTCCACAACACTTGTTTCTCAATAATGGCTAGGAAGTCATACATTCCTCCCACTACATAGAGATACTCTCAACTCTTTGAGTAAGATGCATCTGACTTGTCTAAAATAACTTTTGTTTCTAGTGTCAATTTAATAACTCTTTATTGATATATACAAGCTTTTATGGAAACAAATAATACATAGTGATCTGGAACAATATTCCAACACTTAAAGGTTCAATCTTAACACTTATATCGATTTTTTCATATTTCTAAATTATGTAAACAAGTTTTACATATAATAAACAGCTTTTATGAGTTCGCCATATCTTATATGGATTTCAAAAATACCTTAAAATTGGAATGATATTGAGAAAAACAATTAAGGCAATTAGAAAATTTTTCACTAGATGATATGTTCTATCAAATAGATCTAGAAATCTGAAACTTTCTATACTTTGATCCAATCGAAGTCTTTCGATTTTATTTTACTTAACAAGTTTTGTACACTCTGAACTTTTCAAGTGTTCTAAACTTATCACTTAGGTTAAATAACTACTTGCCCTTATTGATTTTCTAGCCGTTTTAAATATCTAAATATTTGCAAATGGCCTTTAACTAGGTTGGTTCTTAACAGAAGTCGCTATGCGGTAAAACAAACATAACTTTCGCTAATGAACATTTCATTTACAAAAATATATACAATTTGTTCTTTACAACAAGATAACATAACAAAAGCAAATAAGATTATCTTCAAATAACAACATCTCCCACTGGTCATTCTGAGGACAGAAAGCAATCTTTAGGAACTAGTTTGCCTGTTTTGCTTTCTTGCTCTCTTCTCAGTAAGGTACTGAGGGTAGTTTTTCTTTTAGTGCCCTTCATCGTTGCAGTGGAAACACTTTTCTTTGTCCACAGTGTTAGCCTTGCCTTTTCTACCGGCGGTTTTCTTTTTCCCTTTCCCTTTGTTCTTCTTAACATGAATACTCTTACTCTATGAAGAGGAAGTACCATCGGACTTTTTGGAGGACGTTCCTCTCTTCTCAACGGTAGTAACGTTTACTTCTAGTTCTAGACCTTTAGCCCTCATCATTATCTGGTAAACCTGTAGCTCATTTAGAAGAGTAGTCAAGCTGTATTCTATTTTATTCATAAGCTCGTTCCTGCAGAACTGTAGAGAACTCTTCGGAAGAGATTCAAGAATAAAACTGACTTGACTCCTTTCGTCAACAACAACCCCATTTACTTCTGTCACATTGAAATTAACCATCATGTCTAGGATATGTTCTTTAATAGAGGCCCCTTATTTCATATGGCAGTTATAAACGTATTTAATAGCATCATGCCTTAGGAAAAAGGACGGTTGTCCAAACATCCCTCGGAGAGTAATCTCTTTGGCAGTACCTATACTCTCGTTTTTCTTTGCCAAGACATCAGATATGTTGGCAATGATATAGGCACGGGTTTTGTCATTCTCTCTGATCCATCTAGCGTACGCATCCCGAACAGTTTGGTTTGCATTTTAGCCAGGAATGGGAGGACAATCCTCTGTTAAAATGAACCGTAAATCGTCTATCACCAGTATAGTATTCAGGTTTTATTTCCAAGTGGCATAATTATCCCCAATCAGTTTATCAGTCGCCAACAATTTATTAATGAACTCGTCATTCTGAAAAATATAAACAAATTTTATGAGTGAATTGCTTTTTAAATCCAATCAAGTTTTTAGCAAAGTAATAATATACCCAAGATTAATTTTGCAACGATACTACAACAAGACATTCTTTACTAAATACTATCTCCAGAAAAACTCATATTCGATAGTTATTTAGCTACCAAATTACTAACTCTTTAATAATTCTGTAAGTGTAACCCTCTATTTTCAGACCTTAGAAGTTGACCCCAACGATGTTCCCGAAGATGGAAAGTCAAAGTTGAAACCAAATTTAGAAATCATATCCATTTCTGAAATTTGAGTTATTCCGAATTCTATGTTAAAACCCTCCGAGGGGATAGTCATTGTTAAACGACTAGCAAGATCGACTTAAAGACGACAAGTAAGCGCAACATAGAAAACTCACGATCCAAACCAACAGAAGAGATAGTAGGATATGTTGACACATATCCTTCATCCACTTACTATGAACTACTTTCTCCATTCGCTTTGGTCTTGATCTCATGAATAACATTTTCCGAAGAAGATCACTCCCAAGGTGAAACGAAGTGCTGCACGAATCTCACGGTGGGAATTATCTAGAGACGTGAGAATTGAAATCAATATTTGATTTTCCATTGAACAGTTTCCCCTCATTCACCATGATCAACCCACGCAAACACTTTCCGAATGGAGGTCACTCCCAGGGTGACACGAAGTGCCACATGAATTTCGATCGTGAACTCTTAGGGACGTGAGAGCTAAAAATAATCATATCATATATATGTTTATTAATCTCCCACTGAAGTGTTCTAACATATCATATACGATATTTGATTTTTACTAAAGTGTTCTAATAGCATATCATATATGTTATTAAACTCCCACTGAAGTGTTCTGACGTTAAACGGGGTATACATTTCCTTAGGCTTGTTCCGACTAATTAAACAACCTAAGTTTAGGCATTTATCCAAGTATAACGTTTATATTTGGATTTAACCTACGATGTCTAGGTGATAAATCAGTTTTAAAACCTCACATCACTCACAGATTACTCATAAAATCGGTTAACAACACTCAATAATTCGACCATAATCCCCAAGTAAGAGGTGCTCCGTAGACCGTCAACTTAAATACCCCCAGCCTTCGACAGGATTATATATCGGTTGAGTTTGTAACCCAAGTTTTATAAGTTTAACGACCTATTTTAACTATTAAAATGAGTGGTTAACCTATGTGAGTATGCAGCTGTTCTTTGTTACGGATTTTAATTATCTAACACAATTTTATAACAACTTACAAAATTTTAAACATGCTAAACATCCACAACATACAACAAAGGCATTCAATATTTCATATAACACTTATATTAAATAAAAGAAACCCTAAACATGCATACTATATATTATAACACTTTATAACATACTTTCATTGCATGTAACATGCTTCTTATGGTGGGATTTTAAATCTACATAGCATACTTTTATGCACATATAAGATTTATTTAATTATAACATATATCACATGTATAAATAATTAAACACATACTGATATGGTTTTAGTTTTTGCATTATCAAGTAAACAAAGACCTATTTATTATAAAAACAGCAAGAAACAGCTCCAAAACTCTTCCAGACCGCTCAAACCGCTCCAAATCGGACCCGAACATCTTGAACAGGACATGAACCGCTTGAATCGAACCAGCCAACACCTTTTTGAAGCTGAATTGGATAGAATTTGTAGAAAACCAATCAAACCGGTCAATCCTTAAAGATCCTCGCGCGGTCAATGCATGTCAAGCCGGTCAGTGTAGCTGCTTGCTCGTTTGGTTCAGATGGAACTCGATCCTCGACGACTGGTTGGATGAAAACTCGATCCTTGTTCTTCGATGAAACTCGTTCCTCGCTCGACTATGAGCAGCGTCGCAATGCTTAAGGGCAGCATTGCAACACTGCCTGGACAGAAGCTGACGATTCAGTTTTCTACAACTTGGTCTTTTTCACTTCTTTCTTCAATTACAACTTAATTTCAACTCTAATGACTCCAAATAAATTACAGACTCTTGAGTACACATATAAACTCATCAAACAAGAGGAAATTACAAATTTAACTAAGGAATCAAAGAGAATTTAAATGCCAAATCTCAGAAAACCATATTAGTGCACAATTTTCATATATCTTATGAAAAAACACTCACCACACCAAAATTAAACCAAATCGAATGCTTAAATGATGCTCTGATACCAATTGTTAAAAGATACCAGCATGCGACAGAAGCAACAAGGATCAATAAGCATTCTAATTCATTAATTTTGGCTATAAATTAAGCATGCTCATAAACTAATAAGAGGGTTTCATAACATACCTTTGTAGAACCACTTAAATCTCGAATTTAGCTGCAAGTCTTCTCCAAATCTACTTGTGAACCACCTCAAGGCCTTTCCTACTATTCTCTTGGAGCCTTAGATTGAGTTGTGAGACTCAAAATAAGCTTGAATAAAGGGAAGTTGAAGAACAAGCACACTGCTACAACTTGAAGAACACCTTCTTCAACCTCCCAAGTTTTTCAACAAAAACTCATGAATTGCATTAGTTTGCATGCCCGATTTCCACTTCAATCTTCTCTATTTATTGCAGGATTATCATGCAATGAAGATTGCTGCATGAAGAGCAACTCATGCTTGGAAATTTGACTTAATCAAATTGGTGGGAAATGAGTGAGCTACTACAAAGAAGAAAGTGGAGTTCTCCCACTTTTTCCATTTTCACGTTTTCAATCTTTGTTTTACAAATTTGATTTCCAAAATCAATTTTGTTTTCAAAATTGATAACTTTATTAATTTTACAAAATTAATTAATTAAACAATTTTATTAATTCTAATTAATTTAATACCAAATATTAAATTAATTTTATACAAATTCCTCCCTCATGAATCCCTATTCATGAATTTAATATTTAAATCATATTTGAATATTAATTGATTCTCCAATTCCGTTCAATTCCAAAATTAAATGCGTAATTATATCACATATAATTACTAATTCCCTTAATTCTAATTTGAACGTTTCAAATTAACTTATCATGCTACTCTAAGGCTAATTTATTTACAAGCTAGTAGGGGGACCTCGTGAACCTACAAATCATAGGCTCCATCAATCCGAGATTAATTGGCTAAACTCTTTACACCGAATTATCCCCCATTCGTGAATTAATGGGCCCATAGTTGCACAACCCTCACTGTAGATATATTGTGTCTACTTGATATAACCATGATTAGTAAGTTAACCCTTCACAGGTTATTCATAATAATGGTTGGGTCAAATATCTGTTTTACCCCCGAGATTATCTCTTGTTCCTTAAGTCCCACTGATCCTCTAATGAACAATTGGTTTGTAATCCGATCAACAAATTGAGTCTCTCTTAGGCCAATGAGAGGGTGTGGCCTCTTGTTCAAGACCTGAAGTCAGCATTTAAGGAAACAACCTCTCTACTATCCTTGAAAGTGGGTAGGAGTGAATTTCATCTTATACCCTACGTCCCCAGCTATCTACCCATTCTTACCCCTGAAATTGAGGTTTATTGAGCTCACGCTATTAAGCCAACGCTCATCTATGCAAATCTAAGGATAATTCTGAATAAATAGGAGTTCATAGTTAGCTTAGGATTAAGGTCAAGTTACCTAGGTCATCGCTTTGAAATAGTTAGTCTTAAATAGTAAACAACATTATAAAGTAAGAATGACTGATTTCACGGTCCGATCTTGTACAAACCTATTGCGCAGGATGCCTCCATTCCTCATGTCATAACATGTACGAGTTAGGATCACATCGTCTGTAGTACTTTACAACTCCTTGTAACAACTACAGAGTGGGCCACATCCAATAGTGTTACCAGAATAAGATACCCAACCTTATTTATATACTATAGATCATTTTGACTATTTCTCGAACCTGATCCACTTTTATGTCTCCACATAAAGTTCAATTATTCATGTAATAGTCATGGATCTTTTAGTTTATTGGATTTATTTCTAAAACGAAATAAGCAATTCATATATTCAATAACAACTTATTGAATTTTCAGAATAAGTTTTATTATTTACAAACCATGAGTTTTAGGACATAAACCCTAACAAGATCAACCACCGAGATTTATTTGATTAAAAAATTATTTTTTCCTAACTTATTGATTAATACATCATTTGAAAGTCTCTTAAAACACTTTAATTTAAAAAAAAAAAAAAAAAAAAAAAAAAAGGATCAGAATGTCTTCCAACCTAGATTTGAAGATTCTTTATATTTGTATAGTAATTTAAGCTAACAGTCTCACGGAAACAGAGAATGTATTTAAGATTTTGATAGGAATACCCGTCCAAATTGTGAATTGGAAGAACATGTGAAATTAAAGATTCTTACGAGGGTATCTTAGTATTAACAAAAAAAAATGCACTTGTGATAGCATTTGCAGGTAATTAGGCTAAGCACATGCATGAATATAAAATTATCTTTAAAGTGCTATGATCAATCAAAGGATTTGGTGGTTCTTAAATCCTAGGCTAGGCCGCTTTTATTTCACTTTATTTTCCCTTGTTTTATTATTTCGTGCTTTACCTTCTAAATTTACACCAACACCCCACTTTAATTTACTCCTTGAGCTAGGAATTTAACTAGTGCGAAACTGTCATCACGCTTCCTTTCGGATTGATTCAGTCTTGTTATTAATACTACTCAATAATATTAATTTTTACGTGTTTTACCTTTTAAATTCACACCAATACCCCCACCCTAATTTACTGTTTGAGTTAGGAATTTAACTAGTGCAAAACTATCATTCCACTTCCTTGCGGATCAACTCAGTCTTGTTATTAATACTACTCTGTAGTGGTTCGAGATCAATATTATAAAATTCATTTGATCATAAGATCCCTTGACAAATTCTTGTTTCCAAGTTTTGGGAACTGGGTAAGGCATCCATCTTTACATAGCCTAGACAGTACCCAATAAAAATATGCCATGTAGAAAAAAAATTTAATTAAATTATTTTTGTTTTTTACCAAGTAAAGAAAATATGATGCATGGGATTAGATACAGCTTAGGTAGCATAATAGTTTTACTTTTATTGGCAGCATAAAAAACCATTTGCATTTAACTATGTGCAACAACAAATATGGAGGTGAGAGATCGAATCTCTAACCACCCTATCAAGAATACACAAGCCTTAATAAATTGATATATGTTGTGGATGTTACATAGCCATTAAAAACAACATTGCAAGGATTAAGAATAATCCATTATTTGTGCAAATTACAAATAAATTTCAGAACACATGCAATGCAACCAAAACATTTGTTAGTGACAAAAAGTAGAGAATAAAGAGCAGAGAAACAAAGTGAGTAAGAGAGATAAAAAAGTGATTTTAGGGGGCAATTTTCCTTCGTCGTTCCTAAGCACCATGGCCTCATAAATTGGCCAGCAATTCACCACCACAAATCCAACTAAAAATATTTGAAGGAAGAGTTGTTCCCAAGCGCCACCCAATGATCTCCAAATTCCAATGAGTCCGGCGACGAAGTTGACGATGGCCACTGTGGCCATTGGCAGGAACATTAGGGATGGGGTTCCGAAATCGAACAATTCCTGCTTGTATCTCTTGCTCTGTTCTTGGTCAATTACTTTACTAGTGACATTAAAACCAAAAACAGAAATTCCAAAGGACTTGAAGAAGAACTCAATGAATGCAAATAAGTAGCTAGACAGACCTCTTATGCTCCATATTCTCTGATCATTCCACCATTTTTGGAATGTGTTTCCTTCTAATATGAATTCAAGAAGGTCTTGTCCATAAGCTCCCAAGAACAAGAATGCATACAATACAAACCATGGATCTGTAACCTACTGACGATCAAATGATAAGGATTTAGATATTTATTTAAGAAACTTATAATTTAAGGTTAAAGGTTAAAAGTGATGGGAATTACCTTTGGGAAGATGGATACAGCATTGATGAGAGCCAATTGGGGGAGAAATGCATAAACAAAGAGTGAAATGGAGAGAAAGGCCCAAGAAATGTTGTGGCTATAAGAAAGGCCCATGAGAAGGCCCATGAACCTTACGCCGAATGTGATTGGGCTGTACTTTGAGAATGTCACTTCCAAAAGCCCAATAACCCATCTTTTCATTTGATTCAGCCCATCTAGGAGGTTCATTGGTGCATCCCCATAGAAAGCCGCCTTCTCTGGATTACAGAATAAACTCTTCCACCCCTCACATTGTAAACAATACCCTGTGAAATAATCCTCTACTAATGACCCATATCTAAAACCCAACTGCAAATACAATGTCTCAATAAAACTTTCAGACAAAATATCATGGTACTTTGATAAACTTGATTATGAACAAAAAAAAAAAAAAAAAGTTGGTTTCATTTCTTTTACCGTGAGGAATCCAACCTTTAACTTCAATGATGGAAGTAATACGAATATAAATTTTATTCTAATTGAATTGATTTATTTTCCTTTTAACATCTTATTTCAATTTTTAAAAAAGAAAAGAGTAAACTGTTTATTTGAATTTTCAATAAATATCAAGCGTACCTTGGAACCCCATTTGGTGTCATTTTCATAATCACAACCTGCAACCACATGGGCCAAATCTAATATTTCTTGAGATTCAATGGCTTTTTCCACAACATGATTCGGGTCGAGTTCAAGAAGTTCAGGTGACTCAAATGATGATGGGCCTCCAAAGAAAGCTCGCCGAATAAAAAAGCACCCTGTGCCAAGATAAGCTGGGCCTAATAGCCCATCCATACCAACTGGATTAAATATATATAATCGTTTATGCTCACTAGCATAGATGTCATTTTTGCTAACTCCATAAAAACGTTGAGGGAATTGAATATAACTTAAATTGCTTGCAAGTTTTGAATCCAAGAAGTAACACAAGATCCGATTTGGTGTTTGTGGATCATTGGAATACGTGTCACAATCCAAAGTGAGAATAATTGGTGCATTGGTCATTATAGTTGATACTCGAAGCTATTACAATAAAAACAATAGAGTTAGATGAGGAGAGAAAAGAAGAAAGATTGTAGCTTTGATCTTTAAAAAATAAACAAAGTAAATGAGTTATAGAGTTAATTACCAAAGTATTAAGAGCACCAGCCTTAAAATGGTGATGAGAAGTTGTAGACTTTTGCCTTGAAACATAGATGAGATTTGGCAACGACTCTCCACTAATGTCTCTGTTTTTACCGCTTTCCAATAATACCTACATCACACACATAAATTTCCATAAAATCCTATTTTGGTTTTATTAAATACTAAAAAATAGTTAAACTATCATCCGTACTTTGGAATCTTCTATGTGTTTTCAAATGTCTAACTTCAATATTTATACTTTAAATAAATTTTAAAGTTAGTCTATATACATATAATTTACGATTAACTTTCCAAAAAGCCAAATCTCTCTATTAGCCTTCCATAAATTTTGAGTTTAGATTATATTAAATTACTATTTTTGTTCATGTACTTTTGGTTTTATTCTATTTTAATCTATGTAATTTCAATTATCTAACTTTTAAATACCACAGCCAAATCTATATTATAAGGGAGAAACTTTTAATTTTAATTTTTTTTTTTTTTTTTTTTGTCGTCCCTTAATTGGTGGTTATATAGTTACTCTTTTTTTCTCTCTTGATTTTGTTTCTTTTAATTTTTCATAAACAACACTAATCCTTCTTTTTATTATTATTATTATATTTGTGAGAATGTAAAAGTAAAATTATATTGAAATGGTAATTCTCATGTTTGATTTAATGTATACTATTTTATACACTATATTTTAATTTAATTATTATTAGATAATATTATAATAATAATAATAAACTGTAAATTAAAAGTAAACATGTATTTTAAACTATCAAACTAATGAAAGAGTACATCTGGGAGTGATTTTGGCCATGTCAAAACTATTTTTGCTATTATTAAATCTTTATAAAGTAAAATTATCATTTTAATTTTACACAATGCGTGACCTACTAGTATAATAATAAATATATAAATCAACTTTGTACCAACAAATTTCAACTAAAAATAAGAATATTAGAATGGAAATGAAGCAATACCTGAATAATAGCAGGATGATTCTTAGGAGTAAAGGATTTTGTCCATTTATCAAAAATCAAATGCTCTTCTTCTCCATTAATGAACTCATCTTCAACCTTTCCTTTCTCCATAACATTTTCTATTCTCGTTCTCATTTTCTCATACATTATCTGAACATCCAAACATAATTTTCAAATGTTTACAATTTAAAGAGAATTCATCATTCCATGAAAAATACACTACTAAAAAGTTTCTATTTTTTCTTTTTTTTTTTTTTCTTTTTTTTGCAACACTAAAAAGGATTGTCTTTTTTTCTTTTTTAATTTCAGGAACTGGAATAGATATCCTTGAATGTTTATGTATTTAAGTGAAACAAAGTTGAAAGTCTATAGCTTACCAAAAAAATCATATACTAAATTGGATTTTTAACAAAATTAGATATGAGATCCCACTCCCACTAAAACTATGATCACTTGAAATGGTTAGAGAATATGAATATTATCGAGTAGCAAGAAAAATTGTCTAATTAATATCTGTGTTTGGATGTGTAGGATAATTAAATGTCTGAAAGTTTGATAGTTATGTTCAATTCAATAATTTGTATATAGAAGCTAAAAGTAAATAATTGTCTAATTAAATTTAATATTAATTAATTTATTGTTATGTTAATTGATTATTTAATTACCAAAATAAATAAATAAATAAATACCTTTTAGTTAAACATAATTAAATTAATTATTAATAATAATTTAATTAATTAATTAATTAGTATATTGGTAATTAACAATAATAATTCATATTAAAAAGTTAAGATAGCATAGTAAAGATATTAATTGAAATTTATTAAGTCTAAATAGTTTATATATTTTTAATAATTAATTAAAAAAATTTTGACTAATTTTGATTTATAATCATAATAATACCTTGATCTTCTCCATCTCAGAGTTGCAATAGTCCTTGTTGGAAACAAAGAATGCATCAGGATTTCTCTCAACGACGTCGTTTTTCTTACAAAACGGCAACCACTCGACGGCGAATTTGGCCGCTTCCATAAAAGCAAAGAGTGTCATAGCAGAGCCGCCGTCGTCAGAGACGTACACCGAAATCTTCCATGTCGGATAATCATAAGCCATGACAGACAAAGCCGTGTTGACGACGTTCATCGGTGGCTCCTTGTACGGATCCGCCGTGCAAATGAACACATCCAGCGCCGGAAAATCCGAATCCTTCTTGAGCAATAGTTTCAGGTTCTCGAGAAACTCGCGGCGGCGGAGGGGATTCATGCGGTTGCATTGAGTGGTGGCCCACGAGAAGGCTAAAACGACGTCGGAGATAAACAGAGAAAGAGAGATGAAGAAGAAAGTAAGGGAGGTGGGATTAAGAAGTGAAGCTAAATGGTAGTAAAACAGAGCAAAAATGGCGACGGAGTAAACGGCCGCGAAGAGGCGGTTGAAGGTGGTGGCACGGTAAGAGATGTGTTGGGATTGGGAGTGAAGTGGCAATGGCCCGGCGGCGGCGCGTGCTCTGTATTCCTCCATCAATTGTTTTGATGTTTAAAATTTTGGGTGGTTTTGGTTATGCTAAGGTTGTAGATAACAGTGACTTTTATATCAATTTGTCGATGTTTGCAGTTTTATAATATTTTTTAAAAAATGTTTGATGTTGATTGAGATTTCAGGGATAAAAAATCATGAAAAAGCTTTTTTATATTTAAAAATAAGCCTAAAGAATTGTATTACATATTGATATCAGATACTTTACATACAATTTGACGTATTTATTTTACATTGACATTTTTTTAAATAACAAAAATAAAAACAGCTCATCTAATCTTTCTCAACCAAAAATGTTTCGAAAATTAAAAGAAAAATAATAATAAAGACCAAACTCTAGATTCATCTAATCTTTATCTTCACTTTTGAGCTTCCACAAAATTCTGCAAAATGTAACCCACCATTTGAATATCTCCAACAATTTAACAAAAGTTTATCTTCATACTTCTTCCTCTAATCTTCTTCTTCTTTGATCAATCTGAGTCCCTTTCTTATTGCATTCTATTAACTATTATATTTCAACATCTCTGATGTTGCTTTTTGTATTGTATTTCAATGTTTATATTGTATTTTGTGCTATTACCATTAAATTGACATTTTATGATTTTTTTGTGGATTTAGTGACTTACATGTAATATTTTTACGTTAGATTTATCTATATCTTTTTTTTTAAAAAAAAAAAAAAAAACTATCTTCAATATATCAGTATTCTAGAAATTGATATATCAATATATGTTATCATATCTATATCATATATCTGTATCCACATCTGTGCTTCATAGATCAAAATATTACTTATTCTTCCAAAAATGAAGTCTCTTAGTTTCCTTTTTTTCCCCTATTTTGTCTAACTGAACTTTAATAAATATCTATATGTTATCAAACTTTTAATTTTGTGTGTTAGTTAATGAACTTTAAAAATGATCTTAAACTAATGTCTAATAAATTTTACTGGACAAATGAAAGGTTTCAATTAAGTTTTAAAAATTTTAAATATGTTATAGATCTATCCAATAGAAAATTAGAAATTTGGAAAGCTCCCATTAAACAATTTTTATCAAACACAAACCTAAATGATTTCAATTTGTAATTTGTTTTTTTTTAAAAAAAAAAAAAACAATAATAAAAATCAAGATTTCGAAATGACTAACCTTAATGCTGGTGTTCATGAGTATATAATTGTATTTCCCAAAAAAAAAAAAACCCTTTCAAAAAGAAAAAAAATGGGAAAAAAACCAAGAACCATTGAACTTTTGAATAAATGCTTACCACAAGTCCCCCACCGCACAAGGCTTAAGGTTTGTGAATTTCTCTATCTCCACAATTTTGTTGAACTAAAAAAAAAATAATAATAATAATAAACAGAAAGTCTTATTTATTTCATCATAATTGTTCATCACTACAACACATCATTCCAATAGAAAACCAAAAGAAAGTTCAAAATAGCAAAAGGTAATTAGGTGAAGTAGAAATGGAAATAGGTATGCAAAGCAATCCTAGAAGTAGAAATAATATTGACATAAAGGTAATGTTGAGAGGCATTTTTCCTGCATCACTCCTAAACACCATAGCTTCATAAATTGGCCAACAATTGAGAGTGATAAATCCAGCTATAAACATTTGGCCAAACATCTCCTCCCAATTATTCCAACCTTTGAAAATTCTCATAAATCCACTCACTAAACATCCCAAATTAAGTGTTGCTGCCATTGCCATTGGTACAAACATTGGTGTAGAAGCCCCAAACTCAAACCACTCTTCCATGTATCGTTTGCTTTGTTCTTCGTCCATTACTTTGCTCGTTACTTCGAACCCATACGAAAAAATGCCCAAAGATTTTAGTGTGAATTCAATCGATCCATAAAGGTAACTTGAAATTCCTCTTATCATCCACATTCTTTGTTCGTTCCACCATTTTCGAAATGTGCTTCCGACAATGATAAACTCGAGTAAATCTTGTCCATAAGCTCCAAGGAAAAGAAACACGTATAATATGAATTCACCCTCTGAAACCTATATTAGATAGAGCTATGAGTTTACTTCGAAAGTCATTTCAACCAGATTCTTTAACGAGGTTTAATATGTTTGGTTTTTCTCTTTGCAATTTGGAAGAGGAAATTTAGGAAATTACCTTTGGGAAAATTGAGATGCCATAGATGAGAGCCAGTTGTGGAAGGAAGGCATAGACAGTGATTGGAATGGACAAAATGGCCCAAAATGCATAGTGAGCATAACAAAGGCCCATAAGAAGGCCCATGGATTTCGTCCCAAATGTGATTGGGCTGGACTTGGATAAACCAACCTCGAGCGAGCCCACGGCCCATCTCTTATTTTGAACCAAAGCATCGAGAAGGCTAATAGGCGCATTGCCATAAAAAGCCGCCCTATCTGGATAGCAGAATATACTCTTCCATCCTTGACATTGCAAGCAATAGCCTGTATAGAAGTCCTCCACCAATGATCCATATCGAATGCCCACCTTTTCGAGATTTATACAAAAACAAATCTTTTAAAATGTTTCCAAATCTTTATTTTAAATCACTGTTACACCATTTTATATCTCGATTTCTCCAAAATTCTAAGAAATTTCCACTCCAAAACGTTTAAACTTGTGAAAAAGTAACAGCATTCATACCTTGGATCCCCATTTAGTGCCATTCTCATAATCAGAAGCTGCAAAGTAATGGGCCAAATCCAAAGTTTGTTGAGAACGAATGGGCTTGTGAACAACATAATCAGGACTAACTTGAGAAGATTCCAAAGATTCAAAAGATGATGGGCCGCCAAAGAAGGCCCGTCGAATAAAAAAGCAGCCAGTTCCAAAGTAATCTGGGCCCAAAAGCCCATCCAGACCAGTAGGATTAATGTTGTATAAGCGCTTCATCTCAGAAGCATAGATGTCATTTTTGCTAACTCCTTTGAAGCATTGAGGAAATTGAATGTAACCCAAATTACTTTTCAGTTTTGGATCCAATGCATAACATAGAGCTCTATATAGAGTTTGTGGGTCATTCGAGTACATATCACAATCGAGGGTTAGAATCATTGGTGCATTTGTCATTATTGATGACACTCGAAGCTTCATTACATTCAAGTAAAAGTTTATAAAACAAATGTAAGAGAAGTTATACATATTAATAAATAAGAATTATTACTGTCAAAATGAATATAAATCAATACGAAAGATAATATAGATTTATTTTTTTTCTTAGAAAATTTGCAGATTCATTAATCTTTTAAATATGGAACGTCACATGCCATAGTTATTTTGTATTTTCTTTATTTTTGTAAACATAGAAGTGAATTATTAATTATTTTTTAGGGCAAAAAAACCTCTTTAGTTCATAAATTTTGGAGTTGTTTTTAGATGTGAACCAACTTATTTACAAATGTAGCAAAATGTCACGTTTACAGGGATAGATATTGATAGACATCTATTAGTATCTATCATTAATTGACAATGATAGAACATCTATCCTTTATAAACAATGATATTTTGCTATATTTGAAAATATTTTCAAAAGTCTTTCCATTTAAAACAATTACTCTAAAATTTGAGTATAATTTCCATTTGATCTCTAGGTTTCAAAATGTTGCATTTTTAGATCTAGAATTTTAGTTTAGTTTCTATTTAATCTTTAGATTCAAAATGTTTACATTTTTATCCTTGAGTTTTGAGTTTAGTTTCATATAAGTCCCTAGATTTTTATATTTTATATGCACACCTTGAATAATTAGTACTCACTTTTGATCCTTGGTGTTAATGACTTTCAATTAATAAACTTAAAATAATTATAATGTGAATTTTTCAATTAATTTTAATAGTTACAAAAAAAAAAAAAAAAAAAAAAAAAGGGTCATTTCCTTTTATATTATGAGATTTTTAATATAATTGAAAGAGAGGAATTTGTCATGGTAGAGGGTAAAATGGGTAATGGGTTGGGAAGTACCAAAGCATTGAGGGCACCACCCTTGAAATGATGATGAAATGCTTTACTTTTCTGCCTTGAGAGATAGATGAGATTAGGTAGTGAATGACCCATCATGTCCCTATCATTTTTGCTCTCCAATAAAACCTATTTCAAAACCAACGAGTCAACAGTACTTATCTACACATCCTCAAGCAATCATTTGAAATAATAATAATAATAATAATAAAACCTCAATTTATAACCTAGACTTTAAGGTTATATTAATTTCCCCTCTAAATTAATTATTATATCAATTTAAATTTTCAATTTTCGTAAATATGTCTATTTCTTTCTTCGAGTATGTTTCGTTTGGATAAATATCTTGTGAGATTTATAATTTTATCAATTAAACCTCTAAACATTTATGAGCGAACCAATTTGGTCTTTAAGATTTCATCTAACAATCATCAATACATCATTCTAGTTGTTTATTTTGTTAATCTAAAATTTGAAGAAATCCATATGTGAAGAATTAATGCATTGATAATTTTCAAAGATAATCTTAATAATGGATCAAAATTGACTCACTAATGAAATTTAGAATTTAATTAGAGCAATTATAAGTCTCGTATAATATTTTTAAATGAAATCTGAGGAGGATATAAATTGATACATTTATAAAAGTTTAAGCTTTATATTCATAAAAGTAATAGTTTAGGTCTCATTTGGTAACCATTTCTTTCGTTTTTTTTTTAAGAAGTTTATTTTCTCTCAATTTCTTACAATGGTTTGCATATTTCTCAAGTAAAATAGTTAAATTCCAAAAATAAAAATAAGTTTTTGAAAGCTAAAACCCTACTTGATAACCATTTCGTTTTTTTTGTTTAAACATTAAGTCTATTTTCTTTCTATTTCTTAGAATGATTTACAACTTATTGAATTCATAGCTAAATTTAAAAAACAAAACTACTTTTTGAAAACTATCTTTTTTAGTTTTCAAGTTTTTGTTTGTTTTCTAAACCATTGATAATAAGTATATAATAAATGAAGAAATTTGGAGGCGGCATGAGTGTTTATAGCTTGATTTTCAAAAGAAAAAAAAAATCAAATGGTTATCAAACAGAATTTTTTTTTTAATTTTTAAAAATTTAGTCTTTAAAAGAAGGGTAAAAAATAGATTAAAAAAATTACAATGAGAAGAGATGTTTAAGGCTTAATTTTCATAAACTAAAAACAACAAACCAAGGTCTTGTTTGTAGTAACCATTTTGTTTTTGTTTTTTTGTTTTTCAAAATTAAGTCTACGAACACTACTTCCACCTTTAAATTTATTCCTTTGTTATCTAGTTTTCATCAATGGTTTAAAAAACCAAACCAAATTTTGAGAACTAAAAAAAGTAGACCCCGTTTGGTAACTATTTTGTTTTTTGTTTTTGTTGTTGAAAATTAAGCCTACAGACATTACTTCCCCTCCAAATTTCTTCATTTGTTATCTACTTTTCACCAATGGTTTAAAAAATCAAGCCAAAATTTGAGAACTAAAAAAAGTAACTTTTAAAATGTTATTTTTGTTTTTAGAATTTGGCTAAGAATTCAAGCATTGTACTCAAGAAAGATGTAGATTGTTGTAAGAAATGTGGATGAAATATGTTTTTTTTTTTTTTTTAAAAAAAAAAAAAAAAAAAAAAAAAAAAAAACTAGAAACCAAATGGTTATCAAACGAACCTGTAGCTTTCAAAAAGTTATTTTTGGAATTTGAAATTTGGCGAAGTATTCAACCATTGTACTAAAGTAAGATGCATAAATCACTTTAAACAAAAACCAACTGGGAGGACCCAAATGATTGTTAAACATAACCTTAAAATTTTAATTGAAATAACCTTCTTTGACTTATTATGTGTGTGTGAAATTTTGATGAATAAGATAAAAAGATGACACAAACCTTAATAATGGTAGGATGAGATTGAGGAGTGAAAGATTTGTCCCATTTATGAAAAGTCAACCTATCTTCTTCTCCATTGATGTACTCATCTCCTACCTTTCCTTTCTCAACCACATCTTCCACCTTCATTTTCATATGCTCATACATTTCCTATTATCATACATACAATACTTTTATACTCCATAATTACCTTAACATAGTTTAAATTATCAAATATTAGTATTTATGATGATATAATACATGGTCTAATTCTTTCTCCTTATTTGTAATATAATATGGTTAAGAAGATTAATTTAGTGTTTGATCACTTCAATTATTTCAGTAACTTCTCAGAGTCTGTGAGCAATGATGTTTATGTATTTTCCGAGTTTTCTATATTAGAATATATTGTTCGAAAAAAAAATAATAGTTTTTTTAAATGTTATTTAAAATAAATGTTTTTTTTTTTGTCAATTTTAATTGGTTTGTGAAGTGTAAAATTAGTTTATAAATGATCCCTAAATAGAGTTGACCGCTAACTAGTTAATCATATAGTGCAATGATATTGTGATAAGTTGAAATATTTTGTTTAATATGTATATCTTTAATTATAAGTTGAATTTTTTTATACCGATCATAAACCAATTGCAAATAAAGTTTGGGAGTAATTTAGAAATCTAATACAATTCTCAAGATCAAACACGTTGCTTTTGAAATTTCAAGTACTAAATAAAACTAAATTCAA
Source organism: Benincasa hispida (assembly GCF_027475165.1). Lineage (NCBI taxonomy): Eukaryota > Viridiplantae > Streptophyta > Magnoliopsida > Cucurbitales > Cucurbitaceae > Benincasa > Benincasa hispida. The sequence goes on along the minus strand of NC_143478.1, from coordinate 79,620,032 downwards.
ATTTCAATTATGAAAGTCTCATTTGGTAACCATTTGTTTTTTTTTTAAAGTTTTGAAAATTAATGCTAAAAAAATAGTGTTATATTTTTTAGAATTTAACTAAAAATTCAACTATTTTACTTTAGAAAGTTCTGAAACATTTCATGATATTGAGATGAAATATGTTTAATTTTTAAAAACTAAAAACCAAAAACTAAATTGGTTACCAAATGAATGAAAAAGTATTAGTTTTGAACTCATTTGACCTATTAAAGTTGAACATTTGAGAATATAATGACTAAAATTAAATCTTTGAAAGTAAATTGACTAAAATCGAATAAATTCGAAAGTAAAAGTATCGAAAGGGCTATTTTAACTATAATTATTATTATATATATATATATTATTTAAAATTGGGGAAAAAAGAAACAATTTTCAAAATCAGGATTTCAATTACAAAAGATTTTAATTTTTTTGAAAAAATAATTACCTTAATCTTCTGTGAATCAGAGTTCCAAAACTCACTAGTAGATGCAAAAAACACCTCGGGATTCCTTTCTACGACGTCGTTTTTATTGCAAAACGGCAGCCAGTGGCTAGCGAACTTTGCCGCCTCCATCAAAGCAAACAGAGTCAAGGCGGAGCCGCCGTCGTCGGAGATATAGACGGAGATCTTCCCAGCGGGATAGTCGTAAGCCATAACTGATAGTACCGAGTTCACCACGCTCATCGGCGGCTCCTTGTACGGATCCGCCGTGCAAATGAACACATCCACCGCCAGAAAATCGAAATCCTTCGCTACCTGTTTCAATTTCTCTGGAAACTCTCGGCGGCGGACAGGAATCATCCGAAAACATTGCGCCGTGAGCCACATGAAGGCCAAAATTAAATCGGAGATGAGTAGGGCAAGAGAGATTAAAGAAGATGAAATTGAGGAATTTCGAAGAATCGAAACGATGTGGTGATAGAACAGAGCTAAAATCGCGCCGCCGTAGACAGCCGCGAAGAGGCGGTTGAAAGCGGCGGTGGAACGAGAGAAGATAGTGGAGTGAAGCGGCGACGGTGGAGGTGGTGTGGCGGCGCCGCCCATGGTTCCGTCGTCGTTTTACATGTGCGGCACATGAAGAAATTAAATCTCCTTTTATAGGAAATTAACTATTACACCACTACACAATTATTTCATGATTTGACTGAATAGTCCCTAAACTCCTTAAAAATTGCTAAGAAAAAGAAAAGAGAACGGTTAGAAAATAATAATTTTGGGTTATTTTCCTAGTGTGAATTCGTTTGTTTCCTTTTTTTTTTGGTTTTTTCTTTTTTTTTTTTTTTACGACAACACTCGGGGAAATCAAACTTTTGAATTCGAGGTTAATTGAATAAACACTATGTCAATTCAAGTATTCATTTTGACTAGTTTAAATTTATTTTGCTCAATGTTTATGTTAGGGATGTACATAGATTGGATTGTAGCATTTTTTTTGGACATGATTGGTTAAGTTGGATTATCAGGTTATTATTATATTTTTCTTCTTAATTTAACATACTTAAAGTTTATCTACGACTCATATCTAATAGTTAAAATCTCATAAAACTAAATTCTTACATACAAAATATCTATAATATCTATTACAAACTTTACACAAAAATAACATTCTTAAAAGAAAAACATAAGGAATACACAAATTCATCAATTTTAATATATATATATATATATGTGTGTGTGTAATTTAGATTGGGTTGGGACAACTCAAAATTTTTTTATTCAACCCTAGACCCAACCCAACCCAAGAAAAATAAAATAAATTCAAGAAAAAATCAGATACACTCTCATTTGGAGAAATAACAAACCACAAAATTCTTTTGAAATATAGTAAATTACATGAGACATGCATGAGTAAGTTTTCTATTAATCCTAAAATACCCTTATTAGCCTTTTTAATTCTACTGTAATTAATTCTGCATCTTTCTTAATATACTGTAATTAATTTATCAAATTTATAATGTGGACTCTATTGATTTCCTTTGAGATTTTCACCGAAACTAACATTAAAATGACCGTCGAGAGATACATCATCAGGAGAGAGGATCTCTCCCAACTACATAAGGGCGACATCGGGAGATGGGAATGGAAGACCATTCCCCACGGAGGAATTCCAACGCTTCCCATGCCCGTCGGAAGATATGAAAGAACTCTCGACGAATTGTTTTATTCGTCGGGAGTTGGGTAGGAACTCCCAACGTTTACGGTAGCCCGTTGGGAGTTCCTTTATAAAACCCCCCAAATCGTCTCAGTTATGCTAAGTTCTTCCCTTCTTCTAACCCTAACACAGATCAAGGCAGACACAAAAATCCCAAATCGAAGATTCGTTGTCCGTCAGCTGCTTATCGTTCATTTTTCGTCATCCATCGTCCGTTCGTTCGTCAGCTACTCTGTCGTCCGTCGTCCATTTCTCTTAGTGAGTTAAACTTTGACTCTACACTTTTAAATTGAAGGAATCGTCCGTCTCTCTTGCTAAACGAACGAGTAGTAAAGTCTACGCGATAGGCTTCAATTTTCTAAACGATTGATTACTTCGTCTATGCGATAGACAGTGTTCATTTCTCCCACTTACTCGATCGTATACCTCATTTCTTCCTCAATCCAAGATCATACAGAGCCCACAACTCTTGGATTCTCACACTGAGAATACCAAGGTAACACTTGTGGTGGTATTCTACATCCCTTTGTGAATCAAGTTGGACTCGATTGGGTTCGAGGAGCTTTCAGACGATCGTTGTGTTTGTGTTCGTGTTGTTGGCTATTCCGGTCGTTGCGTTCGAGTGCATTGTTTGAGAGGGAGTCTTACATCTAGGGGGAGCTTAGTTGATCAATTACGTTGAGTTTTACATGTGTCTTTGTAATTATCTTTATTTTATAGATAAGTTCAACATTGTAAATGCTTGACATTTTATATTAGTAAATTATCTTTCCTGGTCACACTGCCTCCAGACATAGGTGGTTCACCACCAAACTTGGTTACCAATCTCTATGTGTTCATTCTTGATTTACTGTTTATTATTTTGTTATTGTCTCTAAAATTATTAGGAAGTCTTGTAGGATATCTGTGATCTGTGTGACGGATCATCACTATAATAATTTTGACTTTAGATGTAAGTTGACATTCTATAAATGATGATAGATTGACTATATGATGTAAATTTAAGGAAAAAAAATGCCTCATTTTACTCATTCTTTGTGGATTAACATAAAATACATATAAGATATGGTTTTAAACTGTCATCAAAACGGTAGTTACAGTAGCGGTTGTGAACCTCCGCCTATAGACATAAAACGGTGGGAAAGGAATTTTAAATTCGTGCCAAAATTTAAAGCATATAAGATGGTTGATCAAAACCATCATCAACCGCCATCGATTTTATTATTTTATTATTTTATTATTTGAAAATAAAATATAGGTTTTTCTTATTGGAAATGTCATCTAACTCGTAATTAAATGACCTCTAACGTGCGGCAACCATTCCGAATCTCCCACAACCACTCGGCTCGAAGTTCGATGGTGTTTGGAGTTTGACGGCTTGGGGTTCGACGGCTTGCTCACAGTGTTGAACGACTAACTTTAGCGAGCAAAGAATTTTACAATATTCCATGACACAAACGATTATCTCCGACTCACTAACGACCCCACATTGAAATTTTGGTCGGTTCTTTGTCATGTTTGTAAGGTTTTCTCTAATCTTTTCTTTATTTATTAAGTTTTAGATCAAATTGAATGCTCACTCTTTGATGGCTGTGAATAGATGTGGTCTAGGCAACAAAATAACAATTCTTTATTTCCCTCATAGATGTGTTCTGCCACTGAGTTGAAGATTTATCTATAAAGACTTTAATACAAGGCTTACATGTATCACAATGTTCACCCTTCTTTGACAAAATAATAATAATCATAAGTAAAACAAAAATACCACAGTGTTCACGTTAATATACAAGAAAATTTATTGGGAAAATTGGATGGGAAATCTATTCTTTTCAATCATTTTCAAAATGTGTAGGCTAGTATATAATTAATGTGAACATTCTCTGAACTCTTCTACATTTTGTTTTCATAACAAGCAAAACAATTTCAATGACAACCCCAAACAAGTCACAAACTTTAATTTTGTGGGTGTTGAGTGGGTTTGATAAACAAAAGAGAGGATTATGTTTTTTGTTAGATCCCAATTAGACAGTTTTTAGCTTCTAGGTGACTTTGAGATTGTTCTTTTGATTAAGTGATAGTCAAAAATACATTAAAAGATTAGTTTCCATTCTGTCTTGATTTTAGAGTAATAAGGGCTTGGGCTGTTCAGAAGAGCTACTTTCCATTTGTGAAAGCTTTGTAGAAGACAAAGACGAGATGAAAAACTTGGTAGTCATACTCTGTTATACTAGAGATAATTAATTCAAAGAAGAAACTATTCAAATTTAACATCTTTGTGCAGAATAAAAATCAAAACCACCAATATTGAATGTAAATTAGATTTTTAGTTGGAGGTATTGACTCCTTCCTAGGAGAATTTTCTAACTCAAATGTTATATAATGAAGTGCAAGTTGAAGTTGTAAAAATAGAAATTAAAACTCAACTCAACTAAACTTTGAGGAGTGCTGTTTGACCAGTTTGGACATATTTCATGAATTTAAAAGGAGTTTTTATCAAGTGATAACGTGGAGAAATTTTATTTCTAACATTAATGTTTATTTGAAGGAAATAGATTTCTTAGATAACTAGGTCAAAATTAGTTTTTAAAAAATTGAGTCAAATCAACTCCATAGATACATTGTTCAATACAAGGTTTGAACTTTTTGAATTAATTATATTTAGTGTTGATGTTGTGTTGCCATTGATGGTGAGAATTGCAAGGTTTGGACTTGAACATGTAGGTCATTGTTTGTTTAATGAAGTCATGAATTGTCTTTTTGTTGCCTATGATACGATGATATTTGAATATGATTGTTGTTGTATATTTAGTGTTAGTTATAAATATGTGATTGTTGTTTGTATATGTCATATATCTTTCTATTTTTCGATAATTTTTTTTTGTACATAATATATTTGTATAAATATTATCAATATGGAGAAGTCTGGATGAGCAAAGACAGGTTGTCAGAGGAATATAGTTTAGGTGTTGAAAATTTCACCGGAAATGAATTACTCATTCCAAAGGGTTAAAGTACATGTGGTGTCGTACTTAAATTGTGAAAATACATTCAAACAAGATGTTGGTATAGCTAGAGATCACTTGTTTATCTATGGCATTGACAAGAGTTATAAGTCATGGATTTTACTGGAGAACAAATGTCTATTAAGGATAAGAACGAAAGTGTCAATATTTTTTACAAAAATGAATACGATTATGTAAAGAACAAAATTGAGTTGTTTGAAGTTGTGCAAGACTATTTTACAAACAAATGTGAAATTTTGACCAAATATGTTGTACTCGGGTTGTCAAACTTTTACTAAAATTTCTACACTACTAAAATTATATAACTTAAAAGCCAAATGTGGATGGAGTGATAAAAGTTTCACTAAGTTGTTAACATTAGTATATGACCTTCTGCCAAATCCGAATGAGACTCCAACTTCAATGTATAAAGCAAAAAAGGCACTATATACTCTTGGAATGGATTACCAAAAGATCCATGCATGTATCAATGACTGTATCTTGTTTAGAAAAGATCTGTCTAATGCAAATTCATGCCTAATTTGTAAAACATCTAGATGGAAACTTCGTAAGAACTAGAATGAAGTTAAGAAAGGTTTTCCAACAAAGGTCATGTGGTACTTTTTTCCAATCCCTCGATTTCAATAAATGTTTAGATGCATTAAAATAGCGAAGCTGTTAACTTGACATTCTGAAGGAAAGAAAAATGATGAGATCGTGCAACATCCTGCAGATTCCCCATCATAGAAATTAATAGACAACATGTGGCCTGAATTTGGATTGGAGTCTAGGAATCTTCATTTAGCTATATCAACTGATGAAATAAATCCTCTCATGGTGATCTTAGTCTAGGACATGATGCTAAATTAAAGTTCTTTGCTTGAATAAGGTACATTAATCATTTTTTTTTTGTTTATAGAAATCTATTGGAAAGTCTCTCAATCGTGCAGGTTTATGGCTTCATACAATAAAAAAAAATGAAAATCAACGATTTTTTTTTTTTATGATTCCACACACAAAATTGCATATAATGTTATGAGTTTCATGAACTAGATTAACAGCATATTATGTGGTTATATATGCATATATTTAAACAAAAATATATGACTTCTTATGCAACATACATTACAAGAAAAATAACTTTCAGTGATGAGTAAAACACGTTGCTAAAAGCAAAAAAAAAAAAAAAAAAAAAAGCCACTAAAAAGGTTAGCAACACGTAGAGGCGCGTCGTTGTGAATGTTGCGGTAGCCGTGTAGTAGAAAATTTTAGTAACACTCACTACGCACTGCTAAAACGTGACTTTTACTGACGTTAATGCTTTACTAAAAGTGTACTTTTAGTAACATATGTTTTGTCGTTATTTGTGTAAACAATGACATTGAAAATTCGTCTCTAATAGTTAAGTTTTAGCAACATATAAGATTGATGCTAAATATGGATCAATGGTCATTGCAAGTATCTTTTGCAACATATGTAAGCGTCGATAAAAGTATTTCATGGAGTCACATGCGTACAAAATCTCACAATCCATGAAAGATATAAAAATTGTGCTTTTTGGATGTAGCAAAACTATTTATGCAATCACAAGGTATCACCGTAAAGGAATTCCTAACGCCAACATTGAAATTGCATAGTTGGAAATACATCCTCATGCAATAGAAGGTGACATGACGCATGGGTAGTGGAGGTCGAATAAAAGACCAAGTTAGTAGCTGACAAGAAAGTTTCTTGGCAGAGCCAATGAATTTCTGACACGGAGCAGACGACACTTCGGGTATGAAATTAATGCATCCTATCAGTATAATCATTAGTGAGAAAGTAAGAAGTGTTCCTTGACGCCTATAAATACTCAACAAGATTTTCATGTAAAAGATATAGCCAAGACATTGGAGAAAACTCTGCACAAATTCTCACTTCATAAACACTTCCCTTCGAGCCGTAACATCTAGAGTGAAAGCTCAAGACTTATTCTGGAAAACAAAGGGGAAACTTCACCTTTAGCACAATCTTTGTGAAGCAGTCATCCATAGAGCCAGAAGGAGTAAGGAATTGAACCCCACAACTTGATTTTCTATCTCTATGTCTTTTCCTTTACTATTGTTGTTATTTATATTGTGTAAAATATTGAAAGACTCCTTTTATCGATATGAATGCATCTATAGTTTATTGTTTATCCATCTCTCTATCTTCTACCATGAGCAACTAATTTCCTTATGGGTTGAACTAAGTAAAACTTAATTGTACATTCAACTTGTTTTATGTATGCTTTATAAACTATTTGAATAAGTCAAAAGATTGTTCTAAATAGAATGAATATATGTTTGAAAAAGCAAAGAATTTAGATAAAACAAGAAGAGATTATCTTTAGAAATAAAGAGATATCTTTTGCATCAAATACCCATCACATGCATCCTAGAAATAGGATATGGTGGCAAATACACTGAGAAGTGTAGGTTGTGATTTTTGAGTGATTGGCTTGAACGCATGATTTATGCGTTTACTTAGGAATTATTAGTGAATATTGATAACGGGCAGAAATGCAAGTTATTACAGTGCTAAGTTATAAATCAATGCAGGTTGCGTTGATAAAAATATACAAGATTGCGTCCAAAAAGTATTAAGTTCACAATATTGCGGTCGCATGCGTCCATCGCATTAAAATAGTTAACTTATGTATTTTTGTGCAGAATATGCGTTGACGCAAGGTGGAAAATGCGATCTAAAGAAATCAACGGCCGAGCACATCAAAAGATTGCATTACCGCAAGGCTACGCGGTGATTTGCGCTCGTAAATATCTGCTCAAGAAGGTTGCCGCATAGAGCCGGTGCAACTTGATGGGCGCATCCGGGTGAAAAGCGTAATAAATCACGATGGGACAGAAAGCTGATGATGGTTGATTCCGAATTAAGTTGACAAGCCGTTAACGAACTACTATAGCAAGTACACTCAACTTTTCGATGACAAATATTTGGCGCATCAAACAGAGAATTAATGTCATCCCATCAGTGCAATCATAAGAGAGAAGAAGCCTTTCACCCCGAAGCTCTATAAATACCGAAGGCAACCTTCAGTGAAAGAGTTCGACAGTTAGATAATTTTCTCCATAGTTAGAAGTAACCTCATTCTTAGTTTTTCTTTTATTTAGAAGGCGGAAGCAAGGGAAGTGAGATTGTACTGAGAGATCATTCCGATGAACTTGGAAGAGTGCCGGAAGCATCGAGATCAGAGAGAGGGCCAATTCCTGCAAAAGCAGGAACATCTTTTGAACAGAATAGAGTTAAAAGTGTAAAAGCCTTGGGAAGCAAGGGATTGCTACCAGGCTCTCTATCCTTATCTTCCATTGTCATTTTATACTTTGAACTTATCTATAAAAATGGAATTTACTTCTTTATATCTGTTCACTCTCTGTTTATTATGGTTGAGTAGCTAAATCTGTCGAATGGGTTGAAAAACACTTAGTTAGCATAACTGGGGATCTTCATTCTATGCGATTATCTTGTATTATGTATGCGTCATTCGTCCATTAGAGATACCCGAGAGGGTAGTCTAAGGATAGAATCTAGGCTTGAAAAAGTCAGGTTAGAATCTAGGCTCAGGAGAGTCAGATTAAAAACGCATAATCAGGAGATGGGAGCTTAGGAATAAGCACTGTTTGATATTAACGCATTGCATGCATTCTAGAGATAGGTTATGATTATATGCGGTCACCTTGTCTTTGTGTGCATCTTGCATCATCGCTTAGGCAAGAAGTAGAGACTTAGGAATAAGCTCTATAGACATTATCGCATTCATCATATGCGTCCTAGAATTAGGAGTTACCGCATTTGCATTGGAAAATGATTTGTTGTCGCATGAGTGTAGCATGATCGCATAGTTTGAACGTATTCTCGGGAAACGCTAGCTAAAGATCTTTTCAATCCATTCCTCCACATACTTAGTGTATCTGCCGCATAATCAATCTTTTCTCAAATCTGCCATATACTTTTTATATCGCAAACAACAACACAACAACTCTTTGACTTATTGGTTATCGCAAAGTCATCTTAAAAATTATCACCGCATATTGTTTTCCTTAGTCCCTGAGTTCGACCCTGGACTTACCTGGAAACTCAATAGTATTTATACTTGGATTCTGCTGAGAAAACTTGTTGCACAACGCATTTTCCATCACCGCAATTCCTTTCATAAGTTCACCGCATAAACGAACGCATCAAATATATCTCTCAACCCTATTTTTTTTTATTCATTTGAAATTTACATCTCTTCGCATAGGCTGTTTTACTTACAATTGTGATTCCCATCGCATTCACAACTATTTATTTTCATTAGTGATAGAATAGGAACAACAAACTCATTACATATTTAACAAACAATTCGCGTCAAGATCGAAACAATCATTGTCAATGCATCAATAGAATGCAATCCCTAAGTTCGACCGTATACTCACCAGGATTCTAGTTGGATTTATACCTGGGTCTAACTAGGTAAAACAATGCGTTTATAAGGTATCACATAACACTTAATTCATCGCATAGATAGAACACATCAAGTCTTTGGTGCTGTTGTCGGGGATTGCAGTAACTAAGTTGCACTAAGATTATTGTTTTTTATTTATGCAGGTCTCGATTTTTGGTGTATTGTACCCTAATCTAAAAATCGGTACAAAAGTTTTATGAGTAAGGGATCAACACCTGAGCTAGTATTTGAACCATAGATCGAGAGGACCTTTCACAGAAGAAGAAGACAAAAGAACAAGACTCAGAGGATGACAGATCAACGAAACAATCCAGAAGAGCTAAATGCTATCAATGATAATGCAAAATGCTCTCGCCAATCTCATTCTTCTAGCTAATGATTGCAATAGACCCATAAGAGACTATGTTTCGCCAATCCTATATAATTTCTCACCTGGAATTATGTGTCAAGCACTAGATGGTTCCAGGTTTGAAATGAAATCTGTCATGCTTCAGATGATTCAGATAGCTAGACAATTTGGAGGGAGACCAGGTGAAGACCCACATGCTCACTTGAGAAGTTTCATCAAAATTTGCAACACATTCTGAAGGAACCCTGTGAAGGGACCATAAAGTGAAAGCGGATAGTCCCAATTTTTCCAAATTTTACGGAGACATAATGAAATTATGCATTTAACCCAAAAAATTACAACATGCATAAAACGATACAAAGAATAATGGCCTCCATGAAATCCATACCCCACATAATAAAAAATTTCACACACAAGAATAGAATTTAATGGCAACTCATTCCTCCTAGACAAAGATCCTGATCTCTGACATCTCTCACAGGACTTATAGAATGCAAAACAGTCAGAGAACACAGAATTCCAACTCAACCCACTAGCCACAACTTTCCTAGCAATTCTCCTAGGACTAAAATGCCCATCACAAGCCATCTCATGATAGAATGTAAGCACAGATTCAAACTCCTCATCTGGGACATACCTCCTAATGATTTGGTCAGAACAAATCTTCCAAAGGTGTGTTGGATCCCAAACAAAATACTTTGAATCACTCCTTAATTTAGCCTTCCTAGAACTAGGCATGTCGTAAGGAAACTTACCAATAACCAGGAAATTGACCATGTCAGCATATCATGGAGTAGGTGTGACAATCTGGAATAAGAACTTGTCTGGAAAATCCTCTCGTAAGGGCACAGGGTCTTCTTCTTGTACTATCCTGCTCAAATGATCAGCTACCAAGTTTTCTGCTCCCTTCATGTCCTTGATAGTCAAAATGAATTCCTGAAGGAGAAGCATCTAACACACAAGTCAAGGCTTTGACTCCTTCTTGGTCATTAGGTACCTGAGAGCAGAGTGATCAGTAAAGATAGTAATAGGAAAATCAAGAATGTAAGATCAAAATTTATCTAGAGCAAGAACGATAGCCAGAAATTCTCTCAGTCGTGGCATAATATGGATAGGATTTAGGGTCCTTGACGCAAAACATATGACATGACTCTTCTTGTCGACCCTTTGTCCTAGTACCGCTCCCACTGCTAAATTGCTAGCATCGCACATGATCTCGAATGGTACGTCCCATCTTGGAGGTTGCAAAATTGGGGTGGTGGTCAGCTTCTCCTTTAAAGTGTCAAATGCCTCTTGACACTTCTTGTCAAAATCAAATGGAACATCCTTTTGAAGCAATGTTGATAGTGGTAGTACCAACTTCAAAAAATCCTTGATGAAATGCCTGTAGAAACTTGCGCTACCAAGGAAAGAACGAATCTCCCTAACACATGTAGGATAGGGGAGGTTAGCAATAACATCTATCTTAGCTTTGTCTACCTTAATTTCTCTTGCAGAAACTAGATGTCCTAAAACAATCCCATAAGAAGCCATAAAATGACATTTTTCATAATTCAATACCAGGTTAGCCTCAATGCATCGTCTCAATACTAAGCTAAGATTATACAAGCAATCCTCGAAAGACTGTCCGTAAACCGTAAAATCATCCATAAACACCTCTATGTAGTTTTCTATAAAATCGAAAAATATACTCATCATACACCTTTGGAACATACCTAGGGCATTGCAGAGCCCGAATGGCATCCTCCTGAAGTCATATGTGCCGTATGTTCAGGTGAACGTGGCCTTTTCCTAGTCTTCTTGGGCGATGGGGCTTTAGTACAATCCAGAGAAGCCATCAAGAAAATAGAAAAATGGTTTTTCGGTGAGCCGTTCCACCATTTGATCCAGAAAAGGTATAAGAAGTAGTCTTTCTTGGTTACCTCATTGAGCTTTCAGAAATTGATGTACATTCTCCACCCGTTTTGTACACACATCGGCACCATCTCCCCTTTATCGTTCTCCACAATTGTCATGTTGGTTTTTTGGGGACAACATGGATAAGACTTACCTATTTTCTGTCAGGAACTAGGTAAGTAATTCCCGTTTCATTGAACTTGATAATTTCTTTGAGAACAAAATTTTTCAAGTTGGGGTTGAGCCTTCTAAAAGGTTGGACTGTGGGCTTGGTTCCTTCCTCTATAGTTATCCTATGCATGCAAAGGGAAGGGCTTACTCCCTTGAGATCATCTAGAGTCCACCCAATGGCCTCCTTTTAAGTCTTTAGAGTTTCAACTAGGGATTCCTTTTGAGCAGGCATCGACTCCCTGGAGATTATGACTGGAAGGGTGTTCCCTTCTCCCAGGTACACATATTTTAGATGGATAGAGAGAGCCTTCGGCTCAGTCCCTTGTACCTGTAAATTAAGAATATCGAAGTCAGAAGAAGGTTCTTCTAAATTGCTAACATCAACAACAGAAAGAGATAAATCATGCGAATCATCGAATCCAGATTAATGCATGAAGCAATCAACATGCCAAAATTATTATCATCATCATGCAACATAATATCATTTATAAAATCATGCACCTCAATCAAACACAAGGACAAATATACCTCAAGGCAAGATTCGCACACTAGTAAAGAATTTTCTTTTAACTCACTTAGAAGGCCATTCTTCATTAATCTCTCAATCCTATTGAGATTGATGTGCCCTAATCGAAGGTGCCAAAGTTGGGCATTTTCTTTTGGAGAAATTCATTGACGTTTAGATTGAGTTATGACAGATTTAAACAACTATGTGTTATGGAGGGAACTTAAGGCTAACGGTCTTAGCACATACAAGTTACTTTCTAGATAAGTTGTACAAATTTCAACACCATTTTTATGAATAAACACTTTACCCACATTAAAAGAAACCGTATATTTACATTGTAACAGGTACTCTACAGATATAAGGTTCCTCTTTAGTTCAGGAACTACATACAATGAGACGACGTGTCCGGTGCCTACTCGCATCGTCATCTCACCAGCCTTCAGTTGTCGTTAGGATCTAATCCCCTGAAAAGAAGAACAACATGATTAGTGGCACCCGAATCAATTATCCAAGCTGAATCATCATTCTTCACTAAACATGTTTCTAGAACAAGTAAATCATATTTACCTTTGTTTGCCTTGTACTTAGCCTTGGCGGCCTTCCTTTCTTTTAGCCAGCGAGGACAATTCCTCCTCCAGTGTCCGTCCTGGTTGCAGTGGAAATATTTTCCTTTTTCAACTGGCAATGGATGCCTCCTTGGGGCGACAAGTGGCGAGTCAACAGGCACTTTCCCTTTCCCCTTACCACCCTTCTTCTTCTTCCCTTTTGCAGAGTTAGAAGTAGAAGGTGTAAACTTTGTTGCTGAGGTCGAACCTCGATGGAACGTCCTAGAGGATGAAGCAATACTTACCTCAGCCTTTTTCCTCTCCTTACTTTTCAGTAAAGATTGGTATGTATGTAACTCGTTGAGGAGAGTTGTTAGGGTATATTTCACTTTGTTAAGAATCACATTGTTAACAAAGTGCAAGAAGCTCTCCGATAATGAATGCAGGATTATGCTAACCTGACTGCCCTCATCGATACTAGACTCATTCATCTCTGCCACATTGAAGTGGACCAACATATTAAGCACATGTTCACAAACAGAGGTGCTTTCCTCCATTTTGAAGTTGAAGATGTATTTAAGAGCCTCGTGCTTGAGTTGTTCAGACGGTTGTCCAAACATCCCCCGCAGGGACTCTATGATCTCACGCGCTGAGACCATGGGCTCATGCTTCTTCGCTAACACGTCATTAAGACTGACTAAGATATAGGCTCAGGCCTTCTCGTTTGCCCGTGTCCATCACTCGTACGCCTCCCAAACATTTCGAGCGGCATTGGGAGTTAGAATAGAAGGACAAACCTCTATAAGGGCAAACACCAGATCCTCGTTGATTAGTATCATCGTGATCATATGTTTCCAAGTTGAAAAGTTGTCACCAGTAAGTTTGTCGGTGCTAAGCATAGCTATAGTAGCTGTAGCCATTTTAAAACTTGTTGTTGAAAAACGAACAAACTTTTATAAGATTTTGCTAAACCACATTGTAACCAATTAATTTTAGCAAAACAGTTTCCAAGTACCTTAAGTGTTTAAGACTTCTATTTTGCAATGATGCCCCATCGAGGCAAGACAAACGTCACCGGAGGGGTGATCAGATGCCTCTTCATTGGGATGAGACATTCTCAACCATCAGGCAGAACCAACTCTTGGAACTAAACCTAACAGCCACCATTTATTTGGTCTAGAACTATTAACCCTTAACAATTTCGCGTAAGTGTGACCCCTCACTTTTGACGCCAGAGTCTCGCTCTAATGAGCCCACTGTAGGGAAGAAGCAGATTAGGATAAGAGACAAAGTAACCTTACCTCTTACGGGAGATCAAATAAAGAAACACGTAAAGCTGTCATCCTATAGGGGGACACTCCCAGGGTGCCTTGAGGCGATGCGTAGAAACTTTATTCAATCCAACGAGGGAGACCGTAGGATATGCTGTCGCATTTCCTGTAACAATCCAAATTTGTATGCATACACTATAGGAAATTAAATGTTGAATGTTAGTTAAGGTTCAACATGTGAATGAATTCTAAATTTAAGCCCATAAATTTAAAATTGGCTCATAAATCTCATAAGACATTAAATAACGAAGATAATATTGACAATATAGTTTAAAAAAAACAACAAAACAAAACAACCACAACAATTAAAGATTAGATGAAATGATAGAAACTATTAAAATATGAAGAAAGCTTAAAATAGCAATAATGACATATTAAAAAAATAATTAAAAAAAAAAAGATAAATATGAAGGAAAGTCAATAAAAAAAAAAAAAGAAGAAGAAGAAGAAGAAAAGAAGATAAATATGAAGGAAAGTTGGTTAAGAAAAAAAAAAAGAAAAAAAGATAAATATGAAGGAAAGTCGGTTAAGAAAAAAAAATAGAGACAGTGGAAGTAGCCTATATATAGGCATACATAGTTTTCTAGTTTTGAAAATAAAAAGGTTGAGTGCAACTTGAAGGAGATAGAGAAGTAAGCTATTTTCTTTCCCTTTTCTTCTTTAATTACTTTTAGTTAAATTAAAATCCAACTTCTTTCAACATGTTATTTTTTAAGAAATCAATTAATTATATAGGGTTACAACCATTAAAAAGTTTTTGTTAACTTGATAAATCTATTAATACTTGAATGTTACAACTTTATTTTCAATTCTTAGACTATAAATATGTTAATAAGTGATTTGTAAGATAAAACTTATCTAAGTTAAATAGTATTATGATAGTAATATATGCACACAAGTTTCGTAAGTTGTAGTACATTATTATTTGTAAGCTAAATTAAAATTTAAAATTTAATAGTAGTAGTAGTAGTAGTACTATTATTATACTAATACTATCATCATCATCATCATCATCATCAGTATTAGTAATCTCATTGTTAAAGAATTAAGCGTAAATACACTAATACTCTCAAGACTTAATGATTATAATTCTCAAGATAAATAAGCTACATTCATCAAGTTCTTTAACACAATAGTCCTAAAATTAGTTTTAATTATAAGTGTTTTACAAATTTTATAAGATCAAACCATAAGGAATAATAAGGAATAACTATGATCGCAGTCGAGGTAAGTAGTTTATCTCACATTCTCTTTAAGTGTTTTATAATAGTGTACTTTTATTATGTTGCATAATTATGTTATTGTTATGTTGCATTACATGTTTAAAATACGTTTCTCGACAAGGGACCCCATGCATTATGTTTGTTCACAATGATGAAATAAGATTAAATTTTAATTAGATAAAGGTTATGCTTCCAGGGCTAGCAGGGCATGTATGGTTGCACCCCTCTAGACCCAATTCTATGTCAAGTTTATGCTAGGGACTAGCAGGGTATGTATGGTTACACCCCTCTAATCTAATCTTACGTTTATGCTAATGGTTGATGTTGGATGCGACTCTGACCCTACTGACTGCATGATCTGCTAATCATCAGATGGATTAGTTTCCACTTAAGTCCTCATCTTCCTATCAGAGCGGAGGAATTTACGTTGGAGCATAACCGACCACCTCATGTTATTTTATGTTTTTGGTCCCAATCATATGTTTTCATGACATGTTGCATGTGATTGTGCATTTGGTCACTACCTTAAGTGAGAACTACTTACTGTATATTATATACTCATCATATTTTACAGACTTTGTAGGTAAGAACACAGCGTAGGTGGCAGGACTAGACGTCGCTCAAAGGGCCAACCATCAAACTCACTATTATGGGCATATATGCATATGCATTTTGTATCACTACGCTAATGTTTTATGGATCCTGGTGTTTTGTAAAATAAACTTTTTATATAGTTTTCTACCTAATTAATAAAATTTTAGATATGTTATTTTGAAATTTTTATCAAAACTCATCTCATGATAGAAAAGTCTAAATATGCATGTCGTAGTGGTCGGATTTTAATATGTAAGAATCTGGTCGTTACACTTCCCGCTCCCACTTACTATGAACATTCTCTCCATCCACCTTGATTTTGACCTACCCAAATACCATTCTTTAGGGGGACACTCCCAGGGTGCCACGAGGCCGAGGGTAGATCTCACAGTGTGGACTATAAGGGAGAAACATGAAAGATTTAAATGAAGCATCATATGCCCCAAGTACTCCACTGAACGTTTTACCTAGGGGTTCATTAACCTAGACAATCCTGCTACTGATTTTAGTCTAATTCATCTTTTAAATCTGCTCATAAACAACTTTTGTCTATGAAATAAACAAGTTCAAGTAGTCATATTTAAACACTTTAATGGATTGTCCTTAACTTGCATGCATGCATCAAATCTATCTAATTCATCTTTCTAGGTAGGTTCCCAGGTATGGGTGTTACTTCCGTTAACTTAAATACTCTAGCCTAGACAAAACCCGCATTAGACAAAAGGTGCCTTAAAAATAGATTTGCTACACTTTAACCTTTTATTAGTCAATTTAATCCTATTAAACTGATTAAAAGATTAAAGCCTAAGGGTTGTTAATCATATTAGAACCGTGATCTTAGGTCTATGTCATCTAAGTTTTAAACATTTTAAAACCATGAATTAAACCTAAGTGAGCATGCATGTTTTTCTTATTGCTTTTAGTTCTAATTTCTCTTTAACCTTTAAAAATAAATAACTAAAACACATTGCCACATAAAAAGGTATTTATAACGCTTATAAAGTAACCTATGTGTCATGCTTCATGCAATGTCTAGTCACTACTATACATAACTTTTATATACTAGTAAAAGTTTAACTTAAATAACTTTTATATACTAGTAAGTGAGTATGCATGTCAATGCTTTTTATGCATGCATAAATATATTATATGATGCATGAGCATGCTCTTACGTAATTTAATCACGCTTCTCTAAATCATAACATTTATGATAAAGAGATGATGCATGACCAATGCATAACCTAAGCTGGGATTTTCTATATGTGCATACAATATGACATATAAATAAACATACATCTCATGTATTAAACCAAAGATTAATGGACCAGGATGAACCAACACAAAATCGGAATGAAAATTCTATCTATTACATTTTTTCATCGAGTAAATCGGTTCACAGGCGAACCGGGTCTTGAACCGTCGGGTGAAGCTCCATCGTTTAGTAAACGCCTCTAGGTAAATGATCGTGTAGCGCACACTAGACGATAGCATGAAAAGTTAAACGATCGCTTAGACGACAACGCGGTTGCGAAGCCTGATCGTCTAGATGATCGCTTAACACGCGAAAAGGTAAACGATTTACCATGTGATTACTCCACGATCGTATAGTCAGTAACTAAGCGATGAGACTTGCTAAACTATATGATCGTCTAGTGCGCGCACTCGTTAAACGACACCCGAGCATCGATACTCAACGATCGTTTACCCCATCATCTAAATGACACGACCAATGCTTGGTCGTCTTCTTCCTCGAAAAACAGCAACCTTTGCTACGAACTTCTTCACTAACGACTCAAAACTCAAACTAACTTTGAAATTACAGACTCGATAGTAACTAATTATGCCCAAAAATGCATGTTCCTTTACAATTAACTAAAAATGTAAAAGAAATTAACAAATCGAGGTTTCATCCCAGAAAACTCCATTAATTCACGCATCTACAAACGATTTAACAATTAAAACAGAGAGTAGACATGTTGCACCCACCAAGAATGTATATACAATTCTTTGCATCAATGAAATTGGAATATCAGAAACCTGGCTCTGATACCAATTGAAGGAACTCTTATACAAGAATACCTATGAGCAGAAGCGGATCTTTCCAATTCATTGTGACAAAATTTACACATATACATTCAAACAAACAGATATGTATTGATTACACTAAATTACTGGCATACTTAAAGGACTAAAAAACAAAAGACCGAGAGAACGTATCAGTTGAAGACTTTCTTCACAAAACTCAGTCTCTCCGTGAACGAACTCCTCTTGCTCTTTCTCGTCCAGCAAGTGATCGCCCAGCAACACTCTACGATCGTCTACACGAACAACAGGCAACGGGGACGACACCACCACTCAAAGCCTTCAGTATTCTCAGAGTGAGAATCCAAAGGGTGGGTTTTTATGGAAATGGTAGATGGGAGGAGGAAAGGCTATCGTGTACTACGATCTAGCAAGTGGGAGAAAGGAATGACTATCGTATAGTTAGGTGTTTGATCGTTTAGTGCGGGGTACACGATCGTGTAGTAAAAGTTAAGAGATCGTCTATACCATCGTTTAGTTCAGCTCAAGCGCTAAGCGATCGTTTAGGAAATCACAGGCGATTGTTTAGAAAAGTGTGGGTGTGCGATCGTTTAGTAAGCGGGCACTATCGTATAGGCTCTCGAACATTAAGTGATAGAAGGCTAACACACCGTGAGTGATTATCCGTCTCTCTTTTGTAGAATAAAAACAATTTTCATTTTATTCTTCAATTACTAAAACTGAATAGAACTTCCCACTATCGCACGAATTCGGAGAAAACTTCGACCAATTATCTCATAACCGCCAAATTAATAAAATAATAAATATAATCATATTATATTCTTAACCTATAGTTTGGTATCATATATCAACTATAGTGTTTTCTCCTCTACATGATATAAATCATATTTATATCCAATTTCCTCCAAAATAATGTATCTCATATATTTAGCCAATCATATCATATATAATTAATCAGTTCAATTATATCATATATAATCGAACTCTCTCTTGTCAATTTGAACATTTCAAACTAACCCAGAAACTGATTCTCAACTTTTATCCAAGCTACCAAGGGGACCTTATGGACCTATGGCTCGAAGCTCCAATGGTACGTGAATAGCTAACTAAACTCTTTAGTCACGAGATCCACCATCTATTAACTGCCAGGCATTCCACTAAAGACCAACAGCTGAACTCTTTTTACCACAGATATATTTCTGTGTCCATCGAATTTAACCAATCATGAGCATGATAACCCTTCACAGATGCTCATAAGCACAATTGGGCCAATTTACCATCTTGTCCCTGTAGTTACATCTCACTCCTTAAGTACCACTGATCCCTCTAATGAACAATACAACATAGTCCAGCTATGTGTGAACACCTCTCGGGCCATGATAAAGTGTGTGTCACTACATACATGCTTAAGTTACATAAAGACAACTAGGGATTTTAGTTTATTGGTTTGTGGTAAAGCAAATAAAACATCCAGATGAGCAAAATCAAGAAGTGAAGTAAAATCATATATTATATATTACAAGTGTTCATACAAACTATTTACAAACTACAGGACACGAGACTTTAGGGCATCATCCCCAACACTTTAGGCATTTTGGTTATGCAGTTGCTAGAGAGTTTTTTGAAATTTTGGTAGATCATAGGCATTATGCAGTTTTGTTACATATTATGTAGCATCATTTGGTTATCAAGCTATTGAAAATGTTTTTTGAAATTTTGGTAGATTTTATACATTTTGTATAGGTTTAAAAACATGCTATGTAGCTCTATATTGAAATTCAATTATGAATTGATCATCAATACTGAAATGATATGATAAATTTTGTTCTCTGGAAGTTCGTCTTTGTTTTGCTGAATTTGTGTGGAAAAACTAATTGAAACAGAGGATTAGAATTATTAGTATTATAAAAATTATGTAGGATTTGGGTTCCATATTTTGCTAACAATTTGTTATAGGATATAACAGGTATGATGTCAGTGTTAAACTGAAATCGTAGTATACAATAATAACAATTATTAAACGTCATTTAAACAAAACAACTTTGATTAGAATCAATGTCAGTTCCCAACTGTCATCCATGTTCCATATTACGTCTATTACAAACTGACATCGTAGCTAACCGTCATCATATTATGTATGACAGCATAGGTATGATGTCAGTTCTTAACCGTCATCAAATGCCTATAATAAGATGACAGTTCACAACCACCATAGTATATATACAATTTACGTTTATGATGACAGTTCAAAACTGATATCTAAAGCCAAAATTATTGTAATGCATCCTTAGAATTTCATACTTTAGAATATAATAGGAATCATGGCTTTATTTACTCGGATTGGCTTTAGGAATTGAGATTTATCTATCATAAAAAGTTAAAGATTATGATGTGTTTAAAACGAAAATTCAAATATGCTTTTGAAGAAGATGAAAACTAGTTTACTATGGGTCAATTGCTTTAAATAAGGATACTTTCTTTCCTTCTTTTTTCTCTACAAACAAGTATCTCTAATTGGGTAGTTTTTGTTATTCCATGGATTTTTTTTATTTCTCCTCTTTCCATTGAATTATACCAAAGATATTCCATTCATATTTCTTTTTATATCCCACCATAGATAGAGAGTGAAAAATCTGAACAAGATCTCCAACCTAATCCTTAAAATTCAGATTGGACTGGGTTGAGTCGTTAGATTATTGTTTTTTTATCAATTTAAAAATACTTAAATAAATATATATATATATAATCTGAATTTTGTTTGATCAATTCAGAATTTTTTTTATTCAACCTAAGATCCAATCCAACTCAACCCAACTACAATAGAAAAATTTCCACCCAACTCAACCCAAGGACAAAACTAACTTAATCCACAATTGAGTGTTCCATTTACTATAAGTAAGTCAATTGAATTGTGTTTGCTTTAACTACAGTGTTCCATTTAATGAACCAACTTAATTGAAAACAACACCAACAATAACAATATAATAATAATAATAATAATAATACATAAAAGTGACTTGAGCCCATCCACAATTTTTTAAGGTTTCTTTTGGACAATTTTCATAAAGCAATAAACATAAACATGTATTTTATTCCCTTTGGCAATTCAATTGTTGGAGCACTTCGTGTATGAGTGGACAAGATCAACTTCAAAGCAATGAGCTCAATTATACTTATGGAAGAAATCACTAATGATTCTCCCACTCATCCTTTATTTATTGTGATGATTCTATCCACCATTCTCTAATATGAGTTGTACATTAATTTCAAAAATATAGTATGTTCCAAACTATACATCATATTCTTTCCAAGAAAAAAAAAACTAATTACATCCTAACAAATTTCATTTTAGTTAACCTATATTTGATAGATAATAAGGAAGTATTTACTCGAAATGTTGAAACATTTTTTAAGTGCCAACTAATATAAGTATCAATGGTTACAAAATCAAAAAATGTTTTCATACCTTTGATATGTCTTAATATCAACATCTATTTCAATTTTATGAGTCACTTTTTTTAGTCCAATAATTATAGGGTTGGGGGACTGAACCTCCAACCTCTTAGATCGAAACACATGTCAATACCACTAAACTGAATTTATGTTAGTCAATTTTATAAGTCACTTAATAGAGCAACTTGGTTTCCAGACCATCACAATCAATTCCGAGCCGATTTAGGTTAAAATCCTATTTGAACCGACCCACTTGCACTCCGATCTACTATACTTATCTTGTGCAAGTGAAACCCAAATCCAGTTAGGTAATTGAAGCAGTGGTAGTCTAGAAGATAAAGTTTTACATTTGACAAAATGGGTATATTTACATAAATAGAAGAAGCAAAGGCTACTCACTCCATAACCTCTACATTTTCCAACCCACTCATCATTAATGAACAAAGTTTTTCAAATTCTAATCTTCACCTCTCTTCCAAAAGCATTTTGAAAATGAGCCAAAGATTATCTCATGTATCTCTGTGCTGTGTCCCCAACCCAACCCAACCCAACCCAACCCAACCCAACCCCCCCCCTCTCGATCAAATTTGGAACCAGTTTTTTTTTTCCATAGACAAACAACAAAAGACTTGAACAACTCTCACCACAGCCCCCCAATTTCCCCCCAACCCAAAAGATTATTTAAGTTTCGAAGCGATGTACTTCCAGCTTCAGCTGTCAGCCGACTCTGAGGTTATTACTGTCCCGTCACATTCGATTGCAGACATTGCAAGTTTGCTACCTGAACCCATTTTCACATCCTGACTTGACCATATATATATTCTTCTCACCATGTTACAGAATTCCCTGCAAGATGGTTTAAACCAACGTTAAATTATGCAACTGATATAGAATGAAACAATGTGGTTACTGGTCAAGTGTATGACTTACTGCCACGGGTAATCGCCCATGAGCATCGTATCTCCTTCGTCGTCAGTGAAAACAATCTCCCACTTATTACGAGGGCGGAGTTCTCCCTTGATATCAAACATCTTCTCCAGTTCATCAATGAGTTGAACATACCCCTCCAATGTGGTAAGGTCTACCGCACGTCCAACAGCCATCCCCTGCATTTGAACCTTCAATATATTGACAACCAACAAAAAGAAGACAATAAATTAGTTTTAAGCCCATAGAGTCCTAAACATGAAGCAGCTGTATAATAGATCTCTTATAGACTCACCTTGGTACGGCTTCGGCTGCTGGTCGAGCTGTTCTGCTTGTGCTGGATCTCTTTAGGAGGTACTTGTAAGAGTCCTAATTTTCTTTCTTTAGAAACCTTTGGCTGGTTTGAGTTCTGCTCTGCATCAGTGATTTCTTTTGGTGTGCTCATTGGTTGATCAGTTGACCTTTCAGGAGGAATCGGGCTCTTAGAATGATTGATGAGTTCGATCCCAAACAAGCGACAGCTTGAAGCCACCTCAGTTTTCCTCCCCTTTTCCCCAAGGTCACGTATTTGGTCACTCTTTGGATTTGATGAGCGTGGAGTTGGACATGTCAAGTGTGCTGCTGGTGCTCCTGGGAAGACCGTCGTCCAAACAGAACTGCTTTTACGATCATCTGTCAAATCCTGTAACCGATGCTGAGAAACACAGCCACTTGGGGATGTTAACCAAGAGCCCTCCATTGCCGTCCTTGATACAGAATTTTCATTGCTGCTAACATCTGTTTGCTTGTAATGCCATGTTGCATGATTTTCAAATCTTTTAATTTCAGCAGCAGCAACAGTCAGCTGTGTTCTATCATCATGTGATTGAGTTGATCCTGGGTGTCGTAGAGTTGTTACAGTTGAATTATCAGAATCTGTATCATGTAGAAGGAATGAAAGATAAAAAAATGGTCATGGTTAGCAATAACTTATTTCATCTCCTCATGCATCCAAAGGAAGCAATAGTTGAAAGAGAAAAAAAATGAAAGAATAGTTAACTCTTAGCAATACCTTGAATTTCAAGTGGAGGCCGAGGCCTTTTATTCTTTACGGGAATAGAGTGCGGAATGCTTGGGGACGCAGGAGCTACAAAAGGTTCAATCTCCCATGGTGAAACTCTATCAGGTCTCTGGATAGATGCAAGTTCATCCCATTGAATCTGAAAAGGAAAGGCAAATACGATCAGAAATTGCATTTGTTAAAAGGAATCCGGCAGTAAGACTCCAGAGGAAGACTTTACTCTCAGAGATCGCCATTCTGAATTGGGCCAATGAGAAGACATGTCGTCAACTCCAACTATGGTACCCGAAAACCTTGTGATTTAGAATAAATAAAACAAAAGTAAGTGAGAAAGTTCATGAAAGAAGAACGCAAAAAAGCATTGCAGCATGGCATGTTTTTTTCCCCTTCTACCTTCTCTCTGCAGACTCCTCTCCCTCAAACCTCATCTTGAACCTCATCCCAACCGAGAACTTATTGTTCATTGCCTCCATGTACTTATTCAAGCTAACGATAAACTGGCTTGCCCTGGTAGATATAAACGGGCAACATGAGCATCCCAATTGAATAACTTGGAAGGATAAACATCATTCAAGTACATAGAACAAAAATAAATCATATCACCTTGGCTTATAATAGACAACAAAGCGAGTTTGAGTCGACACGGCATGAGATGCAGTAGCAAGCACTCCTAAGTGCATGCTGTGACTCGAAATCACAGACGAAGGCATGCTGCTTTGTTGGCGAGCAAGACGCCTCACTCCAACTCGCAATTCCCCATTTTCCCCCCTAAGAAACCATTTCATAAGGAGTTAACAGAAGAAGTATAACCTCCCCCACACTGACGAACATCCACAGAAGGAAAATCAAGATACCTCAAGAACACAAAAGAATCTCCAGCAACTAGTCTCTTAGAAGTAACAAAGGTGCTCCATCCGGTCGTCAGTAAATGCCTTCGTGGCTGACCTGTTGTCCATAGCATAGGTTTAGTATTATAATTGCAAAAACACATACAAATTGAATCGAAATTGACTATATGCTGAAGCTAACTGTTCATAAACTGGTTGTAATCAGAGTAACAGGGAGGAGGCTCACCCCTAAATATATGCTTGAATCGCCACTCATAACCATGAAGATCTTTGGCTACGAGTTCCTGAGTTGGGGTCTGCTGGGTCATATCCTGAAGAAAATCCACATGAAAAGATTACAAAATTGATATTCGAACTATTATACAAGAGAAGAGGAAAAGATATCTCGGTAAAGCAGAATTACCAATGGAGGCAGGCATTCTGTGGCATGTTTCCGAAGCACGGAGAACCCGCCATGGGTGCTAGTATCAGAAGCAGTTAAGACCTTGCAAAATGAATGGACTTTTGCTTTTCGACACTCTGGGGGTGAAGGATCAGGAATTGTAGGTAACTCTTGCTGAACAGCAATCCAATTTTAGTATAAGAGGTCAGAGACTCAAATTCGTTTGTCTAAAATTAGCAAAATAGATAAGTAACATAAACTCAAGAAAGAGTTCTTACATTTGCTTCTGGCATTAAAGTTGCCTGTATATAAACCTCATCTGAGTCCTGCTCTGCCTATAATTTCAAAAAAGGATCAATCAAAAGTGGTTAATATTTAGAGGTCAAAAGTCCAAACAAGAAGGCCTAATCACATGGTTTGGTTCCTGAGGAAACACAAGAGGCTGTTTTCTAAACCACCCCCCCAAACAACAAGAAATGATTAGGAAGAGAAGGTACCAGCAGCCGGATATCAACTACTCGACAGAGAATTTTTGAGGAAAGATTAAACAAAGGAAGTTTCTGATTTAGCTCCTGATTTGTAGATGCCTCCAACTATATGAATAAAAAAAAATTAATTAAACGCAAAAAGGGGACAACAAAAACAACCCTATAACCAAAATCATCAAAGAAAGAAATCAAAAAACACAATTTCATCCAGCAACAGAGGTCGATCTGAAAAAGCAGCAAAATGATTCTTCAACGAACTTACCTGTTCCATGTGACCTTGAGGAAAATATAAAACCTTCTCATTAACTCGAGGAATTTCCACAAGAGGCCCAGCCGAGACCCTCCATAGCTCAATATAAAGTTCATCTCTTCGCCAACCTTAGGAACCACAATTTAACAGAGGAGAAAACAAGGTTTAGAGAGATTAAACCCAGAATCAGATGACAAAACAAGAAAAACCCCATTTGAAGTTACCTTGAGTCGAGACATTTGAGGGTAAAAACGACCCTCCTCCCCGATTAGCCATTATTAATGAAACTTCCCCCCTCCCCCACAAGTCAACAACAGAAGACGAAGATTACCCAAAAACAGAGCAGAAATAGTATCGCCCAAAAAGCAAAATACACATAAACCCAGTTGTGATTTGAAACAGAATGAAGATTGATGGGGGATTTAAAGGATTTCCCAGGTAGACGACGACGACGACGAAGAAGAAGAAGAAGAAGTACAAGTGTTGTCCGTTGAGTAAGTGCAAAACTGTAACGCTCCACCGGCCTCCACTTTCTCCCTTCCTTTGATTGCCGTTACAGAAGCGTTTTTGAGAGAGAGCTCTACTCTAAAAACGGCTTTTGCTTTCCTTTTTTTCTGCTAGTCTCGCCTTGTTCTTGTTCTACTTTCTCTCTGGTTTTTTGTTTTTTGGAATCCGGGAAAAACGCCGTTACAGAGAATGCCAAAAAAACCTTCCCCGCATCCTATTATACCGGTGCCTTCTTGCTTCAGCTGCCTCTCTCTCTCTCTCTCTCTCTCTCTCTCTACTTGTCTTTTTCACTTTCTTTTTTATTTTCTAATAAACAGAGTCGCAATCCATGATTTTGTTATAAGGAGAATAAACATGATATCAATCACACACTATTGTTTTTCTTATGTTTTTTTCTCTTTTTCTTTTGGGTATTCATCGAATAAATCCACTCCACCTTCCACTTTTTATAATGTGAAAAATCCTAAGCATTCTCCTACTTTTTTTTTTCTTTGTTTTTAATTTGAGGTTGAGGATTGTGTGTATCCTTTGTTTTATAATCGGATTATACTTCAATTGACATATAAATATGTTAGTTATCACTTTTTAAATTTTTTTTTTTTACTCTAGTTGTATTAAGAAAAATCAAAGAGAATGATTGACAAAGTAAAATACAGTTTTAACGATAATTGATATGTTCTCGTTTTTTCGAGATTAAGAAGTTAAATCCTCATACACCACTCATTATACTAAAAAAAATAGTTGTCTTCTACATAATTCAACTAGTTAAGACATTATAAACTTAACTGATAGGTCTGTGATTCGAATGACTTAGAATATAAAAAACAATCAGAGAATTATTACACTAAACACAATTAAAATTACTTCAAAATACATCTTTAATCACTCAAAATCAATTAAATGTTTAACTTTATACTTTTAGACACATTTTTCATACTCCTAAAATTGATTTTGAATTATTAAAAATATTTTATGAGTTATTTTGATACTGTCGAAAGTGATTTTAACTATTTTTTAATCACTTATAAACATGCCTTAATTAGTATTGTTTAATAGTTTTCTTTATTTATTTATATATACATACATATATATACATAAAAGTATAACATTGTTTAATAGTTAAAGTCATATTTTACTTCCTCTCCAAAAAAAAATTGGAGGTTGAATTCCTTTCATGCTGTATGTGATGTAATATTCTAAATATGTATATGAATGATGATTTTACTTTAAATAGAATGAAGCTAATTTTAACTTAAATACATCTTCCATATGTGTGTGATATATGAATTTTGCTTGTTTAGTTTATGTGATTTACTAATCTTATGGTCGATCTAAATCTAGGCATCTCATTTAACTTAGGTTATGCAAGCTCAAATCTCAATAACATGCTATTTCAATTGTTTTTTTTTTTTTTTTCCAGAAGTTTACATTGTAAATGTATAAATGAGTTACCAACATACCACATTTTAAGGACATTTGAAGGAAACTATAGGAGCGTTATCGTTGTTTTCTGTTTGAGTTTGACATGATTTCGGCTAAATGAAACGTATGCCATA
Source organism: Benincasa hispida (assembly GCF_027475165.1). NCBI lineage: Eukaryota > Viridiplantae > Streptophyta > Magnoliopsida > Cucurbitales > Cucurbitaceae > Benincasa > Benincasa hispida. The sequence goes on along the minus strand of NC_143478.1, from coordinate 79,592,242 downwards.
TAAATTGCTAATTGAAATGAATACCATATAAGCTTCAAAATTTCAAACGATTAGTCAAACTTAAACTTAAATAAATAAATTTGATTGAAAATTCGAAGGTTTATAGGTGATAATATATATGTTTGTTTCATCCCAAGTCAAAAAAAAAAAAAAAAAGTTTAATTTCATTCCTAAATTTCTAAATTCCTAAATACTCAAAATTTAAAATCACACTCTATTATAGCTTTTTTTTTTTTTTTTGGCCATTTACATTATTTCTTTTTTAAAGAAAGGAGAACCATGGTTAGAATTTAACCAAAAGGAGAGGTAGAGGTAAAGAAAGTGCTTTACGGCGAGGGCTGCCGTGTGATAACGGCCGGCGAACGATTAAATAAAAAGGAAATAAAATAAATGTAGTGAAGTACGGTAAAAAGACATAGAGATGCGTGTCATCGGAGTTAACGGAAGACGTCACCGTTAGTTGTTGCCGTTCCCTTTCGTTGTCTGCTTCGAAGCAGGCAACAACGTTGGCTCGAGTTAACCCGGCAGCAAAATTTTTAAGGTTTTTTTCTTTCTCTCTCTTTTCTTTTCCTTTTAATAATATATATTTTTTCATTTTTTATATTCTATTTATGTTGAGGTTTTTTTCTTTTTTGTTGTCAAATGCTTATAATTATAAGTTTGACCTTGATGTGTGGTCATAATTGCTGAATATGCCATTCCACTTTACATGGGTCCCACGTGTAAACGTGGGGATAATTGTTATTTTTTTTAATCTCTTTGACCAATTATTTTTTCCTTTTTTCTTTTTTTCTCTTCTCAATCCTAGATGATCTGCCACCAACTGGGTGGTCCTGCTCTGTACACGTCAGCACATGTTCTGTTTTATTGAGAAATTTCCCCCATCAACCCTCTAAAAAAATTAAATAAATAAAATTATGTCTCATAATACCACACCGTAATATATAGTATACACTACTTCTATTTATTATCGTCGTTGTTTATGAAATCGGTCCCATTATTTGATTGTCTTAAGATCCATTTAATTGGATTTGAGAAAAAATTTTTTTTAAAAAAACTCGTTTTTATTTAAATATTTTTAATAAAAACTAATTAAAATATATTTAAAAAACTATTTTGAGTTATTGTAAAACACTTCAATTCTTTCGAAATGACTTGTTTTTTAAATTAAACATTTAAAAATATATTCCAAACATATTCTTAGACAACAATTCATATCGCTTACTATAAACAAAGAATCAAACTTACAACATTTGCTTCATTTCATCATGTTTCACTTGATTAAAATTTTCTCTCTTTTTCTTTTTCAAAAAGAACATTATAAATATATAAAGTTATTTTGAAAAATATGTTAATAGTTTTTCTAGTGTTGGAAAATTTGAAAAGAAATACAGAAACAATATTTTGTTTTTTCCCGTGAAAGTTTCTTTTCAATTCCCATTTAAATGTTTTTTTTTTTCTCACAATAATTGGGACAAATTGCAAAAACTATCCCTAAAGTATCGTGTTAGTTATAATTATACACTTCAACTTTCAATTTACATTTAAATTAGATCCAAAAATTTACATAATTGTATAAGTTTGAGAGTTCAATTTTTATCATATAAGATCAAATTTCGATAATTATTGTAAGTTTGAGGATCTAATTTTAATATTTTTAGAAGTTTAAGAATCCAACTTTTACAATTAAAAATTTAAAGATTCGATTGCAATTACTACCCCACTTTAGAAGTAATTTTTGTAATTTTTGATATAATAAAAAAAACACAAGAACACAAATATATCTTTCCAAATAATTTTCCATTCAAGCACTATATATATTCCATGTAAAAAGAAGATCGATCAATATCAGGTGACATCATCATACACTTTTTTATTAAAAGAAAAGGGGAGAAAAAAGAGAGGAAAGAATGTATTGATAAGAACCTTTGGATTATTGGAACCATATAACAAAAATCCATGAGTTTTGAGTTGAAAGATGGCAATTAACAAGAATAAAGTCTTTGAATTCAAAGTAATATAATATATATAGAAAAAAATAATAATTAAAAAAATCTACAAATATTCATGTAAATATTTTGTTACTAAAAAGTCTAGCATCACCAAATTGAAAGGTTTACAAGTTTTGAAAATATATTATTATGTTTAGATTAATTATTTGGTTATTCTTTTTTATCTTGAAAGAACAACTTAAAGCTAGAGAGAAATTGTGGGGAGGCTCAAACTTTAGATTAATTAATTGAAAGGGTTTCTATTCCTACTTTGCATCTTCAATACATTAAGCAAACTTTGTGTCCCCTAAGATATTATTATATATTTATACCTATCCAAGATGCTTTCCACACCCTTTCTTCTTTTCTTCTTCCCTTTTCTTTTTTAATAATATTTAATTTCTAAGTGTTTTATTTTTATGGGACAAAAATAAGTGGAATGAGGAGATTTGAACATTGAATGGAAACTTGATTATTGCTAAAAGAAAATAATTTTTTTGGTTAATATGACAAGGTTGAAAGAAACTTTTTAGATAAACATATACCTTTCTAAAAATATATATATATTAGAGAGATTCAAACTTATCATCTATTAGAGAAGTAAATATCATACATAACAACAACTTTCATGTTGGTTTAATTATAATTTAAAAATAAATATTAATAAAAATTTATCATAATTTTTAGATTAAAATATCATTTTGGTCTATACGTTGTTCTTCATTTCATTTTAGACTATGTACTTTTGATTTGCAATTCTAGTCTTTATATTTTCAATAAATCTTAAGTGTAGTCTATGTGTTAGTTTTTTAATTTTTTTTTTTAAAAAAATTAAGAGTCTTTATTAACATTTCCACATTTATTAAAAAAAAAACAAAAATTAACAACTAAAGTCCTTTTGTTAAATTATTTGGCTTTTTTGCTTTGATTAAAAACTAAGCTCATGATTCACTACTTTCACCATTGATTTCTTTGTTTTGTTATCTAATTCTTTAGAGTGTTTTAAAAATATAAGTCAAGTTTTGAAAGAAAAAAAAATTAAACTTTTGTTTCTGTTTTTGGAATTTGATTAAGATTTCAAATATTTTTACTTAAGAAAAGACAAAACTATGGTAAAAGAAGTTGGGAGAAAATAAATACAATTTTTAAAAAGAAAATAAAAATCCAAATAGTTATCAAACAGAACCTAAATATTTCAAAATTTTAATTTTTTTCAACCGTAAATTCTCTTAACATCTTTTTTGAACTACTTACTTAATATGGTTTGACATGATTTTAATCCACCTAACCTAATATCTTCAATTTTTTACATTTGTTTGTTTGAATTGTGGCCAGCATGTTTATCTCGAATTTTGTATACTTACGGTTACTACTAAAAGTGCTTATCATATTTATCTAAACAAACTATTTCATTATCTTATTCAATATGGATTGATATGGCTACAAACCTCTGGTTCAAGTCACTAAACATGATTTCTATGACTCAATTGTTACCGTATTAAAAATATAAATTTTCAGATTTCTTGTGATTTTAATTATACTTTTTTTCTTTCTATAAGACTGCACAAGTATATTGTTGATATTAAGATATAGTTAAAGGCAATACAATTATATAATTAAAAGAATTTAAGCCAACATGAATATGATTCAACAACTTCAATCATCTACTTCTTTTCTTGAATTTGGAGGCTCAAATCTATCTCCACATTTATTATAAAAATAAAGTTAAGAACTAAAGTTCTTTTGATAAATTATTTGGTTTTTTTGCTTTGGTTGAAAATTAAGCTTATAATTCACTACTTTCACTCTTGTTTGTTTGTTTTTGTTTTGTTTTGTTTTGTTTTTTGTTATCTAATTCTTAATATCATTTTAAAAATATAAGTCAAATTTTAAAACTAAAACAATAATTTTAAACTTTTGTTTTTGTTTTTATTTTTGAAATTTGATTAAAAATTCAATTGTGTTTACTTAAGAAAGGACAAAATCATGGTAAAAAGAAGTTGGGAGAAAAAAATAAAAAAAAAAACAAAAATAAAAATCTAAATGGTGATCAAATGGAAACTAAATATTTCGAATTTTTAATTTTTTTCAACGTAAATTCTCTCAACATCTTTTACGAACTACTTTGGGCCAAGATATTTTTAATGGTTGTCAAACACTTAAATTTCTTCTAAAGTGACTTATTTTTTAAATTAAACATTTGAAAATATAATCCAAACACACCCTTACTCAATATGGATTGACAAGATTCTAATTCATTGTATATAAGCTATTTAACCTAATATCTTCAACTTTTTACATTTGTTTATTTGAATTGTGGCTAGCGTGTTTGTCTTGACTCCTTTATATTTATGACTACTACTATAAAGTACTTGCCATATTTATTTGAACAAATCATATTATTATATTACTTAATATGGATTGACACGATTACAATCCTCTGATTCAAGTCACTCAACGTGATTTCTATGACTCAATTTTTATCGTATTGATAATTATATTTTTAATTTTTTTTTCTTTACCATTTTTAATATTATGACTTGACTATAATTCTCATTAAAAGAAAAAAGAAAAAAGTTTGTGGAATGGGATCTTTAAAAGAGATCTCATTATATCCAAACATATCAAAATGATCCCATTCTAATCCAACCATATTAGAAATGAAGTTATTTATACAATATGCTTTTTCCTAATTATATTGTTCATAAATAGTTTGACTTTGGAATAATTCTCTTTTAACCATCTTGTCTATGACCTAAATTATTAATAAACCAAATTAATTTGTATCTTACTGAAATATTCGGGAAAATTAGGAGGAAAATTGATGTGAAAATGATTTGTCTAGTTAATAAAATATTACTAAATATTTTAGGAACTATTTGCGTAAAAATATGTTTTTCTAATGGTTTATCCGACCAATCTTTTAGAATTGTTTTCTATCTTTTTTAATTATTTTTTCATTGATTTCTTTTACATATTTTTACAATACATCTAAAATCAAACTATATTGAAAAAAAAAAAAAAAAGCAATATTTTGATGCAAATTCTACCATTTCCATGAACTAATGAAAAGAAAAGTTTATCACATATCAACTAATGATTGAATATTTGCGTGAGTTGTATGATTGATAGGTATAATCCAAGATGTACCCATATATATTTTTTTTAAAAAAAATGTAATAATCATAAAATTTGTATAATAACAAAAAAAAAAAAAAATATGTGAAACAAACCAACACAACACATATTTTTTTCGTTGTGAATTTTTTTTTTTTGCAAATTATTCTGTCGATTTTTTAAAATATACCAACATGCTTAACTTGTTTTGTACTGAAAAATATAAAATAAAAGAAAAGCTACTTTCTTAACTACATTAGATCCTAACTAATTATGTGGTTGATTAATATTAAAAATTGTGCTACATTTGTTGTGTAATTCTTTTTTTCTTTTTTTCCTAAACTTGAAGTTTCTTTTGAATTTCAATTAATAGTAAGTTACTTTGAAATAAAATGAAAAGATGAGGAGCAAATTCAGTCAGATAAACAAGATTTTGACCATATTAATGAATTTGTCTTTTAAAATTCTGATGACATTTTTTTTTATCAACGTCACTTTCGCATACTTTGTAATGAATATGTTCTCCTAAGACAACCAATTTTAGCACTGCATGTGCACACCATGAATTGTAATTAGAGGGGGTGAAAATAAAATCATGAACAACATTTTTGCGTTTTTTAATTTTTTTTTAAAATAATGGTTATTTATAAACATTTTCTTTGTTTATTAACCTTTTCAAAAGCTAGATCAAACTATTTTAAAAAATTGAAAATCGAACAAATTTCTTCAAAATTCTAAATGTAATTATTTATATAAAGAAATTATATATTTGTATTATACTTGTGTGTACATTGAATAGATCAGACATCATTTTGACATTAATCTTCAAAATTTATTGAATTATCTTTCTTATGTAAAACTTATATATAAATATAAAATAAAATTAAAAAAGAAAAAGAAAAAATACAAGAAAAGATACTAACATATTTTATGTATTGAGACAATTAGTTGATACCAATAAAACTTACTTTTGACCAAATAATACAGTTATTTTTCATTAACTACACAAAAATCTCGTACATCATTTTACAAGATAACATTAAATCTACAAAGAAAACTATTGAGGTGGACTTCCTACATAATTTTTTTTTAACCAATCAATAATAGTACTTTTGAGTTTTTGCATCAAATAAATGGAGCCACTTTACTAGAATTTATTACAATTACTTTTGCATTTATATTCCTATAGGCTTTCTACATCCATTGACATTGTCCAAAAAAAAAAGTACATCAATTTGACAATAGAACACAAAATCCCATCAAAATTCTAGGGTTGAATCTTATATGAACAAATAAATAATTATCTTAAAAATGGTACTTTTTTTCCCATAACTAGACTCATCCTAATTGTCAATGTCTCATCTTAATTGCCCAACTAACAAAAGATCAAATTTGTGGCAGAAAATTTATCTCAACAAAGTTTGAAATTTCTCTATTCTCCAACTAATAAAGGATCAAGCTTTCGTTCATGTACTCTCATATGTTTATTGATTTTATAATGGTAAATCTAGAGGTTTCAATTTTATCAATTAAATTGACTCATCGTATATAACTAGACTCAATGTAATTATCAATTTCTTAATTGTTTAATTCACAAAGGATCAAATTTGTGGCATTTAATTTCTTTATTATCCAACTTAACAAAGGATAAAGCTTTTTCTTCATGTACTTTCACATGTTTACCAATACCATAATAGTGTATTTTAAAAGCTTCAATTTTATCCATTAACTTGTGCTAGAAAAATGTTGAATATGATGTATAGTGAAGTGATATATACACACATATATACTGTGCTCAACTTGGAATACAATCATTAAATTGAAAGTATTAGAGATTTCTAGAGGCATACCGTCAGAAAAGCTTCCTTGACCAATTGGATAGATCAAGAAAACAACAATAGTAGCTGCGATCCTTCATCGACTGATGTAGCTTTCTAAATTGGGTAAAAGTGCAAACCGATAACTGTAGAAATACACATACATACATACATATATACATACATATGTCTCTGTATGAATGTATTAGTTTTTTTTTTTTCTTTTTTAAGTACTGTGTGCTAGTATTATTTTGTGATATTTTTATTCTGATTTGTTATTATATTTTTGTTTAACTAGCTATTTGGTTAAGTTAATGTATTTTTTAATCTCTATATATATTCACACGTTTGTTCATATTGTACTTGGGTTTATCTTTTACACATTTCGAGTCTTTTTCATTCTTGTGGTTCTTCTTTCTTGTAGATATTATAAGCACACGTGCTTATATAATCCTTTTTAATTACATTTGCTTATCACTTATTCAAGTAAAAATACTATTATGATAAATAAAATTTAAAAAGTACAAAGTTAAAATCATCACTTTAAATGAAAAGTAAGTTAAAGACAGACATGTAAATAAAAACTGAAATGCAATAAAATAAGCTCTAAATTGATGTAATAACTGAAATTAAAAAATCATATTGAAATTTGAATCTCAATAATATGGACTCTAACTTGATTTTGAGAAATAATTTAAACAATATTTGTAGAGCCTATAATGGTAATTACATTCTTTATCAATGATATTCAGTGCTAATGGATAAGCATTTGTATCACCAAAGTATTTTTTTTTTTTTTAATTCCTAATGGAGAAGAAGTTGGACTATGCTCAGGACAAGCCAATAAAGATATGGTAATGTGTATGTTTGGTTGTACCTCTATATAATTAGGGCACAAAAATGGTTGTCTTAAGCTCAACTTTAATCTTTTGACACGTGTCCATTATTATGTTAATAATTAAATTATATAAGGTGACCCTTGCCTCTAATGAAGGGTTGGGGTCTAAGTTTCTCATTTTTTTAATTCACCAAGTTACACTCTTATTGCCCAAAAGGAGATAATGGTACTTTTTGGTTTATGTTTAAACTTTTGATCTCATTAATTAAACCACTATAAGAAATTTGAAGGATTAACATAATAATAATAATATTAATAAATGGTAATTTCAAAATTATTGCATGTAGTTGGTTTAGTATTTATTTCTTTATTATTATGTTTTTTAAATATTTGAGATGAGAAAATTGAAATTGTGATCTTCAAGTTGATAATACAAATTTTATATCACTTAAATTCTGTTTATTATAATTCTATTTTATTGTTGAAGTACTAGTTTAATATCTAAACAAGAATAATGTTATATATCTCTTCCCATGGATATGATCAAAGACGAGGAAAAAAAAATAGCTTGAGATTAACTCAAATATAATTTAAAACAAATAGTAACTAGGTGCATTTTTTTAAAAATAAATCCTTTGAATTTTTGTTCTTTTATATTTGTCTCTCTGTTTGTTTTTTTTAATGTTCTATTTTGGTGTTCATTCTTTTGAAATATTTTTTTAGATCCTTACAGTTTTTATATATATATATACATATAAATTAAAGTTACTCATTTTATAGTATAATAGATTGAATATGAAGTTTTACACCTCCAATTTTAAAATGAGTATATACTAATACTATTGAGATATATGTTCATGTAGACTTCATTTTTTATCGATGCCAAATTCTATACATACAAATTAAAAGATAAATGTAAGCGATATCGCAAAAAAATTATAGGATAATTTTTGAACTAATCAATATACAAATTAACGTTTGAAGTGCAATAGAATGAAATTGAAATTTAAGTTTTTAGATTAAAAAAATTTATTTTCCATAATTTTTATTAAATACTAAAATAAAATGATCTAAAATTTAGAGTTGAGAAAAGTACGTTTATACCCTCCCAGAAAGAAAAATACAATAAAGGGTAATTTAGGTACAGAAAATTATAGATGCATAACCATGATTATGATAATCATTACTCAAGTGCTTAAACCTTAAATAATGATGAGAGACTAAAATTCGATGGGACGTAAAGAGAAAATCGGACGGTTGATATTGATTTGGAAGTTATTATCAACATGATAAGACCAGATGTACTTGATCTTCCCGAATTTTAAGGTGGTCCCACCATCCCTTCAAACAAGGAAAGGAATTTATATAGCTCTAAAAGGACAAAAAATTATTAGGAAAAAAAAAGAGAAAAAGAATAAAGATATATTTTGAAAAAAGAAATAATTAAATGAAAATACTTTAAAGAATAAATGCAAATAATTAAATTTATTTAAAGAGAGTAGCATTATTGGGTATGTTATAAATATTGTTTGTAACTTCTCCATGTGGAGACCATTCTAACTTGTTCTCTTTTCCTTCTTTGCCCTTCTCCTTCATGAAGGACCACTCCTACACTTTTTTTTTTTTTAAAAAAAACTATTGAAAACTAAAAATAATATGTTTGTTTTTATAACATTCCTCTTTCCATAAGTCAAATTAGAATAATCTTCTACGATTTTTTTTTTGGATTTACTTCTTTTATTTATTTAGTTTAAACTAAATCCCTATTGGGAGATATATATATTTTTTCTTCATAACACAAAAAGGAATTTAAAAAAAAAAAAGTTTATAATCTAGAATATTGATATAGACACTTGACCTTTTAATCAAAGATAAATACCTAAACTAGTTTAAGTTAGTTTACAAAATGACCATATTTGTTAAGAAGAATTTAGTTAAACAAATTATTTTACGATAAATCAGACATTACACATTTTAAAAATATTTTAAATATTACTTGACATTAATGGTTTTTAATTGAAATATAATATTTTCCCTCAATATATATATATAAAATTTTCACAGGACATAAAATGACGTCTTTTTAAGAAGAATTCATTCAAAGTTACCATAATATTCAAATTGAAATGACTTGTTTCCCTTCATCTTATTTTTATAAATAACTTTTTAAAAGATATATACATATATGCCAACTAGAGGTCACATGTTTTAAATAAATTCAAATATTTTTTTTCTCTTTAAAGAAGGGTATGATTGGGTATAACCATGAGCAGAGTAAGAAGATTTGAGCAATAAACGTGGTTTTCTGAAAATGATTTAAGTTGACTAATAAACCATATTTATAAATCATCAAATCAAACCAATTAAATTGGAGAAAGAATATGATAATATTTCATTTAACCATTTTTTAAGACATGGTAGGATTTAGGGTTTTTTTTTCTTTACTAATATTATTTAAGAAAAACATAATTTTTTAAATAAAAAATTTAATAAAAATATATTATGTTTTTAGGAACAAATATATTGTTGTTTGAAATTTATTATTTCAAGTTTTATTCATCATAGTCTTTATTACTCTTTTAACCATTCTTGGAATGATAAATCTTAAATTTAGGATCCACGTCGTCTCTTCAATTTTTTTGATCACAAGGAAAATAGTCAAACCTATATAATAAAATTAAAAGTTTCAAAACAAGTATATAATTTTAATAAGTTTTAAAAACAATATTAATAAGAAAAAAATTCCGTAGGATTTAGATTTGTACACTCTTTTTTAAATTAAAAAAATCGAATTGTTTTTTTCTCCTCAAATCCTAACTATTGTTTTTTCTCCTCAAATCCTAACTAACATATTTTTTTCTCACAGAAATCCTAATTAACGTTATATATATATTATTAGAGGATTTTTAAAAATAGAGAAATAAATAAATATCAAAATTTTAATCTTCTCAATCGAGCCGGATAGAGGTCTATGGTGTCTGTGCTTTTTTTTTTTTTTTTTTCTTTCTATAGTTTGACATTTTTGTATATGTGAAAATTTTTCTATATTATATTTAATTTTGATATAACGTTTGAATTATGCGTGATCCATTAAATAAGGTGTTATTTGATAACTATTTAATTTTTGAAATCAAGCTTATAAACACTATCGTATTTCTAAATTTCTTGATTTGTTATCTACTTTTTACCAATATTTTCAAAAATCAAGGCAAATTTTAAAAATAAAAAATAGTGTTTATTATTATTATTTTTCTAATTTGATTAAGAATACAACTTTCTTTTACTCAAAGAAAGATATAAATTATTGTAAGAAATGGTAGAAAATAAACTTAAATTTTCAAAAATCAAATGGTTACCAAATGTGACCTAATTTTTTTTAGCAATTGCTCAATAAAAAAATAAATTGATTTTAAAATAAAATGTCTGAACTTTTGAAGGATAATATAAGGAGAAAAAAAAGATAATTAATTATAATATATATATGTCTTAGGCCTTAAAATACATTTATTTTTTCTTCTTTTGAGTTGTAAAATGATGGGGGAATTTCAAGCTTTAAACTTTCTGTCAAGATTATACATTTCATATTAGTTGATATATCCTCTTTTTAACAAATTTTTAAATAAATAGATAAAAATAAATTGGATGATATAGTAAACATATAAATTAAAAAAAAAAAAGAAGTAATGATTTGTTAAAGATTTTGAATTGCAGTTCCATCATGTAATAATTGATTAAGGGATAGAAATCAAGTGGAGATAATCATGGGAAAATGGGAAACTAGCCATCAATAATTCAATTTAAAGTGGAGGATTATTTATATTTAATTAATCAATTTACTTCAACCATCTAAGATATTCATTTTCAGATTAAGCTAATTGGAATTTGGAACAAAAGTAAAATTGTGATTCTTCGTGCTTCATATTTTTTTAATTAGTGAAAATATAGCACCCATTTTTTGGGATTAGAACACATCTTTAAAAGTAAAAGTTAGAACTTTAAAGAGAGTTAAATAAATGAAAAGTAATTGTTATGGATAGACTTGTAAAGTCACAAGAGAAATTCGTTACATACGGATAGATTTTTATCGGCGTCTATCGACCTCTATAAAAAAATCAAATTTTGTATTTTATATAATTAATTTTTCTTATTTTTCTTATTTTTTTTAAAAATCCTCCTTTAATTTTCTGTTTTTAAAAATTAAGTTTTTTTTCTCTCGATTTCTTAGATTTGGATATTTTCTATTGAAATTTTAGTCAATTTTTTTTTTTAAAAAATTGATTTTTTTAAAACATTAATAAAAATAGATAATAAAGCAAAAAATTTAAAGGTAGAAAGCGTGTTTATATAATTTTTTTAAAAACTATGGCCCGTTTGGTAACCATTTTGTTTTTTGTTTTTGTATTTAAAAATTAAGTCTTTTTCATCCACGTTTCTTAGTTTGCATTTTTTAAGTACAATGGTTGAATTCTTAGCCAAATTCTAAAAACAAAAACAACTTTCTAAAAAAAAATTTTTTTTAGTTCTCAATATTTGACTTGATTTTTTAAACCATCGGTGAAAAGCAGATAACAAATGAAGAAATTTAGAGGTAGAAATAATATTCATAGGCTTAATTTTAAAAAACAAAATGGTTACCAAACAAAACTGATATGATGGAACTTACATCAATCAAATATACTTTAAAACATATGTAAGTATTTTTCAAGTATATGTTAAAATTTATATTGAGAGTATTTTGTTTAATTAATTTGCACAATAAAATTGAAAATAGGTACTTGAAAGGTACATCGAATAATTCCTTTCTATTATTTATTTATTTATTTATTTTTTTGCTTTTCCACATTGAAGATGGAACGTTTTCTTTCCTACATTGTAGTGAATTATGATAGAGTGTGTTTAATGTTAAGCATACAAGTGTAGTAAAAAATACAATATAATATAAAGCATACATGTCTTCAAAGATTATATAGACTCAATGTTGATAAGCATTTAATCCTAATAACAATTACTAAAAAGTTTTTTTTATGTGTTTATTATTGAATTCCAACAAATAAATTGGTAACAAAAAAAAGTCTTAAGGAAAATATTAGCCACACACATGTGTATCCAAAAGAGCAATCCTCACCAAGCAAGAATTTGGAAGAAGATTTGAGGAAGACATGCATGTAATAAAGAAATCAACATAAAAAAAGAGAAAGAGAGAGAAAAAACCATAGAGAAAAGACAAGAAATTCAAGAAAATAAAAAAGTGGACTTTAGAAAAGACATGTTTCCTAACTTTGAGATGTTTTTTTAAAGGTGCAAAAGCAAAATCAAAATCATGTAGGAATCACAATATTGGTCAACCTTAACAAAAAAAAAGAAAATAAAAACTTGGAAAATCTTGTTATTAGTCAACTTTGTATTGCCCCATTTAATTTTGATTTTATTAGTCAATTTAAATGGAAAAAAATAATAAGAACATAGAAAGAGGTGTGGAAACCCTAATTTATGGGGGTGATGAATTCTAGTGCTCATAGTTAGGTCGATGGGGATACCTACTACCCACACAATGACAAATTTATTGGTGAGATGAAGCTATTATATAAGAAAAACATAAATATCAATTTATAGTATTATTTAATTTCCATTTTTTTTATTATAATAATTATGAAGATGGAGGATTGAATCTCTGTTTTTTAGGAAACTAAGTTTACTTTGAGAATTTTCATCCTTAAATTGTTGAATTGGAATTTTATTTTAATTTTTTTAAATCAAAGTTTTTAAGAAAATCTCTTGAATACGTCCATTAGATTCAATTGTGAGATTTTCTTTATTTTGATTTAATGGAAAAAAAAAAATGTCAAATTGGCACTAACCGATACCCATATTCTCGGTGGTGGGAAATTTTATTGAACTTTCATAGCTTTATTTATTTATTAAAGTACCTTCAGTACGTTTTGTTTTAAGATTTTAAATTGTACATTTTGAATTTTTGAGTTTTAAAAAATTGGTTTATAAGGTCTTAAGTTTTTGTTTTTAAAATTATTTTAAATGTTGACCGAACATTTTAATTCAAAATTAATAATTTGAGGGAGAGGAAGCGAAAATATATATTTTTAATTATTATTTGAATTTAAAATGCACTTCATCCTTTAGAATGATAAAAAAAAAAAAAAAAAAAATCACAGAAACATTTTAAACCTAATATCTTTCAGAGAATAAAAAGATTCATTTAAAAATTTTGTGAACTAAATAACTTATTGTTGAAAACTTGAGACTAAAAATAATTTTCCCAAAACTTTGACAAAAGAGTATTTTTTTTTTTCCAAAGAAGAAATGAAGAGGCCTCTTTATATGGATAAATAGATTTTTTTGGTGTCAAATAATTTAAGGGTATAATTGCTTTGACTTTAGTTTATTTATTTTAATAATTGTTTAACAATAAACTCAATTTGCAAAAAAGATTAATGATGCGTTTGGATTGATTTGCATGGTTTGATAAATTTTATTATAAAGCCAAAGTAAGTTTATGTCAGTGCAATTGACATATGCTTCATCCTTAGAGGTCGAAGGTTTAATTTCTACCTAGTAATGATTGTACTAAGAAAAATGATAAATTTGATTAATAAAATAATTTAAAACAAATCATTTTTCACTTGGTTTGTAAAATTTAGTAGCTACCTTTTGAGATTATCTTTTCAAAAAATTCTCATACCTCTTTTACCTAACTATTACCATCCATATTTTATCTCTATTATAAAATACTGTTGGTTTTTTTTTTTTAAAGTGTAGTCACTATTATTATTTCAAAATTACAATAATTTCAAACTTAACTTAAATTTTAAACAAAACAGTGGTCAAGTTATAATCAAGTTAGATAAAGTTTGAACACTGTTTTGTTTATATATATATATAAATTCCACATTTTTATTTAAGAAAGCATATCTATTACTATTAATATCATTATAAATCAACATGAGCATAGCTCAAGAACATAATAGACATTCAAAAATTGATTTTTAAAATTTTTAAAAAATATCCATCAATTCATATTTATCTAGAATTGAGATTTTGATATTTCTCTTGCCATCAATTTTTTTGAACTTTTTTTTGAAAGCTTATAAATTGTAATTTACCTATACCCAAACATTAGTTTCCCATCATATATTAGCTTTATCACCACTATTTTACCCCAAAAATATTCATTATTATTTTTTAAATAAAAAGCACACAATTCTCTAAAACAAATATAGGTATGCATTTTCCCTGGAAAAGAAAGGGGAAAAAATTGTTTTTAAATAATGAAAAATGAACTAACTTATTTATAAATATAACAAAATTTTACCATCTATTAGTGACAGACTGCGATTGATATATTTTTAATAGTTGTATCATTTAAAACAATTAAAAAAAATGATATGGATTAAAAACAATAAATGGGGAGAATATTTTCACCTTTGGTAAAATGTAATTTTTTGTTTTTACCATTTATCTTTATTGATAAAAAGAACCCATATATGTAAATTGATAGTGACAATACAAAAAGGGTCGATTTTTGCCAGACCAAAAAGTAAACAGAAACATATCGTAACAAATAAAGAAAGAATTGTATATATATATATATATATATATTACTAAAATAAAATGAACCGAATTGGGCAAAGATAAATTTGTATCAAATTTTAGGCTTATAGAATATGGCAGTAGAACGATCTTAGCAAGAACATATTATTGCTATAAATTCCTAATTTGTAATTCATTACAAAAATGGGAAAAATGGAGTTGAATTAAAAAATTAAGACCTTAATCACATTTATATTAGTCTTGAACTTTAATGATTAAGGGTAGAACAATACCTAATTTAGCCTAATTAATTATTTGTTAATGCCCCTTAATTAACAAGTTGAGATTGATGGCAATAATAAGATATGATCTTACCAACTAATTCACATTAACACTCAACCATTTGAACGATTTTTTAAGAGATTCTTTCTGTTTTTCTTAAGGAAAATAAACTAATTTTTATTCTTTTGTTAGTATTGTTTACATAAATCTTTTATTAATGTATAATTGAATTGTACGATGATCATATAAAAAGGAAATCTAAAATAGATGACCAAAGTTTAGTACATAAACTTTTCAAGTTTGTGTTAATTAGTTAGGTTTTTCCACTTTACACGATGACTTTTAATTTTTAATTTTATGTTCAATAGGTCCATAAATTTTTAATATTATCCTTAAGATGTTGTTTGAGATGTGAGTTGAGTTATGAAATTTGAAGTTATTACATATGTGGAGTTGATATCTTTATGGAGTTAGGAAGTCTATATTTGAGGTTAGTTTGAGTTAGAAAGTTTGTGTTTGGTGTACAAAGTAGATTTATTAAGTCATGGGTATGTAGTCCATTTTTTTTACCTAAAAAAGTATGACCTTATGTTTAATATTTTTCTTTGCTTAACTTTTTGTTAAAAAAATTACACGTATTTTTTCAAAATTTCTACACTCGATTGAGATATTAACTTCAAACCTTCACATATATTTCACAATTTTCAATATGTAACCATTATATTTCTAGACAAAATACTATTGTTTCATACCAACAACAAAATCACAATACAAATTTGATTTGCTATATGCTTAAGGTATTTCTATTTATGTTATATTACTATAAAAGACGATGTTAAACACTATAAACTAATAATTTCAATTTTATATTTAAAAACACTTTCATCTATCGAGTTTTTTTAGTATATGATCCAGTGAGTTGGTTGTTATAGTTACTTGTTAGAGATAATCGATGGAGTTGGTCGTCAAAGGTGATTGTTGAAGTTGGTTGTCGAAGGTGGTTGTTGTTGGACTTGTCATCAGAAGTGTTTACTGGAGTTCATCGTCGGAGTTTTTCATCGAAGGTGGTAATTGGAGCATGTTACCAGTGATGAATAGATGCCAATGGTGGTAGTTGCTAGAGTTGGTTGTCAGCGATGGCCGGTGGATGAAGTCCATTATAAACATTAGAGGAATTGAGAAGAGAGAAAGAAGGAAAGGTGAAGTTCTTTGATAAATGTGCAAACTTCAATAATGAAATTGTTGAAGTTAGTGGAGTGGAGTTATTTGACATTGACTTGTGAAGTTAGTTGACCAAACACTGAGTTGGTTATTTTAACTAACTCAACCAACTCATTCAAGTTGGTGGACCCAACACTTTCCCTAATAGATCCTTAATGCATTGATTGATTCAATGCTATTTAAAATTCACATGCATAGTGAGCATAAAATTAAAAAAAGAAAACTTCATTAAACCCAACAAACTAACCACTAGCAAGTTCTCATGAAGAATAGAGGACAACCAACGGGGAATCAAGAGTTTTAACAAGCCTCACGCCCTTTTTAAATAGAAGTAGAAGGCAGCGCACCAAAATAATTATAAACAATATGAGCAATATTGGGGTTGATGCCCTAAATCTCATGGTCTTATAGTTTGTAATTGTATTGGTATAAACAATTTATTTGTCTAATAAAATAAGATGTATTTTATTCGACATTTAGTTACATTAACCCAAAAACCAATAAACTAAAATCCAAGGTTATCTTCTGTAACTTAAACATGTATGTGGAAACATATAGGTGGATCATGTTTAAGTGATAACCTAAACAGTTTGTAGTAGATGGATAAGACTAGATACCTTATCCTGGTGACACTACGAATACGACCCGCTTTGTGGTTGTTATAATTATTGTAAAGTGCTACAAATGATTTGATCTTGATCATTCACATGGAGACATGTGAGGGGGGATATTATATATAAAGAGTTCGTATAAGAAGGGACCATAAAATGAATAATCTCTCTATATAACATTGTTGCTAGAATAAACTTATATTTCACTAGAATGACCATAGGTGACTGATGGGGTTAACGATTAACAAGCAGAAGCAATTTAGATCTTAAGTACTCTAATTAGGTTAATTTCATAAGAATAAATATGCAATTTAACATAAATTAAAGAGATAAGAGTATACAACCTTTGTAGCCCAAATTTTTCTCCGGTTATGAACAATCCTTCTCATGAATGGTTTGTAGACCACCATGAGAGTCTTCTTGACTATTTTTTGGTCTTAGAACGAGATGGTGGAATCTGGTGACTGACCAATTTGGAGAGAAATTAAACAAAGGTTTGATAGAAGATTGGGGTTAGTTTTTTTTTTTTTAAAAAATCTCATGAATTTTCAATTTTGCCTAGAGAATTAAAATTCATAGAACACTTCTATTTATAGGCAAAAACATGCAAATCATGCAATTGTTGAGTTAATGAAAATTCCATACTCAAAATTCCATACTCAAAATTCCATTAACTCTTTAGTGAGAATTAGTGGGATTAATGTCTTCAAGTGGAATCAACACCTAACGATAACGAATATTAGATTTTCCCACTAAAATGAATCTTGATCTTTCCACTAACTTGGTCAACGGTCAAACTTTGACTTTCAAAGTCCATAGTCAATAATTTGACTTTTTGACTCTCAAAGTCTAAAGTCAACATTTTGACTTTATCTCAATTTTGACCTAGTCAACAATTTTGATTTTTGTTGTAATTTTGACTTTCAATCCAATTTTGACCTCTTTAATTTAAAATTAATTTAAGCAATTAATTAGTAAATTTCGATATTCAAATCTTATTTAACTATCTTTTTCTCTCTCTATATGTTTAATTCATAATTAAACATTAGGTTAAATATAACATATATATTTAACACTTTACTCCAAAAATCGAATTCGAAAACTTCAAACTTGTTCGTCACATTGTTTTATGGTTTAGTTCGATATGAGCCAGCTGGGGGACCTCATGGACCGATAGATCATGGGCTCCAATGATCCGAGATTAACCAGCTAAACTATTTAACCCAATTAACTATCATTTTTTAACTACCGGGTCACTCCGCTAAAGCCTAGTAGTTGCATTCCCCTCACTGTAAATATATTTCTGTCCACTCAATATAACCTTAATAAGTAAGTCAACCCTTCAAAGTTTTGTTCATAATAACGGCTGGGTTAAAAGTTGTTTTACTCCTGAGATTACATCTTACTTCTTAAGTCTCACTGATCCTCTAATGAACAATTGGTTTGTGATCCAGTCACCAAACCAAGTCTCTCTCGGGCCAATGAGAGGATGGGCCCCTTGTTCAAGACTTGCAGTTGACACTTAAGGGAACAACCTCTCTACTATCCCTAAAAGCGGGTAAGAGTGAATTCCGTCTTGCACCCTATGTCCATAGCTATCTACTCGGTCTTATCCCTGAAATAAGGGCTTATTGAGCCGACGCTGATGAGCCAACCCTCACCCATGCAAATCTAAGGATAATCTCGAATAAACAAGAATTTTTAGTTAGCTCAAGACTAAGGCCAAGTTACTTAGGTCATCGCTTTGACATAGTCAGTCTTAAACAGTAAACAACATTAAAAAGTAAAAGTGACTTTTTTCTTGGTCCGGTCTTATACAAACTCTTTGCACAAGATGCCTCCACTTGCGTGTCTCCACATGAACGATTCAGGATCACATTTTTTGTAGCACATTACAATAATTGTAACAACTACAAAGTGAGTTTCATCCTTATTTAAATATCTTTTTCTCTCTCTATATGTTTAATTTATAATTAAACATTAGGTTAAATATAGCAGATATATTTAACACTTTACTCTAGAAACCGAATTAAAAAACTTTAAACTTGTTCGTCACACTATTTTAAGGTTTAGTCCGATATGAGCTAGTAAGGGGACCTCATGGACTAATAGATCATGAGCTCAAACGATCTGAGATTAACCAGCTAAACTATTTAACCCAATTAACTAACATTTGTTAACTATCGGGTCACTCCGATAAAGACTAGCAGTTGCACTCCCCTCACTATAGATATATTTATGTCTACTCGATATAACCATAATCAGTAAGTAAACCCTTCACAGGTCTGTTCATAATAACGGTTGGGTCAAAAGCTGTTTTACTCCTAAGATTACATCTTACTTCATAAGTCTCACTAATCCTCTAATGAACAATTGGTTTGTGATCCAATCGCCAAATCGAGTCTTTCTCGAGCCATTAAAAGGATGGGGCCCCTTATTCAAGACCTGGAGTTAGCAATTAAGGGAACCTCTTTACTATCCCTAAAAGTGAGTAGAAGTGAATTTCGTCTTACACCCTATATCTCCAGCTGTCTACTCGGTCTTACCCCTGAAAATAAGGGGCTTATTGAGCCGATGCTGATAAGCCAACCCTTGCCTATACAAATATAATGATAATCTCGAATAAACAGGAGTTCTAGTTAGCTCAGGATTAAGGTCAAGTTACCTAGGTCATCAATTTGAAATAGTTAGTCTTAAGCAGTAAACATCGTTATAAAGTAAAAGTGTCTTATTTCTTAGTCTAGTCTTATACAAACTCTTTGCACACAATGCCCCCACTCGCATGTCTCCACATGAACGATTCAGGATCACATTGTTTGTAGCACTTTACAACAATTGTAACAACAAAGTGGGTTGCATCTTATAATATCCCCAGGATAAGGTACTCAGCCTTACCATATACTATCAACCGTTTTAGCTATCTACTCGAACTTGATCCATTCTTATTTTCACATAAAGTCCAAATACTTATGTAATAGCCATGGATCTTAGTTTATTGGATTTAGGTTCTTTCTAAAATGAAACGAGCAATTCATATATTCAATATAAATCTAAGTAACATCTTTACTGATAACATAATAAGTTTATTATTTACAAACCACGAGTTGTAGGACATAAAACCCAACAATGATTTGACCTGAATCCTGAGTGAGTTGTGAACTCCTGCTTATGAAAATGATCCTTTGATCTGCATGGGTGAGAGTAGTTAGTTTTGTTGACTCAATATGCCTAAAATTTTGGGGATTCGTTTGATTGAGGAGCTGGGAATGCAGCTACACGAAAAAGAATTCACTCATTCCCTATTGTTAGGACAAGTAGATAAATTGCTCCCTTAAGGGCTGATTCTGGGACTTGAACGATGTGGCGACACACACCTCTCCTAGCCTGAGATGGGTTCAATTATAATTGAACTTTAACTAATTGTTCATTAGAGGGATCGGTGGTACTTAAGAAGTTAGATGTAACTATAAAGGCAAAACGGTAATTTTGACTCAACTGTACTTATGAGTAATTTGTGAAGGGTTAACACACTATTGATTATTATATCCAATGGACACACAAATATATCTCAATGCGAGGAATATAGCTGTCAATCTTTATGGAGTGACCAACAGTTAATAGAAATGGATTAATTTAATTAAAGAGTTTAATTAATTGATTAAGTACCATTGAAGCTTCAATATATAGGTTCATAAGGTTCCCTTATTAGCTCAATTAGGATTAATGAGAATCAAATTAATTTTGGACTAATTTGAATTGTTTAAATTAATTGATAGGGAATGAATTATATGAGATATAACTAATATAATGTATGTAATACATTATAATATAAAATTAATTATATGAGATATAATTAATATAATGTATGTGATGCATCATATTATAATGTTTTATTTGAGAGAATTAAATATTTGAATATGATTCAAATATTGATTATATGAATGTGATTCATATTAAAAGCTATAGGTTAAAATTAATATGAATGTGATTCATATTAAATACTATAGGTTAAATGAGAGAATACTAAACTATAGGTTATATTATATGTGATATAATATAAACTATAGGTTATGTGTTACATTAGATATAACATATGGTTTATATATATATATATATATATAATTAGTTATTATATATATTAAATTAAATTACAATTATTTTTAATTTAATTAATACAACTATTAGAAGGGAGTTAAAGGGATAACTTCCCTATTCCCTCTCGTTTAACATGGGTAGTGGTAGATAAGTTGGTTATATACTTTATCTTCTTCCTGCCGTCTCACTCTAGAGAAAAGAATAATTCTCTGTGATTTTTGCTCTCAAGAAAAACTCTTTCTTTCCAAAATTAATATATTAAAGCCCATAGAACTCTCATTTGATTTTCTACATCGAGAATAACGAGTACTCCTCATGGTGGTGTTCTATTTTTGGAGAATTGTTGTTGCATTCATATGTTTGTGGGAAGAGTACGAGTTATTTGTTCATGAACGGGAAAGGATTTGTGAAGAGCTTGGTCTTCAATAGTAAGTCCTTAATCCCTTCTTCCTTTCCAACTTTGAAATGCATGTTTAATTAGATTTGTGAATCCTAGTTTCCGTCCTCTATTTAGTTAGATGTTCTATAAAATTAAAATTGGGACACGATCCTTCCACTGTGGGTAGTCATCTACTATTTCAATTGATATCAGAGTGTGGTGTAGTCCTAATTTTTCATTTTAACTCTAATAAGAGTTATGGTGGGTTTTTGATTATGCAATAATGAATGTTGAATGTGATTTTGCATGTTTGAATGTTTTCAGGATAGGTTTTTTAGAATTTCATTGTTTATTTTGATTCGGTATTTAAGGGCTCGGTGTTTTTGGGTGTAATTGTAATGTTATCGAGTCTGTAATTCATGTTCAGGTTGTCCGTAATCAAATTTTAGCTTCAATTTGGTGAAAAACGGAGCAAGAACGAAGTTTTTTAATCTGAGAGGCAGAGCAACCTTTCTACCTTAGAGCGTAAAGCGGGAGTGCAATTACGCTTACCTTACGCTGCAAGGAATGCTACACTCCAACCGCAACGTCGCGACGCTGCAGGGTAGCATCGCGTTACACTATGGCAAGCAAAAGGCAATGTAAACGACGCTACTGTCGAGCGTCATTACGCTTTGGACGTGAGGCACGGGACCGTTCCTAACCGATGATTCGATCTTCCTAGGTGGTTCAAGCAGCAGTTTTCTTTATATTTTTAATTATTACTAATAATTAAGTATTTTATTGTATTTTTTAATTAATTGAATTAATATAAAGTGTTATATTAATTTAATTAATGTTTTAGGAAGTCAATCTTGGTTCAAATCTTGCTTTTAATTATGCATGTGATGTATGGTTATTTCTTTTTTAAATATGTCATATAGAAAAACCCCACCATAGGATAATATTTATCTATGCATCATTTTAGCATAAATGTTATATTATAAAGTTGAATGATTCATTAAGCATGCTTATACATCATATTGTATAAATGTTATAAAGTATGATTGCATGCATAAACAACATTTCCATGCATAGCTTATATTATAAATGTTATAATATATAGTTTAAATGTATGAATGTATATTGTTTATTTTTCATTACCTTATCATATAATTGTTATGTATGTAACGTAATGAAAAAGGAAATGTATGATGCATGATACTACTTTAGTAAATTATAATTGTTATAGTTTTAAAGTATGTTTTTAGATGCATGGTTAAGTTTTAATTGTTTTATTTAATCTTTATTATTGTTATAAGTTAAATGAAATTAGAATTAAAATCTACAATAAAGAGATACATGCAAACATAGGTTAAATCGGTTTTACATAGTTTAAAATTGGTTTCACATTAGACCTATGTTCATAAAGTTTTTTTTAACATGATTAGAAATAAGTTTAATCTTTTAATTCTTTTTAATAGGATTTAATTGATTTAAATAAAATATTAAATTTATAACAAATTTATCTATAAGGGACCTTTGTCACCTTTGTCTTAGGACAATTATGTCTAGGCTGGGGTATTTAAGTTGACGGAAATAGAACACCCCTACTTGGGAACTGACCATGAAGGTGAATTAGATAAATTTGTTATAAGCATGGAATGAGTGATTCGTGTTTATTAAAGTATTTAATGAACACAAATCAACATTGTTAAACTATCCAACGTAAATGTCTGTTAGCTCTAGAAAAGAGTTAATTTTATGTCCTTAATGCTACTGAGTTGAACATTTCTTATGCTCTATTTATCTTATTTTGTAAGCAAATCAATTTCGTAGAGCAAGCATCTTTCTAGGATGAAAATCGAGCCAAAAGGACAAAAAATGTAGAGATGTCAAATTGACCAAACTATCCTTGAGGGCAGTGTTGCAACCCTCCCTTGACGCTTGCCTGATGCTGAAAGGCAGTAAGCAACGAATTCTGGACAAGCAATTAGCGTCGCGATGCTCCCTCAATGCTCTAGCTCAACGCTACAAGGCAGTAGCTATCCAACAGGCCAGCGTTGCAATGCTATGAACTTCAATGGACGAATAGCCTCCGTGCGCGTGCAAATGAGTGTCACAACACCGTTGCAATGCTATGAATAGCGTTGCGATGCTGCGCTTGTTTTACAAATAGAGGATTTCAATTCCAGCTGAGGGGGAGGAAGAAAATTGGAGATTGAGAACTTAATTTGAAGCCGACTAGGTCGAATTTTTGGACAACAATTTTATCATATTCATCATTCTCTTTTGATTGATTGTCTCGATATGCCTATGCAAGGCTAAGTAAATTTTTCTTTGGATTAGTTATGTTTAATTTCTTGAGGGAATTCTAGTTGATTTTACTCAATTATTATGAACTCTTTGGGATGATTTGATTTAGTTTTATTGGATTTTTCCAAATTGATCTGTCAAGTTGGTTTATTGAAATTCTTGTTTGCAAAATCATCATAACTGTGCAAAATTGATTGATTTGGTTGCGCAAATTAAGATCGCATGTGTAAAGTTTGGACTTTTTCTTACCAAACTCATGTATGCCCTAATTTAATCTTTTCCAATTAATCATGCTATAAGATATGGCTTTTTGAATGGTAGTATGTCTCAACGTTGAACCCTTTCATAATGCAATTTGGTTTTAACTTGTATTTCACCGAGAAAGAAGAGATATAAATTGAATTAGGGCTAATTTGGTTTAATATCGAAATTGGATATTTGGGCTGTTAGATTTTCTAATAGGTTGAGGAGTTCACAGATTTAGTACAATTAACTAGTTCCTGATGATAGAAAAGTTAAACATACATACTAACCAAAGACTCTTTACATCGATTTAATCCATCCCATTCGCAACTCACTTCTATTTCTTTATGTTGCATGTTAATTTTTTAATTACTGTTTTCACAAATCAAACCAAAACCCCCGTCACAAGGAATTCTTTAATTAACCAGGTTAGACAATAGTTTTCCTGTGGATCGATCTCATGCTTCCATTATTATATGTGTTAGTATTATTAGTTGTGCATGTTTTACAAATTTTATTTGTTTTGGGTTAAGTTGAACTAACGATATCAATTTTTAGCATGAACAAATTGGTGTCATTGCCAGAGAAACTTGGTAACTAGCCTAGGAAAATTTTAGGATTCTGAATACAAAAAATAATTAAAAAAAGAGTGTGTTGTTGTTTTCCCTTTTGTTTAGAACCTGTTCCTCTGAGAGTGCAGATCTTACTTTTGTTGTAGGTATTACTCAAGAGGAGAGGAGAATCCGAAGGGAGCACAAAAGAGAAATACCAGAAGAAGGAGACCGATAAGTTGCTGATAATCCAATAGAAGCGATGGGAGAAGAGGTTCGAGAGAAACTCCGAGGGAGCTAGCGAAACCAGACATGGACCAGCAACTCCTATGCATAATATTTCTTCCTACCACCGTACCGTTCAAGCTCAAGCTAGAATTGATTAACCTACTACTAACCTTCAAGGGGATAATAGAAGAGAACCCTCACAAACATATCAAGGACTTCTATATGGTGCGTGAAGTATGTGACCATGTGGAGTTACAGAAGAACAACTAAACCTTAGGGCTTTTCCTTTCTTGTTATAGGATGACGCTAAGGTTTGGTTATACTACTTAGCTCTAGGTCGATAACTACTTGGAACGAATTGAAAAATAAATTTCTCAAAAAAAAAAAAAAAAAATTCTGGCTTTTAAAGCTAATTCAATTAGGAAAGACATTTATGGAATTAAACAAAATGTTGGTGAAACTCTATCTGAATATTGGGAAAGATACAAAAGATTATGTGCTAGTTTTTTCCATCACTGGATTTCTGATCAATTGTTAATTCAGTATTTATAAAGTGGCTTACTTTCTAGTGACATGAGCTCTATTGACTCTACTGCTGGAGGTGCTCTTGTTGACAAGACGGCTAGGGAGGCCCAATAGTTGACTTCGCACATGGCTGAAAACGATCAAAACTTTGGGACCAGAGCTACTAAATCTAACACATTTGTTGATTCTGAGGTAAAGTAATTGAAATCCCAACTTTCTAATTTGTCTGTTCCCATGACACAGATGGTATAAGGAGGTGTAGCTCAAGTGAAGAGTTGTGGAGCCTGTGAAGTTTCAGAGCACACTTTTGAAGCATGCCCTCAAGCACAATTCAAAGCAGTTGGGGTTTACCAGAGGAAATATAACCCTCATGCTCCAATGTACAATCTGGGATGGTGAGATCACCTAATCTCAAATAAGGAGGTCAAGGCCAAGGCCAAAGTCATAACAGTTCTAGTTATTCCAATCAATCTTCCTCGTCCTCTTTAGGTATGTCATTGGAGGATATTGTTAAATCTTTGGCTGATCACTCTTTAAATTCCAACAGGATATTCATCAACTGCAAAAAGACTCCATTTAGCTGTCACAGGAAACCAAGGCATTGCAACATGAAACCAGGATGGGCATGGAAAATATGGGCACTCAGGTCACACAATTAGTTGTCGAAGTGGGTTTTTTAGAAGGCAAAAGTTCGGGGAAGCTACCTGCTCAGCCAAACCATGCCAATGTAAGTGCCATCACACTCAAAAGTGGGCAGGAGCTTCCATCACTTACACCCTTACCAGACACTCCGCCACTACCTGGTAAGTCCAATGCAAAAGTACAAAAAAATGAGAAAGATGAGACTGAATCCAATGTGCCCTTCTCTACTCCCAAGGTAAATACTTGTCCCTTACCTTCAGTTGAACCTTATGTACCTAAGGCTCATTTTTTCTAGTAGGTTAGCAAAACTGAAGCAGGAAAATAACGATGAAGAGCTTATCGAAATGTTTAAAAAGGTTCATATCAATATTCCTCTCTTAATTGTGATCCAACAGATCCCGAGGTATGCTAAATTCCTCAAAGAACTTTGCACAAAGAAGAGGATAAGTAAGGACAAAGAATGGGTTGTGGTAAGTAAAACTGTTTTGGCTTTACTTAAATGTAATATGCCTGAGAAATGCCGAGATCCAGGTATGTTTACTTTACCCTGTGTCATTGGTGATAGAGTCATTCGACATGCCATGTGTTCAGATCGAGAATCGATGTCGTTAATTCAACTCCAAACTGAAACAAAAGAAAATTTGTAATATCGAACTATTCCTATCACTACAAAGACGTAGCAACAGTGGTAAGTGCACGGTCAAACCACAGAGAAGCAAAGAATTAATTTCTTTTGGGTTAGATTTGACCGTGAAAAAATAGTAAAAACTGGGTTTTGGTTTTTGGTTTTGAAATTGAAAACATGCAAGAAAAGGAAATTGTAAGGGATATACGGAATGATAATGGATTCATCTAGTTCTGGGATCAAGTAGTCATTCAATATAATTTAAATCATTGTTTTCTACCAACATATCATGTACTCGAATTATGCATGCATAGCTTCCCAATCGATGCGAATTAACTAATCTCTACAAAGGCCGACAATCAATTAGTCTGAACCAATGGAGTGTCATAATTCATAATTAAGGCTAGAAAGACCGTGCCCTAACTAACCTACATGCTCCTTGCCACAATTGGGTCCTTAGCGGCCATAAAGAACTAGAAACACATTCATTAAGAATAAGGATTCAACTATGTTGATTAAATGTCAAGAAAGTCATGTTTCAATAATCAATTTATTCTTTAAATTTGGATTAAATGTGCGATGCAAAGATTCAAGGTCAACCTATACACCTAAGCATGCTCATCTAATCAATGCTACAAGGGTAAATTCAAAGCATGGACGATTACAAGGATATATGCGAGCTTGAATTTAACTAGCTAAGACATGCGATCATGATAGGGACGTCAATCCAACACATGAAAGCAAATCTAAATCATGCAAGATTCAAAGAAATACACAATTCTAATTTAAAGGAAAAAATTGAACAGAAAACTCATCAAAATACAAGAACGCTTGATCCAAGAACTAAATGAAATATTACCTCATCGATTCATAGACAAACTAATGAGATACAATCCAGAACACGTCCATAATCCGAAAATAAAATAAAAACTAACCTAATGATACTGAAAAAATAAAGAAAAAGGAAGAAGTCAAGGCCTCTCCTCGGTCTCAATTGAAGAGAAATACAATTTTCAGCATGTTTCAACCTAAAATGAAGAGGAATATTTATAGAAAATTTCAGGACAGCGTCGCAACGCTTGGAATAGCGTTGCAACACTGATACGGCTGAAGGGGTGAACCAGGTAAGAAGTCCATCGCTAGGCCTGATGTTGTCTCGCGCGTGCGCTTTGTTGTGTGTCCGTCAATTGTCATAGAGTGTTGCAAAGCTGATGCTTCTATCCGTAAGTGTCAGGGTTGGAGCATTGCACGACGTTGTGACGATGGCACTGATGAATATCTAGAATGTTGCAACACTGTGGGCAGCGCTGCAACGCTCCCCTGCACTCCAAGCGTCAGATCAGCGTCAAACTTAGGCCAATTATGAGTGTTGTGACGCTTCAGTAAGGGCTTTTGATTCCTTTGAAGTCCAATGCTCAAATCAACTTCAAATTGCTTCAAATTAACCCCACTAGCTTCAAATCCCCAATTGTACCTCTTGGTTGCTCGATACCTTCAAAATAGGGTTAACACATAAAATCCACAAACGAGCCTGAATTAAGCTAAGAATAATAGCTCTTTTTGAGAGCTATCACCATGCTTGATTTGGGGGCTTCTATTAATGTTATGCCATATCATGTGTATGAAGATCTTAAATTAAGTGATTTGCAAAAAACTGCATATGTATTCAGTTGGCTTATAAATCTTACATTCAACCTCTAGGGATAGTGAAAGATGTTCTGTTGCAAGTAAAGGACTCGATTTTTCTTGTTGACTTCTATATCCTAAAAATGGACGAAATATGTTCACCTTCTTCTTCTACAATTCTACTTGGGAGATCTTTCATGAAAACTGCTAAGACTAAAATCGATAGGGAGATCTTTCATGAAAACATGTTAATAAAGGTTGTCTATTTGTGGAGTTCGATGGAAAAGTTTGTTAGTTCAATATATATGATGCTATGAAATTTCCTAAGGAATATCTGTCTCTTTGCATGATGGAAACACATGATCTAGTGGATGAGATTGTTTTGTATAATGATGATGACTCTGATAAGTTGATTGCTCTTTGTATTGATTTGGATTTGCATGATTTATCCCTCTCTTCCGTTGATGTTAGTAACACTGAAGAATCTTTTTCTGATTCTTTCATTATGGATTCGCAGGTACAAGGGATTGAATTAAAAGCTCTCCCTAATCATCTGAAGTATATGTACCTGGACGAAGGAAACACCTTTTCAATTATAATCTCCAGGGAATTGACACCCACCCAAGAGGACTCTTTAGTTGAGACTTTGAAAAGCTATAAAAAAAGCCATCGGGTGATGCTTGATGATCTTAAAGGCATGATCTCTTCTCTTTGCATGCATAGAATAATCTTGGAAAATGGAGCTAAAGCCATAGTCCAACCTCAAAGAAGACTCAACCCCATGATGAAGGAGGTTGTTCTCAAGGAAATTATCAAGCTCAATGAGGTCGGTATCATTTACCTAATTCCTGACAGTAAGTGGGTTAGCTTTATTCACGTGGTACCAAAGAAGACCAACATGACGATTGTGGAGAATGAAAAAGGTGAGATGGTGTCAATGCGCATTCAAATCAGCTGGAGGATGTGCATTGACTTCCGGAAGTTCAATGAGGTAACTAAAAAAGATCACTTTCCAATCCTGTTTCTTGACTAGATGGTGGAACGGCTCGCTGGGAAGCCATTCTTTTGTTTTCTTGATGGGTTTTTAGGATTCTACCAAATCTCGATCGCACAAGAAGTCCAAGAAAAGACTATCTTTACTTGCATTTATGGGACTTATGCCTTCAGAAGGATGCCATTCGGGCTTTGCAATGCCTCGGGTACGTTCCCAAGGTGTATGATGAGTATTTTTTTTATTGTGCATCAAAGTTTTCATGGATGATTTTATAGTTTATGGAGAGTCTTTTGATGATTGTTTGCGTAATCTTGGTCTTGCGATGAAACGTTGCAACAAAACTAATCTCGTGTTGAACTATGAGAAGTGTCACTTTATGGCTTCACATGACATTATTATAGGTCATCTAGTTTCTGCTAGGGGAATTGAGGTAAATAAGGAAAAGATAGATGTTATAGCTAATCTACCCTATCCTACTTATATTAGGAAGATTTGTTCTTTTCTTGGTAGCGCAGGTTTTTATAGGTGTTTTATCAAGGACTTTTCAAAGTTGGCTCTTCCTCTATCTACATTGTTGCAGAAAGATGTGCCTTTTGAATTTGACAAGGAGTGTCAGAGGGCCTTTGACATTTTAAAGGAAAAACTGACTACCACACCGATTCTTCAGCCCCCACGATGGGACTTTTTGTTCGAGATAATGTGTAATGCTAGTAATCTAGCAGTGGGAGCAATTCTAGGACACCGGGTTGACAAGAAAAGTCATGTTACATGCTTCACATCAAGGACCCTCAATCCTACCCAGATAAACTACACCACAATTGAGAAAGAGTTTTTGGCAATTGTTTTCGCTTTAGACAAATTTTGATCTTATATTCTTGGCTTTTATGTTATTATTTATACTGATCATTCTGGTCTTAG
The DNA here is from genome assembly GCF_027475165.1 of Benincasa hispida. Classification (NCBI taxonomy): domain Eukaryota; kingdom Viridiplantae; phylum Streptophyta; class Magnoliopsida; order Cucurbitales; family Cucurbitaceae; genus Benincasa; species Benincasa hispida. The sequence goes on along the minus strand of NC_143478.1, from coordinate 79,561,699 downwards.
GTACCTCATGACGAAGAAAGAGGCCAAGCCTTGTCTTGTCCATTTGATTCTTTTCCTCCAATAATTTAACTTAACTATCAAGGATAAGAGGTGAACATAAAATTTGGTGGCATACCACTTGAGCAAGATTGTGCAAGTAGAGGATCCTCTCCCAGTAAGAAAGGATTTCCCTGATGAGTTCCTATTCAAGATCACCTCATTGATACCATAGTATGCTAACATGGTAAATTTCCTCGTGACTGGTAAGTTCCCTTATGACTTGCCTAGTTCTAGGAAGGCTAAATTGAGGAGTGACTCGAAATACTTTGTTTGGGATCCACCATAACTTTGGAAGATTTACTCTGACCAAATCATTAGGGGGTGTGTCCTAGATGAGAAATTTGAGTTCGTACTTTCATTTTGTCATGAGTTGGCCTGTGGTGGACATTTTAGCCCTAAAAAAACCGTTAGGAAGGTTTTAGATAGTAAATTGATATGGAACTCTTTATTTGCTGACCGCTTCGTGTTTTGTAAATCTTGTGAGATATGTCAGAAGTCAGGATCTTTTTCTAGAAGGAACGAAATGCCACTTAACTTTGTTCTTGTGTGTGAGGTCTTTGATGTCTGGGATTATAGATTTCATGGGACCTTTTCCCTCTTCCTATGGGTATTTATATATATTGTTAGTAGCTAATTATGTATCAAAGTGGGTTGAGGCTATCCCCACTAGGACTGACAATGCTGCTTTTGTTTCAGGATTTTTAAGGCTAACATCTTTTCTAGGTTTGGTATTGCTAGAGCAATAATCAGTGACTGGGGTTCACAATTTTGTAACCAAACCATTGAGGCCCTTCTGAGGAAGTATGGTGTCCATCATCGAGTTGTTACACCGTACCATCTTCAGACGAATGGTCAAGTAGAAATATCCAATTGAGAGGTTAAGAATATCTTAGAGAAGACCGTCAACTCAAGAAGGAAGGATTGGAGCACATGCCTAGATGATGCTCTTTTGGCCTAAAGAACCGCTTTCAAAACTCCCATTGGGACAACACCCTTCAAGCTTGTCTATGGCAAGGCGTGCCGTTTACCCGTAAAGGTCGAGCACAAGGTCTATTGGGTGGTGAAGTAATGCAATATGAATTTGGCCCTTGCTGGTGAAGAAAGACTTTTGGAACTGCAAGAATTGGAGGAGTTACGTCTTGAAGCCTATAAGAACTCAAGACTTTACAAGGAAAAGACAAATCTAATTCACGATAAGGGTCTTGTAAGGAAGGAATTCAGGGTCGGCCAAAAAGTGTTACTTTACAATTCACGCCTCTTAATCATGCCCGATAAGCTTAAGTCCAAATGGATTGGTCTTTTTGAAATTATTAATCTGTTTCCCTACGGTGCACTGTAGATCAGAAGCCTAGAGACTGGAAAAGAGTTCAAGGTGAACGGGCACTGCGTCATGATCTTAAATGAAAGGGAAGTCAATCTAGCTCATTCGGCTTTTCTGTTGACTCCACTCTCAATCACTTAAGCCCGTTCTCACCCAACGTCGAGCAAAAGACAATAAAAGTTGCGCTTTCTGGAGGCAACCAGGTGTAAAAAATTTATTTGCTTTTGTTTTTTTTCTTTATTTTCTCTATTTATTTCTTTTTGAATAGGTTGAAAAAATGATTGATTACATTTCAGTTTCTTTTTACAAGAGATTATACTTTTGGCCCTTTAAAGAATGACTTCCCCATGATCATGTTTGTGTCCAATTCCAGGGGAGTTTTTTTTGTTCCCCTTGTCCCCTTTCTTTATCATTTACATGAATTTTAGTTTAGTTATACATTGAGGACAATGCATATTTCTAAAGCTGGGGGTGGACAAAACATGCTTCTAGTTTTTTTTTTTTTTTTTTTTTTTTTTTAAAAAAAAAAATTTTTGTGTACAACCTACCTATACCATCCATTTTTTTGGAATTGCTAATAATTGACTTTTTATGATTTGAATGAGTTTTCATTGGTTGTTGTTTTATGGAATAAGCATCTTTAGGCTGGATTTTTGTCTGATTGTCTTGCGTTTGCATGGTTCGCTATGTTTGTCGTTTCCTATTGATGGCAAGTTGGTGATGCATTCATTGGGTTGTACGTTTTCAAAAAGAAAATTCTTTCATGATTTTGAGCTCATTATAAAACACTTTTTCTTGAAACCCATGCATAATGGACCCAGGTAAAAAATTTTCTTCCTTTTGTTATAAATCCCTAAAAGTCTTAGAAATGGGTTATCCATCATGGATTTTCGTTGTCACTTCAAAAGGCCCACTTTTAGCTTAGAATTAACTTTTAGTGCCCGAGAACAAAATTTGACAATGAGAAAATAAAGGCCTAGTGTGTGAATTAAAAAAAAAAATGTAGTATAGTTGCTGAGAAAAATGTATAAAAAAGTGATGTATAAGCCGACGTGCCTGCAAAAAATAATGTGTGTGCATGGATAGAGGAGAAAAAGGCTACCTTCGCCGTATCTTATTAGGGCCCCCGAGAAAAGAGTCATATGTTCCCGGTGGTCGAGTGTGAAAGCTAGCCCTCTAGGTAAAATTAATGCCCTCTATGGTTTGTGTGTGTGGGTTTTACGCACTCTTGGCGAAATGTTGCTCTTTGATCAGCAAGAACGATTTGTCTTAGGCTAATAACTGAGCTAGAGTAGAGGGAAGATAAAATGGGAGTTGGATAAATTTTTTCCGGGTATTTTTTTATTTATGATTTTTTTTCATGCATTGATGCTTGTATTTATGAAGTGGAAATATAGATACTATGCATTGATGGAATTGCATTGTGCATTCAAGTTTTCCCAGCGGAATTTAAGTGTAAATTCCTCTGAGTTTCCTGGTAAGTCCAGGGTCGAACACAGGGACTTGTGAAAACAGATTGCGTTGGTAATTTTTATAAAGACTTTGCGGTAACTGGATAATGAATAAAGTGTTGGGTTTGTTGTTTGCGTTGATGAAAAGAAAATAAACAAATGTGGCAAAGTTGAGAAAAGATAGTTGCATTGATAGATGCAATGAGTATGCGATAAACGGGTTGAGAAGACCTTTAGCTAGCATTACTTGGGAATGCGTCAGACTATGCGATCATGTTACAACCATGCACAACAAGTAATTTTTCAATGTAAATGCGATGCTCTTAAATCTAGGACGCATGTGTTGAATGCAAAATGTCCATAAAGCTCATCCCTAAGTCTCTACTCTTATCCTATTCGATGATGCAAAATGCATGAAAGCAAGTTGACCGCATACAATCATATCCTATCTCTAGGATGCATGCAATGCGTTGATAATAAATAGTGCTCATTCCTAAGCGCCTATCTCTTGTTTATGCATTCTAATCTGGCTCTTTTGAGTCTAGATTCTAATCTGACCTTCTCAAGTCTAGATCCTGTCCTTAGACTACCCTCCTGAGTATCTCTAATGGACGAATGAAGCATACATAAACAAGATAATCGCAAAGAATGAACATTCCCTAGTTGTGCTAGCTAAATGCTTCTCAACCCATTCAACCGATTTAGCTACTCATGCGTGAGTAACAGAGAGTGAACAAATATAGAGAAGAAAATTCCATTTTCATAAATGAGTTAAGTACAAAATGACAATGGAAAGTAAAGATAGAGAGCCTGGTAGCAATTCCTTCCTGACCGAGGCTTTTTACATTGAAATCTCTATTATGATATAAAGATGTTCCCACTTTCGCAGGTGTCAGCCCTCTCTCTATCCTTGGAGCTTCCGGCGCTCTCCAAGCTTACTGGAATGATCTACCGGCATAGCTTTCTCCCTCGCGTCCGCCTTAAAATGAAAGAAAACTAAGAACAAAGACTTGCGAACTAATCAACTGGTTAACCTCTTCTCTAAAAGAATGCCCTTGGTATTTATAGAGCATCCATGGTGAAATGTGGCTTCTCTCTCCTAGTTGTACAGATGGGACAACTTTAATTCCTGACTGAAGCACCGAATAAATGTCACCGATAAAGCTTAATGTACTTTGTGACCGTTATCGGCTGTCAACTTAATTTGGATCCGACTGCCATCAGCTTTTTATCCCATCGCTTTTAATTATCCTTTCACCCGGATGTGCCCACCATGTTGCGCTGACCATGTTGCAGCGATCCTTCTTGGGCGAATGTTTGCGAGCACGATCAACGCAAAGCCTTGCGGTGAAGTTGCGCTTGACCAATGAATTCCTATGATCGCAATCTTTACATTGCGTTAACGCATATTTTGCACAAAAATACAAAGAACAACTGTTCTACTGCGCTGAATGCATGCGACCGCAATATTATAGAATTTATGCTTAATGGACGCATGTTAACATATTTCATCAACGCAATCCAACATTGTTTAAGAACTTAGCACTATGATAACGTGCATTTCTACCCGTTATCACACCCCCAAATTTAAACAATGCTTGTCCTCAAGCATAAGCTAAAGATTCCTTTAGCAAGTCACCCGCAAAGTTATTTTCCTAGATTTCTCAAGAATACTCCGTTCAACTCCTATATACCAAAATTTTCTTAAGTCTTATGCAAGTCTTTTCTTAAAATATTTCTAAGATCTAGGGACTGCAAGCTTAACTTTCAAAAGGACTTTACTAAATTCCGGAACATCACATGATTTATTTTAAAAAGAAAATTTTCTACAGGGGTGTCAAATGATTTTATCCTTGCACAAAAATTTTCTTCATTGATATTTTTTTCTGACCTTGTGCTGATCCGAGTGCCTTGCCTTCGTTTTGGCTTGCCTCCACGTGTGTCATGCAGACATCCAACTACGAACAATGTACTCTTTCTCAAACTAAACTCATACCAATTTGGCAGTGGAGTTGCGATCATTTGTTTATACGTTGATCCTGGTGACTTACTTTCGTTTTGGCTTGTCCCCATGTGTGTCATGCGAACATCCAACTACGGGTAAGTGCCTTTCACAACTTAACTCTTATCAGCATGGGTTTTCCCATTGCGTTGACAGTGGAGTTGTTATTCTCAAAGTTTTTTTTTATAGAAATAATAGCAAGGTCGAAAATAAATACCTCACCGCCAAATTTAAAATGCGGCAATGTCATCATTTCCAAAAGATGAAAATAAGTCATGCGATGTTCTAGAATGCGTTGTAAAGAGAGTTTGAAAGAAAGCTAGCAAACCCTTAACTTCGAGAAATATTTTATGAAGAGATTATCTTAAGACTAAGTTGACTCTAGTATATATGAAAGACATAGAAGCATATTTTTCATCATTGAAATCATACTTGGCAAAGAATAGAATGCGGTAACTCACTAAATTTATCTATGTCAACTGAATGTGGTGATCCTAATGCGGTGATAAAACTTTGAAAACTAAAATGCAATGTGATAGTGCAAAATTTGAAATAAAGACAAGGAAGAATACACCCCCAAATTTTGCGCTGTCGCTCGCATTATATTGACGCATCCATCTTTGCGGCGATCTCTCTTCTTTCGGTTGCGGTGATAGAGTAAGATAAGTACTTTGTCGCGTAACATCCCCACAATCCAGCACCTCGACCGTTGCAAGAAAAACAAAGAGAGGGTCACATTATTGTAAACAAAACAAAATTCGTCATTGCATTTTTTTTTGAAATAGAAGTAATAAAATAAGGATAGATAAAGATTGAAAGGATATAGTGCAAATTCCGAATAATGGAGAAGAGTTGAAGAATCGATGTTTCCCAAAACTTGCATCCCTGATAAATTGCGATCATTTGATAATGCAGGGAACACTTATTCCAGGTTGGTTTGTTCACGTCCATGGTGGATTTTCTCTCTTTTCCTTGTCCTCTGGGATCTTTACTGCCTTAATCCGGAGTTTCTCCCCATGAATGCTCATTACAATTTCCCCCTTACGCACATCAATTTGAGCGCGACCGGTTGAAAAGAATGGTCGTCCCAATATGATGGGCGCATCTTCTTCAACTTTATAATCCAAAATTAGGAAGTTTACCGGCAGGATGAATTTATCGATTGAAATTGCGGCATTTTTCAACTTCCCTTCAGGTTGTATTCGAGATCTATTCGCAAGCAGGAGAGTTTCCTTTATGGACGTAAGTGTGCCGACATTCAATTGTTTGAAGATTGATAGCGGCATTATGTTTATACTTGCCTCAAGATCGCATAGTGTTTGGCCACTGAAGGTCCCTCCGATAGAGCATGGGATCGTAAAGATTCCTGGGTCGCCCATTTTAGGTGGGATCATAGCAGTTTACGTTTCAGTCACTATTGCAATATTTTCTTCCTCATTTTGTTCCTCTTTCAATCTTTGCGGAGTCACTGGTGGTTGAACTTCTTCTTTCTCAAGATCTAGTGGCTTAAAGGTGGAAGCAACTTCAGGGTCTACTTTCTCAGGCTTTTCCAAACTATAGGTCAACGGGTTTTTGGTTATCACTGTATTCAAGTTGGTCGCAATGCGCTTCTCCCCTACTTCCGTAGTCATGTTGTCACTTAGCAAGGAGACTGCTAACCATTGTTCTTTCCCTTCACCCCTAGCATTGCGAGGGAGCTTAATTGAGCTCAGCAACGCTCCTTGCAGTCTATTTTTCAGCTCGTCCGCAATTTGTCCCATTTGAATTTCAAGATTTCTCATGGATGTAGCTTGATTCTGAAGCACAGATTCATTTTTCTCAATATATTGCTTCAGCAAGCTCTCTAAGGATGAAGATTGCGGTGGTTGGGAGCTGCTAGCTTGGCTTTGCTCTGGACTATTGTTTTGTGGGAAAAATCCGGGTGGCCCTTCTTTTTGTGCCATAGGTTGAAAGCTTTGTTGTTGATTTTTTCACGCAAAATTTGGGTGGTTTCGCCACCTGGGGTTATATGTATTGGAATAGGGATTATCTCTCATGAAGCATACCGACTGCGGGTTTGTTGGGCATTCCTCCATCGGGTGAGCATCACCGCAAATGACACAACTTGCAGTCATTTGAGTGATTGCACTGACCTGCCTTTTCTTCGCTCCCATATTATTAATTGCGATGCCTTGTATTAAACTCATCATCGCAGTCATTTGATTTTGCAGGGATGCTATGGCCCTATTGTTTGCGTCATTTTCTTTGATTTTTAATCTCTGGTTGCTTTCCCTTCAATCCTCATGATTTTTGGAAATGCGATCAAGTATACTTTTTGCCTTCTCGTATGTTTTGTCGAGCAGACCATCAACGGCTGCCGCATTGACAGCAGTCTGCGAAGAGGGATTCAGTCCTTGGTAGAAAATCTCCATTCGCAGGGAATCTGGTAAGCCATTGTATGGATAGTCTTTTACCAGCCGCTTAAACCTCGCCCAAGCATCGCTGAGCGATTTGTCATCTTCTTGTTCAAAATTTGTTATCAATTTCCTTCTTCTATCGTTCTCATTTGGTGGAAATACTTCTTCATAAATTTTTCCACCATCTATTCCCACAAAGTTCTCTCTCTCGGTTCGAGAGAATATACCCATTTCCTCGCCTGATCACACAAAGAAAAGGGAAACAGAGTTAATCAAATTCCTCAGTTGAGATATTCGGGAACACAAAAGTGTTGTAGATTTCCATGAAGCTCCGGAGGTGGGGTGCGGGTCTTTACCACGCCTTCCTCCAAACTACCCAGCAGCTTGGATCATCTGCAACATTACCGGCTTCATTTCAAACCTTGATCCATCTAGTGCCAGGCTCATGATTCCTGGAGAGAAATCATAGAGGTTAGGTGACACATAGTCCCAAATGGGTCTATTGCGGTCATTCGCCAGAAGGATGGGGTTAGCCATTATATTATTCGCATTAACGACCCTTGCGTCCGGTTGCTCTACCATTCTTGGTGTTCTTTCTTGTTATTGTTGGTGGTCTTTTAATCTTCTTCTGAATATCCTCTCAATTTTCGGGTCATAATTCGCCAGAGATTGAGAGTTCTGCAAAGAAATAAAAAAATTATCGTTAGTAAACTATCTTATCGAAGTCCCAGACAATGACGCCAAAAAATTGATTGCAGGAAATTAGAAGTCAATTTTACTCGACAACCAAAATCCCGTGGACACGGTATGCGATGCATGTTCCTAAGATATGCGTTGATAGTCACGCGTCGATGGTCATGCGTTTAACTGATAATGCGTTAATGAATGTATGTGATGACCATGCATCCTGCCACAAGTTTTCTTGTGCTGGAACCAAGTATAATTCCAACGCAAGTTTCTCGGGTAATCTGAGGTCGAACACAGGAACTTGTAGCTATATGTTTGCGATGATGTGCATGCGGCGGTTTAAATAAAATAATAGAGGGGATGTTGCTAAGTTAATCCTACTCCTACTCCTATCTAACCGATAATGCAATGAGAATATGCATGAAAGGTAGAGATATGACAAACCTTGAAATGAAATAAATGTGTGGGAAAATAGACAAAATGCAGAGATGATTTCATTGCAATACTTAAGAGTGTCCGCAAGGGCAACCTTAGTCAATGCAACCCATGCGATCATGCTACACACACTAAAAGCCTAAATCTAGGACGTATGCGGTGTGTATGCATAAGTGTCAAGATGACCGCATACCGCCACCATATCCTACTTCTTGGATGCAACCATTGTCCTCTCCGTAGGGTGCATACGCTGTGTAATAAAAAAAAGAGCTTATTCCTAAGTCTCCATTCTTGCTTATGCAAACCTAATCTAGTCCTCTCGAGCATCGATTCTAACCTAGCTCTCTCGAGTCATTAGATTCTTTCTTTAGACTCTCTCTTGAGCAACTCTAAAGGTGTGATGGGCGCATACATAAGACAAGGTAACCATATGAACTTGGTTGACGCAAGATTATTCCTATCTCTAGTGAACAATGCATACATTGCTTAATGCGACCAATCACTTACCCTCCCAGGCAGTTGGTTGTTGCTGACTTTACTCATAGACAAGCATTATGTTAGCCTATAGACAGGCATTGCCATAGCTTCATACTAAGAAAATAAGGTTTTGTCACACACTCACGCAACGCACATCTCTCGGTGGGTTGCTACATGCTTCATATCTCTAATCCACACGACTAAGTATGCGATACTCTAGCAGTCTCACTAAGTTTTGCAATGAAAGTAAAGATGCTAAGCAAAAAAGATGGAGATGGAGTCGAAGGAACAGAGAAATGCATTGAAAACAAATTGTGTTAATTCCTTAATTCAAAAATGTCACATAATACAATATGAGAAAAGAAAGGAAAAGGAAATGACCGGCTGGAAGCAAAGATTTGCTCCCAGCGGATGTGCGTCAAGGCTGCCAATGGTGCCATGGATGGGCAAAGGAACTGACTCTCTCAAGATCTAGCTCCGGTCGAAGGCTCCGGTCGTCACTCGAAATGGATGAAGGAGGTAAAGAACTCTCAGCCATCTTCTCACGCAGTTGTCTGGATCGCAAGGATCTACCTTAGGTGAACCTCAAAAGAAAACCTTGGATAACTTGAATTTCTACTCATCGGCTTCTATTTATAGAGTCTGGGTCGCCGACAACATTAATTGGACTGCTCTGAGTCTGACGTTCGGTACGTTTATCCTTTTCTGAACCTCTGCCACCAATGGCGTGGTAGGTGAAATGTCAACATCATCTTTTGGTTTTTCTCGAGGTAAATGCGTTGATGCGTTTATTCCACCTACCTTGCATTGATCCCATTAGTTTGCATTGTTGCGTAACCGCAATCATTCAATGGCCGCATTCGCTTAATGCTGAAACTCTACATGATGGCCGCAATCACCTGACGAGTGCAATCTCCATGCGATGGACGCATGCAGCTGATCACCGCAACACCCACACGTTGATCTAATGCGTTTTCCTTGAGATGGAGAGTTTTTCCGCATGTGGTCATCTATGCGGTGGTCCGATTTTCGCGTTTGCGTTCATTTCCTGCATTGGCTACAAAAATAGAATATTGAATGCATAATTAATGCAAAGTAACGGGTTAGTTGAGATTCATCATGCTGATCGACGCAAACTTCTTTTCTCGTGAATTCCTAACATATTGCCGCATATTCTTCCTAATAACCTTCATAGTTCTAAGTAAAAGGACTAAGATGGAATGCATTTCTGCATATCATCAGAATGTGGTAACGCAAGAAGAGGAAAGAGAAAAAGAAGGAGTAGAACTGGAGGTTGCATCGACCTCAAAGCCAACTGAAACGGGAACCGAGAAAGTTCAGTTACCTCTTTTCTCACAGAGACTAAGGAAGAAGAAAAACGAAGAGGTATAGTACCAACGCTTCATATCTATGTTAAAGCAATTACATGTTAATATTCTTTCCAGTGAAGCAATTGAGGAAATGCCTGCATACGCCAAGTTTCTGAAGGATATGGTAACTAAGAAGATGGGTGCTTGAAAATTTTCCATGGTGGCGTTAACGCAAAGTTCCAAATCAATAATCCCACCGAAGAAGAGCGATCCTGGGAGCTTTACTATACCATGCTCCATAGAAGGACTGTACATCGGGCAAGCCCTGTGTGACTTGAGGGCCAGCATAAATTTGATAGCTCTATCAATCTTTAGACAGCTAAATGTGGGGGAACTTATGCCCACATCAGTGACTCTCCAACTGACCAACAGATCTTTGGTTTATCCAGAAGGTAAGGTGAAGAATGCGCTAATAACAATTGACAAATTTATTCTGACAGCTGACTTCATCATCTTAGACTATGAGGCTGACAAAGATGTGCCCATCATTTTGGGGCGACCTTTTCTATCAACGGGTCATGCCCAAATTGATGTGAATAAAGGGAAAATCACTATGAGTATCAACGGATAGAAGCTCAAATTTAATACAATTTGTGCCATGAAGTTTCTGGATGAAGAAGACCTGCAAGATTCTGATGATGACTTGAATTTGATTGAAGAAGAAAAGTCTGATGAAGAGTATGAAAAAGAAGATGCCAGCGTATCCATTGTTGCCTGCAATGCGATCACAACAAAAACAAACTAGGAAGAAGAAATGATTGCAAAGCAAGAAGTAGAGCCAATAGAAGAAAGAAAAACAACACAACCTTCCCTAGTGGAGCCACCGACACTTGAACTAAAGACCCTACCAACCCATTTGAAGTACGCATTTTTGGGGTAGAATGAAAAGCTGCCAGTTATTATCTCCTCTGCGCTCAGCAAAGATCAGAAGAATGCATTGAAGAGCATTCTCCAAAAATATACGCGAGCAATTGGCTAGACGCTCGCCAATATAAGAAGAATTAGTCCTGCGTACTGCATGCACCACATTCTCTTGAAGACGACCACAAAGCAACAATTGAACATCAACGCAGACTCAACCCTGCGATGAAGGTGGTTGTCAAGAAAGAGATTATCAAATGGCTAGATGCGGGCATTATCTATCCCATAGTAGATAGCACGTGGGTCAGCCCCGTGCAATGTGTGCCGAAGAAGGGTGGGATGACGTTAGTCCCAAATAAGAACAACAAATTAATACAACAAAGGATCATCACTAGATGATGCATATGCATGGACTACTGCAAGTTGAATGCGGCCACAAAGAAAGATCATTTACCTCTGTCATTCATCGATGAAATGCTAGACAGACTAGCAGGGAATGATTTTTACTGCTTCCTGGATGGGTATGTCGGATACAATCAAATCATGATAGCTCTTGAAGATCAAGAAAAGACCACATTCACTTGCCCATATGGGACGTTTGCTTTTTGTTGCATGCCATTTGGCCTCTCAATGCACCAAGCACGTTCCAAAGGTGCATGATGGCGATCTTTTCAGATTATCTCGAGAACTATGTAGAAATATTTATGGATGACTTCTCCGTTTATGGGAACACTTATGAAATCTGCTTAGCCAACTTGGAGAAGATTCTGAAAAGATGTGAAGAGAAGAATTTAGTGCTCAATTGGGAAAAATGTCATTACATGGTTAAAGAAGGCATAGTGTTGGGACATAAAGTCTCCCGGGATGGATTGGAGGTGAACAAAGCAAAGATTGAAGCAATTGAAAAACTTCCACCTCCAACCAGCGTGAAGGTTATGCGAAGCTTCTTAGGGCACGCTGGATTTTACAGACGATTCATCAAGGAATTTTCTAAGATAACACAATCACTGAGTGCGTTGTTAGAGGCAGACAGAAAATTTGAGTTTGACAACAATTGCCTCAATGCATTCAGAGTTTTAAAAAATGCGTTGATTACCGCACCCATGTTGATTGTGCCGAACTGGACACTGCCATTTGAAATCATGTGCGACGCAAGCAGGTATGCGATGGGAGCAACTTTAGCGCAAAAGAGAAAAACAATTTTGCATTCCATCGCATATGCGAGTAAAACTTTAAACCCTGCTCAAACAAATTATACGACCACAGAGAAAGAACTCCTGTCTGTGATTTTTGCGTTGGAGAAATTCCAGGCATATCTGCTGGGAACCAAGGTACTCATCCACACTGATCACTCGACAATCAAATACTTAATGACAAAGAAGGAGGAAAAGTCGAGGTTGATCAGATGGATTCTCCTCCTTCAAGAATTTGATATCGAAATAATTGACCAGAAGGGGACAGAGAATCAGGTTGCGGATCATTTGTCAAGAATGGAAAATCCTGATTTTGACCGCAATGAGACTGAGGTGAGTACCGTGTTCCCGGACGAGCAGCTGTTCCACATAGAAGAATTGCCCTAGTATGCAGACATCGTTAATTATTTGATTTGTGAGCAATTCCTTAAAGACTACACCTATCACCAACAGAAGAAGCTCAAGATGAATGCCGACATTATTATTAGGATTAGCGAAATTATAGGAGAGGCGCATACCAGATTATTCGGTTATGTATACCAAGTGTTGCTCAACAACGCATATTGTCACAATGCCACGACTCACCATATGGTGGGCACTTCGGAGGGCAGCGCACTGCAGCCAAAGTTTTGCAAAGTGGATTTTTTTGGCTTACAATATTCAAGGATGCTGCTGACTACGCAATGAAATGTGATTGGTGTCAACGCACAGGCAAAATTTCATGGAAAAACACAATGCCAATGAACATTATCTTAGAGCTGGAATTATTCGACGTATGGGGGATTGATTTCATGGGACCATTCCCTCCCTCGCATGGCAAACACTATATTTTATTAGCCGTCGATTATGTCTCCAAGTGGGTAGAGGCAATAGCATGCGTCGCAAGTGATGCAGCGGTAGTCTCCCAGTTCCTGAAGAAATATATTTTCACTCGTTTTGGTACTCCTCGTGCCATCATAAGTGATGAAGGATCACACTTTATTAATCACAATATAAGAAGTTCTGTGCAAGTACAATATCCTCCACAAAGTGGCCACCATACCATCCGCAAACGAATGGTCAGGTTGAAGTGTCCAATCAAGAAATTAAGTCGATACTTGAGAATGTAGTAAAGCCTTCACGAAAAGACTGGGTGACAAAGCTTGACGATACGTTGTGGGCATACCGGACCGCATTTAAAACACCTATAGGTATGTCTCCATATGCGCTGGTATTTAGTAAGGCGTGTCACTTGCTTTTGGAGCTGGAATATAGACACTGTCGACGGTAAAGAAGCTGAATTTTGATTTGAAGAAGGCAAGGGAAGCGCGAAAAATGCAACTGGTCGAGCTAGAAGAATGGAGTAACAATGCATATGAAAATGTGAAGATTTATAAAGAGCGCACCAAGCACTGGCATGATCAACGCATATGCGGTAAGAACCTCCAAGTCGGACAAAAGGTCTTGCTCTTCAATTCACGTCTGCGAATCTTACCGGAAAAGCTAAAGTCACGTTGTTCCGGACCGTTCATAATTAGACAAGTATTTCCACATGGCGCGATTGAATTATCAAATGACGACGAAACCAACATATTCAAAGTCAATGGGCAGAGAGTAAAGGCATATCATGGAGAAGGCTGGCATCGCCGAGTCGACTCCATGGAACTAAAGAACTTCGAATAAAGACGGAAGTAGGTGGTCTTTGCGTTATCAAATGATCGCAATCTATTAGGGACGTAAGTTTTGGGAAATATCAATTCTTCAACTCTTTTCCACTATTCGAAATTTTCACTTTATCCTTTCAATCTTTACCTATCCTTATTTTATTTATTGAAAAAAGAAATGCGATAACGACTTTTATTTTGTTTAAAATAATTTGACCTTCTCTTTGTTTTTCTTGCAACGATCCAGGCGCTGGATTGCGGGGATGTTACACGACAAAGTACTTATCTTACTCCATCATAGCAACTCAAAGAAGGAAGATCGCCACAAATATGGATTCATCAATACAATGCGGGCGATAACGCAAAAGTAAGTCACCAGGATCAACGCATAAATCAATGACCGCAACTCCACTACCAAATCGATATGAGTTTAGTCTGAGAAAGAGTGTATTGCTCGTAGTTGGATGTCCGCATGACACTCGTGGGGGCAAGCCAAAACGAAGACAAGACACTCGGATTAACGCAAGGTCAAAAAAAAAAAAAAAAATAGCAATGAAGAAAATTTTTGTGCAAGGATAAAATCATTTGGCACCCCGGTAGAAAATTTTCTTTTTAAAATAAATCATGCGATGTTCCAAAATTTAGTAAAGTTCTTTTGAAAATTAAGCTTGCAGTCCCTAGATCTTACAAATATTTTAAGAAAAGACTTGAATAAGACTTAAGAAAATTTTAGTATATAGGAGTTGAACGGAGTATTCTTGAGAAATCTAGGAAAAGAACTTTGTGGGTGACTTGCTAAAGGAATCTTTAGCTTATGCTTAAGGACAAGCATTGTTTAAATTTAAGGGTGTGATAACAGGCAGAAATGCACGTTATCATAGTGCTAAGTTCTTAAACAATGTTGGATTGCGTTGATGAAATATGTTAACATGCGTCCATTAAGCATAAATTCTATAATATTGTGGTCGCATGCATTCAGCGCATTAGAACAATTGATTTTTGTATTTTTTTTTGTAGAATATGCGTTAACGCAATGCAAATATTGCGATCATAGGAATTCATTGGTTGAGCGCAACTTCACCACAAGGCTTTGTGTTGATCGTGCTCGCAAACATTCGCCCAAGAAGGTTCGCCGCAACTTGGTCAGCGCAACATGGTGTGCACATTTGGGTGAAAGGCCAATTAAGAGCGATGAGACAGAAAGCTGATGACAGTTGAATCCAAATTAAGTTAATAGCCGATAATGGTCACAAAGTACATTCAGCTGTATCAGTGATAATTATTCGGCGCATCAGTCAGGAATTAAAGTTGTCCCATCTGTACAACCAAGAGTGAGAAGCCGCCTTTCACCATGGATGCTCTATAAATACCATGGGCATTCTTTCGAGAAGAGGTTAACCAGTTGATTAGTTCACCATTCAGTTCACGCCTCTGTCCATAGTTTTCCTTTCCATTTTAAGGTGGAGCAAGAGAAGAGTGGTGGTGCCGGAGATCGCTCAAGGCAACTTGAGAGAGAACCTTGGGGCGTAAGAGCAGAGAGTGGGCCGACTCTCCCGAGAGTGAGATTATATTTTGAGCATGAGTAGAAATAGTGTAAACGCCTGACAGCAAGAGATTGCTACTAGGCACTTTATTCAATACTTGCATTGTTATTCTGTACTTCATCTTCATACTTATACAATGGAAGTTCTATTTCTACATCTGTTCACTCTCTTAATATGCACGAGTAGCTAAACTAGTCGAATGGGTTGAGAAGAACTAAGCTAACATGACCTAGGAAGTTCTTTGCTTGCGATTGTCTTGTTTTATGTTGTGCAAAATATCCTTTAGAGTTACTCGAGAGAGAGTCTAAAGAAAGAACCTAATGTATCAAGAGAGCTAGGTTAGAATCTGGACTTGAGAGAGCAAGATTAGAACTGCATAAACAAGAGATAGGGACTTAGAGATAAGCTCTGTTTGTCAACTTTCATCGCATGCATCTTAGAGATGGGAATGATATTATATGGTCACATATTTGTGTTGATGTCATGTTGTCATTGCATAAATAGAAATAGAGGTTTATGTGTAGACCCTATAGACTTATCGCATATATCGCATGCGTTCTAGCCTTAAAAGCCGTGGTATTCGCACCGAGAGGTAGTTTACTATTGTATGCATGTTGCATGATCGCATAACATGAACGCATTATAGGGAGTGTAAGCCGAAACCCTTCTCAACCCATTCACCGCATATTCATCGCGTCTCCCGTTTACCAACTCTTTTCAAACTCCGCCTTATTTATTTACTTTTCATCAACGCAAACAATAAACCCAACACTTTATTTATTTATCCCGTTATGACAAAGTCTTTATAAAAATTACTAACACAATCTGTTTTCACAAGTCCCTGTGTTCGACCCCGGACTTACCAAGAAACTTAGAGGAATTTACACTTGAATTTCGCTGGGGAAACTTGAGTGCACAACGCAATTCCATCAACGCATAGTATGCAAATTTCCACTTCATAAATACAAGCATCAATCTATAAAATCTCAAACTAAATTGAAGTACATAGACTCCATTTTGAGATCCATAGCTTTGATCCATTCATCTATGTCTACATGCTCTATTGCTTGTTTATAGGACAATGGATCCTTAACGTCGCCATCAAATATGACAGATGTAGTTTATGTTAAACCCATATAACGAATAGGCAGGTTTGTTATCCCTCCCACTACGTCGAGGTTCCCTCAACGATTGAGGTAGATGTGACTTCAATCGTTGAGGGAACCTCGACGTAGTGGGAGGGTTGCGAACTTGCCTATCTGTTATATGGGTTTCACAGAAACTGTAACCGTCATATTTGATGGTGATATTGATGATCAATTATCCTATAAACAGGCAATAGAGGATGTAGACATAGATGAATGGATCAAAGCTATGAATCTCTAAATGGAGTCTATGTACTTCAATTTAGTTTGGGATCTTGTAGATTAACTTGATGGGGTAAAACTTATAGGTTGTAAATGGATCTATAAGAGGAATAGGGGTGTAGATGATAAGGTGCAAACTTTTAAGGCTAGACTGTTGGCAAAGGGTTATACTGGGATCAAATCTAATTGCCTTGATCAAAATGTTGATGAGCCTTGTGTTTACAAGAAAATGATCAACAGTTCAATACCTTTCTTAGTATTATACGTAGACGATATCCTACTCATTGGGAATGATGCAGGTCTACTAACTAATATAAAATCGTGGTTGACGGCCTAATTCCAAACGAAACATTTGAGAGAGACACAGTTTGTTTTAAGTATTCAGATCTTTAGGGATCGTAAGAACAAATTGCTAGCCTTGTCTTAGGCATCGTACATTGAAAAGATGCTTGTTAAGTATTCAATGCAAAATTCTAAGAAGTTTTGCTACCTTTCAGGCATGAAGTTATCATGTCTAAGGAATAGTGCCCTAAAACACCTCAAGAAGTTGAGGAGATGAGACAGATCCACTATGCACGATTGTTGGCAGCTTGATGTATGCAATGTTATGTACTAGACCCAACATTTACTATGTAGTAGGGATAGTTAGTAGATATTAGTCTAATCCAGGATTTGATCACTAGATAGCCACTAAAATCACCCTCAAGTATCTTAGGAGAACGAGGGACTACATACTTGTGTATGGGTCTAAGGATTTAATCCTTATAGGATACACTCACCTTGACTTTCATTCTGATATGGATTCTAGGAAATCTACTTCAGGATCAGTGTTTATGCTTAACGAAGGAGTTGTAGTCTGGTGGAGCACCAAACAAGGTTGCATCGTTGACTCCACCATGGAGGTAGAATATATAGTGACTTGTGAAGCTGCCAAGGAAGTGCTGTATGGCTCAGGAAATTCTTGACTGATCTGAAAGTTATTCCAGACATATCAAAACCCATAACCCTTTTTTGTGATAATAGTGGTATTGTGGCAAATTTCAGGGAGCTTAGGAGCCACAAGCACGAAAAGCACATTAAGCATAAGTATTAACTGATTCGAGAGATTGTGCATCGAGATGACGTGTTCGTCACTAAGATCGTTATGGAGCACAACGTTGCTGATATGTTTACAAAGGCCTTCACAACTAAAGTGCTTGAGGGTCATCTGAAGAGTTTGGGTCTACGAGACAGGCCACCTCTAGTCTAGGGCAAGTGGGTGATTTTACTAAGCATATATAGTATGTCCTAATTTTTTTTTGGTACTATTGTACTTATTTGTACTTTTGTTATGTACACCACACTAGCTTTAGGACAAGGGGAGATTGTTGGTGTTGATGCCCTAAATCTCGTGGTCTTATAGTTTTTAATTGTAACAATTTATTTTTTTAATAAAATAAGAGGTATTTTAATTGAAATTTAGTTTCATTAACTCAAAACCAATAAGCTTAGATCCAAGGTTATCTTCTGTAACATAAACATGTATATGGACATACAGGTGGATTATGTTTAAGTGATGGCCTAAATAGTCTGTAGTAGATGGATAAGGCTGGGTACTTTATCTTGGTGATATTACGAATACGACCCATTTTGTAGTTGTTACTATTGTTGTAAAGTGCCATAATAATTTGATCTTGGTCATTCATATGGAGACATGTGAGCGGGGGTATTCTATACAAAGAGTTTGTATAAGACCTAACCACGAAATGAATAGTCTCTCTATATAACACCGTTGCTAGAAGAGACTTACATTTCATCAGGATGACCATAGGTGACTTGACCTAAATCCTGAGTTAGTTGTGAACACTTGCCTATGAAGGCCGTCTTTTGATTTGCATGGGTGAGAGTGGCTAGTTTTGCCAACTCAATATGCCTACCATTTTGAGGATTCCTCTAATTGGAGAGCTAGGAACGCAACTACACAATAAGGAATTCACTCATTCCCTACTGTTAGGGCAAGTAGATAAATTGCTCCCTTAAAGGCTGATTTTGGAACTTGAACAATGTGCGCCACACACCCTCTCCTGGCCTAAAAAGGGTTCGGTTATAGTTGGACTATAACTAATTGTTCAATAAAGGGATCAATGGTACTTAAGGAGTTAGATGTAACTATAGGGGTAAAATGGTAATTTTGGCCTGACTGTACTTACGAGCAATTTGTGAAGTGTTAAGGGACTACTAATTGATTTTATCTAATGGACAAAGAAATATATCTATGTTGCAAAGTGTGCAGCTGTTGGTCTTTAGTGGAGTGACCGACAATTAATAGAAGTTGATTAATTTAATTAAAAAGTTTAATTAATTAATCTAGTACCATTAGAGATTCAATCTATAGGTCCATAAGGTCCCCTCTTAATACAATTGGGATTAATAAGAATCAAATTAATTTGGATTAATTTCAAAATTTCAAATTAATTGAAGGGAGCTAATTATAAGAGAAATAATTAATAGAATATATGTGATAAATTATAATGTAAAATTAATTATATGAGATATAATTAATATAATATATGTGATGCATTATAATATAAAGTTTTCTTTGAGCAAAATAAATATTTGAATATGATTCAAATATTGATTATATGAATGTGATTCATATTAAAAATTATAGGTTAAAATTAATATAAATAAGATTTCTATTAAATACTGTAGGTTAAATGAGAGAATAATAAACTATATGTTATATTATATGTGATATAATATAAATTATAAGTCATGTGTTATATTAGATATAACATATGGTTTAATATATGATATATATAATAAATTAGTGTATATAGATATAGGGTTTGTAAAATTTCCCGCGGGGTCGGGTGCCTTCGGGGCGGGGAATCTCCGATTTGATCAAGGATGGAGTCAAACCGGAAAAATTTTTCAGGGCCCCATCCGGGGATGGGGACGGTATCCCCGCCCCGACCCCGACCCTGTTAATCCCCGATCCTGATTTGATATATTTATATTTTTAATATTTTATAAATATATATTTATAGTATATAAAATAACTTGTTTATATGTATGTTTATAATGTATAGACTTATAGTGTCGTGGAGCCCAATATTAAATATCTAAACTCTAAATCTAAGCCCAAAGTCAAGCCCAAATTTTAATCAAATTTTAAATAAAATTTTAATTAAAAAAATGGGAAATCCACACGGGGAAACGGGGAATGGGGCCCCGTTGGGACCCCGTTTCCCCGACGGGGAATCCTCGCTGGCGGGGACGGGGGCGGGGATGAGGGAGAATTTCCCCCACTGGGCCAGGGACGAGGGACGCCTCCTCACCCCGGCCCGGCCCCGTTGCCAACCCTATATATATATATATACACACACACACATATTGATTTTTAATTTAATTAATACAGTTATTAGGAGGGAGTTATTAACTCCCTCATTCTTTCTCATTTAATATGGGCAGTACCACAGAAGTTGGTTATATACTTTATCTCTTCCTGCTGTCTCATTCAAGAGAAAAGACTAAGTCTCTGTGATTTTTGCTCGCAAGAAAAACTCTTCATTTCCAAAATTAACATAATGAAGCCCATACAATTCTTAGTCGATTTTCTACCTCGAGAATAACGAAGAATCCTCATGGTGGTGTCCTGTTCTTTGAGAATTTCTTCTACGGTCGTGTGTTTGTGGGAAGAGTACAAGTTTTTTGTTCGTGATTGGAAGAGGATTCGTAAAGAGTTTTGTCTTCAAGGGTAAGTTCTTAATCCGTTCTTCCTTTCTAATTGTGAAATGCATGCTTAATTTGAAAGAAATTGAACACGAGGATTTCCATGAGCAGCAGAAGGATCATTCCAAATTACAATCGTATGTGAACTTTACAATTACAATCATAAACGAAAATATACGATTATGCATAAAATACAAAAATTACAACATGTTATACAACTGATCAAGGATAAGAGCAACACATTTTTGTTGACTCATCTTCTAGTTCCTTGATCATGAACGCCCGATCACAGTAACACAGCAACACACACGCTCGTCCAACACGACCGCTACACTGCACAAACATCATGCACTCGATCTAAGCGATCGCCAAGGTCAGGAACACCCCGAACACCACGAAGGGCCTCCATAGAACCTCGACAGTGTCAAGTTGAATATGGCACCACCAAGAAGGTTACCTTAGTATTCTCGGTGTGAGAATCCAGAGGGTGGCTCTGTGTGAACTTGGTTTGAGGCAGAAAGACGGAGAAACCACAATTGTGTAAACGATTGAGCAAGTGGGAGATGGAAGAACCTATTGTATAGATCGATGCCCAATCGTTGAGGAAAAGCTATGCGATCGTTTAGCTCATAGCTTAGCTGAGTGTCTATCACCTAAGAACACTCCACGATCATTTAGCTAATTTCAAGTTGTCGCTTAGTAAATCTCATTTACTTGACAACTTCTCGTTAGAAGTTTTTCAAGATTGGAAATCTCAAATCAAAATTTTCTTCCTTTTTGTCAACCTTACTAAAATTAGGAAAATATTTTTTCTTTTATCTCATGGTTACCATGAAACTACCAATAACCTCCCACTCAATTGGTTATTAGAGAAAAAGAGATAATTATCCAATAATTAATATTATTATAAATATAAATGGTAACTGATTTACCATAATATATTTATAACCTTTAGTTTTAATATTTCATCTCATGAAACATATAAACTATAACTCTTTTTCTATTTCATGGCACTTAATGTAAATCTCATTTATATCAATCCTCCACTAGATGTATCTCATAAACCATACCAACTATATCATATATAATCAAATTACCTCTTGTCAATTTGAACATTTCAATCAACACCAAGAACTGGTCCTCAAGTTGAATCCATTGAGCTACCAAGGGGACCTTATGGACCTGTTGCTCGAAGCTCCAACGGTATGTGAATAACTAACTAAACTCTTTAGTCACGAGATCCACCATCAGTTAACTGCCAGGCACTCCATTAAAGGCTGAAAGCTGAACTCTCCTTACCACAAATATATTATGTGTCCATCTTAACCAATTAACAGTGCGATAACCCTTCACAGATCGCTTGTAATTACAACTCGGCCAATAACCATTATGCCCCTGTAGTTACATCTAACTTTTTAAGTACCATTGATTCCTCTAATGAACATAAGTCATAGTCCTATTATGACTGAGTCCTCTCTTCCAAAGAGAAGCCATGGCCACTATGTTCAAGCCTCGAAATTAGCCTTTAAGAGAGCAATCTCTCTACTTACCCCTGCTTTGGGGAAGGAGTGAATTCCATCTTGTGTAAGTGAGTTCCCAGCTCCCAGATCAGACAAGTTCTCAAAAAGGTAGGCATTTTGAGTTGACAATCTGGCCACTCTCACCCATACTAATCAAAGGACTGCCTTCAAAGGCAGGATTTCCCAAAACACTCAGGATTGAGGTCGTGTCACCTATGGTCGTTTAGGTGAGATGTAAGTCTCTAGTATCACCGACGTTATATACAAAGTCTAGTCATCTCGTGGTCTGGTCTTATACAAACTTTTTGTATAGGACACCCCCGCTCGTATGTCTTCACATGAATGGTCAGGATCTACCATCTGTTGTAGTTTACAACACTTGCAAACCTCTACAAAGTGGGCTGTATCCGTCGTGTCACCAGGATTAAGTATCCCACCTTAATCCTTATAATACTGACCTATTTAGGTTATCACTTAAGGCATGATCCATTTGTATATCACATATACACACTTAAGTTTACATAAGATAACCATGGAGCTTTGTTTATTGGATATGAGTAAATGCTAGAATAAAATAACAATTATTTTATTCATAAAACAATGTGTATCATTACAAACAACGAGACTCTAGGAGAATTAGGACACCAATCCCAACATAATTAGGTTTGTGAATCCTAGTTTCCATCCTCTGAGTTAAATGTGCTATAACATTAAAATTGGGACATGATCCTTCTGCTACAGGTAGTCACCTACTCTTTCAAGCAATTACAATAACGATTACGAGTAACAAAAGTAAAGACAAGTATGACATGCAAGCTCCAACGTAGCATCAACCATATTTCTTTATTTTTTAAAGATCTATTGATGACTCATTGAAGGCACAAATAAAAAAAATATGGTTGATGCTACGTTGAAGCTTGCACGTCATACGTTGAACCAGATTCAACAATGATAAGTAACTTAAAAAACCTTAATGATTGAATAAAAGACAAAAACCCCGTTCTGATGGCCTCACTTTCCAAAGCTTTTATTGGTTAGTCATGATAAATGCGCTTGTAACCAACGTAGATAGATGTTCCTCGAGAGTCACAAATAATCCACCCTGAACCTCTCCAAACTTTTTCACTAATCCAAGTGCATCAAAAGCTTGCAATAACCCTCCAAATGGGAGGAGGACTACCTTATTGGGATTGGTGTCTTAATTCTCCCAGAGTCTCATTGTTTGTAACTATACACATTGTTATGAATAAAATAAGAGGTATTTCATTCTGGCATTTACGTCGTTGATACTGGAGACTTAGATCTCACCTAGGCTTTAAATAAATCTAAGGAGCGTATCGGGTTTATTTATCTTGATATGTCTTTTTTGTAGAATACTATAGGATAAAAATCTATCGTGTGTCCTCGAATTAACCCAAGGTGACATGACCTCAATCCTGAGTGTTTTGGGAATTCCTGCATTTGAGGGCGATCCTTTGATTTATATGGGTGAGAGTGGCCAGATTGCCAACTCAACATGCTTACATTTTTGGGGACTTGTCTGATTTGGGAGAAGCAGGGGTAAGTAGATAGATTGCTCCCTTAAGGGCTGATTCCAGGGCTTGAATATAGTGGCCACAAATTCTCCTTGGATGAAAGGACTCAGTCATAGTAGGACTATGACTTATGTTCATTAAAGAGATTAGTGGTACTTAAGGAGTTAGATGTAACTACAAGGGCATAACGGTTATTGACCGAGCTGTACTTACGAGTGATCTGTGTTATCACACTGTTGCTTGGTTAAGATGGACATATAATATATCTGTAGTAAAGAGAGTTCAGCTATCGATCTTTAGTGAAGTGCCTGATAGTTAACGGATGGTGGATCTCGGGACTAAAGAGTTTAGTCAGTTATTCACGTACCGTTGGAGCTTCCAGCTATAGGTCCATAAGGTCTCCTTGGTAGCTCAATGGATTCAAGTTGAGGATCAGTTCTTGGTGTTGATTTGAAATGTTCAAATTGATAAGAGGTAATTTGATTATATATGATAAGATCGGTATGATGTATGGTATTAAGAGTTACACTCTGAGGTTTGAAAATGGAGGGTTATACTTACAAGAGTTACTAAGAGTTAGTAAGTTCTTGGCCAAAAATAGTAACTAAATGACTATAAAAAGTTATTATGGAGTTAGTATTATTGCGGTTGATGCCATAAATCTCGTAGGGTCCTATAGTTTGTAATTTTAATATACAAGCATCTTATTTATTTAATAAAATATGTGATATTTTATTTCCATTTTTAGCTTTATTAACCACAAACCAATAAACTAACATCCAAGGTTATCTTGTAGCTTAAACATGTATGTAGAGATATACAGTTGGATCACGTTTAAGTACTGTTGGGGTTTGTGTCCTAAAGTCTCGTGTTTTGTAATTTGTAAAAAATTTTGTATGAACGCTTATCATGTATAATATATATGATATTTACTTTACTTCTTGACTTTGCACATTTAGATGTTTTTATTTTACCACAAACCAATAAACTTAATATCCTTGGTTGTCTTTATGTAACTTAAGCATATATGTAGTGCCATATAAGTGGATCATGTCTTAAGTGACAACTAAAATGATCTGTAGTATATGGATATAGTAGGGAAACCTTATCCTGGTAACGTTACAGACATGACTCACTTTGTGGAATAGTTACAAATGTTGTGACTTGTCACAGATGGTCTGATCTTGATGATTCGTGTAGGGGACATGCTAGCAGAGGCGTCCTATAAAAAGAGTTTGTATAAGATCAGACCATGAAGTGTTAACGTCTCATCATATAACTTCGTTCATGACAGAGATTTCACTTCACTAGAATGACCATAGGTAACATGATCTCAATCTTGATTGAGTTGGGAACTCCTACCATTGAGGGCGGTTCTTTGAGTTGCATAGGTGCGAGTGGCCGGAGCGCCAACTCAGACCTATCACTTTGGGGATTCGTCTGATTTAGGAGCTGGGAACTCAGCTTCACAAGATGGAGTTCGCTCCTTTCCCGAAGCAATGGTAAATAGATAAATTGCTCTCTTATGGGATGATCTCAGGGCTTGAACGATGTGGCGCCACACACCTTCTCATGGCCTGAGAGGTTTTCACACATAGTAGGACTATGTTGTATTGTTCTTTAGGGGGATCAGTGGTACTTAAGAAGTAAGATATAACCACAGAAGCAAAACAGTAAATTGGCTCAGCTGTACTTACGAGCATCTGTGAAGGGTCATCGTATTGATGATTGGTTATATCCGATGGACATAGAAATATATCTATGGTAAGAAGAGTTAAGCCGTCGGTCTTTAGTGGAATGCCTAGCAATTAACGGATGGTGGATATCGTAGCTAAAGAGTTTAGCCAGTTGTTCACGTACCGTTAGAGCTTCGAGCCATTGGTTCATAAGGTCCCCTTGGTAGCTTGGATACAAGTTGAGAATGAGTTTTTGGGTCAGTTTAAAATATTCAAATTGACAAGAGGGAGTTCGATTATATATGATATAATTGAACTAGTTAATTATATATGATATAATTAACTTTATGTATGAGATACATTAATTTGGAGGAAATTGGATATAAATATGATTTATATCTAGTGGAGGAAAAATTCTATGGTTAGTATTGATATTAATCCATAGGTTATGAATATAATGTGATTATATTCATTGTCTATTAATTGGACGGTTAAGGGATGATAGGTTAGCGTCTATTTTTTTTTTCATAACGGATGAGTAAGTTGTAGAATCGTTTTAAGACGCTTAAATAGCTCACGGTGTGTTAAGCATTGGATGCGCGACATAGTGTTGAACTGTGTCATCGCTTGTGCCTATACGATAGTGCTGAACGATCACTTACTTATACGATAGTGCTGAACGATCGCTTAACGCTTACACCCACATGCACTATTTACTAAACGATCATTTACTTTTTTCTAAGCGATTGTTTAGCGCCCGATATTTACTAAATGATCGTATAGACGATTGCTTAGCTTTTCCTACACAACCATTTAGACGATCGCTTACCTTTTCCTACACGATTGTATACTTCACCTAAACGATCAAGCATCTTGTCTATATAATAGACAAGCCTTTCTCCCACTTGCTTGATCGTTTTATACGATCTCCCTTCCTTCTTCCCTCTACCAAATCCGAAAAAAGCCCGCCCTTTGGATTCTCACTCCGAGAATACTGAGGGCTCTGAGTAGTGGTGTCGTCCCCGTTTCTTTCTGTTCATGTGGAAACTGTTCGAGGTAGACGATTGGGATTTGCTGAATGATAGCTTGTCGTTCCAACAATAACGAGATTTGCTGTGAAGAAAAAGTCTTAAACTAGTATGATCTCTCGATCTCTTATTTATTGTTCCTTTAAGCATGCCAGTAATTTAACATTATGAATGCATATTAGTATGTTTAAATGTATATGTGGGAATTCTGTCACAGTAAATTGGAAAGATCCGCTTCCACTCGTAGGTACTCTTGAATAGGAGTTCCTTTAATTTAAGTGATAACCTAAATGGTCTGTAGTAAATGGATAAGCTTGGATACGTTATCGTGGTGACACTACGAGTACGACCCGCTTTGTTACAATTGTTGTAAAATGCTACAAATGATTTGATCCTGATTATTCACATAGAGACATATGAGCAGGGGTATTCTATATAAAGGAGTTTGTATAAGACCGAACCACGAAATGTCTAGTCTCATTATATAATGTCGTTCATAATAAAACTTATATTTCACTAGGATGACCACAAATAACATGACCTGAATTCTGTGTGAGTTGTGAACTCATGCCTATAAAGGCGGTCCTTTGATTTGTATGGGGTGAGAGTGGTCAGACCACCGACTCAAGAAGCTTACCATTTTAGGCATTCTTCTGATTGAGGAGCTGGGAACACAACTACACAAGAAGAAATTCACTCATTCTCCAAAGTGGGGATATGTAGATAAATTGTTCCCTTAAGGGCTGATTTCGGGGCTTGAACAATGTGGTGCCACACCCTTTCCTGGCCTAAGAAGGGTTCGATCATAGTTGGATTATGATTTATTGTTCATTAGAAGGATCATTGATACTTAAGGAGTTAGATGTAGCTACTGGGGCAAAATGGTAATTTGTACCCAGTTGTACTTACGAGCACTTTGTGAAGAGTCATCCTACTAGTGACTGCTTATATCCAATGGACACAGAAATATATCTGTAGTGCGAAGAGTGCAACTGTTGGTCTTTAGTGGAGTGCCTGACAGTTAACAGATGGTAGATAATTTAATTAAAGGAGTTTAAATAATTATTCACGTATTGTTAGAGCTTCAAGCTACAGGTCCACGAGATCCCCTCAATAGCTCAAAGGGAATAAATGAGAATCAATTTTTAGATTAATTTGAATTATTCAAATTAATTGAGGGAATTAATTATATATAATATAATTACTATAATGTATTTGAAACATTATAAAATAAAGTATATTTGAGAGGAAATAAATATTTGAATATGATTCAAATATTAATTATATGCATTGGATTCATATAATTAATTTAATATAAATGAGATTTATATTAAATGCCATTGATGAGAGAATAGAAACTATAAGTTATATTGTATATGATACAATATAAAATTATAAAAACAATAGGTTATATATTATATTTGATATAACATATAGGTTAATATACATTATATGATAAGGTGGTTATTATATAAATATATAGTAAATAAATTGTTAATTTAATTTAATTTAATTTAATTTTTAAAATAATTATGGGAAAAAGTTGTAACCCTCTCTCCCTTCTTTCTCTCCATCACGTTAGTGGGGTTGAGGGGTTGGTGATCTTCTTCAGTGGGTTAACAGAGATACACAAAACTCTGAAAGGTTCTGTAAGATCCCTTCCTCTCCTCCATTCCCCTTCTTAATTTTTCTCTGTTTACCAAAATAATTAGAGGCCACAAACTCCTAGGCTCTCATCCCAGAGAATACCAAGGTTTCCTTCGCGGTAGTGCCCAATTTAAGATCGAGGGATTTTCCAGTGAAGATTAAATCTTCAAAGGTAAGGGTTCTTGTACCCAATTTTATGCTTCCTTTTTTTTTTTTTTTTTTTTACATGCTGTAAATTTCGTTTTTTAAATTCATAATTTCTGTTCTTCTCTGTAAATTTTGGAAATTGGGACGATCCGCTTTCGTTCAAGTACCTTTAACTAGGTTCCTTCAAGTATTTAGTCAAGAATGTCTTGCTTTAGTGAAGGAGTATTTGACTGCTCCTCAGTAGCATCTATTCTGACTCAATAAAGTATCATTGCAAATAAATAATGAAATTTGGGTACATTATTACTTTTGCTAAAATTTGATTGGATTAAAAGCAATTTACTGATTAGAATTTGTTTATATTTTCAACATGTCGAATTCTTCTAAATTACACACTTCAATAAATTTAACGGTATTAATTTTTCAACATGGAAATAAAATATAAACGCAATACTAGTAGATGGTGATTTAAAGTTTGTTTTAACAAAGGAATGTCCTCCATCTCCCAGTTCATCTGCAAGCCAAAGAGTTTTGAATGCATATGACAGATGGATTAAGGCAAATGAAAAGACCCAAATCTATATTGATAAGCAAATAAATGGCAATCATGAGGAGCTGGCCAATGTAGGAAACATTGAGGTTCTACAAGATGAAATTGAAGCTCAACAATCTCAAACTAGCTCAATTGAAGCTTGTGGTGAAAATCATTGTAAGAACTTTCTAAGTCAACCTAATCATGAGGCAATCATAAATTCCTTAACACATATCTTAGCAAATATATCTGATATAATAGCTAAGAAAATTGAGAACATGATTTCTACTGAAGAAATCATAAATTCGTAACAGACATTGTTTGGGCAATTTTTCAAAATTGATATTCTCGAAGAAGTTTATAACTATGACATAAAGGATAGAACATCTGTTAACGAACATGTTCTACATATGTTAGAAGCTATAAACACAAATGTCATAGATGAGGAAATTAAGAAAGCACAACAAGATAAATATGATTTACTTGTCATGGAGACATGTTTAGTGGAAAATGATAAATTAACTTGGATATTAGATTTAGGTGCGGCTAATCATATTTATGCTTTCGCTTAGGAAACTAGTTCCTGGAGATAGCTTGCAGAAGGCGAAACAACCTTTGAGGTAGGGATTGGAGAGGTTGTCTAAACTAAAGTACTGAAAGATATAAAATTATTTATTAAAGATAGATTCCTTTAACTTGAAAATGTTTATTACATTCCTGCCATGAGAAGAAATTTAATATCTATCTCATGTTTGCTAGAACAAAAGTATAAAATATCTTTCGAAGTTAATGAAGTGTTCATTTTCAAAAGGTATTAAAATATGTTTTGCAAAAATGGAATATAATTGACATGTGTTAAAACCAATTGAGGTAGAAGCTGTTTTGAATATAGAGATGTTTAAAACAACCAAAACTCAAAATAAGAAACGAAAAATTTCTCCTAATTCCTATTTTTGGCACCTAAGATTAGACCATATTAATCTCAATAGGATTGGGAGCTTAGTTAAGAGTGGACTGCTAAATTAGTTAGAAGATAACTCTTTACCACCACGTGAATCCTATCTTAAGGTAAAATGACTGAAAGCTTGTATATTCAGACCTCTGTGGTCCAATGAATATTAAAGCATGATGAGGGTATGGATATTTCATTTTCTTTACTGATGACTATTCTAGATATGACTATATTTACCTAATGCATCGTAAGTTTGAAACCCTTGAAAAGTTCAAGGAATATAAGGTAGAGGTTGAGAACCAATTAGGTACAAAGATTAAAACACTTCGATCAGATCAAGGTGGTGAGTATATAGACCTAAAATTCCAGGACTATTTTATAGAACATGAAATTTAGCCTCAACTCACAGCACTTGATACATCTCAATAGAATGAGATAGCGCAAAGGAGAAATAGAACCCTGTTGGACATGGCTTGTTCAATGATGAGTTATGCTCAGTTGCCTAATTCTTTTTGCAGACATGCAATAAAGACTGCTGTATATATTTTGAACATGGTTCCCTAAAAAAGTGTTCAAAAAACACCTTACGAGTTATGGAAAGGGTATAAATATAGTTTACGTGACTTTAGAATTTGGGGATGTCCAACATTTGTATTGGTACAAAACCCGAAAAAACTGGAACGCCGTTTAAAAGTATGCCTATTTGTAGGCTACCCCAAAGAAACAGAAGGTACTATATTTTATGATCATCAAGATGATAAAGTATTTGTATCGAAAAATGCAACATTCTTAGAAGAGGACCACTTAAAGAATCATCAACCTCACAGTAAGCTAGTATTAAATGAAATGTCCACAGAAGCTACAGACAAATCCAAGGGTTGTTGATTGAGCTAGTCCTTCAACAAGAGTCGTTTGATGAAATTGGTACTTCACATCCTTCTCAATACTTGAGAGTGCCTTGACGTAGTGGGAGGGTTGTTTAACAACCTGACCGTTACATGGATTTAGATCGTCATACCTGATGATGACTTAGAGGATCCATTGACCTTTAAATAGGTAATGGAAGATGTGAATAGAGACCAAAAGCCATGGACCTCGAAATATAGTCAATGTACTTCAATTCAGTTTGGGAACTTGTAGATCAACCAGAAGGGGTAAAACATAATTGTTGTAAATGGATCTACAAGAGAAAATGAGACCAAACTGGTAAGGTATATACCTACAAAGCTAGACTCGTGGCAAAAGAGTTTACCGAAAGAGAGGGGGTAGACTATAAAGAAACCTTATCTCTGGTTGTCATGATAAATTCTATTAGAATACTCTTATCCATTGTTGCCTTTTATGATTATGAAATACTGAAAATGGAGGGAAAGACAACATTTCTAAATGGCTATCTTGAAAAGAGTATCTATGTGTCTCAACCAAGGGAGTTTATAGAGCAGGGTCAAGAGCAAAAGGTTTGCAAGTTTAAAAGATCCATATATGGGTTTAAACAAGCATCTCGATCCTAGAATATAAGATTTGATACTGTAATCAAATCTTATGGCTTTGAATAGAATGTTGACGAACCTTATGTTTACAAAAGGATTACCAACAAGACTGTAGCTTTTCTGGTTTTCTATGTTGATGATATTCTACTAATTGGAAATGAGGTAGAATTCCTAGATGACATTAAGAGATGGCTAGCTTTGTAATTCCAAATGAAGGATTTGAGAAGTGTAGAGTATGTTCTTGGAATCCAAATACTTCAAAATTGCAAGAACAAAACGCTTATAAACAAGATGTTGTCTAGATATAATATGCAAAATTCCATAAGAGGTATATTACCTTTCAGGCATGGAATTCATGTATAAGGAACAATGTCCTAAGACGCCTCAAGAGGTTGAGGTTATGAAAAGAATTTCATATGCATTAGTAGTTGGAAGTTTGATGTATATCATGTTGTGTACACGTCCAGACATATGCTATGCAGTTGGAATAGGTAGTAGATATCAGCCCAATCCAGGATATAATCATTGAACTGCCGTTAAGAACATCCTCAAATATTTTCGGAGAACGAGTGACTATATTTTCGTGTATGGTGCTAAGGATTTGATCCTTACTGGATACACTGTTTTTGATTTTCAAACCAATATGGATTACAGGAAATTAACTTCGGGATCAGTATTCACTCTAAATGGAGGAGCTATAGTATGGAGAAGTTTAATGCAAAATTATATTGCTGACTCTACCATAGAAACGGATACGTAGCTACATGTGAAGCAGCTGAGGAAGTAGTATGACTTAGAAAGTTCTTGACTGATTTGGAAATGGTTCCAAATATACATCTACCGATCACCCTCTATTGTGATAAAAGTAGAGCAGTTGCAAATGCCAATGAACCGAGAAGCCATAAGTGCGGAAAATACATCGAGTACAAAAATCAGCTCATCAAAGATTGAGGGTCATCTAATCGGACTAAGACTACAAGATGGATAAATCTTAGAAAATATCTCTTTGTAGAAGTAGCCGAAGTTGGGGACAGCGTTGTTGCCAAAGTCATAGGGATGAGTAAATTATATTCTGAGAGGCTGGTCATCGTAAAGGAAAGCCAGAGGGTGAATTATGAATTTCCTAAGTGATTATACTAAGGATTCATGAGAAAATGAGCTAGCGTCGATTGGCATCAAGAATCTCGGCTAACCCACTTTTATATGTTATTATGCGTTCAATTGTTTATTTTTGTAGCAAACGCAGAAATCGATCGCATACATTAGTCGTATGGGTGTTGCGGCTATCGAGCGAATGCGGTCATCGCAGGGAGATTGTGGCTACAGAATAATAACCATAATATAAGGGCGATCGCAAGGTTGGTGGAATGCAAGCATGAACACATAAAAGGGATCATAAAAAAGATGATGTTGAAATTTCACTTACCATGCCGCGAGTGGCAGAGATTAAAAAAAGGACCATTGCGCTGCGAGGGTTAGATTCAGAGTAGGTCCAGATGCTGTCGGTGATCAAGCTCTATAAATAGAAGCCTTAGAGCACAACTTCAAGTCATCCGGGTTTCTACCTTCAGGTGGATCCTTGTGATCCAGACGAAAGCGTGAGAAGATATTCTTGAGATTTCTTTATTCCTTCATCCATTCCGAGAGACTACCGGAGCCTTCGTCGGAGCTAGGTCTTGAGAGAGATTGCTCCACCGCCCGTCCATGGCACCACCGGTAGCCTTGACACACATCTGATGGAAGCAAGATATTGCCTCCATCTGACCCTCCATTTTTCTTCTATCTCTGTATTGTATTACATTGTGGCTTAAGAGATTAATACGTTTTGTGATCAATGCATTTCTATATTTTCCTTCGATTCCATTTCCATCTTCATTTACTTAGCATCCTTTACTTTCATTGCATCACTAAGTAAGACTACTAGAGTATCGCATACTTAATCATGCGACATAGACATCTAAAGCATGTAGCAAACCACCGAGAGGTGTGCATTACACGAGTGTTGTGAGAAAATCCTTTTTTTCTTAGTGAGAGGCTGTAGCAATGCTTGTCTATGAGCGGACGCAAGGCTTGTCTATGAGCTGATCAGCGATAGCTAACTGCCCGGGAGGGTAAGTAGTAGAACTCACTAAGAAAAGTAAGCAAGTGTTCCTATAGATAGGAATAATCTTATGTCAACCTTGTTTTATGTGTTTATTTTGTCTTATGTATGCGTCTATCACCCCTTTAGAGTTACATGAGAGAGAGTCTAAAGAAAAAAGCCTAGACTTGAAAGAGCTAGATTAAAATCTAGGCTTGAGAAAGTCGGATTAGAATCACATAAGTAAGAATGGAGACTTAGGAATAAGCTACGTTTGCTATTACACAACGCATGCATCCTATAGATAGGATATGAAAGTATGCGGTCACATTGCATGCATCCAGAAGTAGGATATGGTGGTATGCGGTCATCTTGTTTATGTGTGAGAGCACGTGAGCAAGAATAGAGACTTAGAAATAAGGTCTCTCGATGCATCTTCGTCAAGTGTGTGTAGCATAATCGCATAGCTTGCATTGGCTGGGGTTACCCGTGCAATCAAGCTTATTGTTGCGGTGAACAAATCCCCGCCATTTTATCTATTTTTTTTCATTTATCTTATTACGCTTTAACAGTTGTCGTGTCTCTATCTCTCAGTCATACTTCCACTGCTTAATCTATTAGTTAGGAGTAGGTGTAGCGCATAGCCAATAACCTTCAAATTCTTTTATTCTTCGCCGCAAACACTTCACTTTATAACATTTAGCTACAAGTCCCTGAGTTCGACCTCGGATCACCCGAGAAACTTGCGATCTCGTTATACTTGGCTGGCGAGAGAGTAAGAAAACTTGTGGCAGGAACGCATGGTCATCAACGCATATTGTATATTCCTTAGTCCAACGCATGACCTGCGACGCATGGAGAACGAACGATAAACGCATATTTATTTACCTCCATATCAACACCATCAAGTATTAGATGCCCTAATTTATTGTACTTATTCACTCATACTCGACATTGAATATATTTGTATATATATGTAAACTCACTGAAATTTTAATTCAAGTGGGAATTTGTATGGTTGTATATCCTAAAACTCGAAGTTTGTAAAATTAAATATATTCTATTTGAAATAAAGATGTTATTGAAGTTTAATCAATAAAACAGTTATTGAATATGTAAAATGCACTCATAAATTTAAATCCCATAACTAACGAACCTTTGACTATAACATGAATATTTGAACCTTATGTGGAGACATAAAAGAGGATCAGGTTTGGGTATATAGCAAAAACGGTCATAAGTATAAAGATAGGGTTGGGTACTTTATTCTGAGGACACTATAGATACGACTCGCTTTGTATTTGATACAAATTATTTGATACCGAGATCGTTCATATGGAGATATGCGAGTGGAGGCATCCTATGCAAAAGATGTTTGCATAAGACCGGACCATAAAATAGTCACTTTTTCTTTATAGCTACCGTTTACTGTTAGAACTGATTATTTCGATCTGATGATCTAAGGCAACTCAATCTCAATCCTTAGCTAACTATGAACTCTTGTTTATTTAGGATTATCCTTTAATCTGCATGGGTAAGAATGGCTTAATAGCGCCACTCAATAAGCCTATCATTTTAGGGATAAGACCGAGGAGATAGTTGGGGACATAGTCCTACAAGGTGGAATTCCTTTTTACCCGCTTTAGGGTTAGTAGATAGGTTATTTGCTTAAGTACTGATTCTTGGTCTTGAGCAAAGAGGCCCCATCCTCTCTATGACTGAGGGGGACTCAGTTTATTGGTAGGATCTTAAACCAATTTTTCATTAGAGGATCGGTAAAGACTTAAGGAGCAAGATGTATTACAGAGATAAACGGTAATTTTGACCCAACTATTAATACAAACAACCTTTAAAGGATCGACTTACTGATCATTGTTAAATCAAGTGGACAGTAATATATCTACAGTGAGGAGAGTGCAACTACTAGGCTGTAGTGGAGTGAGTTGGTAGTTAACGAATATTGATTAGTTCAGTTTAATGAGTTTAGCCAATTAATCTTGGATCGTTGGAGCTCATGATCTATCGGTCCATTAGGTCTCCTTACTAGCTCACAAACGGACTAAACTTTAGAATAGTGTGATGGGAGAATTTGAAACGTTCAAATTCAAATTAAAGGAATTATTAATTATATGCGATATAATTAAAACATTTAGTTATTGAATTAAACAAAATTGGAGAATTTGAAAATATTTAAATATGATTTATATATTAAATTACCTGAATAAAGATTCATGTTCGGGATAGTGTTTTATTAATTTAATATTTGACATTAAATTAATTTGATTAATTTTGTTTAATTAATAGTTTTAAAATTGAAATTCAATTTTAAAAAGATTTAATGAAAATCATTTTAAAATTGAAGAAAAAATAACTTAGAAAGTGGGTTCCCACTTTCTACACCTTGATCCCACTTTTATCTTTTGTTATTGGTGTCACTACCTCATAAATTGAGATTGCATGTTGTGGATGATAAAATAAAAAACATACAGTTGAAAGAAAGGGTTGATGAATTCTAAATTTGGAAAAGAAAAGGGTTTTCTCTCTTAAGTTCTAGACATAACACCAAATTCTCTCTTCTTTCACCTAAAAAATCCAGTCTCATTTTGGGTTCTACCATCCAATCTATGGTCCTAGAAAATAGTATGAAAAATTAAGTCGTGGTCTACAAGGTGTTGGAGTGAAATTCAAGCTGGAATTGAAGATTTGAAGAATTCTTCAAAAGTAAATTTCTGAAATCCTATTTCTTTAATATGAACAGGCCAGCTTGATTGCTAAAATTAATGGAATTAGAGTGCTTAAGATCCAAATAGCTTCCACTTATTTATTGTCAACACCAACATGATTGTCGTCATCTAGAGATTAAAGGCTCGGATTATGCCTAGCTATTCTAGAACCATTTCAATTTTATCCAAAGATTGGATTTGTGATGATTTGATTTTAATTTTTGAAACTAAACAAAAACAAAGAGACTTTTTTTTAAAAAAAAATTCAAGAGATAAAGAGCGTTTAAGGATGTTGATTTCCTTAATTACTTCATTAAGTCACAAAAACTTTCCTATGAATTATCATGTCAATGGCATCTTTAAATGTAAAAAATATTTTTCGAATTATTATCTTTCAATAACAATCTTTCTCATACAAACATAATTTGATTACTAATCACTTGAAACCAATTATAGACCATAGCATTAGCAAGTGTCTTGATCAACTTTCATTACCGACCTAACTACTTTCATTATTGCTGGATAAAAATCCAATATTATAGATCGAATTAAACATACAATCTATCGATTGAACATTTAATTTAACATGAATAGAAGATCAATCAATGTATTAAGCCCAATAACATTGGAAAACATTCAATAACATAACATCCATAGAAAATAATATGTATTAACTTAAATCCATAAATAAGTTCATCAATACCCTATAAGTATAACTTTTACAGTCATCGATGTTACAAACATATTCTCATACAATGCAACAATCATGAAAAAGTAAAGAGAATAAAGAGAAGAGAAAAAACTACTCTTGAAACAATCCCCAACATTGAATTTCGTCAATCTCTCCTTGATTCACACTTCGGGATCTCGAACGGCCTCCGAACGAACCTTTAATTCTCTCTCTCTACTTTTAGGTTAAAACACTCTTTAAGGCTCCGTATTTTCATGGTGTCCTAGTCTTCTTTGACAGGCCAAAACCCTAGAACATTTATAGAAGAACCAAAAGTACCAATTTTTTTCCTTAGATTAACGCTAGCATCATGGCGCTGGTCTTTTCTTTTGCGCAGATGGGGCTTCTGTGAATGGCATTGTGTTATTTTTGGACCACCATAGTCCTTTCTTCCCTTTTCTTCCTTTTTTTTTTTTTTTCTTTTCCTGATGTTTAACTCGGTTTTTACTTCCTTGAGCATAATTAGGTCATTATTAGCCCATTTGATTTTAAATCTCGATCTCTAGCACAACTCCTGAAAATCACTAACAAACGACATCAAATCTTATTAATCATATAAAAATTATTCCAAATCCAAGACAAAGAAACACACATTTTAGGTGCATTTTAGTTATTCTCAAGAGGAGCCTTCAACCTCAGAGTTCTAATGAGCAAATTGAAAGTTTATTAATTTCTTTTGAACTTCATAGACCTTTTAACAATAAATTACATATCTTTTAAGTATGATAAAATCTTATATTTTTTTAATGTTTTTTTTTTTTACTTTTTTAAAATGGTAATATAATACTTGCATTTACGTTTTATGAGAAATACTTTGTGTTTAGATATAAGTCATTTCTTAGGTTTTTTTTTTCTTGTTTTCAGATAGTGTGTTCTCCATATATGGACTTGTTTTTTGAAAAATTATAAGAAATAACGTCCTCAAGTTTTCATCTTTCAAAACTAGCATCTTTTTTTGAAAACTCATTATAATAATTTTTCTCGATCCATCTTGCCTGATGCTTACATCTATCATAGTGAATGTTCGCCTTCAAAGCACATTTCTGCATTCACAAGATAAAACACCCAAAAATGAAAAACAAAATCAACAAGATTAATAAATAGTGGAGACAACATTGGAGAAACATAGTAGAAAGACAAAAAAAACAAAAATACAAACTATGTTGAGTAAACAAAGGACTTGGATCTTCAAAAACTCTTCTTTACTCATAGCTTCAAGTCAAACAATGTATGTGAGAGATAGAGAAAGAGAGGAAGGAAAAAAGATAAAAGATAAAGAGAGAAGAAGAGAATAAATATGGAAAATGGAACAAAAGAGAGATTAATGGGTATTATTATTTATTTATTATTATTTTTTTTTGGTTAATGATTCTCTTAAAACTCAACGAAAAAAAATCCAGAAATTAGAACCTAGATAGATCCAGTCGATACGGCTAGATATATCGCCCATAACCAACATACTATAACACCCGTTCCTCCCTTTGTTGAACCTCCGCCAAATCTACATCTGTCCCCTATCTCTAGAATTAGGTCTCTAGATTCCCATGCCTGACCAACTTCACACTACTCACTGAAGATTTATGTCACACCCCCTCCCGAGCCTACTGATGCGTTGTAAATGTGATGCGGTTATGATCTATGTTTGCAGTGATGAGTTATGCATTGCACATGCAAGTTTTCCTAGTAAAACCCAAGTATAAATCTCACTAGGTTTCCTGGTAAGTCTAGGGTCAAACACAGGGACTACTGAGTTACTATGCAACAGTGAATTTGATTCCTTTGCGGTGACAAAAACAAATAAGTTGGTTGGTATTTTGTTTAAGTATAAATCCTATGCGATAGAGTCAAGTAAAGAGTTTATGAAATCGATAATTACAATGAGTACGCGATGAATGGGTTGAGAAGAGATTTAGCTAACATTTCCTAAGATCTCGTTTAAGTTATGTGCTCATGCTATACACACACAACACCATGTCATCTCTCAATGCAAATGCCATAGTTCCTATTTCTAGAACGCATGCGATGTATACGATAATGTCGATAGGACTTATGTCTAAGCCTCTATTCTTGTCTATGCGATGATGAATGATGCACACATACACAATGTGACCGCATACTATCATATCCTATTTCTAGGCTGCATGTGATGCGTAATAGCAAACAGAACTTATGTCTAAGTTTCTATCTCTTGTTTATGTGGTTCTAATCTGACTCTTTCAAGTCTAGATTCTAATCTGACTCTCTCAAGTCTAGATTCTTTCTTTAGACTACTTTCTCAAGTATCTCTAAAGGATGAATGACGCATACATAAGATAAGATGATCGCATAAAGTGAAGATCTTAGGTCATGCTAGCTAAGTATTTCTCAACCCATTCAGAAATTTATTTACTCATACGAATTGTGGAAAGTTTGAACATATATTGAAATGAGAATTGCATTTTCTATAAATAAAGTGCAAAATACAAAACAACAATGAAAAGTAGGGATAAGAAGCCCGGTAGAAATGTCTTGCTTCCCAGGTCTTTTACACTGTCTTTTCACTCCAATTCTTCCCAGAAGAATATCCTTGCTTTCGCAAGTGTCGGCCCTTTCTCCTTTTGTAGTGCTTCCCGACAGTCTTTCGAGCTGTCCAGGAATGTTCCCTCGGCGTCTTCTTCTCTTCGCTCACCTCCGCCTTCTAAGTATATGAATAACTACAGACTAACGACTATCTCTTTTGTATATGATCTATCTTCTATATATGGCGAACTCCTCTAACGATGGTGGCCTTTGGTATTTATAGAGCTCAAGGTGAAGAAGCTTTTCTTTCTAATGATTGCAATGATGGGAGGTCATTAAATCTTCTATCTGATACGCCGATTAATGGTCACTGAAAAGTTGAATGTACTTGCTACGGTGTGTCGTTAATGGCTTGTCAACTAAATTCGAATTCGACCGTCATCAACTTTCCATCCCAACATGATTTATTAAGCTTTCACCTTGATGTGCTGTCTTTATGCGACCACCTTCTTGAGCAACTTCTCACGAGCGCATACGATTACATGACTTTACGGTTGCCATCTTTCCATGCGCGCGGACGCCTAATTCCTTGGATCGCAATTTAACTTGCGCCAACGCATTTTTCCTGCACAAAATAAGTAAATTAGATGCTTTTATGTGATGGGCGCATGTGATCGCAATATTCTCAGTTTAACGTTTTTGGAAATGATTTTATGTATTTTTATCGTCACATTCCCTCAATGTTTTACTTATTTGCGCTGTAATAACGTAAATTTCTACCCATTATCACCTACGTTTAGAAACCGAAAGGAGGCATGAGGATGGCAGATACCACCTTTATGTGATACCTATTGCCCATCTGAACCTTTCTCTCTCATTAACCTTTAAGCCAATGATACAAACAACAACTGTTGGGCTAAATTCATTTTAATACAAATAGTATAACGTTTATACAACTCTTAGACTTAACTACAAAGTTTATAACAATCAACTTAAAACCTAAAGTGTGGTTGTAATGTGGCAGACCTTGACCTTAACAACACCCTAGAACTCCTCATATTTTGCTACCTAGGAAGAACAACATAAAAGAAAAGAATGAGCTTCAAGAAGCTAATTGAATGGTAAACAACTTATAGAGTCTCTTTCAACTCATAATAATACAAACATATCACAATTACGAGGTTAACATCCAAACCTCAGCCTTGAATGAGTCTGTTCTCAAACTCAACATGTTCGCTTTATCTCCTATGTGCACATAGTTTCTCCTCTTATGGGCTTAGAAGCTAGACCCGTCGGTCCTTTAACCATCCCATATGAGGTTCCTCCCACAGGCTCAGGAACTAGGCCTCATGGCTCCCTGACCATCCCGTGAGATTCTGCTCCGGGCTTAGGAACTAGGTCTGTTGACCCGCTGACCATCCTGGCCACATGTTCTCATG
This sequence comes from Benincasa hispida, assembly GCF_027475165.1. Taxonomy (NCBI): domain Eukaryota; kingdom Viridiplantae; phylum Streptophyta; class Magnoliopsida; order Cucurbitales; family Cucurbitaceae; genus Benincasa; species Benincasa hispida. The sequence continues at coordinate 79,521,201 of NC_143478.1, read as the reverse complement.
CTCGTTCTGGCTACTCATTCACAACATAAACATAAACATGAAAGATATGCTTAAGACCATGAAGGAAATACCACTCACCTTGTTTTGCTGGAACCTTTCTTTCTTCCAAGTTCCTTGGTCTCCTCTGGCTTCCTTTTAAATCCTAATTTCCAGATTCAACTTAAAGCTTAGATTACTTAGCTTTCCAGACCTTATTGTGAGACACTTCCTTCAACAAATAGGTTTAGAAATGTCTTAAATTACTTACCTTAAATTATCAGCTCAGAAATCCTTATGATTTAGTTGGACTCTTTAGATCATCAAGACTGGCTCAAGCTTATCAGAGAGCTCGACCTTTCTATCTTTTCTTCACTCTCTAGCCCGATTCCTTTGAGCTTATTCTTCAACAGCCTTGCCTTGAAATCTAGACACTTAAAGCTTTCAAGTGGCTTTGAAATCACTTAAAATGCACGAGTGGTTTGGGAGAACTTCTCGTTTGAGCTTGGGCTATAGTCTGTTCCCAACGTTGTGACAACACCTAGACAACACCTGAACCTTCTGCCTTCTTGATCAACACATGGTTTTGCTATCAACTCATGTTCTTCTTTATCAACGCAAGGATTCTTCTAAATCTACCCTCAAATACTTCCTAATGTCCTTTGAAGAGAATTTGTGTTATGAAATGAAGAGAAACCTTGTGGTGGTATTTAGGCCTTTAGCTACTGATCCTCATCATCTCTTAAGGCTCCAATGCATGACACCTCTTACTTAGGAACTTTTGGAGTGTCTTCACCTTGCTTTGCCACCATCTACTTCCATGCCATTTCCTACTTGCATGAAGTTGCCTTGTCTTCTTCATGTATAAGTCTCCTTTGCATGAAACCCTATTTGTCCACCTCTTTCAAACTTAAGCTCAAACTCTTCTCGATTTAGTCACTTGTCTGGATGAATCTATCAGCCTATAACTTTTCTTATCATTGCATATCTTTCATGGCCACATGCTTACTTGATCGCATGACTTGATCATCATCACATCACTCTTCTTTGTGCCACGCTTACCTCAAAGACCCTAACCATCGCATGGTACCAACCTAGTCCCATCGCATGGTTGCAAGTTTTCCAACGTTTATCCTTTTGTTGGCCGCATCCTTGGTCATCACTTAACCATCGCTCGTCCTATTTGTCCACGCATGACACTATCGCATGCCAAACCTTGGGTCAAGCTAGGTCTCAAGCCAACGCCTCATGGTTTATCTTATAACATGCCCTTACCGCATGCCTACTATCAATGTGCCCTTGCATCAACACCTAAGGCTTGCCTTGCCATCGCCTAGCCTCTTACTAACACATATCCTCATGAACATCGCAAGCATGCACTTGTTGCTTGCCAACGCTAATAGTCGCGTGCATAAGACCAACGAATTCACCACCTAACCTCGCAAGCCTTGTATGCCGCAAGCCCTATCAACGCATAGAGACTACACTATGCACCCATCATGGCTTAACCCATCGCATAGCTTCATCGTGTAGCTCTTGCGCTCACCACATGCACATCGTTGCATACTTCAACACACGCCGCCTGGCTCCATCACATAGCTCTAGCACGCATAGAGCAGCCAGCGCCTTGCGCTCATCGCCGCCTCGCTATCATGCAGCCTTGCAAGCAGCTATACGATCGTCTCACGCAACATCCCAATGACTAGCACCCATGCTTGCACGCAACCGAACGCATCATTGCTTGCGCCTGGCCCATCCTCGTCACTCGATGGGTTTTCCTCACTGCTTGCTCATGCAACTTCTTGTCATCCTAACGTATGAGCAACCCTTGTCACGCCAATGCTTGGATAGAGCCTCATGCCAACGCTTGGCCGACATGCATCCATCATGGTTTGACCCATTGCTTGGTGTCTTGGTTGCACACCCTATACCATGCATGGTGCCTTTATGCATCTACCACTTTAGCCAACATGACACCCTCTAAGCTCAAGACCAACGCATAGCCAACTTTCACCATGTGCCCATGTCTCACAAGCCTTAACGCATGGTTGTCCTAGGTTTCAACACTTAGCCAAATTTCTACCCGTTAAGCTCCAACTCAAAGCTACTTAAACGTTTATTCCAATACTTAGAATTTTTCTTCCCTTCAACCTAAGATTTAACTTATACTTAGTTAATTACTCTAATTATTTGCTTGCATTCTTCCAAAAGTAAGAGAGAAGCAACTCACAAGAATTCTTGGCAAACATTGGTAAGAGAATCGGTCTCATGTTGAAGAGAGGAAGCAATGAGAAAAGTAAAAAGAAGGGTAAAGGGAGGCGTCTGGAAGATTAGGGCAAGAAGGAGAATATGAGGAGACGAAATAAGGAATCAAGGGAATATGAGTAATTAAGTGAGCAAGCACTAATTTTTTTAAAACCCCATCTTTCGCCTTTTTTTTCTCTCCTTTCATAGCATAATTTATAAAATGCTATAAAAAAACCAAAGAAAGGGACATTTCTTGCAGTGCGATCACCGAGATTTTCATAAAAATTCAACTTTTTTCTAACTCGTCGAGTGTTTTGGGCTTTCTCAGTGAAACTTCGAGTAGTTAACATTGAGATTCTATCATTTTTCTAAATATTATGTAGTATTTCCAAATTTTATATCAAATCTTACCTAATTTTTTTAAATCTTTCAGCCCAAAGATAAAATTTTGTCAAAAATTAGGTAAGATACGGGAGATAGAAAGAATCTTGGTATATCTTGGGCAAAATTAACACCAAGATTCTATATATTTGGACTTTCTCGGTGAAATCTCGGGCAAATTAACACCGAGATTCTTTATATTTTTCAAATCTCAATTTTTTATTTGTAAAATTTGATCTTTCACAAAATTTAAAAATCACAGTGTACTTGAGATCCATAAAAAAAATCATAGTTGTAAATTCATTTGGAAATTTGAAAATTAATATAATTGTAAACATAAATTAGGGTAAATTTTTGAAAAATTATGTAAAAATTTGATATAAGATTTGGTAAAAATAATCGAATTTGGAGAAAATTTGAAAAGATATAAGATTTGAAAAGATTATATAACATTTGAAAAAATTAATAGAATCTCAATATTAATACTGCTCTAGATTTCACCTAGAAAGCCCAAACAATCAATAAATTAAGAAAAGGTTAATTTTTTTTAAACTAAATCTATGTGGTTGATCTTGCCCGAGATGGATCGAGAAAAACTGGTTTATTGAGTTTTCAAAAAGCGTGCTAGTTTTGAAAAGTGAAAACTTGATAGTATTATTTCTGACAATTTTTCTTGTTTTTTCTCTCTTAAGAATTTGATAGTTCTTAAAAAAATATATTTCAATTTGCATTGAGTGTAACAAAAAATAAAAAAACCAAAAATTCAAACTAATCCAAACCGATCCAATAGTTTGGTTTGATTTTTTAATATAAAATTGGACATCTTGATTTGTATTTGAAAAAAAACCAAAAAGTATTAGTTCGGATCGATTTTTTAATTATAAAAGCTAATCAAAACCGAACCGATCCAATGGTATAAATATACCCTTAAAAATAAACTATCTTTTAGTATATTATGATGCATGTATATTTGTTGTTTAGAAAAAAAAATACCAATTATTATGGAGCGTGTATGTTTTTTATTTAGAAAAGTGCCAATAAAAAAACAAAAATGTCAAATTTCAATTTTAAAAACGAAATACACCGAATTTTTATTTTAAATTAGTAAAAAGGACCCATTCAAAACAAAGTGATTTATAAAAAAAAAAATTAGAAAAAAAAAAAGAAAATACCAAAAATCAAGAACCAAATTGATAATAAACCGATTTAAATCAAACCAATCCAATGATTTAGATCTTTTCCTTGTAAAATAACATTTGATTGAGTTTGGTACTTGATTGGCCTCAAAATCGACAAAACTGAACTCATTGTCACCCTTAATTTGCATAATAACATTCACTTCTTACAAGTTATAATCACAATCTAAACCTCGTTTTAGAAACAAAAATAAAAATAACATTTTTCTTCAAGCAATCCACGAGTCTAAAATGAACATTCAAGTTCATGTCAAATATTTTCTCAAATTTTAAAAAATAAGTATATGCATAGACCCATAAACTTTTAGTTGTGTATTTGCTCGCCAACACTTGGGATACCAAATTAAAATTTTGATGTCTTATTTATAACAAATTCAATTCTATGTAGACTAATAGATCTTTAATTTCAATTAAAGATGTTAAGTGAATTATTATATATAAATTTGAAAGTTCAGTTTAATATTTTCAAAATTTTGAGACTTTTTAAATTAAAAGTTTACAGATTTCTTATGTATTTTTTTTTTTTAAGTTTGAGAATTATTAAATCAAAATACAAAAATTAATGGTCTAATTAAATTTATTTTAACCTCAATTTTAGTTTTTTTAATGATATTTTAATAATGGGTGGTTGAGTATACATATGTTTTTTTTTTGTTTGAAATTGAAAAATGTTAGGCAACAAAAATTTTTCTCTATTAATGATCCTTCATTGCTAGAGCTTGCTAGCTATCAAATTAATAACAATTAATTATACTTTCACTAATTATGGATACACCCTTAGCCATTTAAGTAGCTAAGTAGGGTCTTTTCATTTGTTGGCATTCCCTATGTAGTTACAATTAACCAAAAAAAATTAAATTAAATTTGTGTTCTAAATTTAGTTGGAACATTGGTAAGAAATTTGTCTATAAATTAAAATTCACACTAAATAGCAACAAGTCAATTAATAAAATAGATTTGATCAAAACTTGTTGCCTAACAAGTTATGCATTAGCAAAAATTTAGTCTACATCATTTTTACTTTTCATGCAAAATTTAGAAAAACCTATAAATATAATATTTTACCTATTAAAAGTTCTTCATTAAGATATTAATGTCAATAAGTGTTAATTTCTCAGTGTTATAAAGATGGATAACTTAAAAAATGACACAAATCTTATAGTAACATATTATTTGGAAAAAAAAAAAAGAGAACTCGTTACACAGATCACCAATATTAAACAATATATCCTAGCACTTATTGAGACAATAAGATAGTAATAAATAATAAATCAAGAAGGAATACACAAAAATTAGTAATTCAGTTTGGTAATAAACCACCCACGTCTGGAAGGCAATGTATCTGAGAAAGATCATTCACTAATATTAAAAAGTTAAACGATTACAATATATTACTTATTTGTAAAGTAATGACATTTACAGTGACACGTGTACAACCCAACTTATTGATCACCTAGACTCCCCTTAAATGTGAGACTCTTTCTCAATGGAACTTAGGCTCCCCTAAATATGTGAATATTAGTAAAGATAAATTTTGGCTCCCCTTAATGTATGAGACTCCTTCCCTTCAGATAGTATCTTTCCATCAAATTATGAAAACACTTCACTGGTATAACTTAGGCTCCCTCTAAGTTGGAGAACTCATTCTCAAGAATAAAGTTTTAGAATCCCCTAAAACCTAGGATCCCTTCTCAAGAGTGACATCTTAGGCTCCCCTAAGACCAAGAAAGCTTCTTATTCTAAAAGCTTCAACAATAATTTTGTACGGAAGATTGTTGATTAACAACCGTACGAAATTGAACTTACACTAAAATAACCACCATCAAAAGAACTTCAAATTAATAGAGTAAAAGCGGCAACCCTAGAATGCAAAATACTTGCAAATAAATAGGCATAGTAAGCAAAAAAAATAAAAAAGAAAAAATAAAAAAGAAAAAAGAAAAAAGAAAAAGAAAAAAGAAAAAAGAAAAAAAAGAAAAAAAAGAAACATCCCCAAACGAATTATGCAGAACGTGTAAAAGGAAAGAATCCAGAAAAAATCACTCTATAGAATTTTCCAGATAAGAAAAAAAATAAATTGCGGGATTGACATCTTGTGAGACATCTTAGGTGACAACTTTTGTAACAACATCAAAATAGACAAGAAACCAAAAACCATCGGCCTTAAACCAATATACAACCAAGAAAAAATTCTAACCGTTGATAAAAGTTGTTGTCTAACCAATTATGCTTTAGCAAAAATTTAGTCTACATCATTTTTACTTTTCATGCAAAATTTAGAACAATCTATGAACATAATATTTTACATATTAAAGGTTCTTAATTAAGATATTAATGTCAACTAAGTGTTAATTTCTTAGTGTTATGAAGATTGATAACTTAGAAAATGATGCAAATATTATTATAACATATTATTTGATCAAATGCTAACACCAAAACGCCTAGATTGGAAGAGCAAACACAAGAAAGTTTATATATATATATATATATATAAAATCAAATTTTAAAGTTTTGTAATATTTGCAAAACAATTAGAATTATTTGAGTTATTTTGAACTAAAAGGTAAAATTGACATAGCATAGAGGACAAACAACTGGACTAAGAAAATAACGATAAATAGACCAATGATGTCCAAAAGGATGGAATGAGTATAGAGAGAAGGGTTGCCTTAGCCCAAAGCCAAATCAACCCACTCAATCTCGACCAAAGCCAAGATCGAGTCCACAAGTCATGTGGTTCCCGCATGATTTAGTACAACAAAGAAATTGTGAAAATTTGTGAGCCACAAAAAAATCCTAATCATAGAATATCTAGGTCGTCCAACATTAAAAATACGCAAGGAAAGTACAGAAGAGGTAAGTGGACTATTCATTAGAAAATCGATCACGAATCTTCCCAACTTAAGCATCAAAGTTTATGTGGCTTATACCACATTCAGTGAGTAGTTCTTGCATACTTGTAGGTTGGGATCTTCTCCCAAATACAAATTTATCGTTGTTGCCATATAGAGGTCATACTACTTTATCTGTCCAATTGAAAAAAAAAATTGATCTATTTAATTCTATGATTATAGATTAATAGATTAATAAAATAAAATATCAAGAATGATTAACATTATCTTAAGATGAAATTTCTATTTGTCAAAATTGTTGAATAGAGAATAGATTGATATATAATAAAACTCCCCCAAATATATATATAATAAACAATTAATGGTTGGTTGCACTAAACCAGGAGAATCTTCACATGGGATATTCTGATTAAGAATAAGCATTTTGTTTACAAATAATCATAAAGTCATGGCCAATTTTGATCATCATGTTCCTTTTGGCCTCAAAAAGTCTCCTCAACTAGGCGCTCTGGGTGCCGGAATTCTATGCTACATTTTTTTTTGGGGTTAAATTAAACAAGTGACTTAAAAAAAAAATTATCTGAAAATTTAAACATCTAATTATAAAAAATTTTAAAAATAAAATTACTAATTTAATACACCGAGATTTTGACATCTTCCATTTCGTTCAAAATTAAATTCAAAATTAATTACATTGGTGTCACAAATATAAAAATTTTATATTAGTGATCATTTTATTTCTTTTTAATATTGACTAACAATTTCTTTTTGGTATGTGATTTATATTTAAATATAAATTAAAATTCTTAGCCAAAAAATAGAAGAAAAAAAAATACAAAAGGCATGATAGAGCACGTAATATCTTGTATTAATCGATGTTATAAAAAGAAAAGAAGAAAAAATAACAATATATAACTTCATGTATTGAAAAACAAAGCTAAAAAATTAATTGCAGAAGAATAATTAACACAAAAAAAAAAAAATCAATTGTACGCCATATAAACAAACCTATAATTTTTAGATCAACGGGTTATTTATATATATAAATTTGAAATGAATAGATGGATTATAATTAAAATGAAAGATCTAAATTAAATAAAGTTAATAAAGGAAAAGAAAGAGATTAAAGTAATATAAATTAGAAGGAAAAAAGAAATAGAGAGTGTGAGGAATTTGTTTGGATGAAGATGGATGGGTAGGCATGTGGTTCCTCATACATTCACCTGCACCCACTACAGTAACCACCACCAACCCACCTTGCTTTTCTTTTACTATTTTTTTTAATTACTGTCGGTGTTAAACTTAAACATTAATTTAATTAATCGCATTCATTTCTACAATTTAATATAATATTATATATACAGAGAAAGTTATATAGAAGTTTAGGGGACAACTTTTTTGTTTCAATATATTCCCACTCAGAACAGATTGATTCTTGTTCTTCTTACAATTCAAAGCTTTTTTGTGTCAAAGAAAATTAGCAAATTGGCATAAGTTAAGATCATGTCCAACCCTAGTTTTGTATATTCATTCAACTATTTTTTTTAAAAAGAAAAAATTTGATCGTTCTCGTTCTTGTGTTTGAATTATCTAAATTTTCTTTTGATTCGTTTTAAAGTACCTAACGTAATTCTAAAAATACGTATAGTGGTTATGGAACGATCAACAATCTAATTGATAGACTTGACAATATAGAAAACGTTATACATATTGATATATAATTGTAGTTTTTGAAAAAATATATATATTTTTTTTTATCAATTTTCAAAATATAGCTAATTTCTTCTACTTTTTTAAAAATTAGGTTGCTCTCGCTCTTGTGTTTAAGTTATCTAAATTTTATTTTGATTCGTTTTAAAGTAGCTAATGTAATTCTATAAATATGTATAGTGGAAATGGAACGTTTAACAATCTAATTGATAGACTTAAGAAGATAGAGAACTTTATACATATTGATATATAATTGTAGTTTTTGAAAATTACTTTTTAATATAGGTGTTTTTTTTTTTTTTACCAATTTTAAAAATATAGCTAATTTCTTCTACTTTTTTAATATATATTTTTTCTAATGACTGTTTATTAGTTATATTTGTGTGTGTTTTATATTTAGGGTTTTTTTTTTCTTGTCATTATTATTGTTAGATTGTGTATTTTAATATTTTATTTCCAATTTCATGCATTTACATTCTTCGTTAAAAGAGGGGAGGAAAGTTTTACTAGATAAACTTATATAAATAAATATTTTTCTTTTATAATTTAAGGGATATACTTTTCTTAAATTAAGTAAATGTTCTGTGCATCATTTGATGTAAAAGAGGGAAATATTAGCCCAACAAAAGGTAAATAGGATAATTAAGTCAGAGTTGTAAGTAAAGACAAAAGTGTTTAAAGCAATTTAAGGGAGTGAAATAATTAAAATATAGATTTAAATATTACTTTTATCTTGGTTTTAGATTATTTTGGTTGTTATACTTTCAAAATGTTCATTTTTTATCCTATACTTTAAATTTTGGTTCATTTTAATCTCTGTACTTTCGAATTATTCATCTTGGTCAAGTAACTTAAAAAGTGACCATTTTGGTCATTTCATTTTCATTTTTACTTCACTTTTAAGGGAGTAAAATGATCATTTTTTGAAAATACAAGGACTAAAATGGTCAATTTTTGAAAGTATCACTACAAGAAAAAGATGTCCATCGGAAGATCATTATAATCCTGACGGATATATTATGTTGTCAGGAGTACTAATACTCCCGATGTATACATACGCTGTCAAGAATATATTGATCTCCCGACGACTGCTTTGACATCGTCGAGAGATCTCCTCCAGTTGGGTTTTTAATTGTTTTGCACTCCCAACATCAATGCCACATGTCCATCGTTGAAAAATAGGGTTCCAATTTGTCTTTTACTTTTTTTTCAGTTTATTTGTGATATTAAATTCAATTTTTAAATACCTCAAACTACTAGTAGAATGATAATACATATGTTTTTATATTATCACCCATGCATAATTTGTTCATCCAAATAAGGTTAATAAAAAAAAATCTAAATGACTCATTCAAAGTTTTAAAAGTAAAATACTAATGGCATCTTAACAAAAAAAGAACCTAGCTAATTGGATTGAACCATTAAACTTTAATAAACCAGCCATAACAAAAATTAATGAGTCCTCTTTTAGGCCACGTCATATTACTCCTCCGCATAATATATATACATACGAAGACTAAAATAAGACTAAAATGAACATTTTGAAAGTATAAGGACGAAAATAAACCAAAATTGAAGGTATAAAGACCAAAATAAACATTTTAAAAGTACATATAACATTCCCAACAGAAATAAACGGGCAAGATGAACATCTTAATTGAATAACTTGGAAGGATCAACATCATTTAAGTACATAGAACAAAAATAAAATCACATCGCATTGGCTTATAATAGACAACAAAGCGAGTTTATATTTAGAGGTCAAGGTACAGAGATTCAGTCAGGACCATAACCCCTGGGTTGCCAAGAAGGAGTTCTTACATTTGCTTCTGGAATTAAAGTTATCTTTGTATAAACTTCATCTGAGTCCTGTTCTGCCTGTAATTTCAAGAAAGGATCAATCAAAAGTGGCTTATATTTAGAGGTCAAAAGTCCAAACAAGAAGGCCTAATCAAATGGTTTGATTTGAAGCAGAATGAAGATTGATGGGGGATTTAAAGGATTTCCCAGGTAGAAGGCGACGAAGAAGAAGAAGACGTACAAGTGTTGTCCGTTGAGTAAGTGCAAAACTGTAACGCTCGACCGCCCTCCACTTTCTTCCTTCCTTTGGTTGCCGTTACAGAATCGTCTTTCAGAGAGAGCTCTACTCTACAAACCGCTTTTGCTTCTCTTTTCCTTTCTTTTTTTTTCTTCTCGGTATTCATTGAATAAATCCACTCCACCTTCCACTTTCTATAATGTGAAAAATCATAAGCATTTTTCCTACTTTTTTTTTCTTTGTTTTTAATTTGATGTTGTGGATTGAGTGTATCCCTTTATTTTACTTCCAACCAAATATATATGTCAAAATCAATATAGTTCAATTGGCATAAAAACATGTTAGCTATCAAGAAATTTGTGGTTCGGATTCTTTTTAATCTTGTTGTACTAAGAACAATAAAAAAGAATGGTTGACAAAGTAAAATATAGTTCAAGGATAATTGACATATCCTCTGATTTTTTAAGATTAGAGAGTTTAAATCTTTATAGATAGACACAGATTATTGTCTTCTTCCAAATTCATTTAGTTAAGATATTATAAACTCAACCACTAAGTCAGTGATTTGAAGGGCTTATAAAATAAAAAATAGGCAGAGAATTGTCCTTTTTTTTCTTAGTAAACGTTATTACATTTGATATAATTAAAATTACTTTTGTTATGTTTAAAATTATTTCAAAAAGTCTTCAATCACTCAAAATCAATTCTATGTTTAATTTTATACTTTTAGACACGTTTCTCATACTATTAAAATTGATTTTCAATTATTAAAAGCAATTTATGGGTGATTTTGATAATGGCAAAAGGGATTTATCCATTTTAAAATCACTCCCAAACATGCCTTAATTAACACGATTTAATAATTAAAATCATATTTTACTTCCCCTAAAAAAAATTGAAGGTTGAAATCCTTTAATGTTATATGTAATGTAATATTCTAAATATGTATGTGAATGATAATTTTATTTTAAATAAAATGAATGCTAACTTTAATTGAAATACACCTTGAATATGTGTATAATATATGAATTTTGTTTGTTTAGTTTATATGATTTATAATCTTAAGGTTGACCTAAATCTAGACATCTAATTCAACTTAGATTAAGTAAACTCAAATCTCAATAACCTACTATTCTGTCAATTATTTTTTTTTTTTAAAAAAAGTTTACATTGTAAATGTATAAATGAGATGTTCAATATATAACATTTTAAGGAAACTGTAGAAAAGTTACGATCGTTCCCTGCTCGAGTTTGGTGTGATTCAAACTAATTGAAACACATACCATATAAGCTATTAATTGAAATGCATACCATATAAGCTTCAAACTTCTGAACAGTAGTTAGTCAGACATGTCTTAAATAAATGAAAACTGGTTGAAAATTTGAAAGTGTATCTATGATAATATATATATTCATTTCGTCTCCAAACTTTAAAAAAGTTTTAATTTTATTCCTAAATTACTTACCTTGACTGCAATCCTAATTATTCCTTATGGTTTGGTCTTGAAATGCTCTTGATTTTTTTTTTATTTTCTGACAAAGTGAACCACTTCCCCATTTATAGGGAAGTTTTAACCGAGCTCCATTTCTTTTCTTTCTTTTTTGTTTTTGTTTATGTTTATCTCTTTTTTTTATATATATTTATCTTCTCTTTTATATTTATATTTATTTATCTTCTTTTATATTTATTTATTTTTAATTTATTTTCTTTTACATTAATCTTTTTTATGTTTATCTTCTTTTGTATTTACATTTTCTTCTTTTTTTTTTAATGTTTAATTTTTTATATTTATCTTTTTTTATATTTATATATTTATCTCTTTTTTTTTTAATATTTATCTCCTTCTTTTTTTCATGTTTATTTTTTCATATTTATCTTTTTCGTTTTTTTAATATTTATTTTCTTTTATATTTATCGTTTCTCTTTTTTTTTTTTTTTAATATTTATCTTCTTTTATATTTATTTATTTTTATCTTCTTTTATATTTATCTTTTTCTTTCTTTCTTTTATATTTATATTTTTCTTAACGTCTATCTTCTTTTATATTTATCTTCTTCTCTTTTTTTTTTCTTTTTTTTCTTTTCTTTATATTTATCTTCTTTTATATTTATCTCCTTTTTTTAAAACAAAATTTATCATTATTATCTTAAACCTTCTACATATTATTTTATTATTATTATTATTATTATTATTATTATTATTATTATTATTATTATTTTCATTTTCTTCAAAATGTCCTTATATTGTCATTATTTTATTTTATAGTTTTTTTTCCTTGGTTATTTTCTTAATATTCAAATCAATATTATATTTGTTATTTATTTAATGACCAATAAGATTTATAAGCCAAATTTTAAAATTAGTGGCTTAAACTTAGAATTTGTTTACTAATAACTAGATTTAATCTTGAATTTTAATTAACATTTATTATTTAATTTCCTATAATGTTTGTATACAACTTGAGTTGTTACATAAAGTCATATTTTACTTCCTCCAAAAAAATTATAGGTTGAAATCCTTTCACGCTATATGTGATGTAATATTCTAAATATGTATATAAATGATGATTTTACTTTAATTAAAATGAATGCTAACTTTAACTTAAATACATTTCGAATATGCGTATGATATATAGATTTTGTTTGTTTAGTTTATGTGATTGTTAATCTTATGATTGACCTAAATCTAGGCATCTAATTCAACTTAGATTATGCAAACTCAAATATCAATTACCTGCTATTCTGTCAATTGTTTTTTTTAGAAATTTAGATTGTAAATGTATAAATGAGAAGTCCAACATACCATATTTTAAGAAAATTTTAAGGAAACTACCATCTTTCCTTCTCACGTTTAGTGTGATTCCAACTAATTGAAACAAATGCTATATAAGCTACTAATTAAAATGCATACTATATAAGTTTCAAAACTTTTAAACGGCCAGTCAGACATGTCTTAAATAAATGAAAGTGACCGAAAATTTGGAAATTTATTTGTGATAATATATATTTTTTTTTGTCTCCAAACTTTAAAAAAGTTTTAGTTTCATTCCTAAATTTCTATTATCTTTTACTTAGTTCTTATTATATGAAGTGATACTACCATTATAATTTGTCTATGTGTGTCAACATAATTAGCCAAAATATGTATAACATGCATATCAAATCAATAGCATGTTATTGTTGTTGTCGTCCTCACTTGATTAAGATCTTGGGCGCAATTGCAACTTTAATGAAAATATAAATTGAAAATTTGGAGTGTATCCCTAGTTTATATTTTTTTGCAAACATAGGTAAATCCCACCATGCGGCCATGATTTACCGACTTTGGTCTAAAATTTGATTGCTATCTGATTTCTATGTGATTGTTATGTGATTGCAATCTTATTTTCATTTAATATTTATTGTTATATGATGTTATCTAATTGCTATATGATATACTAATTATCAACGATATCGATTGTTGTCTAATTACTGTTTGATTGCTATTTGATACTGATTGTTATCTAATTGCTATCTTATACTGATTTGCTATCTAATGGTTGTTTGATTGCTATTTCATATTGAATGTTTTTTTTATTATCAATGATATCAATTGCTATTTGATTGTTGTCTGATTGCTATCTAATACTGGTTGTCAATTATACATATTGCTATATGATAATGATTATCAAATTGTCAATGATACTAATTGTTACTTGATTGGTTTCTGATTACAAAAATCAAATAGCAATTAATGATACTGATTGCTATTTGATTGCTATCTAATTACAATTTGATACTGAGTACTTTATGATTGCTATCCGATTGCTATTTGATACTAAGTAATTTGTGCTTTCTGGTATGGTTACTTGATACGAAGTAGTTTGTGATTACCATCTGATTGTTCTTTGATATTAAGTACCGTATGATTGCTAATGGATTACGATTTAGTTGTTTTCTTAAATTTAGGATTTTTGGCACAATCAATTCAATTCATACGTTAGATCAATGTTTGTTTCGCTTATCCATTTGATTTTCCTCGATTGAAGAAATAACCTTGAAACATAGAGGTAAGAACAGTTAGAAGCTCAATAAAAAAATAACTAAAAACAAAGAAAAATTAAATTATATTTCATTTAATTAAAATATATAAAAATATGAACATTTTCATGATTTATATATCAAACATATTGCAAAACAAAAAGAGATAATGACCAACTACCGGTGGATTGCATAGGTTGCATTTTGACCTTCAACAAAATTCACAGAGAACAAATATTAAAAAAAAATAGAGATGATGAACCAAATTTAAAGTGCCTTTTCAACAAATTCACAATGCATTTTCAATAAACTCAAACAGAGAAAATTCACAGTGCCTAAATTTGTTTACTTTCAATTTCTTCTATCTTGGATCATCGCCGTCGATTTCGATATGCTTCTTCCTCGTATTTAAGGGATTCCATTTCGATTATTGAAATCGTTATTACTCTGCGCGAATGAGTGCAGTGTGCGCAAAGAAGAATACGTATGGAAAAGATGAAGCACGAATTAGGAGAAAAATGAAGAATACGTATTTTGCTATATATGAAAAATCATAAACCTAAAAGACATGTTTGCAAAATACCTAATCTATTTTGCCATCCATTACAATTTTTCTAACATCTTCTCTCTCTTTTTCCAAAAAGACATTATAAACATATAAAGTTGTTTTGAAAAATATAGTTTTTTTTTTTTTTTGTTGGAAAATTTGTTTACCTATTCGTTGTGTAGAGTCGGGTGGTTAAACGATGTAAAGAAAAACCTTATTGTTTACCTTGTCGTACTACACGATGGAGCCTCAGAGATTATGTGATAGTAAAATAAGTTATCGTTTACTTTATCGTTGTATATGACAGGATGCGGGCGCTACACATAGAAGCTATCGTTTACCTTTTCATTGTATGCGATAGGATTTGGGTGCTACACGATGGAGGCTATCGTCTTCCTTTTCGTTGTACATGGACACTTAGCGCTAAATGATGAATGATGTATTCAGTCGTTTAGCTTATCGTTGTACACGATGGAGAGAGATTTTCAAATTTGCCTCTACGTATTCATTTCATAAATTGAAAAAGGGGCAGCATGCCCGATGTATACACTGTTCCCTATTTTAGGAATTCAAAGAATTAAAAAATTATATACCAAACAACTAATGAAATGAGGGCTCATGGTTCAATACATGAAGAAAGAATATTTGTTTGTTATCACCCAATCCTAATAGAAATCTGGAGTACTAAAGGAATAATTCTTCATGACTCTCCACAGTGACAAGGCAATATTCAACTGATGTGTCTTCTTGACTCCTCCTTGGTCGCTGTTGTAGTATTTTCTCTAACATCCCCCCTCAACCTTGTGGGGAGTTCAACTATCCCAAGTCTGGACTGTAAGTTAAAGAATTGAGAGTGTGTCAATAGTTTTGTGAGGTAGTCAGCTAGCTGATCCGATGAAGGAACATATCGGATTTCAAGTTTCCCTTTATAGACTAGGTCTCTGACAATGTGAACATCAATTTCAATGTGTTTGGTCCAAGCATGGAAAACCAGGTTGTTGGCTAAGGCCCCTGCACTCACATTGTCACACCAGATTATTGGTTTGGCTGAATGAGACTGTTGGATTTCGCTTAGTAGTTGATGAAACCAAACAATTTCTGAAGCCGTGTGGGCAAGGGCTCGATACTCTGACTCAGTACTTGATCGAGCTATTACTGTTTGTTTCTTTGAGGACCAGGAGACAAGATTGCCATCAACAAATACACAGTATGCAGATACTGACTTTCTATCATAAATGTTTGCTACCCAATCTGCATCTGCTGATACTTTAACTGAATGGCTCGGTTGAAACAGTAGGCCATAGTTCTTGGTGCCACTAATGTATCGAAGAACTCTTTTGTTGCTTGCCAGTGAGCATCTGTGAGAGCTTTGAGAAATTGACTGAGATGATTCACCATATAAGTGCTATCTGGACGAGTGTTGGTTAGGTACTGGAGTGCTCCGATTGTACTTTTGTACAAGAATGGATCAGCAAGAGGAACTCCATCATTGATAGATAGATGTTTTCGTAAGTAGCTAGGTGAGGCTACAGGTTTCAGATCTGAAAAGCCAATCCTTTGTAATAGATCATCAACATATTTTAACTGATTCAATATAAACCCATGCTCCAGATATTGAACTTGGATATCTAATAAGTAATTCAACTTTCCTAGGTCTTTGAGAGCAAACATGTTATCCAAAGTGGCCACTAACCGAGAGATCAAGTGGTTTTTGTTCCCTGTAATTATTACATCATCCACATAGACAAAGAGCAATATAGTTGAACCTTTGGAGTTAAGTATAAACAATGATGTATCTGCCTTCGAGTTGGTGAATCCCTAGCTAATTAGAGTAGTGGTAAGTAGATCATTCCAAGCCTGAGGGGCTTGTTTCAGTCCATATATTGCCTTGTTCAGTTTACATACATGATTAGGGAACCAAGAGTTGATATACCCAGGTGGTTGATGCATATAAACATCTTTTGTTAATTTGCCATTTAGGAAATCATTGTTGAAGTCAAACTAACGGAGGCCCCATCCTTTGGAGATAGCAATGCTTAGAACAACTCTAATTATTGATGCTTTGACCACTGAGTTGAACATTTAAAAAAAAAATCAATTCCAGGATGTTGATGAAACCTGGCTACTAGGCGTGCTTTGTATCTTTGTTTTAACCCATTCGGATTTTTCTTTAGTATGAAAATCCATTTGTTGGCCAACACATTGAAGGATGGCAATGGAGGAGCCAACTACCAAGTCTGGTTGTTGCTAAGTGCCTGAAATTTAGTATCCATAGCTTGCTTCCATTGAGGTGTAACAAATGAATTAGACACCCGCGTTGGTTTAGTCAAAGACCAGTCACGTTGAGTAGTGCTTAGCCAAGCTTGTGGTTTGAAAATGCCAGCTTTGCCTCTCGTAATCATTGGATGAGTAGGCTGCAATGGATGAGAGGTGTTAGGGACAAAGGTTATATGTGAGGTATTCGGAGGGGTGCTACTAGGTGACTGATTGGAAGGGCTGGCCATGGGAGTTTGGGTGGCTATATGTTATGTACAGTTGCTAGGCAAGGCATCTGATATTTGGGGAAAGAAGATAGGTTCAGTAGGCATAGGAAAGGTGGAAGAGGCTAGATTGATATCTGATGTGGGGGTGTTTCATGGTGAGGCAGATTATGGTGAATGAATGGAAGCATTGTGCAATAGTGGAGTTATGTTGAGAGAGAGAACTTGAGCGCCACTATTCAAGCATTGTGCAATAGTGGAGTTATGTTGGGAGAGAGAACTTGAGCGCCACTATTCACTGTAGTTTTGTGTGTTGATGGACCAAACACCTAAAAGCCATAGGAGAAAGGAAAATCAGACTTATTAAATATAACATTTCAGGAGATGAATACTTTACCATCTTTGTTGAGACATCAATGTCCCTTGTGAACCATGCTTGGACCCAAGTAAACACATTTATCAGAGTAAAACTGAAACTTGTTTGGCTGGTATGCTTGAAGACATGGAAAACAGGCGGAACTAAACACTCTTAGTTTTATAACATCGAGTAGTTTACCATACATCAATTGTATAGGTGACTGGTTCTTTAGTACTAGCATGGGAAGACCATTTATCAGATGACAAACATTGAGAAAGGCATCCCACCAAAACTGAAGAGGCATTGATGCTTGTGCTAGTAAGGTTAGTCCCATCTCTACTAGGTGTCTATGTTTTCTTTCAACTCTTCCATTTTGTTGAGATGTATAGGGACAAGAAAACCGAAAGGCAATGCCTTGTGAGCTACATAACTGATGCAACTTGACATATTCACAACCATTATCTGACTACAGTGCTTTAATGTTTGTTTTAAATTGTGTTTGAACAACTTGTAGGAAATGTTTGAAAGCCTGTAGTGTATTTGACTTCTGTTTAAGAGGATAGGTCCAAAGATATCTACTATAATAATCAATAAATGATATGTAATATCTGTATCCTTCAGTGGAGTTTGTAGAGGCTGGACCTCATACATCTGAGTGTATTAAATCAAATTTGTGTTGTGCACGAGTCAAAGAATCAGGGAAGGGTAGGGAATGGGCTTTATCAAGAAAGTAAGGTTCACAAAACTTAATCTCTTCATTTAACTTAGTAGGAATATTACAAGTTTTCAATATATCCTCCAAAATTCGAAGAGAAAGATGACCTAGTCTTCTATGCCACAACCCTTTTGATTCTACTAAGTTTGCTCCACTTTTGGATAGAACAAAGGCTGTAGAATTGTTATTTTTGTTCATTGGGTTGAGAAAATATTTTGCCTCTTTGATATTTACATCATCTGGGATCACTTCTGCTTCATTTTGAAGGAACTCTTATTCAAGAGTACCTACGAGCGAACGCAGATCTTTCTAATTTATTGTGACAGAATTATCACATATACATTCAAAACATACTAATATGCATTCATAATGCTAAATAGATCATACCAGATGAAGATTTCTTCTTCACAGCGAGTCTAAAACCCAACCGTCTACCTCGAACAATCACTACTCGGACAAAAGGAAATAGAGATGACACCACCACTCAGAGCCCTAAGTATTCTTGGAGTGAGAATCCAAAGTGTGGGTTTTGTTCAGATTTGGTAGAGGAAAGAAGGAAGAGAGACCGTACACAACGATCAAACAAGTGGGAGATGAGGTTGTCTATCGCATAGACAAGATGCTTGATCGTATAGGTGAAGTATACGATTGTGTAGGAAAAAGTAAGAGATCGTCTAAATGATTGTATTGGAAAGGGTAAAAGATCGTCTAAACGATCGTTTAGGAAATGGGTAAGTGATCGTCTAAACGATCGTGTAGAAAAATAAAGCGATTATCTATAGGATCGTTTAGTAAATATCAAGAGCTAAACGATCGCTTAGGAAAAGGTAAACGATCGTTTAGTTAATAGCGCACGAAGGTGTAATCGGTAAGCAATCGCTTAGCAATATCGTATATGTAAGCGATCGTGCAGGTACTATCGTATAGGCACTGATTTTCTAAATGATGATACTCTCTTTAACACAATGTCCTTTCCTCCATATTCAACACACTGTCATCTATTTATGCATCTCAAAGTGATCTTTCAATACACACATCCGTTATTTAGAACAGAAGAGATGCTGTCCCATTTCCTTTATAACTATCCAATAAATGCGATCTCATCATATTCATAATATATAAATTAATATCATATATTAATTATAATATTTTTCTTTACTAGGTATAAATCATATTTATATCCAATTTCCTCCAAATTAATGTATCTTATACATAAAGTTAATTATATCATATTTAATTAACTCGTTCAATTATATAATATATAATCGAACTCCCACTTGTCAATTTGAACATTTCAAACTAACCTAAAAACTGACTCTCAATTTGTATCCAAGCTACCAATGGGACCTTATGAACCTATAGCTTGAAGCTCCAACGGAATGTGAACAGTTGACTAAACTCTTTAGTCACGATATCCACCATCCGTTAACTGCCAGACATTCCACTAAAGACCGATTGTTGAACTCTTCTTGCCATAGATATATTTCTATGTCCATTGGATATAACCAATTATCAATACGATGACCCTTCACAGTTGCTCGTAATTACAGCAGGCCAATTTACCGTTTTGCCTCTATAATTACATCTTCCTTCTTATGTACCACTGATCCCTCTAATGAACAATGCAACATAGTCTTACTATGTGTGAACACCTCTCAGGCCATGAGAGGGTGCGTGGCACCACATCATTCAAGCCCCGAGATCAACCCTTAAGAGTGCAATTTATATACTTACCCCTACTTTGGGGAAGGAGTGAACTCGATCTTGTGAAGCTGAGTTCCCAGCTCCCAAATCAGATGAATCCTCAAAATGGTAGGTTTGAGTCAGTGCTCTGGCCACTTGCACCCATGCAAATCAAAAGATCGCTCTCAATGGCAGGAGTTCCCAACTCACTCAAGATTGAGGTCATGTTACTCATGGTCATCCTAGTGAAGTGAAGTCTCAGTCATGAACGGAATTATATGACAAGACATTAACACTTTGAGGTCAAGTCTTATACAAACTCTTTGTATAGGACGTCTCCGCTTGCATGTCCACTACACGAATGATCAGGATCAGACCATTTGTGACAAGTCACAACATTTGTAACAATTCTACAAAGCGAGTCGCGTCCATAGTTCTACCAGGATAAGGTTTCCCTCTTATATCCATATACTACAGACTATTTTGGTTGTCACTTAAGACATGATCCACTTTTATGTCACTACGTACATGCTTAATTTACATAAAGACAACTAGGGATATTAAGTTTATTGGTTTGTGGTAAAATAAAAAACATCTAAATGTGCAAAGTCAAGTAGTGAAGTAAATATCATATATATATACATCACAAGTGTTCGTACAAAGTTGTTTACAAACTACAGGACAGGAGACTTTAGGGGAAAAACCCCAACACATTCAACTAATATAGTCCGTCTTTAAGAGTTCCTTTCAACAGTACTTGTCCCGAACATTTGTTCTTAGACAACAATCATTATAGAACTCAACAGAAACATCATTTTCTTGAACCAGTTTTGATATACTAACTAGTTTTTTGCAATATTTGGTACACACAATATGTTTTTCAGATTTAGATTGCCACTAGAGGAACTTAAACATGCATTTCCTATTGAAGATATATCTAACTGCTGTCCATTCCTTACTATAATTTATTCGTTACCTGTGTACTCAGAGGGATTTGCTATATTGTTGGGATTTGCTGTCACATGGTTGGTTGCTCCATTATCTGCATACTAATTAAAGTCCTCTACTATTTTAGTTTGAAGAAATGGATTCAGGTTTTGTGAGTTGACAAAGGCTGAGGGATTTGCCCTAAGGTTCCCTTGATTCAAAGTGTTTCCTTTACCACTGTTTTCATATGGGAAAAACTCTCGATTGTACCTCTGATAGCACACATCTGCAATATGTCCATACTTGGAGCAAACCTGACAAGTAGGCCTATTTCCTCTGCCTCGACTTCTTCCTCTGTTTCCTCCACTGTTGTTATTTCCTCTAGATCCATTAAATTGTTGCCTATTACTTCATTGTGTATTGCTTTGTCCAGGGGCCTTGTATGAAGAGTTGTTTCGATTGAAAGAAACATTGGCTAAGGCATTATGAGCAAACGCTGTAGTGGCTTTTGAAGTGTTCTGATGTTCTAACCTCTTCTCGAATGATAGTAGTTTAGATTGCATATCTAACCAAGAGATCTCAGGCTTTCTCTAAATAACGACCACCACTAGATTGTATTCCTCATCTAGTCCAAGAACTACCTGAGACACTAGGTTACATGTAGATACTGGGCTACTAGTTTGAGCCAAATTATCAAAGTGAAGCTTCATAAGTTTCAAATATTAAGACTTCGACATGTTACCTTTGTGTGTCTATTGGAAAACTTGGCGAAAATAGTCTTCTTTTGCCCTTGACTGAACTCCAAACAACGAGTGTATGGTATCCCATAGACTCTTAACACTTTCATACCCCATCAGTTGTATAGCAACTTCAGGAGTCATTGAATTGCATAACCACGCTAATAAGAGTTGGTCTGCTGTAACCCAAGCTTCATACAGTGGGTTCAGGGACTTCACGCAGGTGGAGCTCGAAGCTTCTTTTGAGGCTTGAGAGTCTGCTTCACTAGTTTCATCAGCTGACGAAGTAAACATAACGAACATAAGAGGACATACCTTTGTTCTGGACAGATGACCTTCAAGTTTGTATCCTTTTAGTATAGGAAGAGCTAGCGTCTTCCACAATATAAAATTACCTATCTCCAACTTGGTGCTAATTATCTGATTTAACAGTTGATTAAGAGGAGGTGTGCTATACTTCGACGATTCAGTGGTCGTGTTGAGTCTTGTGACAGTGGCATTTGCCATAGTAGCTCTGTACCAAGTTAGAAAAATAAAGAGATGGAAACAGTATCGTTTACCTCTTTGTTGTGTACGATAGAGTCAGGTGGTTAAACTATGTAAAGACAAACCTTATCGTGTACCTTGTCGTACTACACGATGGAGCCTCGGAGATTATGCGATAGTAAAATGAGTTATCGTTTACCTTATCGTTGTACACGACAAGATGCAGGCGTTACACGATAGAATCTATCGTTTACCTTTTCGTTGTATGCGTTAGAATTTGGGCGCTACATGATGGAGAGTATCATCTACCTTTTCGTTGTACACGATGGACATTGAGCACTAAACGATGAACAATGTATTCAGTCGTTTAGTTGATCGTTGTACACGATGGAACCAAATTACTAAACAATAGACAGAGAGATTTTCAACTTTGCCTCTACATATTCATTTCATACATTGGAAAGGGGCAATGTGCCCGATTTATACACTACTCCCTATTTTGGGATTCAAAGAATTAAAAAGTTATATACTAAACAACTAATGAAATGAGAACACATGGTCCAATACATGAAGAAAGAATATTTTTTTGTTATCACCAAATCCTAACAGAAATCTGGAGTACTAAAGTAATAATTCTTCATGACTCTCCACAGTAGCATGGAAACCTTCAGCTGAAATGTCTTCTTGACTCCTTCTTGGTTGTTGATGTGGCATTTTCTCTAACACAATTTTTATAATTATTGTAAGCTCGAAGTCTAATTTCAATACTTTTAAAAGTTTAGAGACCTAATTTTTACAATTAAAAGTTTAATGATTCAATTGCAACTACCACCATATTTTATGGATGATTTTTGCAATTTGTCCTAATAATTAAAAGAAGAATTATATGAAAAACACAACAACACTTAGTTATCTTTCCAAACAATTTTTCATTCAAGCACTATATATATTCCCTGTACAAAGAAGATCCATCAATATCAATTACAGTAATAGGTGACATCATCATAGACTTTTTTTATTAAAAAAAATGGAAGAAAAAAAAAGAAAAAAAAAGGGAGGAAAGAATGTATTGATATGAACCTTTGGATTATTGAAACCATATAACAAAAATCCATGAGTTTTGAGTTGAAATTGTGGAGAGACTCAAACTTTAGATTAATTAATTGAAAGGGTTTCTATTCCTACTTTGCATCTTCAATACATTAAGCAAACTTTGTATCCCATAAGATATTATTATATATTTATATCTATCAAAGATGCTTTCCACACACTTTCTTCTTTTTCTACCCTTTTCTTTTTTAATAATATTTAATTTCTAGGTGTTTTATTTTTATGGGACAAAAGGAAGTAGAATGAGAAGATTTGAATCTTGAATGAAAACTTGATTATTGCTCAAAGAAAAAGAGTGAATTTTTTTTAGTTAATATAAGAAAATTTATATAGTAATTTTAAAAGTTAAAAAAAAAAAAGAAAATTTGCTAAATATGAATAAGACAGTGTTGAATGAAACTTTTTAGATAAACATATAAATTTTTTTAAAATATATATTAGAGAGACTTAGACTTATGATCTATTAAAGAAGTAAATATCATACATAACAGTTAAGTTCATGTTGGTTTAATTATAACTTACAACAAATATTAATAAAAACTTATTATAATTTTTAGTTTAAAATATCATTTGGTCTATATGTTGTTCTTCGTTTCATTTTAGATTATGTACTTTTGATGTCCAATTCTAGTCTTTATGTTTTCAATAAATCTTAAATGTAATCTATGTCGTTAGTTTCTTATTTTTTTAAAAAAATTAAGAGTCTTTATTTGTATTTCCTTCCTAAATTATACAAACATATTGACATACTTTTTTTTTCTTGATAGGAAATTATTATTATCATTTAACTAATTTTGTTAAAAATCAAAACTAAATGTAATGTTATTGAAAATGCATGAGCTAAATTTAAGATGTATTAAAAATATTAGGATTAAACTTAAACGATTGAAATTACAAAGACTAAAATAAAAAAAAGAATTCTAAAGTATTGACCAAAATAATATTTTAATCTCGTTATTCTTAAAAAGTTCAAGATATATATGTGGAGATTTATGAAGATTTCAATGTTCAATGAAAATCCCAAAGGTGAATTGATGTTGTTAATTGAACCATTATTAGTGGGTTTAAATCATCCAAAGATGTTTGAAAGTAAACTATATTTATATTTTATAGAATAAAAATTTTCAGATTTTTTGTGATTTTAATTATTACTTTTTTTTTTCTATAAACTGTACAAGTATATTGTTGATATTAAGATATAGTAACAGAAAATAAAAATATGTAATTAAAAAAATTTAAGCTAACATGCACATAATTCAACAACTTCAATCATTTATTTCTTTTCTTGAATTTGGAAGCTTAAATCTTGTCTCCACATTTATTATAAAAAAATTTAAAAAATAATAATAATTAAAGTCCTTTTGATAAATTATTTGCATTTTTGCTTTGATTGAAAACTAAGCTTATAATTCACTACTTTTATCATTGATTTCTTTGTTTTGTTATCGAATACTTAAGAGTAGTTTAAAAATATAAGTCAAGTTTTAAAAATTAAAAAATATATATATAATTTTAAACTTTTGTTTATGTTTTTAGAATTTGATTAATAATTCAAATTTTTTTACTTTCTTAAACTATAATAAAAGAAATTGGGAGGAGAAAAACAATTTTCAAAAAACAAAAATAAAAATTCAAATGGTTATCAAACAGAGCTTAAATATTTCAAATTCTTAAGTTTTTTCAATGCAAATCCTCTCGACATATTTTATGAACTACTAACTTAATATGGATGAACATGATTTTAATTCATTATATATGAGTTATTTAACCTAATATATTCAACTTTTTACATTTGTTTGTTTGAATTGTGGGTATCGTGTTTGTCTCGTCTCCCTTATATTTATGGTTACTACTATAAAGTACTTGTCATATTTATTCAAACAAACCATTTCATGATCTTACTCGATATGGATTGACACGGTTATAATTCTCTGGTTCAAGTTGCTCAATGTGATTTCTATGACTCGATTGTTGTCGTATTGATAATATAAATTTGTAGATTTCTTGTGATTTTAATTATACATTTTTTTCCTATAAGACTACACAAGTATATTGTTGATATTAGGATATAATTTA
Organism: Benincasa hispida; assembly: GCF_027475165.1. Classification (NCBI taxonomy): domain Eukaryota; kingdom Viridiplantae; phylum Streptophyta; class Magnoliopsida; order Cucurbitales; family Cucurbitaceae; genus Benincasa; species Benincasa hispida. The sequence continues at coordinate 79,495,662 of NC_143478.1, read as the reverse complement.
AGGAAATCAAAATATATAGTTAAAAAATTTAAGTCAACATGAACATAATTCAACAATTTCAATCATCTACTTCTTTTCTTGAGTTTGGAGACTCAAATCTATCTCCACATTTATTACCAAAAATAAAAAATAAAAAATAAAAAATTAAGAGCTAAAGTCATTTTGATAAATTATTTGGTTTTTTGCTTTGATTGAAAATTAACCTTATAATTCACTACTTTCAGTATTGTTTTATTCGTATTGCTATCTAATTCTTACGAGCATTTTAAAATTATAAGTCTAAGTTTTGAAAACTAAAAAAATAATTTTAAACTTTTGTTTTTGTTTTCGTTTCGTTTTTTTTTTTTTTTTTTTTTTTTTTTTTTTTTTTTTGAAATTTGATTAAAAAATCAACCGTTAAGAAAGGAAAAAAAAATCATGGTAATAGAAGTTGGGAGAAAAAAACACAATTTTCAAAAAACAAAAATAAAAATTCAAATGGTCTTCAAAGGGAACCTAATATTTCAAATTTTTTATTTTTTTCAACGTAAATTTGTTCAACATCTTTTACAAACTAATTACTCAATATGGATTGACATGATTCTAATTCATTGTATATGAGCTATTTAACCTAATATCTTCAACTTTTTACATTTGTTTATTTGAATTGTGGCTATCTTGTTTTTCTTGACTCCTTGATATTTACGGTTACTATTATAAAGTACTTATCATATTTATCCGAATAAACCATTTCATATTATCTTACTCAATATGGATTGACACGTTTACTATCCTTTGATCCAAGTTGCTCAACATGATTTCTATGATTCAATTGTTGTCGTGATGATAATATAAATTTTCAAATTTCTTGTGGTTTTAATTATACATTTTTTTCTATAAGACTGCATATTGTTGATATTAAGATATGGGTAAAAGCAATACAAATATATAATTACAAGAATTTAAATCAACATAAACATAATTCAACAACTTCAATCATCTACTACTTATATATTAAGGCTATTAGTTGATACCAATAAAACTTACTTTTGACGAAATAATATAGTTATTTTTCATTAACTATACAAAAACCTCGTACATCATTTTAGAAGATAACATTAAATCTACAAAGAAAACCATTGAGTTGGGCTTCCTACATAAATTTCTTTAACCAATCGATAATGATACTTTTGAATTTTGCATCAAATAAATGGAGCCACACTACTAGAATTTATTACCATTACTTTTGCATTTATATTCCTATATGCATCCATTGACATTGTCCAAAAGGGGAAAAAAAAAAGTACATCAATTTGACAATAGAACACAAAATCACATCAAAATTCTAGGGTTGAATCTTTAATAGTGAACAAATAAATAAATATCTAAAAATGGTTTTTTTTTCCTCATAACTTTGATTCATCCTAATTGTCAATGCCTCATTTTAATTGTCCAACTAACAAAAGATCAAATTTGTGGCAGAAAATTTATCTCAACAAAGTTTGAAATTTCTCTATTCTCCAACTAATAAAAGGATCAAGCTTTTGTTCCTGTACTCAAACATGTTTATTGATTTTATAAGGATAAATCTAGAGGTTTCAATTTTATCAATTAAATTAACTCATGGTATATAACTAGATTCAATGTAATTGTCAATTTCTCATCTCAATTGTCTGACTCACAAAGGATCAAATTTGTGGCATTTAATTTCTTCATTATCCAACAAACAGAGGAAAAGCTTTTTCTTCATGTACTTTCACATGTTTACCAATACCATAATAGTGTATTTTAGAAGCTACAATTTTGTCCATTAACTTGCGCTAGAAAAATGTTGAATATGATGTATAGTGAAGTGATATATATACACACATATATATATACATATATATATGGATATGTATGTTAGACATATTTAAATAATAATATGTTTAATTAAAGTATGAGCTACGTATGTGGATTACTAATTTATCAGATTGGATTATTTCATTAGATTGGGCGCCATTATGTGATCTAATTAATTAAGGCCCTAAATTAATTCCTAATTGAGTATGAACTTAATGGTAGAAACCTATTCCTAGTTAATTAGGGTTTAATGGAACCCGCATTGAACTAGTATATAAAGAGACCTTAGGGCTATAGTCCCAAATATACCAAGCACCTAGTCTTTCTTGAATCTCATCTAGAGAGATCTCACAAGCACCTAGTCTTTCTTGAATCTCATCTAGAGAGATCTCACTAACAGCATTCGGAGTTTTGGTTGATAAAGGCTATAGTCATCCATCATCAACTTGAAGTTATCATCAATTTTGCAATGGAATTCGGTATGTTATTCTTGACAATTTGGCAGGAATAATCCTAGGGTTTATCTATTCAATATAGATATTAAGAATTTATGCTAACAAGTGGTATATGAATTTCATGTTGGATTGTTGGTTTAGGTTTGTTTTCCATTGGGATTTTGATTTTTGATTAAAGAATTTAAAGATTATTTAAAAGAAAAAGAGAAAAAGAAAGTTTTACACAATTTTACTGAATGTTCAGATTTTTCCATGCGGATTTGTGTTCTTTTGCAATCTGATTTGTGTTCTTTAGCATTTTAATGTGATTGAAAATTGGCATGAACACAATTTTTATTTCAATTTTTTTTCTTTTAATGCTTTTCACAATTTGTGCAAGTTCTTGGGTAGGCAACTTGTGTTCTTGCACAATTCTTTTTCTTTTAATCGATGATTTCGGTAGATTCAAGTCCAAAGAACTGATTAATCAATTTTGTTAATAACTAATCGATCCAATTTTTCCAATCTAACATCTATTGGGAATAAAACAATCTATTTGATTTTACCGGTGGTTTTTCTTTAATATTGCTGATGATTCTTGATTTTAATTATTGATAATTTAGTGAATATAAAATCAAGATTTTTAATTGAAAATTTTATGAATTCGTTTTTAATTTGAGTGAAAATATTGTCAATTTAAGTTAAATTTGATTAATCATGTTGTGGATTTAATTTAACTTTGATTAATCATGTTGTGGACTCAAGATTTATTGATCATGTTGTGGACTAAATTTAAATTTGATTGATAATTTGGTGAATTTAAATTTAAATTTGATTGATGATATTTGGCGATATTCACATGTTTATGCCGCTTTAATTATATTAGGTGTATGCAATTATTAAGTGAATATTGGTAAAGACTATTTAGTGTTCTTCCTCCTTTATTTTTATACAATAATATTATTATATTATTGTGTCTTATATTTTCGATTGAATTGGTCAAAATAATATGATACCAAAGTAGCCTCTGTTATCTAGATTAATTTAATTCTAAAATATAAGATGTGCATATTCATGAATTTATGCGGATAATTATCTATTTTTTGACCGAGTTAATTGTTAGTACTTTGATTACTACACTCCATTCCGAAGTCTTTTTGGGGCTCTATCATGGAAAATGAAAATGCCAATAAGTTTCTTGCTCAAATTGAGAAATATTTTGCTAAAAAATGAGAAAGGGGAAGCAAGTAGTCTTTTGACTTCTTTAACTTCTATGAGGTATAAGGGCAATGGAAACATAAGGGAGTACATTATGGAAATATCCAATCTCGTAGGTAAATTAAAGACACTTGATATTGAGATAAATGAAAATTTACTCGTGTATCTTGTACTTATCTCTCTTCCTGCATAATTCACTCAGTTTAAGATAAGCTATAATACTCAGAATGATAAATGGAGTATTAATGAGCTTATCTCACAATGTGTACAAGAAGAAGATAGGATTAAGAGAGAAAGGACAGAAAGTGCTCATTTGGCAACATGCTCTCGTGATAAGAAGAAAAGGAAATTTGTGGATGCTGCAGAAGGGACATCTCACCAAAATATAAACAAGAAACAAGCTACAGAAAATTCTTGTTTTTCTGTAAAAGGAAAGATCACTTTAAGAAAAATTGTCCCAAGTATGCCAAGTGGCGTGTAAAGAAGGGTAAAATTCTTACTTTGGTTTGTTCTGAAGTTAATATAGCTTCTGTACCTACAGATACTTGGTGGGTAGATTCTGGTGCTACTACTCACATAAGCATATCAATGCAGGGTTGCCTAAGGAGTCGACCGCCAAGTGATACTGAAAGATTGATCTATGTGGACGATGGCAAAGCAGTTCCAGTTGAAGCTATTGGAAATTTTAGATTACTTTTAAAAATTGGATGTTATTTGGATCTTAATGAGACTTGTGTTGTACCGTTATTTAGACAGAATTTAATTTCTATTTCCAATTTGGACAAATTTGATTTTTCTTGTTCTTTTGGAAATAATAAAGTTAGTCTTCTTCAAGATTCTAAGCTTCTTGATACCGGTTCTTTAATTGATAGTCTATATATGCTTGATTCTTTTGCTTCATTTAACAAGATCTTGTTATCTAATTCATATGGTACAAAACGTAAATTAAATGAGAATTCTGCTATGTTATGGCGAAGCGTTTAGGTCATATCTCTAAACAGAAAATTCAGAGACTTGTATCATATGGAATTCTTGATTCCCTTGATTTAAATAACTTCAACGTTTGTGTGGAATGTATTAAGGTAAAATAGACAAACATAAGAAAATTAGGTGCCAACAGATGCTCAGACGTCTTAGAACTAATACATACAGATATTTGTGGTCTATTCCTTGCGGCCTCTTGGAATGGACAACAATATTTTATTATGTTCATAGATGACTATTCAAGATATAGGTACCTATATTTAATTCATGAGAAGTCTCAATCCTTGGATGTTTTCAAGTCTTTCAAAGCTGAAGTCAAACTTCAACTTGGAAAGAAAATCTGATCGTGGTGGTGAATATTATGGTAGATATGATGGATCAGGTAAACAACGTCCATGGCTCTTTACTAAATACCTAGAGGAATGTGGAATCGTCCCCGGGCAAACCCATCATGAATGGTGTAGTGGAAAGGCGAAAGAGAACACTTAAGGATATGGTAAGAAGTATGATTAGTCATTCTTCTCTACCAGAATCCCTTTGGGGTGAGGCACTAAAAACTGCAACATATATCCTTAACAGGGTACCCAGTAAAGCAGTAGCCAAAACCCCTTATAAGTTGTGGAAAGGAAAGAAGCCTAGTATTAGGCATCTTAACATTTGTGGTTGTCCAACTGGTTGAGGCTAGGCCTTATAGGCTTAATGGAAGAAAATTGGACTCAAGAACTATTAGCTGCTATTTTGTTGGGTATTCTGAGCGCTCTCGGGGTTTCAAGTTTTATGATCCCACTTCTAGATCATTGTTTGAGACAAGAAATGTTAGATTCCTTAAAGATGTTGAGTTTGGGGGGGAAGATAACATAAGAAAAGTTGTCTTTGAAGATGAATTGGTTTCTTTTCCTCATGTGATTATAAATGATGCTCAGGCTCTAATTCCTAACTTTATTATTGAACCAATTATAGAACAAGACAACATTGAAGTCCCCATTGTTGAACCTGAAGTTTAAACTCAACAACCTCAAGAAGTGTCATTAAAAAGATCTACTAGAGAGAGAAGAAGTACAATTCCAAATTATTATATTGTGTTTCGTCAAGAACATCAGGATGAGTGGGCGTAATGGAAGGTGATCCAATCAACTTCCAACAAGTTTTACAAAGTTCTAACTCTCAAAAGTAGATAAGTGCTATGAAAGAGGAAATAAAATCCATGAAAGACAATGATGTTTGGAAACTTGTCGAACTACCATCAGGAGTGAAACCCATAGGTTGTAAATGGATATTTAAAACCAAAAGGGATTCACATGGCAATATGGAAAGATATAAGGCTCGTCTTGTTGCAAAGGGTTTTACTTAAAAGGAAGACATTGATTACAAAGAGATTTTCTCTCCGGTTTCATCAAAAGACTCTTTTAGGGTAATCATGGCACTGTTAGCTCACTTTGATTTAGAGCTACCCTAGATGGATGTAAAAACTGAGTTTCTCAATGGGAACATTGATGAGACTATTTATATGGTGCAACTAGAAAACTTTGTGTCTGGTAATTCGAAGTCTATGGTGTGCAAATTAAAGAAATCCATCTACGGTCTCAAGCAAGCCTCTCGTCAATAGTATCACAAATTCCATGAAGTGATAACCTCATTTGGTTTTGAGGTGAACATAGTGGAGGATTGTGTATATCACAAGTTCAGTGGGAGTAAATCAATCTTTCTGGTGTTATATGTCGATGACATACTCATAGCTAGTAATGATGTAGGTTTATTGCATGACACTTAGAGATTTATCAAAAGAAATTTTGAGATAAAGGATCTTTGTGATGCTTCTTTTGTATTAGTAATTGAAATACTACGTGATCGTTTTCAAGGTATTTTGAGATTGTCACAAAAGAACTACATTAAAAAGATATTGAGTAGATTTGGCATGAAAGATTGTGTATCGGGAGATACCCCGATCGCTAAAGGTGATAAATTTAATTTAGGTCAATGCCCCAAGACTACACTCGAGACTAAGGAGATGCAGAAGGTTCCCTATGCATCGGCCATTGGAAGTCTAATGTATGTTCAAGTATGTATGCGTCCAGATATTGCATTCACAGTTGGAGTGTTAGGCAAATATTTGAGTAACCCGGGGATGGATCATTGGAAAGTAACCAAACGGGTTATGAGGTATTTATAGAGAACAAAAGATTATATGCTCACTTATCGGAGATCAAAAGTTTTGGAGATCATTGGGTATTCTGATTCTGATTATGTTGGATGTCAAGACACTTTGCGATCCACTTCAGGCTATATCTTCATGTTGGCTGGAGGAGCTGTATCTTAGAAAAGTGTTAAACAAAAACTTATGGCTTCTTCTACCATGGTTGTTGAGTTTATAGCATATTATGAGGCATCCAATCATGGAATACGGTTGCAAAATTTTGTCACTGGGCTGCGGATAGTGGTTGGCATAGAAAGACCACTAAAATTGTTTTGTGACAATAAGTCGGCAGTAATGTATTCCAACAACAACAGAAGAAATATGAAGTCAAAGCATGTAGACGTGAAGTTTCTGGTTGTTAAAGAAAGAGTTCAGAAATGGTCAATTTTCGATAGAACACATAGGAACAAACTCTGTGGTAGCAAATCCATTGACTAAAGGTTTACTACCTAAAGTTTTTCATGAGCATGTTGCTCACATGGGTGTTAGTCACTTTTCTGATTCCATGGTTTAGTGGGAATTTGTTACTGGGGATGTTCTTTTACCTTATTTTGTATATTTTCTATATAGAATAAAGCTGATAGTTTATGTTTTATTATCTGAACTAGTTTATCATGCATGCAATTTAGCATAAAGTTTTTTAGAATGATCTCATTAAGGAATTTGGACCACTTGGAAATAGGCATGATCTAGATCACTTTGCATATAGTTTCCATGCTATCCATCCATACTTGATTTATGTCATTGAATGTATTAGAATTGGTGATCAAGGAAGGTTTAGTTTCAAGGGTAGTGACGAAAGCCGCCTTGATTCCGTGCTAATACAGAAGATGAACCAGATTGAACTAAAGGGGAATTCTATTATTGAAATAACCTGTTTAGGCGTGCTTAAGGTTTATGTGATTAAGTACACAGACATAGAACAAGTGGGAGATTGTTAGACATATTTAAATAATAATATGTTTAATTAAAGTATAGCCTATGTATGTGGATTAATAATTTATCACATTAGGTTATTTCATTAGATTGGGCCCTATTATGTGATCTAATTAATTAAGGCCCTAGATTTCTAATTGAGTATGGACTTAATGGGTAGAAGCCTATTCCTAGTTAATTAGGGTTTAATGGGAATCCTAATTGAACTAGTATATAAAGAGATATTAGAGCTATGGTCCCTAATATACCAAAACAATAGCACTCAGTCTTCCTGAATCTCATCTAGAGAGATCCCACTAAGAGCATTCGGAGTTTTGGTTAAGGAAGACTATAGTCATCCATCATTAATTTGAAGCTATCATCAATTTTGCAATGGAATCCGGTATGTTATTCTTGACAATTTGGCATGAATGATCCTAGGGTTTATTTATTCAATATAGATATTAAGAATTTATGCTAACAATATATACACGCACACATACACACACACACACACACATACATACATACATACATACATACATACATACATACATACATATATATTTATTGTGCTCAGCCTAAAATACAATCATGAAGTTGAAAGTACCATAGATTCCTATGAGCATACCATCAGAAAAACTTCTTTGACCAATTGGGTAAATCAAGAAAACAACATTAATAGCTGCAATAGGAGCTGATTATACAACAACAATCCAAGGACATATACTCAGACGGGAAAATTAAGTTCCCACCCTTGACCCATGTAACATGCTACACCAAGTAAGAAGTGTAGAACAATTAGCTCATAAGGACAACCATTGTATTACCATTCATCAATGGAAGTAGCTTCCCAAATTGGGTAAAAGTGGGAACCGATAGCTGCAGAAGTATATGTATGTATATATGTATATATAGAAATAGATATAGATATAGGTATAGATACATCTATATGTGTGTATGTATGTATGTATTAGTTTTTTTTTTTTTTTTTTTTTTTTTTTTTTTTGCTTTCTTAAGTAGCGTGTGCTAGTATTGTTAAGTTGTGACATTTTTATTTTGATTTGTTATTATATTTCTGTTTAACTAGCTATTTGGTTTAGTTAATGTATTTCTTAAATTCTTTATATATAGACACATTTGTTCATATCGTACTTGGATTGTTTATCTTTTACACGTTTCGAGTCTTTTTCATTCTTGATTTAGCGTGGTTCTTCTCTCTTGTAGATATTGTAAGCATTTATGCTTATCTAAGATTTTTTAATTACAGTTAACATCACTTATCACTTAATCAAGTAAAAATACAATAATGATAAATAAAACTTAAAAAGTACAAAGTTAAAATCATAATAAAAACTGAAATGCTATAAAGTATGCTATGAACTAAGGATGTTGATGGGTTGAGTTAGGTTGTGTTGTGTTGGAAGACTATTTAGACCTAACCAATTGTTCTGGTTGTAAATTTCTTTAATCCAAATAATCCTTATTAAAAAATGATCCCAACCCAACCATAAAATATTTGGGTTGGGTTGGGTTGGGTTGGATTAATCGGGTAATTTATTTTTTAAAAAAAATCTAAAAAGAAGCAAAATGTAAATATGTAAAAATCTAATTTTATTATTTTCATATATTAAATTAAGATTAACTACTTAATTTCAATTTATATAGCAAAAATTTTCTTTCTAAAATATAAAGAAACTACTTTTAAGAATTGTTGAAGAATAAGTTATTCAAAAAATTTTGAAATTAAAATCAATATATGTATAAATAATTGTGCTATAAGAATAAAAAAAAATATATTTTAAAATTAATAATAAATTCGGGTTGGTTTGGGTTATATTAGGTGAATCTATAAACCAACTCAATCCATAAAATTTTTATTTATTTAAATTCAACCCAACCCAAATGAGTTGATGACCCAATCTAAACTACACGAGTTGGATTGGGTTGATCGATTTTTTTTTAACACTCCTACTCTTAACTGATGCAATAATTGAAATTAAAAAATCATATTGAAATTTGAATCTCAATAATATGGACTCTAACTTGATTTTGAGAAATAATTTAAACAATATTTGTAGAGCCTATAATGGTAATTACATTCTTTATCAATGATATTTAGTGCTAATGGATAAGCATTTGTATCACCAAAGTATTTTTTTTTTTTTAATTCCTAATGGAGAAGAAGTTGGACTATGCTCAGGACAAGCCAATAAAGATATGGTAATGTGTATGTTTGGTTGTACCTCTATATAATTAGGGCACAAAAATGGTTGTCTTAAGCTCAACTTTAATCTTTTGACATGTGTTCATTATTGTGTTAATAATTAAATTATATAAGGTGACCCTTGCCTCTAATGAAGGGTTCCGGTGTAAGTTTCACATTTTTTTCTATTCACCAAATTACACTCTTATTGCCCAGAAGGAGATAATGGTACTTTTTGGTTTATGCTTAAACTTTTGATCTCATTAATTAAAGCACTATAAGAAAATTTAAAGGATTGACATAATAATAATAATAATAATAATAATAATAATAATAATAAATGGTAATTTCAAAATTATGGCATGGAGTTGGTTTAATATTATTTCTTTATTATTATATTTTTAAAAAAATATATGTGAGATTAGAAAATTGAAATTGTAACATTAAAGTGGATAATACAAATTTTATATATGCTCATTGTAACACTATTTTATTGTTGAAATACTGGTTTAGTATCTAAACAAGAATAATGTTGTATATCTTTTTCATGGATATGATGAAACAAGAGGGAAAAAAAATAAGTATCTTAAGATTAACTCAAATATAATTTAAAACCAAGAATAACTAAATAGATTTTTTAAAAAACAAATCCTTTGAATTTTTTTTAGATCCTTACTATATATATATATATATATATATATATCAGATTTACTCATTTTATAGTATAATAAATCGAGTATGAAGATTTACACATCCAATTTCAAGACGAGTATATACTAATATTATTGGTATATAGGCTCATATTGGCCTATTTTTTAATCAATACCAAACTTTATGCATGCAAATTTAAAGATAAATGAAGCGATGGCACAAAAAGTTTTTTGGATATTTTTTTTGACTAATCAATACGCAAATTAATGTTTGAAGTGCAATGTGATAAATAGAAATTTAAGTTTTTAGATTAAAAAAATTATTTTCCCTAATTTTTATTAAATACTAAAATAAAATTATCTAAAATTTGGAGTTGAAGAAAAGTACGTTTATAACCTCCCCGAAAGAAAAATATAATAAAGGGTAATTTAGGTACACAAAATTATAGATGCATAACCATGATTATGATAATCATTACTCGAGTACTTAAACCCTATGAAGCACAAATACTTCATGTGTGGCAAAGAATTCGTATCAGACACGTATTGGATATCGATACTTCCAAATACTTTCCAGATACATATCTGACACGCGATTTGATGTATCTATTTCTCTGCATACTTTTAAAGAAAAAAACCCTAGCAACTCATCTAATCTTTCCCAATCTAAAACTAAACAACTTATTTAAAAAGCTCACTATTCAAGTCCAAAACTAAAAGGAAAAAAAATTATAATGGACCAAACCCTAGACTAGAATCATCTAATCTCCATCTTCACGTTTGAGTCCCCACAAAGTCCACCAAAATATAAACCATTTAGATATCTTCAACAATTTAATGAAGAAGTTCTTCGTTTATCTTCATATTTCTCTCCCTAATCTTCTTCTTCTTCTTTGTAATATGAGTCACTTTTCTATTGCATTTTCTTAACTATTGTATTTCAATATCTTAGATGTTACTTCTTTTGTATTGTATTTCAGTGTTTGTGTTCTATTTTGTGCTATTGTTATTAACTTGTATGCTAAATTTATCTATATCCTAGACTTTGTAAAGAAAAAGAAAATGTATCTTCAAAGTATTAGTATCCTCATTTTATATATATATATATATATATATATATATATAAATGACGCATCCTTAGACTTATCTATATCTTAGATTTTTAGAAATTGACGAATCACTGTATCCGATCGTATCTGTATCGTATAGCCGTATCTGTGTCTGTGCTTCATAGCTTAAACCTTAAATAATGATGAGAGATTAAAATTCCATGAGACTTAAGAGAAAAATCCGACGATTGATATTGATTTGGAAGTTATTATCAGCATGATAATCATAGACTAGATGTACTTGATCTTCCCAAATTTCAAAGTGGTCTCACCATCCCTTCTAACAAGGAAAAGAATTTATATAGCTCTAAAAGGAAAAAAAGAGAAAAAGAAAAAATTATTATAAAGATCATAAAAATAGATATCCAATGCTTTGTGTCCTAAAAGTCATGTGTCATTTTTCATGTTGTCCATGTGTCTCGTAATAATTCATGCTTTGTATCCATGTAAGTCGACATCCTACTAGCTACTTTGCCTATAAATAGTGGCATTTGGTGGATCTCAAAATTATGTATATTGGTGAGAATAAAAAGAAAATTTCACAACATATTATCAACATGAGCTTCTGTTGCTTCCATCCTGAAGGTAGGTCCTGAAGAAACATGGATCATTTTCATATGTCGAATGTTTAAAAAATGAGCAAAGAAGATCTATATCTGGCAGACAGTGCAACTACACATACAATACGTACACAAAAAAAAAACTTTTCCAAATTAATAATACTTAAAGCAAAAGTAAATACAATATCAGGTTCTACAAACTTGATCGAAGGTTTTGAAAAAAACAAATATTATTTTGTCTAGAGGAACAAAATTTACAATTGACAATGCATTGTTCTCTAGTCAACCAAAGAGAAATCTTCTAAGTTTTAAATATATACATTGCAATGATTATCGTATTGAGACTGATAGTAAAAATGATGTGGAATATCTATATATTATCTTTACCCTCTCAAATGAAAAGCATATATGTGGAATATCTATATATTATCTTTACCCTCTCAAATGAAAAGCATATATTGGAAAAATTGTCTACTTTATCTTCTAAATTGTATTATACTTATATATGAGTAATTGAAACATATGCAACAATGAACCCGAAGTTCATGAATCCAGACATATTTACAATTTGGCATGACTGATTGGGTCATCTAAGATCTATAATGATGAGGAGAATTATTGAGAATTCAAATGGACACTCATTGAAGGACCAAAAAATTCTTCAATCTAATGAATTATCGTTTGATGCTTGCTCTCAAGGCAAATTAATAATTAGACCATCACTAGCTAAAGTGGGATTAAATCACCTGCATTTTTAGAACGAATTCATAGTGATATATGTGGACTTATTAACCCACCAAGTGGACCATTTAGATATTTTATGGTATTAATAGATGCATCCAGTAGATAGTTACATGTGTGCTTATTATCAAGTCGAAATCTTGCATTTGTAAGATTACTTGCTCAAATAATTAAGTTAAGAACACAATTTCCTGATTATACAATTAAAACTATTCGTCTTGATAATGTTGGTGAATTTACATCCCAAGCTTTTGATAATTATTGTATGTCAATTGGAATAAGTGTTGAACATCCTGTAGCTCATGTTCATACACAAAATGGTTTAGCAGAGTCATTAATAAAATGTTTGCAATTAATTCCAAGACTATTACTTATGAGAGCTAAGCTTCCTTCATTTGTATGAGGACTTGATATGCAGCGTCACTTGTATGCATTAGGTCAGTAGCTTATCATAAGTACTCGTCATTACAATTAGCTTATGGTCATGAGCTAAATATTTCCCATCTGAGTATTTTTTGGTGTGCAGTATATGTTCTAATTGTTCTACCTAAACGCACTAAGATGGATCCTCAAATGAGGTTAGAAATATAAGATATGATTTTATCAATTATTAAATATCTTGAACTCCTGATGGATGATGTATTTACTGCACGATTTGCTTAGTTGTCATTTTAATGAGACAAATTTTTCAACATTAGGGGGAGGAATTAAGAAATTGGAAAAAGAAATTATATGGAATGCATCATTATTGTCTTATTTAGATCCTCGTACAGATCAGTGTGAACTTTAGTTTAGAAAATAATTCATTTGCAAAATATAGTAAATCAATTACCAGATGCACTCATAGATGCAAAGAAAGTAATTAAATCATATATTCCAGGTACAAATGTTTCATAAAAAAGTGATATCCCAACACAACAAGTTGTCACTAATGAATCTAGAACACGCCAAAAGCGTGGTTGACTAGTAGGTTCAAAGATAAAAATCCTCGAAATCAAAAAATAATTAATAGTGAAAAAGACTTGGTTGAGGATGTAAATACCCAAGAAGAAATCCTCAACATGACTAGTGATGAAGGTGAAATACCTAAAGATAATAATGAGATTTCAATACACTATGTCGTGATAGAAAAAAGATGGAATCGAACTAATGTGATTATTGACAACATTTTTGTATATAATGTTGCTCTTGATATTATATTTGAAAATGAGGTTTTGAACCAAAATCTATTGAAGAATGTTGACATAGAAAAGATTGGCTTCATTGGAATGAAGCAATCGAGGTAAAATTAAACTCACTTTCAAAACGACAAGTTTTTGGACTAGTAGTCCAAACACTAGAAGGTGTCAAATATGTGGGATACAAATGGGTATTTGTGAGAAAAAGAAATGAAAATAATGAGGTCACAAGATACAAAGCAAGACTAGTTGCACAAGGTTTTTCACAAAGACTTGGTATTGATTAAGAGGAGACATATTCTTCAATGGTACATGCAATTACATTGAGATATTTAATTGATTTGACTGTATATGAAAGTCTAGATATGCATCTTATGAATGTAGTCATAGTATATTTATATGGATATCTTGATAATGATATTTATATTAGAATTCTGGAAGAATTTAAGGTACCTGAAACATATAGATCAATTCCTGAGAATGATATTCAATAAAGTTATAGAGATCACTATATGAATTGAAACAGTTGGGATGGATGTGATACAATCGACTAAGTGGATATTTATTGAAAGAAAGATATCAAAATATCGAATATGTTCGTATGTTTTTATAAAGAAATCACAATCAGGATTTTCTATTATAACTGTAAATGTTGATGACTTGAATATAATTGGAACTCTTGAAGAGCTTTCAAAAGGCAATAGAGTATCTTAAGAAAGAATTTGAGATAAAATATCTTAGAAAAATAAAATTTTGCCTTGATTTATAAATTGAGCATTTAAGAGATGGTATATTTATTCATCGTCAACTTATATAGGAAAAAATTTGAAATGATTTTATATGGAAAAAGCACATCTATTAAATATTCCAATGGAAGTCCGTTCATTGGATATAAAGAAAGATATATTTCGACCTCAAGAAGATAATGAAGAACTTCTTGGTCCTGAAGTACCAATCTTAGTGTAATTACTGTGCTTATGTATCTTGCTAATAATACAAGATCAGATATTGCAATTTTAGTAAATTTTGTTAGCTAGATATAGTTCTTCTCCTACAAAAAGACATTGGAACGGAAATAAACATATACTATGTTATCTTCAAGGAATAATCCATATGGGTTTGTTTTATTCATATAAATAAAATTTTGATCTAGTTGATTATGCAGATTCTGGATATTTATCTAATCCACACAAAGATAGATTTCAAGCAGGTTATCTGTTCACATGTGGAGGAACTGTTATATCATGACGATCAGTGAAACAGACCATAACGACCACTTCCTCAAATCATGCTGAAATTCTTGCAATTCATGAGGCTAACCAAGAATATGTATGGCTAAGGTGAATGACTCAGCACATTCGTGAAGCTTGTGGTTTGTCTTCTAATAAAAATCTTCTAACAATATTATACGAAGACAACACAGTTTGCATAGCCAAAATCAAAGGAAGATGTATTAAAGAAGATAGAACAAAACATATTTTATCGAAGCTTTTCTACACTTATGATCTCAATGAAAATGATGACATTACTGTACAACAAATTTGTTCGAAGGATAATCTGATACACTTATTTACAAAGACATTACCAACCGCAACTTTTGAAAAATTGGTGCACAACATTGGAATGCGGCGACTCAGAGATCTTAAGTGATGTTTTTATGAGGGGGAGTAAATATATTGTATTTTTTTAGGAGTATGTATTATATGAAATATGTACTTTTTTTCCTTCACTATGGTGTTTTTCCCATTGGGTTTTCCTAGTAGGGTTTTAACAAAGCATATTTCATATATATATATATGGGTATCTAAGGGGAAGTATTATAGATATCATAAAAATAGATGCCCAATGCATAGTATCCTAAAAGCCATGTGTCATTTTTCATGTTGTCCATGTGCCATTTAATAATTTTGTTGGGGTTGATGCCCTAAAGTCTTGTGTCCTGTAGTTTGTAAATAATTTGTACGAATGCTTGTGGTGTATAACATATGATATTTACTTCACTTCTTGTTTTTGTTCATCTGAATATTTTATTTGCTTTACCATAAACCAATAAACTAAAATCCCTAGTTGTCTTTATGTAACTTAAGCATGTATATGGTGACATACAAGTGGATCATATCTTAAGTGATAACCAAAATGATCTGTAGTGTATGGATTTAGGAGGGAAACCTTATCCTGGTAACGCTATGGATGTGGCCTGCTTTGTGGAATAGTTACAAGTGTTGTGACTTGTCACAGATGGTCTGATCCTGATCATTAGTGTAGGGGACAAACAAGTGCGGGTGTCTTATACAAAGAGTTTGTATAAGACCTGACCACGAAGTATTAACATCTCGTTATATAACACCGTTCATGACAAAGACTTCACTTCACTAGGATGACCATAGATAACATGACCTCAATCCTGAGTGAGTTGGGAATTCCTGCCATTGAGGGAGGTTCTTTGATTTGCATGGGTGCGAGTGGCTAGGTTACCGACTCAAACCTACCACTTTGGGGATTCGTCTGATTTTAGAGCTAAGAACTCAACTACACAAGATGAAATTCATTCCTTCCCCTAAGCAGGGGTAAGTAGATAGATAGCTCCCTTAAGGGCTAATCCTAGGGCTTGAAGATGTGTGAACGATGTGGCGCCACACATCTTCTCATGGCCCGAGAGTTTTTCACACATAATTGGACTATGTTGTTTGTTCATTAGAGGGATCAGTGGTACTTAAGGAGTGAGATGTAACTACAGGAGCAAAATGGTAAATTGGCTTAGCTGTTACGAGTATTTGTGGAGGGTTATCATACTCATGATTGGTTATATACAATGGATACAGAAATATATCTATGGTAAAATGAGTTCAGTTATCGGTCTTTAGTGGAATGCCTGGTAGTTAATGGATGGTGGATCTTGTGACTAAAGAGTTTAGTCAGCTATTCACGTACCATTGGAGTTTCAAGCCATAGGTGCATAAGATCCCCTTGTTAGCTTGGATATAAGTTGAGAATCAGTTTTTGGGTCAGTTTGAAATGTTCAAATTGACAAGAGAGGGTTCGATTTTATATGATATAATCGGACGGATTAATTATATATGATATGATTGACTAAATGTATGAGATACATTATTTTGGGGGAAATTGGATATAAATATGATTTATATCAAGTAAAGGAGAAAACACTATAGTTGATATATGACATCAAACTATAGGTTAAGAATATAATATGATTATATTCATTATTTTATTAATTAGGTGGTTATGAGATAATTGGCCGAAGTTTTCTCCAAATTCGTGCAAAAGTAGGAAGTTGAATTCAGTTCTAGTAACTGAAGAATAAAATGGTAATAGTTTTCATTTTGCAAGTGATACGCAAAAGACACGAAAAATCGCTCACGGTATGAAAGTCATATATTGCTTGGTGTTGAGAGCCTATACGATAGAGCCCACCTACTAAATGATTTGCACACTCGCATTTCCTAAATGATCGCTTATGTTTACTAGACGATCACTTAGCGCCTGAGCATATCTAAACGATCACTTACCTCTTACCTAGACGATCGCTTAACAATTACTATAAGATCGTTACCCCGACCTAGACGATCAAGCACCTGACTATATGGTAGTCTTCCCTTTCTTCCACTTGCTTGTTCGTAGTACACAATCATTTTTCCTCATCCCCTCTAACAATTCCATCAAAGTCCACCCTTTGGCTTCTCACTCCGAGAATACTGAGGGCTTCGAGTGGTGGTGTCGTCCTCATTGCCTTTTGTTCGTGCGCTGCTGTTTGTGTAGACGACCGTGGTGCTGCTAGGCGATTGCTTATTGGACGAGTAGGAACGAGAGAAGTTCGTTCATGGTTGGACCGAGTTCTGGTGAAGAAAGTCTTCAACTGGTACGTTCTCTAGGTCTTTTGTTTTTATCTTTTAAAGCATGCCAGTAATTAGTCTTTTATGTATGTTAGAATGTGTGTGTGAGAATTCTGTCATAATGAAATTGGAAAGATCTGCTTCCGCTCATAGGTACTCTTGTATAAGAGTTTCTTCAAATTTATGTTTGATGTCTATGTAAATCCACATTGTACTTGCCACTTTACCTATAAATAGTGATATTTGGTGGATCTCAAAATTATGCATATTGGTCGGAATAAAAAAAAAATGAAAATACTTTAAAGAAGAAATGCAAATAATCAAATTTATTTAAGGAGACAGTAGCATTATTGGGTATGTCATAAATATTGTTTGTAACTTCACCATGTGGAGACCGTTCTAACTTGTTCTGTTTTTTCCTTGTTTGCCCTTCTCCTCCCTGAAGGACCACTCCTATAAAAAAAAAAATCCAAAAAAAAAAATAACTATTGAGAAATAAAAATAATATGTTGTTTTCATAACATTCCTCTTTCCATAAGTCAAATTAGAATAATCTTTGAGGATTTTTTTTATTTTTTATTTACTTCTTTTATTTATTTAGTTTAAACTAAATCGCTCTTGAGATATATTTTTTTTAAGTTCATAATAAAAAAGAAAAGTTGTTTTAAAGAAAAGTTAATTATAATATATATATGTCTTAGGCCTTAAAATACATTTATTTTTTCTTCTTTTGAGTTGTAAAATGATGGGGGAATTTCAAGCTTTAAACTTTCTGTCAAGATTATACATTTCATATTAGTTGATATATCCTCTTTTTAACAAATTTTTAAATAAATAGATAAAAATAAATTGGATGATATAGTAAACATATAAATTAAAAAAAAAAAAAGAAGTAATGATTTGTTAAAGATTTTGAATTGCAGTTCCATCATGTAATAATTGATTAAGGGATAGAAATCAAGTGGAGATAATCATTGGAAAATGGGAAACTAGCCATCAATAATTCAATTTAAAGTGGAGGATTATTTATATTTAATTAATCAATTTACTTCAACCATCTAAGATATTCATTTTCAGATTAAGCTAATTGGAATTTGGAACAAAAGTAAAATTGTGATTCTTCGTGCTTCATATTTTTTTTTAATTAGTGAAAATATAACACCCATTTTTTGGGATTAGAACACATCCTTAAGAGTAAAAGTTAGAACTTTAAAGAGAGTTAAATAAATGAAAGGAAATGGTTATGGATAGACTTGTACAACTCATAAGAGATTGGGCTAGAATTGGCTTATCAATAATATCTATTAGATAAAAACTTTGTTTTTAAAAAATAAAAAATAAAAAATCAAATGATTAATGAACGAAAACTACATGAATCAAATATGATTTAAAACACATGCATACGTTAAAATTTATATTGAGGAGTATTTTGTTTCATTAATTTGTACAATAAAGTTGAAGATACGTACTTGAAAGGTACATCAAATAAAAACATTTCTTTTTTACTTCTCAACATTGAAGATGGATAATTTTCTTTCCTATATTACAGTGAGTTATATTAGAGTGTGAATAAGGTTAAGTTACGGAGCACAAATATAGATACAGATACGATAAGATACAGCGATACGTTAATTCCTAAAAGATTAGGATAGTTCATCAATTTCTAAAAAACTGTTAAATATAAAATATAGGTAAAATTTGACATAAAGATGCTAAATGTAATCCATTAAATCCAAAACAATCACAAAATGTCAAGTTAATGAGAATAGTATGAAATACAACACAAATACTGAAAAACAATACAAAAAGCAACATTAGAGATATTGAAGTACAATAGTCAATAGAATGCAATAGAAAAGTGATTCATATTGATTAGAGAAGAAGATTGGAGGAAGAAGTATGAAGGTAAACAAAGAACTTCTTCATTGAATTGTTGAAGATATTCAAGTAGGTTTTATTTTGCAGGATTTTGTGGGGACTCAAACGTGAATATGAATATTAGATGATTTTAAGGTTTGATCTTTTATTATTATTATTATTTCTTTTAGTTTTGAATTGCGGTCGTGAGCTTTTTAAATAGGTTGATTAGTTCTTGATTGGGAAAGAGTAGATGAATTGCATATTTTTTTCTCTAAAAAAATGTTGGCGTAAAAATAGATTCGCCAAATTGCGTGTCAGATACATATTTAGAAAGTATCTAGGAGTTTCAGTATTACGGATTTTTTTGCCTCACGTGAAATATCTATGGTTCATAGAAGTTAAAGCATTAAAAAAAATACAATATAATATAAAGTATTAATTTCTTCAAAGATTATATAGAATCAACGTTGATAAGCATTTAATCCTAATAACAGTTACTAAAAAGCTTTTTTTATGTGTATTATTGAATTCCAACAAATAAATTGCTAAAAAAATCTTAAGGAAATATTTGCTACACACATGTGTATCCAAAATAGCAATCCTCACAAAGCAAGAATTTGGAACAAGATTTGAGGAAGACATGCATGTAATAAAGAAATCAAAATAAAAACAAAAATAAAAGAAAAGAGAAAAAAAACCATAGAGAAAAGACAAGAAATTCAAGAAAAATAAGAAAAAGGTGGACTTTAGAAAAGACATGTTTTCGAACTTTGAGATATATATATTTTTTTAAGGTGCAAAAGCAAAATCAAAATCAAGTAGGAATCACAATATTGGTCAACCTTAACACACAAAATAATAATAATAATAATAAAATAAAAACTTGGAAAATTTTGTTATTAGTCAAACTTTGTATTGCCCCATTTAATTTGATCTTATTAGTCAATTTAAATGGAAAAAATAATAAGAACATAGAGAGAGGTGTGAAAATCCTAATTTATGGGTGTGATGAATTTTAGTGCTCATAGTTAGGTCGATGGGGATACCTACTACTCACACAATGACAAATTTATTGGTGAGATAAAGCTATTATATAAGAAAATCATAAATATCAATTTATAGTATTATTTAATTGTCACCGTTTTTTTAATATAATAATTATAAAGATGGGAGATTGAATCTTTGTTCTCGAGCTAAGTTCACTTTGAGAATTTCTACCATTAAGATTGTTGAATTGGAATTTTATTTTAATTTTTTTAAATCAAAGTTTTTAAGAAAATCTCTGGAATACATCCATTAGATTCGATTGTGAGATTTTCTTTATTTTGATTTAATGGGAAAAAAAAATGTCAAATTGGCACTAACCTATGCCCATATTCTCGGTGGTGGGAAATTTTATTGAACTTTCATAGCTTTATTTATTTATTCAAGTACCTTCGGTGCGTTTTGTTTTAAGATTTTAAATTGTACATTTTGAATTTTTGAGTTTTAAAAAATAGGTTTATAAGTTCTTAAGTTTTTTTTTAAAATTATTTTAAATGTTGACCGGACATTTTAATTCAAAATTAATAATTTGAGGGAGAGGAAGCGAAAAAAATATATTTTTAATTATTATTTGAATTTAAAATCCACTTCATCCTTTAGAATGATAAAAAAAAAAAAAAATACACAGATACATTTTAAACCTAATATCTTTCAGAGAATAAAAAGATTCATTTAAAAATTTTGTGAACTAAATAAACTTTTTGTGAAAACTTGAGACTAAAAATAATTTTCCCAAAACTTTGACAAAGAGTATTTTTTTTTTCCAAAGAAGAAATGAAGAGGCCTCTTTATATGGATAAATAGATTTTTTTTTGTGTCAAATAATTTAAGGGTGGTATAATTGTTTTGACTTTAGTTTCTTTATTTTAACAATTGTTTAATAATTAATTCAATTTGTTTTAACAATTTTTTAATAATTAATTCAATTTGTAAAAAGATTAAAGATGCGTTTGGATTGATTTGCATGGTTTAGAGTGATTATGTAAAAATGTTTATTGTTTTATAGTGTATGATAAATTTTATTGTAAGGCCAAAGTGAATTTAGATCAGTAGAATTGACATGTGTTTTATCCTTAGAGGTCTGAGGTTTAATCCCCCATCTTACAATTGATTGATAAAATAATTTAAAACAAATCATTTTTCACTTTAGTTGGTTTCTAAAATTTAGTAGTTAGCTTTTGAGATTAGCTTCTTAAAAAATTCTCATATCTCTTTTACCTAATTATTACAATTCATATTTTATCTCTCTTATAAAATGTCTTTGGTTTTTTTTTTTTTTTTTGAGTGTAGTCACTATTATTATTTTAAAAGTTACGATAATTTCAAACTAACTTAAATTTTAAACAAAACAGCAGTTAAGTTATAATCGAGTTAGATTAGGTCTTATCACGGTTTTATCTATATATATATATATATATATTTAATCATATATATAATTATTAAAATTTCACATTTTTATCTAAGTTAAACATATCTATTACTACTAATATACATGAACATAGCTCAAGAACATAATAGACATTTAATTTATAAGACGTATTAATAATATATTAACATTAATTTGGTTAAAAAAGTGTAAAAAAAGTGTAAATTATTTACTTATTCATTTAAAAAATGTTAACTTTTTTGTAGTGTTCGATAAATTTTATTATAAAGCCAAAATGAGTTTAGGTTAGTGGTATTGACATGTGCTTCATTCTAGAGGTGGGGGGTTCAATCCCCACCTAGCAATATTGTTAAAAAAAAAAAGGAAAATTTTGATTATTAGATAATTTAAAACAATTCATTTGTCAATTTTGTTGGTTTCTAAAATTTAATAGCTAGCTTTTGAGATTAATTTCTTTAAAAAAATCCTCATACCTCTTTTACCTAACTATTAAAATTCATATTTTATCTCTATTGTAAAATACTGTTGTTTTTTTTTTAAAAAAAATTAAGTATAGTCACTATTTTGATTATTTCAAAAGTTACACTATTTCCAAATTTAACTTAAATTTTAAACAAAACAATGGTCTGACCTAATCTAACTTTGTAAACATATCTATTACTATTAATATTATTGTAAGTCAATATGAGCTACATAGCTCAAGAACATAATAGACATTCAATTTTTAACCTATATTAAATAATATGAATTGTGAACGTTAATTGTTTAAAAAAGTGTAAACTATTTACTTATTCATTTAAAAAAATTGATTTTTCAAACTTCTAAAAAATATCCATCAATCCACATTTATATAAAATTGAGTTTCTGACATTTTCTCGCCTTTAAATTTTTTTTTAAAAAGCTTATAGATTGTAATTAACCTATACCCAAACATTATTTCCATCGTATAATAACTTTATCACCACTATATTACCCCAAAATGGTTCATTATTATTACTATTATTTTTTAAAAATAAAAAGTACGCAATTCTCTAAAAATATGTATTTTTCTTCAAAAAGAATGAGAAAAAAATTATTTTTAAATAAAAAAAAAATATCCGACCTATTTATAAATTTAACAAAATTTTCCTATCTAGACACACCATAATAAAATGCAATAGACATCTATTAGTATTAGTGATATATGTCAATCACACAAAAACATTTTGATATACTTGAAAATATTTTTAAATTTTATCAATAAGTATCCAAAAAAGTAGGTATGGATTTGAAGAGAACAATAAATGGGCAGAATATTTTCAGGTTTGGTAAAATGTAATTGTTTGTTTTTACCAATTACCTTTTTAGATAAAAAGAACCCATATATAGAAATTGATAGCGACGTTACAAAAAGGGTTGATTTTTGCCCGACCAAAAAGTATACAGAAATATACCGTATCAAATAAAGAAAAAATTAATAATAAAATTCAAGCCCACGTTGTGTGTGTGTATACATATATATTACTAAAATAAAATGAACCGAATGGGGCAAAGATAAATTAGTAATCAAATTTTAGTCTTATAAAAGTATGCCAGTAGAACGATCTTAGCAAGAACATATTATTGCTATAAATTCCTAATTCGTAATTTGTTACAATTATGGGAAAAAATGGAGTTGTATTATAAAAATTAAGACCTTAATCATATTTAATTAGTCTTGAACTTTAATGATTAGGTGTTGAACAGTACCTAATGTAGCCTAATTAATAATTTGTTAATGCCCCTTAATTAACAAGGCGAGATTGATGGCAATAATAAGATATGATCTTAGCAACTAATTCACATTCACACTCAACCATTTGAACAATTTTTTAAGAGATTCTTTCTGGGTGTTTTTTTTTTTTTTTTTTTTTTAATGGAAAATGTTAGAACAACTACCCTCGAATGGTGAAACTTGACAGTAGTGAATAGTCACGAACGGCTGTCGTCAGAAATGTGGAACCTGCAAAATAAAATCTCGTTACAAGCTGAGTCGTAGATCTCGTTCTCTTTAAGATGTTTTGCGGCTCTGCCTAAGTGTGCAAATAGTTCAACTGAAATGTCATGTTATCTCTAAGATAAAACAACCAAAATAGATAATACTGTCTCGACCAAAGTAGCACAGTGACCGATTGGAAACTCACACCCTTCAAACTGACTTGCATGAAAAACTTGAACGAAAAAAAAGGAGCGAAATAGAAATGGTGATAGGAAATCGTGTTATGTCTCACTGCTAAAAAGGCTTGCGCCTTTTATAGGCCTCGAGGGCAAATAGAAGATGATGCAGAGAACGCTAGGCCAGAGAACATGCAATTCCACAAAATGCGTGGAGCCACTAATCATGCATGTGCATGCATGAAGCGCGCAGATGACTACTTGACCAGCTCTCGAGCGACACGTGTTGGTTCTGTTTTGGTTGAAAAGAAAACAAAATATTAAAGTAAAGTAAAATTAAATTAAAAAATAATTTTTCATTAAAAAATAATCACACACACATGTGCCTCACCTCGCCCGTGCGCCCATCCGACCAGACAGATGGTGGTGGCGCGTGCATGTGGGATATCCACTGTACCCACATTGGTCTATCTCCTCACTCCCTTTAAAATATGGGTAGTCCTTGGGGCCCAAACCCAAAATCCAAGATGGGAGGATTCTCAAAAGAAATTCTTCATTTTTTAAAAACTCATTTTTTCACCAACAATCCCCCACTTGAAAATTTAAAAACATAAGAAATTTTTTTTCATCGAGCAATATCAGTCTAAATAACACTGTGCATAAGAAAATGTATCTTACGACTTGAACCTTTACATAGTGTAGATGATTCATAATAAATTAGAGTAACCCTTGGTTTTGAACTCTATCTCTAACAATATCTCACACATAATACCATTAGGGTGTAGTTAGAAAGCCCATGCTTTAAGGCCTAACACGTGTATCCCAGTTTAGTGAATGCAAGAGTTTTCCCAAAAACTCCATAGGAAGTGGTCCCTACTTCCACATTCACCTAGGTGAGTCTATCAAAAGTACTTCTATAGCTAGGTACCTCACTTAACATTAAGTATAGATCTCATTAAGAACTAAGTTCAACCTTTCTTACGCTTCAGGATATCATGCTCATACTCTAGGTCATAGGAAGAGGACTCTGTGTTAGTTTTAGCATGGTTCACTTTATGTCATTTGTGATCAATTATTACCCGTTGAACCTATTTCTTGGGATCTTCAATCTACAGGTTGGATTTTCCTCATAATGATTCATCTCTCTATAGGCATCAGTCCTATCCTTTCTGAGGGTTTGAAAACCTTTCTCTGGCCAGTTCTTTTGTCAAAGGATCTACCATGTTTTCATCATTCCATATATGGTCCACTCTAACTGCACCAATAGTGAGGAACTCTCTAATGGTACTATGCTTATGAAGTATTTGTTGTCTCTTTCCGTTGTAATAACGTTATGAACTTTTGCGGTTGCTGAGTACAATTGCAATGGATCAATATGACTAGTACTGACTTTTCCTATAGGAGAATCTTTGATAGCAAACTTCTAAGCCAACCTGCTTCTTCACTAGTTGTTACTAGTGCTATCATTTCTGACACCATCGTAGATTGAGCTAAAATAGTCTATTTCTTGGACTTTCAAAAGACAGTTTTGCCTGCTATATTAAAGATATAGCCACTTGTAGTATTTGAATCATCCGAGAGGGAGTTCCAGTCGGCATTGCCGCATCCTTTCAGGACAACGAGAAACTTATGATAATGTAATCCAAGGTTTTGGGTTTTTTTCAAGTACCTCATATCCCTTTCTATAGCATTCCAATGCTCTATATTAGGTCTACTTGTAAGGCTAAAGAGTAATCCTACAACATAATCTATGTTAGGTCTAGTGCAGTAAGCAACATATCTAAGACTACCTATGATGCTCGCATACTCAGATTGATTAACATTGTCACCAGTGTTCTTGAACAACTTAACACAGGGTCATAAGAAGTACATGTTGGTTTATATTCAAAGTAATTATATTTCTTTAGAATTTTTCTACATAGTGAAATTGATCCAAAGAAATTCTTTTTTCAGACCTAGTCACTATTATGCCTAAGATTATATTTGCTTATTCTAAGTCTTTCATGTCGAAGTTTGCATTCAATATAGATTTCACATCATTTATGATGTGCATGTTCGACCCAAAGATTAACAAATCATCTATATACAGACAGAAGATAGGGAGGTAACGTTTGTGGTGGTATTGATTTACTTTTTCTCTTTTTTACTTTTCCTAGTTCATTTCGTTCCCACAAACGAAAGCTCTTAAAAGAATTCCCAGAGAATAGGAAGGTAACACTTGCGGTGATATTGCTTTTGTATAATCAATTGGAGAATTGATTTTGTTTGGATTCTACATAGGTAAAGGTTTTCTCTCCTTTTCTCTATAGATTTATTTTTAAATATGCTTAACCTAGGTTCTTATTATATAATAGGCTAATTTTTTGTTTAATTTGGTCTCTGTATTATTTTTTAATTTTCTAGTGTATGGGTATTTCAAAAATCCAAAATTAATAACATTTTTGGTTCTGTGATTTCTACTACGTTAGAGTTTTCATCCCTACAGTGTTAGATTTTATGCCCTAAAACTTGTAGATAGTAAATTTTATAATTGACCATAATCAATAAATAATTATCAATGTTAATTCAATTAATATTATTGATTGTATTGCATTCTATTTTGTCTTAATAACCCTAAATTTAATAAACTAACATCCAGGGCTGCCTATTGTATGTGAAGACATACATGGATTAATGTTCAAGAAACAGCCTTAAGGGTCTATGGTATAGGGATTGTTGGGAATGTCCTAAAAACTCGTAGTTCGTAATCATGGAAACATATTCTATTTATCAATAAAAGTATTGTTAAAGAATTTTTTCAATAAAAGTATTATTGAGATTGTAATTACATTATGTTATAAAATCCAATAAACAAATCTATGGCTATAGTATGAATACTGTAACTTTATGTAGAGACATAAAAGAGGATCAAGTTATAATATATAGCCAAAAGGTCTATAAGTATATGGATGAGATTGGGTACCTCGTTCTGGGGACACTATGGATGCGGCCTACTTTGTATCCTAATACAGATAATGTGATCCCGAAATCGTTCATGTGGAGACATGCGAGTGGGGGTATCATATGCAAAAAAGTTTTGCATAAGACTGGACCACGAAATAGTCATTTTTCTTTATAAACGACCGTTATTGTTAAAATTAAGTATTTCAATTTGATGACCAAGGGTAGCTCGATCTTAATCCTGAGCTAACTATGAACTTCTGTTTGTTCGGGATTATTCTTTGATCTGTATAGGTGAGAATAGTTCAACAATACTACTCAATAAGCCTCCCATTTTGGGGATAAAACTGGATAGATACCTGGGGACATAGTCTTGCAAGTTGGAATTCACTCATACTTGTTTTAGGATTAGCTGATAGATTGTTCCTTTAAGTATTGATTCCTGGTTTTGAGCAAAGGGGTCCTGCCTTCTCGTGGTCGAGAGGGACATGGTTTATTGGTTGGACTATAAGTCAATTGTTCAATAGAGGATCAGTCGGAGCTTAAGGAGCAAGATGTATTTATAAGGGTAAAATGGTAATTTTGACATAGCTGTAAATACGAACAACCTGTGAAGGATCGACTTACTAATTATGGTTAAATCAAGTGGAATAAAATATATCTATAGTGAGGAGAGTGCAACTACTAAGCTATAGTGGTATGTCTTGGTAGTTAACGAATATTGATCAATTCGATATAAAGAGTTTAGCCAATTAATCTCAAATCGTTGAAACTCATGATCTGTAGGTTCATAAGGTCCATCTACTAGCTTGTAAAACATTACACCTTAGATTAGAAAACTGAGCGAATTTGAAGTGTTCAAATTCGAAATTAGGGTTTGAATTTGAAATGTTTAAATTCATTTCAGAGTTTGGATAACTATATTCGATATAATTAAACATTTAATTTTGTTGAAATTAAACGTAATTGGAGAGTTTAAAAATATTTAAATAAATATTTGATGAGGTGATATACATAAATTTAATATTTATATTTAATTATATTAATTAATTAGTTTAATTAAATATCCAATTTGATAAAATTCAATTTTGAAATTTGTGTTCAAAATTGTTATTTTGATTAATTGTTATTTTGGATTTTTTGAAAATTCCAAATTATAACATTTATTTTAAAATTGAATTTGTAAATCAATTCTAATATATTAAGTTTTTAAATTTAAATCAAATTTTAGTTTTAAAATTGGACCAAATTAGCAAGTGGGAAAATTAGGATTTTCCTACTTACTAATCCACCTCATGCCACTCTAATTTCAATGGAAGTTGAAGTGGCATCTTCCTTGCAATTTGAATAGCATGGACTTGCATTATAAATTGAAGCGTTTGACTTCAATTTGAGAGGCATGCAAGCTGAATTCTATAGAAATTCTACTAGTTATTTTTCTCTCCGAAAGTCCATCACAATCCTTCTCAATTTAGAGTTTCCACCAAAGCTGAGAATAGTAGAGAAGATTCTCTTGGAGGTTTGTTGGTGATATGGAGATCCGTTTTCATGTAGAGAGCAAGAATCAAGAGAGAATCTACAAAGGTATACATTCCAAGAACCCTTGTTTTAACATGCTTTAAACTCAAATTAAGTATAATTATAATGCTTAATGATTCTATTAGCTTCTGTATTTTGCATCTTTACTCTATCAGTTGGTATCAGAGCATGATTTAAGCACTCAATTAACATTAATTTGAGTTTGGTGGATGTAATTCTAGGAATGCATGTTTGGTGACTAATATGGTTTTTAATTTAACTTTTGCATTAGAATTCTCTTTGATTCAGTTGTTAAATTTGTAATTGGCTCTTAGTTGATGGGCCTTAATATATGATTAAGGGTTTGTAATTTTATTGGAGTGAATAGAGTTGAAAATAGGTTGTAATTGAAGATTCAAGCAAGCGAGGTTAGCTGTAGGAACTACAAAAACAACCACTGCCTTCGCAGCGTCGTGACGCTATTCTTCGAGCATCACGATACTGTTCATCCTAAAGCCCGAGGCGTTGTAACGCTGGGATGGAGCATTGTATTGCTGCTCATCCCAGCCATAAACACATGCGCACAAGGACAGGTTCACGAGATATGGCTGGTTCATTCGGTTTTTGGCTTCCTTGGGTCTGGTTTAACCCTTTCTGGATCAATTCAGCCACTTTTGAAACTTTGGAGGGCCAGCTCGGGTGGGTCAAATCCGATTCGAATCAGGGAGTAGTCCAGAGGCTTCCTCAAGTTGTTTTTTTAATTTTGTAATAAAATAGTTTATTGTTTGCTTAGGATTCCAAAGTTGGTCCATATCAGTGTTGTTTAAATATTTTTTTGCATATGATGTATGTTATATTTATTAAACATATATGTGTATATTGTATGCCATGTAGATTTAAAATCCTACCATAGGAAAGCATGTTTCATGCATTGGTATATGTTATAAACTAGTAATAATGTATATAGTATCCATGAGCAGGATTTTATAAGATTAAATAATTGTTATATTAATGTGTGGAATGCTTAACTTTATGTTATAATATGTTTATAATTTTATAAGGGTATAAAATGAATTAGACATTTAAAATCTATAACAAAGAAAAGATGCATGTTCACTTAGATTTAATAACAACTTATTTTAATAGATAAAATAAGTTGTTATCTTATAAAACACGGTTACAAACTCAATCGTTCTATAGTCCTGTTTAAGGCTTGAGGTACTTAAGTTGACAGTTTACGTAACACCTCCTACCTGGAAATTTTAGTCGAATTACTGAGCATTGTTAACCGGTTTTATGAGCATGCGTAAGAGGTGTGAGGTAATAAAATGGTTTTATCACTTAGACATCGTAGGTTAAATCCAAATATAAATGTTATACTTGGATCAACCATATGAACTAAGAACGTTTTTTAGCCAAAATATACTTAAGTATAAGAGATACCCAAATAATTAGAACACTTCAGTGGGAGATTAATAATATATACAATATATTATTTTTAGCTCTCGCATCCCTAAGAGTTCACACCGTGAGATCCATGATCAACTTTGTACGCGTTTACCGCGACTGCTCTATTCGGAAAGTGTTTGCATGGTCAATATCAAGGTGAAGTAGTTCATAGTAAGTGGGCGCAGTAAATGTGTCAACATATCCTATGGTCTCTTCTATTAGTTTAAACTGTGAGACTTCTATGTTGCACCTGCTGTCGTTTTTAGGCGACACTAGATAGTTTTTTTGATGATCCCCTTGGAGGGTTGTAACATAGGATTTGGAACAACCCAAACTTAAAAAATGAATAGGTTTCTTAGTTTCAGCTAGAACATCATTTTTCTATTCGGGATGATATTCATACCATTCTATGAAATCTAAATTGGAGGGACACACTTATAAGAGTTACTAAGTGTTAGTAAATTTCTAACCGAAAATGATAACTAAATGACTGTATGAATAAGAGTTATTCTGGATATAGTATTTGGTCAAGAATGTCTTACTTTAGTGAAGGAGTATTTGATTGCCCCTCGGTAGCATCTATTCTAACTCATTAAAGCATCGTCACAAATAAATAAAGAAATATGGGTACTTTATTATTTTTGCTAAAATTGGATTTAGATGCAATTTACTCATAGAATTTGTTTATATTTCAGGATATCAAAATCGATTATACAACTCTTAGCCTCTGCTAAATTCAATAGAGAGGGTTATTCAAATTGGAAGTCGAAGATAAACACAATACTATTAGTTGATGATCTGAGATTCGTTTTAATGGAGGAACGTCCTCCTCTTCCTAATCCTAATTCAACCTAAAATGTTTGGGATATCTATGACAGATGGGTCTGAGCTAATGAAAAAGCCATAGCCTATATTTTGGCAAGCATATCTGATGTGCTTACCAAAGAGCATGAAACCATGCTCACTACAAGAGAGATCATGGAGTCATTGCAAGGGATGTTTGGATAGTCGTCCTCATTAGCACGACACGATTCTATTAAATACATGTATAATTCGCGTATGAAGGAGGAGCCATCTGTTAGAGAACATGTTTAGGATATGATGGTCCACTTCAATATAATGGAGGCAAACGGGGCTATCATAGATGGGAAGAGCTAAGTGAGTATGATAATGAATTCTCTTCTGAAGATTGATTACAACTTGACGAATCTTCTTAATGAACTCTAGACTTACCAATCTTTAATGAAAAATAAAGAAGGGGAAGCAAATTTTGTTTCTTAAAGGAAATTTCAGAAGAGTGCTTCATCTAGTTCAAAACCCTCTGAAAAGAAGTCTGGATCTTCGAAGGATAAGAGTATCCAGATGAAGAAGAAGGGACATAGGAAGAAATACTCCTGTTACTAAAAGCAAAATGAAAGTTGCAATAGAAAAATGTTTCCATTGCAACGTCGATGGACATTGGAAGTACAATTGCCTTAAGTATCTTGCTGAAAAGAAAGTTGAGAAGGAAAATCAAGGTAAATTCGATTTACTTGTAATAGAAACATGTATAGTGAAAAGTTCTCACTTAACCTGGATACTGGATTCAGGTGCCGCTAATCACATTTGCACTTTTTTACAGGAAACTAGTTCCTAGAAGCAACTATCAAAAAATAAAATGACTTTCAAGGTGGGAATAGGTGAAGGCATTTCAGTAGAAGCAGTGGGAGATATCAAGTTATTTTTTTTGTTGGAGATTCTTACATTTTACTAGAAAATGTATATTTTGTACCTGAAATGAAAAGGAACTTAATCTTTGTATCTTGTTTGCTGAAATATGTGTATAAAGTCATTTTTGATGTAAATGAAGTGTTCATTAGTTCAAAAAGTGTTCAAATGTGTACAACTAAACTTGAAAATAACTTGTATGTGTTAAAACCAACTAAGGCAAAAGTCATTTTAACTATAGAGATGTTTAAAATGGCAAAAACTCAAAATAAGAAAAGAAAGGTTTCTCCTAATGTCTATCTTTGGCACTTAAGACTTGGTCACATAAATCTCAACAAGATTGAGAGATTGGTAAAGAATGGTCATCTAAATCAGTTAGAAAACAGATCTTTACCTCCATGTGAATCATGTCTTGAGGAAAAAATGACTTAAAGTTCTATTTTAGAAAAAATTTTAAAGCCAAAGAACCTCTAGAACTTATATATTCAGACCTTTGTGGTTTGATAAATATTAAAGCTCGAGGAGGATCAAATATTATGTTAGTTTTATTGATGATTGTTCCATATATGGCTTTGTTTACGTAATGCATCTTAAGTCTTAAACTCTTGAAAAGTTCAAAGACTATAAGACTGAGGTTGAGAACCTATTAGGTAAAACAATAAAAATACTTCGATCATATCGGGGTGGTGAGTATATGGTTTTATAATTCCAGAACTATTTAGTAGAATATGGAATTAAATCCCAACTCACAGTACCTCGTACACCACAACATAATGGTGTATTAAAAAAGAGAAATCAAGACATGGTTCGTTCAATAATAAGTTATGCCCAATTATGTCAGTCCTTTTGGGGGTATGCTATATAAGCTGATGTACATATACTGAACATGGTTCCCTCAAAAAATGTTTCAAAAACACCGTATGAGTTATGGAGAGGATGTAAAAGTAGTTTACATCACTTCAAGATTTAGAAATGCTCGACATACGTGTTGGTGCAAAACCCTAAGAAGTTGGAACAATGATCAAAGATATGCCTATTTGTAGGATACCCTAAAGAAACAAAAGGTGGGCTATTTTATGACCCTCAAGAAGATAAGGTATTTGTATCGAAAAAGGGTGCATTCTTAGAAGAGGATCACATAAGAAATCATTAACCTTGCAGTAAACTAGTATTAGATGAGATGTCTAGAGAATCTACAGATAAATCAACAAGAGTTGTGATCAAGCTGGTCCTTCAACAAAAGTTGTTGCTCCATCACATCTTTCTCAAGAGATGAGAATGCCTCGACGTAGTGGGAGGATTATTCAATAGCCTGACTGCTATATGTGTTTATCAAAAACTCATGTCATCATATTTGATCATGGCTTAGATGATTCATTAACCTTTAAATAGGTAATGGAAGATGTAGATAGAGATTGATGGATAGAAGCCATGAACCTAAAAATGGAGTCAATGTACTTCAATTATGTTTGAGAACTTGTAGATCAACTAGATAATGTAAAACCTATTGGTTGCAAGTGGATCTACAAAAAAAAAAAAAAAAAAAAATGAGACCAAACTGGTAAGGAACAAACCTAGAAAGCCAGACTCGTGGCAAAAGGTTTTATCTAAATAGAGGGGGTAGACTATGAAGAAACCTTCTCTTCTGTTTCCATGATTAAATCGATAAGAATACTTTTATCTGTTGCTTCTTTCTATGATTATGAAATCTGGAAAATGGATATCAAGACAGTCATTTTGAATGGTCATCTTGAAAAAAATATTTACACGTCTTAACCAAAAGGGTTTATTGAACAAGATCAGGAGCAAAAGGTTTGCAAGCTTAATAGATCCATTTATGAATTAAAACAAGCATCTCGATCCTGGAATATAAGGTTTGACACTGCGATCAAATCTTATGACTTTGAACAGAATGTTGACGAACCTTGTGTTAACAAGAAGATAGTCAACAAGACTGTAACTTTCTTGGTCCTTTATGTTGATGATATCCTACTCATTAGGAATTGGACGTAAAGAGATGGCTAGCATTGCAATTTTAGATGAAAGATTAGGAGATGCTCAATATGTTCTTAGAATCCAAATTGCTCGGAATCGCAAGAACATAACGTTAGCGCTATCTCACATCTTATATTATCATGATGTTGTCAAGATATAACATGTAAAATTCCAAAAAGGATATGCTACCTTTTAGACATGGAATTCATTTGCCTAAGGAACAGTGTTCTAAGACACATCAAGAAGTTGAGAAAATGAAAAGAATTCATTATGCATCAAGAGTTGGGAGCTTAATGTATGCTATGTAATGTACACATCCCTACATATGCTTTGCAGTTGGAATTGTCAAAAAGTTTCAGTCCAACCTTGGACATAGCCATTGGATTTCTGTTAAGAACACCCTCAAGTATCTTTAGAGAACGAGAGACTATGTGCTCGTGTATGGTCTTAGGAACTGATGTAGCTTCTAGGAAATCTACTTCAGGGTCAGTATTCACTCTCAACGGAGGAGTAATAGTGTGGAGAAGCATAAAACTGAGTTGTATAGTTGATTCCATGATGAAGGCTGAATATGTGGCTGCATGTGATGCAGCTAAAGAAGTAGTATGGCTCAGAAAGTTTCTGATGGATTTGGAAGTGGTTCCAAATATGCATCTGTCGATCACCTTGTATTGTGATAACAGTGGAGCAATTGCTAACTTAAAGGAACCTGGGATCCACAAACAAGGAAAACACATTGAGCAAAAGTACCATCTCATTATGGAGATAGTACATAGAGAAGACGTGATAGTCACGAAAATAGCCTCTAGAGATAATTTTGCTGATTCATTTACGAAGGCTCTCATGGCTAAAGTGTTCGAGAGTCACCTGGTCAGACTGAGACTATGAGCTTCATAAATCTAGGACAAGTGAGAGAATTTTAAGGGTATAATGATGCCCTAAAAGTTTATTGTATTTTCTCTTTTTTCAACACTGTATATTTGTATATATCTTTAATCCACCAGAGTTTTAGTCTAAGCGGAAGATTGTTGGGAATGTCCTAAAAACTCGTAGTTTGTAATCATGGAAACATGTTCAATTTATCAATAAAAGTATTGTTAAAGAATTTATTCAACAAAAGTGTTATTGAAAGTGTAATTGCATTATGTTATAAAATTCAATAAACGAATCCATGGCTATAGTATGAATACTGTAACTTTATGTAGAGACATGAAAGAGGATAAAGTTATATTATATAGCCAAAAAGGTCTATAAGTATATGGATGAGATTGGGTACCTCGTCCTGGGAACACTATGGATGTGGCCTGCTTTGTATCCTGATACAAACAATATGATCTCGAAATCATTCATATGGAGACATGCGAGTAAGGGCATCCTATGAAAAAGAGTTTTGCATGAGATTGGATCACGAAATAGTCACTTTTCTTTATAAACAATTGTTTGCTGTTAAAACTGACTATTTCAATTCGATGACCTAGGGTAACTCGATCTTATCTTGAGTTAACTATGAACTCCTGTTTATTCGAGATTATCCTTTGATTTGCATAGATGAGAGTATTTCAACAGCATTGCTCAGCAAGTCTCCCATTTTTGGGATAAGATCGGATAGATAGTTGGGGACATAGTCTTACAAGATGAAATTCGCTCCTACCCATTTTAGGGTTAGCAAATAGGTTGTTCCCTTAAATACTGATTCCTAGTCTTGAACAAAGGGACCCCACCCTCTCATGGTCAAGAGGGACATGGTTTATTAGTTGGACTATAAACCAATTGTTCAATAGAGGATCAGTCGAAGCTTAAGGAGTAAGATGTATTTACAGGAGCAAAATGGTAATTTTGACCTAGCTGCAAATACAAACAACTTTTGAAGGATCGACTTACTGAATATGGTTAAATTATGTGGACAAAAATAGATCTATAGTGAGGAAAGTGCAACTATTGATCTATAGTGGTATATCTCATTAGTTAACAAATATCGATTAATTTGATGTAAAGAGTTTAGCCAATTAATCTAAAATCGTTGGAGCTCATGATCTGTAGGTCCATAAAGTCCCTCTACTAACTTGTAAAACATTATACCTTGGATTAGAAAATTGAGCGAATTTGAAGTTTTCAAATTCGAAATTAGGGCTTGAATTTGAAATGTTCAAATTTATTTTAGGGTTTGGATAATTATATTCGATATAATTAAACGTTTAATTTTGTTGAAATTAATCGTAATTGGATAGTTAAAAAATATTTAAATAATGATTTAAATATTTGAGAAGGTAATATATATAAATTTAATATTTGGTATTAAATTAAATTAATTAATTATCCAATATTATAAAATTCAATTTCGATTTTGTGTTCAAAATTGTTAATTTGATTAATTTGAATTTTGTAGTTTTTGAAGATTCAAAATTATATAACTTATTTTAAAATTGAATTTTTAAATCTATTTTTAATATATTAAGTTTTTCAATTTAAATTAAATTTTAGTTTTAAAATTGGATTAAATTAGTAGGTGGGAAAATTAGGATATTCCCACTTACTTATCTAGCTGATGCCACTCCAATTTCAATGGAAATTGAAGTGACATCTTTCTTTCCATTTGAATTGCATGGACTTGCATTATAAATTGAAGTGTTTGACTTTAATTTGAGAGGCAGGAAGCTGAATTCTACAAATATTTTGCTTGTTATTTTTCTCCCTAAAAGCCCATCACAATCCTTCTCAGTGGAGTGCTCAATAGTTAATGAATACAAAAATATATCTACATTGCGAAGAGTACAACTATCAGTCTTTAGTGGACTGTTCGGTAGTTAATGAATACTGATTAATTTAGTTAAAGAGTTTAATTAATTAATCTTATATCATTGAAGCTTCTAATCTGTATGTCTATAAGGTCCCCTTGTTAGCTCACTAAAGGAAAAGAAGAATGATTTGAATTGTTCAAAATGGAATAACGTATCGATGAAATTAATATGATATGGCTAATTATAAACCTGATCTATAATTAAGAGAGAAATATTAATTTCTCAGCAACTTGTGATAAGACATCATTAATTTCCATGCCCTAGTCAGCCGCCTACCAGTTTAGATGCTGTTTAGATGCCGACAGTCAGATACCCATACTTGCAAGTGATGATTTGACAGGAACAGTGCGAACCAATGTATCTTCTCCGTGTTAGACAACTTCGGATGCATGCCCTTGCATTAGTTTAGCCTGCAATACTTAGTGAATTTTCTTGAAATCCTGTAACAAAATGCATTAGTGAAGCAATTTTACCGAGAAGTATGCTTTTATAAGGGTTAGTGGTGTTTGAAGAATTCTATGCATTTTCCCTTAAGATAAATGTGTTGTTATCATTAAGAATCCTAATTATTCCAACTTTTAAGAGACAATAACTTGTATTTTTACATATTATCACACCCCCAAATTTTGAATAATGCTCATCCTTTAGCATTCCTAAAATAGTTCCTTATCATACTTCCATTATCTTAATGCGCTGGCTTTACCTCTCATCATGCTAACTTATAAATTTTCTATGGTTGGTGTTTGAAAAATACAAGTTTGTTCCTCCTCTAAAAAAAGAAAATATATTTTATCTCGAATGCGGTAAGCCTTTTGTCAGTAACTCTTTTTTGTTTCCCAAAACATTTTCATCTTTAGATGATACTCTTGTAAAAGAAAAGATTTTCAAAATAGTTTTCAAACTATTTTTCTCAGGACTACCTATGCGTTGATTTAGGTGACCCACCTTCGTTTTGGCTTGCCCTCATGGGTGTTATGCAAGCATCCAACTATCGGTGATTTCCCTTCACAACTGAACTCATATCTAAGTATCCATTTGTTTCAAAATTATTGTTTTTAAGCTTAGATAGTGGAGTTTGGGACGTGTTGGTCTTCGGATACTTAACTTCATTTTGGCTTGCCCCCACGAGTGTCATACAAGCATCCAACTACGGCTAAGTGGCATTCACAATCTGAACTCTTATCAATCTGAAGTTTTCTTTTGTAATATGTTGACAGAGGATTTTGCTTATTACGCCCATTTTTTTTATGGAGTGGACGCAAGTTCCAGAATTGATATTTCTAATGCCTAACTTTAGACTTATAGGTTTTACATTATTAATATCATCGAGGTATCAATTCAAAGCACAAGATAAGAAGATAATTAAGGAATCAAGAAAGGCATACAACATGAAAAATCTAATAATGAAAATGATAAACATTTCATTCAATAATAGAGGATAATGCATTGGAATCAAACATACAAAAACCAACTCTTACAAAAGATTAATTAAATCCACAAGACACAAACTAACACCCCCTAAGTTCCTATTGAGCTGACGCATCATCCCTGTGTTCAGGTGCAGGATTTTCATCCATGAAATGTAAGGGATTAACCAAGTGGTTAGGCAAATGAGGCAACGCGAACATACCCATTAGGACTTGGTTAATATACTAAGTTGTAAAGTTAAACTGGTCTTGACTTCTCTGTGTCTGCTGGCGTATGTAATCCCTTAACACCACATTCTGGCGTTGCAAAGTTGCCATCTGCATGTGGAGTGCTTCCATGGATGTGGCTATTGGTCTGATTTGATCTTGGATGAACTCTTTTAGCTCATCCATGTTGGTTTGCATTGGAGGTGAGGCTTAGATCACTTGCATTTGTGCAATTTGGTTTTCTGAATGTTGGGCGTTGCTTGTTCCTAACCCAGTTGGTTCATAAATGGTGGATGGAGGGATGAAGAAGGGTAGAATTGGGGATCTTAAAGGAGAAAGGTAGAGGTTGTGGGTCTCACCAACTTAATCCCCATTCATTTCAATTTGATGTGTTGGATCAAGTGGGTCATTGACTGGTGAAGGAAGAGTTAAGGTAGGGAGAGGCAGGTTTAAGTCAAGGCAAGCTTCTTCGTGGATTCTTGATCATACATTTAGAGGGTTTAAGTCAATACCAACTCTACTTTGGATTCTTGATCATTCATGGAAGCATCATTGCTGTGTTCAAAATCTTGGACACATCTTCTTTTTATCATACATTTAGAGGGTTGAAGTCTTACTGCCATGGGTTTAGAAGGTAAGGTAGGTTAGTTAGGCGAGCAATGGAGCAAACGCCTGATCAGCTTAAATTCCATATGACCATCAAGTTCCTCATAGTCATCCTCCGGAAGGATGCTCACACATTCACACAGCACACAAATAAGCCACGGGAAGTATAGTTGGCTGCATGGTTTCCTCTTGATAGCCTTAAGTTGGTCGGCTATTATGTCAAGCTGAATACGCTGCATGATACAGTAAATGGCCAAGACGCGTTCTCTTGAAATCATCTCATCATGCATTGTAGGCATGATACGGTTTTTGATAAAATATAACCACAGTTTTGCGTTTGGTATAAGATTCCTGAAAGTCAGCATCATAACACCTGTCCTAGAAATTTTCCATGTGCTTTAAGGCTTGGCCATTATCCTTAACATCATCCACTAATTGATCTGGAGTTGGTTGTTCCAGGATGCGACTACCCTCTGCATCTGGATTATTAGTTGCACTGAGCACTTCATTGACCTTGTAAGAAGAGAAGCGCACCAAGGTGTTATCTACAAGAGTCGCATCTTTCTTCTTATCAAACTCACTTCCATAGAAGTGGTGGACAAGGTTAAGACAGATTCTTGTATGGCCAACACAAAGCTAACACCAGCTTATTGCATTGACTGTGTTTCTTATATATTTGAGCAATGGACTGCGCTTTAGTAAGAATCATTTATCAGTCAATCGGTCGTTGAATTGGCGCTTCCTTCCCTTTACTTGCCTCAGTGATGTAGTTGTCACCTTTCCTTTTCCAACTTCATAATGCTTTGCCTCGCGTGCTAGTTCCCTGGCTTCTTCTTCTAATTCTCTATGCATGATTGTTTTCCTCTGCCCTTGATGTGCAGGTCTGTATTCTTCAAGCCTGCGTTCCAGCGTGCTTGAGTCAAAGCTATGCTCATGTGTTGCAGCCACAAGGCTGGGTGCAACATGCTCTTCATCCTCATCATCTTCATCATTTCATACATAATTAACCTTCTTTTTCTTCTTGATGGCCCATCATTTGCATCTGAGTGTCGTGGGAGGGATGCGTCAAGGCCAACTTCTCTCGTTCTTTCTTCATTTTCTTCTTCCTCTAACTCTTCTTCTAACTTTATCGCATAGTGATCACGCTCATCCATTACTTCAGTTGATGTGTTGGCTTGGTTTGGATGCATCATCTGTTTTATTTCGTCCATCTAGCTCTAGTCTAAGCTGGCTAAGATAGGTCTGA
Organism: Benincasa hispida; assembly: GCF_027475165.1. Lineage (NCBI taxonomy): Eukaryota > Viridiplantae > Streptophyta > Magnoliopsida > Cucurbitales > Cucurbitaceae > Benincasa > Benincasa hispida. The sequence goes on along the minus strand of NC_143478.1, from coordinate 79,455,484 downwards.
AGGCTTCTTGCTCATATTTGTGAGCCAGCTCTTTGGGGTCAGTTGGGGTTTATTCTAACGTAAAACTATAAGAACTTGGTGGGTTACCGGTAGGTTCACGTGGTGTAATGGGCGGTGTGGAAATAGAGGTATGCGGCAAACCTGGTGAAGAAACAATGATAGTCGATGATGGTTGGACGGTTTGGTTGACTTGGTTCCCTTCGATGGGAAAGATTGTGGCTAAGGGTTGAACTGAGATGGATGCTAATGGACGCACGACTAGTGATGGAGTAGCGCGAAGGTGCTCTGAAATTTGGTCATGTGTTAGGATAAGTGGGGTGATGGTTGGAATAATTGGTGGAGGGGCAGGCTTTCAAAAAGGTCGTGTGATAAATGTTGTGGCAGGGCTTTTAGATGCAAACTGACGCGTTAGCCTAACCAGGGTGGAGGGTTTACATCTGGTGAATGGTACAGACACCTGGGGTTTAGGTAGGGTTTTGGAGGATGACAAAGCCTGTCTGATGGTTTTTTTCGGCTGGGTTCATGGTGGGCTTGGGCTGAGACGATTTTTGGGAAGTAGAAGATGAACCGCCTTGGTGCTTGGCTGGGGCAGAGAGCTTTGACATAGGGGAAGGGGAAGAGATAGGCGATAAAGAGATAAATAAGGAAGAGAAAGATCTTATTGGTGAGTCTCTGGCGAATCTCAGAGACAGATTCTGGCTGTCTTAAGCATTTGACATTGTGATTGTGCGAATGGATTTTAAACGAACGAAGTAGCTACTTGGTCGGATGATGAAGGGCTAAAGGATTTTTTTTTTAAAGTGAAAGCTCAGGGAAGAAGAAGAAGGAAAGGAGAGGAAGGGATTCTTAACCCTTTTATAGCCCAATGAAGAAGAAAGAGACGAGGGAACATGCATTGACGTGTGTCAGATGAAGGTGGCATTTTGGGTTGCTCATTAAATGTGGATGAGAAGAGATGCTTCTTGGGCTTCTAAACATTTGAGTGGTTCATTTCCCCCGAGGAACGTCTTTTTATCTTTTAACACATGATGATGCGTCGACCTAGCTCTGATGCGTCTACTTACGATTTCACAAAGTTTGTTAAAAAATATTAAAAAACATGCAAGATAAATGAATTTCAAAGAAAATACAAATAATAATTGAAGAAAAGATCAAATCAAATGCATAATATACAAAAAGAAAACTTGTAAATGAAGGAAATCAGATATGAGGATTTCCATGAGTAGCGGAATGATCGTTCCAAATTCCATTTGAAATTGAACTCTAACAATTACTGTCAAGAAACAGAAACTTACAGGTCATGCACAAAGCGAAATTACAACATGCTTTACAATGAGATTAGACTCATGCTTCAAACTCCCTTGATCACGAACGCTCGTTCAGTCTCTAAGACAACAACACACAAACACTCAAACACAACGACCATAACACAACATGAACACCGCGAACACACAATGAACGACCTCCAAAACCTCGAACTCGGTCGAGTTGAGTGAGAACACCACCACAATGGCCACCTTGGTATTCTCGGTGTTAGAATCCAGATGTGTGGGCTCTGTGTGTACTTGGTTAGAGGAAGAGACCGGAGGAATAACAATTATATAAACGATTGAGCCAATAGGAAATGAGAATAGTCTATTGTATAGACGAATGCTCAATCGTTTAGAAGAAGGCAATGTATTGTATAGAAAAACCCCTGCAATCGTTTAGCTACGACCAGCTGAGTGAACTATCCATAGTAACACTCCACGCTCATTTAGTCTTTCTTTCAGCTATCGTTTAGTGAATCCAATTCACTTGACAACAAACCATGAGTTTCTTTCTGAGAATGATAACTCTTCTAAATTTAGGAAAACCTTTTTCCTTTTATCTCAAGGTTACCATAAAACCATCAATAACCTCCCACTCAATTGGTTATTAGAGAAAAAGAGATTATTATCCAATAATTAATATTATTATAAATATATATATGATAACCAACTTATCATATTATATTTATAACCTATAGTATTAACATTTCATCTCATAAAACATATAAACCATAACTCTTTTCCTATTTTATGGTACTTAATGTAAATCTCATTTACATTAATCCTCCACTTGATGTATCTCATACATCACACTGATTATATCATATATAATCGAATTTCCTCTTGTCAATTTGAACATTTCAAATCAACACCAAGAACTGAGGCTACCCTTGAATCCATTGAGCTACCAAGGGGACCTTATGGAATTTGTGGGAATGTATCAGCAACAGCAGAAGCAACAAGGATCATTTAAACACTCTAATTCATTAATTTTGGCAAATATAAAGCATGCTTTTGTAGAAAACAAGTGAGTTTCATGACATACCTTTGTAGAACCTCTTCGAAGCTCGTTCTCCAGCTGCAATCTTTTCCAAATCTTGTTGCAGACCATCTCAAAATCTTCCCCACTATTCTTTTGGTGCTCTAGATTGAGTTGTGGGACTTAAAACAAGCTTGAATCAAGGGATGAAGGAGAATTTCTCACAGCAGCAATCTGGTTGAAGAACACTTTCTTCAGCACGAATTTTCTCTAAAATTCTCTCATGATTGCATACCCGAAATTCACTCCAAACTCTTCAATATATTGCAGATCATCATGCAAGGAAGAGAGTTGCATGAGTTGTTGGTCATGGAAACACAAGGCAATAGTAATGGCTTTTGTGTGAGCAAGTAGATGATGGAGAATGGAAAACCACGTTTTTCCATTTGTGTTCTGTTTTTTTAATTTTCCAATTTTATCTCAAAATCAAAATTTGATATTTAAAAACCATTTTGATTTTAAAAACTGAAAAATAAAATTAATTTCATAAATTAATTTTTAAATAAAACTTAATTAATTTAATATCAAATATTAAATTAATTTTTACACACATCCATCTTTATATATTTAAATCATATTGAAATATAAATTATCCTATTCTGTTTAATACTCAAATTAAACACGTAATTATATCTCATATAATTAATAATTTCCTTAATTTTAATTTGAACATTTCAAATAAACTTATCATGCTATTCTAGAGCTAATCCGTTACGAGCTAGTACGGGGACCTCGCAGACCTATACATCATGGGCTCCAACGATCCGAGATTAATTGACTAAACTCATTAGACTAGATTAATCCCCATTCGTTAACTAATGGGTCAATCCACTAAAGCCCATAGTTGCACTCCCCTCACTGTAGATATATTATGTCCACATGATTTAACCATAATTAGAAAATCGACCCTTCACAAGTTGTTCGGAATAACGACTGGGTCAAATATCTATTTTACCCCCGAGATTACACCTTATTCCTCAAGTTCCTATTGATCCTCTAATGAACAACTGGTTTGTGATCTAATCACTATTACCAAACTCTCTCAGCCCAGTGAGAGGGTAGGGCCCCTTGTTCAAGACTTGGATTCAGTATTTGAGAAAAAAACCTTTCTCCTATCCCTAAACCGGGTAGGCATGAACTCCATCTTGCACCCTATGTCTCCAGCTATCTATTAGGTCTTACCCCTGAAATGGGAGTCTTATTGAGCCGGCGCTGTTGAGCCAACCTCCACTTATGTAAATCTAAGGATAATTCCCAATAAACAGGAGTTCATAGTTAGCTCAGGATTAAGATCGAGTTACCTAGGTCATCTAGCTGAAATAGTCAGTCTTATATTGTAAACAATGTTATAAAGTAAGAGTGACTTATTTTTTGGTCCGATCTTATGCAAACTCATTGCATAGGACACCCCCACTCCTCATGTTATAACATGTACGAATTAGGATGACTTCGTATGTAATACTTTAGAACTCTATGTAACAACTACAGAGTAGGCCGCATCCAATAGTATTACCAGAATAAGGTACCCAACCTTATTCATGTACTATAAATCATTTTGACTATTTACTCGAACCTGATCCACTTTTATGTCTCCACATAAAGTTCAAGTACTCATGTAATAGTCATGGGTCTTAGTTTATTGGATTTAGACTTTCAATAATAAGTTTATTAATTATAGAAAATGTTTCTTATTTTACAAACTGCGAGTTTTAGGACATAAAACCCAACAGACCTATAGCTTGAAGCTCTAACGGTACGTAAATAACTGACTAAACTCTATAGTCACGAGATCCACCATTTTTTAACTACGGGGCATTCCACTAAAGACCGACAGTTGTACTCTCCTTAGTGTCCATATCAACCAATCAATAGTGCAATAACCCTTCACAGATCACTCGTAAGTATAGTTAGGCCAATAACTGTTATGCCCCTGTAGTTACATTTAACTTCTTAAGTACTACTGATCCCTCTAATGAACATAAGTCAAAGTTCTACTATGACTGAGTCCTCTCTTCCAAAGAGAAGTTGTGGCCACTACGTTCAAGATCCGAAATCAGCCCTTAAGAGAACAATCTATCTACTTACGTCTTCTTTGGGGAAGGAGTGAATTCCATCTTGTGTAACTGAGTTCCCAGCTCCTAAATCAGATAAATCCTTAAAAAGGTAGGCTTGTTTAGTTGGAAATCTGGCCACTCTCACCCATACTAATCAAGGGACCACGCTCAAAGGCAGGAGTTTCCAAAACATTGAGGATTAAAGTCATTTCACCAATGGTCATTTAGGTGAGTTGTAAGTCTCAAGTATCAACGACGTTATATAAAGACACTAGTCATCTCGTAGTTTGGTCTTATACAAACTCTTTGTATAGAACATCCTCGCTCGCATATCTCTACATGAATGGTCAGGATCTATCATCTGTAGTAGTTCATAACACTTGTAAACCTCTACAAAGCGGGTTGTATTCGTAGTGTCACCAGGATCAGGTATCCCTCCTTAATCCATATACAACAGACCTTTTTAGGTTATCACTAATGGCATGATCCACTTGTATATCTCATATACATGCTTAAGTTTTCATACAATAACCAAGAGTTTTGTTTATTGGATATGAGTAAATGCCAAATAAAATAACTTTTATTTTATTCATAACAATGTGTACAGTTTACAAACTATGAGACTCCGGGAGAATTAGGACACCAATCCGAACAATCTCCCACTTGTCCTAATGCCTCGGGAGACTAATGTACATTACATGATAAAATACAAGTACAACATATAATAAACTAGGGCATACCCTATACCCCATTATCATCTCCTACTTGCCTTAGACAAGATGCCGCATGTCCCGTAGACCCAGACTCTCCAAATGACCCTCGAACACTTTAGCCGTGAGAGACTTTGTAAATGGATCAGCAACGTTGTGCTTCGACGCAATCTTCGTGACTATCACATCACCACGATGCATAATCTCCCTGATAATATGATATTTTCATTCGATATGCTTGCCTCTACGATGACTCCGAGGTTCCGTCGAATTTTCCATAGCCCCGTTGTTATCACAATAGAGAGTGATCGACAAATCCATATTTGGAATAATTTTCAAATCTGTAAGGAATTTCCTCAGCCAAATAGCCTTCTTAGCTTCTTCATAAGTGGCTACGCATTCAACTACCATTGTAGAGTCCGCGATGTATCCTTTCTTGATGCTTCGCCACACTACAGCCCCTCTATTCAGAGTGACCACTGACCCTGATGTCGATTTACGTGAATCTCTATCGATCTGAAAGTCAGAGTCTATGTATCCTGTAAGGATCAAATTCCTTAGCTCTTTACACAAGCATGTAGTTTCTTATTCTCCGAAGATACTTGAAGATCATTTTGACCGCTAATGATTTAATCCTAGATTGGACTGATAACGACTGATAATCCCTACTTCATAGCAAATGTCGAGTCTGGTACACAAAATTGCATACATTAAGCTTCCAACAACTGAAGCATAGGAAATCCGTCTCATCTTCTCAACCTCTTGAGGTGTCATAGGACATTGATCCTTAGACAAAATGATTCCAGGCCTGAAGGGTAACAAACCCCTCTTGGAATCCTGCATCCTATACTTGATCAACATTTGATCGATGTACGATGCCTGAGACAAGGCTAACCTCTTATTCTTACGATCTTGAATAATCTGGATCCCTAGAGCATACTGCACCTCACCCAAATCTTTTATTTGGAACCGGACAGCTAGCCACTTCTTAATGTCAGTTAAAAACCCTACATCATTTCCAATGAGTAGGATATCATCCACATACAATATCAGAAAAGCTACTGAGTTGTTGATGATCTTCTTGTAAACACAAAACTCATCAACGTTCTGATCAATGCTAAACGATTTGACCACACTGTCAAATCTAATGTTCCGCGATCTAGACACTTGTTTCAACTCATAAATGGACATATTAAGCTTGCAAACCCTTTGCTCTTGATCTGGAACAATGAACCGCTCTGATTGAGCCATGTAAATGGTCTCCTCAAGATTACTATTAAGAAAGGCAGTCTTGACATCCATTTTCCACATCTCAGAATCATAAAATGCGGCATGGACAGGAATATCCTGATAGATTTGAGCATGACAACATGTGAGACAGTTTTCTCATAGTTCACTCCCTCGACCTGGGTATAACCCTTTGCCACGGCCTTAAAGGTTTTCACCTTTCCATCTACACCTCGTTTTCGCTTGTAGATCCACTTACACCCTATAGGTTTTATCCCATCAGGTTGATCCACAAGTTCCCAGACTTGATTGAAGTACATAGACTCTATTTCCTTATTCATGGCGTTAATTCACTCATCTTTGTCAACATCCTTCATTTCTTGCTTATAAGATAATGAATCCTCGACCCCATAATTAGAAATGACGTTCTGGGCTTTAGTCAAACCCATGTAGCGATCTGGTGGGTTCATAACCCTCTCACTACGTCAAGGCAATCTCAACTCTTGAGCTGGTTGACTAGATGTACCGATCTGAACAACTCTTGTTGATCTGTCAGTTTGTTCAACAACTCTTGTTGAACCCTTAATAGTCTCAGTCTCACTAGAAGTCTCACGTAAAACAAGCTTACTTCGTGGTTTATGATCCCTTATGTGGTCTTCTATCAAGAAGATAACATTTGTAGAAACAAACACTTTGTTCTCACTCGGATCATAAAAGTATCCACCCCTCGCTTCCCTAGGGTAGCCTATAAAAAGGCAAACTTTCGAATGAAATTCCAACTTCTTCAGGTTAGTCACAAGCACGTGGGCTGGACACCCCCAAATTCTGAAGTGGCATAAACTACCTTTACGGCCTCTCCACAACTCAAAAGGTGTTTAAGAAACACTTTTCGAGTGAACGTTGTTGAAAATGTAACATGCAGTTTCCACTGCAAAACCCCAAAACGAGTCTGGAAGATGAGCATAACTCATTATAGACCGAACCATGTCCAACGTACCGAGAGTTGGGACGTAATTCCATATTCTATCACATAGTTCTGGAATTTGAGGCCCATATACTATCCACCACGATCAGATCGTAGTGTTTTTATCTTCTTACCTAACAAGTTTTCAACTTCAGCCTTATACTCCTTGAACTTATCAAAGAGATGAAATATTCATACCCACCTCGAGCCCTAACACTCATCGAATCACAGAGATCTGAATGTATAAGCTCCAAGGTTTCCTTGGCTCTATAACCATTTCCGGTAAAAGGTCATTTGGTCATCTTACCTTTGAGGTATGATTCACACACCGACAAGAAGTTTTCTTCTAAACTCTTTAGAAGTCCACATTTCACCAACTGCTCAATCTATTGAGGTTGATGTGACCTTACCTTAGATGCTAAAGATGGGTGTTTTTCTTAGGAGAAACCTTTGGTATGTTAGCTGTTGTTGCCGCACGGAACATTTCAGTGTTAAACAAGGCTTTTATGACTAACAGTCTTAGTACATATAAGTTACTTTCCATTGAACCAAAACCAATCTCCATTCCATTCTTGAAAATAAACACTTTACTCTCAGAAAAGAAGACGGTATAACATTGTTCAATGAGACAGGAAACTGAGATTAAGTTCCTCTTGATATGAGGAACTACAAAAACATTATTTAGTAACAGATAACGTTTTTTGTCCAAAAATAACTTCAATCTGCCTACAACAATAGCTGAAAAAACCTCACCAGTTCCGACTCGAAGAGTCATCTCTCTCTGTGGCAACGTTTGTCAGAAACTAAATCCTTGGTAAGAGGTACTGACATGATTAGTAGTACCCAAATCAAGGATCCAGGAAGAATCATCATTCTCTACCAAACACGTCTCCAATACCAATAAATCATATTTACTGTTTTTAGACTTCCTCCTTTCTTGGAAAGTAGTGGAATCAGTATCAGAACCTAAATAAGCTCCAAGTTCCATTTCAAAGAACATTTCTCTTCTATGAACTTTAACAAAGTCAACAACACTTGCTTTCTCTTCCTAGAGTTTAACTTGGGAACTGACACTACTGGTATTGTCATCCATCTCTCTGTGCTCGAAAAGTAAGAACTGACGTTCAAACAATTCTTGTAACGAGTCCATGATGTCATGTGCAATGACCATGTTTTCAACCCTTTTGGCCAAAACATTAGGTATGCTAGCCAAAATGTGAAGTCATGCCAATGAATTAGCCTTCATCCACACCTCATATGCATTACGAACACTTCACGGTACTTCAAGGGTCGAGACTTGAGGTCACCCTCAACCATGACAAACTCGAGGTAGTTTACCATGAAATACGTTTTACAAGACTCTTTTCACAGTATGAAATTGGTCAAACTAGAGGCATTTAACTGAAAATCGAACATGGTTCTGAAAACAGAAAACACATTGACCTACATTAGGTTTTAAGAAAATACTCGTGGAAAAATATAAAACATCCAATATGGTTTAGTAATACTAACATGAACCCCGTGTGACATCTAGTTTTGCAATGACGCTCCAAAGGTTTAGGACAAAATTCGCCGAAGGGTGGTCAATTTATCCCTCATCTGAATTGAGACATTCTAAACCAGCCATTAATACTAGAACAACTCTTGCTCCTATAACGATTGGCCATCATTAATTTAGTCAAGAAATCATTAACTTACTTAACAGTTTTCTGTAAGACTGACCCGCCATTTTAGGCCCTAGAGTTCTGTCCCAAGCAATCAATTCGAAGGGAAAAAAATCCGATTGGGGCAAAAACTAAAGTGACCCTATCTATTTCTTTAGTTCACCTTGATATTGACCAACTACACAAAACCCATCCGAAGGGGGTCACTCCAGGGGTGCCACGAGGGAGTGCAAGAATGATCTCATGGTGCAAACCAATGAAGGAGACTGTAGGACGTGTTGACACACACCCTTCGCCCATTTACTATAAACACTCTCTCCGTCCACCTTGATATTGACTCATGCAAGCACCATCCGAAGCGAGATTCTTCCTAGACACCACAGGGCTAAGTATGAATCTCACAGTATGAACATTCAGGGAGAAACTTGAGTGGAATCATTGACATATCATATATATCTCTTCCTCCCACTGAGTATTTTATAATCTAGGGTTTAGTTTACTTAGGAAAAAAATGGCTAAGAATTCTAACTAAGTGACTTTTTAGATTTGCCTAAGAGTAACTTTTAACTTGGATAGTTGAAACAACTTTTGATCATCATCCATTAAACTCTTTAACGGAATCTTTGACCAATAGTCGTATGCTTGCAGAAAATCTATCTAATTCACCTTTTTAGGTAGGTTCCCAGGTAGGGGTGTTCCATTTCCGTAAGTACCCTAGCCTAGACAGAACGCACCTTAAACAAAATGTCCCTTATAGATAGATTTAATACAATTTTAATCTTTTATGCCAATCAATTTAATCCTATTAAACCGAATTAAAAGAATTAAACTAGGTTACTAATCCCATTAGAACCTTGAACTTGTTCTATCTCAATCCAATTTTAAAACCTTTTTAAAACATGAGTTCGCCTAAGTCCGCATGCAACTCTTTCTTATCGATCTTAGTTCTAATTTATTTTATAACGCTTATAACAAAAATACCAAAACTATCCACAACGCAAAGTAAACACATGAAAGGCATTCATAACTTTTACAAATTAGCCTAAGTGTAATGCTCCATGCATTGTTCTTTCATTGCTACTTTTATATAAATCTTATATAAATAAGCTACCAACGAAGCACACATGATTCCATTCACTCTTATACTATAGCACTTATAATATAAAAATGATGCAAGAATATGCTTACTACATGCATAAATATAACTCTTATATCTCATGATGTATGCGCATGCTTTCTTGTAATTTCATCGTGCCATATTATAACACTTATAATACATGATGCATGAATAATTGCACAACCTAAGGTGGGTTTCAAATCTATATGTCATACACTATGCCATATAAACCAGATACATCTCATGTATATTAATCAAAAGTTCCGAGATAATTAGTGTCAAAATTCAAAAAACTAAAGCTAACTATTTCAAAAGCAAAGAGTCTCCGGTTCAAACAAGCAAACCGGGTCTTGAACCATTTGGTCGAAGTCCACATCTCCACTGATCCTGTACCAAAACCGATTGATCGCCTACATGAAAGAGTATATGCTTTACTCAATCGTTTACCAATGCTTCCAAAGCTAAAAAATTGTTGCCTTTTACTATGTGATAAAGCATGAGGTATGCGATGTGCAGCGCGCAACGCATAATGCAAACCTTAAACAATCGTCTAAACGATAACAATATGGTGAAGCACAATTGTCTAAACGATCGCTGAGCGAGCGCCAAAGTATCGTATACCGCGTGATCATGTAGTTAGTGACTATGTGAGGAGGCATGCTAACTACACGATCGTTTAGTGCGAGAATCTTTTATTAAACGATGAGCATCAAATGCTCCCCCTCGATCATTTACCTCTTGCGTCTACGTGATCGGGCAACTAACGCTATGCAATAGAGTAAATACTACACGATCACATAGAAAAATCTACACGATCGTTTAGCCAAATCCCTACGATTGTTTACCTGAGGCTACATGATACGACTAACTCTTGGTCTTTTTTCTCGCTAAGAACCGCATCTCCATGCTTCGAAACTTTATCACGAATGACTTGAAAAAATCAAACACTTTGAATTACATACTCGATTGCTAGTTAATTATGCCCAAAAACACAGGGGTCTTTACAAATTAACACTTTGTAATTGAAAGAAAGTTTTAAACAAAGGCAATTAAACCTGTAAACATTCAACAACACCATCTACAAACGCATTTAACACTTAAACGCAAATGCAAAAAGTCCACCACGACTGTAAAAGATGTTCAAAACAGGAGTGAAATTTGGATTATCAAAACATTAACAATTAGAATAGAGAAATGGAATTGAAGGAAATCGGACATGAGGATTTCCATGAGCAGCAGAATGATCGTTCCAAATTCCATTCGTATTTGAACATTAACAATTAGAATAGAGAAATGGAAACATACAGGCTATGCACAAGAGGAAATTACAACATGCTTTACATAAGATCAAGGGATAGAATTATATATACCTTTGAAGACTCATCTTCATACTCCCTTGATCACGAACGCTCATTCAATCTCTAAGATTGCAACACACGAACGTTTGAACACTGCGATCGCAACACAGCACGATCACAACAACCACCACACGAACACCGCGAGCTCAACGAACAGCCTCCAAAAACCTCGACGTTAGTCGAGTTGAGTACGACACCACTTCAATGGCTACCTTGGTTTTCTCGATGTGAGAATCTAGAAGTGTGGGCTCTGTATGGACTTGGTTTGAGGAAGAAACAGGAGGAATAACAATCGTGTAAACGATTGAGCAAGTGGGAGATGATAGAATTCTATCATATAGATAGTGCCCAATCATTTAACAAATGTTATGCGATCATTTAACAAAAGCTCTACGATCATTTATCTAATGGCCAGATGAGTGAACTATTGTGTAGTGACAGTCCACGATCGTTTAGTCTCTCTCCAACTATCGTTTAGTGAATTCTATTCACTTGATAGTTTTTTCTTGAGTCTATCCGAGAATGGAAACTCTAACAACAACAACCTAAAATTAGGAAAACATTTTTCCTTTTATCTCATGGTTACCATGAAACCACCAATAACTTCCCACTCAATTGGTTATCAGTGAAAAAGATATAATTATCCAATAATTAATATTATTATAAATATATATGATAACCAACTTACCATATCATATTTATAACCTATAGTTTTAATATTTCATCTCATGAAACATATGAACCATAGTTCTTTTTCTATTTCATGGTAATTAATTTAAATCTCATTTACATTATTCCTCCACTTGATCTATCATCCGTTAGCTTCCAGACACTCCACTAAACACCAACAACTGAACTTTCTTTACTATAGATATATTATGTGTCCATATCAACCAACCAATAGTGCTATAACCTTCACAGATCACTCGTACGTACATCTGGGCCAATAACCATTATGCCTCATCAATTACATCTAACTATATTTATATTTAATTTCCTCCCAAATAATGTATCTCATACATTTAGTTAATTATATCACATATAATTAACCAGTTCAATTATATCATATATAATCGAACTCCCTCTTGTCAATTTGAACATTTCAAACTGACCCAAAAATTGATTCTCGACTTTATCCAAGCTACCTAGGGGACCTTATGGACCTGTGGCTTGAAGCTCCAATGGTAGATGAATAGCTGACTAAACTCTTTAGCCACGAGATCCACCATCCGTTAACTTCCAGACATTCTACTAAAGACCAACATCTGAACTCTTCTTACCAAAGATATGTTTCTATGTCAATCGGATATAACCAATCATGAGTACGATGACCCTTCATAGATGCTCGCAAGTACAATTGGGCCAATTTATCGTTTTGCCCCTGTAGTTACATCTCACTCCTTAAGTTCCACCGATTCCTCAAATGAACAATAACATAGTCCAACTATGTGTGAACACCTCTCGAGCCAAGAGAAGATGTGTGGTGCCACATCGTTTAAGCCTTGGAATCAGCCCTTAAAGGAGCTATCTATCTACTTGCCTTTGCCTCGGGGAAGGAGTGAATTCCATCTTGTGTAACTGAGTTCCCAGCTCCCAAATCAGACGAATCCTTAAAATGGTAGGTTTGAATCGACAACCTGGCCACTCGCATCCATACAAATCAAAGAACCGCCCTCAATGGCAGAAGTTCCCAACTCACTTAGGATTGAGGTCATGTTACCTATGGTCATCCTAGTGAAGTGAAGTCTCTGTCATGAACGGTGTTATATAACGAGACGTTAACACTTCGTGGTCAGATTTTATTTAAACTCTTTGTATAGGACGCCCCCACTCGCATGTCCCCTACTTGAATGATGAGGATCAGATCATCTGTGACAAGTCACAACATTTGTGACCATTCTACAATACGGGCTGCATCCGTAGCGTTACCATGATAAGGTTTTCCTCCTATATCCATATACTACAGACCATTTTGGTTTTCACTCAAGACATGATCCATTTGTGTGTCACCACATACATGCTTAAATTACATACAGATAACCTGAAATTTTATGTTTATTGGTTTGTGGTAAAGCAAATAAACAAACAATTGAGAAAAATCAAGATGTGAAGTAAATATCATATATTATACAACACAAGCGTTCGTACAAACTGTTTACAAACTACAGAACACGAGATTTTAGGGCATCAACCCCAACACCTTGACTATTGGATAAGTACTTGAACTTTATGTGGAGACAGAAAGGCGGATCAGGTTCAAGTAAATAGTCAAAATGATCTATAGTATATGAATAAGATTGGATACCTTATTCTGGTAACACTATTGGATGCGGCCTACTCTGTAGTTGTTACAAGAAATTATAAAGTGCTATAAATAAAATGATCCTAATTCATTCATGTTGGGACATGAGGAGTAGAGGGTGTCCTTGTGCAAAAGGGTTTGTACAAGATCAGACCACGAAATCAATTACTCTTACTTTATAACGTTGTTTACTATTTAAAACTAACTATTTCAAAGAGATGACCTAGGTATCTTGACCTTAATCTTGAGCTAACTATGAACTCCTATTTATTTGGAATTATCCATAGATTTGCATAGGTGAAGGTTGGCTCAACCGGCTCAATATACCTTTCATTTGAGGGGTAAGACTGGATTGATAGCTGGGGACATAGGGTGCAAGACGGAATTCATTCCTACCTGCTTTAGGGATAGTAGAGAGGTTGTTCCCTTAAATGCTGATTCTGGGTCATGAACAAGGGATCCCACCCTATCATTGGCCTGAGAGGGACTCGATTTTGTTGATTGGATCACAAAAGAAATTGTTCATTAGGGGATCAGTGGGGACTTAAGGAACAATAGGTAATTTCGAGAATAAAACATAGATTTGACCCAACCGTTATTATGAACAACCTGTGAAGGGTTAACTTACTAATCATGGTTATATCGAGTGGACATAATATATCTACAGTAATAGAAGTTCAACTATGGGCTTTAGTGGAGTGACCCATTAGTTAATGAATGAGGGTTAGATCGATCTAATGAGTTTAGGCGATTAATCTCAGATCGTTGGAGCCCATGATTTGTAGGTCCACGAGGTTCCCCTACTAGCTCGGAAATGGATTAGCTCTAGAGTAGCATGATAAGTTAATTTGAAACGTTCAAATTAGAATAAAACAGAATTGGAGAATATATATATTTAAATATGATTTAAAAATATATGAAGATAAATTTGTGTAAAACTTAATTTAATATTGGATATTAAATTAATTAGAATTCTTTAAATTGTTTAAATAAATTTTATTAATTTTATTAAAAAATTAATTTATGAAATTAATTTGTAAAATTAATAAATTTTGATTTTAGAAATAAAATGTGATTTTAAAATCAATTTTGGATTTTGGAAATAGAAAAACACAAAAAGGAAAAAAGGATTTTTCCATCTCCATCTTTAACTAGGTCACAATGAAACCCACTTCTTCAACCTTCAATTACTCCAATCTTAATCAGAATATTCCAGTTGAAGATTCTCCTTGTTTAGTGCAACAATTTTACACACAATAATTGTTTATTTTTTATTTATATTTGGGGGAGTTATATTCTATATCAATCTATTCTCTATTCAACAATTTTTATAAAATAGAAATTTGATCTTAAGATTATAATGACTATTTTCCTTTTTATACAATAGGTCCATGAATATCATGGAGTGTTCTAAATGTCAACCATTCTTTATATTTAATTTTATTAATCTATTAATCTATAATCATAGAATTAAATAGATCAATTATTCTTTTTTTTCCCCTAAATCGGATAGGTAAAGTGGTGTGACCTTTAGATGGCAACAACAAGTATTTAGGGGGAGATCCCAACCTAAAATTTGCAAGAACTGCTCTCCGAATGTGGTGTAGGTCACACAAACTTCGATGCTTACGTTGGGAAGGTTCGTGATCGATTATCGAATAAAGAGTCAACTTACCTCTTCTATCACTTTCCTTGCGTATTTATAATGTTTGATGTCCTAGATCTTCTCTTATTAGGGTTTCCTTGTTGCTCACAAATCTTTACTATCTCCTTGTTGGACCAAATCATGCGAGAACCACATGACTTGGTGGGCTCAATCTTGGCCTTGGTTGAGGCTAAGTGGGTTGATTTGGCTTTGGGCCAAGTCAACCATTCTCTCTAAACTCATTCCATCCTTTTGGACATCGTTGATATGTTTATTGTTATTTTCTTAGTCCAATTGTCTATCTTCTATGCTACGTCGATTTTACCTTTTAATCCAAAATCACCCATAATAATTTTAATAACTCAAATAATTCTAATTGTTTTTACAAATATTACAAAACTTTAAAATTTTATTTTTATATATATAAACTTTATTGTGAGTGCTCTTGCAATTTAGGCATTTTGGTATTAGCATTTGATCAAATAATATGTTATAATAATATTTGTGTCATTTTCTAAGTTATCAATCCTCAACACACTAAGAAATTAACACATATTGACATTAATATCTTATTTAAGAACTTTTAATATGTAAAATATTATGTTTATAAAATTTTCTAAATTTTACACGGAAAGTAAAATGATGGTTTTTTGTTGCTTGTCTAATTTGGTGTTGTTACAAAAGTTGTCACATATGATGTCTCACAAGATGTCAATCTTGAAGTTTATTTCTTTCCTTATCTTGAAAAATTTGTAGAGTTTTACATGTTTTGCAGAACTTGTTTGTGGATGTTTCTTTGCTTTTTTTCCATTGTGCCTATTTCTTTGCAAGTATTTTGCATTCTAGGTTTGCCACTTCTACTTTATCGATTTGAAGTTCTGTTTATGGTGGTCATTTTACCGCAAGTTAAGTCTGTACTCTTGTTAATCAACAATTTTTTGTACGAACATTGTTGAAGCTTTCAGAATAAGAAGCTTTCTTGGTCTTAGGGGGAGCTTAAGATGTCACTTTTGAGAAGGGATTCTAGGTTTAGGGGTAGTCTAAGACTTTATTGCTTGAGAAGGAGTTCTCCAACTTAGGGGGAGCCTAAGTTATACCAGTGGAATATTTTCATAAGTTAATGAAAAGATAATATCAGAAAAGAGGGAGTCTCATACATTGGAGGGAGCCAAAATGTATCTTTACTAATATTCATATACTCAGGGGGAGTCTAAGTTCCATTGAGAAAGAGTCTCACATCTAGGGAGAGCCTAGGTGATCAATAAGTTAGGTTTTATATGTAACACCTGATCTTTCATAAGATTCCTTAGGTGGAGAGAAGAGCTCATAACTTAAGCCTTGGAGGGAAAAGTTTAACTAAGTACCTAAACTATGCCTTGGAGGAAGAAAAATTTCTAAGTGTTGGAGGCATAGTAGTTAATGGTAAATATTTGGTTAAGTGTTCAAACTATGCTATAAAAATAAGAGTTGGATTCATTGCATAGGAAAAAATGGAGAATCTTGGCTAAGTTTCAACTCATAGTGTAGTTGAGGAAGTGGGTTATAGCATAGGTAAAAGTCGTAGCATAGTTGATAGCATAGTTGACTAAGTCATAGCATGGTATGGTGGACACATAGTAGGGATATCCAAGAAGAGATTTTTGACAAACTTTGGATGTTTTGGGGATGTTGAAAGCTGTGCTATAAGATTGTGCTAGGAGTCTTGGAAGCTATGCTATGAACAAAAGAGACTATATTATGAACATGAAGGGTTATGCTATGAAGAGTCATGCTATGAATATTAGAAGCTATACTGTGAACTTGAAGAGACATGTTTTGAGGTTATGGACAAAGTGATAGCATGGGGGAAGATTTTTTGTTAAGTATTTAGTGAAGTAGGTGTTAAATATGCACAACCCAGTAAGAATTAGGGTTGGGCGCATAGGGTATGATGGGCACATGAGAGATTTTGGCTAAGTATTGGACAACATAAGACACTACAAGTGGATGAAACCCTAAAGATTAAGTGATGGGAACATAGATGGCCATATAGGTGCATGCTTGGAGGAAAAGTAAGACAATGAGGACACATGGCTATGCTTTTGAGTTTAAAAGAGAAAGCTATGCTTTGAGAAGAAGATAGAAACCAATGAAGAAGGAAGAGAAAGAAGATTGGACACATATGGTTAGGGTTGGTGCATAGGGAACCTTATGGATTCCATTTTGGGTCTGAATGATAGCAATGTGGGTGTGTGGCTCAACCAAGTGAAGTCTTGGCCAAGCCAAGGATGAGGTGGGCACATAATAGAACATGCAAAGTGTTGGAGTGACATCTCAAGAAGGAGCCATACGTTGGACTATACATAGTAAAGACACCTCAAAGCTCGCATGCAAGTAGAAGGTGGTATGGAAGTAGGTGGTTGCTCAACATGGTGAAGACAACCAAAAAGGGAGGTTTCATGCGTTGATGATTTGGGAAGGATAACGAGGACACTCTTGAAGACCTATAAATACCCTAATAGAGCCTTATTTTAGCTCACAATTCAAATTCCTTCAAAAGAAACTCCAAAAAAGAGAAAGCTAGAAAGAATTAGGGTTCTCAGGAGATTCTATGTGTTGGAGGGGACAACCATGCGTCCATAAGGATGTCCATGCGCCCAACTGAGTTTGAAGTGAACTAAGAATGTAGACGATGCATTCAACAGGGTGGACGATGTGACCAACTGGCCTGCAGATGCAACCATGTGTACTGGTGCTTATGAGGGCAACCATGCATCTACAGTTGTCCGAAGGCAATCCCAGGTCATGTCAGTTGGAGTTGGTATTCTGAGTTTAGGGCCAATAAGGTATTCTAAGGTTATTCTAGCCTTAAACAGGTATTTCTAAACTAACATTGGGCTAAGTGCAGGCCCAGAATTCCAAAGAGAACTAAGAAACTAAGAGGCTTGGAAAGAGGAAACCACCACTAATACACCGTGAGTGGTATTCTTTAAGGGATTCTTGTGAATTTTATAGTTATGGATGTATTTATAGCTCTTTACGATGATGTGAGTATGCAACATGGATTGGTTAGAGGGTCAAAAGACCTAGTCCTAGAGCCTGTGGTAGAATGCACGGGATGGTTAGGGGGTCATTGAACCTAGTTCCTGAATTTGTGAAAAGAACCTCATATGAATGGTGAGAGGACCGATGGATCTAGTTTCTGAGCCCATAAGAGGGAAAATTTGTACATTTAGTAATAAAATAAAGATGTTTAATTGCCCACTATGTGTAGGTAAAATAGGGAATGAACTCGTTCAAGCTTGAGGTTTAAGTAGTAACCTCGTTATGTGATATGATGATTTTGCTAATTATCTCTAAGGGTTGAGGTCAAAAAGTAATTCGTAGATAGTTTGGTTCAATGACTAGCCATGAGGCTAAGAAAAGTATTGTTGGACTCGGAGAAGGGTACAAGTAAAGCAGGTCGAAGCTCTAGGTGCTACAACCTCTGAAGGAACTATAAATCCAACCGTTATCAAAGCTTAGATCAGTCGGAGGGAGGAAGAAATTAGAGAACTTAAAGTCCAATTATGGACATGTCAAGGAAGTGGATAACAGAGTACCGCAGTGGAAGCGTGAATAGTGGTTATGAAGTTTTACAAAAAAATGTTATTGTGAAACTTTAACTAAGAGTAGGCACGGAGGAATTTCGATAACAAAATATCTTAAAGAGGATAGATTTGTAAAACCTGATCCTTAATAGGATTCCTTGGGTGGAGAGAAAAGCTCATAACTCGAGCCTTGAAGGGAAAAGTTTGACTAAGTACCTAAACTATGCTTTAGAGGAAGAAAAATTTCTAAGTGTTGAAGTCTTGGGAGCTATGTTATGAACAAAAAAGACAATGCTATGAACATGAGAGGCTATGCTATGAATATTAGAAGCTATGCTGTGAACTTGAAGAGCCATGTTTTGAGGTTAGGGACTCAGTGACAGCATGGGGGAAGATTTGGTTAAGTGTTGAGTGAACTAGGTGTTAAACTATGCACAACCCAAGTAAGAATTAGGGTTGGGCGTATAGGGTAAGCATGATGGCCATATAGGGTATTCAATGGAAAGATTTTGGCTAAGTGTTGGACAACATAGGACACTACAAATGGAAGAAACATTAAAGATTGGAGCACATAGATAGCCATGTGGGTGCATGCTTGGAGGAAAAGTAAGACAAAGAGGACATATGGCTATGCTTGCATATGTAAGTAGGCAGTTGCATGGAAGTAGGTGGTGGCTCAACGTGGTGTACACGCTCAAAAGAGGAGGTGTCATGCATTGATGGCTTAGAAAGGATGATGAGGACACTCTTGAAAGCCTTAAATACACCCAATGAAGCCTCATTTTAGCTCACAACTTAAATTCCCTAAAAATAAACTCCAAATGAGAGAGAGCTGGAGAGAATTAGGGTTTTCGGGGAGATGTTTTGCATTAGAGCGGACAATCTTGCATCCATGAGGATATCCATGCACCCAACTGAGTCTGAAATGAGTTGAGAAGGTAGACCATGTGTCCAACGGGCTAGATAATGCAACCAACTGGCTTGAGGATGCAACCATATGTCCAACTGGTGCTCAAGAGGGCTACCATGCATCCACAACTGTCTTGAGGCAATTTGAGGTCTATTTTCATGTTAGTTGGAGTTGGCATGTTGAGTTAAGGGTCAAGAAGGTATTCTAAGGTTATTATAGCTCCAAACAGAAGTTTCTAAACTAACATTGGGCTAACTATAGACACGGGTTTCCAAAGGAAACCAGGAAACCAAAAGGCTTAGAAAAAGGGAACCTTCGCTAGTAAACTATAAGTGATATTCTTTAAGGGATTCTTGTGAATTTTATAGTTATGGATGTATGTATAGCTCATTACATGATATGAGTACATAGCATGGGATGGTCAGAAGGTTAGAAGACCTAGCTCTTGAGCCTGTGGAAGAATGCATGGGATGGTTAGGGGGTCGTTGGACCTAGTTCCTGAGCCTGTGAAAAGAACCTCATATAGGATAGTCAGAGGACCGACAGGTCTAGTTTCTGAGCTTATAAGAGGGAAAAATCTTTGTGCACATAATAATAAGAGAAATATGTTTAATTGTCCACCGTGTGTGTAGGTAAAACAAGGAAAGGACTCATTCAAGCTTGAGGTTTGAGTAGTAACCTCGTTATGTGATATGCTGATTGAGCTAATTGTCTCTTAGGGTTGAAAAA
This sequence comes from Benincasa hispida, assembly GCF_027475165.1. Taxonomy (NCBI): domain Eukaryota; kingdom Viridiplantae; phylum Streptophyta; class Magnoliopsida; order Cucurbitales; family Cucurbitaceae; genus Benincasa; species Benincasa hispida. The sequence goes on along the minus strand of NC_143478.1, from coordinate 79,434,886 downwards.
GACCCTGAAAGTTGTTTACCACTCACTGTGTTTACTGAAACTCATGCTTTTCTTTTATGTTTTTCTTCTCTAGTACTAAAAGAGAGGAGTTCCATGGTGTTGCTAAGGTCAAGGTCTGGCACACTACAATGACACTTGCAGACTTAAGTTACTGTTGTGAGTTTCTATAAATAAGAGTCTTGAGTTGTTAAGTTGATTTTGGATGTTGTGTAAACTTTATGTTGGTTGTTATAAAATAAGTTGAGCCAATGGGTAGTTGTTATACATACTTGACTATGAGATTCTAAGCAAAACAGGTAAGAGCGAATAGTAAGTATCACAAAAAGTGGTATCTGTCGTCCTCACGCCTTCTTTTGTGCCTTGAAGGTAGGCTCAAGAGAGAGAGTGGCAACAACACTAAGAAATTAACACTTATTGACATTAATATCTTAATTAAGAACTTTTAATATATAAAATATTATATTTATAGGTTTTTCTAAATTTTGCATGAAAAATAAAAATGATGTAGACTAAATTTTTGCTAATGCATAACTTGTTAGACAACAAGTTTTAATCAAATCTATTTTATTATTTGACTTGTTTCTGCTGTAAAATTGAGAAGCAAAATAAGGTACAATAGAAATATGGATATTAAGAAATTATAATAGTAATAAATATAACGAATATAATAATATAAAATAAATATAATATAATATATAAATATATAAAATAATAATGATACATAAATAAAATAAAAAAATACATGAAATATATGGAAAACGAAAATTTGAAATAGATTTCTCTCACCACTGTGTATTTTTCATGATCCACCAAATGTCACTATTTATAGGCAAATAGGCAAGTAGGAGGTAGATTACATGGATACTAATGTGTAATCTTGAGACATATAGACAATATATGGTGTAATATAAGTATGACACATGGCTAATTGATGCGTTATTTTATACGGTGAACTAATGAAAGGAATTGTTAAGAAGGAAAATGCGTTGTGCAACAAGTTTTCTCAATGGAACCCAAGTCTAAATCCTACTGAGTTTCCTAGTTAAGTCCAGGGTCGAACTCAGGGACTAAGGAAAGCAATATGTGGCAATAATTTTTAGATTACTTTGCGGTAACAAATAAATTAATGATTTGGTTGGTTTGTTGTTTGAAGTATAAAAAGTATACAGCGGATTTCAGATAAGAATGATTATGCGACAGATACACTGAGTATGCGGCGGAATGGGTTGAGAAGGTCTTTAGCTAGCGTTTCCAAAGAATGCGTCAAACTATGTGATCATGCTACACTCATGTGACAATAAATCATTTTCCAATGCAGATGTGGTAGCTCCTAATTTTGGGACACATGCAATGAATGTAATAATGTCTATAGAGCTTTTTCCTAAGTCTCTACTTCTTACCTATGCGATGTTGTAAGATGCACACAAAGACAAGGTGACTGCATTCAATCATAACCTATCTCTAGGATGCATGCGATGCATTAATAGCAAACAACGCTTATTCCTAAGCTTCTATTTCTTGATTATGCGTGTCTAATCTGACTCTCCCGAGCCTAGATTCTAACCTGACTTTTCTAAGCCTAGATTCTATCCTTAGACTGCTCTCTCGAGTATCTCTAATGGACGAATGACGCATACATAATACAAGATAATGACATAGAATAAAGATCGCTCGTTGTGCGAGCTAAGTGCTTCTCAACCCATTCGACAGATTTAGCTACTCATGCGTAACATACAGAGAGTGAACATATACAAAGATGTAAATTCCATTTTTATAAATCAGTTCGGAGTACAAAATTACAATGGAAGTAAAGGATAGAGAGCCTGGTAGCAATTCCTTGCTTCCCAAGGCTTTTACACTATTAACTCTATTCTGCTCAAAAGATGTTCTTGCTTCCACAGAAGTTGGCCTTCTCTCTGATCTCGACGCTTTTGGCACTCTTCCAAGTTCTTCGAAACGATCTCTCGGTATAATCTCCCTTCACTCGCTTCCGCCTTCGAAGTAAAGAAAACTAAGAACAACGCTACTTCTATCTAAAGGGGAAAAATTATCTAACTATCGAACTCCTTCACTGAAGGTGGCCTTTGGTATTTATAGAGCTTCGGGTGAAAGGCTTCTTCTCACTTATTATTGCACTGATGGGATGACATTAATTCTCTGTCTGATGCGCCGAATATTTGTCACCGAAAAGTTTAGTGTACTTGCTACAGTAGTTTTTTAACGGCTTGTCAACTTAATTCGGAATCGGCCGTCATCAGCTTTCTATCCCATCATGATTTATTACGCCTTTCACCCAGATGCGCTCACCAAGATGAGCCAGCTCTATGTGGCAACCTTCTTGAGTAGATATTCGCGAGTGCAAATGATCACATAGTCTTGCGTTAATGTAATCTCTTAATGTGCTCGACCATTGATTTCTTTGGATCGCTTTTTCCACCTTGCATCAACGCATATTCTGCACAAAATTACATAAGTTAAGTGTTTTAATGCAATTGACGCATGCGACCGCAATGTTGTGAACTTAATGCTTTTGGATACAATATTGTATATTTTTATCGACCCAATCCTACATTGTTTTAGAACTTTGCGCTGTAATAACATGCTTGTTTGCCCGTTATCACACCCCCAAATTTAAACAATGCTTGTCCTCAAGCATAAGCTAAAGATTTTCTTTAGAAAGTCGACCGCCTTCTTCTTTCCTAGATTTCTCAAGGATGCCTTATTCAAATCCTATACACCAAAATTTCCTTAATTCTTATCCAGGTCTCTTCTTAAATTATTTCTAAAATTTAGGGACCACAAGTTTAGCCTTCAAAAAGACTTTATGAGATTCCAAGGCATCGCATGATTTATTTCAAAAAAACTTTTTCACTGGGGTGTTAAATGATTTTTTTTTATCCTTGCGTATTTTAGACATTTTTTTTTCTGACCTTGCCCTGATCCAAGTACCTCACCTTCGTTTTGGCTTGCCCCCATGGGTGTCATGCGGACATTGACCTACGAGCAAGGCACTCTTTCTGAGACTAAACTCATGCCCATCTGGCAGCAGAGTTGCAGTCATTTATTTATGCGTTGATCACGATTCCTACCTTCGTTTTGGCTTGCCCCCACGTGTGTCATGTGGACATCCAACTATGAGTGAGATCCGATCACAACATTAATTTTTTTTGTAAGGCTAAAAATAGCAAGGTCAAAAAATGAATACCGCACCCTCAAATTTAAAATGTGGCAATGTCCTCATTGCTAAAAGATTGAAAGAAGTCATGCGATGTTCTTAGGAAGTTTCGTAAAGGATCAGTTTGAAAGAAAGCTAGCAGACCACTAACTTCTAGAAATATTTCATGAAGTGACTGTCCTAAAATTAAGTTGACTCTAGTGTGCACGAAAAGATAAAAGCATGTGTTTTGTCATTGAAATCATAATTGGCAAAGAGAAAGTATATGGTGACTTACTAAATTGATCAATGTTAAATGATTGTGGCAACCAAAGAGGATGCGGTGATAAAATTTTCAAAATTAAAATGTGATGTGATAGTGCAAAATTTGGAATAAGTCAAGGAAAGATACAACCCCCAAATTTGTGCTATCACCTGCATTAGATATTGACGCATCCTGCTTTGCGGAAATCCGCTTTCTTTTGATAGTAGTGACGAAATAAAGTTGTTGTGTCTTCGTGTAGCGCCTCCGCAATCGTTTACCTCGATCGTTTGCAAAGAAAAATATCGAAAGGGTTAAATAATAATAATAAAAAAAGAGTTAACAAAATCGTTTACTACGATCGTTCAACACGATTGCATTATTATTATTATTATTTATTTTTTTAATATAAAGATGAAAAATGAAGATAGATAAATGATAACAATTAAAATACAGGTGATGAGAGTTCATGAAGCATTGGTATGAAAAGGATATTTCAAAAGGAATGCATCCCTGATGAGTTTGAGTTGTATTAGTAACGCAGGGACTGCTTATTTTTGGCTGGACTTTTTACATCCACGGTGACTTTTTCTTCTTTTCTCGGTCCTCTGGGATTTTGACAGCCTTAATTCGGAGCTTTTCCTTATTGACATTCATTACAATTTTTCCCTTGCATACATCAATTTGAGCACGACCGGTTGATAGGAATGGTCGTCCTAATATGATGGGCGCATCTTCGTCTGCTTTATAATCCAAAATGATGAAGTCTTCCGGCAAGATGAATTTATCAATTGAGATTGCGGCATCTTTTAACTCTCCCTCCGGATGTATTCGGGATCTGTCCGCAAGTAGAAGAGTCTCCCTCGTGGGCGTGAGTTTGCCCATATTCAATCGTTTGAAGATTGATAGTGGCATTACGTTTATACTTGCCCCAAGATCGCATAGTGCTTGGCCACTGTAGACCCCTCAAATGGAGCATGGCATCGTGAAGATTCCTGGGTCACACATTTTTGGTGGGATCATAACATTTTGCATTACTACCACTGTCGCGATCTTTTCTTCATCATTCCATTTCTTTTTCAATCTTTACGGAAATGGTGGTAGCTGGACTTCTATCTCGTATTCTAGAGGCTTGAAGGTAGACGCAACTTCTGGGTTCATCTGCTCGGGCTCTTCTGAATTATAAGTCAACGGGTCCTCGGTTTTTACCGCATTCAAGTTGGTCATGATGGTTCCTCCCTTACTTCTGCAATCATTTTTTCGCTTAGCAAAGAGACTGCTAAGCATTATTGCTTTCCCATACTCCCAGCGTTGCGAGGGAGCTCAATTGAGCTTGGCAACACTTCTTGCGATCTTTTTTTGAGTTTGCCCGCAATCTGTCCTAGCTAAATTTCAAGATTTCGGATGGACATTGCCTTATTCCGAAGCACTAATTCGTTCTCCTCAATGTACGACTTCAGCAAGCTCTCTAAGAATGAAGATTGCGGTGCTTGCGACTGCTATCTTAGTTATGCGTTGGACCGTTGGTTCGCGGGAAAAATTCGGGTGGCCCTTCTTTTTGCGTCATTGGTTGAAAGCTTTGTTGTTGATTTTTCCACGCGAAATTGGAGTGGTTTCTCCACCCAGGGTTATATGTATCAGAATAAGGATTATTCTTTATGAAGCATACTGACTGCGGAATTCCTGGGCATTCTTCCATCAGATGTGCGTCTCCACAGATGACACAACTTGCGTTGACCTGCCTTTTTTTGCGTCCCTGTACTATTAATTGCGATGCCTTGTATCAAATTCATTATCGTAGTCATTTGGTTTTGAAGGGATGAAATGGCACCATTTTTCTCGTCACTGTCTTTGATTCTCAATAATCGCTTTCTCTCCAGTCTTCATGATTTTTAGAAATGCGATCAAGGATATTCTTGGCCTCCTCATAAGTTTTATCCAGAAGACCTCCAGTTGCTGCCGTGTTGGCAGTCGTCTGCGATGCGAGGTTCAATCCGTGGTAGAAAATCTCCATTTGCAAACAGTCTGGTAAGCCGTTATGTTGTCAGTCTCTTACGAGCCTCTTAAACTTTGCCCACTCATCGCTGAGTGATTTGTCCATGTCTTGTTCAAAATTGGTTATCAATTTTCTTCGTTTGGCATTCTCCGTTGGTGGAAAATATTTCTTCATAAACTTCTCTACTACTTGTTCCCATGAAGTAATCTCCCTCGGTTCGAGAGAGTACGCCTATTTTCGTGCCTGGTCACACAACGAAAATGGGAACAAGGTTAGTCGAACTTCCTCGATGGAGATATTCGGGAACACAAAAGTGTTGCAAATTTCTGTGAAGTTCCAGAGGTGGGCATGCTGGTCTTTGTTATGCCTCCCTCCAAACTGTCAAGCAGTCTGGATCATCTGTAGCATCACCGGTTTCATTTTGAATCTCGATCCATCAAGAGCGGGCCTCATGATTATTGGAGAGAAATTGTAGAGGTTGGGCAATGCATAGTCCTGAATGGGCTTATTGCGGTCGTTTGCCAATAGGATGGGATTCGCCATGACATTGTTTTCATTTAGTGCTCCGTTTCCAGGTTGTTCTACCATATTATCTTTCTCTTATGGTTGTTGTTGGCGGCTGTCTCTCAATCTTCGTCGGAACGTTCTTTCAATCTCTAGGTTGTAATTCTCCAGAGATTGAAAGCTGCAAAGAAATCAGAAAAATTACCGTTAGCACACTAAATTGCCGAAGTCTCCGGCAACGATGCCAAAAACTTGATGCGTTATTTTATGCGGTGAAATAATGTAAGGAATTATGGTGAAGGAAAATGCGTTGTGCAACAAGTTTTTTCAGCAGAACCAAAGTATAAATCCTACTGAGTTTCCTAGTAAGTCTAGGGTCGAACTCAAAGACTAAGGAAAACAATATGTGGCAATAATTTTTAGATTACTTTGCGGTAACAAATAAATTAATGATTTGGTTGGTTTGTTGTGAACTTAATGCTTTCGGACGCAATATTGTATATTTTTATCAACGCAATCCTGCATTGTTTTATAACTTTGTGCTGTAATAACGTGCATTTCTGCCCGTTATAACCAATAGACACTAAGCATGGGTATCTATATTACACTTAATTTCATAATATTTATAATACTCCCCCTTAGATTGCTATATATATATATATATATATGAAATATTCCTCGTTAAAACCTTGCTAGGAAAAACCCAATGGGAAAAACCCTAGTCATGGAAAAAGAGTACATATTTTTATATAATTGAATACTTCTATAGTTGGTTCATTCACTCGATGTGAAAAGGATATATCATCTGATCTCATAAAGATTATGAAGATTATTAGGTCCTGAAGAACCATATTTTTAGGAAATAAGTGCACTTATATCTTTACTAGTTTATATACTATCCGTTGTAGTATTTTTAGTAATAATTTTTTTACATAAATCTAATATTTCTCCAAAAGAATGATATTGGAGTAGAGTTAAACATATGTTATGTTTTATTTGAGAATACCTTACATGGATTTATTTTATTAAATCTAATTGTGATATAGTTGGTTGTGAAGATGCGGTTTATTTATTTAACCCATACAAGCTAGATCTTAAACAGACTACTTAGTACGTGGAGAAGGATTTTTATATTATGGCATGCTATGAAGCAAATTATAATAACTTCTACTTCAAATCTATGTTGAAATCCTGATGATCCATGAGGCTACCCAACAATGTTCTTATAATAAGATGATAAAGCATAAAATAGCGACATCACTACTCAACAAATTTCTTCAAAAGACAACATAACATGTATAACCCAAATCAAAGGAGGATATATTAAATGAGATAGAACAAATCATATTTCACCCAAGTTTTTCTACACTAATGATCTTGAAGAAAATGGTGACGTCCCTGTACAACAAATTTGTTCAAATGATAACTTAGCAAACTTATTTACAAAGGCATTACCTGTCATAGCCTTTGAAAAATTGGTGCACAACATTGCAATGCGACGATCAGAGATCTCAATTGATTTTTCCATGAGGGGGAGCAAATGTAATTCAATGATGTACATAATCCATAAAAGATCTTTTATGTATAAACTAGTCCAATTCCTTTTTTTTTTATCCATTATTTGCAAGTTAGAGCAAAACTTGTCATCTCACTTTCTTTCTTAAGAAACTCTATTGCCTTTGAAATCTCTTCAAGAGTTCTTGCTAAAATTGTCAACATATAGTAAATCTTATATTGTGATTTTTCATAAAAGCATACGAACCAATAGTGTTATTTATATACCTTCATATCATCAAATATTTAATAAAATGATTATATCACATTCATGAGGAATGTTTTATAAGAATTTGCATGATATATATATATATATATATATATATATATATATATATGATACCAAGTTGTCACACCCCGCCCCGAGCTAGCATCCTGAGCCCGAGGAGGGGCGTGTGGGACTGCAGATACCACCCTTTTGTGATACCTACTGCCCAACTCTTCCTTACTACATTAAGTAAACTTTAAGTCAATGAGATAAACAACAATTGATTGAGTAGGCCCATTTTATTACAACAATGTAATGCTTATACAACTCCAAGACTTAACTACAAAGTTTACAACAACAACTCTTAAAACCCTGGAAGTGTAACTATTACTATGGTAAACCCTGACCTTAGTAGCACCCTGGAATTCCTCACCTTTCGCTACCTGGGAAGAAAATCATGAAATAACAGAATGAGCTTCATAAAGCTCAGTGAGGGGTAAGCAATTTCAAGAGTCTATTTCAACTCATAATAACAAGCATATCATATATACACGGTTGATACTCAAACCTCAGCTTTGAACGAGTCTGGTCTCAACTCCTATCTACATGCATGATAGATAGCTAAATTGATAACTACTAAGAATGAGTCTATTCTTTATTTACTTACATGGCAGATAGTTAACTGTTATTAATTACAAACGCTTACTCTTCTGCCTTCCCCTTTGTTCCCTATGTCTCCTATGTGCATATAGCTCCCCGCTTATGAGTTCAGAAGCTAGGCCTGTCGGCCCACTAACCATCCCATATGAGGTTCCTCCCACAGGCTCAGGAACTAAACCTCTCGGTCTCCTGACCATCCTATGAGGTTTTACTCTCGGGCTTAGGAACTAGGTCTATTGGCCCCCTGACCATCCTGATCACATAATCTAACTCTAATTCTATTTACTCATTCATAACATCAACATATACAACTCACTTTAAAATATATGCTTAAGACTTAAAGGAATGTACCACTCACCTTGATAAGGTAAGAATCTTCCTTCCTAGAAGTTCCTCGATCACCTTGGGCTTCCTTTTGAACCGTAAGATCCATAATCAACTTTAAGCTCAAATTACTCATACTTCTAAGCCTTATGTCAAGATACTTCCTTCTACAAACATGCTCTAAAATGTCTTAGGAAGCTTACCTTACAATATTAGTTTAGAACTTTCCGTGGTTTGCCCGAAATCATCAAAACATCAAGATTGGCTCAATCTTACCCGACAGCTTGACCCTTCTATCTTTTCCTCACTCTACAACCCGATTCCTTGGAGCTTCTTCTCCGGAAGCCCTACCCTAAAGACTATACTCTTAGAAATTTCAGGTGGCTTTAGAATCACTCCAAACACACGAGTATTCTGGGTGAAATTCTCGTCCTAAGTTGATGCTACTTCTAGACTTCACTATCCGACAGTATCTCCTCCTCCTAGAACCTCATGACCGATGCATGACCTTACCCCCAATGCATGGTCTCCTTCAAATTCACTTTCTAACACTTTTCCTTACACTCCTTGGAAGAGTATTTAGCTTATGAATGGAGGAGACATCTTGTGGTGGTATTTATAGGCCAAAGGAAATGATCCTTATCATCTTTACCAAGCCTATTCCCTTGACATTCACCTACTCTCCTGCCACAAACCTACTTGTGTTGTCCTCCTCATGCATAAGACTTCCTTTGCATGAAACTTAATTCTTCTAGCTCCTACTAACTCAAGTCTAACCATCTCTCAGTACAGTCATTTGTCCAAATGAGCTCATCAGCCTTGCGTAAAGAAAGCCTCAGCACCACTCCATCACTTAGTTCTTGCATCTATCGTTTAGCTCTAACGCCCCATCGTGTAGCTCAATCGTTTAGTAAACGATCTCGCTCTCAATGATCTCACGCATGGCCTATCGCTTAGCTACTGCGCCCATCGTTTACCTCCATCGTTTAACGTCGACTCCTTATCTCTAACGCATCCGCCTATCGCTTAACCTCATTGCCCATCGCTTAGCATTCTGCCTATAGTGTAGCGCTGACGCCCATCGTTTAACGCAAACGACTATCATATAGTGTCCACACCCATCACGTAGTGCCATTGTGTAGTCCATCGCTTAGCGCCCGCGCATCACTTAACATTTAATGCTATCATCTAATGCTATCGTCCAGCTTCTATGCTTATCTCTAGCACTTACATTGATCGTGTAGTACTTTGCCTATCGTATAGCCCGATCGTCTAGCGCGTCACGATTGTCTAGCGCATCGCTTAGCCATGCATTTACTATATGATCACCTACCTCATCGTGTAGTGTCGCTCATTTGCTACATAATCTCTTACATCATCGTGTAGCGCCGCTCATTTGCTACACGATTGTCTATCTAGCGCCTTGCGCTCAACATCTCATTCTCTCCGCTCTTGTTCATGCATTCTCAACGCATGAGCAACTTTAGGCAATGCCTCTTGCCAATGCCTCGGCCAATCATGCGTTCAACCTCACGCATGGTTGCCTTTGGCTTCATACTACACTTAGCCTCATCTCATGCATTTACACCAAATGCATGGTTCCTTTTGACTTCACACTAAGCCAAATTCCACTAGTAGAGACTTATCTCCAAACTATTTAAGGAAAATCTATTCAACATTTAGAAATTTCCTTAATTACCTACTTATGTAGGGAAAATGGAAATCTGGATTTCACATTTACTTCCCTCTTAAGGAAATTCATCCTCGAAATTTACTCGAAGTAACTCTAGTTTAAGATTTCACAACAACTACTGTTGTAAACTCTTATAACCTTGTCTATTACCACGCGTCCACTGCACTACTCTGATATTAATTTCTTAGTTTGTCAACGATACTTCTCCTAGCCATCTCTTAGCTAGTCGTTGTACCAAACTATCTACAATAACTCTTCAATCTCAAACTTTAAATGAGAATAACTTAAATTCATACTTACCTTCTGCGGTAGATCTTTAGGCAGCGTTGTGAGTTCCAGCTCTGGCTACCTGCTAGGTCCTGCCACTTCCACTATCCCTCTTAGTCTCACTTTGACTAATGTTTTAGGTTTCTCTTTAAACCTTTACTCTACCACACTTCCCTTTGGTTTTACCGAACTCAAACCTAAAGTTTTCTAAACGTAATCTTCTGGTTTCCAAGAACTTTTGCTTTAATACCAAATTGGTATCAACTAATTCTTGAACTTTCCTAGAAACTTATGCTCCGATACCAAGTTGTCACACCTCGACAGATACCACCATTTTGTGATACCTACTACCCATCTGAACCTCTTTACTACACTCAGTAATATTCATACAACCACCCTGGAACAATCAATCAACCTAAAACCTTGGAAGTGTGATTGTGGCTTGTGACAGACTTTGACCTTAGCAACACCCTGGAACTCCTCAACCTCCGCTATCTGGGGGGAGGGGGGGGAGGGGGAGGGGACATAAAACATGGAAAACGTGAGCTACAAAGCTCAGTGAGTGGCACCTTTAAACAAACATAAGTTTCATTTTAAAAAATTCATCTTTGGGAAAATAATTCCACAATCAACAAAAATCACACAACAAAATGTAATCTCCCCAGCTTGTCAGCTGGACAACCCTGACATGATTATGTATCTTTCTCGGGTATTCTTCGCGAATAACCCGTGATGATCAATGTGGACCCAAGCTCAATGCTCTATAACCTGTCGACTATGTACATGTCGACATTTCTTGTTAGACATGTTTGGGTACGCTAACTGATAACTTATAGAAATACAAGTTATTTATACTGTTTTATTTAGACATTGCGGCCAAAAGGAAAAAAAGTTTCGTCAATAATATGGAAATTGGCTAAGAAATGCGAGAATTTTAAATTGTCGTCAATACAACCACTGACGCCATTGCGATGGTAGAAAAGAATGTTCCAAGTTTGTTTTGTAGGAAATTAAGTCACCGCATGCATTCATGGCTCAAAGATAAATTGAACAACACATCTACGTCGCATTGCGCCCGTCAATCAATAATGAAGAGACGATCAACGCAATGACAGCGCATGCGACAATCGATCAAGAGCTTTGCGATCAACACAAATTAAACCACATGCGGTAATAAAAAAACAACATTGCATGCGGGCAAACGATCGAAGATGTAAAGAGCAACGCAATTGCGGAGGATTTTGACACATATACAGATAACCGTTGTGCATTACTGACGCGATTGATTATGTAACAGAAGGAATATTCACTCCACCATTCAGGAACTACCTTAACAACAAAGTGGGGACCACAATGCAAAGAGTCAAAGCTTCGCCTATAAATAGCTTCTGTAATTCCATTGAAGGAGATACTTGATATGAAAGACTTGAATACTGATCTGAGAGAGAGACTGGTTGAGTGATTAATCAGAGTATATCCGGGAAGAATCAAGAGACAAGGCCAAGAGGTGAGTCTCCGAGCAAAGAATCCTTTCAATCCCCGTCGTTGAAGCTCTATACGAAGGTCACTTCTATCAGATGAGCAAGCCTGAAAGGGAAGCTCTTCTTTTCATCCATTCCACACGCCGACAAGAAAAACCTCCGCCCAGATCTGTGTCAAGACGTTGACACTCTTCTGTATTTGTTTCTGTCTCGTTTTCATCACTTGTACTCATTTTCTTTACTCTATCATTCACACCATGTATCAGACGCTTAATCTTAGTATAAATTTCTATGATCATTTCCATTATCATCTCTCTATCTATTTCTGTTCATCTATGATTAACTTTCTCCATGATGTTTTCTTAATTCCCTAGGTAATTAATAAGAATTAAGCAAGTAAATTAATTTGTGTTAAGGAAATAATTATGTTTAGCTAAAGCATGCTAGACAGCATCTTCACCTGTGAGAGTAGAAGTGAAGATGCCATTCCGCCTATCGAGAGAGGGTTGGAAGAATGCGTTAACTAAAGCGAGAAATACTTCCAGAGATGGAAGCAACCTTGCGTTCATCACATTCATCCCTGTTTCACCATAGAGATATGGGAACGTGGCTGATCACCGAGAGGTGTACGCCAAGGGAAAGCGGAACCTTAATTACATCTTTAACGTAGTTAACAAACTTGCGATGTTTTTACTAATTATTCTTTCTATTTCTGATTCATACATAAAGACTTGCCATCACACACCATGATCCTTTGTATAACTTCACAGTCAGTCTCGAACTCAGTATCATATATCATGAATCTTGTATCTTGTATCATAATAGTTTAGGATTTTACTTTTATCGCACTTTTATTTTATCAACGCAGTTTATGTTTATCGCAATTTAAATTCATATACAAACCAAATATTTTATTAATTGTAAAACCAGTCGCATATATCACGAAAATAACACATTAACGAAAACAATCCCTGTGTTCGACCTCGAATTACTCTGAGAAACTTGCATTGGAATTATTCTTGGTTTCAGCACAAGGAAACTTGTGACAACGCATTACTCCATAACAAACTACAAGCATATAGTTGACAACGTATATATTTAGAAGTAGTAATGCATAACACAACATCCACATTCCATTTCCATCTTAACGTCATCAAGTTCATGGCAACATGAGCTTGTTGTTCATTCATCCATATTCATATTTGTTTCCATGCTGTAAGCATAAGACACATTTCCGCATTACACTAACAATCCCAGCCAAGCATCTACCAAGCATGCCAACAATATCCTGGGTATGTATCCCATTTCCTAATGCAAATATACACGCATTGTGACAACAACAACAATCAAATCCAGACAAAACGCATTTCTCTATCATGCCAATATTTCAAATACAACCTATATATACAATCATATAGAACAACCATTCACCTTGGTTGGTTAGGAATTTTCCTCTCCGAAGTTCCTTAGGTTTCCTTAGTTTCCCCTTTTTGAACCGTAAATTCCAGATTCAAATATAAGCTTAAATTACTCATAATTCCAGACCTTTTTTTTAGGATACTTACTTCTGTAAACATGTTCTAAATTGTCTCAGGAAGCTTACCTTAAAATATTAGCTCAGAATTTCTCGTGATTTTGCCAGAATTCTCAAATCATTAAGACTGGCCCAAGCTTACCCGATAGCTCGACCCTTCTGTCTTTTCCTCATTCTCTAGCCCGATTCCTTTGAGTTTCTTCTTTGGAAGCCCTACCCAAAAAACTAGACTCTCATAGCTTTTAGATGGATTTGAAATCACTCTAAACACACAAGTAGTTTAGGCAAACTCCTCGTCCCAATTTTGTGCTACTTCTAGACCTTCCTGTCCAATAGCATCTCCTCCTCTTGGAACCTCTTAACCAACGCATGGTCTTGCTACCAACGCATGCATTCCTTCATCAACGCATAGTTTCCTCCCATTCGCCCTTCATACAATCTTCTTAATGTCCTTTGACGAGAATTTGAATTATGATCTGAAGAGAAATCCTTGGCCCTATTTATAGGCATCCAAAGTCCCTTCAAGGCTGACACCTTTAACTTACTACATGTCCAGGCGTCCTTTCTTTTTTTTTGCCAACGTAGCTCCTTGCCACATCCAGCCTAAAGTGTTAGCTCGGTTTGCAAGCTCCTTGGTGCATCCACTTCCTACTTTGAGTTGCTCGTCTCATGCACACTTCCTTTGTATGAAGTCCACCTCCTACTAACTTAAACTAACTTAACCTTTTCTCGGTTAACCATCATCAGCCCATGGTTTCTTATCAACGCATCACTTGAGCCATACTAAACTCAAGACATCGCATCCTTGGCTGCATATCCTCCCTCTCCCGCATGGCTCACCTTTGGCCTATGTACTCAACTAGGATTATGACCAACACCTTTCCCACACATACTATTAGCCTTATCCTATGCACCTACATGCACTCGGATGTCCTTGGCACATAGCACATTACCAACACATGACAACCCTTGGGTCAAGCTAGGTCTCAACTCAACGCCTCATGGTATATCATACTATTGCCTAGTCTCTTGCTAATGCATCTCTTATGACTAACGCTAGCATGTCCTTGTTGCTTGCCAACATCCTTAGTCTCTTACTCAAGACCAACACAAACTAACCTCACTAGCCTTATGTATCACCAGCCTTAGCAATGGAAAGATATTTCACCATGCGTCCACCATGACACAAACTAACCTCATCGTGCAGATCTCGCTGATGCCCATTGTGTAGTACTGACACGCATCGTTTAATGCATCACAACTATCATCTAGCGCATCATCACTATCGTTTAGCGCATCATCTCTATCGTCTAGCGTCCACGCCCATTGCTTATCTCCATCGCCCAGCGTCATCGTCTAGCGCTGATTTCGATCGTGTAATGCTAACACCCCATCACTTAACGCTATCGCCCATCGCATAGCGCTATCGCCCATTGCATAACGCTATCATTTAGCGCGACTCTTCACATCTTCTAAAACCGCACCGTGCTGCACGATCGCCTACCACATCGCTTAGCTCTACACATTTGTTAGATGATCGCTTACCTCATCGTGTAGCGCTGCTCATTTGCTACATGATTATCTACCTCATTGATGCGTGGAAAAGGGAGAGTAAATATGCGTGCATCTTATGATATGCGTTGATCTCCATGCGTCGATGGTCATATGTTGGACTAAGAAATATGCAATATGCGTTTAAGAATATATGCGTTGACCATGCATTCCTGCCATAAGTTTTCTTGCTTTCTCGCCAAGTATAACGATGCAAGTTTCTCGGGATAATCTGAGGTCGAACTGAGGGACTTATAATTAAATGTTGCGAATCAATGCGTTTGAGGCGATGAATAAAAGAAAAAGGAAGTTAAAAGACTATGTGCTACTCCTACTCCTAACTAAACAGATTGATCAATGGAAGTATGACTATGAGAATTTGTAGAGACGCGTAATAAGATGCATGGAAAAATAAATAGAATGGTGGAGGGGATAAATTCACCGCATCATTAAGCTTGATCGCAAAGGTAATCCCAACTGGCCACACTAATGCGCCACACACCTCCCGGTGGTCAACCACATGCTTATATCTCTATAACGTATGGTTGCGTTGAGCATAAGAATATTCTAGGAACACTGCTTACTTTGCTTAGTGAGTTCCACTACTTACCCTCTCGAGTAGTTAGTCGTGACTAATCAGCTCATAGACAAGCATTGCGATAGCCTCGCACTAAGTAAAGAGAATTGGCTCGCTATACTCGCACAACGTACACCTCTTAGTGGATTGTTGATAACTTGTAGAAATACAAGTTATTTATACTGCTTTATTTAGATATTGCGGCCTAAAGAAAGGAAAGTTGCGTCAATTGTATAGAAATTAACTAAGAAATGTAAGAATTATAAATTGTCGTCAATACACCCACTGACACCATCGCAATGGTAGAAAAGAATATTTCAAGTCTGTTTTGTAGGAAATCAAGTCACCGCATGCGTTCATGGCTCAAGATAAAAAGAACAACCCATCTACGTCGCATTGGGTCCATTATTCAGAAAATAATAGACGATCAATGCAATGAAGGGGCATGCGACAATCAAGCAAGAGCTAAGCGATCAACGCAACTTCAACCGCATGCGGTAATAAAAAACAATACTGCATGTGGGCAAACGATCGAAGATGCAAAAAAGCAACACAATTGCGGAGGATCCAGATACGTGTACAGCTGACCGTTGTGCATTTCTGATGGGATTGATCGCATAACAGAAGGAATATTCATTCCACCATTTTCGGAATTGCCATAACAATAAAGTGGGGTCCACACTGCAAAGAGTAAAAGTTGAGCCTATAAATAGCCTCTAAAATTCTATGAGAAAATATACTTGATATGAGCATATTTTAATATTTATATATTGAGAGAGAGACTAGTCTGAGTGCTGATCGAAGAAGATCCAGGAAGATTTAAGAGACAAGGCCAAAAGGTGAGTCTCAGGGAAAATCCTTTCTATCCTCACCGTGAAGCTCTGTACCAAGGTTCACTCCTACCAAACGAGCAAGCCTGAGAGAGACACTCTTCCTTCCATTCATTCCATTCGCAGACAAGAAAATCCACCGTCCAGATCTGTGTCAAGATGTTGGCACTTTTCTGTATTTGTTTCTATCTTTTTATCATTAATTGTATTCATCTTCTTAATCCTTATCATTCACACCATGTATCAGACGCTAAATATTAGTATTAAATGTCATGATCGTTTTCATCTCCATCTTTCTGTCTATTTCCATTCCTCCATTAATCGCTTTCTCCATGATATTTTCTTAATCCCTTGGTAATTACAATGAATTAAACAAGTAAATTAATTTGTGCTAAAGAAATAAATATGTTTAATTAAAGCATGCTAGATGACATCTTCACCTGTAAGAGCAGAAGTGAAGATCCCATTCTGCCTGTCGAGAGAAGGTTAGAAGAATGTGTTAACTAAAGTGAGACGTACTTCCAGAGATGGAAGCAACCTTGCGTTCATTACATTCATCCCTGTTTCACCATAGAGATGTGGGAACACGGCCGATCATAGAGGTATACGCGAAGGGAAAGTGGAACCGTAGTTATATCTTTAACGCAATTAATGAACTGGCGATGTTTATATTAATTACCCTTTCTATCTCTATTTCATACATAAAGACTTGCCACTGCATAACACGACCCTTGTATAATCTTCACAATTAGTCTCAATCTCCGTATCATGTATCAGTATCCTATATCTTGTATCATCTTAGCTTAGGTTTACTTTTATCGCATTTTATTTTATTACTCGCAACTTTACTTTACTGCATATGTTATTTTACCGCAATTTTAAATACATGTATAAACCAATCTTTTATTAATTGAAAAACCCTCAGTCGCATGTATCACGAACGTAATGCATTAACTACACAATCCCTATGTTCGACCTCGGATCACTTCGAGAAACTTGTGGTGAAATTATACTTGGTTTCAACGCAATGAAACTTATGACAATTCAGACCATACTACAAGCATTCCATTAATAATGCATACATCTAAAAGTAGTATCGCATAAACTATGCATGAGCAATAACACAACATAAGATTACATTTTGTGTTACAAGTTTATGGCAATATGAGCTTGTAGCACATCATCATGCATGCACATTACGACCATCAAAGTCCAAGTCATCAAGTTTATGGCGCCGTTGTCGGGGATTGGTAACGGTTAGTGTTGAGTACGTTTGTAGTATGTGCAGGACAGATCTATTCGTACTGGCATTTTATCGCGGAGAGCAGTTTGATGGCTTATGAGTACTGGAGTGATCCAAAAATTCTAAGCTGACCTAGAGATTAGGTATATTTTTCACGTAGGAGCACATCATGACCAGATTCAGCGCAGGAATTTCAAAACCTATGGTTGTAGAGAATGTGAGGGTTGAGAAATGTGTAACACATTTTCCATACTTGGTGTGGTTCCCAAAGGAAGTAGATCATATCTCTCCCCGTATACATTGCAGGATGAGACCAGGAGGAGAGAAATGTCCCTGAAGACATTGGGCAGGCAAGCTGGATCGCCTGTGGAGGTGTGGATTGCGTTCATCAAAGAAAATCATCTTCCGGTCCATATCTCAATTCTATGTTTACATGCTTTCTTTTAGATTCCTGTCTTTATTGTTTTATGAACTTTGTCATTTTCTATTTCATTTAATTTGTTTTTCAATGCTTTATGAATTTATGATTCATTTAATTCCCTTGCATTTATTTCTGTACTCTCTTTAATTTATTTAACTTTTCTGTCATAAGTGTGTTATTCTTAAACTTCGTGATTGATTTTTTAATAAGAAGAAAATTATTACCGCAAGGTCTTTGTGGCTTGCGTTGATGAAAAAAAAAAATAAATAAAATTTTAATAATAAAACAATCAACATCGAGTATGCATTGCTATAATGGGTTCATCTTGTGCCAACAAGATACACTTTCTGTCCATTACACTCAAATGCATTGCGTTGAGGGGTGTGTTGCGCTCGTATGTGTTCTTTTCCCGTCCTTAGTGAAGATGCACTATGTGAAGGTAGTGTTGCGTTGATAGAAATACCGTGCGCCCATCCTCCAGATATGCGTTGAGTTAAGGGGTGTGTTGCGGGAATACATGCGTTGTTGCCCGTCCTCGGCAAAAATGTATTTGCATTAATGGAAGCGTGGTGTAATTTTTAATCATGCACCCGTCTTAATCAAATTCAAAAGATAACTTTAATTCATTATTTTTCTATGCTTATCTAAATTCGTTGATTCTTTGTACAGGCAAAAAGTTTTGTATTGCAATATTTGTAATTACTTGTATACTTAGTTAATTTTAAATACAACTAAGTAACAATTTTATCAATATGTCTGTGCCTCTTCTTTATCATCCTTTGTCAACTTTGCGATATTCTTAATCTTTCTTTTTGCGTTATTCATTGTGCTACCATGATGTAGAATATGCATACACTTAGAAACATTTCCCACACTTTGTATTTTCTAACTAACACTTAGTTAATTCGTAGTTATAGCAATGCTTTACCTTTTATCATTCAAAATTCTGCTCAAACCTTCTTTTTGAATTTTTGTCTAACTGTTTGTCTATTCTGTCCAAACAACGCAATCAGGACCTTGCGCATCTCTAAATTTGGGGGTGGGGAAGGTCTGAGAAGATAAGATCAAGAATATGCAGCCATTAAGAAAAATGCACTCATTAATTAAAAAAATCATATAAACTCCAATGTCAGTGCAAGGGAAACCTCAAAAACATTCCCAACTTGATAAGAGTTAAGTTGTGAAAGGAGCCTGCTCGTAGTTGGATGTTCGCATGACACCCATGGGAGCAAGCCAAAATGAAGGTCAGTTTCCAAGAACAATGCAATATGAAAAGAAAAAATGAGAAAGAAAAATAAAAGAATGCAAGAAATAACTCCTCTGAAATTCATGAGTTAAAGTTGAGATTGGCACACAACCGTATTTGGATGTTCGCATGACACCCGTGGGAACAAGCCAAAACGAAGGGTGTAACCATGATCAACAATCTCTAATAAATGATGCAAAGTTTGACCACACATCTAGACGCATCAAGTTGTCTTGACAAGAAGAGGTAAACATTCTTTTTAAAACTAGAAAAGCATTTTTTAGTAGAAATTTGTAGTATAGAAGAATAAAATAGGGCTTTGTTATGAATTTTCAAGGATAGAAAGAAAATTGCGATGTTAAGTAATGTGCCTAAGTGGAGCGATCGGAGAAACCAATCGACGCAAAATTTAGGATAAGAATTGAGGAATATTGCCTTAGTAGAAGATATGCTTGACAAGAATATATTTAAATTTGGGGGATAACTTGTAGAAATACAAGTTATTTATACTGCTTTATTTAGATATTGCGGCCAAAAGAAAGGAAAGCGTCAATTGTATAGAAATTAGCTAAGAAATGAAAAAATTATAAATTTTCGTCAATACACCCACTGACACCATCGCAATGGTAGAAAAGAATATTTCATGTCTGTTTTGCAGGAAATCAAGTCATCGCATGTGTTCATGGCTCAAGATAAAAAAAAACAATGCATATACATCGCATTGCGCCCATCATTCAGAAAAGAATAGAAAATCAACGCAATGATGGCGCATACGACAATCGATCAAGAGCTAAGCGATCAACGCAACTTCAACCGCATGCGGTAATAAAAAAACAACACCGCGTGCGGGTAAACGATCGAAGATGCAAAAGAGCAACGGAATTCAGAGGATCCAGACATGTGTACAGCTGACCGTTGTGCATTTCTGATGGGATTGATCGCGTAACAGAAGGAATATTCATTCCACCATTTTCGAAATTTTCATAACAATAAAATGGGTTCCACACTGTAGAGAGTCAAACTTGAGCCTATAAATAGCCTCTGAAATTCTATGAGAAAAATATACTTGATACGGTTATATTTTAATATTTGTATATTGAGAGAGAGACTGGTCTAAGTACTGATTGGAGAAGATCCGGGAAGATTTAAGAGACAAGGCCGAGAGGTGAGTGTCATGGCAAATCCTTTCTATCCCCGTCGTGAAGCTCTGTACCAAGGTCACTCCTACTGGACGAGCAAGCCTGAGAGGGACACTCTTCCTTCCATTCACTCCATTTGCTGGCAAGCAAATCCACGGTCTAGATCTATGTCAAGACGTTGGCACTTTTCTGTATTTGTTTCTATCTCTTTATCATCAATTGTATTAATCTTCTTAATCCCTATCATTCACACTATGTATCAGATGCTAAATATAGTATTGAATGTCATGATCATTTTCATCTCCATCTTTCTGTCTATTTTCGTTCCTCCATTAATTGCTTTCTTCATGATATTTTCTTAATTCCTTGGTAATTAGAATGAATTAAACAAGTAAATTAATCTGTGCTAAAGAAATAAATTTGTTTAGCTAAAATATGCTAGACGACATCTTCACCTGTGAGATCAGAAGTGAAGATGCCATTCTGTTTTTCGAGACAAGGTTAGACGAATGCGTTAACTAAAGCGAGAAGTACTTCCAGAGATGGAAGCAACCTTGCGTTCATTACGTTCATCCCTGTTTCACCACAGAGATGTGGGAACACGACCGATCACCGAGAGGTGTACGCCAAAAGAAAGCGGAACTGTAGTTATATCTTTAATGCAATTAATGAATTTACGATGTTTATATTAATTACCCTTTCGATCTCTGTTTCATACATAAAGACTTGCCACCACATAACACGACCCTTGTATAATCTTCACAGTTATTCTCAATCTCAGTATCATGTATTAGTATCCTGTATCTTGTATCATATTAGCTTAGGTCTACTTTTACCGCATTTTATTTTATTACTGCAACTTTACTTTACCACATATTTTACTTTACCGCAATTTTAAATACCTATATAAACCAATCTAATATTAATTGAAAAATCCCTGGTCGCATGTATCACAAACGTAATGCATTAACTACGCAATCCTTGTGTTCGACCTCAGATCACTCCGAGAAACTTGCGGTGAAATTATACTTGGTTTCAACTCAAGGAAACTTGTGACAACGCGGAGCATACTACAAGCATTCCATTAATAACGCATACATCTAGAAGTAGTATCGCATAAAGTGTGCATGAGCAATAACACAACATAAGATTACATTTTGCGTTACAAATTCATGGAAATATGAGCTTGTAGCACATCATCATGCATGCACATTACGATCATCAAAGTCCAAGTCATCAGTTGCTACATTCGTCCTATCTCTAGGCTACGCGATTGAGTATGCAACCGCCTTTAATAACTAAACAATGAAGGTAAATGATGACAAAGAAGAAGATAATGAAGATGGTGTCGAAGGAAATAAAGAGATACATTGATTACAAAATATATTAATGTCTTAAGCCATAACGTAATACAATACAAAGATAAAAAGAGAGGTGGAGGGCTAGATGTAGGCAATCTCTTACTTTCATCAGATGTATGTCAAGGCTGCCGGTGGTGCCTGATAACGCAAAGAAATGCACATCATCTTAGGTCTTTTATTTAGAATTATAAGGGCTGTTAAGTAAAATATGCGGCGATTATGATAGAAATTCATTAGAAAATAAGTTTGCATCCATTGGCATTAAGAATCTCGGCTAACCCACTATTATACATTATTATGCGTTCAATTGTCTATCTTTGTAGCTGACGCAGAAAGCGGTCGGATATATGGAAGCAAGGCTATCGCAAAGACGATCGCATGCGGGGATCTCTCCATCGCAGAAGGCGAACGCATATGTTCGACGCATGGATGTTGCGGCCATCAACCACATGCATCCATCGCATAGAAGTTGCGACTGTCAAGCGAATGCGGTCATCGCATAGATATTACGGCCATCAACCGCATGCGTCTATCGCATGGAATTGCAACCGTCAAGCGAATGCAATCATCGTAGAGAGATTGCGGCTACATAATGATGACCATAATAGAAGGGTGACCGTAAGGTTGGTGGAATGCAACATGAACGCATATCTCGAGAGTATCAAAAGATGATGTTGACATTTCACCTACCATGCCGTTAGCAGTAGAGATTCAGAAAAGGACCATGACGCCACGAGTGTTAGATTCAGAGTAGGTCCATTAATGTTGTTGGCGATCAAGCTCTATAAATAGAAGCCGCTGAGATTAGTTTCAGATCATCCAAGTTTCTACCTTCGGGGGGATCCTTGTGATCCAGATGAAAGCATGAAAAGATAGCTTGAGAGTTCTTCATCTCTTTCATCCATTCCGAGTGACGACTATAGCTTTTGCCGGAGTTAGAGCTCAAGAGAGTCTGCTCCACCGCCCATCCATGGCACCACCGGCAGCCTAGACACACATCTGCTGAGAGCAAGACATTACTTCCAGCTGGCTTTTCCATTTCTCTTCTTCCCTTGTATTGTATTACATTTTGGCTTAAGGAATTAATACATTTTACGATCAATACATTTCTATATTTTACTTCGACCCCATCTCCATCTTCATTTATTTAGCATCCTTAACTTTTATCGGATCACTTAGTGAGATTATTAGAGTATCGCATACTTAATCATCCAGTATAGGAATATGAAATATGTAGCAAACCACCGAGAGGTATGCATTGCGTAAGTGTTGTGAGAAAACTTTATTTACTTAGTGTGTAGTTGTAGCAACACTTGTCTATAAGTGGACACAACACTTGTCTATGAGTAGAATCAGCAACAACTAACTGCCCGGAGGGTAAGTGGTTGATCGCATTAAGCAATGTAAACAAATGTTCACTAGAGATAGGAATAATCTTACGCCAGCCAGGTTTATGAGATTACCTTGTCTTATGAGCGCATCATTCATCATTTAGGCATACTTAGGAGAGTAGTCTAAAAACCAAATCTAAGACTCGAGAGAGCAGATTGGAACACATAAGCAAGAATGAGGAACTTAGAGATAAGCTCTGTTTGCTATTACACAGCATATACACCCTACGGATAGGATATTGCATGCGTCCAGAAGTAGGATACAGTGATATGCGGTCATCTTGTTTATGTGTGGGAGCACATGAGTAGGAATAGAGACTTAGAAATAAGGCCTCTCGACACTATCGCATATACATCGCATGCATGCTAGAATTAGGCACAAGTGTGTGTAGCATAATTGTATAGCTTGCGTTGGCTGAGGTTGCCCTTGCTGTCAAGCTCAGTGTGCAGTGAAGGCATCCTCACATTTTATCTATTTTTCCATACATTTTACTATGCATCAACAATTTTCGGGTCTCTACCTCTCATTCATACTTCCACTGCTTTGTGTGTTAATTAGGAGTAAGAGTAGTTTATAGCTTACAACCCCCATCATTCTTTTATTTATCCACCGCAAATACATCACCGCATAGCATTTAGCTACAAGTCCCTGAGTTCGACCTCGGATCACCCGAGAAACTTGTGTTTTTGTTATACTTAGCGAGAGCGCAAGAAAACTTGTGGCAGGAACGCATGGTCATTGCATATGAGATCAATGCATACATTCCATTCCAACGCATGACCACCGACGCATGAGAACCAACGCATAAGTTAAGGCATGCATCGCATATTGCATTCACTAATTTTCATCATCAATGCCATGGATGGGTGATAGAGTAGTCTCTCTTCGTCTCTATCTCCGGCAAAGCTCTGGCGTCACTCAGAATGGGCTGAAGGAATGAAGAACTATCAAAGAATGTCTTGTTCACGCTCTCATCTATGATCACAAGGATCCGCCTTAAGGTAGAAGCTCGGATGCCTTGAATTTGGGCTCTAAGGCTCTATTTATAGAGCTCAAATGTCGACAGTATTGGTGGTCTCGCTCTGAATCACTGCCACTTTCGGTGCGGTAGGTGAAATGTCAACATCAGCTTATCCTTTTGATACTCTCGTGGTATGTGTTCATGCTTTTTTTTTTTTTTTTTGCGACGTACCAACGCATTCCACCCACCTTGCAATCACCCTTCTATCATAGTTATCACTCTGTAGCTGCAACATCCATGCGATGAATGCATGCGATCAACCTTGTGATGGTCTGGCATCAACGCATGCGATCAAATTTGCGATGGTCTGGCATTAGCGCATGGGATTGATTCCTGCGATAGCTACAAAAATAGACATTTTGATACCGTATAACGCGTGATATAAGGTTAGAAAGGATTTTTAGTGTTGATCATCGCAAGCTCATTTTTCACATAAATTGCTTGTTAGCCCTCATAATTTTAAGTAAAAGGCTACAATAGCTTGTATTTCTACTAGCTATCACTCATCGTATATTATTGCTCATTTTCTACATGATCGCCCAGTGCTCGCTCATTACTACACGATCGTCCAACGCGCGCACCTCCAACGTCCAGCGCCCATGTCTGCGCAACTTTAGGTTGCCACATGCTTTGCTAACCTCTCAAGACATTGGCTTCTGCATGCTTGTCCACACATAGCCTTTCATCTCAACTATGCTTTGGCTTCCCTTAATGCAAATGAGTATGGCCAATGCATGGAACAACGCTTAGAACAAGGCCAACGCATTGTCCAATACTTAGCCATTTCTTCTTAGCATCCAATGCATGATTCTTTTTGGCATCATAATTAATCAAATTTTCACTAGTTAAGGCTTATCTCAAAGCTACTAAACAAATCTATTTAAACACTTAGAATTTTCTTTTCTTTAACATAGGGTTTAACTTACACTTAGTTAATTCCCTTAATTTCCTGTTTAAGTAGGGAAATTGAAATCTAGGTTTCATATTTACTTGCCCCTTAAGAAAATTTCGTCCTCGAAATTTACTCGGACTAGCTAAGAGATGGCTAGGAGAGGTATAGTTGACAAACTAAGGAGTTAATATCAGAGTAGTGCAGTGGAAGCATGGTAATAGATAAGGTTATAAGAGTTTACAACAGCGGTTGTTGTGAAATCTTAAACCAGAGTTAGTTCGAGTAAATTTCGAGAACGAAATTTCCTTAAGAGGGAAGTGAATGTGAAACCCAGATTTCCATTTTCCCTACTTAAGCAGGTGATTAAGGAAATTAACTAAATAAAAGTTAAATCCTATGTTGAAGAAAAGGAAATTTCTAACTGTTGAATAGATTTTCCTTAAGTAGTTTGGTGATAAGCCTTTACTAGTGAAAATTTGTCTAAGTGTAAAGTCAAAAAAGAAACATGCATTGAGTGTTATGAGACATTAACGCATAAGATGAGTAGAAAGACAACCATGCATTTGTGAGGTGGATTCATGTTGGTTGAAGTGTTGGCAAGGGGCTTTGCCAAGAGTTGCTCATGCGTGAGTTTGTATGAACAACAGCAGAGAAAGTGAAATGTTGAGTGCAAGGCGTTGGGCAGACGATCGTGTAATAAATGAGCGGTGCTACACGATGGGGTAAGAAATCATGTAACAAATGAGCAGTGCTACACGATGAGGTAGACGATCATCTAGTAAGTGCGCGGCACTACACAATGAGGTAGACGATCGTGTAGGTGGGCATTGGACGATCGTGTAGCAATGCGGGGAGCTAAACGATGAGGTATGCGATCATGTAGCAAATAAGCGGAGCTACATGATGAGGTAGGCGATCATATAGTAAATGCACGGAGCTAACCGATGCATTAGACAATCGAGAAGATGCGCGCGACGTTAAACGATGAGAAGTGATGCGTTAGACGATCGGGCTATACGATAGGTGGTAAGTACTACACGATCAGTGTAAGCGCTAGACGATAAGTGTAGAAGCTAGACGATACACTAGATGATAGTGTTAAGCATTAAGCGATGTGCGAGAGCTAAGCAATGGACTACATGATAGTGCTATGCAATGGGCGTGGGTGCTAGATGATACCCGTGCTGCGCTAAACGATGAGCAAACGCGCTACACGATAGGTGGAATACTAAATAATGGCCATTGGGTGATAGACACAAGCGCTAGGTGATAAGGTTAAGCGATAGGCGGATGTGTTAGATGGTAAGGAGTCAGCACTAAACGATGGGCGCAGTAGCTAAGCGATAGGCCATGCGCGAGATTGTTGAGAGCGAAATTGTTTACTAAATGATTGAGCTACATGATGGGGTGTTGGAGCTAAGCGATAGATGTAAGAACTAAGTAATGGAGCGGTGCTGAGGCTTGCTTTACGCAAGGTTGGTGAGCTCATCCGAACAAATGGCTATACCGAGAGATGGATAGACTTGAGTTAGTAGGATTCAGACGATTAAATATTCATGCAAAGGAAGTCTTATGCACGAGGAAGAAAACTCAAGTAGGTGTGTGGCATAAGAGTAGGTGAATGTCAAGGGAGTAGGTGGTGGCAAAACATGGAGCAAACACCCACAAAGTAGGAGGTGTCTTGCGTTGAGACTTGGTAAAGATGATAAGGATCATTTTCTTTGGCCTATAAATACCACCACAAGATGTCTCTTCCATTCATATGCTAAAACCTCTTTAAGAGCATGAGAAAGAGTGTTAAAAAATAGATTTGAAGGAGACTATGCATTAGGAGTGAGACCATGCGTCGATCATGAAGTTCCAAGAGGTGTAGATGCTGTCAGACAATGAAGTCTGGAAGTAGCATCAACTTGGAACGAGGATTTCTCCCAGAATACTCGTGCGTTTGGAGTGATTTTAAAGCCACCTAAAATCTCTGAGAGTCTAGTTTTCAGGGTAGGGATTCCAGAGAAGAAGCTCCAAGGAATCGGGTTGGAAAGTGAAGAAAAGATAGAAGGGTCGAACTTTTGGGTAAGCTTGAGCCAGTCTTGATGTTTTGTTGATTTCGGCCAAACCACGAGACTAAGAGTTTAAGGTAAGCTTCATAAGACATTCTAGAGAATGTTTGTAGAAGGAAGTATCTCGAGATAAAGCCTATAATTATGATTAATCTAAGCTTTAAGTTAAATACGAAATTTAGGGTATTTTCCTTTAAGTCTTAAAGCATATTATTTAGAATAAATTGTATACGCTTATGTTATGAATCAGTATCTAGCATGAGAATGAGATTATGTGATCAAGTTAGTCAGGGGTCAATAGACTTAGTTCTTCCTCAGGGGATGGTCAGGGGACCAAGAGGTCTAGTTCCTGAGCCTATGGGAGGAACCTCGTATGGATGGTCAGAAGGTCGATGGGCCTAGCTTTTGAGCCCATGACGGGGAGCTATGTGCACATAAGAGGTCTAGTTCCAAGAGGTCTAGTTTCTAGATATGCTAATACAAATATTAACACAATCTTTATGAATAAACACTTTATCCATATTAAAAGAAAGAGTGTATTTACATTGCAAGCACTTTACAGAAATAAGGTTCCTCTTAAGTTCAAGAACAATACATCATTTAAAACAAGAAACCTATTATGTAAAGATAATTGGATCCCTCCCACTGCCACAACTGAGACGAGTGCCCGGTGCCTACTCGCATCATCATCTCACTAGCCTCCAGTTGTCGCCATGATCTAATCCTCTAAAAAGATGAACAAACGTTATTAGTGGCGCCCGAATCAATTATCCAAGAAGAATCATCATTCTCCACTAAACATATTTCAAGTACAAGTAAAGCAGGTGGCGGGTTAGCAGGCACCTTCACTTTCCCCTTACCACCCTTCTTCTTCTTCCCCTTTGCAGAGTTAGAAGTAGAATGTGCAAACTTCGTTCCTGAGGTCGAACCTCTATGGAACGTCCTTAAAGATGAAGCAACATTTGCCTCAGCCTTCTTCCTCTCCTTACTTTTGAGAAAAAATTTGTAGGCCTGCAACTCATTGAGGAGAGTTGTAAAGGTGTATTTCACTTTGTTAAGAATCACATTGCTAACAAAATGCAGGAAACTCTCCGGCAAAGAATGCAGGATTATGCTAACCTGACTGCACTCATCGATAGTAGACCCATTCAACTCCGTCACATTGAAGTGGACCATCATGTTAAGCACATGTTCACGAATAGAGGTGCCTTCTTCAATTTTGGAGTTGAATATATACTTAAGAGCCTCATGTTTGAGTTGTTCAGACAGTTGTCCAAACATCTCCCGCAGGGACTCCATGATCTCACGTGCAGAGACCATGGCCTCATGCTTCTTGGCCAAGACGTTATTAAGACTTACCAAGATATAGGCTTGGGCCTTCTCATTTGCTTGTGTCCATCGCTTGTATGCCTCCCGAACATTTTGAGCGGCATTCGGAGCTAGAATAAGAGGACAGGCCTCCGTAAGAGCAAACATGAGATCCTCGATAATTAAAATTGTAGTGATCATGTATTTCCATGTTGAAAAATTATCGACAGTTAGTTTCTCGGCACTTAGCAAAGCTATTGTGGTTGTGGCCATTTTCAAAACTTGTGCTGAGAAATGAATAAAACTTTTATTAGATTCTGCTAAACCACATTTTAACCAATTAATTTTGCAAAACAGTTTTCAAGTACTCTAAGTGTTAAAGACTTCTATTTTGTAATGATGCACCAATGAGGCAGGACAAATGTCATTGGTAGGGTGATCAGACACCTCTTCACTGGGATGAGACCTTCTCAACCATTAGGCAGAACCAACTCTTGGAACTGAACCCAACATCCGCCATTTATTTGGTCCAGAACTATTAATCTTTAACAATTCCGTGTAACTATAACCCCTCGCTTTCGATGCCAGAGTCCCGCCCTAATGAGTAGAGGGATATGCTGTCGCACTTCCCACTCCCACTTACTATGAACACTCTCTCCATCCACATTGATATTGACCACTCAAACACCATTCTTTAGGGGAACACTTCCAGGGTGCCAAGAGGCCGAGGGTAGATCTCACGGTGTGGACTATTTAGAAGAAACGTGAAAGGTTTAAATGAAGCATCATATGCCCCAAGTACCTTCCACTGAATTTTCTACCTAGAGGTTCATTGATCTAGACAATCTGGCTACTGATTTTAGTCTAAGTCATCTTTTTAAGTCTGCTCATAAACAACTTTTGTCTATGAAATAAACAAGTTCAAGTAGTCAAATTTAAATACTTCAATGGATTCTCCTTAACTAGCATGCATGCATCAAATCTATCTAATTCACCTTTCCAGGTAGGTTCCCAGGTAGGGGTGTTACGTTTCTGTCAACTTAAATACCCTAGCCTAGCCAGAAACCGCCTTAGACAAAAGATCCCTTATAGATAGATTTGCTACACTTTAACCTTTTATTAGTCAATTTAATCCTATTAAACTGATTAAAATATTAAAGCCTGAGGTTCCTAATCATATTAGAACCGTGGTCTTAGTCTATGTCATCCAAGTTTTAAACATTTTAAAACCATGAATTAAACCTAAGTGAGCATGCATGTTTTTCTTATTGCTTTTAGTTCTAATTTCTCTTTAACCTTTAAAAAGAAATAACTAAAAAAAACATTGCGTATAACTAGGTGTTTATAACACTTATAAAGAAACCTATGTGTCATGCTTCATGCAATGTCCGGTCATTACTATATATAACTTTTATATACACGTAATAACCCAACAAACGTGTTTTCCATACACCCTTATACTATAACAATTATAATATAAAGATGATGCATGTCAATGCTTTTTATGCATGCATAAATATAATAATTATATTATATGATGCAAGAGCATGCTCTTACATAACTAAATCATGCTTCTCTAAATTATAACATTTACAATAAAGAGATGATGCATGATTAATGCATAACCTAAAGCGGGATTTTCTATATGTGCATACCATATGACATATAAATAACCATACATCTCATGTAATAAACCAAAGATTAATGGATCGAGATGAACCTTTACAAAACCAGAATGAAAGAATTCTATCTATTACATTTTTCATCGAGCAAACCGGTTCACAGGTGAATCGGGTCTTGAACCACCAGACGAAGCCCCATCGTTTAGTAAATAGCGCAGGTAAAAAATCGTTTAACACACACTAGAAAATAGCACGAAAAAACTAAATGATCGCTTAGATGACAACGAGGCTGCAAAGCCTGATCGTCTAAGCAATCGCTTAACATGTGAAGAGGTAAACGATTTACCGTGCGTTACTCCGCATTCGTTTAGTTAGTTACTAAGTGATGAAACTTTCTGAGCTAAACGATCGTCTAGTGTGCGCGCACGTTAAACAACACCCAAGCATCAGATACTCAGCGATTGCCTACCCCATCGTCTACACGACCCGATCAACTTTTGATCGTCTTCTTCCCCGAAGAGCAGCAACCTTTGCTCTAAACTTCTTAACGACTGATTCAAGACTCAAACTAACATTGAATTACAGACTCGATAACAATTAATTATGTCCAAAAACGTAGGGGCTTTTACAATTAACCAAAAATGCAAAAGAATACTGAGGTTTCATCCCAGAACTCCATTAATCCGCACATCCACAAACAATTTAACAATTAAACAGAGAGTAGATATGTTACATCACCGTGAATGCATATGCAATTCTTTACATCAATGAAATTGGAATCTCAGCAACCTATCTCTGACATCAATTGAAGGAACTCTTAAACAAGAGAATCCATGAGGGAAAGTGGATCTTTCCGATTTCATTATGACAGAATTACTATACATACATTCTAACAAACAGATATGCATTGTAACACTAATTACTGGCATGCTTTAACAAATAATATACAAAAGACTGAGAGAAACATACCAATTGAAGACTTTCTTCAATTAAACTCAGTCTAGCAAAACCGAACTCTTCTACACTTCTTATCGTCCAGCAAACAGTCGCCTAATAGTACCACGATTGTCTACATGATCAGCAGCACACGAACCAACAGAAACCGGGGATACCACCACACGAAGCTCTCGATATTCTTGGAGTGGGAATCTAAAGGGTGAACTTTGATGGAATTGGTAGAGGGAATGAGGAAAAAATGATCGTGTAGTACGAACAAGCAATTGGGAGATAGTAGAAGACTATCGTATAGTCGGGTGCTTGTCGTTTAGAAAAAGGTACACGGTCATGTAGGTTTAGTTAAGCGATTGTCTATCAAATGTTAAGCGATCGTTTAGGTCTACTCGGCGTGCTAATCGATCGTATAGAAAAAAGTAAGCAATCGTTTAGAAATCGTGGGCGATCATTTAGTGCACGGGTGTGCGATCGTGTTCTTAACTGAAGTCAGTAAACCTACGTCATTCCCAATGAGTAGGATATCATCTACATATAACATTAGGAAAACTATTGAACTGTTGATGATTTTCTTATTGACGCAAGACTCATTAACATTTTGGTCAAAGCCATAAGATTTGATCGTTGTATCAAACCTTATGTTCCAAGATTGAGATGCTTGTTTCAGTCAATAAATGGACCGATTCAACTTGCAAATATTTTGCTCTTGACCTTGGGGTATGAATCCCTCAGGTTGCACTATATAAATGGTCTCTTCAAGATTACCATTCAGAAAGGCATCCTTCACATCCATTTTCCATACTTCATAGTCATAATATGAGGCAATATATAGGAAGATGCGGATAGACTTCAACAAGGCAGTAGGTGAGAAGTTTCCTCATAGTCAACTCCCTCCACCTTGGTATAACCCTTATCCACAAGTCTAGCCTTGAAGGTTTGCACCTTCCTATCAGCACCCCATTTCCTCTTATAGATCCATTTTCAACCTATAGAGTTAACCCCATCAGGTTGATCTACAAGATCCCATATTGAGTTAAATTACATAGACTCCATCTCGAGATCCATAGCTTTGACCCATTTATTTCGATTAACATCCTTCATTGCCTTCTTGTAAGACAATGGATCCTCAACCTCGCCATCGGCTACCATAGCCAAATTTCCAGTTAAACCCTTATAGGGAACAGGTGGGTTCACAAACCCTCCCATTATGTCGAGGTTCCCTCAACTCTTGAGGTGGATTTTTTTGGGGTTGATGCCCTAATCTCGTAGGGTTCAGTAGTTTGTAAAAACATGTATAAACAAACATTATGTGATGTGATGATATGAGATATTTTATTCACTACAATGTTTAATATATAAGATATTTTGTTGCATTAACCACAAACCAATAAACTAATATCCTTGGTTATCATTGTAACTTAAGCATGTACATGATGACATAAAAGTGGATCGTATTGTACGCGATAACCTAAATAATCTGTAGTGGATGAACAAAGGAGAAAAACCTTATCTCATTGACACTACGAGTATGGCCCGCTTTGTAGATGTTACAAGTGTTGTAAAGTGCTACAAATGGTCTGATCCTAACCATTCATGTATTAGACATATGCCACAACTTCTCTTGGACCTAGAAGGATTTACTCATAGTAGAACTATGATGTATTGTTCATTAGAAGAATCAGTGGTACTTAAGGAGTTAAATGTAATTACAGAGGCTAATCTTAAGAAATTAGAACCACATTCGAGGGTGTGCCTATTTGTAGACTACCCCAAAGGGACACGAGAGTATATATACTTCAACTCAATATGAGATCTTATAAATCAACCTGATGAGGTTAAACCTATAGGCTGCAAATGAATCTACAAGAGGAAACGGGGTGCTGATGGGAAACTGCAAACTTTCAAGGCTAGACTTGTGGCAAAGGGTTATATCTAGATGGAGGGAGTTGAATATGAAGAAACTTTCTCACCTGTTGCCATGCTTAAGTCTATCTGCATCCTTCTATTTATTGCCTCATATTATGACTATGAGATATGGCAAATGGATGTTAAGATTGCCTTTCTGAATGGTAATCTTGAGAACACCATTTATATGGTGCAATCTGAGGGATTCATAGTCCAAGGTCAGGAGCAAAAGGTTGCAAACTGAATTGGTCCATTTATGGACTGAAATAGGCGTCTCAATGTTGGAATATAAAGTTTGATACTACGATTAAATATTATAGCTTTGACCAAAACGTTGATGAGCCTTATGTATACAAGAAAATCATTAATAGTTCATTAGTTTTCCTAGTGTTATATGTAGACGATATCGTACTCATTGGGAATGATGTAGGTTTACTGGCTTCAGTTAAGAACTGGCTAGCAACCCAATTCTAAATGAAAGACTTGAGAGAGGCTCAATTTGTTCTTGGGATTCGGATCTTTCGGGATCGAAAGAACAAAGTGCTAGCGCTATCTTAGATATCGTACATTTACAAGATGTTGATCAAGTACTCGATGCAGAACTCTAAAAGCGGCCTTTTGCCTTTTTATCATGTAGTTACATTGTCTAAGGAGAAATATCCTAAGACACCTCAAGAGGTTGAGGAAATGAGACGGGACCCCTATGTATCTGCCATTGGCCGTTTAATGTATACGATGTTATGTACTCAACCTGACATCTGCTACGTTGTGGGGATAGTCAGTAGATATCAGTCTAATTTAGGATAGAGTCACTGGATTGCCTTCAAGAACATCCTTAAGTATCTTCGAAGAATGAGAGACTACGTGGTTGTGTATGGATCTAAGGATTTGATCCTTATTGGATACACACTATAAGGATACTCAAAAATCCACTTCAGGATGAGTGTTCACTATTAACGAAGGAGTTGTAGTATGACAAAACACTAAGCAGGGATGCATCGCTGACTCCACTATAGAGGCCAAGTATGTAGCGACTTCTGAAGCTGCTAAGGAGGTCGTTTGGCTTAGGAAGTTCCTGATTGATCTAAGTGTTGTTATAGACATGTCTAGGCCCATCACTCTTTATTGTGATAATAGTGGTGCTGTGGCGAATTCTAGAGAGCATGGGAGTCAAAAGTGTGGCAAGCATATCGAGTGAAAATACCATCTCATCAGAGAGATTGTGCATCGAAGGGATGTGATTGCCACGAAGATAGCTTCAGAGCACAATGTTGTTGATCTGTTTATGAAGGCTCTCATGCCTACAATGTTTGAGGATCACCTTCACAGCATGGGTCTACGGGACCGTCCACGGCTGGATTAGAGCAAGTGGAAGTATTATTATACTGGGCGTTTGTGCCCTAGTTTATTGATTTGTAC
The DNA here is from genome assembly GCF_027475165.1 of Benincasa hispida. Lineage (NCBI taxonomy): Eukaryota > Viridiplantae > Streptophyta > Magnoliopsida > Cucurbitales > Cucurbitaceae > Benincasa > Benincasa hispida. Next base: position 79,400,314 of record NC_143478.1, on the reverse strand, counting down.
TTGTAATTTTCTTGTATACCCCACTAGCTTTAGGACAAGTGGGAGATTGTTGAGGTTCATGCACTAAATCTCGTAGGGTCTAGTAGTTTGTAAACACATGTATGAAAAAACATTATGTGATGTAATAATATGAGATATTTCCTTCATTACAGTCTTTAATATATGAGATATTTTGTTGCATTAACCACAAACCAATAAGCTAAGATCCTTGATTATCGTTGTAACTTAAGCATGTATGTGATAACATATAAGTGGATCATGTTTTAAGTGATAACCTAAATGGTCTATAGTGGATGGATAAAGGAGGAAAACCTTATCATCTCTACAATACGAGTGTGGCCCACTTTGTAGATGTTACAAGTGTTGTAAAGTGCTAGAAATTGTCTGATCCTAACCGTTCATGTATTAGACATGTGAGCGGGGATGCTCTATACAAAAGAGTTTGTATAAGACCAGACCACGAAATGTTTAGTCTCATTATACAACGTCGTTCATGACTGAGACTTTCATTTCACTAGGATAACCATAGGTAACATTACCTTAATCCTGAGTGAGTTGGAAACTCCTACCTATGAGGCAGTCCTTTGATTTATGGGCGTGCGAGTGGCCATATCGCCGACTCAAACCTCCTTTTTTGGGGATTCATTTGATTAAGGAGTTGGAAACTCAGCTACACAAAATAGAATTCACTTCTTCCCCAATTTAGGGGTAAGTAGATAAATTGCTCCCTTAAGGGCTGATTTCGGGACTTGATTAATGTGGTGCCACACCTTCTCTTGGCCCGGGAAGGATTTACTCATAGTAGGACTATGATGTATTATTCATTAAAGGAATCAATGGTACTTAAGGAGTTAGAGGCAATTACAGGGGCAACACGGTAAATTGACCTAACTATACTTACGAGCGATTTATGAAGGATCGTCATACTGTTGATTGGTTATATCCAATGGACACGAAAATATATCTGTAGTGCGAAAAGTGCAACTGTCGATCTTTAGTGGAAAGCACGGCAATTAACAGATGGTGGATATCCTGATTAAAGAGTTTAGTCAGTTATTCATGTACCGTTGGACCTTCAAGCTACAGGTCCATAAGGTCCCCTTAGTAGCTCAATGGATTCATGTTGAGAATCAGTTTTTAGGTAAATTTGAAGTGTTCAAATTAACAAGAGAAAATTTGATTATATATTATATAACTAAATTGCATCAATTATATAAGATATAATTGACTTAATGTATTAGATACATTAATTGGAGGAATTATTATTAAATGCTATAAAGGAGAAAAATAAGTATGGTTTATATATTGCATGAGATGTGATATTAAAACTATAAGTTATGAATATATTAATTATATTTGTAATTAAATCAATTATAGGATAATTGGTTACAGTTTTTTCTCCTAACCAACTTAGTGGGAAGTTATGATCAGTTATGGTAACTGATGGATAAAATGAAAATTGTTTTCATTTTTACACTATGCGATCATTAAGATTTTGAGACTCGTACAATCAAAAGATATAGTTATACGATAGCCTGAGAGCATACACAATCGTGCAACGAGTTTTCTATACAATAGTCACTTGGTTTCTAAACAATTGAGTACATTGTCTATAGATTTTAGTTATCTCTCACTTACTTAATCGTCTACATGATCTGTCAAATTCGTCCTACCCTCTACAAAATCCTATAGAGCCCACAACTCTTGGATTCTCACACCGAGAATACCAAAGTAGCCTTCTGGTGGTGTTTTCTTACTGTTCGAGGGACAATTGTAGGTTTGTTCTTGTTTGAGGAGATTGCTGAGGAGATTACTGTTCGAGTGTAGATGCGTTCGTGTTAGTGAACGATCGTGCAGTAAGATCCAGGGAACGAGAAGAATAGTTCTTCAAGGGTGAGTTCTCTTAAGCCTTAGTACTTTCCCTTTTGAAGCATGTTGTAATTTAGAGTTTTTGCATAACTATTACTATTTGATTGTAAATGTGTATGTTATGTCACAATGGGGTTTGGAACGATCTCGCTTCCGCTCACGGGTCTTTTTATTAAGAGTTCCTTCAGGTTTGACCTACTAGATGAACTTCTTGAAGGAAATCAAATCCGAGGATTTCCATGAGTATTGGAATAGATCATTCCAAATTACAATCATTAATGAACATTACAAATTACAGTCGAAACAGAAACATGCGTTTATATAATCAATATAGAAATTATAGCATGATACAACAAGAAACAAAGAGAAAAACTACGAACGTTTGTTGACTCGTCTCCATGCTCCTTACTCACGAACGCTCGAACAACACGACCGCTCTGCAGCACGAACATCGTGCACTGGACCTCTGCGATCACCTCAGTCATGAGCTCCCTAGCAACATGAACAACCTCTATAGAATGTCGTCGGTGTCGAGTTCAGTATGACACCACCAAGAAGGTTACCTTGGTATTCTCGGTGGGAGAATCCAGAGGGTGGGCTCTATTTGTACCTGGATTAAGGCAAAAGAAGGAGGATTCAACAATCGTATACACGATTAGGCAAGTGGGAGATGGCTAAAACCTATCGTATAGGTCGATGCCGAATCATTTAGAAAAAGATAAGTGATCGTCTAGCAAATGCTAAGCAATCATCTAGAAAAACCTAAGCGATCATTTAGCTCAGTGTATGACATTTACAAAACACTCACGATCGTTTACTAAATCAAGTTATCTCTTAGTAAATCTGTATTTACTTGACAAGCTCCGTGAGATTCTTTTTCCGAGAGAAAATCTAAAAAAAAAACTTTTGCAAAAACTTTTCAAATACTTACTAAAATTAGGAAAACAATTTTCCTTTCATCTCACGATTACCATGAACCACCAATAACCCCCCACTCAATTAGTAATTAAAGAAAAAGATTTAATTATCCAATAATTAATATTATTATAAATATAAATGATAACCAACTTATCATACTATATTTATAACCTATAGTTTTAATATTTCATCTCATGAAACATATAAACCATAGTTTTTTTTTCCTATTCCATGGTATTTAATGTAAATCTCATTTACATTTAATCCTCCACTAGATGTATCTCATACATCATATCGATCATATCATATATAATTACAATACCTCTTGTAAATTTGAACATTTCAAATCAACACCAAGAACTGATCCTCAACTGAATCCATTGAGCTACCAAGTGGGACTTTATGAACCTGTAGCTCGAAGCTCCACCGGTACGTGAATAACTGACTAAACTCTTTACTCACGATATTCACCATCCGTTAACTGCTAGACACTCCACTAAAGATCGACAACCAAACTCTCCTTACCACAGATATATTATGTGTCCATCTTAACCAATCAGAAGTGCGACAACCCTTTACAAATCGCTCGTAAGTACAGTTGGGCTAATAACTGTTATGCCCCTGTAGTTACATCTAATTCTTTAAGTACCACTGATCCCTCTAATAAACATAAGTCATAGTCCTATTATGACTGAGTTCTCTCTTCCAAAGAGAAGTTGTGGCCACTATGTTCAAGCCCCAAAATCAGCCCTTAAGGGAGCAATCTCTCTACTTATCCCTGTTTCGAGAAAGAAGTGAATTCCATCTTGTGGATTGAGTACCCAGCTCCGAGATCAGACAAGTCCCCAAAAAGGTAGGCATGTTGAGTTGGCAATCTGGCCACTCACCCATACTAATCAAAGGACCGCCCTCAAAGGTATGAGTTCCCAAAACACTAAGGATTGAGGTCGTGTCACCTATGGTCGTTTAGGTGAGATGTAAGTCTCTAGTATCAACGGCGTTATATGCATAGTCTAGTCATCTCGTGGTTCAGGTCATATACAAACTCTTTTTTTTCCTTAGGATCATAAAAGTAACCCCCTTATGTCCCTTTTGGGCAGCTTACAAATAGGCACAACCTCGAATGTGGTTCCAATTTCTTAGGATTAGCCTCAAGCATATGTGTTGGGCAACCCTCAATGCGAAAGTGACGCAAAATAGCTTTACGCCCATTCCACAACTCCAAAGGTGTTCTGGCAACACTCTTGGAGGGAACGCGGTTGAGGATATAAGGTGCAATTTCTACTCTAAAACCCCAAAACGAGTCTGATAAGGAAGCGTAACTCATTATCAACCGAACCATGTCCAACAGGGTTCTGTTTTTCCTCTTTGATACACCATTTGTCTAATGTGTACCAGGTGCTAGGAGTTGGTAAATGATTCCATGTTCTATCAAATAGTTTTGGAACTCAGATTCCAAAAACTCTCCACCCCAATTAAATTGAAGTGTTTTAATCTGTTTATTTAATGTGTTTTAAACTTCAGCCTTGAAGTCTTTGAACTTTTCAAAGGATTTTGACTTATGTTGCATTAAATAAACATACTCATACCTCAAATAATCATTAGTAAAAGTGATGAAATACTCATAGCCTCCCCTAGCTCACACATTCATCAGACCACAAAAGTCTGAATGCACTAACTCTAGAGGCTCTTGGGCTCAATAACTTTTTCTAGTAAAGGTCTTTTAGTCATCTTGCCTTCAAGCCATGACTCGCACAAAGGTAAAGAATTTTCCTCTAACTCGTTTAGAAGTCCATTCTTCACCAACTTCTCAATCCTATTGAGATTGACGTGCCCTAATCGAAGGTGCCAAAGTTGGGCCTTTTCTTTAGGAGAAATGTTAAGTCGTTTATTTTGAGCTACGTCAGTTCTAAACATCTCTATGTTATGTAGGGAATTTTTTGCTAACGGCCTTAGCACATATAAATTTTTTTCCAATTTAGCTGGACATATATCAACACCATCTTTTCGAGTAAACGCTTTATTCACCGAAAAGTTGAGAGTATATTTATATTCAAGCAAGCACTTTATATAAATTAAGTTCTTCTTTAACTTGGAAACAACATACACATCATTTAAAATGATAAATCTATTCTACAAAATCAATTGGAGGCCTCCCACTGCCATAGCTAAGACAACGTGCCTGGTACCTACTCGCATTGTCATCTCACCAGCCTTAAGTTGTCGCCAGGATCTAATCCCCTGAAAAGAAGAATAAACATGGTTAGTGGCCCCAAAATCTATAATCCATGCAGAATCATCATTCTCCACTAAACAAATTTCCAAAACTTGTAAATCACATTTACCTTGTTTGGTCTTGGCCTTAGCCTTCTTTTTCTCCTTTAACCAGTATGGGTAGTTTCGCTTCCAGTGCCTATCCTGGTTGTAGTGGAAACATTTTCCTTTTTCAACTAGCACTGGTCGTCTACCCCGCTATGTGGCAGATTGTGGGTTAACCGGTGTTTTCCCTTTCCCCTTACTACCCTTCTTCTTCTTCCACTTATTAGTGTTGCGGGCTTAATTCCTAAGGTCGAACCTCGATGGAACTTCTTAGATGATGAAGCAATGTTTTCCTCAACAACCTTCTTCTCCTTGCTTATCAGCAAGGATTGGAATGTCTGTAACTCGTTGAAGAGAGTTGTAAGGGTGTAATCAACCTTGTTCAGAACATCGTTGCTTACGAAGTGTAGAAAGCTTTCTGGGAACGAGTGCAAAATAAAGCTAACCTGGCTGCCCTCATAGATGCGAGCCTCGTTCATCTCCGCCACATTAAAATGGACCATCATGTTTAGAATATGTTCCCGAATAGATGTACCCTCCTCCATTTTGGAGTTGAAGATGCACTTTAGAGCTTCATTCTTGAGCTCCCCAGATGGTTGTTCGAACATTCCCTTCAAGGACTCCATGATCTCAAGAGCGGAGACTATGGGCTCATGCTTCTTTGCCAAGACATTGTTCAGGCTGGCCAAGATGTAAGCTCGGGCTTTCTCATCTGCCTGTGTTCATCTTTCATAAGCCTCTCGAACATTTCGAGCAGCATTATGAGGTGGAATATGAGGACACTCTTCCATAAGGACGAACTAGAGGTCATTGATGATTAGTATGATGTTTATCTATTGGTTTTTATGTCCTAAAACTCGTGGTTTGTAAACATTAGAGCTTATTCTGAGAATTCAATAAACTTGTTGTTGAATATATTTTTTTTAGAAATCCAATAAACCTAAGTCCCTTGATTATTATATGAGTACTTGAACTTTATGTGGAGACATATAAGTGGATAAGGTTCGGGTAAATAGTTTAAATGATCTATAGTATATGAAAAGGTTGGGTACCTTATTCTAGTAACATTATTGGATGTGGCCTACTCTGTAGTTGTTACAAAGAGTTGTAAAGTGCTACATATGAAGTGATCCTAATTCGTGCATGTTGAGACATGAGGAGTGGGGATGTTCTGTGTAAATGAGTTTTGTTCAAGATCGGACCACGAAACTTGTCACGCTTACTTTATAACGTTGTTTACTGTTTAAGACTGACAATTTCAAAGCGATGACTTAGGTAACTTAACCTTAATCATGAGCTAACTATGAACTTCTGTTTGTTTGGGATTATCCTTTGATCTGCTAATGATGAGAGTAGACCAATTGCCTCTACCCAATAAGCTTACCATTTTGGGGATAAAACCAGATGAATAGCTGGGAACATAGGATGCAAGAGGGAATTCATTCCTAACCGATTAGGGTTAGTAAAGAGGTTGTTCCCTTTAAGTGTTGATTCTGGGTCTTGAACAAGAGGCCTCACCCTCTCATTGGCCTGAGAGGGATTCTATTTATTGATTGGATCACAAATCAATTGTTCATTAAGGGATCAGTGGTACTTAAAGAACAATAGGTAATTTCGGGGGTAAAACAGAGATTCGACCAACAGTTATTACGAGCAACCTATGAAGAGTTAACTTACTAATCATGGTTATATCGAGTGGACATAATATATCTACAGTTAGGGGAGTTCAACTATGGGCTCTAGTGGAATCACCCATTAGTTAACAAATGGGGGTTAGGTTGGTCTAATGAGTTTAGTCAATTAATCTCGGATCGTTGAAGCCCATGATCTGTAGGTCTGCGAGGTCCCCCTACTAGGTCGTAAATGGGTACGCTTTAGGGTAGTTTGAGAAATTAATTTGAAACGTTCAAATTAAATGGAACAAGAGAAAAAATATTTAAATATGATTTAAATATATAAAGATGATTATTGTGCAAAAATTAATTTAATATTTGATATTAAATTAATTGTTTTTTTAAATTGATTTATGAAATTAATTTAAGAAAATCAAATTTTAAATTAAAATGATTTAAAAAGTCGTTTTTGCATGGCACATAATGGAAAAAGAGTATTTTCCATTATCATCATCTTTTATGCTCACACACAAACCATGATCTTCTCTACTTTGATCCTCCAAGCATGAACTGCAAGCCATGCACTCCATCTCTTTGCATGTTCATCTTGATATATAAAGAAGTTTGGAGTTGTTGGAGAAGAGAGGAAAAAAGGAGTTGAATACAAAATTTTGAGAGAAAAATCGTGATGAAGAAGAAGTTGTCTTCTTCAACATGCTGTTGTGAGCTTCCCTTGTTTCTCCATATCTACAAGCTGTTCTTGAGTCCCACAACTCTATCTAAAGCTCCAAGAGTATAGTAGGGAAGGCTTTGAGGTGGTTCACGTTGATATTAAGTGAAGGCAGCGGCTGAACAACGATTTTCTTGAAGAGTTCTTCAAAGGTATGTTCTGAAAACCCAGTTTTATGAACAACATCCTTTAGTTTTTGCCAAAATTAGTGAATTAGAATGCTTATGGATCCTTGATTCTTCCATTGCATGTTGTTTAACTCTAACATTATGGTGTTATTTAAACTAGCGTAATTATTGCCAGTCAGCTTTTCGGCGGCTAATAGAGCTAAAGTGGCGGTTGCCATTTAAAAGTTGTTGAAACAAGAATAAACTTAATAAGTCTATTTGTATTACCACTTTTAACACCAATTTTAGGTTTTAGCAAAATGGTTCTAATATACCCTAAGTGAAAAGACATCTATTTTGCAATGATGCCCCAGCAAGGCAGGACAAAAGACATCGTTGGGGTGATCAAGTGCCCCTTCACTGGGATGAGGCATTCTTAACCATTAGACAGAAACAACTCTTGTAACTGACTCTAACAATAACAAGTTTTTGGTCCATAATTTGTTAAAAACCTTAACAATACTGCGTAAGTGTAACCCCTTATTTTAGGCCTTAAAGTCTCGTCCTAATGTGACCACCATAGGGAAAAAAAAGATTAGGACAAGAGACTAAAGAAACCCTATCCTTTTAAGGAGATCGGATAAAGAGTTATGTAAATACAACCATCTTTTAGGAGGACACTTCTAGGGTGCCTCGAGGCGATGCACAAAAACGTTATCCAACCTAATGAGAAGGATCATGGGATATGTTGTCCCACGTCCCAGTCCCACTTACTATGAACATTCTCTCTATTCACCTTGGTATTGACCTACTCAAACACCATCCATTAGGGGGCACTCCTAGGGTGACTCGAGGCCGAGGATAGATCTCACGGTATGAACTTTTAAGGAGAAACGTGTAAAGGTTTAAATGAAGTATCATATACACCAAGTACCCCCCACTGAATGTTCTACCTAGGGATTCATTAACTTAGACAATCGGGCTACTGATTTTATCTAATTGTAAGTTTAATTTTCTCAACAACAACTCTTGCTTTTGATAATTAAACAAGTTCGAATCAAGTCTTATTAAACACTTTAATAGACTATCATCAAATTTTTATGCATGCAACAAATCTATCTAATTCACATTTCCAGGTAAGTTCCCAGGTAGGGTTGTTCCGTTTCCATCAGCTTAAATACTCCAGCCTAGACAGAACCCACCTTAGTCAAAAGGTACCTTATAGATAGATTTGGTACATGTTTAATCTTTTATTAGTCAATTTAATCTTATTAAACCGATTAAAAGATTAAACTTACGTTTCTAATGTCATTAGAAGTGTGATCTTAGGTCTATCTCAATCAAATTTTAAAACTCTTTTAAAACATGATTATAGCCTAAGCTTGCATATATGTTTTTCTTATTGATTTTAGTTCTAATTTCTATTATAACTCTTATAAAAAGAAACAACTAAAACCATCCACATTACTAAGCTAGACTAGGTATTTATAACTTTTATAAATTAACCTATGTGTCATGCCAAGTGCAATGTTCGTTCATTACTATATATAACTCTTATATAAATTGTAATAGACCAAGCATACATGCTTTCATACACCCTTATACTATAACACTTATAATATAAAGATGATGCATGAATATGCTTAATGCATGCATATATTATAACTCTTATATTATGATGTAGGAGCATGCTTTAAAGTAATTTAATCAAGAAAACTACTATATTATAACTCTCATAATATAAAGATGATGCATGAATAAATGCATAACCTATGGTGGGATTCAAAACTATATGGCATACTTTATGACATATAATTTAAACATACATCACATGTACATTCAACAAAAATTAATGGACCGGGATGATGTGCCTCAAGAACCAGAAATAAAACTAACTATTACAAAAACCATCGAGTCAATCAGTTCAAACAGGCGAACCAGGTCTTGAACCGCTCGAGCAAAGCCTCATTCCTATGATCATGTAGCTTTTTCTTGTGATCGTCGAGTAACATTGGTCGAGTAACCACGATCGTGTAGCATTGATCGAGTGCGTTTAACTATGCGATGAAGCATGAAAGCCACTCAATCGTGCAATGCACCATATAACGCATGCCTAAACGATTGAGTAGACAACAACTATGTGATGAAGCATGATCGTCTAAACGATCGAGGAGAAAGTGTCGAGTATCACATACCAAGTGATCGAGTAGCTAGTGACTATGCTATGAGCATGCTGGCCTACTCGATCGTTTAGTGTTCACGACTTCCATGCAACGAGTATCCCATACTCAGCAATCGTTTACCCCCATCGTTTACACGATCGAGCAGTAAATGCAACACGATCGAGTAAACTCTTTACTCGATCGTGTAGCATTAGCCATGCAATCATAGAAAATGCTACACGATCGAGTAGAACTTTCCTACACAATCGTTTAGCCTGGGCTACACGATCTAACCAACCTTTGGTCTTCTTCCTCGATATGAACTACATCATCATGCATTGAAGCTCTATCACGAACGACTCTTATAGACTCAAAAACTTTGAATACAGACTCGATAGCAAAGTAATTATGCCCAAAAACACAGGGGCCCTTACAAATTAACTTGAAATGTAAAGAAAGCTTTAACAAACAGAGGCAAACATCCAGAACATCCATTAATTCACATCCACAACTACATCTAATACTTAAACGCAATGTAGATATGCTTAAAACCCACCAAGACTGTAAATGCATTTCAATACATCAACGGAATTTACATCAGAATAATCGGACACTAATACTAATTGAAGGAACTCTTAAACAAGAGAACCATTGAGTGGAAGCAAGATCGTTCCAAACCCATTGTGAAAGAACAACCCATTTACAATCAAACAAGAACAGTTATGCATTATTGATTAAATTACAACATGTTATAAAGTTAAATACACAGGGAATCGAGTGACATATCTTTGAAGAACTTTTCTTCAAGTATTCCCTCGATCAACACCAATCCAACGTCCAAGAAAACTCGATCAAGTGCATGAACGCAACGAACAACCAGTGAAAATGACGAATTGTCAGATCCTCGACCCTCGAACAGCAAACTTGACACTACCAAAAGGCTACTTGGTATTCTCGGTGTGAGAATTCAGGAGGTGTGGGCTCTGTGTGGATTTGGTAGAGGGAAGGAGGAACTAAACGATTGGTTAAATGATAATGGGCAAAAATGCACATTATCATAGTGCTAAGTTCTTAAACAATATTGGATTGCGTTGATGAAATATGTTACTTTGCGTCCATTAAGCATTAGTTTTTTAATATTGCGGTCGCATGCGTCCAACACATTAGAACAATTAATTTTTTTATTTTGGTGTAGAATATGCATTAACGCAATGCAAAGATTACGATCATAAGAATTCATTGGTCGAGTGCAACTTTACCGCAAGTTTTTACGTTGATCGTGCTTGCAAACATTCGCCCAAGAGGGATCGCCGCAACTTGGTCAGTGCAACATAGTGGGCGCATCCGGGTGAAAGGATAATTAAGGGCGATGGGCCAGAAAGCTGATGATAGTCGAATTCAAATTAAGTTGACAGCCGATAATGGTCACAAAGTATATTCAGCTTTATCGGTGACAATTGTTTGGCGCATCAGTCAGGAATTAAAGCTGTCCCATCTATACAACCAGGAGAGAGAAGTCGCCTTTCACCATGGATGCTCTATAAATACCAAGGGTGTTCTTCTGAGAACTAGTTAACTAGTCGATTAGTTCACGCCTCTGTCCATAGTTTTCCTTTCCATTTTAAGACAGAGCAAGAAAAGAGTGGTGGCACCGGAGATCGCTTAGGGCCACTCGAGAGAGAACCTTGGGGCGTAAGGGCAAAGAATGGGCTGACTCTCGCAAGAGCGAGATTGTATTTTGAGCACAAGTAAAACAGTGTAAACGCTTGGCAGCAACAGATTGCTACCAGGCTCTTTATTTTATACTTGCATTGTTATTCTGTACTTCATCTTCATACTTATACAATGGAAGTTCTATTTCTACATCTGTTCACTCTCTTAATATACATGAGTAGCTAAACTAGTCAAATGGGTTGAGAAGAACTAAGGTAACATGACCTAGGAAGTCCTTTGCTTGCGATTGTCTTGTTTTATGTTGTGCAAAATACCCTTTAGAGTTACTCAAGAGAGAGTCTAAAGAAAGAACCTAATGTGAGCTAGGTTAGAATTTGGACTCGAGAGAGCAAGATTAGAACTGCATAAACAAGAGATAGGGACATACAGATAAGCTCTGTTTGTCAACTTGCATTGCATGCATCCTAGAAATGGGAATGATATTATGTGGTCGTATATTTATGTGGATGTCATGTTGTCATCGCATAAATAGAAATAGAGCTTTATGTGTAGACCCTGTAGACTTATCACATATATCGCATGCATTCTAGCCTTAGAAGCCGTGGTATTTACACCGATAGGTGGTTTATTGTTGTATGCATGTTGCATGATTGCATAGCATGAACACATTCTAGGGAGTGTTAGCCGAAACCCTTCTCAACCCGTTCATTGCATATTCATCATATCTTCCGTTTACCAACTTTTCATCAATGCAAACAATAAACCCAACACTTTATTTATTTATCCAGTCACCATAAAGTCTTTATAAAAATTACCAACGCAATCTGTTTTCACAAGTCCCTGTGTTCGTACCAGGAAACACAGAGGAATTTACACTTGAATTTCGCTAGAAAACTTGAGTGTACAACGCAATTTCACCAACGCATGGCATCCATATTTCCACTTCATAAATACAAGCATCAAGTTTTTGGCGTCGTTGTCAGGGTTCGGCAAAATAGAGTGCTAATGGTAATTTTTTTGATTTCTTTGCAGAACTCTCAATCTCTGGCGAATTACGACCTGGAGATTGAGAGAACTTTTAGACGAAGATTGAGAGACCACCAACAGCAACCACAATCAGACAAATAAGAGATGGCGGAGCAACCTAGAAATGGAGCACCAAATGATAATAATGTTATGGCGAATCTAATTCTGTTGGCAAACAATCGCAATAGGCCCATTAGGGACTATACATCGCCAAACCTCTATGATTTCTCTCCGAGAATCATGAGGCATGCCCTCGATGGAAGCAGATTTGAAATGAAACCGGTGATGCTGCAGATGATCCAGACTGTAGGTCAATTCGGAGGAAGGCGTGGTGAGGACCCGCACGCCTACCTCAGAAGTTTTATTGAAATCTACATTACTTTTGTGTTCCCGAACATCTCTGTGGAAGAAGTTCAACTAACATTATTCTCATTTTCTCTTTATGATCAGGCTAGGAAATGGGCATATTCTCTCGAGCCGAGAGAGATCACTTCTTGGGAGAAGGTAGTGGAGAAATTTATGAAGAAGTATTTTCCACCTACCAAGAACGCAAGACGAAGGAAGCTTATTACAAATTTTGAACAAGACATGGACGAATCACTCAGCGATGCTTGGGCGAGGTTTAAGAGGTTGGTCCGAGATTGTTCGCATAATTAGTTACCAAACTGCCTCCAAATGGAGATTTTCTATCATGGTTTGAATCCTGCTTCGCAAATTGCTGCCAATGCGGCAGCTGCTGGTGGTCTACTTGATAAAACATACGATGAGGCGAAGAATATCCTGGATCGCATCTTTAAGAACCATGAAGACTGAAGAGATAGTGACCAGAGATTGAGACTCAAAGACTCTGACGCAAACAATGGTGCTATTGTTTCATTAAAAAACCAAATGAAAGCAATGATGAATTTGATCCAAGGAATGGCGATCAGCAGCCCAACACCGCAAGGTGGGCAAATCAATGCAATCAGTCAAAACACTACAAGGTGTGCGACTTGCAGTGATGGGCATGCGATGGAAGATTGACCAAAAATCCAAAATCTGTATACTTTGTAAAGAATAATCCCTTTTTAAACACCTACAACCCCGGGTGGAAAAACCACCCCAATTTCGCTTGGCGCAAAAAGAAGAGCCACCAGGATTCTTCCCACGCAACAAAAGTCAACCGAGCAATCAAGCAAGTAGATCACAACAAACACCGTAATCCTCTTCTTTAGAGTGCCTATTGAAGTAATACATAGAGAAAAACGAGATCGTGCTTCAAAGTCAAGCCACTTCCATTCGCAACTCGAATTATAGATGGGCCAGATTGCGAGTGAGCTGAAAAGTAGACCGCAAGGGGCTTTACCAAGTTCAACCAAACTTTCACGCAACTCAGGGGGATCAGGTAAGGAGCAATGTCAGGTTGTGACATTACGCAGTGGGAAGACTGTGGAGGGAGAAAAGAAAGAGCATAGTAGAACAACTTCCATTGCAGCTGAACCTGAGATTACGGTAACGCAAGAAGAAGAAAAAGAAAATGAAGCAGTAGAACTGGAGGTTTCGTCGACCTCAAGCCAACTGAAATGGGAACCGTGAAAGTTCAGTTACCCCCTTTCCCACAGAAACTAAGGAAGAAGAAAAACGAAAAGGTACAGTACCAACGCTTCTTAACTATGTTAAAACAATTAAATGTTAATATTACTTTTAGTGAAGCGATTGGGAAATATCTACATACACCATGTTTCTAATGGATATGGTAACTAAGAAGAGGGGTGCTGGAAAATTTTCCACAGTAGCGTTAATGTAAAGTTCCAAATCAATAATCCCACCGAAGATGAGCGATCCTGGGAGCTTTACCATTCCATGCTCCATAGGAGGACTATACATCGGGCAAGCCCTGTGTGACTTTGGAGCCAGCATAAATTTGATGCCTTTGTCAATCTTTAGACAATTAAATGTGGGGCAACTTTTGCCCACATCAGTGACTCTCCAACTGGCCGACAGATCTTTGGTTCATCCAGAAGGTAAGGTGAAGGATGTGCTAATAACAGTTGACAAATTTATTCGGCTAGCTGACATCATCATCTTAGACTTTGAGGCCGACAAAGATGTGCCCATCATTTTGGGGCGACCTTTTCTGCCAATGGGTCGTGCCCAAATTGATGTGCATAAAGGCGAAATCACACTGAGTATCAACGATCAGAAGCTCAAATTTAATATAATTCGTGCCATGAAATTTCTGGATGAAGAAGACCTGCAAGATTCTGATGATGACCTGAATTTGATTGAAGAAAAAAAGTCTGATGATGAGTATGAAGAAGAGGATGCCAGCGCATCCGTTTCTGCCTGCAATGCAATCACAACAAAAACAAACAAGGAAGAATAAATGATCGCAAAGCAAGAAGTAGAGCCGACAGAAGAACGAAAAACAATGCAACCTTCCCTAGTGAAGCCACCAACACTTGAATTAAAGACCCACCAACCCATTTGAAGTATGCATTTTTGGGGCAGAATGAGAAGCTGCTAGTGATCATTTTCTCTACGCTCAACAAAGATCACGAGAATGCATTGATGAGCATTCTCAAGAAACATGCTCGAGCAATTGGCTGGACACTCGCTGACATCAGAGGAATTAGCCCTGCATAATGCATGCACCGCATTTGTCTTGAAAACGACCATAAAGCAACAATTGAACATCAACACAGACTCAACCTTGCGATGAAGGAGGTCTTCAAGAAGGAGATTAAATGGCTAGATGTGGGCATTATCTATCCCATAGCAGATAGCACGTGGGTCAGCCCCGTGCAATGTGTGCCGAAGAAAGGCAGAATGATGGTAGTCCCAAATGAGAATAACGAATTAATACTGCAAAGAACCATCACTGGATGGCGCATATGCATGGACTACCACAAGTTGAATGCGGCCACAAAGAAAAATCATTTCCCTCTGCCATTCATCGATCAAATGATAGACAGACTAGCAGGAAATGATTTTTACTTCTTCCTGGATGGGTATACTGGATACAAGTAAATCATGATAGCTCCTGAAGATCAAGACAAGACCACATTCACCTGCATATATGGGATGTTTGCTTTTCGTCGTATGCCGTTTGGCCTCTGCAATGCGCCAAGCACGTTCCAAATGTGCATGATGGCGATCTTTTCAGATTATCTCGAGGACTCTGTGGAAATATTTATGGACGACTTCTCCGTTTATGGGAACACTTATGAAGTCTGCTTAGCCAACTTGGAGAAGATTCTGAAAAGATGTGAAGAGATGAATCTAGTGCTCAATTGGAAAAAATGTCATTTCATGGTTAAGAAGGGCATAGTGTTGGGACATAAGGTCTCCCGGGATGGATTGGAGGTGGACAAAGCAAAGAT
Organism: Benincasa hispida; assembly: GCF_027475165.1. Lineage (NCBI taxonomy): Eukaryota > Viridiplantae > Streptophyta > Magnoliopsida > Cucurbitales > Cucurbitaceae > Benincasa > Benincasa hispida. Next base: position 79,384,534 of record NC_143478.1, on the reverse strand, counting down.
TGAAGCAATTGAAAAACTTCCACCTCCAACCAGCGTGAAGTGTGCAAAGCTTCTTGAGGCACGCCGGATTTTACAAACGATTCGTCAAGGAATTTTCTAAGATACGACCACTGAGTGCGCTGTTAGAGGCGGACAGAAAATTTGAGTTTGACAACAATTGCCTCAACGCATTCAGAGTTTTAAAAAAATGCGCTGATTACCGCACCTGTGCTGATTACGTCGGATTGAACACTGCCATTTGAAATCATGTGCGACGCAAGCGGGCATGCGATGGGAGCAGCTTTAGCACAAAAGAGAAAAATAATTTTGCATCCCATCGCATATGCGAGTAAAACTTTAAACCCTACTCAAAAAAATTATACCACTACAGAGAAAGAACTCATAGATGTGATTTTTGCATTGAAGAAATTCTGAGCATATCTGTTGGAAATCAAGGTACTCATCCACACCGATCACTCGGCAGTCAAATACTTAATGAAAAAGAAGGACGCAAAGCCGAGGTTGATCAGATGGGTTCTCCTCCTTCAAGAATTTGATATCCAAATAATTAATCAGAAGGGGACAAAGAATCAAGTTGCGGATCACTTGTCTAGACTGGAAAATCCTGAAGTTGACTGCAACGAGTCTTAGGTGAGTGTCGTATTCCCGAATAAGCAGCTGCTCCACATAGAAGAATTTCCCTGGTATGCGGACATCGTTAATTATTTAGTTCGTGAGCAATTTCCCTAAGATTACACCTATCATCAACAGAAGAAGCTCAAGCACGAATGCAAACATTATTATTGGGATGAGCAAAAGCTGTATAAGAGAAGTATAGACCAGATTATCCGATTATACATATCGAATGCTACACAACAATGCATATTGTCACAATGCCACAACTCACCATATGGTGGGCCCTTTGGAGGGTAGTGCATCGCAACCAAAGTTTTGTAAAGTGGATTTTTTTGGCCTATATTATTCAAGGATGCAGCTGACTATGCATTGAAATGTGATCAGTGCCAATGCACAGGTAACATTTTCTGGAAGAATGCAATGCCAATGAACACTATCTTGGAGTTGGAATTATTCGACGTATAGGGGATTGATTTCATGGGACCATTCCCTCCCTCGCATGGCAAGCATTACATTTTATTGGCCGTCGATTATGTCTCCAAGTGGGTAGAGGAAACAGCATGCACCACAAGTGATGCAGCGGTAGTCTCCCAGTTCCTGAAGAAAAATATTTTCACTTGATTTGGCACTCCTCGTGCCATCATGAGTGATGAAGGATCCCACTTTGTCAATCACAATATCAAGGAGCTACTGTGCAAGTACAATATCCTCAACAAGGTAGCCACCGCATACCATCCGCAAACGAATGGTCAGGCTGAAGTGTCCAATCGAGAAATTAAGTTGATACTTCAGAAGGTAGTAAGGCCTTCACGAAAAGACTGGGCGACAAAGCTTGACAATGCGTTGTGGGCATATCAGACCACATTTAAAACACCCATAGGTATGTCCCCATATGCGCTATATTTGGTAAGGCGTATCACTTGCCTTTGGAGTTGGAATATAAGGCACTGTGGGCGGTAAAGAAACTGCATTTTGATTTGAAGAAGGCAGGGGAAGCACACTGGTCGAGCTAGAAGAATAGAGGAACAACGCATATGAAAATGCGAAGATTTATAAAGAGCGCACCAAACGCTGGCATGATCAGCGAATATGCGGTAAGAACCTCCAAGTCGGGCAAAAGGTCTTGCTTTTAGACTCACGTCTGCGACTCTTCCTGGGAAAGCTAAAGTCACATTGGTCCGGACCATTCGTAATTAGACAAGTATTGTCGCATGGTGCAATTGAATTATCAAATGACAATGGAACTAACATATTCAAAGTCAATGGGCAGCGAGTAAAGGCATACTATGGAGAAGGCTGGCATCGCCAAGTCGACTCTGTGGAACTAAAGAACTTTGAATAAAGAAAGAAGTAGGTGATCCCTGCGTTATCAAATGATCGCAATCTATCAGGGACGCAAGTTTTGGGAAACATCGATTCTTCAACTTTTCTCCATTATTTGGAATTGTTACTATATCTTTTCAAACTTGATCTATCTTTATGTTACTATCACCATCTTTATCTCTATTAAAAAAATGCGATAACGAGTTTTATTTTGTTTTAAAATAATTTGACCCTCTCTTTGTTTTTCTTGCAACGATCGAGGTGCTGGATTGCGGAGATATTACATGAAGAAGCACTTATCTTACGATATCATCACAATCCATAGAAGAAAGATCGTCGAAAGGATGGATGCGTCAATACAATGTGGGCGACAGTGCAAAATTTGAGGGTGTATTCTTCCTTATCTTTCTTTCAAATTTTGCGCTATCACATTGCATTTTAGTTTTCAAAGTTTTATCATTGTATCCTCTTTAATCACCACAATCATTTGACATAGATAAATTTAGTGAGTTACTGCATTTTGTTTCTTTGCCAAGTATGATTTCAATGATAAAAAATATGCTTCTATTTCTTTCGTATATACTAAAGTCAACTTAGTCTTAAGATAGTCACCTCATGAAATATTTCTCGAAGTTAGGGGTTTGCTAGCTTTCTTTCAACCTCTCTTTACAACGCATTCCAAGAACACCGCTTGACTTATTTTAATCTTTTGGCAATGAGGACATTGCCACATTTTAAATTTGGGGGTGAGGTATTTATTTTCAACCTTGCTATTTCTATTTCAAAAAAAAAATTGAGAATAACAACTCCACTGTCAATACAATGGGAAACCCATGTTGATAAGAGTTAAGTTGTGAAAGGCACTTACCCGTAGTTGGATGTCCGCATGACACACGTGGGGGCAAGCCAAAACAAAAGTAAGTCACCAGGATCAACGCATAAATAAATGACCGCAACTCCACTGCCAAATAGGTATGAGTTTAGTCTAAGAAAGAGTGCATTGCTCGTAGTTGGATGTCTGCATGACACATGTGGGGGCAAGCCAAAACGAAAGCAAGACACTCAGATCAGCACAAGATTAGAAAAAATAAATATATCAATGAAGAAAATTTTTGGTGCAAGGATAAAATCATTTGACACCCCAGTAGAAAATTTTCTTTTTGAAATAAATCATGCGATGTTCCGGAATTTAGTAAAGTCCTTTTGAAAGGTAAGCTTGCAGTCCCTAGGTCTTAGAAATATTTTAAGAAGAGACTTGAATAAGACTTGGGAAAATTTTGGCATATAGGATTTAAACAAAGTATTCTTTGTGGTTGACTTGCAAAAGGAATCTTTAGTTTATGCTTGAGGACAAGCATTGTTTAAATTTGGGAGTGTGATAACGAGCAGAAATGCATGTTATCATAGTGTTAAGTTCTTAAACAATGTTGGATTATGTTGATGAAATATGTTACTTTGCGTCCATTAAGCATCAGTTTCTTAATATTGTGGTCACATGCGTCTAGCACATTAGAACAATTGATTTTTGTATTTTTGTTCAAAATATGTGCTATTTCAATGCAAAGATTGCGATCATAAGAATTCATTGGTCGAGCACAACTTCACTGCAATTCTTTGCGTTGATCGTGCTCGCAAACATTCGCCCAAGAGGGATTGCCGCAACTTGGTCAGTGCAACATGGTGGGCGCATCCGGGTGAAAGGATAATTAAAGGCGATGGGACAGAAAGCTGACGACAGTCGAATCCAAATTAAGTTGACAGTCAATAACGGTCACAAAGTACATTCAGCTTTATCGGAGACAATTGCTCAGTACATCAGTCAGGAATTAAAGTTGTCCCATCTGTACAATCAGGAGAGAGAAGTCGCCTTTCACCATGGATGCTCTATAAATACCAAAGGCATTCTTCTGAGAACCGGTTAACCAATCAATTAGTTCACGTCTCTGTCCATAGTTTTCCTTTCCATTTTAAGGTGGAGCAAGAGAAGAATGGTGGTGCCGGAGATTGCTCAGGGCAACTCGAGAGAGAACCTTGGGGCGTAAGGGCCGAGAGCGGGCCGACTCTCACGAGAGTAAGATTATATTTTGAGCACGAGTAGAACAGTGTAAACGCCTGGCAGCAAGAGTTTGCTACCAGGCTCTTTATTCTATACTTGCATTGTTATTCTGTACTTCATCTTCATACTTATACAATGGAAGTTCTATTTCTACATCTGTTCACTCTCTTAATATGCATGAGTAGCTAAACTAGTCGAATGGGTTGAGAAGAACTACGCTAACATGACCTAGGAAGTTCTTTGCTTACGATTGTCTTGTTTTATGTTGTGCAAAATAGCTTTTAGAATTACTCGAGAGAGAGTCTAAAGAAAGAACCTAATGTCTCGAAAGAGCTAGATTAGAATCTGGACTCGAGAGAGCAAGATTAGAACTGCATAAACAAGAGATAGGGACTTAAAGATAAGCTCTGTTTTTCAGCCTACATCACATGCATCCTAGAAATGGGAATGATATTATATGGTTGCATATTTGTGTGGAGTCATGTTGTCATCGCATAAATAGAAATAGAGGTTTATGTGTAGACCCTGTAGACTTGTCGCATATATCACATGCATTCTAGCCTTAGAAGCTGTGGTATTCGCACCGAGAGGTGGTTTACTATTATAAGCATGTTGCATGATCGCATAGCATGAACGCATTCTAGGGAGTGTTAGCCGAAACCTTTCTCAACTCGTTCACCGCATATTTATCCCATCTCCCGTTTACCAACTCTTTTAAAACTCCGTTGCATTTATTTACTTTTCATCAACGCAAACAAAAAATCCAACACTTTATTTATTTATCCAGTTATCGCAAAGTCTTTATAAAAATTACCAATGCAATCTGTTTTCACAAGTTCCTGTGTTCGACCCTGGACTTACTAGGAAACTTAGAGGAATTTACACTTGAATTCCGCTGGGGAAACTTGAGTACACAATGCAACTCTACCAACACATAGCATCCATATTTCCACTTCATAAATACAAGCATCAAGTTTTTGGCGCCGTTGCCAGGGACTTTGGCAAAATAGAGTGCATCGCTCTCTCCAATCTCTTCAATATATTGCGAACTATCATGCAAAAAGATTTGTTGCATGAAATGCAGCTCATGCTTAAGCTTTTTGTTTTCAAATAATCATAAAGTCATGGCTAGTTTCTTTTGGCTTCAAAGTCTCCTCAACTAGGCCCTTTGGGTGTTGGGATTCTATGCTACATTTTTTTTAATTAGATTAAACAAGGGAATAAAAAAAAACTTTATCTAAAAATTTAAACATCTAATTATGAAAATTTTTTAAAATAAAATTAATAATGTAATATAGTGGTATTTTGAGACCTCAATTTCGTTCAGAATTAAAATGTCTAAATTAATTAGATTGTCGTCATGAATATAAAAATTTTATATTAATTCTCATTTTATTTCTTTTTAGTATTTACTAACAATTTCTTTTTGGTATGTGATATATATTTAAATATAAATTAAAACTCTTACTCAAAAACTAGAAGGAAAAAAAAAAGAAAAAAAGAAAAGGACATGATAGAACATGTAATATCAAACAATGAAAGATAATTTTAAAGAAAAAGGTCACAAACACTTTACGCATCAAGTTTGAAAAATTACATCGTATTAATCGATATTATGTTATCAAATAAAAATTTAAATCTAAAATTTAAAAAAAAAAAAAAAAAAAAAAAAAAGAGAAAAAAAGAAAAAGAAAAAGTAACCATACATAACTTTATGTATAGAAAAACAAAGCTAAAAATTAATTAAAGAAGAATAATTTACGCAACAAATCATTATCAATCAATCATATACCATATAAACAAACCTATAATTTTCAGCTCAACCAGATATATATATATATATGTATATGAAATTAATAGATGGAATATAATTAAAATGAAAGATCTAAATTAAATAAAGTTAATAAAGGAAAAGAAAGAGATTAAAGTAATATAAATTAGAAGGAAAAAAGAAATAGAGAGTGTGAGGAATTTGTTTGGATGAAGATGGATGGGTAGGCATGTGGTTCCTCATACATTCACCTGCACCCACTACAGTAACCACCACCAACCCACCTTGCTTTTCTTTTACTATTTTTTTTAATTACTGTCGGTGTTAAACTTAAACATTAATTTAATTAATCGCATTCATTTCTACAATTTAATATAATATTATATATACAGATAAATTTATATAGAAGTTTAGGGGACAACTTTTTTGTTTCAATATATATACACATATACATATAAATAATATTTATATTTTCCCACTTAGAACAGATTGATTCTTGTTCTTCTTGCAATTCAAAGTTTTTTTTGTGTATCAAGAAAAGTAGCAAATGGGTATAGGTTAGAATCATGTCCAACCCTAGCTTTGTATATTTATTCATATTTTTCTTAAATAATTAGTCTTCTCTCATTCTTGCATTTGAATTGTCTAAATTTTATTTTGGTTCAAAGTCCTTAATGTATGATGGAAAATAGAATAATCAACGATCTAATTAATAGACATAAGAACAATAAGAACTTTATACCTATTGATATATAATTGTAGCTTTTGAAAATTACTTTTTAATATAGGTGTTCTTTTTACCAATTTTCAAAACATAGCTAATTTCTTCTACTTTTTTAATATATCTATTTTTTCTAATGACGGTTTATTAGTTAAATTTTTGTGTTTTATGTTTAGGTTTTATTTTCCTTGTCATTATTATTGTTATTTTGTGTATTTTATTATTTTATTTCCAATTTCATAAATTTACCTCCTTCATTAAAAGAGGGAGAGGAAGGTTTTACTAGATAAACTTATATAAATAAATATTTTTCTTTTGTAATTAGGGGTTATATTTTTCTTAAATTAAGTAAATGTTATGTGCATCCTTTGATACAGAAGAGGGAAATATTTAGCCCAACAAAAGGCAAATAGGATAATTAAGGCATAATCGGAAATAAAGATAAAAGTGTTTAGAACAATTTAATTGAGTGAAATAATTAAAATATAGATTTAAATACTAATTTGGTCTCTATACTTTTGATTAACATTTATTTTGATTTCTATATTTTCAAAATGTTCATTCTGATCTTTATACTTCCCAATTTTCTTTCATTTTAACCCTTGTACTTTTAAAATATTCATACTTTAAAAAAGTAACCATTTTGGTCTTTTCATTTTATGGTCACTTCTTGAAATGCAAAGACCAAAATAGTCACTTTTTAAAAGTACCACTACAAGAAAAAGACCCTTTCCCAACGTGGAAGATGGTCAGGAGAAGCACAAAAATGTGTCGGCGATTCATTTGCCGACGACGTACATGACGTCGATAGAATCCACAGGACAAACCGGTCGGGAGATATCTCCTAACGCTGTCAAAGCAACTGTCGAAAGATCATTATACTCCCGACGGATATATTATGCCATCGAGAGATCAATATACTCCTGTTGTCTGTTAGGAGTATTAATACTCCCGACTTTGTACATACGTCATCGGGAGTATATTGATCTCTCGATGTCTGCTGTGACGTCGTCAGGAGATCTTCTCCAGTTCGACTTTTACTCGTTTTGCATTCTCGATGTCGATGTCACGTGTCCATCGTCGGGAAATATGGCACCAATTTATTTTCTTTTTTTCAATTTATTTATGATATTAAATTCAATTTTTAAATACCTCAAAATACTAATAGAATAATTATACATATATTTTATATTATTGCAAATGCATAATTTATTCATCCAAACAAGGTTAACAAAAAGAACCTAAATGGCCCATTCATATTTTTTACAAATCAAAATATTAATGGTATCTTAACAAAAAGAGAACCTAGCTAACTGTATTGAACCATTCAACTTTTACAAACCAACCAAAACAGAAATTAATGGGTCCTCTCTCAGGTCACGTCATGTTACTCCTCTACATAACATGTATACAAAGACTCAAATGAACATTTTGAAAGAATAGAGACTAAAATGAACCAAAATTGAAGGTATAAAAATCAAAATGAACTAAAGCCAAAAGTACAAGGATCGAGTATATAAACCTTAAAACATATATTCTCTGTTTTAAAAGTGATTTGAATTTTATGGTGTCTAAGTAATATTACAAGTGTTGAAATGATCTTTTGAGACAGGAAAGACTTATCCTTCCAAAGATGCATGATTTGATACACAAGAATGGAAAGTTGTTGATAAGACATGAAATCAAATATAAGAAAACAAAGGATATTAGGTACACATACTACATATGTTCAAAAATATTAATATATGGTAAGTTTAGAAGAACAGATTACATAAAAGAAAATTTCCAATTGATGGCAATTTTTACACTGTTCTTTAAAAAACAGTTTTTATGTCAAGGTCAGTCCATATAAAAAAGGGGTTAATTATTTAAAAGTTTAAACTTATATATAGTTTTTTTTTTTTTTGTGAGAATAACTCGGAGTATGGAAATTCAAACCACAGACTTCGTAATTAATAGCGCACATGTATGCTAATTGAGGTATGTTCGCTTTAGTATATATAGTTCAAATGTAGGGGTGAGAAATTAAACCATGACTTTAAGATGATTGTCTATATATTTTTTTTAAATACATGTCTTTATCTACTTAAATATATCTGAGATTCTGTTTGGATTGACTAAAGAAAAAAATGTTTTTCAAAAAACTCATTTTTATTTAAACACTTTTGATAAAAACGGATTAAAATATACTTGAAAAACTATTTTAAGTTATTATCAAACACTCCAATTTCTTTCCAAATAATTTATATTTAAATTAAATATTTAAAAATATATTCCAAACACATCTGAAGTGACATTAATAATTATTTCATTCAGTCTAGATCTATCTTTATATTTATGAATGTTTATATAATTGTTAGTTTTTAATATTTTAAATTTTACTTCTTAATTTGCTATGCATTCTGAAGTTCATAGGAAGGCTTGGACCCAGTGGGCTCTCCTGGATCATAACTGATCGAAGTATTGGGCTAAATGAATCTTAACCTATATATATTTATTTGAATAATCTGAGTTTGGCTCTAAAGAAAAATAAACATGTCTAACCTATATATATTTATTTATTTAAACTGAAAAAAGGAAGGAAAAAAGAAAAAAGAAGAAGAAATACATTTCTGCTCTAGTTTAAGAAAATATTAAATTGCAAAAGAAAAAAAAATAAGAAAATATAATTTTGCAAAAAGAAAAAAAGGGAAAACAGTATACTTAACCAAGTTTTTTTAAGTTGTTAATTATTAGAAATGAACAAATATTAGGATGTATGATATAAAGCCTCCTAATTTATATTTTATTAATTAACAATTATTTCACTAGTGTAAAAAATATTCAAATATTTTTATTTGCAATTTTACAATATTCATTATGTGAAAACTTTATGTTATTAGTGTAATTTTAAACTGGTTGATATGTAGGAGGTTCTCTCTCACTCTCTCTCTCTCAACTACGAGAGAAAGAAAGGAAGCATCAATCGCCTTAATGTCTCGTAGTAATAATATAGGAATGAAGTCGAATGTCTTATACTACTAATATAATTGATACATACTTTGTAATAGTTACAAATTATTTGACCTAAATGGTTCATGTAAAGACACGTGAGTATGAATATCATATATAAAGAATTTGTCACTAATTTATGATTCTGAATAATAATCATGTAAGAAAATGAAAAAGGCACGATTTTAGCCGGAAATATGGAAATTTTCATATTTTTCGACTATTTTGACATTTTTTTATGTCACAAATTTATAACGTGACAATTCTTTAGAGTCATTAAATTGAAAATAAAAAGATTTATTTTGAGGGAAAAAGATGAGAAATTTTTTATTTTCGACTTTTATGACTATTTTTTGTGTCATCAAGCTATGACTTGTATTGTTTGTCATTAAAGAGTAGTAAACAAGAAAGATAATTAGGGTGTCAGATAAAGTAATTTTAAATTAGAAAATATTAGTAACACTTAGTAAATTTTAATTTTAAACTAGAAAAAAAATTAGTTATATGGTGTTCAATAAACTAATATTAAATTGCGCTAACAAGAGGTATAGCAAATTATAAGTTTGAAGCGATGAAGAATTGATTTCTATTTTGACAATAGAAAAATGGTTAGATTAATAATTAATTAATAATTTGCAAATGTCATTATTACGCTCAACTCCAATAGATTACGTTCTCATTTTAATTAAAAACATGCAAATTTTGTAATTTTAACAAAAAAAGATTATTTCAGGTTGAATTATAACAAACCATTAAAAAATAAATTAAAAATGAAATAGAAAAATGATTATAATGTACAAGCAGTTTATTTATTTAATAAAATTTAAGGTATTTTATTCGACATTTAGTAGCATTAATCCACAAAATCAATAAATTAGCATCTAAGGTTATCTTCTATAATTTAAACATATATCTAGAGATATACTGATAGATCATGTTTAAGTGATAACCTAAAGGGTTTGTAGTAGTATGATAAGGTTGGTACCTTATCCTGATAATAATATGGATACGGCTCGCTTTGTAGATGTTACAATTGTTGTAAAGTTCTACAAATGATCTAATTCTGATCATTCATGTAGAAACATGTGAGCGGTAGTGTTCTATACAAAAGAGTTTGTATAAGATCAGACCACGAAATGAATAGTCTCATTATATAACGCCATTAATAGTAGAGACTTACATTCGACCAAGATGACCATAGGTGACATAACTGAATCCTAGGTGAGTTGTGAACTCTTGCTTATGAAGGCGGTCCTTTGATTTGCATGGGTGAGAGTGGTCAGATCGTTGGCTCAATATGCCTACCATTTTGGGGATTCGTCTGATTGGAGAGTTGTGAACATAACTATACAAGATGAAATTCCCTCCTTCTTTACTGTCGGGGTAAGTAAATAAATTGTTCCTTTAAGGGCTGATTCCGGGGCTTAAACAATGTGACACCACACTCTTTCTTGGCCCGAGAGGGATTTAGTCATAGTTAGACTATGACTTCTTGTTCATTAGAGGGATCAGTGGTACTTAAAGAGTTAGATGTAACTATAGGGTAAAACGGTTATTTTGGCTATCCAATGAACACATAAATGTATCTATAGTGCAAAGAGTACAACTATCGGTCTTTAGTGAAGTGACCAACAGTTAATGGATGTTGAGTAATTTAATTAAAAGAGTTTAATTAATTATTCAAGTACCATTAGAGCTTTAATCTACAGGTTCATAAGGTTCTCTCTGTAGCTCAACTGAGATTATTGAGAATTAATTTTGGATTAATTTGAATGATTCATAAAGTTTATTTTGAGACGAATTAAATATTTGGATATGATTCAAATATTAATTATATGAATTAGATTCATATAATTAAATTTAATATAAATTTGATTTATATTAAATACCATGAATTATTGAGAGTTTTAGAACTATAAACTATATTATCTTTGATGTAATGTAAACTATAAACATTTCAAAAATACTTTCTCTAGACAATAGTTGTTGAGCCATTCCAAGTTCTTTTTCGTTATTGAACACCGTTTTCTAAACTAGTAACCAGGTGGTAAAAATTTTCTATATCCAAGATATGCCATCTGCTTTCCAAATTTTAAATGTATAGCAGATGTGTTCTCACCGCATATGGGGCACACACAATATCCTTTGACAGTGCAACTTGCCAAATTTTCATATGCAGAAAAATCATTAAATTGTCCACAATAATACTGTTTTTAACATGAAAAAATCATCTTGATATCCATTGTAACAAGGTACACCATCATTCTAAAGAATTTTTAAATAATCTATTAAATGGCCAATATACATCTATATTGTACCCTAGTTGCTTTGCCCCAGAAATTAACATTGTTAACATCATAAATTTACGTCTCATACACAATCAGGGAGGGAGATTATATGTAGTCAATATCACAGGCCAACAACTACATTTACTATTCATATCATTATGATGATCAATTCCATCAGTTGATAAAGCAAGACAAAGATTCGTTACCTCACTTCCAAAATCAAGCCATAAATGACTGACCCATTTCCAAGAAGGAAAGTCAGCTAGATGCCGTTAGATTTCCATCAACCAATCTTTCATTAGCATGCCATGTTAAATTCTTTGAATGAATCAGACTGTTGAACATCCTTTGAAAGCATGGGATTGGTGGAAAATACCATATAACTTTAGTCGAAACTCCTTTGTTTTCACTTCAGACGAGTTCTTACGCTTCTTCCACCTTGATTCATTACAATGAGGACAGTTAGATGCATTAGCAAATTCTTTTCTATACAAGCAATAGTCGTTGGGACACACATGAATTTTCTCATACGTCATTCCTAAAGTAACTAAACTCTTTTTCCCATCGTATGTAGATGTTGGAAATTCGTTGTTTTCAGGTAGTATACTTTTCAACAAGGTCAACAATTATGTAAAGCTAGTATCACTCCACTTGAATTTTGCTTTTAAGTGATACAATTTGACTAATGTACCCAACTTAGTTAATTTTTCACACCTAGGATATAAAGGTTTCTCAGCATCTGTAAGTAACTTCTTAAACTTTTTTGGATCATCAACACTATGTTGTTGTGCCGCTTCAATCATATCAACAATATTGTCATCAAAATTATCATCCAAACTTTGTTTGTTGAGGTTGTAGTCTACACTAGGCTCTAAATTTGATGGAGAATACCTAGCAAGGTTTTCTCCATGCCAGATCCAATAGTGTTAAACATCTTATAATTTCCACATTTAATACAAGGACATCGTATAACAGTTTTACCACTCAAATTCGATTGTGCAAACTCAATAAAACTATCAATGCCTTCCGCATATTCCTTAGACAGTTTATCTTTCATCATCCACGATTTATTCATATGTTATTATATAATTAAACGAAGTCAATGAGACAAACGACATTATACTAATATATGGAAGTTAAATAAAATTGAGGGGTAGGGGTCACCCTTTAATTAAACTAAACTTTTAAAAAATCATCTAAAAGATTGTCATAACTGCATGATAATCATTCCATAGCTAAATTAATAAACATACTACATTAAACCACCCCTCGATATGTAAAAAATTTATAATTGATAAAGATTTAAAGCTATTAAAATATATTACATAGAAAATATAATTAAGAATTCTAATATTCTTAGAAAAAATCAAATCATTAAATGACTAAATTAACAGCATGACTGTCATTCCACCTTAAAGTAATCAATATAATACACTCAATCCACCCTAATCACATAAAGTCAATGAGATAGATCATATTATACCAATGAGTCAATAAGCAAATATAAGAAAGTGAGGGAGGGCACCCTTAACTTAAACTAAACTTATAACAAAGCATATAAGTGACTACCATAATTGCAGGATAGTCATTCCATATCTAAATTTATCAACATATATAATTGAACTTCAATGGTAGAGATTTTAAGATATCGAAATACATTAGATAACAATTACAATGAACATTTTCAATATTCCTAAAAAAGAAAAGCATGTCATTAAGTAATCAACATAATACATTTAACCAACTCCTCAAATTTATCAAAACAAAATTAACCCATCCCTAAAATATGGCCAACCAAACACAATTGAATCAACCATTTTTGTTTTCAAAATTTACTAAAATTTGTTTATTGAAATTTGGGAGTTCCTTTGAAACTAACTAGAAACCCTTTTGCATATGTTTCCCAATATAATTTTTGTTTTAGTTGTCTCCAAGTTCAAAAATTAAAAAATTAAAAAAAAAAATCAAATTTGAAATCGAAATTTGACTGAATTCCCAAAAACATAATCAATTCAAATTTGCAAATAAAAAATAATTGGCCTCAATAAGATTGATCACAAAATCAGATTGGAATGTCAATCAACATATTTAATATTCACTTAGGGCCAAAGGAATTGAAACTGGATTGGTGGTTGGCGATTTAGGGTAGCGGCTGGATATTGAAAATCTGGTTGGCGGTTGGCGATTTAGGGTTGTGGCTGGAAGATGATTAATCAATGGCGGCTGGTGACGGCGACTTGCAGATAGACAATGGCTTGAAGACGGATGGTGACTTGCACAAGCAGACCGATGGCCTGGGATGGAAATCAAGTTCTAACTGCGGCTTGGTAAATCGAGAAGGACAACGGTTAACGAACAGCAAACGATCGACAAAGAAAACAGCAAGATTTAGAGCTGAGAAGCAAATGAACAGCAGATTTCAGTGGTTGAAGAAGAGAACCAATCAGAAAAAGGCGTGGAAGCATGGAGGATTGGATGTGAAGAGGAAATGTAAAAAGATTGGGAAATGCAAAACCACATCGTTTTGCTTTAAAGACTAAAATGATGTCGTTTTGAATTTAACCAAAACAACGTCGTTTTAATAAAGCCAAAACGCGCCGTTTTGCTTTAAAATCAAAACAACGTTGTTTTGATAAAGCCAAAACGATGTCGTTTTGGTTTAACTCAAAACGACGCCGTTTTGACTTTTAAAGCAAAACAAACCGGTTTTGATTTGAAAGCAAAATAACGTCGTTTTGATTGATTTTTTGATGGGCTTCAACCGTCAATGATACCGTTAACCTTGACGGTCGTTGACCATAAAAATAGGTATCAATTTGGCACGTGAATCTCACTTTTTCTCGCTGTTTTGTTTCTTTTTCTTGATGGGCTTTGTGACCATCAATATAGTTTTCTTGATGGGCATTGACCATCAACATAGGTAGGTTTCTTGATAGTCATTGGCCATCAAGAAAGAAATTTTTTTGGTGGGTTTTGACCATCAACGAATTTAAAAATCGTGAATTCATCATTTTGACGAGACTTACGAATTTGTGTGTCAAGAAAGATATTTTTCTTGATGTGTTGTATGTCAAGTTAAGTATAAAAATTAATTATATCAAGAAATGTATTTTTCTTTATGGTCTTTTGTCATGATTATAAAGAAAACAAAAATCATGCTCGTCAAGAAAGACCAAAATTGTAGTAGTGTTTTGTGATATTTTGTAACGACCTGACCCTTACATAATAAAGTCTGACCACTACGACATGCATATATAGACTTTTCTATCATGAGATGAATTTTGGTAAAAATTTCAAAGAACATATCTAAAATTTTATTAATTAGGTAGAAAACTGTATAAAAAGTTTATTTTACAAAACATCAGGATCCATAAAACATTAGCGTAGTGATACAAAATGTATATATGGCCATAATAGTGAGTTTGATGGTTGGCCCTTTGAGCGACAATCGTGCCACATACGTCCTTACCTACAAAGTTTCTCACTTAAGGTTACCTACAAAGTTTCTCACTTAAGGTAGTGACAATGCATAATGACATGCAACATGTCATGAAAACATATGATTGGGACCGAAAATATATAATAACATGAGGTGGTCGGTTACGCTTCCAACGTAAATTCCTCCGCCCTGGTAGGAAGATGAGGACTTAAGCGAAAACTAACTCATCTGACGATTAGCAGGTCATGCAGTCAGTAGAACCAGAGTCACATAAACGTAAGATTAGACTAGAGAGGTGCAACCATACATACCCTACTAGTCCCTAGCATAAACTTGACATAGAATTGGGTCTAGAGGGGTACAACCATACATGCCCTGCTAGCCTTAGAAGAATTAAAATGTAATCTTATTTTATCATCGTGAACAAACATAATGCATTGGTTCCCTTGTCAAAAAACGTGTTTTAAACATGTAATGCAACATAACAATAATAATAATGCAACATAACAAAGGTACACTACCATAAAACACTTAAAGAGAGGGTGAGATAAACTACTTACCTCGACTGTCATCATAATTATTCCTTATTATTCCTTATGGTTTGATCCTACAAAATTCGTAAAGCACTCATAATTAAAACTAATTTTAGGACTATTATGTTAAAGAACTTGATGAATGTAGCTAATTTATCTCGAGAATTATAATCATTAAGTCTTGCGAGTATTAGTGTAATTACACTTAATTCTATAACAATGAGATTACTAATATTGATGATGATGAGAATAATAGTATTAGTATAATAGTAGTAGTAGTACTAGTAGTGGTATAATAATAATACTAGTATTAGTAATAATAATAATAACAATAATAATAGAAATAATAAGAATAATAACAACAACAACAATAATAATAATAGTAGTAATTTGATAATAACAATAGTAGTAATCATAGTAATAGTAGTAATAGTAGTAGTAAGACATAATACTATTTAACTTAGATAAGTTTTATTGAAAATAAAGTTGTAACATTCAAGTATTAACAAATTTGTCAAGTTAACAAAAACTTTTTTATGGTTGTAGCCCTATATATATTAATTGATTTCTTAAAAAAAAATATATGTTGAAAGAAGTTGAATTTTAATTTAACTAAAAGTAATTAAAGAATAAAAGGGAAAGAAAATAGTTTACTTCTCTATCTCCTTCAAGTTGCACTCCACCCTTTTATCTTCAAAATAAGGAAACTATGTTTGCCTATATATGGACTACTTATACCGTCTTTTTTTTTTCTTAACTGACTTTCCTTCATATTTATCTTCTTTTATTTATTTATTTATTTATTTATTTAATTTACTTCCCTTCATATTTTTTTCCATCTACTAACCGACTTTGCCCTTTTGTTTGTTTGTTGTTTTTTTTTAATATATCATTATTACTATTTTAAGCTTTCTTCATATTTTAATAGTTTTTATCATTTCATCTAATCTTTAATTGTTGTGGTTGTTTTGTTGTTTTTTTTTTTTTTTTTGTTTTTTTTAATTATATTGTCATTGCTTTATTTCCTAGATATTTTTCTTATCTAGCAATTTGTTTGATTTTCATATCAATATTATCTTCGTTATTTAATGTATTATGAAATTTATGAGCCAAATTTTAAACTTATGGGCTTAAATTTAGAATTCATTCACATGTTGAACCTTAAATAACATTCGACATTTAATTTCCTATAGTGTATGCATACAAATTTGGGTTGTTACATACTTACTGCCCACCTTGACTTGTCTTGTCTGATCATTATAAAAACCAAATAGAAAGTTGTCTAAAAATAATTTATTTCAACACATTTCCAAGTTTATACAACTAAATGGTCCATACACTTTATCTTATGGACACTATCCCGACTTAAACTCCTCGAACTCTTAAAGTTGAAAGCTGTATAAGAGGGATTAATCTTGTGATGAGATGTAGTAGACCTTTATCTTCTAGTGGCAACCAGGAACTCAACTCTTTCTGCTTCTTGGAGGGAGGGAACAAAACATTTGGAAAATATGAGTTGGGAAGTTCAGTGAGTGACTATTTTTAAATAAGCATTTATAAACATAAGTATAATGAAGAGTTGATGAAGTAACTGGTGGATGAAAATACTTTTATGAATTCAAGATTATAGCGAGCTTTGCTTAAATTTATAAACTTTAAAACATTAAAACATTTCATAGAGACATTGAAAACCCTGAAAATATGTCATATCTTTTACAAGTCACATAAAACATTTAAACTTATCTTTGTACCCTTATAAATTGAGGTAAAGCCCTTGTGTTCCTACTCCCAACGCTAATAACCTTAGCTGATTTGGAATTATTCATCACAATCAGTGTCGATAGTATTCATACGTGTACGTAGATATGTCCCAAAGACTAATAGCACCCTAACACACGACTCAAAGCTTTCATGTATGCTAAAATGGGTCCAACAGACCGTAAGCATAATGTAACTCTTGGATACCTTCATCTTCTTCGGTATTAGGGTCCTGGAAACCTTCATCTCCTTCAATATCGGGAATTTATAGCTAGGGTACTAAAACATGCTTTGAATAAAACATACATTGTGCTTAAACTCATTTAGCATTCCTTACCAAACTTGGCATTAGAGGTAAATAACATAATTTAAAGCTTTATGAACACATTAGGAATGTTTTTAATTACTGGAATCATACTTATAACATCATACGAATACATAGCATTTAAAATTTTCTTTAGAAGAAAATTCATGCTTTAACATACTTCAGAATCATTGAAACTTTTAGCTTATTTAAGAGGAAACTCATGCTTTAACATACTTTGGAAAATTTGCTTCATGCTAGATAAATCATGTGTTAAACATAAATCGTTCTTTGGCTAAATTAGGCATTGAAAACATCTTAAGTAGAGCATTCATAAAACATATGCATAGAAAAAACTTAAGAATAACATTTATAAAACTTTGTCACTCACGGTTCATCAGCAAGAATTTCCTAGTCTCCTAGCTTCCTAGGTTCTTCTTGAGGCCAGATCCTAAATCAGTCAAATTTTAGTTTAGAATCCTATTTTTAGGGCTAAAATAACCTTAAAATAATTTTTTGGCCCTGAGTTCACTTACCAACTCTAATGGATGTGAAACTAGGCATTGGACAACCTAACACAGCAATGGGCATCGAGATTACCTTTTTTAGACCTGTTAGGTGCCTAGTTTGCTCAGTTGGGCGCCTAGCCAGCTTCCCTAACTAGGTTAAATGTCTAGCCCATCAAGTTGGACGCCTCAATGAACTCCTTAGCTCATACTCAATCTTTTGGACGCATCCTAGACTCTAATTGGGTGCCTAGCACATCGTTGGACGATGTCAGCGACAGTCAACCTCCTTTTTCTAACCCCAACTTTCTAAGTGATCTAGGTGTCCAACTCAACCCTAGGCATCTAGGGCATTCAATTGGTCTTTTCCTTGACCAAACTTATGTCCAATGCTTCCAAGAAGTATCATAAGTTCCCTCGATAAGTATTTTCTTTGTCTACAAGGTTTGAGCTCAACTCACTTCAACTATGGTTTCAACCTTAGGATGATGAGTTGAACTTTCTCAGTTACGCTACGAGTTGAACTTCCTCAACTACGCTACAAGATGAGCTTCTCCAACTACACTACGAGTTGAACCTCCCCAACTACGCTATGAGTTAAACTTCATCAACTATGCTACTAATGTTGTTCAACTATGCCACCAATGTTGTTCAACCACACTACCATTGTTGTTCCAACTATTCTACTAATATTGTTCAACTATGCTACCAATGCTGAGTCTTGCTTTATTCCTACCAACACTTAATCAAATTCCAAGCTTCCCCAGACCATGCTTTCAACCTTCTTCTACGTTCAACTACATGGTCCCAACACTTAGAATTACTACTTTCTTCGAAGCGTAGCTTGAACACTTAGCAAAATTTTTAGCTTCCAAAATTCTAGCATGCGTTCTAACTAGGTATTCTTAACTCCAACTATTATTGAATGATTTTGAAATCTAGGTGGAGGGAAGAGAAATTGAGGACTTACACACTTACCTTCACCAATGCAACATGGGATAAATCTTTGCTCAAGCACTAACACTCACAAGTTTGCAAACCACCATGTTTGCCACGTGGAACTGCAACATGTAGATGTTACAAATAAATCCTTCTGTCTCCGGCTGTTTGTTTAGAAACGCCTAGTTGCTTCTTCTCCACCCATAGAGTCACATATTCAACCACCAAATATTTATACCAAACTCTCCTAATATATCTCATCTATGGTTGGTACAGTTGACCAACACATGATAACTAGAGATGGTATAAAATTGGGAAATTGAATATTATATCTAAATTAGATAATTGGAAAAAGAAAAAAGACTATCTATTATTTTAATTTCAAAACAACGGTGAGGAGATAATTTAGAGAAGCCCAAATAATTGGGTGAATCTAGCATTCGGGCATAGAGAGAAGCCCCGACAACGAGAGGAGAATGGATCGAAGATGGATGGGTAGCCATGTGCTTCCTCATACATTCACTTGCAGCCACTATAGTAACCACCACAAACCAAACTTTCTTTTCTTTTACTATTTTTTTAATTAATGTCGATGTTAAAGTTAACATTATTTTAATTAATCTCATTCATTTCCATAATTTAATATAATATTATATACACAAAGTTGAGGGTACAACTTTTTTGTTACACACACATATGTTTCCCCCCTTAGAATAGATTGATTCTTGTTATTCTTACAATTCGAAGCTTTTTTGTGTATCAAGAAAAGTAGCAAATGGGTATAGATTAGGATCATGTCCAACCCTTTGTATATTTATCCAAACATTCCTTTTCTTAAAAAAAAAAAAAAAAAAAAAAAAAAAAAAAAAAAAAAAAAAAAAACAGTCACTCTCGTCCTTTTGTTTGAGTTATCTAAATTTTATTTTGATTCGTTTTAAAGTACCTAATGTAAATAATAAAAATATATATAATGGTAATGGAACAATCAACAATCTAATTGATAGAATTGGGAATAATGAGAATTATACATATTGATATATAATTGTAGTTTTTGAAAATTACTTTTTAATATAGTGTTTTTTTTTACCAATTTTCAAAATATAGCTAATTTCTTCAATTTTTTGAATATATATATATTTTCTAATGACGGTTTATTGGTTAAATTTGTGTGTGTTTTACGTTTAGGGTTTATTTTTTCCTTTTCGTTATTATTGTTAGTTCTTGTATTTAATTATTTTAGTTCCAATTTCATGCATTTACCTTCTTCATTAAAAGGGGCTGGATAAACTTATATAAATAAATATAAACTTTTATAATTTAGGGGATATATTTTTCTTAAATTAGGAAAATGTTTTGTGCATCATTTTATACAAGGATGGAAATATTAGCCCAATAAAAGGTATATAGATAATCAAGTCATAGTTATAAATAAAGAAAAAGTGTTTAAAACAATTTAAGTGGTAAAATAATAAAAAAAAATTAAATACTACTTTGCTCTCTGTATCTTTTGTTTTGGTTTATTTTGGTTATTATACTTTCAAAATATTCATTTTGGTCCTTATACTTTTAATTTTGATTCATTTTGGTCCTTTTACTTTTAAAATATTCATTTAGGTCAAGTACTTTAAAAAGTCGATCATTTTGGTCCTTTCATTTCCATTTTTATTTCATTTTTAAAGAAGTCAAATGGTCATTTTTTAAAAATCTAATGACTAAAATGGTCACATTTTTTTAACGTATAAAGACTCAAATGAATATTTTGAAAGTATAGAAATCAAAATGAACGAAAGTTAAAGATATAAAGATCAAAATAAACATTTTAAAAGTACGTGGACCAAAATAAACCAAAGCTAAAAGTACCTAGACCGAAATATTTAAATCTTAAAATATATGTTCTCTTTTTTAAAAATGATTTGAATTTTATGATGTCTTAATAATTTGATACACAAGAATGGAGAGTTGTTGATAATATATAAAATCAAATATAAGAAAACAAAAGATATTAGGTCATACTACATATGTTCAAAAATATTAATATGTGGTAAGTTATAGACAAGGTTCGAAATATCGATATGGACAGAAATATCGATGTCCCATTTTTATAAAAATATGGATGGAAATATCAATATCGATGAAAATTTCAAAAAATTTTATGAAAATGGATAGAAATTATTATAATTATTAGTTAATGAAACGTTGATTATGATTTAATTACACTATAATTGACCATTCTTAATCATCATTTCTATAAAGAGACATCATTTAGATGTAAATTGTAAAGATTGATGTGAGAGCAAAAATTGAAAAATAACAATATCAAAATGATATTAAATATTGGTAATTAATTTTAAAATTAAATGACATAAAATATTTGTATATAAAATAATTGTAAATAGTTTATTATAAAATATACATATTTAATACTAAAGAGACTTAAATAAAAATATTGAAGATAATTATTTAAATGAAAATGATATGACTCTCAAGTCGTTTAAAGTTTAAAAAAGAAATACATTTGCAAACACGGTTCAAAGTTAAAATGTGGATTTGAGGAATCCTAAAGTTAGTGTTGTCTCTAAAAATAGCAAAAAAAATAAAAAGGAAAAAAAAAGTTTGTGAAACATAAAAAAGTTAAAATCGTTTGTTTCTTAATTATTAATTAGTAATGTTAAAAAAAATAATTATGATATATTTGAATATTGTTACCCTTAAAAGCAGATATACCACCATGGGATGACTAGCCAAGACTAGCCAATTTCACACTTTATTTTTGGTTCTATAAACCGACCTATTGACCAGTCTGGTCAATAGGTCGGGATCGGTTTGGGACCGATTGGACTTGAGTCGGTTTAATCGATCAGCCCTTTTTTTTACAACATATTTTCTGTGTACTTTCTGTTTCATTATCTTTTTTCCTATTATCTTTTTTTTTTTTTTTTAACACTCTACTCATCATTTTCATGTTCACATTATTTTAATATATACAAATATCCATCAATAATATCTAATAAATTAGTCAGGTAAATTACAAAATCCCAATATAATTTTAAGATATTTTGATAAATTATAAATATTATAAAATAAAAAACCATGTTAGAATCACTCGCAAACATGTTTTAACTCGCAAAAAATTTTAGGTTGAAATCCTTTTACATTATATGTAATGTAATATTCTCAATATGTATATGCAATGATAATTTTATTTTAAATAAACTTAATGCTAACTTTAATTTAAATACATCTTGAATATGAGTATAATATATGAATTTTATTTGTTTAGTTTATGTCATTTTTAATCATGAGGTTGACCTAAATCTACGTATCTAATTTAACTTAGATTATGAAAACTCAAATTTCAATAACTTTTTATTTTGTCAATTGTTTTATTTTTAGAAGTTAACATTGTAAATGTATAAATGAGATGTTCAACATACCACATTTTAAGAAAACTGTAGAAGCGTTGCCGTCGTTTCTTGCTTGAGTTTGGCATGATTCCAACTAATTGAAACCCATACCATATAAGCTATTAATTGAAACCCATACCATATAAGCTTCAAATTTTTAAAGAGTTAGTTAGACATGCCTTAAATAAATGAAAATTGATTGAAAATTTGAAAGTTTATCTGTGATAATATATATATTTGTTTCGTCTCCAAACTTTAAAAAAGTTTTAATTTCATTCCTAAATTTCTATTATGCTTTTATTTAGTCTTTATTATGAAGTTGTACTACCATTAATTTGTCTATGTGTCAACTTAACGAGCCAAAATATGTCTATCATGTATGTCAAATCATTAACATGTTCTTCTTCTTATTATTATTAGAATCACTTCTAAACATGTCTTAGTTAGCATTCTTTAGTAGTTTTCTTTTCTTTTCTTTTCTTTTTTTTATTAGTTCAACATTGTTTAGTAGTTAAAGTCATATTTTACTTCTTTTGAAAAATTGTAAGTTGAAATCGTTTCACGATATATGTGGTGTAATATTCTAAATATGTATATGGATGATAATTTTCGCTATATGTGGTGTAATATTCTAAATATATATATGGATGATAATTTTATATTAAATAAAATGAATGCTAACTTTAACTTAAATACATCTCGAATATGTGTATGATATATGGATTTTGTTTGTTTAGTTTATGTGATTGTTAATCTTATGGTCGACCTAAATCTAGGCATCTAATACAACTTAGATTTTGCAAACTCAAATCTTAATAATCTGCTATTTTGTCAATTATTTTTTTAGAAGTTTATATTGTAAATGTATAAATGAGATATCCAACCTACCACATTTTAAGGAAACTACCGTTGCTTCCTTCTCGAGTTTATGGTGATTCCAGCTAATTGAAACGCATACCATATTAGCTCCTAACTGAAACGCATACCATATAAACTTCAAACTTTGAAACCGCTAGTCAGATATGCTTTAAATAAATGAAAATGACTGAAAATTTGAAAATTTATATGTGATAATATGTATATATATATATATGTTTCGTCTCCGAACATTAAAAAAGTTTTAGTTTCATTCTAAATTTCTATTATACTTTTATTTAGTCCTTATTATGAGTGAAATTTGTGTGTGTTTCTAATTTCTTCTACTTTTTGAATATATAGCTAATTTCGTCTCCAAATATAGCTAATTTCTTCTACTTTTTGAATATATATATTTTTTCTAATGACGGTTTATTAGTTAAATTTGTGTGTGTTTTACGATTAGGGTTTATTTTTCCCTTTTCGTTATTATTGTTAGTTTTTGTATTTAATTATTTTATTTCCAATTTCATGCATTTACCTTCTTCATTAAAAGGGGAGAGGAAGGTTTCACTTGATAAACTTATATAAATAAATACAAACTTTTATAGCTTAGGGGATATATTTTTCTTAAATTAAGTAAATGCTTTTTGCATCATTTTATACATAGAGGGAAATATTAGCCCAACAAAAGGTATATAGATAATTAAGTCATAGTCATAAATAAAGAAAAAGTGTTTAAAACAATTTAAGTGAGTAAAATAATTAAAAGATTTAAATACTACTTTGATATTTGTATTTTTATTTTGATTTACTTTAGTCTCTATACTTTCAAAATGTTCATTTTGGTCCTTATACTTTTAGTTTTAGTTTATTTTGGTCCTTGTACTTTTAAAATATTCAGTTTGGTCAAGTAGCTAAATGAGGTGGATTGTGATGAAAGGATTGTCATGTTCAATAGCGTGTTTTGGTCATTTGGACCTGTTATTGAGTGTTTCAAGCATTACAAGCTGCCACTTCAAATTGATGGAACTCATTTGTATGGAAAGTATGAAGGAACATTATTAATAGCTACCTTAGTCGATGCAAATGGTTACGTCTATCCAATTGCATATGCTATTGTATCGGAGGAAAGTGCTGATTCATGGGGCTGGTTTTTGAGAAATTTATGGGATCATGTGGTTCATGGAAGAGAGAGAATGTGTCTAATTTCAGATAGACACAAAGGTATTATATCTGTCGTCAGAAACCCTAACAACAGTTGGGTAAGAGTACACCACAGATTCTACTTGCGACATGTGGCCAGTAATTTTAATGACAAGTATAAAAACAGTCTATTGAAGAGTTTGGTGTATAGTGTAGGATCAAAATTTCAAGTTCAAAAGTTCAATGACTATATGGCCGAACTTCAAACAGTAAATCCTAATTGCTTACGATATTTTGCTTCTATAGATCCTAAGCAGTGAGCACAGTCACATGATGGTGGTCATCATTATGGATGGCTAACCACAAATGTGGCCAAAAGTACAAATGTTGTTATGAAAGGAGCTAGAAAGCTACCCATCATTGCATTAGTCCAAGCAACATTCTATCGAACTATTGCTTATTTCGTTGCTCGTCATGTAGAAATAGAGACTGCTCTTGAATCGGGAGTGTTTCACAAGGTAAATTATTCACATCTTAGTTGCCCACGTTTTTATACTAACTGTAGAGGTATTCTAAGTAATTGTCGTATTTGCCATAGGTACGCAGTAAAAAAAAATAACTCATTGGTAACAACGTGCAACTAAACATTTCGTCAATATATTTGACCATCGAACAAGGTTGTGTGATGTCACCACCTCAATCGACCCAATAACACTAAAGGGTGGAACCACACATCGAATAAAATTAAGTGAAAGAACATGCATATGCAATAAGTAGCAGCGTTATGGAATCCTTTGTTCTCACATTATGGTTGCATGTAAGACCATTGGGTTAGACTACTTATCTAACATGTTATTCACCCCAATTTGAGCCCATCCCCAATAAAAAATATTGGCCTGATCCTAACTTCCCCATTATTTATCCGAACGAATCTTGAATTAGAAAAGTTGGCAAACCATCTACTTCTCGCATACAAAACGAGATGGATTGGAGGGAACATTACAAGACATAGTGCACAATTTGCAGACAAGAAGGGTATAATAGACGAAATTGTCCCAATCAAGCTCGTGATGCGACTTAGTTATTTATTTGTAATTGTCCTTATTGATTGTAACTTCTTTTACTTATTTATTTATTGACTCGTTCTTGTAACTTGTAACAATGAAGAGTGTATTCCTTATTAATTGTCATTGTATTTATTGATTGTAATCACAAAATATTTAATTTAAATTTAATATTATTTTTATGGGATCAGATGGATGAGGATGTTACCACAGGGTCATACAACGACTCGATTTTGTACTTACAGCACAGCCATCGATCCGATGCTGTTTGGGAAGACGAGCATATTGATACTATACATTGTCGGCGATGAGAGGCTGTTATTCGAAGGCAAGAGGACCCATAGCCTCATATATTGAATTATCTACAAGCTGCAGGATTCTATGGAGTCTCCTATATCAAATTTATACAACTAGACTCGCATCTGATAACAGCATTAGCGGAACAATGGCAGCAGGAGACACACACTTTCCACATGTTGCATGGAGAGTGTACGATTACACTTCAAGATGTAGTTATCCATTTTGGACTCCCGATTAATGGAAGACCATTGATTGGGTCACTAAATTATGACTAGAAACAACTTTATGCCCTTCTTTTAGGCATAACCACGAATGACGTTGTTCTTAAGGGAGGTTGTCTTAGCCTGCCATGGTTAGCTATCAATTCAACAACTTTGCTCATCTACTAGATAATGCAGATGAAGAGGAACTTCAACAATATGCTCAAGCATATATTCTCACGTTGATTGGAGGATTGGTATTTCCTGACAAATCCAACAGTAGAGTGCACCTAATGTATCTTCCTCTCTTTGTAGATTTTGATGTTGCCGAGACATACAATTGAGGGGTTGGATGTTTTGCATGGTTATATAGGCAACTATGCAAGGATGTAGTTATAGATGGCAAAGACATTACAGGTTCACTTCTATTGCTGCGGATTTGGGCATGGGATTGATTTCCTCTTTTAGTGCCTCGACAACTCCATTGATATGAGAACAACTTAGGTGACAGACCAACTGCAGTACGGTAAGCATATGTACCTCATTATCATTGTGTTCATTATGAAATACTAATAGCTAATATTCAACTTTTGATTGTTGTAGATGGAATGACAACTATTCTGTAATTAAAGCATCAACCCATGTTCTACTACAGTATAGGTACATACTGGATACGTATATGCCTAACTCGGTAATATTTTATTCATTCATATATCATATATTGATAATGTTTCAATCTTTTGGTTCATTCATATTTTGACACATATGCATGCAGATTATTTGGGAGCCATACAATCATCTCATCCAACGATTTCCGTCATATTGTCTCGATGGTAATGAGATATGGACATCCAGATGTCCACTCATATGCTTTTTCATTGTGGAGTGGCATCACCCAAATCGTGTGATATGTCAATTTGGGATGTTGCAACAAATTCCTCAACCTTGCAATACAGACGCCCCAACTCCATTCACAGAATCTAAGAGGCAGGCATAAGCGAGACTGGATTGCATATTTGGCTCCTCAAGTTTCAATCTGGGAAAATCGTCAAAGTTTAGTTGTTAATGGACCTCCTATTAACAACGGTGTAGATACTGAGCCTGGATATATTGAATGGTATTCCACTGTAAGCAGGCGATACATAACGAAAGTAGGAGCATCCTATCACTTGTTGGTATGAGTTTATTGTTTACTAGGATTGTTTGATTTTATTTCTTCATTGCATTCCAAAGTAAATTTTAAAATCATTAACTTGTTATTCAATTCTTTTTCAGGCCGAGCTTCCAAATTTGACATTATCTACTAAAAGAGCCTTGTGTAAATTCACCTCTATATATCAAGTGCAATATTTCGATGGTGATGTTTCAATGGAAGAATAAGGTGATCCAACAAGATATCAGGATGTTTCTATTCGACCTAATGTTCGGAATGAATATCCAACAACCCCACTCGATCATTTTACACATACTTCCATGATGCCCTCTCCCTCAACATTTGAATTTTTTTCAACAACCCTCAGTACACTAAGTATGGAAGAAGGACAAATTTCATGTGTCCATCCAGATGTCCATGACCAGTACGTGACATACCGACTTCGTGGTGAGGGTATACACTTCACAGAGGAAAGCCAACCATCAAGTGTAAGAGGTCGTGGCGATCATGGACACTATGTGATTCAACTTGATCGATCTAGGCATAATAGAGGATCTTCTTCTAGTCGTGAATAAAGAAAATTGTACATATAATTAAATTTATTAATGAAATTCAAACACGAAAATGCGTTTGCAGTCTACAATACAACACATCCTAAAGAACCTTGAATATTATTTACAATAGTCGAAAGTTAATATCTATATTTTTGCATAAGTTTCTAACAATTTTAAACAAAAACAATAATTTGCATTTAAACTAATTGAATACTATTAAAATTAATATTGAGTATATCAAATCAATCATAGAAATTTCTTAATCTCAAAGTAATATTATTGTTATACTCTTAAAAAATTAGTAATATTACTATTAAAATAAAAAACGAGATTAGTGAGATAGTTGATTTTAGGTAACAATGATTTAGAATTAAACAAATGGAATATTATTAACTGTAAAAAAACATAAGTAATGAAGGAGTTGATTTTAGGGTTGTTAAAAGAATAAAAAAAATAAAAACAAAAAATGTTTTTTTTTACCCATATTGTATGCGTCACATTCTTAATTGTTTTTATTATTATTTATGAATGCATCTCTTTTGTTTTTTTTTTTTAATGAATGCGTCTCTTCAAGAGACACATTCAAGCCCGAAAAAAATAATAAAATATTCAAAGACAAAAAATCAACCTCATTTACCTAAATAAATTGAAAAATGTCCATTTTACGTAATTAAAATAAAATTTAATCCTACCAATCTAATTAACCCGATTGGGGAGAGAAATTGGAAGAGAAATCCAAAAGAATTTTTTTTAAAAAAAACAAATTGCAGATTGTCAAATTACTGGTCCCACATCGGTCAGCTTTCAAAAGGTAAAGAAATTTTTGTTGATAAATATTGCTTCCCCTCGGTTAACTGGAGAGGGCTTTTAATCATGGGCTTTTACACGGTTCAAAGTTAAAAGGTGGATTTGAGGAATAGTAAAATTTAAGGGGCGTTTGGAGTAACTGGTAAGTAATGTAGGTAATTCGAGATTTTGAAATAGTAAAAATGATTGTAGGTAATTCGAGATTTTGCAATTGTTATAAAAAAGTTACCGAAAGAGAAAAAAGGTAAAATCGTTTGTTTTTTTTAATAATTAATTAGTAATGTTGAAAAAAATAATTATGCTATATTTGAATATCGTTATCTAGCAGATATACCACCCAGATTTCGGTCGCGATTGGTTTGGGACTGCTCGGGGTTGGAGTAGCCCTTTTTTTGTGTTTCATTATCTTTTTTTTCCCATTTTCTATTTATTTATTTATTTTTATTATTATTTTTACACTCTACTCATAAATTTTATGTTCCAAAAATTTTAATATATACAAATATCCATTAAATAATATCTAATAAATTAGTAGGCAAATTACAAGATCCCAACATAATTTTAAGATATTTGAATTTTATTATTTATAATAAAAGTATATTATTAATAATAAATTATAAGTGTTATAAAATAAAATGTAATAATTATATAATATTTAATTAAAGTCGGATAGTTCGGTCAAATTATCGGTCCTGGTCGGCTCGGTTTAAAACTA
Source organism: Benincasa hispida (assembly GCF_027475165.1). Lineage (NCBI taxonomy): Eukaryota > Viridiplantae > Streptophyta > Magnoliopsida > Cucurbitales > Cucurbitaceae > Benincasa > Benincasa hispida. The sequence continues at coordinate 79,355,092 of NC_143478.1, read as the reverse complement.
GAATTCAATAAAACTGTCTCGATCGATTTTTTTGAAAAAACCAACCTTCAACCCTCGATTCGGCTGGTTTCGATTTTTTGGCCATTCGTACAGCTCTAGACTATCCACTTAATCAGATGGTGAAAGGCAATGCATCACTTATTGCTTATTATTTATGAAGCAATGTAAAACAATAATAATAATATTTTAATAACCATATAGCCATGAGTTATACCAAAATGATATATCATCATATTATTAAAAAAAATTCAAAAAGTATAAATTTTGTAAACAATAATATGTATGAAAAGTGATAATGAAAAAATTGAATCCAGATATCAAAAAATTGATCAAAAGAGATTTGAGAAAAAATTAGGGAGAATCTTTGGTCTAAATGTAGGAAAATCTTTTGTTTCAATGGAGTGCTATCTTTGTTATATATCAGGTTTGTTAATATCTAATAATCCAGTATTACAATTACATTCTATGTACAAAAATTTCTCCCAAAACTCAATGACAAACTCGAAATGAAAAATTTTGTGCACCAATTGTTTTGTTAAACCATAATGTCACATTACAATTGCACGGTATATGTAAAACAAATCTTATAAAAATAGAAAATTTTAAATCTTATAAAAACACACACAAATATGACTATATTCAGATTTTTCCAAATTTCCAAAACAAATCTTAAATCTTGCTATATAGTCCAATTTTTCAGGACTGACAAGCGAAATAGCAAATTTTAAAGTTTCATTTGGAAAAATGGTAAAAACATTTCAAAATTATAAAAATAGCAAAAGAAATTTATATAATAGAAATACTAATTAGAAAAGGAAAAATTACCTTCAAAAGCAACACGAATACCACAAATAAACTCTACTTAAATATTCTAGAACCACAAATACACAGTATCTAAACATTCTAGAAGCAAAACTAAAAATCATCCAATATGATCCTTAACGCTTCCGATTGCCTATAGAACACGTGTATGCGAAGAAAGATGAAGACCAATTTTCATCCTAAGAACATAAAACAAATCTTAAGTTTAATTGATAGACTTAAGAAGATAGAGAACTTTATACATATTGATATATAATTGTAGTTTTTGAAAATCACTTTTTAATATAGGTGTTTTTTTTTTACCAATTTTCAAAATATAGCTAATTTCTTCTACTTTTTTAATATTTTTTTTCTTCTAATGACTGTTTATTAGTTATATTTGTGTGTGTTTTATATTTAGGTTTTTTTTTTTTTCTTGTCATTATTTTTGTTAGATTGTTTATTTTAATATTTTATTTCCAATTTCATGCATTTACATTCTTCGTTAAAAGAGGGGAGGAAAGTTTTACTCGATAAACTTATATAAATAAATATTTTTCTTTTATAATTTAAGGGATATACTTTTCTTAAATTAAGTAAATGTTCTGTGCATCATTTGATATAAAAGAGAGGGAAATATTATCCCAACAAAAGGTAAATAGGATAATTAAGTCAGAGTTGTAAGTAAAGACAAGTGTTTAAAGCAATTTAAGGGAGTGAAATAATTAAAATATAGATTTAAATACTACTTTTATCTTTATACTTTTGGTTTTAGATTATTTTGGTTGCTATATTTTCAAAATGTTCATTTTTTATCCTATACTTTAAATTTTGGTTCATTTTAATCTCTGTACTTTCGAATTATTCATCTTGGTCAAGTAACTTAAAAAGTGACCATTTTGGTCATTTCATTTTCATTTTTACTTCATTTTTAAGGGAGTAAAATGGTCATTTTTTAAAAATACAAGGACCAAAATGGTCAATTTTTGAAAGTATCACTACAAGAAAAAGACCCTTCCCGACACTGAAGATGGTGAGGAGAAGCCCAAAAATGCATCGATGATTCATTTTCCGACGACATACATGGTGTTGGCAAAATCAACAGGATAGATCGGTCGAGAGAAGCTCTCCCAACGCTGTCAAAGCAGCCATCGGAAGATCATTATAATCCCTACGGATATATTATGTTGTCAGGAGTACTAATACTCCCGATGTTATACATACGCTGTCAAGAATATATTGATCTCCCGACGACTGCTTTGACATCGTCGAGAGATCTCCTCCAGTTGGGTTTTTAATTGTTTTGCACTCCCAACATCAATGCCACGTGTCCATCGTTGAAAAATAGGGTTCCAATTTTTTTTTTACTTTTTTTCAGTTTATTTGTGATATTAAATTCAATTTTTAAATACCTCAAACTACTAGCAGAATGATAATACATATGTTTTATATTATCACCCATGCATAATTTGTTCATCCAGATAAGGTTAATAAAAAGAAACCTAAATGACTCATTCAAAGTTTTAAAAGTAAAATACTAATGGCATCTTAACAAAAAAAGAACCTAGCTAATTGGATTGAACCATTAAACTTTAATAAACCAGCCATAACAAAAATTAATGAGTCCTCTTTTAGGCCACGTCATGTTACTCCTCTGCATAATATATATACATACGAAGGCTAAAATAAGATTAAAATGAACTTTTGAAAGAATAAGGACGAAAATAAACCAAAATTGAAGGTATAAAGACCAAAATGAACATTTTAAAAGTACATAGAACATTCCCAACAGAAATAAACGGGCAACATGAACATCTCAATTGAATAACTTGGAAGGATCAACATCATTTAAGTACATAGAACAAAAATAGAATCATATCGCATTGGCTTATAATAGACAACAAAGCGAGTTTATATTTAGAGGTTAAGGTACAGAGATTCAGTCAGGACCATAACCCCTGGGTTGCCAAGAAGGAGTTCTTACATTTGCTTCTGGAATTAAAGTTATCTTTGTATAAACTTCATCTGAGTCCTGTTCTGCCTGTAATTTCAAGAAAGGATCAATCAAAAGTGGCTTATATTTAGAGGTCAAAAGTCCAAACAAGAAGGCCTAATCAAATGGTTTGATTTGAAGCAGAATGAAGATTGATGGGGGATTTAAAGGATTTCCCAGGTAGAAGGCGACGAAGAAGAAGAAGACGTACAAGTGTTGTCCGTTGAGTAAGTGCAAAACTGTAACGCTCGACCGCCCTCCACTTTATTCCTTCCTTTGGTTGCCGTTACAGAAGCGTCTTTCAGAGAGAGCTCTACTCTACAAACCGCTTTTGCTTCTCTTTTCCTTTCTTTTTTTTTCTTCTCGGTATTCATTGAATAAATCCACTTCACCTTCTACTTTTTATAATGTGAAAAATCATAAGCATTTTTCCTACTTTTCTTTCTTTCTTTGTTTTTAATTTGATGTTGAGGATTGTTTATCCCTTTATTTTACTTCTAACCAAATACATATATGTCAAAATCAATATAGCCCAATTGACATAAAATCATGTTACCTATCAAGAAATTTGTGGTTCACATTCTTTTTACTCTTATTGTACTAATAAAAATAAAAAAGAATGGTTGACAAAGTAAAATATAGTTTAAGGATAATAATTGACACGTCCTCCTGTTTTTTAAGGTTAGAGAGTTTAAATCTTCATAGCTAGACATAGATAGTAGTATTTCGTTTTCTTCATAATTCATTTGATTAAGATATTATAAACTCAACCAATAGGTCAGTGATTTGAAATGCTTATAAAATAAAATAGGGAGAGAATTTTCCTTTAATTTTTTTTCTTAGTAAACATTATTACATTTGATATAATTAAAATTACTTTTGCTATGTTAAAATGTACTTCAAAAAAAAAGTCTTTAATCACTCAAAATCAATTCTATGTTTAATTTTATACTTTTAGACGCGTTTCTCGTACTATTAAAATTGATTTTAAATGATTAAAAACATTTTATGTGTGACTTTGATAATGACAAAAAGAGGTTTAAGCATTTTAGAATAACTCCCAAACATTCCTTAATAAGCATTGTTTAATAGTTAAAGTCATATTTTACTTCCTAAAAAAAAATTGTAGATTGAAATCCTTTTACATTATATGTAATGTAATATTCTCAACATGTATATGCAATGATAATTTTAGCTTAAATAAACTGAAGGCTAACTTTAATTTAAATACAGCTTGAATATGTGTATAATATATGAATTTTGTTTGTTTAGTTTATGTGATTTTTAATTATAAGGTCGACCTAAATCTAGGCATCTAATTCAACTTAGATTAAGAAAACTCATAACTTACTATTCTATCAATTGTTTTCTTAGAAGTTTACATTGTAGATGTATAAATGAGATGTCCAACATACCACATTTTTAAGACATTTCAAGTAAACTGTAGAAGCGTTACCGTCGTTTCCTGCTTGAGTTTGGCGTGATTCCAGCTAATTGAAACACATACCATATAAGCTATTAATTGAAATACATACCATATAAGCTTCACTTTTAAACATTAGTTAGACATGCCTTAAATAAATGAGGACTGATTGAAAATTTGAAAGTTTATTTGTAATATTATATATATTTGTTTCATCTCCAAACTTTAAAAAAGTTTTAATTTCATTCCTAAATTTCTATTATACTTTTATTTAGTCTTTATTATGAAGTGATACTACCAGTAATTTGTCTATGTGTGTCAACTTAACTAGCCAAAATATGTCTATCATGCATGTCAAATCATTAACAAGTTCTTCTTCTTCTTATTCTTCTTCTTATTATTCTTAGAATCACTTCTAAACATGTCTTAGTTATCATTTTTTAGTAGTTTTCTTTTTTCTATTAGTACAACATTGTTTAGTAGTTAAAATCATATTTTACTTCCTCTGAAAAAATTATAAGTTGAAATCGTTCACGCTATATGTGGGTAATATTCTAAATATGTATATGAATGATAATTTTACTTTAAATAAAATGAATGCTAACTTTAACTTAAATACATCTCGAATATGTGTATGATATACGGATTTTTTTTGTTTAGTTTATGTGATTGTTAATCTTATGGTCGACCTAAATTTAGGCATCTGATTCAACATAAATTATGCAAACTCAAATTTTAATAATCTATTATTGTCAATTATTTTTTAAAAGTTTATATTGTAAATGTATAAATGACATGTCCAACATACCATATTTTAAGGAAACTACCATTGTTTCCTTCTCAAGTGTACCGTGATTTCAGCTAACCATATTAGCTGCTAATTGAAACGCATATCATATAAGATTCAAACTTTGAAACAGCTAGTCAGACATGCCTTAAATAAATGAAAATGAATGGAATTTGAAAGTTTATCGGTGATAATATATATATTTTTTTCGTCTCCAAACATTAAAAAAGTTTTAGTTTCATTCCTAAATTTCTATTATACTTTTATTTAGTCCTTATTATGAGTGATATTACCATTAATTTGTCAATGTGTGTCAACTTAATTAGCCAAAATACTTCGAACATGCATGTCAAATCATTAACATGTTATTGTTATGGTTGTTGTTGTTGTTGTTATTATTATTATTTTAATTTTTTTAAGAATCACTTCTAAACATTTCTTAGTTAGCATTGTTTAGTAGTGTTTTTTTTTATTAGTATAACCTTGTTTAGTAGTTAAAGTCCTATTTTACTTCCTCTCGAAAAAATTGTAGGTTGAAATTTTTTCACACTAGATGTGATGTAATATTTTAAATATGTATTTGAATGATGATTTTATTTTAAATAAAATGAATGCTAACTTTAAATTAAATACATCTCGAATATGTATATGATATATGAATTTTGTTTGTCTAGTTTATGTGATTGCTAATCTTATGGTCGACCTAAATGTAGGCATCTACTTCAACTTATATTACGCAAACTGAAATCTCAATATCATGCTATACTGTCATTTGTTTTTTTTAGAAATTTAAATTGTAAATGTATAAATGAGATGTCCAACATACTACATTTTAAGGACATATTAAGGAAACTGTAGAAGTGTTACCGCCTTTTCCTACTCGGGTTGGTGAGATTCCAACTAATTGAAATGCATGCCATATAAGCTGCTAATTGAAACACATACCATTTAAGCTTCAAAATTTTAAATAGCTAGTCAGACATGCTTTAAATAAACGAAAGTGACTGAAATTTTGAAAGTTTAACTGTGATAATATATATATATATATATACATGTTGTGAAACCCGGATCTCAATTTTCCTACTTAAGCAGGTAATTGAGGAAATTAACTAAGTATAAGTTAAATCCTATATTGAAGAGGAAGGAAAATTTCTAAGTGTTAAATCGATTTTCCTTGAGTTAAGCCTTAATTAGTGAAATTTGGCTAAGTGTGAGGTCAAAAGAATCCATGTGTTGGGTGTTAGGAAACATTAAAGCATGAGACGAGGCTAAGTGTTGTACGAAGCCGGAGGCAACTATGCGTTGAGCTGTGAGGTTGGACGCATGTTGGCCGAAGTATTGGCAAGAGGCATTGCCAAGGTCTGCTCATACGTTGAGGATGCGTGAGCGGGAGCGGAGAGAGCAAGAGGAGCTTGAACGCAACGCACTGGACAGATGATCGTATAGCTTCAGGCGGCGCTAGACGACGGAGCTACACGATAGGCAAAGGAACTACACGATCAATGTAGCACTAGACAATAAGCGTGAAAGCTAAACGATAGCACTATACGATAGTGTTGAGCGGGCACTAGACGATGAGCTTAGACTCTAGACGATGCGCAGGTGCTGAGCGATAGCACTACACATTGGCACTACACGATGAGCGTGAGTACTACACGATAGGCAGAATTCTAAGCGATGGGTGTTACACGATAGACGCAGACGCTAGGCGATGACGCTATGTAATGAGTGGATGCGTTAGACGATGAGGCGTCAGCACTACACGATGGAGCTAAACAATGGGCGTAGTAGCTAAGCGATGGGCTATGTATGAGATCATTGAGAGCGAGATCGCTGAGAACGAGATCGTTGAGAGCGAGATATTTATTAAACAATTGAGCTACACGATGGGGCATTGGTGCTATGCGATGGACGTAGGCACTAGACGATTACAGCGAGAGATAATGAGAGGGTTGAATGTTAACCGACAGCGAGATGTTTAGTAAACGATCGGGCTGTGCGATGAAGTACAAGAGCTATACGATGGACTAAACGATGGAACAGTGCTGAGGCTTGCATTACGCAAGGCTGATGAGCTCATCCGAACTAATGGCTATACCGAAAGGTGGTTAGACTTGAGCTGGATGAATAAAGTTTCATGCAAAGAGAGTCTTATGCATGAGGAATACAACTCAAGCGGTGGGTGGCATGGAAATAGGTGGTGGCAAAGCTTGGTGCAAACACTCCAAAGTAGGAGGTGTCATGAGTTGGAGGTGTCATGTGTTGGAGGCTTTATGAGATGAGAAGGATCGTTTCCTTTAGCTTATAAATACCACCACGAGATGTCTCTCCATTCATAAGCCAAATCCTCTTCAAAGAACGTAAGGAAGATTTTTAGAAGGTAGATTGGGAGAAGACTATGTGTTGATCATGAAGGGCATGCGTTGGTAGCAAGACCATGCGTCGATCATGAAGTTCCAAGAAAAGGAGATGCTGTAGGACAGAGAAGTCTAGAAGTAGCATCAACTTGGAGCGAAAAGTTCTCCTAGAATACTTGTGCGTTTTGGGTGATTCTAAAGCCACCGAAAAGCTGAGAGAGTCTAGTTTTTAAGGTAGGGCTGTCGGAGAAGAATCTCTAAGGAATCGGGCTGAAGGATGAAAAAGTACAGAAGGGTCAAGTTGTCGGGTAAGCTTGGACCAGCCTTGATTTTTTGAGAATTCTAGCCAAACCACAAGAATTTCTAAGATAATATTTTAAGGTAAGCTTCCTGAGACATTTTAGAGCATGTTTATAGAAGGAATTATTTCAAAATAGGGCTTAGAACTATGAGTAATATGAGCTTAAATTGGAATCTGGATTTTAGGGTTCAAAAGGGAGCCCGAGGAAAGCAAGGAACTTCTAAGAAAAGGTTCCTACCTAACCAAGGTGAGTGGTGATTTCCTTTAAGTCTTAGGCATATCTTTTAGAGTACATGTAGATGCTTATGTTACGAATAAGCAATTAGCATGCGAATGAGATTATGTAATCAGTATGGTCAGTAAGTCAATAGACCTAGTTCCTCAGCCTAGAGCAGAACCTAACGGGATGGTCAGGGGACCGAAAGGTCTAGTTCCCGAGCCCGTGGGAAGAACCTCGTATGGGATGGTTAGAGGGTCGGCCAGCTTGGCTTCTGATCCTATAAGGGGGGAGCTATGTGCAAATAGGGAACAAAAGGGAACGCAAGAGAGTAAGCGTTTATAATTAGTATCAGTTTAACTATCTACCGTATGTGTAGGTAGAGAATAGACTCATTCTAAATAGTTATCAATCTATCGTGCGTGTAGATAGAGGTTTAAATTAGACTCATTCAGGACTGAGGTTTGAGTATTAACCTCGTATATATGATATGCTTGTTACTTATTAGTTGAAATAGACTCTAGAAGTTGCTTACCACTCACTGAGCTTTGTGAAGTTCATTCTTTTCTTTCATGTTTTCTTCCCAGGCAGTGAAAAGTGAGGGGTTCCAGGGTGCTACTAAGGTCAATGTCTGCCACAAGCCATAGTCACACTTCTAGGATTGTAGAGTTGTTAATATAAACTTTGTAGTTAAGTCTTAGAGTTGTATAAACGTTACATTGTTGTAATAAAATGGGCCTAATCTATCAGTTGTTGTTTATCTCCTTGACTTAAAGTTTACTGAGAGTAAAGAAGTTCAGATGGGCAGTAGGTATCACAAAAGGGTGGTATCTGTGGTCCCTCATGTCTCTCCTCAAGCTCGGGGCGGGGTGTAACGTTTGTTTTGTCTCCAAACTTTAAAAAGTTTTAATTTCATTCCTAAATTTCAATTATAATTTTATTTAGTCATTACTATGAAGTGATACTACTATCAATATATCTATGTGTGTCAACTTAATTAGCCAAAATATGTCTAACATGCATGTCAAATCATTAAACATGTTATTGTTGTTATTATTATTATTTCATTTTTTATAATCACTTCTATACATGTCATAGATAGCATTGTTTAGTAGTTTTCTTCTTTTATTAGTACAACATTGATTAGTAATCATATTTTGCTTCCTATAAAAAAATTGTACGTTGAAATCTTTTCACACTATATGTGATGTAATTTCTAAATATGTATATGAAGTATGATTTTATTTTAAATAAAATGAATGCTAAATTTAACTTAAATATATCTTAAATATGTGTATAATATATGAATTTTGTTAGTTTAGTTCATGTGATTGCTAATCTTATAGTCGACCTAAATCGAGGCATCTAATTCAACTTAGAGTACACAAATTCCAATCTCAATAACCTGTTATTCCATCAATTGTTTTTTTTAGAAGTTTACATTGTAAACATGTAAATGATCTATCCAACATAGCACATTTTAATGACATTTTAAGGAAATTGTAGAAGCGTGTCATTATTTCTTGCTCGAATTTGGCGTGATTCTAGCTAATTACTGAAACTCATACCATATAAGTTTCTACTTGAAATGCATACCATATAAGCTTCAAACTTTTAAATAATTAGTCAGACATGGCTTAAATAAATGAAATTGGCTGAAAATTTGAAAGTTTATCTGTGATAATATATACATTTGTTTCGTCTCCAAACTTTTCAAAAGTTTTAATTTCATTCCTAAATTTCTATTGCACTTTTATTTGGTCCTTATTATGAAGTGATACTACCATTAATGTGTCTATTTGTGACAATTTAATTAGCCAAAATATGTCTAACATGCATGTCAAATCATTAACATGTTGTTGTTGTTATTATTATTATTATAATTGTTATTATTATTATTATTTCATTTTTTATAATCACTTCTAAACATGTCCTAGATAGCATTCTTTAGTTGTTTTCTTATTTTATTAGTATAACATTGATTAGTAGTTAAAGTCATATTTTACTTCCTCTAAAAAAAAAATTGTACGTTGAAATCTTTTTAGGCTATATGTGATATAATTTCTAAATATGTATATGAATCATGATTTTATTTAAATAAAATGAATACTAACTTTAACTTAAATACTTCTCAAACATGTATATGATATATGAATTTTGTTTATTCCATTTATGTGATTGTTAATCTTATGCTCGACCTAAATCTAAGCATTAATTCAACTTTGATTACACAAACTCAAATCTCAGTAACCTACTATTTTATCAATATTTTTTTTAGAAGTTTACATTATAAATTTATGAGATGACCAACATACCATATTTTAAGAAAAATGTAGAAGCGTTACTATCGTTTCCAGCTCGAGTTTGGTGTGATTCAAACTAATTGTTGAAACACTTGCCATATAAGTTGTTAATTGAAATGCATACCATATAAGATTCAAAATTTTAAACTATTAGTCAGACATGCCTCAAATAAATGAAACTGACTAAAAGTTTGAATATCTGTGATAATATATATATTTGTTTCGTCTCCAAACTTTAAAATGGTTTTAATTTCATTCCTAAATTTCTATTATACTTTTATTTAGTCCTTATTATAAAGTGATACTAGCATTAATTTGTCTATTTGTGGGAGCTTTATTAGCCAAAATATGTCTAACATGCATGTCAAATCATTAACATGTTGTAGTTATTATTATTGTTATTGTTATTTTATTTTTTATAATCACTTCTAAACATGTCTTATATAGCATTGTTTAGTAGTTTTCTTAATTTATTAGTACAACATTGATTAGTAGTTAAAGTCATCTTTTTCGTCCTCCAAAAAAAAATTGTAAGTTGAAATCTTTTCACGCTATATGTGATGTAATTTCTAAATATGTATATGAAGCATGATTTGATTTTAAATAAAATGAATGCGAACTTTAACTTAAATACATCTTGAATATGTGTATGATATATGAATTTTGTTAGTATAGTTTATGTGATTGCTAATCTTATAGTCGACCTAAATCAAGGCATCTAATTGAACTTATAGTACACAAACTCAAATTCCAATAACTTGTTATTCTATCAATTGTTTTTTAGAAGTTTACATTGTAAATGTGTAAATGAGATATCTAACATACCACATTTTAAGGAAATTGTAGAAGCGTTACTATCGTTTTCTGCTCGAGTTTAGCGTGATTCCAGCTAATTATTGAAACACATACCATATAGACTTCAAACGTTTAAACGGCTAGCCAGACATGCCTTAAATAAATGAAACTAACTAAAAATTGTCTCCAAACTTTTCAAAAGTTTTAATTTCGTTCCTAAATTTCTATTATACTTTTATTTAGTCCTTATTATGAAGTGATAGTACCATTAATATGTCTATTTGTGGCAACTTAATATATCTAACATGAATGTCAAATCATTAACATGTTGTTGTTGTTGTTTTTATTTCATTTTTTATAACCACTTCTAAACATGTCTTAGATAGCATTGTTTAGTACTTTTCTTGTTTTATTAGTACAACATTGATTAGTAGTTAAAGTCATATTTTACTTGCTCTAAAAAAAATTGTACGTTGAAATCTTTTCACGCTACATGTGATGTAATTTCTAAATATGTATATGAATCATGATTTTATTTTAAATAAAATGAATGCTAACTTTAACTTAAATACATCTCAAATATGTATATGATATAGGAATTTTGTTTGTTTAGCTTATGTGATTGCTAATCTTATGGCCGACCTAAATCAAAGTATCTAATTCAACTTTGATTACACAAACTCAAATCTCAATAACCTGATATTCTATCAATTGCTTTTTTAGAAGTTTACATTATAAATTCATAAATGACATGTCTAACATACACATTTTAAGTAGGTTTTAAGGAAAATGTAGAAGCGTTACTATCATTTCCAGCTCGAGTTTGGCATGATTCTAGTTAATTATTGAAACGCATACCATATAAGCTACTAACTGAAATGCATACCATTTAAACTTCAAAATTTTAAATGGCTAGTCAGAGACATGACTTAAATAAATGAAACTAACTGAAAATTTGAAAGTTTATCTGTGATAATATATATATTTGTTTCATCTCCAAACTTTAAACTGGTTTTAGTTTCCCCTCTAAATTTATGTTATACTTTTATTTAGTCCTTATTATGAGTGATACTACCATTAATTTGTCAACGTATGTAAACTTAATAAGCCAAAATATGTCTAACATACATGTCAAATCATTAACATGTTGTTGTTATTATTATTATTGTTGTTGTTATTATTTTATTTTTGTAGAATAACTTCTAAACATGTTTTAATTAGCATTGTTTAGTAGTTTTCATTTTTTATCGGTACAACATTGTTTAGTAATTAAAGTCATATTTTACTTCCTCTAAGAAAAATTGTACCTTGAAATCCTTTCATGCTATATAGTGATGTATTATTCTAAGTATGTATATGAATGATGATTTTACTTTAAATAAAATGAATGTTAACTTTAACTTAAATACATCTTGAATATAATATGTGTACAATATTTGAATCTTGTTCGTTCAGTTTATATGACTGCTAATCTTATGATCGACCTAAATCTCGGCATCTAATTCAACATAGATTACACAAACTCAAATCTCAATAACCTTCTATTCTTTCAATTTTTTTTTTTAGAAGTTTACATTGTAAATGTATAAATAAGATGTCCAACATACACATTTTAAGTATATTTTAAGGAACTGTAGAAGCGTTACTGTCGTTACATGCTCGAGTTTGGCATGATTCCAGCTAATTAAACACATTCCATATAAGCTACTAATTGAAACATACCTAAATGGCTATCACATACTATATAGGCTTCAAACTTTTAAATGGCTAGTCAAACATGTCTTATAAAAATGAAACTAACTAAAAATTTGAATGTTTATCTGTAATAATATTGTTCACACGAGGTTTCCTGAGAAACGTGTTTCGTGGAGTTGAACTTGAATTGGTGTTGATGTTGAAGTTGATTTGATGCGATGTGGTTCGATCTCTAATACTTGATCCTCTGATTCTCTCTCAATTGGGTGAATGTGCTTGACTAGAAGAAGAAAAGCACTGAACATTCTTGAAGTAGAAGTCTTGGAAGAGTCTTTGTATCTTCAAGGATCTTCTGTCTTCTAGGAGTACAACTTCAAGAGTCTTGGGAGTCTTCTGCTTGTTGATAAATTCTCTGGGCTCTCTGAATGTAGAAAATGCTTGTATCTTCAAAGGACTTCAGCCTTCAGAATGCTAGTATCTTCAAAGGACTTCAGTCTTCAGGTGTGATCAGCTTCAGGAGTCAAGGAGTCTTCTGATCGTAGAGAAATCCCTATAAACTCTATGGAGTATAGAATTGTTGACCCCTCCAAATGAGGGGAGCTTCTCTATTTATAGAATTCATAAGTGAGCTTGGGCTTGGTTGATCCATGGGTCTGGCCTTTGGGCCCAATTAGTTGGACTTGGGCTTGGTTGGTCCATGGGTCTGGCCTTTGGACACAATTAATCGGATTTAGGCCTGATTTGATATTTGGGTCAAATTCAGCCTTTTTTTAGCTTAGTTGGACTTTGACCCAAATAATAATATAAAATTGGGTCAAATTAATCTTATCTGATTAAAATCATGTGGCATCATCGAAATTTGTCTCAACTTCAATTCAGGACATATGTAACTCCTAATTGAGCCCAAATTTAATAATTTGGAATTTCGTCATTAATTTAGTAAATGACGTGGCAACTTGTGATTGGTCCAAAATTTCAACAAATATATATATATATATATATATATATATATATATATATATATATATATTCGTCTCCAAACTTTAAAAATGTTTTCATTTCATACCTAAATTTCTATTTTACTTTTATTTAGTCATTATGGAGTAATGCTACCATAATTTATTTGTGTAAACTTGATTAGCCAAAATATATCTAACATGCACGTCAAATCTTTAACATGTTATTGTTGTTGTTATTATTATTATTATTTCATTTTTTCTAGAATCACCTCTAAACATGTATTAGGCTCCATTTGGGATTGCATTTGCAATCTTAAAAAGTGATTATGAGAAAATCTTAACTATATTGTTGTTTGGTAGAATGAATTATTTATTAATCTATCAAAATCAGTTTTTAATTTTAACTAACATGTAAAAGAAGATAGATACTAGCTTTTAGATTAGCTTCCCAAAAATTTGCTAACTTCTTAACAATTTAAATAATATATTATAATAATATATTTTCATAATAACATATTGTCATATATATTTTCAAATAATAAATGATTCATTTTTATAAGAACTATTTTTTAAAATTTTATCAAATAATTTAGAATAAATAAAATTAGTTGGAATTTAAAACATATACAATTGTAAATAAATTATAAATTAATATTCATACAAAAATCATTAAAATAATATGTCTAGTTTGGTTTATATAACTAATTTACACCAATTTTAGTATTAATGTAGCAAATACTATAACTAGTTTTTTTTCAATTTAAAATTAAAATTTACCAAATACTATTTTACTTCTTTCCACAACTAATTCTTCTAAAAACATAGCTACTATCAATTAATTTTAAAAGTAACAACAATCCCAAATGGAGTCTTAATTAACATTGTTTAATAGTTAAAGACATATTTTACTTCCTATCATAAAAATTGTAGGTTGAAATCCTTTCACATTATATGTGATGTAAGATTCTAAATATGTATATGAAGGATGATTTTACTTTAAATAAATGAATGTTAACTTTAACTTATTAAATACATCTTCAATATGTATACAATATATTAATTTTTTGTTTAGTTTATGTAATTTTTAATCTTAAGGTTGACCTAAATCTAGGCATCTAATTCAACTTAGATTACGAAAACTCAAATCTCATTAACTTGTTATTCTGTTAATTGTTTTTTTTTTTACAAGTATAAATGAGATGTCCACCATACCACATTTTAAGGACATTTTAAGGAACTGTAGAAGCATTATCTGAGTTTGACATGATTCCAGCTAATTGAAACATATATCAAATAAACTATTAATTGAAATGCATACCATATAAGCTTCAAACTTTTAAACAGTTAATTAGACATGCTTTAAATAAATGAAAATAGAGTGAAAATTTGAAAATTTATCTGTGATAATATATATATTTGTTTGGTCTCCAAACTTTAATAAAGTTTTAGTTTCATTCCTAAATTTCTATTGTACTTTTATTTAGTCTTTATTATGAAGTGATACTACCATTAATTTGTCTATATGTGTCAACTTAACTAGTTAAAATATGTCTATCATGCATGCCAAATCATCAACATGTTGTTTTTTTTATTTTATTATTATTATTATTATTATTATTATTATTATCACTTCTAATCATGTTTTAGTTAGCATTTTTTTAATAGTTTTTTTTATTACTACATTGTTTAGTAGTTAAAGTCATATTTTACTTGCTCTAAAAAAATTATAAATTGAAATTGTTTCATGCTATATGTGATGTAATATTCTCAATATGTATATGAATGATAATTTTACTTTAAATAAAACGAATGCTAACTTTAACTTAAATACATCTCGAATATGTGTATGATATATGGATTTTGTTTGTTTAGTTTATGTGATTGTTAATCTTATGGTCGACCTAAATTTAGGCATCTGATTCAACATAGATTATGCAAACTCAAATTTTAATAATCTATTATTGTCAATTATTTTTTAAAAGTTTATATTGTAAATGTATAAATGAGATGTCCAACATACCACATTTTAAGGAAACTACCATTGTTTCCTTCTCGAGTGTATCGTGATTCCAGTTAACCATATTAGCTGCTAATTGAAACGCATATCATATAAGATTCAAACTTTGAAACAGCTAGTCAGACATGCCTTAAATAAATGAAAATGAATGGAATTTGAAAGTTTATCGGTGATAATATATATATTTTTTCGTCTCCAAACATTAAAAAAGTTTTAGTTTCATTCCTAAATTTCTATTATACTTTTATTTAGTCCTTATTATGAATGATACTACCATTAATTTGTCTGTGTGTGAACTTAATTAGCCAAAATATGTTTAACATGTATGTCAAATCATTAAGATGTTATTATTATTATTTTTTATTTCATTTTTTTTAGAATCACTTCTAAACTTGTATTAATTAGCATTGATTAGTGTTTTTATTTTGTATCAGTACAACATTGTTTAGTAGTTAAAGTCATATTTTATTTCCTCTAAAAAAAATTGTAGGTTGAAATCCTTTCACGCTATATGTGATGTATTATTCTAAGTATGTATATGAATGATGAGTTTACTTTAAATAAAATGAATGTTAACTTTAACTTAAATACATCTTGATTATGAGTACAATATTTGAAGCTTGTTTGGTCGGTTTATGTCATTACTAATCTTATGGTCGACCTAAATCTAGGCATCTAATTCAACTTAGATTGTGCAAATTCAAATCTCAATAACCTTCTATTCTTTCAAATTTTTTTTAGATGTTTACATTGTAAATGTATAAATGAGAAATATACCACATTTTAAGTATATTTTAAGGAACTGTAGAAGTGTTACTGTCCTTTCATGTTCGAGTTTGGCATGATTCCATCTAATTAAACACATTCCATATAAGCTACTAATTGAAACGCATAGCATATAGGCTTCAAACTTTTAAACGACTGGTCAGACATGCCTTATATATATATATGAAACTGATTGAAAATTTGAAAGTTTATCTATAATAATATATATATTTGTTTCGTCTCCAAACTTTAAAAGAGTTTTCATTTCATACCTAAATTTCTATTTTACTTTTATTTATTCCTTATTATGAAATAATGCTACCATTAATTTTTTTGTGTGTCAACGTCAAATCATTCACATGTTATTGTTCTTGTTATTGTTGTTGTTTTTATTGTTGTTATTATTATTATTATTGTTATTTCATTTTTTCTAGAATCTCTAAACATGTATTAGGCTCCATTTGGGATTGCATTTACAATTTTAAAAAGTGATTATGAGAAAATCTTAACTATATTGTTGCTTGGTAGAATGAATTATTTAATAATCTATCAAAATCAGTTTTTAATTTTAACTAACGTGTAAAAGAAGATAGATACTAGCTTTTAGATTAGCATCCCTAAAAATTTTCTAACTTCTTAACAATTTAAATAAATATATTATAATAATATCTGTAACAACCCAAGTATGTATATAAATATTATAGAAAATTATAAGTTGAATTTTAATTTTAAATAAATTCTAAGACTAGTTGGAGAAGACCAATTTTAAATTTCATACGTTAAGATTAAAAGTAAGGCATAAATAATAAGTAAAACACACAAAATATTAGTTTGGTAATTAAACAAACAACAAAGTAATAAAATTTCTAAAAAATAAAATAATGATGATATGGGAAGATTTTTAAGTGGAAAAAATCTAGTAAATTTAAGAACAAAATAAATAGATAAAATAACTAAGAACTTTGGAGAAATATCTAAATAAGTTAAAAAAAAATAAATAAATAAAATAATAATAATAATAATAAATAAATAACAATTGAATTGAGTTGGTTAGAAATGAGATAAGAAGAAAATGATAACAAAAATGGTACTAATAAATAAAATAAATAAATCGGTTAGTAAGAGAGAAAGATAAATATTTAAAAAAAAAATAGAAAGAGAGAAAGTTGGTTAATAAAAAAAAAGAGATAAATACAAAAAAAAAAAAAAAAGTCAGTTTGAGTAAAATAAAAAAAATAATTAAAAAAATTGTGGGTGTAGGCCACTCCTGTAGGAGTGGTGAGAAGGAAGTTGGACAAGAAGAAGAAGGGAAAAAATTGTAATTTTAAGTAAGTTATTTTACTTTTTCTCTCTCTTTCTCCTTAAAATTATTCTTCATTTTCATTTCCTTTCTTCTTAAAATTATTCTTCTATTTAATTTCATTCCTTTCATGAAATTAATTACTACCATTACTCACACTAATATTACTACTAATGTATGTTAAATATTAATTAATAATACTATTATTTCTACTACCACTATAAAAACTATTATTATTATTATTATTCTCGCCTCTACTTTTCTACTATACTATTAATATAAGATTGTTATCTATAATATTAATATTATCGTTATTATTATTACTATTAATTCTACTACTGCTGCTAATAATATCGCTACTACTATTAATAATATTGTTACTGATATTGCAAATATTAGTATTAGTATTAGTATTAGTATTAATACCATTATTATTATTATTATTTATTATTATTATTACTACTACCTACTTACTACTATTATTATTGTTATTATTATTATTATTACTATTGTTACTATTACTATGATCATTATTATTGTTGTTGTTATTATTATTGCTACTACTATTATTATCATTATTCTACTACTACTACTACTATTATTATTAATATTGTCGTTATTATTATTCTAGTACTATTATCATTATTATTTTACTATTACTATTATTATACTAATACTATTATTATTATTATCATCAACATCATCATCATTGTTAAATAATTAAGCATACCTATGTTAGCACTCTCAAGATTTAATAATTATAATTTTATGAATAACTAAGCAAGATATGTTCATCAAATTCCTTAATCCAAAAGTCTTAAAACTAATTTTAAGTGTTTATGAAATCTATAGGACCAAACCATATGGAATAATTAAGATCACAACCGAGGTAAGTAGTTTATTTCACCCTCTCTTTAAGTGTTTTATGGTAGTGCCCTTGTTATGTTGCATTATTATGTTATTCTTATATTGCATTACATGTTTAAAACACATTTCTCGACAAGGGACCCCATGCATGATGTTTGTTCACAATGATGAAATAAGATTAAATTTTAATTAGATAAAGGTTATGCTTCCAAGGCTAGCAAGGCATGTATGGTCTAGTGTCACACCCCCTCCCGAGTTTGCCTTTTTCACCTAAAAGGAGGCATGAAGACAGTAGATACCATCCTTCCGTGATACCTACTGCTCGCTCTAACTTAAGTTTGCTTACAAATCTCTCAGCCAAGAGCGAAGGAAACATATCAACAACTCTTGGCTTAACTTATTTTATTACAAATAGTATAATGTTAACACAACTCTAGCTCTAACTTTAGATAACTCTAACTATACAACACTCATAATAATAAACTTAAGTCCGAAAGTGTGGTTATAGTGTGCCAGACCTTGACCTCAACAACACCTTGGAACTCCTCTTTTATGCTACCTGGGAAGGAAAACATAAAAGAAAAGAATGAGCTTCTAAAAGCCCAGTGAGTGGTAACAACTTACAGGGTCTCTTACAACCCTTAACATTAAATGGCTCAAAAACAGTGCATCAATTAAACACAACGAGGTTCTTTCGCAAACCTCTGGCTCGAACGTTTTCGTTTCCTGCTATCCCTACACACACACGGTAGACAAGTAATCCCTCTATGTGCACATAGATCTACCTCTTATAGACTCAAAAACTAGACCCATCGGTCCTCTGACCATCCTACGTGAGGTACTTTCCACAAGCTCAGAAACTAGACCTAACGACCCCCTAACCATCCCGTGAGATTCTACAACAGGCTCAGAAACTAGGCCCTATGACCCTCTGACCATCCCGTGTGATGTATTCTTATCACCATACAAGTTACACATATATACTTGTAGGAAAATTCTCAACAATCATCCAAAGATTCACAATTCAAACATATAGTTTATATTGAAAACAATTGAAAATAAACCACTCACCTTGGTAGGGTAGGAACCTTTTTCTCTAGAAGTTCCTAGGTTCCGCGGGCTCCCTTTTGAACCCTTAATTCCAGATTCAACTACAAGCTTAGATTACTCATAGTTCCAAACTTATTTCGAGATACGTTCTTCTACAAACATGTTCTAAAATATCACAGGAAACTTACCTTAAAATATTAGCTTAGAACTCCTCGTGTTTTGGCTGGAATCCTCAAATCATCAAGACTAACCCAAGCTTACCCGAGAGCTCGACCCTTCTGTCTTTTCTTCACCCTCCAACCTGATTCCTTGGAGCTTCTTCTCCGGAAGCCCTACCTTGAAAACTAGACTCTTAGATCTTTTAGATGGCTTTAAAATCACTCAAAATGCACGAGTAGTCTGGGAGAATTCTTCGTCTCAAGTTGATGCTACTTCCAAACCTCACTGTCCGATAGCATCTCCTCCTCTTGGAACCTCTTGATCAACACATGGCTTTCTCCGAATCTGCCTTCACTCTTTCTAATGTTTTTCAAGAGGATTTCAGGTTATGAACTAAAGAGATATCTTATGGTGGTATTTATAGGCTAAAGGAACCAATCCTTCTCATTTCTTAAGGCTTCTAATGCAAAACACCTCCTACTTTAGAAACTTTTGGAGTGTCTGCCTCAAGCTTTGCCACCACCTACTTCCTTTTCATTCACCTACTTCCATGATACTCACCTACTTGCATGAAATTTGAGTTGTCTTCCTCATGTACAAGTCTTCCTTGTATGAAACTCTATTTGTCCACCTCCTACTAATTAGTAATTCAAGCTCAACCTCTTCTCGGTTCAGCCAATTATCCGGGTGAATTCAGGTTCAGCCACTTATCTGGGTGAATTCATCAGCCTTGCGTACCGCAAGCCTCAGTAATACATAAACACTTGGCCCATCGTTTAGTTCATCGTGTAGTCTTGCACTTCATCGCATAGCTTCATCATTTAGTTAATCTCTCGTTGTCACTCATCATCCAGCCCTCTCGCTGTTGTGTTGGGATTTGTGTCCTAATTCTCCCAGAGTCTCGTTATTTGTAATGATATACATTGTTCTATGAATAAAATAATTTTTATTTCATTCTGGCATTTACTCATGTTCAATAAACAAAGCTCCATGGTTATCTTATGTAATCGTAAGTATGTATATGTGATATACAAGTGGATCATGCCTTAAGTGATAACCTAAATAGGTCTGTAGTATAAGGATTAAGGTGGGATACTTGATCCTAGTGACACTACGGATACAACATGCTTTGTAGAGGTTTGCAATTGTTGTAAACTACTACAGATGGTAGATTCTGACCATTCATGTGGAGACGTGCGAGCGGGGTTGTCCTATACAAAGAGTTTGTATAAGATCGGACCACGTGATGACTAGACTCTATATATAACGTCGTTGATACTAGAGACTTATATCTCACCTAAACGACCATAGGTGACACGACCTCAATCCTGAGTGTTTTGGGAACTTCTGCCTTTGAGAGCGGTCCTTTGATTAGTATGGGTGAGAGTGGCCAGATTGCCAACTCAACATGCCTACCTTTTTGGGGACTTTTTTTGATTTGAGAACTGGGAACTCAATACACAAGATGGAATTCACTCATTTCCTGAAGTAGGAACAAATAGAGAGATTGCTTCCTTAAGGGCTGATTCTGGGGCTTGAACATAGTGGCCACAACTTCTCTTTGGAAGAGAGGACTCACTTATAGTAGGACTATAACTTATGTTCATTAGAGGGATCAGTGGTACTTAAGAAGTTAAAAGTAACTACAGGGGCATAATGGTTATTGGCTGAGCTATACTTACGAGCGATCTGTGAAGGGTTGTCGCACTGCTGATTGGTTAAGATGGACACATAATATATTTGTGGTAAGAAGAGTTCAGATGTTAGTCTTTAGTGGAGTGCCTGGCAGCTATCGGATGGTGGATCCCATGACTAAAGAGTTTAGTCAGCTATTCACGTACCGTTGGAGCTTCGAGCTATAAGTCCATAAGGTCCCCTTGGTAACTCAATGGATTCAGTTAATGATCAGTTCTTGGTGTTGATCTGAAATGTTCAAATTGACAAGAAGTAATTCGATTATATATGATATGATCGGTATGATGTATGAGATACATCTAGTGAAGGATTAATGTAAATGAGATTTACATTAAGTGCCATGAAATAGAAAAAGTGTTATAGTTTGTATGTTTCATGAGATGAAATATTAAAACTATAGGTTATAAATATAGTATGATAAGTTGGTTATCATTTATATTTATAATAATATTAATTATTGGATAATTATATCTTTTTCTCTAATAACCAATTGAGTGGGAGGTTATTGGTAGTTTCATGGTAACCGTGAGATAAAAGGAAAAGTATTTTCCTAATTTTAATAAGAAAAGAAAAGGAAAAGATTTGAGATTTTCAATCTTGGAAAAAAATTCTCATGGAAGTTGGCAAGTAAATAGAATTTACTAAGCGACAGCTCGGATAAGGTAAATGATCGTGGAATGTTTGTAGGCGGCAGACGCTTAGCTAAGCGATGAGCTAAACAATCGCATAGCTTTTGCTAGACGATCGCTTAGCTTTTCCTAAACGATTGGGCAAGGACCTATATGATAGGTTCTGTGATCTCCCACTTGCTCAATCGTTTACACGATTGTTGTTTTCTATGTCTTCTACCTCAAACCAAGTCCACACAAAGCCCACCCTCTAGATTCTCACACTGAGAATACCAAGGTAGCCTTCTTCGTAGAGTCATACTTAACTCGACACTATTGAGGTTCTGTGGAGGCCGTTCGTTGTATTCGGGGCTGTTCATGACCTTGGCGATCGCTGAGTTCAAGTGCACGGTGTTTGTGCAGTGTAGCGGCCATGTTGGACGAACGTTCGTGGTTGCTGTGTTGCTGTGATCGAGTGTTCGTGGTCAAGAAGCTTGGCGATGAGTCTGCAAAAGTGTGTAGCGTTTCTCCTTGATCATTTGTAGTAGTATGCTGTAATTTCTGTAATTAATGCATAACCATATGTTTCTATTGATGACTGCAATTGTAAAGTTTATATACGATTGTAATTTGAAATGATCTTTTCGCTACTCATGAAAATTTTCGTGTTCCATTTCCTTCAATTGGTATCAGAGCCAGGTTTCGATCCTGGGATCTATAGGTTATGATTCCTAATGAGTAGGATATCATCCACATATAGTATTAGGAAAGTTATTGAGTTGTTGATGATCTTCCTGTATACACAAGGCTCTTCATTGTTCTGATTAGGGCCAAATAATTTTACCGCAGTTTCAAATATGATGTTCCATGATCTAGATGCTTGTTTCAACCCATAGATTGACTTATTAAGCTTGCAAACTCTTTGCTCTTAATCTGGAACTATGTACCCCTCTGGTTAAGTCATATAAATGGTCTTCTCAAGATTACCATTAAGATTGTAATTTGGAATGATCTTTTCGCTACTCATGGAAATCGTCGTGTTCGATTTTCTTTATATCGTTCATCATCCAACCCTCTCGCTGTTGTTCATCGTCTAGCACCTGCGCCCATCGCATAGCTTCATCGTCTAGTGATCTCTCGCTGTCGCTTATCACCTAATGATCTCGTTGTCGCTCATTGCATAGCTCTCACTGTCATTCATTGTGTAGCGCTGACGCCTATCATCTAACACATCACATCCATCGTTTAGCGAGTCCATTTATCGTGTAGCGCCTGCGTTTATCGTGCAACACCCATCGTCTAGCGCTTCACCTATCGTGTAGCGCTCACACTTATCGTGTAGCGCCCAAGCTCATCGTTTAGCACTATCATCTAGTGCTATCGTCTAGCATTATCATCTAGCACTTATGCTGATTGTGTAGCGCCACCAAATCGTGTAGTTTTATCGTCTAGCGCATCATTTAGTGCCGCATATAGCTACACGATCGTCCTGCGTATGCTTCAACGCCTAGCGCTATGCGCTCATTGTCTAGCCCTCTCGCTCTCCCTCACGCAACCTCTTATCATCCCAACACCTTTTACCAATGCTTCGGCCAACATGCGTCCTTTGCCATGCCAACGATTGGACAAACTTCATAAACTCAACGCATGGTTGTCCTTGGCTTTAAGGCTTAATTTCTTTTAACCTCTACATACTTAGCCTCATTAGAGCTTCATGTGTTAATGCTTCTTTAACGCAAAATGCATGGTTTCTTTTTGACTTCATACTTAGCCAAATTTTACTAGTTAAGGCCCAACTCAAAGCTACTCAAGAAGAATCTATTCCAATACTTAGAATTTTCCTTCTCTTCAACATAGGATTTAACTTATACTTAGTTAACCTACTGACTGCATGACCCGCTAATCATCAGATGGGTTAGTTTCGCTTAAGTCCTCATCTTCCTACCAGGGTGGAGGAACTTACGTCGGGAGCATAACCGACCACCTCATATTATGATAAGCTTACGTTTTGGGTCCCAATCATATGCTTTCATGATATGTTGCATGTGATTGTGCATTTGGTCACTACCTTAAATGAGAACTACTTACTGGGTATATTATATACTCATCCTATTTTACAAACTTTGTAGGTAAGGACACAACGTAGGTGGGCATGACTGGACGTCGCTCAAGGGACCAACTATCAAACTCACTATTTTAGTCATATATGCATTTTGTTCCACTACGATAATGTTTTATGGATCCTTGTGTTAGCTTTAGGGCTTCAATCAAACCAAGTATTTTGATTATAACAAACTCATATTTTTTGTACTAACATTTTTAGTGTTTTAGAGTCACTATCTTGTAGAGCTCGGAAAGACGATTCCAACGCAATTTGAATTGCTCAAATCGGAGTTCAAACGAGAAAGTTATAAGTAAAAGAAGATTGAAGAGGAAATCCAATGTGGCACCTTGCTGACGTGGCATCCGACATGGCGGCTAACGTGGCACACAAACGGTCAATATTGATGATGTGGCAGACGACGTGACACTTCAACTGGTCACTTTTTGCTGACGTGGCACATGATGTGACAGTAATGTGGTGACCGTGGACGAATGAGATAATGACAAGTGGCAGCTGATTTTTAAAGGAGGAGAAATCGTTAATTGATGCGCGGATCAATAGTATGGTGACACGTGGCGCGAATTAAGATTTTTCAGCTTTTTCAAATTTGATTTCCTTCCTAAATTGGCATCCTTCAAATCATTTTTATTCTTTAAATCTCAATAATTCTAATCTTTCAAAATTCCTTTTCAATTCCTCTCTTAATTACAAATCCTTTCCTTTTCTATTTTTATTCAATCTTCACCATTCATTTGCAATCATATCCAATGGCCAAAATTTATCCCCCTCGCCTATAAATTCGACTTGATTTTACTCTTCATTGACACACTAAAAGCTATCAAGTCTTAAGCTCTCAATTCTCTCTACTCTCAAATTCTTGTCCTCATTGCTCCTAAATTGGCCTAGAGTTATTTTTTGTGAGTTTTTTTTTAGTGCTCAACTTGTGTATTTAGCCTTCAAGAGGTAATATTGTGAAGTTTTCTTTTAATTTTTATGAGGTAATATTGTGAGGTTTTCTTTTAATTTTTGGGAATTGTATTAAGGTGTGGGTACACCTTGGGTTGTGAGAAAAAGAAATTGGTTTGATCCTGAACCAGTAAAAAGGATCTTGGGTTTCTCTTTAGCCTAAGAAAAAGAGGGTCATGTGTCGGTTTGGTTCTCACCTGTAAGAGAATCACTTAGTGAAATATCCAAAATGGAGTCTTGGAGAGTGGAGTAGGCAATTTGCCGAACCACTATAATTCCCGGTGTTTTCTCTTCCTCTCTCTTTTATTTCTGGTTTTCAATTTTTTGCTTCTTGTCTTAGTTATTTTTTAATCTTTCCTAATTGCATGATTTAATTTTTACTGTGTTATTTAAATTTATCCTTGATTAAATTGTCTTTAAATTTGAAGTTATCATAGCTTGCATGATTTAAGTTTTGTCTTGCATAAATTTTCTTTAATCAAATTAGTAGGTTAACTTTATTGAGTATTGTTTGAAGATAAAATTATTTTTTAAAAATTGGTAGTCAATCCTATTCACCCCGCCTCTAGTGTTGCCTTTAGATCCTATACCTGGTGTTTTGTAAAATAAATTTTTTGTATAGTTTACTACTTAATTAATAAAATTTTAGATATGTTTTTTTGAAGATTTCACCAAAACTCATCTCATGATAGAAAAGTCTAAGTATGCATGTCGTAGTGATCGGACCTTATATGTAAGGGTCTGGTCGTTACAATATCTTTTCTTAATAACATATTGTCATATATATTTTCAAATAATAAATGATTCACTTTTAAAAGAATTATTTTTTAAAATTTTATCAAATAATTTAGAATAAATAAAATTGTTGGAATTTAAATCATATACAATTTTAAATAAATTCTAAATTAATATTAATACAAAAATCATTAAAATAATATGCCTATTTTGGTTCATATAACTAATTTACACCAATTTTAGTATTAATTGACCAAATACTGTAACTAGTGTTCTAATTTAAAATTAAAATTTATTAAACACTATTTTACTTATTTTCACAACTGATTCTTCTAAAAGCATAGCTGCTATCAATAAATTTTAAAAGTAGCAGAAATCTCAAATGTAGTCTTAATTAGCATTGTTTAGTAGTTAAAGTCATATTATACTTTCTCTCATAAAAATTGTAGGTTGAAATCCTTTCACGCTATATGTGATGTAAGATTCTAAATATGTATATGAATGATGATTTTACTTTAAATAAAATGAATGCTAAATTTAACTTAAATATATCTTCAATATGTGTATGGTATATGGATTTTGTTTGTTTAGTTTATGTGATTGCTAATCTTATGGTTGACCTAAATCTAGGCATCTAATTCAACTTAGATTAAGCAAACTTAAATCTCAATAACCTACTATTCTGTCAATTATTTTTTTTTAGAAATTTAAATTATAAATGTATAAATGAGATGTCCAACATAAACTCAAATCTCAATAACCTGTTATTTTGTCAATTGTTGTTTTTTAGAAGTTTACATTGTAAATGTATATATGAGATGTCCAATATTCCACATTTTTAGGAAACTATAGAAGCGTTACCGTCATTTTCTGCTCAAATTTGACATGATTCCAACTAATTAAAATGCATACCATATAAGCTACTAATTGAAATGTATTGAAATGTATACCATATAAGTTTCAAACTTTTAAACGACTAGTCAGAACATGTCCTAAATAAGCGAAACGAACTGAAAAATTTAAAAGTTTATCTACAATAATATATATATTTGTTTCATCTCCAAACTTTAAAAAAGTTTTAATTTCATTTCTAAATTTTTAATATACTTTTATTTAATCCTTATTATGAAGTGATACTACCATTAATTTGTCTATGTGTCAAATTAATTAGCCAAAACATGTCTAATATGCATGTCAAATCAGTAACATATTATTGTTGTTGTTATTTCATTTTTTTAAAAATCACTTAGGAACATGTCTTAGTTAGCATTGTTTAGTAGTTAAAATGATATTTTTCTCTCTTAAAAAAATTGTAGGTTGAAATCCTTTCACGCTCTATGTGATGTAATATTTTAAATATGCATATGAATGATGATTTTACTTGAAATAAAATGAATGCTAACTTTAACTTAAATACATCTTGAATATGTGTATGATATATGATAATTTTTTTTATTTAGGTTATGTGATTACTAATCCTATGGCCGACTTAAGTCTAGGCATATAATTCAATTTAGATTACACAAATCCAAATCTCAATAACCTGCTATTCTATCAATTGTTATTTTTATAAGTTTACATTGTAAATGTATAAATGAGATGTCCAACATACCACATTTTAAGGACATTTTAAGGAAACGGTAGAAGTGTTATCGTTGTTTCTACTTTTGTTTGGCATGATTCCAACTAATTGAAACGCATACCATATAAGTTGCTAATTGAAACGCCTGTTAGGGGACAATGACTAGATATCTCACAAATATGGTATGCTATATTGTCCACTTGGATATAAGCTCTCATAACTTTTATTTTTAGTTCCACCCAAAAGGAAAGCCTGTTGGAAAGAAATTTTGGAGGTTGGAGGAAATTTGGAAGAGAGAATTGAGAAAGAGGCTACTAGTTTTATTGAGTACTATTTTTTTTTTTTTTTTTTTTTGGTTTGATATAAATGGTAAGACATACCTCGTGTTTATGCTTGTTGGCTTCCTAAATCTATGACTAGGATTTTGCAAACACATTCATGATCTAATGGTTATAAATGTCTCTAGAATATTCTCTACAAGTATACCTTCTTTCTTATGTTTTCTAGATAATTCTTCAATACAAGTATACCATCTCTTACAAGTAATATCTCTAGAATATTCTAATGTTTGATATTTCTAGAACTTGGGCTTTTGTTTGGATTAGGCCCAATTACTTCTAATCCAAAATCAAATTTATATTTCAATAACCATACCATATAAATTTCAAAATTATAAATGGCGAGTCAGACATATCTTAAATAAATGAACTAACTGAAAATTTAAAAATTTATCTACGATAATATATGTATTTGTTTCAGTCTTACAAACTTAAAAAAAGTTTTAATTGTACTCTTAAATACTCAATGGAAATTTAGAATTATATTCTATTATAGTTATTATTTCTTTGGCCATTTACATTATTGAAAAAAAGGGGAGAACCATGGTTAGAATTTAACCAAAAGGAGAGGTACAGGTAGAAAAATGGTGGGGGTTGGGAAAGTGCTTTACGGCGAGGGCTACCGTGTGATAACGGCCGGCGATTATTAAATAAAAAGGAAATAAAATAAATGTAGTGAGTACGTTAAAAGACATAGAGATGCGTGCCATCGGAGTTAACGGAAGACGTTAATTGCAGACCAAAACAACACATGGCCGTCACCGTTAGTTGTTGCCGTTCCCTTCGTTGTCTGCTTCGAAGCAGGCAACAACGTTGGCTCGAGTTAACCCGGCAGCATAATTTTCAATGTTTTTTTTTCTCTTTTCTTTTCCTTTTAATAATATATATATATATATTCATTTTTTATATTCTATTTATCCTCGAGTTTTTTTTTCTTTTTTGTTGTCAGATACTTATAATTATAAGTTTGACCTTGATGTGTTGTCATAATTGCTGAATATGCCATTCCACTTTACATGGGTCCCACGGTAAACGTGGAGATAATTGTTATTTTTTCCCTTCTTTTCTTTTCTCTTCTCAATGCCAATGATCTGCCATCAGCTGGGTGGTCCTGCTCTGTACACGTCAGCACATGTTCTGTTTTATTGGAAAATTCCCCCATCAACCCTCTAAAAGAAAAAATAAATAAAATTATGTCCCGTACTACTTCTACTCATTATTGTCGTTATTGATTGTCCTAGGATTTGTTTGGATTGGACTCGAGAAAAAAAATATTTTTAAAAAAATTCATTTTTATTTAAATATTTTTTTTTATAAAAATTGATTAAAATTTACTTAAAAATTATTTTGAGTGGTTGTCAAACACTATAATTTTTTACAAAATGACTTATTTTTAAATTAAACTCTTGGAAATGTTGGGGTTAATGTCCTAAATCTCATGGGTCTCATAGTTTGTAATTGTATTGTATAAACACTTTATTTATCTACTAAAATAAAAAGGTATTTTATTAGCATTAACCCACAAAAACTAATAAACTAAAATCTAGGGTTAACTTATGTAACTTAAACATGTATGTAGAGACATATAGGTAGATCATGTTTATGTGATAATTTAAACGGTCTGTAGTAGATAGATAAGGCTAGGTACATTATCTTGGTGACACTACGAATACGACTCGTTTTATAGTTGTTACAATTGTTGTAAACTGCTACAAATAATCTTGATCATTCATGTGGAGACATGGGAGCGGGGGTATTCTATACAAAGAGTTTGTATAAGATCGAACCACGAAATGAATAATCTCTCTATAAAACCTTTGATAGATGAGACTTACATTTCACCAGGATGACCATAAGTGGTTTGACCTGAATCTTGAGTGAGTTGTGAACTTATCCTACCTGTGAAGGCGATCCTTTAATTTGCATGGAAGAGAGTGACCAGTTTCGTCGACTCAATATGTCTACCATTTTGGGGATTCGTCTGATTTGGGAGCTGGGAACACAACTACACAAGAAGAAATTCACTCATTCTCTATAATTAGAGTATGTAGAGAAATTTCTCCTATAAGAGCTGATTTCGAGACTTAAACAATGTGGCGTCACGCTCTCTCTTGGCCCGAGAGGGAAAGTATGACTGTGGCTGTAGCAGACCTTGACCTTAGCAGTACCCTGGAACTTCTCACCTTTCGCTACCTGAAAAGAAAAACATGAAAGAAAAGAATAAGTTTCAAGAAGCTCAGTGAGTGGTAAAAAGCTTCTAGAGTCTATTTCAACTCATAATAATAACAAGTATATCACAAATACGAGGTTACACTCATACCTCAGCCTGGAATGAGTCTATTCTCAACTTTATCTAAACGCACGGTAGATAGTTAAACTGATACTACTCATAATGAGACTATTCTCAAACTCTACCTACACACATGGTAGATAGTTAAACTGATAAGTCATAAATGCTTACTCTCTTACGTTCCTTATGTTTCTTATGTGCACATAGATCCCCGCTTATGGGCTCAAAAGCTAGGCCTGCCGGCCTTCTGACCATCCCATACGAGGTTCCTCTCAAAGGCTTAGGAATTAGACCTCTCGGTCCCCTGACCATCCTGTGAGGTTCTGCTCTCAAGCTCAGGAACTAGGTCTATTGACCCCCTGACCATCTCATTCTCATATTCTCATGTTAATTACTCATTTACAACATAAGCATGTACATATACTCTATAAGATATGCTTAAGACCATAAAGGAAATTATAACTCACCTTGGGAGGGTAGGAACCTTCCTCTCTAGAAGTTCCTTAGTTTCCTCGGGCTCCCTTTTGAACCCTAAATTCTAGATTCAATTTTAAGCTCAGATTACTTATCATTTCAAGCCTTATTTTGAGACACTTCCTTCTACAAACATGCTCTAAAATGTCTTAGGAAGCTTACCTTAAAATCTTAGCTTATAAATCCTCGTGGTTTGGCCGGAATCTTTAAATCATCAAGACTGGCTCAAGTTTACACGATAACACGACCCTTCTGTATTTTCCTCACTTTCCAGCCTGATTCCTTAGAGCTTCTTCTTCGGAAACCCTACCTTAAAAACTAGACTCTCAAAGCTTTTGGTTGGCTTTAGAATCACTCAAAACGCATAAGTATTCTGGGAGAACTCTTCTTCCCAAGTTGATGCTACTTCCAAACCTCACTGTCTGACAGCATCTCCTCCTCTTGGAAACGCATGGTTTTCCTCCGAATCTGCTTTCAAACACTCTTCCTACAGTTTTCAAGAGGATTCCAGTTTATGAACTAAGAGACACCTTGTGGTGGTATTTATAGACCAAATGAACTGATCCTTCTCATTTCTTAAGGCTTCCAATGTAAGACATCTCTTACTTTAGAAACTTTTAGAGTGTTTACACCAAGCTTTGCCACCACCTACTTCCTTGCCATTCACCTACTTCCATGCCACTCACCTACTTGCATGAAGTTTGAGTTGTCTTCCTCATACATAAGTCTTCCTTGCATGAAACTCTATTTGTCCACCTCCTATTAACTCAAGCTCAACCTCCTCTCGGTTCAGCCATTTATCCGGGTGAATTCATCAACCTTGCATAATGCAAGCATCAACACCGCATAAACACTTGGGCCATCGTCTAGTCCATTGTGTAGCTCTTGCACCCATCGCATAGCTCCATCGTTTAGTTAATCTCTCGCTGTCGCTTAACATCCAGCCCTCTCATCGTTGTTCATTATCCAGCCCTCTCGTTGTTGCCAATCGTCTAGTGCCTGCGAACATCGCATAGAGCCTACGCCCCATCGCATAACTCCATCGTTTAGTGATCTCTCATTGTTAATGATCTTGCTATCGCGTATCTCTCGTTGTTAACGATCTTGCTGTTGCTCATCGTCTAACGTATAGCCTATACCATAACCCTGTGCCTATCGTATAGCTCCATTGTGTAGCGCTGACGCCTGTTGTCTAACACATCACGCCCATCGTCTAGCGCGTTCACTTATCACGTAGCGCCATCATCTAGCATCTATGTCTATCACAACGCCCATCGTCTAGCATTTCGCCTATCGTGTAGCGCTCACGCTCATCGTGTAGTGCCATCGTCTAGCACTTGCGTCTATCGCCTAACGCTCGCATCATCTAGCTTCTACGCTTATCGTCTAGCGCCCGAGCTCATCATTTAGTGTTATCATTTAACGCTTATGCTGATCGTGTAGTGCTATCGTCTAGCGCATTGTTTAGCGCTGCATGTAGCCATACGATAGTCCTTTCAGCGCCTTGCGCTCATTGTCTAGCTCTCTCGCTCTCACTCACGCAGCCTCAACGCATGAGCAACCTTTGGGCAGTACCTCTTGCCAATGCTTCAGCCAACATGCATCCCTTACCATGCCAACAATTGGGCAAACTTCATAAACTCAACGTATGGTTACTTTTTTACTTCACATTTAGCTAAATTTTCACTAGTTAAGGCTCAACAAAAAGCTACTCAAGGAAAATCTATTCAAACGCTTAAATTTTACTTCTCTTCAACATAGAATTTAACTTATACTTAGATAATTCCCTTAATTTCCTGCTTAAGTAGGGAAATTGAAATCCGGGTTTCACAAACTATCGATCTTTAATGGAATGACCGTTAGTTAATGGAAGTTGATTAATTTAATTTGATAACCTTTTCCCTTCCTTCATTACTTTCTTGTTAATAAATGGAAGATGGAAAGAAATGTTCTTTCACCTCCCTTTTGCACTCTTATATAAACACCAAGTGTGTTAAAGTTGTGTGCTTGAAAAAAGTTGTTTTTGCTCTCAAATTTTAGGAAATACATTCCTTTCCAAATTAATTTAGAAGCTCACATACTCTCTATAATTCTCTTCCCTAGAATACTGAGGTCTCCATATAATAGTGTCTGGTTGATTGGAAATTTACTACTGTGTCTTTGGGCGTTCGTGATCGAAGAGTTCATTGTGTTCGAGAACTCGAAAAGAAATCATGAAGAAATTAGTCTTCAAGGGTAAGTGATCTTCGGATCTCTTCTTTCTCTTCATTTTCTATACAAAAGCACGCTTATTTTGTTAAGTAAATATTGTTTCTATCCTATGTTTTTCTGTATGTTCTGTAAAATTAGAATTAGGACATAATCGTTTCCGTTACAGGTACTCGTGTATCCTTTCAGAAAATGTATTCCAAACACACCCTTAGACAACAATTCATGTTGCTTACTATAAATGAAGAATAAAACTTACAATATTTAGTAAAGATTATGGATTATATTATCTTGATTAGTTAAATTATCCTTAAAATTTACCCGTATAAATTAAAGTATTAGATAAATATGAAATATTTTAATACATCATTGACTCTATATATTTCATATCATTAACAATATATAAAAATAACATCAAATTTAAGTATGATTGAATTGGAAAAAACATTAGTAATTATAGATGTTTGAACACTACAAGAATTCTGGGCTTTAATGTCAATTTAAAACTGATATTAAAGGGCTTTAATGTCGGTTGACAACCGATATTGATGATGTGTTATAAAAGGTCTTTAATGTCGTTGTTTTTAATGTCAATTTTAAACCGACATTATACACCACTTTCAATGTTGGTTTAAAATCGACATTAAAGACCTTTTATAACACGATCATCAATATCGGTTGTCAACCGACATTAAAGTCCTTTAATGTCAGTTTTAAACCGATATTGAAACCCAGAATTCTTGTTTATTTTTCCATTATTTTCCTTTTTTTAAAATGCCATTATCGAATCCATTTTTAACATCGGTCAAAAAGTTAAAAACGACATTATATGTCTCGTGTTGGTTTAGAAAATATCTGTCATTGTTTTTTGTTAAAAAAAAAAATTGTTCATTGTAATGCATGCTTGTTATATTCTGCATGGCAAGCCAACAATATTTGTTTTCCACCTATAAATTCACTAAACTCAAACCTAAAATATAACAATAGACAGAATAATACACTCTACCACAAAACTAAATACAAAGTTACCTGCAATGAAACACACTTCTATAATAATTTATCCACAAACAAAAATTAATATTTCAAATCCATTCTATAAGTACTTATCAAGTATGAAATGAACACACTAACCAATATTTGTATATTGATAACACACTTCCATAGAACAATAATTATAATTATCATATCCAACACTCTACCACAAAACTAAATACAAAGTTACCTGCAATGAAGCACACTTTTATAATAATTTATCCACAAACAAGAATTAATATTTCAAATCCATTCTATAAGTAATTATCAAGTATGAAATGAACACACTAACCAACATTTGTATATCGATAACACACTTTCATAGAACAATAATTATAATTATCATATCCAACACTCATATTGGAACCAACTGCCTCTCCAAAACTACAATCAGAAATATCAACCACCTCTATAATATTAATAATCATTCTCCCATTCACAAATATCAATTAGTACTTCCATGAATACTTACACCAAATACCCATGAGCAAAAAAATTATACATAAATCTTCCAATAAAAATATCATGGTCAGGTAACAATTCGTCTATCCATAAACCAATGATTAGTACTTCAGATTCATTCTAAACTTGCATATTTTATTCAAAACTTGTCAAGATTCATTCTAAGCTAGCATTTACATTCTATTGAGACAAAAAAAGAAACAAAAAGTACATTCTTGCACAAATCGACCAACAAAACTTGCCCATTGTGTTCGAATTATGTCAATCTCTCCTTGGATATATGCATTTTTGTATTGAACTACAAAAAGAAAAAGAAAAAAAGATAAACTCAACATAAGTTTATATCATTTATTAAATTAAAGCTAGTATATAAAAAATAAATAATTTTCACATGAAGCTAGTAATGGGAGTAGTAGGATTATGCACTATTTCGTGTATATACTTTTGCACATAGTACCCGCATCCTACAAAATCTAATTGACGGCGACACTGCATATGAAGAAGTTAAAAATAATTATTCTTATGTATAAATGAACATAAATTGTTAAAAAATGAATGTAAATTTACCTTTATAGGTTTCCATTTTGGAGAAGATCGATGGTGTTGGAGATCATGCTTGGCTTGCCATGTTTTCAGTCCAGTAAATAGTTTGAAAACATTAGTTAAACATAAATACTTGAATTAAGAACGAAGAAAGTTCAACTACACTTACATATTTATAACTCCATGAAAATCCTCTTGAACCTTACTTCGAATTGAGTCCAAAACATAAATACAATTTTCTTAAAGATTGATTACAATCAATATCCAATGATAACTATAATAAGCAACAATTTTGAAATATTAGTACGCGTATAATGAAAATTAAAAATAACTAAAGAACTTGTATTTACTTACCCTGTGTTATATGGAATAAGAACTAATTGGTCCAAATTAGCCAATTCTAGATGGTTGACTAAATTTCTAGATCGAAGATCTAGAGACTTCACATGTGGCGATATTTTTGCTTGATCAATTATAAAAAAATTCTTGGTAATATCACGGCCACATTCATCCCAAAGATACCTAAACAAAGTAAAAGTTATTATTTAAACATGAAACAAAACATACATGAAGATTATGAATCTAGTTGAGTAATACTTACATGATGTATGTTAATAAACACATATAACCAATTTCAACCATATTGCAATATTGGATCATATCATCATGGCCTAAATAAACAAATTTGTCTCTTCCAAATATGTACTTGTTCAAATTGATACAAATCACGTCTACATCATTCATGTTGTGTATGGCATGTCCATTCAAGAGTTTGATGGTGCCATTGGTGTTCGTATATTTGGGGGAGTGACCAACACTCTTAATTGTTGAATGGTCCTACCATAACCAAAGTTACAAAAATTCAAAGTACGAAAAATAATAAATAACCAAACTCATATACTGAAAAAGAGGCATACTTTTTCCTTGTCAACCATATTATGAAGTTGCCCATTGCTTGATTTAAAGACTCTATTTTTTCCTTCATAGGAATTGATATTGGCAAATATTCTCCCATGACAATGTCAATCAATACTTTAACCGTTAAGCGTGACTCATCATCATCAAACGCTATGACTACTGCAACAATATTATTTATTCCTATAGCCAAATGGCATGGTGTCCCCTTAACAAATTTAAAAGAACTAATGTCATGCATGGTTAAGCACAATATGATTAAAATTTAAATGGCACAATAAATAAATTACCTCCAAACCTTCTTTAGGCATCTTCACAATATCCTCTTCTTTAGATGCACTAAGTGCGACACTTTTAACAGATGATTTGGTTTGATGAGATTGTTTGCTATGAGTTTTTTTCTCTTGACACTTTGACATGTCGAACATTATTTTCATTAGAGCCTCCTTCAATTTCTTGGCTCATTTTGGACTTTGGTTTTACTAATTTGAAATACTGGGAATGGGAAAATAAATCACCCACTCCTCTAACACGTCCCCAATGTCCATCTATACCCAATGCTTTGGTCAAAACATCTTCACATTCATGGACTTTAGCTAATTTATCCTATAAAACATATTACAATTTTTACACAATATCTATGTTATCACAAGTTTTAGCCATTATATATATGTCATCTTAAACTTTGCACAATATAAACTTACAATTCGACTGGCACATTCTCGAGTGGCGTCATCAAAATATTCATTATTTTTTCCTTTTCACGTTTCTTTCCATAAAGTCGAATGATAAGAAGGATCACTCGATATGTTCTACATGAGTATACATATTTAATTAGCATAAACATATTAGAATAAAAGATTTAATTTAAGTAAAAAAACTTACTAATTCTTGGGCAAGATTCGCATAACCCTTACGATAAATGTGATGATTATATACACATTTCGACCTTCTTTCTCTTTGAAGATGATTGATTTCCTGTACAACCAATTTAGTTGAAGTTACCAACCAAAACAATGATAATATTGACATTTATTTAAACTGACTTACATCATATTCTTCACTTAATCGTTCACTAATAAATGATGTCCACTGATCTTGATCTATATGAGAATATTGTTGAGGAGAAATTTGCAAGACCGAGGGTTCATCTTTAAATGGAAGTATGAACTTTTGAGTCAATGTGGTCTTGAAAGTCCGAAACTTCCTAGATGCAGACATGAGTATACCATGTTTGGACTTAGAGTCCACATCGAACGACATAGGCACAATGAAAAAAGTAGTAAACAATAAACTAATAAATAATTATGCACATGAATTCACTATAGGAAATCTGACTTCTCCTGACGTCACATTTCGTCGGGAAGGTGTGGAAAATTCGTCGGAAGAGGATCTCCCGATGCATAAACGGTCGTCAGGAGTTTGGTCGGGAGAAACCCGTCGGGAGAGGATCTTCCGACGTACTTTTAAATGGCGTCGGGAGTTCCCCCTAACTCCCGACGCCATATAGGCATCCAGAGTTCCACCATAACTCTCGACGCCGTTTTAGAGTGCGTCGGGGGATCCTATATGCATGGAGAGTATTAAAATTTAATATATCGTTTGTAATTTTTTAAAATTTGATCTGAAAACCTGTAAAACATATTATACCAAATAAGGATTCACATAAACGAAAATGAAGTCCATTTTATAACAAGTAAAAAAATACAATATCCAAACGAAGTCAATACTCTAAATTACAATATCCAAACGAAGTCGATAAACATTCATATTACAAATACATAAAAAAAGTAAAATCAAAACAACATTTAGAACACTTCTTGAACACAGCATCTTCAACAATTGTCCCAGCTCATCTCCGAACAGCATTCTACAATAAAACAAAAATATTGAAATGTTATATCGATAAAACTCACAACATGTTCAAACTTCAATGCGGGCGGTAATGAACATCAAAACGAGTAAACAATGATGACCAACACACATAAAACTCAAATTTGTCCCCAAAATAGTTTGAGGAATGAATATATAAAACTGGGTGTAACTCAGACTGCAGCTAACTATTGCTCTTTGCATTAATAATTTACGTTTAAAAGGAAAATAGAGAGGATCATCCCAATAAAACAACACTACTTTCTCCATATTTTGCTTCTAATCACAACAACGAAGACAATAAATGACAACGTTGTTTCTTCTTTCTTTGACAACAAACAGAGTTTTTTAGATACCAAATAAACCAAATGGAGAGAATAAAAGTAAGAAATTGAGCAAAAACTAGAACAAAAGTGAGAAAAAAAACAATTAAAACAATATGTGACGCCAACAAAAATTTTAAAAGCTAATCAAATTGCATTGGCAAAAAAAAAAAAAATGGTCATTCATACAAAAATTTTATAAATCAACTTTTGATCATCCTTACATAAATCTCATAAAACAATATGTAATTTTAATTTTAGTTGTATATGTTTGTGGTATGTGGCATCATTATCATCATCATTGATCAAACCATTTTGTCAATTTGTTAAAAGTTTTTCAAATATTTGAGAGAGAGAAAAAATGAATGTGGCTGAAATAAGGGACAGATGAAAGTCTACTTTAAAGAATAATATAGGAGAGAGCGAGATTCAGGGAGAGAGCAAGATTCAAGGAGAGAGCGAGATTCAGGAGAGAGCGAGAGGCAGAGAGAGAGAGTGAGATTCAGGGAGAGAGCGAGATAAAACACATCTTCCCACCCCCTCTTTTTTCTCTACTGCCCTTCTTTAATTTGTATTTCATCTCTACCAATGACAACACTACTTTCTCTATATTTTGCTTCTTCTAATCACAACAACGGAGACAATAAATGACAAAGATGTTTCTTCTTTCAAACAAAAAACAAATAGAAATACCATAAAAGTTTGTCAACGATAGCAGGAGCTGATGATGTGAGATTAAAGCTTCTTATTGATTCCAACCAACAAATAGTTCTTTTTGAAGAAGCAGATAAGAACTTGATTGACTTTCTTTTCAATATACTTTCCCTTCCCCTTGGGACTGTGATTAGACTTTTGAAAAATCAAGGCATGTGGGATGCTTATCTAATTTGTATGAGAGTGTTGAAGCTTTAAATGACACATATTTACGACCAAATCAGAGCAAAGACACCCTTTTGAAGCCTAAAGTATAGGAGAGAGCGAGAGGCAGGGAGAGAGAGAGATTCAGGGGGAGAACGAGATTCATGGAGAGAGCGAGATTCAGGGAGAGAGCGAGATACAGTTGAATAAAAAGTAAAAAAAAAAAAGAAGTTTTGATCCCAGGGAAGGTGAATATGCAGTGTGTCAAGAGTAGGTCAGTCTTCCATT
This sequence comes from Benincasa hispida, assembly GCF_027475165.1. NCBI lineage: Eukaryota > Viridiplantae > Streptophyta > Magnoliopsida > Cucurbitales > Cucurbitaceae > Benincasa > Benincasa hispida. The sequence goes on along the minus strand of NC_143478.1, from coordinate 79,316,010 downwards.
AGGGAGTCATGTAGGAAGAGAAGCGAAGCCAGACTTAAAACAATAATGATAAGACTTAAAGCTCTCTCTTGACCAACCAGCTCTTTCATACAAGGAGAGAGTGAGAGGCAAGGAGAGAGCGAGATACAGGGAGAGAGCGAGATATAGTTGAATAAAAAGTCAAAAGTCATCGTACGAGTTATCTTCTTTGCATATTGGACATGCTTGATAACCTTTTGTACTCCACCCAGATAAGTCACCGTACATAGGGAAGCCATTAATCGTCCATAATAAAGTAACATATAGTTGAAAAAACTCACCAGCAACAGAATCATAAGTTCGCACACCAATTATCCACAACTCTTTCAACTCTTTAATCAACAGTTGCAAGTAAACATCAATTTCCTTTCCAGGAGATTTTGGACCAGGTATGAGCAAAGACATGAAGAAGTTTGTTTCCTTCATGCATTTCCAAGGGGGAAAATTATAAGGAATTATCACCACAGGCCACATACTATAAGAAGTGCTCATATTTCCAAACGGATTGAAGCCATCTGAAGCTAATCCCAAACGAACATTTCGAGGATCTAAAGAGAAATGAGGGAATTCATGATCAAAATTTTTCCACCCCTCTGCATCAGCTGGATGACGCAATACATCATCCGTTTCAACTCACTTATCTTTATGCCATCTCATGTCAGAAGCGCATTTTTTTGATGCAAACAATCGTTTTAATCTCGGTATCAATGGAAAATGACGCAATACCTTATGTGATATTTTTTTAACCTTACCATCATTAACTTTGTACCGAGACTCATCACAAACAGGGCATTGTTGCAAATTTGCAAACTCTTTCTAATACAGTACACAATCATATTTGCACGCATGAATAGACTCATAACGTAGGCCTAAATCATGTAATTTTCGCTTGGCTTCATAAAAGGAAGTAGGTATAGAGGTGCCAGCTGGAAACGCTGCTTTTAACAATTCCAGCAACATGTCAAACGATCTGTTACTCCAGCCGTTCAGAACTTTGATATGCATCAACTTCACTAAAAAGTTCAAGGACGAAAATTGCGAACACCCAGGGTATAATTCATTACGTGCTTCGGTCATTAAATCCTTGAATAAGTTCATGGTATCTCTTTCTTGAACATTAAAAGACATTTCATTATTCTCAGTCATTCCTTCATTTGTATTTTCATTTTCAATTGGAACTTGTAAATCATTTATAAGATTCAACATCTCATTTTCTTCGACAACATTACTCTCTATACTATCTACTTCAATATCCTGTATTGAATGACTTGTATGACTTCTAGATAAGTTTACTGGATCTCCATGATATACCCATTCATAATATGAGGGAGATATTCTATATGTTAATAGATGTCGTTTCACAATATCTATCTTTTCCCAAATTGAATTTATACAATTCTTGCATGGAAATCTTATTCGTCCGGAATCACTAACATGAAACCTTGCCATATCTAAGAACTGTGATACTCCTTCTCTATACTCCACTGATAACTTATTCCTTAATTTAATCCATTCTTTATTCATCCTTAAAAATAAATATTTTCTGACCAACTTGTAATCCAAAACAATAACCTGGATTAGAGGACAAAGTACAAAGTATTATTAAGCATTGAGTTCCATAATTTTCATTTCTTAAGGCAAAATAAACACATAGGTCCCTAGACCGCTTAAATTGTCTTAACAACTTTCAAATGTTTTATTTAGTACGTCTCCAAGATTTCAATTTTGTGTCTAATATAGGCCTTTCATCTATTCAACATCTTCTAAAACTTACAAGCCTATTGGACACAAAATTTAAAGTTCAATTTTCTATTAGACACAAAATTTAGTTTTATGTCTAGTAGATTCTTTAAACTTTTTAAAAATATTAAATGCGTTAAATACCAAATTGGAGGTTTAAAGATTTATTTTATATTTTTTAGATTAATATAGGCCTTTCATTTATTCAACATCTTCGAAATGTTAAAAATTTCAGATAAGATTTTAATGGGCATGATTTGTACAACAATTTCAGAAAATTAACAAAAGTAAATACAATATTTAACACATTTTAATGGACATTTCACATATGATTTAAATAAATATACAAGATAAAATAAAATGAGAAAATTACCGGCGAGGAGACGACAGCGGCGACGGGCAGTTGATTGCAGCGGCAGCGGTGGTGACGGAAAAAATTGATGGAAGAAAAGGGAGAAATGGAAGAAAAATTTTATGGGAAAAATGGAAAGTGTAAAAGGATGGAAGAAATAGAAGAAAATTTTGATTGAAAAAATATAAGAAAAGTTGGATAGGAAAAATGGAGAAAATGAAAGTTAAAGTGTAAAATGATGAGAAAATGGGGAGAGAGAGGAAGAATGGTGAAGAAAAAGGAGGAAAATGGGAGAAAGAGGGAAAAATTGAGAGGGAGAGGAAGAAAATAGGGGCGGCGGCGGTGGGAGTTAGGGTTTTTTGAGAGGGAGAGAAATAAAAAATAGGGGGAGTGGGGAAGAAGAAGGGGTCTGGTTTAAACCAGACCCCTCTCCCAATGCCGCCCAACATGCGTTAGGAGATCCAAGGAAATCTTGACGGTTAACACCCGGCGTCGGACGTTCCCCAAGAACTCCCGACGGTCCATTACTTCATCGGGAGAGACCATCTCTCCTGACGACCTAACTCTCAACGCATTAAAACGACGTCGGGAGTTCCTGTATTTCTTATAGTAATAAAATTATAGAAAACATACCGCTATACAATAAAAAAGTTTATCATTAAGATGGTTTGGAACTTTTTTCCAAGAATTATATGTATAGGTATTTGTTGTCGAACATAAACTTCGATATTAATTTGCATTTTTTTTGCACCAAATCCAATCGGTTATCCATGTTCATTATAATAAATGGCCAACCGTTGCCCAGATGTTCTTATTTGTGCCAACTCAAACATAGTAGTTGGGCAACGTGGAATACTTATTCTGCTATTTTGTTATGGGATCATATTTCTAACATCCTCGTTGCTACTTGCTGATTCATCCATGTGAATTTGTAAAAAAAAAAAAAAAAAAAAAAAAAAAAAAAAAAAAAAAAAAAAAAAAAAAAAAAAAAAAAAAAAAAAAAAAAAAAAAAAACATTACTCACACAAAAAAACATATAATCTTAATATTTAATACATATAACCATAGTAAATGACATACCATTTAATACATTATTTATCAACCCATCTACCCTCATAATCATTTCTAGTGTATGTGGATGTTATATCATCAATCTCAATAGATGTATCAACATTGGACATTATTTGCATACCTTCATAACCACACTCCTGTGGCATATCTCCTATTTCATCTTCATAAAAATCATCTTCAATTGTTCGTTGTTGAGATGTTAAAACAATTAACCAACTTGAATTTGCGGGGTCTTTTACATAAAAGACTTGTTTTGCTTGAGAGGCTAAAATAAATGGGTCTGATTTATGTCCAATACGATTAAAGTCCACATTAGTAAACCCAAACTCGTCTGTTTTGACTTAATTTCTATTCTCAACCCAATAATTACATTTGAATAAAATAAAAAATATTCTATGATAGTCAAGCTCCCATATTTCTTGTATTACACCATGAAATGTCATATTTGACATGACAAGGCTTTTGTCCTTAGCACTAGAGACTTGCATTGTGGTAGCCGTTATACTAACTCCACTATTTTGAATCCTCCTAATATCATCGCAGTTCTTTGTGTGAAAGTAGTAACCATTGACCGCGTAACAAGAATATTTTGCCACAGTTGGACAAAGTCCATTAGCTATTCATCTTAAAGAAGGTGATATGAAATTTTTGGGAACTTCAAGAGCTAGTGCAACCTTTGATATATTTTATGATAGTTTAGTAGTTAACATTTAATTATACATCAAAGTGTAGGCCTCTAGAGATTGTACGTGTGGACAACCAACAACTGAATGTACAATTATGCTCTTCTTGAAGCCACTTTTTACTTTTACCTTACCAGAATTGAGCTTTGACAAAATATCCATATGTTGCCTATTATAAATGACAAAGTTAGTAGATCATTGAATAATCAAGTAACCTAAAACGAGAATAAGATGGAGATCTACATACTCGACATAAGGAAGCACATCATTCACATTTTGAATGACATAAAGATGAGCTTGATCCAACTCATCCTTACTCGGTCTGATAAAAGAAGTAGCTGACAATTCCCTATCAATGTTCGAGTTCGCTTTCTTTGTTGATGAGTTTAACCTAATAAAATTAACTCTAGATATAAATTCAGAACAAAACTCTATAGTCTCTTCGACAATATAATTTTCTCCAACACATCCTTTTGGTCGATTTCTATTTCGTACAAGTTTTCAACACTTTCATGTATCGTTCAAATGAATACATCCACCTCAAATAAACAGGTCCACAAAACTAAATTTCTCTTACTAGATGCATTACAAGGTGTAGCATTATTATGAATAATGATGCTGGAAAATACTTCTCTAAGATGCATAAAGTGACAACTATATCCTCTTGCATACCCTTTAACTGAGATGAATCGATCGCCTTGCAATATATAGCATTAAAGAAAAAGAACAGGCGAGTAATTGCAAGTCTTATATGTTTGGGTAAAATATCACAAATGGCTACAGGTAATAATTGTTGCATACGAACGTGATGGTCATGCGACTTAAGTTCGTAAAGTTTCAAATCTGTGACCGACACTAAACTTTGGATATTCGATGAATAGCCTTTGGGTACTTTAATTTCTGATAGTATCTTACAAAAGCTCAATTTCTCAGAATGTGTTAATGTATAATATGCTGGAGGTAAAAAGAATTTTTTCTCTCCCACTTGAGGGGCTAACTCTGATCTAATGTTCAACTCTACCAAATCTAATTGAGTTTTTATTCCATCCTTCGTTTTACCAGGAATATCAAGTAATGTGCCAATAAGATTTGCACACACATTCTTTTCAATGTGCATCACGTCTAAACAATGTCGCACGTCAAGATACTTCCAGTATTCTAACTAAAAAAGAATAGATTTTTTCTTCCAATAAGTTGAAGGGCTATCTCCACAGTTCTTTTTCTTGATAGTTTTCTTACCAAATGAATATTGATACTTGTTTCTGCAAGAATTTCTTCTCCACTCAATGGTAGAGCAAATTCTAATTCTTGTGCGCCATTAAAAGCTTTCTTTTGTTTCCTATATGAATGATGGCGTGGTAGAAACTTGCAATACCCGAGATATGTCATCTTTTTCCTTTTTGGTAAATAAGTGGATGAAGTTTTCTCTCCACAAATTAGACATGCATGATATCTTTTAACCGTATAACCACACAAATTACCATACGTAGGAAAATCATTAATGGTCTATAATAAAATAGCTTTAAGCATGAAATATTGTTATTCATATGCATCGTAACATTCCACCCCATCTTTCCAAAAAAAATTTCAAATCATCTACTAACGGAGCTAAATAAACATCTATGTCATTTCTCGGTTGTTTAGGACCAGATATTAGTGCAGTCAACATAAAAAATTTTCGCTTCATGTACAACCATTGAAGTAGATTGTATGTCACTAACATCATTGGCCAACAACTATATCTACTACTAAGATCTCCATGTGCCATATATCGAAAGAGCAAGACGAAGATTTCTAGATTCTGACCCAAACTCTGGCCACAAATTGTCTATTTTTCCATGATAAGGCATCTTTGAGATGTTTTAAAAAACTATCTGCTTCTTTTTTTTAGCATTGCCATGTCAATAAACTTGATGTTTCTTTGCTTTGAAACATTCTTTCAAATCTTGGAATTGGGAAAAAAATACCACATGAATTTTGCTGGGATATTTTTAGCCCTTTCCTTTAAATTTTTATGAAGCTTCCATTTTGACATACCACAAATAGGGCATACATTTATATTAGAGAGTTCTTTTCTAAATAAGCAACAATCGTTGCTACATGCATGAATCTTCTCCGTACTTCATTCCAAGAGTACCAACATCTTTTTTGCTTCATTAGTAGAAGTTGGAATTTCATTAGGACTAGGTAACATGTCATGAATTAATTCCAACAACTCAATGAAACTCTTATCGCTCCATCCAAATTTAGCTTTCAAATTATATAACTTTACCATTGTAGATATTTTGGTAAAATTTTTACAATTTGGGTACAATGGTTTCTTCACATCATCTAATAATTCTTCAAAATTATCGATTTTTTCATTAAAAATAGTTGTGTGCAGCCTCAAACATTCTAATTGTATCATCAATATCAACATCATCCTCATCAACTTTTTCTCTTTCACTAGTAGACACATTTTCATTGTTCTCTTAATCGGTAATGATTCACCATGAAAAATCCATGTCTGATAACTTTGATCTATACCATTAAAAAAAAAAAAGAGATCTCTTATTGTGTTCACATTTAGAATCTTTGCATTCATACACTTCAAACATGGACAACTCATGACATTCGGTATATTTGAATGTTGTAGACAATTTTTAATAAACATCTCAACCCCTAAACCATACTTAGCTGATATTCTATTTATTTTCATCCATGACTTATCCATGATTGTAAAATATGCAACTTAATCTACAAAAAAGACAAACAATAATAAGGAAAAATTGCGTAACAGTAAGCTTGTAAATTTAATCATAATCAACAATAAGACCTAAAACTTTAACAAATTGGTTCTAATATACACTTGAACCACACCAAGCAAGAATATTAACCAAGTACATATTCTTGAACTAATTTTATTCCAACATTAACAAATTTCAAGAAGCTTAATCATTGGAATAAAAATAAAATTAATGAAATAACATTTGAACCACACCAATCAAACTTAATCAACCAAGTAAGACCAAATTAGTTTATATATAATTGAAAGAAAAGGATTTTGATATACACTTAAACCACACCAAGCAAGATTACCAACCAAGTATGTATTCTTCAACTAATTTAATCCTAACATTTCAAAATTTCAAAAAGCTTAATCATTAGAATAATAATAAAATGAATGAAATAACTTTAAATTACTAAATTGAAAATATATATAAAAAGAAAAATTTACCTTTCCAAGCAAACAACTTAAATAACCCACAAACTTGAATAGATTCGAACTTGGAGCTCGAAGATTGGAATGTCGGACCTTGCGAACAAAGTTGAGATGACAGATCTGGCAAAAGTACAATATTGACGACTGGATCGAAAGACCCACGAGTAGATCAGGCAAATAGACGATCGGATTGGAAAAACCCACAACTAAATCTATAGATCCAACGTCGACGACCCACCTCCACGACCGAAACAAGCTAGACAGAGGACGGCGAGCTGACCCACTGGAATCTATAGATCCAAGGAGAAGAGAGAACTCCACCCCTAACGGAATCCATGGATGGTGAACTCCACCATGCCGGTGATGACGACAGGAACAAGCTGGACCGAACAATGACCCAAATCTATAGATCGAACCACCAAAAGAAGACCCACGACGGCGACCAACCATCGAAAGAACACCCACGACGATGACCAACCACCAAGAATGCAAACGATGACAGAGATCCAAGCAACGTCGATGACGACGAGGATCGGAATTGATTCGCACGGCCAAGCTAAGGAGAAGAGAGGGTTTGGTAAGAGAGAAGTGAAAGGAGGGAGAAGATTTGATATGAAATGAAAAAGATGTTTTTTTTAATAAAGTAAAAGAAATAAATGTAGGCCTTTAATGTTGGTTTTAAATCGACATTGTAGCCTATCTTTAATGTCGGTTTAAAAACCGACATTAAATATCCGTTTTTTTAAAACCGACATTATACATCTGGTTTCACTTCTTTCAACCGATATTAAAGCCCAAAACTTTTTTAATAGAACAAGAAAAAATACAAGTGAAGTAATTATGAGGGTTCAAACTGTGCATCAAAACTTAATATATATTATGCCTCATATATATGTAGTAGACATACATACAGTTTTATTGACATCTCAAAATGATTTTAAGAATAATAACTATCAAATTAACTTTTTTTTTTTAGTGAAAGTTTCTTTTCAATTTTCATTTAAATGTTTTCCCTAATAATTGAAAGGAATTATATGAAAAACGCAAGAACACAAAGATATGTTTCCAAACAATTTTCCATTCAAGCACTATATATATTCCCGGTAAAAAAAAGATCCATCAATATCAATTATAGTAATAGGTGACATCATCATACACTTTTTTATTTAAAAAAAAAAGTGGAAAGAATGTATTGATATGAACCTTTGGATTATTGGAACCATATAACAAAAATCCATGAGTTTTGAGTTGAAAGATGGCAATTAACAAGAATAAAGTCTTTGAATTCAAAGTAATATAATATATATAGAAAAAAATAATAATTAAAAAAATCTACAAATATTCATGTAAATATTTTGTTACTAAAAAGTCTAGCATCACCAAATTGAAAGGTTTACAAGTTTTGAAAATATATTATTATGTTTAGATTAATTATTTGGTTATTCTTTTTTATCTTGAAAGAACAACTTAAAGCTAGAGAGAAATTGTGGGGAGGCTCAAACTTTAGATTAATTAATTGAAAGGGTTTCTATTCCTACTTTGCATCTTCAATACATTAAGCAAACTTTGTGTCCCCTAAGATATTATTATATATTTATGCCTATGCAAGCTGCTTTCCACACCCTTTCTCATTACAAGAAAAATAGCTTTTAGTGACGAGTAAAACATGTTGCTAAAAACAAAAAACTGCCACTAAAAGTATTAGCTGTACGTAGAGGTACGTTGCTGTGAATGTCACAGTAACCGCGTAGTCGAAAGTTTCAAAACATACTCACTACACACCACTAAAACATGATTTTTACTGATACTAACGTGTTATTAAAAGCGTACTTTTAGCAACATACATTTTGTCGTTATTTTATGTTATATAGTGACATTGAAATTATATTCAAAGTCCTTAAGGGTATGAAAAGCTTAATACCTACATTGTACAAAAAAAAAAAAAAAAAAGCTTCCTTATTCGCTGAAACGAGTACGAAGGAGTCCAAAACTAGTTCGAACCTACCATCAATAAGTTTCAAATGTTAGAGACAATTAAAAAACATGTTAATCTAGTATAGAATTATTCAAAATGAGCTACATACTTATTAAATTTACCAAACAGTCCCAAAACCTTGCTTTGTGGTTTTAAATCAATTTACAACATTTAGTAAGGGTTCGAAAAGAAGAGAAGACCCACCAAAAAGTTGCAACAAAATTACCCCATTTCATCATCAATGGAAACCATAAACAAACTTATCATCCCAAGCAAGTAAGCCTATCAAAGCTCTAATAGAAATCATAACAATTCATTGAAAACCATTAATGAACTTATCTACCAAGCAAGTTAAGCATATCAAAACTAAGAGAAAAGATTAATAGAACCCATATTCATTTGATAAAATGCATAAACAATAGAAACCATAAACAAGAACTTAAAAAAAAAAAAAAAAAAACCTTATAAACACATACAACTCAAAGGAAACCATAAAAAACTTATCAACACAAGCAAGTAGGTTAATCAAAACTCTAATAGAAATCATAACAACTCAATAAAATCATAAACAATAACTATGTTATGACTACCATAACTGTAAGATAGTCAAAGCACTCTAACAAATAAACATATTTTCTAACTCTTACCAGACTACAATAGTCAAGATTATAAAACAATTGAAGCTTTGTAACATTAGCAACAATAACCAAAAACTTTACAACATTAACAACAATAGCCAAAAACTTTAGTTGTTAAAAAGTAAATAAATAATATAGAAGTAAAACTCTTTTAAGCCTCATTTCATTCATTATGATTTTCTCTTTTTATAAATTTTGACATTAGATACAAACAAATCAATTTAGACAAACTTGTGCTTCTAAATATGGTTAGGTTTTTCATAAAGTTTCAGTTTAAAAAGTAATAGAAGTAAAGCTCTTTTAAACCTAGTTTTAGTTTATTGATTCAGGAATTTCACCATTGAAATTGCAAGAAATGTCTAAGTACCTCAAGGCCTCGGCTTCACCAATTGAGTAGGGAACCTCTCCTGAAAAATTAGTTTCAGGGAGACCCAAAATTTCAAGGAATTTTTAATTACATAGAGAAACCTTGAAAACAATCTAACGAATTAAGAAGAGAAACCCCATCATTATCACACCAACAAATTCAAAGAATACAAATAGAATTCTTTAGAAGAAAAAAAAAAACAAAAGTCCTACAAAGAGAGAGATTGGAGCTTCCACTTTCTAAATTCAAATGTCAGCCACCATTGAAGACGAAGAAGCTTCAAAATGGTCTTCAATGGTACCCCCAGCACTGCAATTAATAACTCAGTTTTGAAGAAAAACAAATTAAGAACAAACAAACGAAGGTAATGGAGGGGAAAAAACACAGAGAATCATGAGAAGAAGCCACAAACGCTAAAAAGAAGAAAATAAAATGGAAGGGGAAATCGAACAAAGGGGAAAGATGGGAGGAAATTTGGGGAAAAAGGGGAAGGGAAAGCACGTAGGGGGAAATTAAAAAATGGGGGAAAGATGCAAAACAAGGAGGAAAATCGAGTGGGAGAAATTGGGCAAAAAAAATTCGCTTGATTTTTTTGCACTTTCAGCAACGAAGTAATATGTTGCTAAAAGTTACTAATTTTTAGTAGCGTTATGAAGGAAATCGGACATGAGGATTTCTATGAGCAACAAAATGATCGTTCCAAATTTCATTCGTATTTCAACAAAAATTACAATACACAAACGGAAACTAACTGGTCATGCATACAGGGAAATTACAACATGCTTTTCCATAAGATCAAGAGATAAAGAATCATATCTTTGAAGACTCATCTTCAAACTCCCTCGATCCCGAACACTCATTCAATCAGCAAGACTGCAAACCCGAATACTCGAACACTACGCCCGCAACACAGCATGATCACAGCAATCACGAACTCAATGATCTCCGAAATCACGAACATAGTGAATGACCTTCAAAAACCTCGAACTATGTCGAGTTGAGTACGACACCACCACAATGGCTACCTTGGTATTCTCTGTGTGAGAATCCAGAAGTGTGGGCTCTATGTGAACTTAGTTAGAGGACGAGACCAGAGGAAGAACAATCATGTAAACGATTGAGCAAGTGGAAGATGACAAGGTCTATTGTATAGACGATGCTCAATCGTTTGACAAATGTTATGCGATCGTTTAGCATAAGCTTCGCGATCATTTAGCTAATGGCCAGCTAAGTGAACTATCGTGTAGTGTCACTCCACGATCGTCTAGTCTCTCTTCAGTTGTTGTTTAATAAATCTCATTCACTTGATAGCCAATCATGAGTAACTTGCCAAGAATAGCAACTCTCACCAATCTACTAAATTTAGAAAAACATTTTTCCTTTTATCTCACGGTTATCATGAAACTATAAATAACCTCCCACTCAATTGGTTATTAGAGAAAAATAGATAATTATCCAATAATCAATATTATTATAAATATATATGATAACCAACTTACCATACTATATTTATAACCTATAGTTTTAATATTTCATCTCATGAAACATATAAACCATAGCTCTTTTTCTATTTCATGGTACTTAATGTAAATCTCATTTACATTAATCTTCCACCTTGATGTATCTTATACATCACATCGATCATATCATATATAATCGAACTTCCTCTTGTCAATCTGAACCTTTCAAATCAACACCAAGAACTGATTCTCAACTTGAATCCATTAAGCTACTAAGAGGACCTTATAGACCTGTAGCTTGAAGCTCCAACAGTACGTGAATAATTGACTAAACTTTTTAGTCATGGGATTCACCATCCGTTAACTGCCAGACACTTCACTAAAGACTGATAGCTGAACTCTCCTTACTATAGATATATTATGTGTCCATATCAACCAATCAACAGTGTGATAACCCTTCACAGATCGCTCATAAGTACAGCTAGGCCAATAACCATTATGCCCCTGTAGTTACATCTAACTCTTTCAATACCACTGATCCCTCTAATGAACATAAGTCATAGTCCTACTATGACTGAGTCATCTCTTCCAAAGGGAAGTTGTGGCCACTATGTTCAAGCCCCGGAATCAGCCCTTAAGGGAGCAATCTATCTACTTACCTCTACTTTGGGGAAGGAGTGAATTTCATCTTGTGTAACTAAGTTCCCAGCTCCCAAATCAGACAAGTCCCAAAAAGGTAGGCATGTTGAGTTAGCAATCTGGCCACTCTCACCCATACTAATCAAAGTACCGCTCTCAAAGGCAGGAGTTCCCAAAACACTCAGGATTAAGGTCATGTCACTTATGGTCATTTAAGTGAGATGTAAGTCTCCAGTATCAACGGCGTTATATACAGAGACTAGTCATCTTATGGTTCGGTCTTATACAAACTCTTTGTATAGGACACGCCAGCTCGCATGTCTCCACATGAATGGTCAGGATATACCATCTGTAGTAGTTCACAATACTTGCAAATCTCTACAAAGTGGGTCGTATCCGTAGTGTCACTAGGATCAGGTATCCCTCCTTAATCCTTATACTACAAACCTATTTAGATTATCCTTAAGGCATGATCCACTTGTATATCTCATATACATGCTTAAGTTTACATACAATTACTATGGAGTTTTGTTTATTGGATATGAGTAAATGCCAGATAAAATAACTCTTATTTTATTTAACAATGTGTATATATTATAAACTACGAGACTTTGAAGAATTTAGACACCAATCCCAACACAGTATATACGTCACAAATTTTTATGTTGGCACTAAGATAAATTTTGTTGCTAATACTAATATTCTGTGACATGTAATTTAAAACGTCGCTATAAGTCAAACTTTAGCAACAAATATTGCCTATATCACTGGATTTTTGTTACTAAAAGTGATTTTTCTTGTAGTGGATCTTCTTCTTCTTCTCTTTTATTTTTTTAATAATATTTAATTTCTTAGTGTTTTATTTTTAGGGGACAAAAATAAGTAGAATGAGAAGATTATAACATTGATTATTACTAAAAGGATATTAGTATTTGAAAAAAAAAATTATATAGTAGTATAGGAAAAAAAAAAAAGAAATTAAGAACTAAAGTCCTTTTGATAAATTATTTGGTTTTTTGCTTTGATTGAAAATTAAGCTGGTGATTCACTACTTTCACCATTATTTTATTTGTTTTGTTATCCAAGTCTTAAAGAGCATTTTAAAAATATAAGCCCTGTTTTAAAAACTAAAAAGTTAATTTTAAACTTTTGATTCTGATTTTGAAATTCGATTAAGAATTCAATTGTGTTTACTTAAGAAAGGACAAAACCATGGTACAAGAAGTTGGAAGAAAAAAATATAATTTTAAAAAAACAAAAATAAAACTCCAAATGATCATCAAACAAAACTTAAATATTTTAAATTTTAAAATTTTTAATTCTCTCAAAATCTTTTACGAACTACTTACTCAATATGGATTGACATGATTCTAATTTATTGTATATGAGCTACTTAACTTAATATCTTCAACTTTTTACATTTGTTTATTTGAATTGTGACTAGTGTGTTTGTCTTGACTCCTTTATATTTACCGTTAGTACTACTATAAAGTACTTCCCATATTTGTTCGAACAAACCATTTGATTATCTTACTCAATATGGATTAACACGGTTAAGATCCTCTGTTTCAAGTCGCTCAACATGATTTTTGTGACTCAATTTGTCGTACTAATAATATAAATTTTCAGATTTTTTGTGATTTTAATTACATATTTTTTCTATAAGACTTTACAAGTATATTATTGATATTAAGATATAGTTAAAAGAAATTAAACTATATAATTAAAAGAGTTTAAGTCAAGATTAACATAATTCAACTTCAATCATCTACTTCTTTTCTTGAGTTTGGAGGCTCAAATCTATCTCCACATTTATACAAAAATAAAAAAGAAGAAAATAAAAACTAAAGTCTTGTTGATAAATTATTTGATTTTTTGTTTTAATTGAAATTCAAGTTTATGATTCTCTACTTTCACCATTGTTTTATTTGTTTTGTTATCTAATTCTTAAGAGAATTTTAAAAATATAAGTTAAGTTTTCAAACCTAAAAAAATAATTTTAAACTTTTATTTTTGTTTTTGAAATTTGATTAAGAATTCACTGTGTTTACTTAAGAAAGGACAAAACCATGGTAAAAGAAGTTGGAAGAAAAAAACACAGTTTTCAACAAACAAAAATAAAAATCCAAATAATCATCAAATATAATCTAAATATTTCAAAATTTTAATTTTTTTCAACATAAATTCTCTTAAGATCTTTTATGAATTATGTACTCAATATGGATTGACATGATGCTAATTCATTGTATATGAGCTATTTAACCTGCTATCTTCCACTTTTTGCGTTCATTTATTTGAGTTGGGTCTCGGCTACTTTATACTTAAGGTTACTACTATAAAGTAATTGTCATATTTATTTGAACAAACCCTTTCATTATCTTATTCAATATGGATTGACACGGTTAGGATCTTCTGGTTGAAGTCGCTCAACATGATTTCTGTGACTCAATTTTTGTCGTATTGATAACATAGATTTTCAGATTTCTTGTGATTTTAATTATACGTTTTTTTCTATGAGAATGCACAAATATATTGTTGATATTAAGGTATAGTTAAAGGCAATAAAAGTATATAATTAAAAGAATTTATGGCAACATGACCATAAATCAGTAACTTCAATCATCTACTTCTTCTCTTGAGTTTGGAGGCCCAAATCTATCTCCACGTTTATTATAAATAAAAAAAAAATAAATTAAGAACTAAAGTCCTTTTGATAAATTATTTGGTTTTTGCTTTGATTGAAAATTATGCTTATAATTCACTACTTTCACTATTGTTTTATTTGTTTTGTTATCTAATTCTTAAGAACATTTTAAAAATATAAGTCAAGTTTTGAAAACTAAGAAAATAATTTTAAACTTCTATTTCTATTTTTGAAAAATTTGATTAAGAATTCAACCGTGTTTGCTTAACAAATGACAAAAACCATGGTAAAAGAAGTTGGAAAAAAAACACAATTTTCAAAAAACAAAAATAAAAATTTAAATAATTTGGATAGAATGAGATCTCTTTTAAAGATCCCATTCCACAAACTTTTTTCTTTTTTTTTTTTTTTAATGAGAATTATTTTCATCATAATATTAAAAATGGTAAAAAAAAACAAAACTTACGTTGAGCAACTTGAACCAGAAGATTGTAACCGTTTCAATCCACATTGAGTACAATAATGAAATGGTTTGTTTTAATAAATATGGCAAGCTCTTTGTAGTCGTAACCTTAAATATAAAGAAGTTGAGACAAACACGCAAACCCAACTCAAATAAACAAATGTAAAAAGTGGAAGATATTAGGTTAAATAGCTCATATACAATGAATTAGAATCATGTCAATCCATATTGAGTAAGTAGTTCGTAAAAGATGTTGAGGAACCTATGTTGAAAAAAATTAAAATTTGAAATATTCTATTGATGATCAATTGGATTTTTATTTTTGTTTGTTGAAAATTGTGTTTCTTTTTCCCAACTTCTTTTACCATGGTTTTGACATTTGACATTTCTTAAGTAAACACAGTTGAATCCTTAATCAAATTTCAAAAACAGAAATAAAAATATTTTAGTTTTCAAAATTTGACTTATATTTTTAAAATACTCTTAAGAATTAGATAATAAAACAAACAAAACAATAGTGAAGTAGTGAATTATAAACTTAGTTTTCAATAAAAAAAAAAAAAATCAAATAATTTATCAAAAGGACTTTAGTTCTTAATTTGTTTATATATATTAAATGTGGAGATAGATTTGAGCCTCGAAACTCAAGAGACGAAGTAGAGATTGAAGTTGTTGAATTATGTTCATGTTGGTTTAAATTATTTTAATTATATATTTTCATTGCCTTTAATTATATCTTAATATCAACAATATACTTGTAAAGTGTTATAGAAAAAATATATAATTAAAATCACAAGAAATTTGAAAATTTATATTATTAGTACGAAAAAATTGAGCGATTTGAATCAGAGGATCGAATACGTGTCAATCCATATTGAGTAAGATAATGAAAGGGTTTGTTCGACTAAAAATAATAAATACTTTATAGTAGTAACTGTAAATATAAAGGAGGCCAGACAGACACGCTAGCCACAACTCAAATAAACAAATGTAAAAAGTGGAAGATATTAGGTTAAATAGCTCATGTACAATGAATTAGAATCATGTCAATCCATATTGAGTAAGTAGTTCATAAAAGATGTAGAGAGAATTTACGTTGAAAAAAATTAAAAATTTGAAATATTTAGGTTCCGTTTGATAATTATTTGGATTTTTATTTTTGTTTTTTGAAAATTGTGTTTCTTTCTCCCAATATCTTTTAGCATGGTTTCATCATTTCTTAAGTAACACAGTTGAATTCCTAATCAAATTTAAAAAACAGAAACAAAAGTTTAAAAAACATATCAAAATGATCTCATTCTAATCCAATATATTACAAATGAAGTTATTTATACAATATGCTTTTTCCAAATTATATTGTTCATAAATAGTTTGACTTTGGATTAACTCTGGTTTATACATCTTGTTTATGACCTAAATTATTAGTAAACCAAATTAAATTCTATCTTAATGAAGCTTCCAAAAATAAACTTAAAATCAAATATTTCACCAAAAAAAAAAGGAAATATGAAATTATATGAAATGAATACCTAGCAATCTCAACGAACAGAGTAGTTTTGCTGTCATTAGCAGAAGCATTCGATAATCTGGATCGCCACTCCGAAAAGGCAGGTGGTCGCTCGAACACTGAAGTATAAAATAAGCTCAAGCATACAAAACAAATCTTCAACAACTTTTACATTTTTCTTTACAGTTTGTTATGTAACTACTTGTATCAGCTAAAAAATATAAATATGCATCATTTATAATCTGTAGTATAATCTTTCATAAGCTTACAAGAAAGCTACAAGATCTGTAAAGAAAAGTATGACTTAGCTCTTGAAATAAAGGTTATTCTCCATCTCGTGGATGTAGGCACTGTATTACCGAACCATGTACATCTTTGTGTAGATCTTCTTCTCTTCTTTCTCTTTATCATACTGCATGTTCTTCTTCTTCTTCATTCACACAGCAAAACTTACGCAAACAATCAGAAAGAAAAAGGGTTAGAAAGAGTTTTCTGCAAATAGAGGAGAGAACGAGAGAGATAAAGAAAAATAATTTGTTTGTAAATTTCTTTTCCTATCAGAGCAGAGTGGTATCACTTCCATCAGGCAGAAGTAAGTGGATCTATCCACGTGTTGCACATCAGCTAGAAGATCGTGGAGCAACCAAGACCAAGTTATCTACCTACCAAAATATTTGGGGCAAATTAACCAGGCTTGATCACGCTTTGGATCAGCTAAAGTCCAGCTTCATCATTTGGGCTTTTATTCAAGAAATTCAAGTGTGCAGGCCCAACAAAGTGGTATTAGAGTAAAAGACTTACAAGATTGCCATTCTTGAAGGTTCAAGATTCAAGTTTTCACTCCAAGATGTCAGTAACAAGATTCAAAGTAGAGAAGTTCGATGATAAAGGAGATTTTGGCCTATGTCAACAAAAGGCTCACAGAGCTCTCCTTGACCCATCTACACTCTCAGCCTCAGTGATAGCTCAAGAAAAAAAAAGATTGGGAGTTGGCAGCTTATGGTACATTAGTCCTAAACCTTAGTGATAATGTTTTAAGACAAGTTTTAGATCAAGAAACAACCTATAGGATATGGACTAAATTGGAAGAATTATATGCTTCAAAAGATCTTCCTAGTAAAATGTACCTTAAGGAGAAATTCTTTACATTTAAAATAGATTCATCAAAATCTTTAACTGATAATTTAGATGAATTCAAGAAAATTGTTGCTGAATTCAAAACCTTAGGAGAGAAACTTGGGGATGAAAATGAGGCCTATGTGCTTCTTAATTCTCTACCTAAACCCTATAGGGAGATTAAAAATGCTCTAAAATACGGAAGGGATAATATAAGTACTGATACAATAATATTAGCCTTAAGAACTAGAGAGCTAGAATTACAAACTGACAAAAAGGATCATCCTAGTGGTGAAGGGTTATTTGCTAAAGAAAATTTTAAACCAAATCACTCAAATGATAGAAAATCACATAATTCAGAAGAAAATAAGCCTAAAAAGAAATTAAAATGTAAATACTGCAAAAAGAAAAGACATTTAATCAAAGATTGTTTTATTCTTAAAAGGAAGAACCAAAAGAAAGAAAATAACTCTAAAGGTAAACAACCCGAAGCTTCTTACGTGTGTGCCTGGAAACATACGCCGACTGCTGAGCCATCTAGCCTCAACCCTAGATAAATCCAACCATGTAAATCCCCTAGGAAAAAATGATTGGATCCTAGATTCTAGATGCACCTATCACATGACCTCTATGAGACTATGGTTTAACACCTTTAAAGAAATTGAAGGAGAAATGGTTTGCATGGGAAACAACCAAGGCTGTAAGATAGAAGGCATTGGCTCTGTTTCTATGAAACTTAAGGATGAAACTATTAAACTTCTTAGAAATGTGAGATATATTCCACTTCTTAAAAGAAACCTAATTTCCTTAAGAATGCTTGGTGTAATTGAGTGTGAATACAGGGGTAAAAGAGGAACCCTTGAGGTGCTAAAAGATTCTAAGGTAATACTAGTTGGGGAAAAGGTAAATGACTTATTTGTGGTTAAAGAAGTTGAAATGATGACAATGGCATATGTTGCCACCACAAATGAGATCACTGAGGCTGATGTCCGGCACAAGAGATTATCTCACATTAGTGTTAAAGGCCTAGAAGTCCTATCTAAGTAAGGGATTCTACCTAAAGGTCTCTCAGAAAATCTAACTTTTTGTGAACATTGTGTTTTAAGAAAGGCTACAAGACAAAGTTTCACTAAAGCACAACACACCACAAAGCCTATCCTAGATTATATTCACTCAGACCTATGAGGTCCAGCTCCTACACCTAGCCTAAGTGGCTTAAGGTATTTACTCTCTTTCACTGATGACTTCTCTAGAAAAAGCTGGGTTTACTTCCTTAAAACTAAAGACCAAGTGTTTGATAAGTTTAAGGAATGGAAACTCATGATAGAGAAGCAAACCTCTAAAGAAATTAAATACCTAAGAACTGATAATGGACTGGAATTCTGTAGTAAAGAGTTTAATAAGTTCTGTAAAGAAAAAGGCATAACTAGGCATAGGACTGTTAGATTTACTCCTCAACAGAATGGAGTTGCTGAAAGACTTAATAGAATAATCATGGAAAGGGTTAGATGTCTTATTTCACATGCAATTCTTAGTGAAAGATATTGGGCTGAGGCAGCAAGTTACACTATTTTCACCTTAAATCGGTGTCTTCATTCCTCCCTAAACTTCCTAACTCCTGAAGAAAAATGGACAAAACATCCTCCTAACCTAGAAAATCTAAGGATATTTGGATGTGTTGGCTATATTCACCAAATTCAGGGGAAACTAAAGTCTAGGGCAGTGAAGTGTATGTTTGTTGGGTTCTCAGAAGGTGTTAAAAGCTTTAAGATGTGGAATCCTATTGAGAAAAGATTTGTTGTAAGCAAGGATGTCACTTTTAGAGAGAAATAGATGTTTATGCAAAAGGAAAAGATAACCTGTGAAGTTTCTAAAAGCCCTAGTACTGCTAGGATTGAGGTGGAGGCACCTAAAGATTCATCCACTAGTCATAACCCTCCTAATGAAACTGAAGAAGAAGAAGAAGAGGAAAACTCAAATGAGCCTACTGAGCATACTGAAACTCAACTTAATTTGAGTCAATACTCATTAGCTAGGGATAGACAAAGGAGTGATAGTTCCTCTAGCTAGGTATACTAAAACTAATTACATGAACCTAGTTCTAAATGCCACAATAGCTCCTAATGACCAAAAACCTGCTACTTTTGAAGAGACAGTGAACTGCCCTAATGCTAGGTCTTGGATTGAAGCTATGTGTGAAGAAATGGAATCACTCACTGTCAATAATACCTGGACTCTAGCCCCTCTTCCTAAAGGATGCAAGCCTATAGCTTCCAAGTGGATATATAAACTAAAGAAGGGTTCTACTAAAGAAGAAAAACCTAGGTATAAGGCTAGGTTAGTGGCTAACGAGTTTATCCAAAGGGAAGGTATAGAACTCTAAAATTGTTTCATTAGTAGTAAAGAAAACCTCTATTAGACTTTTACTATCTCTAGTTGCTCATTACAACCTTGAATTAGATCAACTAGATGCTAAAACAACTTTCCTTCATAGAAATCTAAAAGAGGTTATCTATATGGTTCAACCTAAAGGGTTTGAAGAAAGAGGAAAGGAAGACCTTTACTATCTCCTAAACAAATCTATATATGGTCTTAAACAATCCCCTAGATGCTAGTACAGAAGATTCAATGATTACATAGAGAGTATTGGGTTCCAAAGAAGTACCTATGACATTGTTCTTATGTTAATTCAACTACCTATAAGGACAAAGTCTATTTACTACTCTATGTGGATGATATGTTGCTAGCTGAGAAATCTAAGAAGGATTTAAAATATGTCAAAGATCTTCTAAAGAGAGAGTTTGACATGAAGGACTTGAGTTAGTCTAAAAAGATCCTTGGGATTGAAATAAATAGAGACAGGGTTTCCTCTATCCTCAACATTAGTTAATTAAACTACTGTGAAAAGGTTATTAAAAGATTCAATATGTCTAATGCTAAACCTGTCACTATACCTATTGCTAGTCATTTTAAAATTTCTTCAGATAATTCACCTAAGGAAACAGATATAGAACATTTGACTCAAATGCAATTAATTCCTTGCAACCAAGCAGTAGGTAGTCTAATGTATCTAATGATATCAACTAAACTAGACTTATCCTATTGTACTAGTCTTGTCAGTAGATACATGTCTAACCCTAGAAAAAGGCACTGGGAAGCAACAAAATGGATATTAAGATACTTAATATGGTCTAAACAATTTAAATTAACATATTAAAGTACAAAAGAAACAGAATTAGAGCTATATGGATATATTGATTCAGATTTTGCGGGTGACCAAGACAAAAGGAGATCTTTAACAGGTTTATTTTTATATGGTCCAAATTTACTATGTTGGAAAGCAAATCTTCAGTCAATCACAGCCCTATCAACTACTGAAGCAAAATACATGGCGTTATCAGAAGCAATAAAAGAAGTATTGTGGTTAAAGGGGTTGATTAAGGACCTTGGTATTAATCAAATAGTATTTAAGATCTACTGTGATCAAAGTGCCATTCATCTTTCCAAAAACCCTCAATACCACTTAAGGACCAAACACATAGATATTAAATATCACTTTATAAGGTACATAATAGAAAAAGGTGAAGTCGAAGTCCACAAAATTCATACCAGCGAGAATGTCGCTGATATGCTTACCAAACCAGTTTCAAAGCTCAAGCTCTCTTATTGTCTTGGTCAGATCAGCTTCCAGCTTCCTGAAAAAGGGTGAAGACATGTTAGATCTGGAAGGAGAAAAGCTTGCATGTTGAGCTTAAGGTGAAGATTTGAAGTATAAAATAAGCTCAAGCATACAAAACAAATCTTCAACAGCTTTTACATTTTTCTTTACAGTTTGTTATGTAACTACTTGTATCAGCTAAAAAGTATAAATATGCATAATTTACTATCTATAGTACAATATTTAATAAGCTTACAAGAAAGCTACAAGATCTATAAAGAAACATGTGACTTAACTCTTGAAATAAAGGTTCTTCTCCTTTCCGTGGATGTAGACACTGTATTGTCGAACCACGTACATCTTCGCGTAGATCTTTTTCTCTTCTTTCTCTTTATCATATTGCATGTTCTTCTTCCTCTTCATTCACACACAAAACTCATGTAAACAATTAGAAAGAAAAAGGGTTAGAAAGAGTTTTCTGCAAACAAAGGAGAGAACAAGAGAGAGAGAGAGAAATAATTTGTTTGTAAATTTCTTTTCCCATCAAAGCAGAGTGGTATCACTTCCATCAAGCAGAAGTAAGTGGATCTATCCACATGTTGCACATCAGCTGGAAGATCGTGGAGCAACCAGGACCAAGTTATCTACCTACCAAAATATTTGGGGCAAATTAACCAGACTTGATCACGGTTTGGATCATCTAAAGGCAAGCTTCATCATTTGGGCGTTTATTCAAGAAATTCAAGTGTGCAGGCCCAACAAACACCAAGGAAAAGTTGCATGATCGGAAGTCCACCAAGATCAGTTACCAACACTATTGAAACCCTTCATCAAATATCTTTCTTTCGCAATTTGAAGAGATCAAATAAATCTAGAACAACTCTGTCATCGGACCATCTTCTAGAGGGATATTTGAAGAAATTTTGACCATAGGGAAGGCAATTTGAGTGGGCAATAAGAATGTATTGATGTAATTGTTGTTTTCAATATCAATTATGGAATCAATGTCATTCCCTTCCAAAAACTTCCTTGATGGAAGTGCACCAACAAAGTGCACAACTTCTCTACATCTGCCTCTCTTGGTTTGAGATCTGATTCTCTATAGAGCTTGGTGAAGGAAATTGGATCTCGAGAAGCTGAATGAGGATTTTTCTTTCGAATTTTGGAGAGTGTTTCAAATGATAATGTCTCTATGAATCAAAACTATTCTGGATTTGATTGATATTTTTAAGAAAAAATTTTCTTTCAAATTGTAAAAATCGGAGTGTTGAATAGATCAATTATGGTTCTCAATTGTTGTGTCGTCGAAACCACTGCCTTGAAAGTAGCGTGACCATGATGGTAAATCGCTAAAAGCTGGTTGCTCCCTAAGATTAACACAACACCCTTATGAGACGTATACTCGTCGAATAAGGATTGGAATCGAATGAAAACTTTACTTAGAATTAAATCATTTTTAATAGAAAGAAATATCATGTCAAACTCAAATCTCACCCTTGAGGACTAAAATAACCATTTTTCTTTTTATAAGAATCCAACAAAAAAAAATTCTTAATTAAATGCAGAAAACGTTTCAGATCTTAATTAAATACAAAAACGTTTCATATCTAAATTAAATAGGAAAACATTTCATATCTAAATTATATACATAAAACCGTTTTTAAAATTTAAATTAAATATGAACATACATTTAGAAAATTTTGGCTAATTTTATGACAAGTCATTTCAGCAAATGACTAATTGACTAGTCAATCCCAACAGTGGCAACATGAGCATCCCAATTGAATAACTTGAATGGATCAACATCATTTAAGTACATAGAACAAAAATAAAATCATATCACCTTGGCTTATAATAGACAACAAAGCGAGTTTATATTTGGAGGTTAAGATACAAAGATTCGGTTAGTGCCATAACTCCTGCGTTGCCTAGAAGGAGTTCTTACATTTGCTTCTGCATTAAAGTTATCTTTGTATAAACCTCATCTAAGTCTTACTCTGCCTATAATTTCAAGAAAGGATCAATCAAAAGTGGCTTATATTTAGAGGTTAAAAGTCCAAACAAGAAGTCCTAATCACATGGTTTAGTTCTTAAGAAAACACGAGTTCTAACACCCCTCCCGTTCCCCTCCTCCATTTTCTCAAAAGGAAAACATAGAAACAACAAGAAATGATTAGGAAGAGAAAGTACCAACAGCCGGATATCAACCTCTCAACAGAGAAATTTTTCGGAAAGATTAAAGTTCATTCTTAATATAAAGTTCATCTCCTTGCCAACCTTAGAAACCACCATTTAAAAGAGAAGAAAAAGAGTTTAGAGAATGGGTCCGTCATCGATGAAGCCAATCAGGTTAGCTTCATTTTGAAATCTTTACCTGGAAGTTTCCTACAATTTCGTAGCAATATTCTTATGAACAAGATTGACTACAACCTGATTACCTTGCTGAACGAGCTACAGACCTTCTAATCCTTGGTGAAAACCAAGGAATAGAAGGGTGAAGCAAATATTTCTTCATCCTCTAAGAAGTTCCACAGAGGTTCAGTTGTGGGACAAAGTCTGTACCTTCTTCTTCTGGCACAAGAAAGTGGAAGAATAAGAATCTGTGCCTTCTTCTTCTGGCACAAAAAAGTGGAAGAATAAGAATCTGTGCCTTCTTCTTCTGGCACAAAAAAGTGGAAGAATAAGAAAGGTGGAAAGTGGAAAGTGGAAAGCTAACCCACTACTGCCCAAAATGGATAGAAAGCCGACGTTGCAAAAGGAATCTGTTTCCACTACAACCAGAAGAGACATTGGAAGAGGAACTCTCCCAAATACTTAGCAGAAAAGAAGAAGGCCAAATAAGGTAAATATAATTTGCTTGTTTTGGAAACCTATTTAGTGGAGAATGATGATTCTGCCTGGATAATTGATTAGGTGCCACTAACCACGTTTGTTCTTTATTTCAGGGAATTAGTTCCTAGTTACAACTGGAAGCTGGGGAGATGATGATGCGGGTTGGATTTGGACACGTTATCTCAGCTGTGGTAGTAGGAAGTCTGCAACTGACTTTACAGAATAAATATATTTTACTAGAAAATATATATGTAGTTCCTGGTTTAAAGAGGAACTTAATTTCTGTAAAGTGTTTGATAGAATTTTCATATTGTATTAACTTCTCCATAAACAAAGTATTTATTTCAAAGAATGGGGTTAATATTTGTTTTGCAAAGTTGGAAAATAATCTTTACGTGCTAAGATCGTTAGGTTCTAAAGCTCTCTATAACACTAAAATGTTTAAAACTGCGGTAACTCAAAATAAAAGACTTAGAATTTCTCCTAAAGAAAATACTCAACTTTGACACCTGAAATCAGAACACATCAATCTCAATAGGATTGAGAGGTTGGTGAAGAATGAACTTCTAAGCGAGTTAGAAAAAAATTCTTTACTGGTGTGTGAGTCATGCCTTGAAGGCAAAATAACTAAAAGATCTTTTACTAGAAAAGATCATAGGGCCAAAGAACCCTTATAGCTAGTATGTTCAGATCTCTGTGGTCCAATGAATGTCAAAGAAAGAGGAAGATTTGAATATTTCATCACCTTTGCTGATGATTATTCAAGATATGGATATGTTTATTTAATGCAATATAAATCTGGATCCTTCGAAAAGTTCAAAGAATTTAAGGCGAAGTTGAAAATGCATTAAATAGAACAATTAAGACATTTCGATTTGATCGAGGTGAAGAGTTTTTGGATCTCACATTCCAAAACTATTTGATAGAGCATGGAATTGTATCCCAACTCTCAGCACCTGGTACATCTCAGTAGAATGGTGTATCAGAAAGGAGAAATTGAACCCTGTTGGACATAGTTCTATCCATGATGAGTTATGCTTCCTTACCTAACTCATTTTGGGGTTTTGCAGTACTAACTGCATTGTATATTTTGAATTGTGCTCCGTCCAAGAGTGTTACTAGAACACCTTTAGAGTTATGGAATGGTCGTAAAGCTATTTTACATCATTTTAGAATCTAGAGTTGCCCATCACATGTGCTTGAGGAAAATCCCAAGAAACTGGAACCACGTTCAAAACTGTGTCTATTTGTAGGCTACCCCAAAGGAACGAGAGGTGGCTACTTCTTTGACCCTAAGGAAAATAAAGTGTTTGTGTCGACAAACACTACTTTTCTAGAAGAATACCACATAAGGAAGCACAAGCCCCGCAGTAAGATTGTGTTGAATGAACTTTCCAAGGAATCTACTGAACCTTCAACAAGTGTTGTTAAAGAACATGAAACCTCAACAAGAGTTGTTGAAGTTGGATCATCTAATAGGTCAAATCCACCTCAAGTTTTAAGGGAGCCTTGATGCAGTGGGACGGTTACGAACCCGCCTGTCCATTATATGGGTTTAATATATATCCTAGCTATGATAGGTGATGGAGATGTTGAGGATCCATGTCCTACAATAAGGCAATGAAAGATGTTGACAAAGATGAGTGGATCAAAGCTATGGATCTCAAAATGGAGTCGATGTACTTCAATTCGGTTTGGGATCTTGTAGATCAATCTAATGAGGTTAAACCTATAGGTTACAAATGGATCTACAAGAGAAGATGGGGTGCTGATGGGAAGGTGCAAACCTTCAAGGCTAGACTAGTGGCAAAGGGTTATACCCAAGTTGAGGAAGTTGACTATGAGAAGACTTTATCACCTATTGCCATGCTAAAGTCTAGAGCAACCTGAGGGATTCATAACCCAAGGTCAAGAGCAAAAGGTTTGCAGGCTTAATCGGTCTATTTATGGATTGAAATGGGCTTCTCGATCTTGGAACATAAGGTTTGACACTGCGATCAAATCCTATGGCTTTGATCAGAATGATGATGAGCCTTGTATATATAAGAAAATCATCAATAGTTCAGTAGCTTTCTTAATGTTGTATGTAGATGATATTCTACTCATTGATAATGATGTAGGTCTACTGACTGAAGTTAAGAACTGGCTAGTGACCTAATTCCAAATGAAAGATTTGGGAGAAGCTCAATTTGTTATGGGAATTTAGATCTTTAGAGATTGAAAGAACAAAATGCTAGCTCTGTTTCAAGCATCGTATATTCACAAAATGCTTGCAAGTATTTGATACAAAACTTCAAGAGAGGTTTACCAACTTTTAGGCATAGAGTTATATTGTCTAAGGAACAGTGTTCTTAGTTCTAAGATACCTCAAGAGGTTAAGGAAATGAGACAGATCCCCTATGCATCGGTTGTTAACAACTTGATGTAGGCGATGTTGTGTACTAGACCTGACATCTGTTATGCGGTGGGGATAGTCAGTAGATATCAGTCTAATCCAGGAAATGATCACTAGACCGCCGTTAAGAATATCTTCAAGTATCTAAGGAGAACGAGGGACTACATGCTTATGTATGGTTCTAAGGATCTGATCTTTACAGGATACACGAACTCTGATTTTCAAACTGATAAGGATTCTAGGAAATTTACATTAGGATCAGTGTTCACTCTTAACGGAGGTGCAGTAGTCTAAGGGAGCATCAAGCAAGGGTACATTGCTGACTCCACCATGGTGGTTGAGTATGTAGCGACTTGTAAAGCTGCTAACGAAGCTATTTGACTTAGGAAATTCTTGACTGATCTAAAAGTCGTTCTAGACATGTCAAAATCCCATCACTTTTTATTGTGATAATAGTGGTGTTGTGGCTAATTTCTGAGAGCTCAGGAGTTATAAGCGCAGGAAACACATATAGCGCAAGTATCATCTCATCCGAGAGATTATACATCGAGGGGACGTGATCATCAGACAAATAGCTTCTGAGCACAACGTTGCTAATCCATTTACAAAGACCCTCACGACTAAGGTGTTTGAGGGTCACATGTAGAGTATGAGTCTATAGGATAGGCCACGTTTAGACTAGGGTAACTATGAGATTTGTACTGGGCGTGTTATGCCCTAGTTTATTATTTGTGTACTTTGTATATTAGTTTGACTTATATATTATACACCCCAATTGTTGGGTTGATGCCCTAAATTCTTATGTCTTGTAGTTTGTAAACAGTTTGTACGAACGCTTGTGATGTATAATACATGATATTTTACTTCACTTCTTGATTTTGCTCAGTTAATTATTTTATTTACTTTACCACAAACCAATAAACCTAAAATTTCTGGTTATTTGGATGTAACTTAAGCATGTATGTGGAAACATACAAGTGGATCATGTCTTAAGTGATAACCAAAATTGTCTGTAGTATATGGATATAGGAAACTTTATCCTGGTAACGCTATGGATGCGGCCCGCTTTGTGGAATGGTCACAAGTATTGTGACTTATCTCGGATGATTTGATCCTAATCATTCGTGTAGGGAACATGCGAGTGGGGGCGTCCTATACAAAGAGTTTGTATAAGACCTGACCACGAAGTGTTAACATCTCGTTATATAACACCGTTCATGACAGAGACTTCACTTCATTAGGATGACCATAGGTAACATGACTTCAATCTTGAGTGAGTTGGGAACTCTTGTCATTAAGGGTGGTCCTTTGATTTGCATGGGTGCGAGTGGCTAGGTCGCCGACTCAAACCTACCACTTTGGGGATTCGTCTGATTTGGGAGCTGGGAACTCAGCTACACAAGATGAAATTCAGTTCTTCCCTGATGCAGGGGTAAATAGATAGATAGTTCCCTTAAGGGTTAATTCCAGGGCTTGAACAATGTGGCACCACACACCTTCTCTTGGCCTGAGAGGTGTTCATACATGGTTGGACTATGTTGTATTATTCATTAAAGGAATCAGTGGTACTTAAGGATTGAGATGTAACTACAGAAGAAAAACGTAAATTGGCCCAGCTATACTTACGAGCTTCTATGAAGGGTCATCGTACTCATGATTGGTTATATCCGATAGATAAAGAAATATATCAGTGGTAAAAAGAGTTCAGTTGTTGGTCTTTAGTGAAACGTCTGACAGTTAATAGATGGTGAATCTCGTGGCTAAAGAGTTTAGTCAGCTATTCACGTACCATTAGAGTTTTGAGCCACAGGTTCATAAGGTCCCCTTGATAGCTTGGATAAAGTTGATCATCAGTTTTTGCATCAGTTTGAAATGTTCAAATTGACAAAAGGGGGTTCGATTATATATGATGTAATTGAGCTGGTTAATTATATATGATATAATTGACTAAATGTATGAGATACATTATTTTGGAGGAAATTAGATATAAATATGATTTATATCAAGTAGAGGAGAAATTACTCTAGTAGATATATGATATCAAACTATAGGTCAAGAATATAATATGATTATATTCTCTTTTTTTAATTAAATAGGCAGTTATGAGATAATTGGCAGAGAATTTCTCCTGAATCGTGCGAAAGTGGGAAGATTGATTTCAGTTCTTGTAACTGAAGAATAAAATGAAAATTGTTTTCATTTTGTGAGAGATGCAAAAAAATCGCTCACGGTGTGTTTTCATACGATCGTTTAACATTGAGAGTCTATACGATAGCTCCCATCGTCCTAAACGATTGCACACCAGCGCACTAAACGATCGCACTAAACAATTTACGTCAGGTGGGAGATTGTTGGGGTTGGTGCCCTAAATCTCGCAGTGTTCTACAGTTTATAATTGTATTGTACAAACATCTTATTTATTTAATAAAATATATGATGTTTTATTTAAATTTGAGTTGCATTATCCACAAACCAATAAACTAACATCTAAGGTTATCTTGTAGCTTAAACATATGTGTAGAGAAATACAGGTATATGTGTTTAAGTGATAACCTAAATGGTCTGTAGTAGATGGATAAGGCTGGATATCTTATCCTGGTAACACTACGAGTATGGCCTGCTTTCTAGATGTTACAATTGTTGTAAAGTGCTACGAATGATCTGATCTTAATCATTCATGTGGAGACATGTGAGCGGGGATATTCTATACAAAGGATTATGTATAAGATCAGACCACAAAATGTTGAGTCTCATTATATAATGTCGTTCATAATAGAGACTTATAATTCACCAGGATGACCATAGGTAACATGACCTAAATCTTGAGTTAGTTGTGAACTCCTGCCTATGAAGGCGGTCCTTTGATTTATGGGTGAGAGTGGCCAAATCCCGATTCAATAAGCCTACCATTTTAGGGATTCGTCTGATTGGGGAGTTGGGAACACAGCTACACGAGAAGGAATTCACTACTTCTCTAACGTTGGGATAAGTAGATAAATTGCTCCTTTAAGGGCTGATTCTGAGACTTGAACAATGTGATGCCACACCCTCCTGACCCGAGAAGGGTTTAATCATAGTTGGACTATGATTTATTGTTCATTAGAGGGATCAATGCTAGTAAAGGAGATAGCTGTAACTACAGGGGTAAAACGGTATTTTTGACCCAACTGTACTTACGAGTAATTTGTGAAAAGACATCGAACTGTTGACTGGTTATGTCCAATGGACACAGAAATATATCTGTAGTGCGACGAGTGCAGCTATCGGTCTTTAGTGAAGTGCTCGACAGTTAACGGATAGTGAATAATTTAATTAAAGAGTTAAATTAATTATTTACGTACCATTGGAATTTCAAGCTACAGGTCCATGAGGTCTCCTCAATAGCTCAACGAGAATAAATGAGAATAAGCTTTTGGATTAATTTGAATTGTTCAAATTAATTGAGGGAATTAATTATATATGATATAATTAATTTACATTTAATTATATATTTACTATAATGTATTTTATACATTATAATATAAATATTTGAATATGATTCAAATATTAATTATATGAAATTGAATTCATATAATTAATTTAATATAAATGAGATTTATATTAAATATCATTGTTGAAAAAATTAAACTATAAGTTATATTGTATTGGATACAATATTAAACTATATGTTATATGTCATATTGATATAACATAGAGTTCAATATATATTATATGATAAAGTGGTTATCATATAGTTATATATTAAAGTTTTTACTAAAATTAATTTGATTTTTGTTTTTATTTTTTTAAAAAAATAGTTTTAAGGAGAGAGTTATAACGTCCTCCCCCTTTTTCTCTCTCCAACGTGATAGTGGGAGGGGGTTGTACAGTTGCTTCATCTTCTTTCTCTTTGTGTTTTACAGAAGGGTTTCTGTAAAATCAATCGATCTCTCCCAACTATTGTTTCTTCTCTTCTCTCAATTTCTCTATCTCCCTCATCCAAAATGGCCAAAGCCCTACATCCTCATGGATTCTCACCTAAAGAATACTAAGGTCTCCTTCACGGTGGTGCTTGGAGTTCGAGGGATTTTTTTCTATTGAAGATCAGTCTTCAAATTTAAGGGTTTAGAACCCATTACTATTTATGTATTTCGTTTTTTGAGCATGTTGTATTTTTCTTAATTAAATGCATGATTTTGTTCTTCTACTGTAAAATTTTATATACTGTAAATTTTGGGATTTAGGTTTGATCCCCACTTTCGCTCAAGGACCTTTAATAGGTTCCTTCAAATAGAATTTGGACGCATCACACATGTATACTTAGAGATTACCAGATAATCTTCCCAACCCATCTCATTCCATTGATTTCATACAAACTTGTTGTCTGCTACTGAGAAATCATCACATTGCATTCCAACACATTCCATATTCTGTCAACGCATCCCATTTCTCCAATCTCTTTCTCTTGCATGTATGCTTGCTTAGTTTAGTTTAGAATCTCAACACATATATCTATACTTAGAATCATACTACGACAGGTCATCTCACCATCTTGTGTTAGCAGTAACTAATCTCTACGTTTGACCCTGGGCTTGCCAGGAAACTTGGGCTAGGTTTATACTTGGATCTAACTCAAGAAAACTTGTATGCAACTAGAGCTTTGCATGAAATATTAATCTTTACCTCCTAACGCATAGTCTCACGTTAAGATAAAAAACGACACAAGCACAATGCAAAGATAAAAATGCAACATAGAGTGATGTCACAATTTTCTTCAAGATCATGCGTATAGAAAAGCTTTGGTGAAATATTCTTTGGTATATCTCATTTAATATATTCTTCTTTAATTTGGGCCATATATGTTATGTTGTGTTCTGAAGAAATTTGTTGAATAGTGATGTCGCTATTTTATACCATATAAGAACACTATTGGTTAGTCTCATGGATCATCGAGATTTCAACATGGATTTGAAGTAAAAGTTACTATAATCTGCTTCATAGAATGCCATAACATTAAAAAAAAATAAAAAAAAGTCCTTCCCCATATACTAAGTAACCTATTTAAGATCTAGTTTGTATGGGTTAGATAAATAACATGTATCTTCACAACCAATTATATCACAATTAGATTTAATAAAAATAAATCCATGCAAGTTAATTCTCAAATAGAACATAACATATGTTTAACTCTACTCCCATATCTTTCTTTTGAAGAAATATTATATTTATGTTATAAAATTACCAAAAGTATTACATGTAGTAATAAACTAGTAAAGATATAAGTGCACTTATTTTCCAAAATTGGTTTTTTAGGACCTAATATTCTTCATCATCTTTCGAAGATCAAATGATATATCCTTTTTACATCGAGTGAATGAACCACTATAGGAGTATTCAATTATATAAAATTATGTAATCTTTTTCCTTCACTAGGGGTTTTTCTCATTGGGTTTTTCCTAATAAGGTTTTAACGAGGCATATTTCATATATATATAATGGGCATCTAAGCAGGAGTATTATAAATATTATGGAATTAAGTATAATATAGATGCCTATGCTTAGTATCTATTGGTCATGTGTCATACACCTATTATCTTATATGTTGTCCATGTGTCTCAAGATTACACACCATTAGTATCCATATAATCCACCTCCTACTTGTCAATTTGCCTATAAATAGTAGCATTTGGTGGATCATGAAAAATACACATTGGTGAGAGAAATCTATTTCCAATTTCCATTCTTCATTTATTTCATTTATTTTGTTATTTTATTTACTTATCATTATTATATTTATATATTATTATATATTATTATATTATATTATATATTTTATATTATTATATTCATCATATTCATTATTATATTTATTATTATTATAATTTCTCAATATCTA
This sequence comes from Benincasa hispida, assembly GCF_027475165.1. Taxonomy (NCBI): domain Eukaryota; kingdom Viridiplantae; phylum Streptophyta; class Magnoliopsida; order Cucurbitales; family Cucurbitaceae; genus Benincasa; species Benincasa hispida. The sequence continues at coordinate 79,283,375 of NC_143478.1, read as the reverse complement.
CGTCCCATTGTGCCTCATTTTGCTCCTCAATTTTATAATAGCAACAAGTCAATTAATAAAATAGATTTGATTAAAACTTGTTGTCTAATAAGTTATGCATTAACAAAAATTTAGTCTACATCATTTTTACTTTTCATGCAAAATTTAGAAAAACCTATAAATAAAATATTTAACATATTAAAAGTTCTTAATTAAGATATTAATGTCAATAAGTGTTAATTTCTTAGTGTTATGAAGATGGATAACTTAAGAAAATGACACAAATATTATAATAACATATTATTTGGAAAAAAAAAGAGATAACTTGTAACGTAGATCACCGATGTTAAATGATATGTCGTAGCACTTACTGAGAGAACAAGATAATAACAAATAATAAATCAAGAAGAAACACACAGGGAATTGTAACCCAGTTTGGTGATAAACCACCTGTGTTTGGGAGACAATGTGCCTGGAAAAGATACTTCACTAATATTAAAAAGTCAAACAATTACAACATATTACTTATCTGTAAAGTAATGACATTTACAGTGACACACGTACAGCGTAACTTGGCTTCCCATAGATGTGAGACTCTTTCTCAATTGAACTTAGTCTCCCCCTAAGTATGTGAATATTAGTGAAGATACACTTTGGTTACCCTCAATGTATGAGACTCTCTCTCTTTTGATATTATATTTCCATAAATTTATGAAAACACTTTACTGGTATAATTTAGGCTCTTCCTAAGTTGGAGAACTCCTTCTCAAGCAATAAAGTCTTAGACTCCCCTTAAGACCTATAATCCCTTCTCAAGAGTGACGTCTTAGGCTCCCCTTTAAGACCAAGAAAGCTTCTTATTCTGAAAGCTTCAAAAATGATTTCGTACAGAAGATTGTTGATTAACAATAGTACGAAATTGAACTTGTAGTAAAATGATCACCATCAAAAGAACTTCAAATCGATAGAGTAGAAGGGGAAAACCTAGAATGCAAAATACTTGCAAATAAATAAGCATAACGAGAAAAAAAAAAAAAAAAAAAAAAAAAAAAAAAAAAAAAAACAAGGAAAGAAAACATCCCCAAACATGTAAAAGGAAAGAATACAAAAAAAAGAACTATGCATAATTTTTCAAATAAGGAAAGAAATAAATTGTAGGATTGACATATTGTGAGACATCTTATATGATAATTTTTGTAACAACATCAAATTAGACCAGAAATCAAAAGCCATCAATCTTAAACAAATATACAACCAATAACAAAACTATAATAGAATTGATTAAAAGTTGTTGTCTAACCAGTTATGCATAGAAAAAATTTAAACAACATTATTTTTACTTTCATGCAAAATTTAAAAAAATCTATAAACATAATATTTTACATATTAAAAGTTCTTAAATAAGACATTAATGTCAATAAGTGTTAATTTCTTAGTGTTGTGAAGATCGATAACTTAGAAAATGGCACAAATATTATTATAACATATTATTTGATCAAATGCTAACATCAAAACGCCTAAATTGGAAGAGCAATCACGATAAAGTTTATATATATAATCAAATTTTAAAGTTGTGTAATATTTGCAAAATAATTAGAATTATTTGAGTTATTAAAATTATAATGGGTTGTTTTGGACTAAAAGGTAAAATAGATATAGCATAGAAGACAGACAATAATGATAAATAGACTAGTGATGCCTAAAAGGATGGAATGAGTCTAGAGAGAAGGGTTAATTTGACCAAAAGCCAAGTCAGCAAACTTAGCCTCGACAAAGCCAAGATCGAGCCCACCAAGTCTGTGGTTCTCGTATGATTTGATCCAATAAGAAAATAGTAAAAATTTGTGAGCAACAAGGAAATCCTAATCATAGAAGATCTAGGTCATCCAATATTATAAATATTCAAGGAAAGTGACAGGAGAGGTAAGTTGACTCTTCATTAGGAAATCCTAAGCATTGAAGTTTGTGTGGCATACACTACATTCAGAGAGCAGTTCTTGCACACTTACTGGTTGGGATCTCTCCTAAATATAAATTTATCGTTGTTGTCATGTAGAGGTCATACCACTTTATCATTGTTGTCAAGGGTAATTGTCTATTTAATTCTATGATTATAGATTAATAAAATAAAATATCAAGAATGGTTGACATTTCAGACACTCAATGATTTTGATGAACCTATTGGACAAAAAGGAAAATAGTCATGATAATCTTAAGATGAAATTTCTATTTTATCAAAATTGTTGAATAGAGAATAGAATGATATATAATAAAACTCCCCCAAATATATATATATATATATAGAAAATAAACAATTGTTGGTGTAAATCTTCACATGGAATATTCTGATTAAGAATAAGCTTTTCGTTTACAAATAATCATAAAGTCATGGCTAATTTTGATCATCATGTTCCTTTTGGCTCCAAAGTCTCCTCAACTAGGCCCTTTGGGTGTTCGGATTCTATGCTACATTTTTTTATTAGATTAAACAAGTGATTTTTTTTAATAAAAAAAAGGCTTTATATAAAAATTTAAACATCTAATTATGAAAATTTTTAAAAATAAAATTAATAATTTAATATACTGATATCTTGAGACCTTCAATTTCGTTGAAAATTAAATTGTCTAAATTAATTACATTGTGGTCATGAATATAAAAAATTTATATTAATTACCATTTTATTTCTTTTTGGTATTTACTAACAACTTCTTTTTGGTATGTGATTTAAATTTAAATATAAATTAAAACTCAAAGCCAAAACTAGAAGGAAAAGAAATAGAAAAGGTATTATCCAACAATGAAAGACAATTTAAAAAGTCCCAAACACTTTACCCATCAAGTTCGAAAAGTTGCATGGATTGATTAATCGATAATATGTTATCAAATAAAAATCTAAACTAAAATTTAAAAGAAAAAAAGAAAAGGAAAAAGAAAAAATAACCATACATAAATTCATGTATAGAAAAAAGCTAAAGAAATTAATTACAGAAGAATAATTTACACAACAAATCAATCGTATGTCATATAAACAAACCTATAATTTTTAGATCAAGTGGGATATATATATTATAAACAAACCTATTTTTTTAATTAATGTCGATGTTAAACTTAACATTAATTTAATTAATCTCATTCATTTTTATAATTTAATATAATATTATATATACAGAGAAAGTTATATAGTCTAGGGGACAACTTTTTTTTTGTTTCAATATATATATATATATATTTGTTTTCTCACTCAGAACAAATTGATCCTTGTTCTTCTTACCATTCAAAGTTTTTTTTGTGTATAAAAAAAAAAAGTAAGCAAATGAGTATAGGTTAGGATCTAGGAAGCACATATACTTCTAATTGAGAAGAGAATCAGTATCGGATATGGATACGTCCATATACATGGTAGATATATCTGATTTTTTTATTTTTATTTTTAATTTTCTGATACGCTTTCAAATACGTGAAGGGGATACGTGGGTCAATTTTATTTTTTTTCCAAATTTAAGCCCAACCCACACCCATTTTATTTTAGTACATGGTTAGGAGTGATTTTAAAATCATCAAAAATCACTTTTTTTCATTTTTAAAATCACTCGAAAACACACTTTTAATTATTGAAAATTAATTTAGTTTTCAATTTTTCACTTTTAAATGTAATTTTCGTATCATCAAAATTATATTTGAAGAATTAAACATGTTTTACGGTGATTTTTTTAAAATGACAAAAGTGATTTCAACCATGTAAAATCACTTCCTGACATAAAAGTTCATTTAAATTAAGCAATTTAAAACAAAATAAATTAAAAATGATAAAACATAAAAAAAAAATTTTAAAAACCGAAAACGTAATTAAATCTTCATTCTTCCATTCTCTCTCACTACCGTCTACTCATGATTAAATCATGATTCACACCCTCTTCATCCTCAACTTCATTCTTCAATCTTCATATTCTACTTCTTTCTTACCGTCTACTCTAGTCGCTCAACAATCATTCGATGTTACTGGATTATTTTTTAAGTTTTCACTATCTTCTTGAATCTATTTTAATCTAATTTAAAATAAGTATTATAGCAATTAATTAAACATTATATATATATATATATATATATATATAAATATATAAAGCTATATATATATAACATATCTTCAATTTATCCGTATCTTAATTTTTTAGAAATTAACGTATCGCTGTATCGTCTCATATCTGTATCATATATCTATATCTGTGTCTATGTTTTTTAGGTTAGATCATGTCCAATCCTAGCTTTATATATTTATTCCATTTTTTTTTAAAAAAAAAATAGGTCATTCTCTTCCTTGCATTTGAGTTATCTAAATTTTATTTTAATTCGTTTTAAAGTACCTAATATAATTTTATAAATATGTATAGTGGTAATGAAACGAACAACGATGTAACCAATAGATTTAAGTACAATGAGAACTTTATACATATTGATATATAATTTTAGTTTTTGAAAATTACTTTTTAATATAGGTATTTTTTATTTTTTACCAATTTTCAAAATATAGCTAATTTCTTTTATTTTTTCAATATATTCTTTTCTAATAACGGTTTATTAGTTAAATTTGTGTGTGTTTTACGTCTAGGGTTTTTTTTTCCTTGTCATTGTTATTGTTAGTTTGTGTATTTTATTATTTTATTTCCAACTTCATGCATTTACCTTCTTCATTAAAAGAGGGAGAGGAAGGTTTTACAGGATAAACTTATATAAATAAATATTTTTCTTTTATAATTTAGAGGATATACTTTTCTTAAATTAAATGTTTTGTGCATTATTTGATACAAAGAAGGAAATATTAGCCCAACAAAAGTTAAAGGATAATTAAGTCATAGTTGTAAATAAAGACAAAAGTGTTCAAAACAATTTAAGTGAGTGAAATAATTAAAATATAGATTTAAATACTATTTTAATCTTTGTACTTTTGGTTTTAGTTTATTTTGGTTCCTATACTTTCAAAATATTCATTTTGGTTCTATATTTTTCAATTTTGGTTCATTTAGTCCATGTATTTTTAAAATATTCATTTTGGTCAAGTATTTTAAAAAAGTGACCACTTTGATCTTTTCATTTTCATTTTTACTTCATTTCTAAGGGAGTAAAATGGTCACTTTTTGAAAATACAAGAACCAAAATGGTCAATTTTTTAAAGTACCACTACAACAAAAAGGCCTAATTCCTGACACAGAAGATGGTCGGGAGAAGTCCAAAAATGCATCGGCGATTGATTTGCCCGACGACATACATGGCGTCAGCAGAATGGACAGGACGAACCGATCGGGAGAAGATCTCCCAACAGCGTCAAAGCAGCCAACAGGTGATTATTGTACTCCTAATTGATATACTACGCATTTGGGAGTACTAATACTCATGGCGTTGTACCTATGTCGTTTGAGTATAATGATCTCCTAATAGATGCTTTGACGTCGTTGGGAGATCTTCTCCAGTTGAGTTTTTACTTGTTTTGCATTCTCGATGTCGATGCCATGTGTCCATCGTCGGGAAATAGGGTGCCAATTTGTTTTTTTTTTTCAATTTTTTTGTGATATAAAATTTAATTTTTAAATACCTCAAAATACTAATAAAATAATAATACATACACATAATTTGTTCATCCAAACAAGATTAACAAAAAGAAACTAAATGTCCCATTTAAAATTTTACAACATAGAATATTAATGATATACCTTAACAAAAAAAGAACCTAGCTAATAGAACAATTGTATGCTAATTGAGGTATGTTTGTTTTGGTATATATAGTTCAAATATAGGTGTGAGAAATTGAGCCATTGATTCTAAGATGATTGTCCATGTATTTTTTATTTTTTAAATACATTTCTTTATCTACTTAAATATGTTTGAATTGACATTAATAATTATTTCATTAAGGATATATATTATATTTATGAATGTTTAGAATTGTTAGTTTTTAATATATTAAATTTTACTTATTAATTTGCTATGCGTTTTGAAGTTCATTGGAAGGCTTGGGCCCAGTGGGTTCTGCTGGATCATAACTGGTCGAAGTATTGGGCTTAATGGATCTTAATTCCATTGTTATTGGGCTTATAGGTGCCCAATCAGAAGAGGAATAATCTGAGTTCGGCTCTATTTTTCTAAAAGAAAAATAAACCTATATATATTTATTTATTTAAATTGAAAAAAGGAAAAATAAGAAGAAATACATTTCTGACCTAGTTTAAGAAAATAATAAATTGCAAAAAGAAAAAAAAAAAAGGGAAAACAGTATACCTAACCAAGTTTTTTTAGGTTGTTAATTATTATATATTTTACTAATTAATAATTATTTGATTAGTTTTTTTTTAAAAAAAATATTCAAATATTTTTATTTGCAATTTTACAATATTCATTATGTGAAAACTTTATATTATTAGTGTAATTTCAAATTGATTGACACGTAGGAGGCTGTTTTTTCCTTATTTATTTATTTTTGAGACGAGGGACAAAAACAACCAAAAGAGAAATCAGACACTACCCAAGAGGGAAAGAACTGAGCCATAGCAAGCTCACTCCAAGATCGTCCAACAAAGCCAACGAATGCGCCATTGAGTTAAAACTAAGAGGCACATGCTGGAAGGAGACCAAAAGAAAGGAAGCAACAATCAACTTAATGTCTCAAAGTATATGCATGAGCTTGTTATACTACAAATATTATTGATGTATACTCTGTAATAGTTATAAATGATTTGATCTAAATGATTCATGTGAAGATACGTGAGTAAGAAAATCATATACAATGAGTTCGTATAGGCTACAGTTGTCACACTATGAGAATCAACTTTTTATAATGGAAAAAATCATAAGCCTTTTCCTTACTTTCACGTTGTTTTTAATTTGATGTTGAGGATTTGAGTGTATCCTTTTGTTTTACTTTTAACCAAATACATACATGTCAAAACGAGTATAATTCAATTGGCATATAAACATGTTAGCTATCAAGAAATTTATGGTTCAATTTTTTATTTTTTATTTTTATTTTTATTTTTGTTGTACTAAAAAAAAAAATCAAAGAGAATAGTTGATAACGTAAATATAGTTTAACGATAATTGACATATCTTTGTTTTTTCGAAGTTAGGGAATTTAAATCCTCATATACCACTCGTTATACTAAAAAAAAAAAAAAGAATAGCTGTCTTTTACATAACTCAATCAGTTATGACATTATAAATTCGATCGATAAATCATATTACAACAAATAGGACTTTCCTGAATGACACATGAACAGTGGCAAAAATACGGAGGAGAGAGAAAAAATAGTCATTAAAGGCAAAATCATGTGTTTCTTGTGGGAATAATGAAGTTTTTCGGATTTTCTAAAATTTATGACAGTTTTTTCGTATCACTAATTTATGACAGTCATTAAATGTAAGAAAATGAAAAAGGCGCGATTTTAGAGAGAAAAGATGGTGGATTTTTCAACTAGTTGACATTTTTTTTTGTATCACTAATTTATAACTAGAATTAACAATTATTAAAAAGTGACACTTCTTTAGAGTCATGATTAGAAATTTTTAATTTTTTTTACTTTTATGACTTTTCTCCTTTTTTTTTGTGTGTGTGTCATCAAGCTATGATTTGTATTGATTGTCATTAAAGAGGAGTAAACAAGAAAACTAGTTATGGTGTAAGGTAAATTAATTTTAAATTAGAAAATATTAATAACACTTGGTAAATTTTAATTTTAAACTAGAAAAAAATTAGTTATACAATGTTGATTAAATTAATATTAAATTAGGTTAACAAGAGGAATAACAAATTATAAAGTTTCATTTGAAAAGATGATAAATTAATTTCATATTTTGAAAAATAGCAAAATAGTTAAATTAATAATTAATTAATAATTTATAAATGTCATTAATACGCTCAACTCCCATAAATTACATTCTCATTTTAATTAAAAACACGAAAATTTTTTAATAGTAACAAAAAAAGATTATTTCAGGTTGAATCGTAATAAACCATTAAAGAATAAATTAAAATGAAATATAAAAATGATTACACTTCACACATGTAGCCGATTGATTCTCCATTTGTGTAGAAACTTAGCTTGAAGAAGAGGAAACTTCGATAGCAAAGAACTCCCACAGACGGATTCTCCAGTCGAGCGAATTTTGAATTAGAATCAAATCTTTGTTTTGAAATCACCTAAAAATGATAAAGTTTAAAAGATAGAGAAAAATTCAGAATAAGATGAAGATATATCAAAATGGCACTAAGAAATATAGTTAAACCCAATATAAAAAATAAATAAATAAGATAAAATCTAAAAATTGAAGAGAAATTTAGAACAAGATGAAGATACAAGATTTGTTTAAAAGAATGTGGGATCCCATATGGGTGTTCTTATTGAAGGACAATAAAACTAAACAAAAGAGAATGGATGGACTGGATGGAAAAGACAGAAACTAAGCTGGTTTACACATACATGCAGTGAAATAAATAGAAAATTTTGTTTAAACTCACCTCACAACACAAAAAAATATTTGATAAACGATGAATTACCGTATAATTCTTCAAATACAAAAATTCCATTCGACTTCTAAAGCTGAAAAACCCATCATTATAAAGTAACATTGGTTGGCAAAGAAAAAAAGTTAATTACAATCTAAAATTCTTCAAATACAAAAATCTCATTCAACTTCTAAAGCTTGAGAAACCACCCATAATTATAAAGTAGGATTGATTTACGAAGAAAAAAAAAGTTATATTACAGTGTAATTCTTCTCTATTAGATTATTGTTTTTCTAAAATCTTTAGTATTGAAGTAGCTAGTCCATGACTATACTAGTGCGGGAAGAAAAAGGGGAAATTATGAGAGAGAAATGATAGGGAAAAGAAATGCATGTACTCTAACCAATGCAACATGGGATAAATCTTTGCTCAAGCACTGACACCCACCACAACCAAGTCTGCAAGCCGCCTTGTTTGCCACGTGGAACTGCGACATGTAGATGTTACCAACAGATCCTTTTGTCTTCGGTTGTTTGTCTAGAAATCCCTAGTTGCTTCTTCTCCACCCATAGAGTTACATATTCAACCACCAAACATTTATACCAAACTCTCCCAATATATCTCATCTATGGTTGGTACAGTCGACCAATACATGATAACTGGAGATGGTATAAAATTGAAAAATTGTATATTATATCCAGATTAGATAATTGAAAAAAGAAAAAAGATTACATCTATTATTTTAATTTTAAAATAGCATGAGGAGATAATTTAGGAGAAGCCCGAATAACTGGGCGAAACTAGCATCAAGCCATAGGTAGGAGCTCGGATAACGAGAGGAGAATGGGTCGATGCCCAAATAAGGCTCCTTGGCCTCGGCTTGGGTCAAGGCCGACCATGACTAAAACCCACGTGGCTCAAGCTAAATGACTCCCTTGGACTAGGAAACCTAAAACGAGCCCAATCAAATATGAAAATTAAGTCCTAAGAGAATAGGGAAACGAAACCCTATAAAAAGGACTCCAAGAGCCTTAAGGAGACAAGTAAGTTTTCTCTGATTGTAGCTCACTTCGGTTTTAAATTCTAAACTTCTTATAACTTAAGTATCGAAACACATGTGGCAAATGCCATACTTTTGTGAGGATAATTTATTTTGTTTTGCAAGCTAATTTTATTCTTTAATCAAATAAATTTATCGTTACTGCTCATCAAAGGTTAGGTCCCGAGCCTCAACAAATTTTTTAAATCAACAAATCTAAACCAAAATAGTAGTACTAAGTTTGAATCAAACCTTTTGAATTAGTTAACGTGACGTGGATAAAAAAAATTAAATTTTCTTTTTAAGAAGATTAAAAACTTAGAATTTTTATTTATTTATTTATTTATTATTATTATTATTATTTTGCTTCAGATCGACATTGAACCAACTCCAACACTTTTTAACAAGGACCCATGTTTGTTTTGGTGAGCTTTAGATAGAAAGTTATGTTCAAGCCTTTTGAACTTGGTTAAAATATCTAGACTAGTCTTTAACCTTTATATGCTTCTTTTCGTAATTTAAACTTGATTTAGAGTGTCTGGAATCAGTTTTAATGATGCGTTTAGGATAAAAACATATCCCTTGAACATTATTTGGTTTGATTAAGGTTTTTGAATTAAATTTGAACTCTAAAACCTTGTTCTTGTTGTTTAGGAACAATTGGACTCTCTTGAGAGTACTTTAGTAAGTAAAATTCTACTTATCGGTCCGCTTGTTGTGTGCTAATATTTTGAGTACTTTAGTTGCGTAAGGTTTTTTTTTATTTACATTGTCGATATTCTTGAATTGTATGTGTTATGGATATTTAAGTATGTTGTACCATTGCAGTGATATTGGAATGACTAGCATGTTGAAGTGCTGTTATAAAATTCTACATTGGTTTATGGTGTAAGTGTAGGATGAAGAAAATTGCTCATAGAATATGAAGTGTAAGAATAGATATTAGTTTTCATTTTGAATATCTTATCTATTTTTCATACTTTTATATACACATGAAGAAATAACTAATTCCAGTGTTGTTTCTTGCTATTTTGTTTTATGAATTATAAATGTAGAACCAATTTGATAATTATGAGAACCTCTTTCATAATACATTTATTGGCACTAATTTGTTATAGTTTATATATGAGGGGTTATTTCAAAAGTAATTTCTTCTTTCTTTCATCCCAACTTTACCTTAAAGAGTGGTGACTGCTGAGTACACACACTTCATTGGGAGAGCCTCATAGTCATCATAATTTAATTTGAAAGTTTTTATCATTTACTTTATAAAACATTTTCTAACCAATGCCCATTAGTTAAACTTTTAATGTGTTTATTGGAATGTGAGATTTCAAGGTAAATAAGATTAACTTTATAATTAAACTCCTTATATCTTCTTCCTTTTCATAGTACCTCTGGATTTGTAACTTTTGCTATTTGTTCAAAATTCTGAAGCTAATATAATTGTTCTAATGATTGGGAGCAATAACTCTTCTTTTCTTTCTTTGTTCAAGCTACTAATACACATTTTCTTTTATGATCCATGAAGAAACCACCAGTGGGGGAAACCATCAGTGCAAGTTAAATACAAATTTTGGATCTGTCATGGATGGTTTTGAAGAAAATGATTAGTAAGAATCTGAATCTTGCTTATTAATGTTTCTATTCCAATTAGAATTGATCCAATGACTTTTCTCATAGTTACCTTTTTGCCTTTGTTTAAGGTTACCTGCTTCCTTTCCACTTCAAATATGCAAGTTTAAGCTTGTTTGAATTTCACCTAACAAGTGTTTGAATTTTTTTGGATAAAATTCCGTAGGTAAAACACTCTAAATCCCTATCAAACTTTTTAAATGTTGTAGCTTAGTTTCTGAATTTTAAAACCTTTCTTTTTGTAGCGGTGACCTGATTTCGAACTAATTGGAGTACTTTCTAACGAAGTTTTAAGTCTAATTCGATGAGTTTTAAGTATTAAAATTATGTTTATACCTTTTCAAACATAGTTGAAGTGGTTAGATTGGTTACTAATTCTTTGAAGCCCTTATTAGCAGATTTGAATTGGTTTTGAACTCTTTTGAACATTTATTTCAAGGAAGCGCCAAGTCGATTTTATTTAGATTTAGGTAATAAGCCTCTATTTGTCCTTTTTCAACGAGTTATAAATGTTGTAGATTAGTTATAACTTTTGAAACACTCTTTTGTAGTTTGATGTTAATTTGGATTGTTTGAGTTAAATCTTAAGGCCATTTTGAATGGAAACTTGAAATTATTTTAGGAGCACACTAAGTAATTGTAATTCGAGCTAAGGAGTTTGTTTGTTTTGTGCTTAGCTAAACTATGTTTGTTGTTTATGACTAAATATTTGATAGTATTAAATCACATGTTATATATATGTGAGTGGTGTTGTGTTACATTGTAATAACTTGCATGTTGACGAGTTACAATACTCTTTATGTGGTTTCACTCAGTTAAAGTTCTTATGTGTTTTCTATGTGATTGGGTTTTTATATGGATTTTACGATCTAGAGATTGAGAAATGATTACGATTATTTAGAAACTTTAGGGTTTAGTCTGAATTTGGTTTTTGTCTGATTTCATAATTTTATATAAGAAACAAACAGAGATTTGATTATGAGACCGTTGATTTGAAAATGGCAGTGTCTTTAAACTTGGTATGTTGTCATGGCCTCTTAGCTTGTTTTTGTGTATTTTTCTTTTCATTAGGTAAGAAAAGATGCCAAAGGGTGTCCTAATTGGTAATAGTTTGCGGTGGAGCATACATGTCAAACAAATAAAATAACAAAATTGGAGTGAACTTTGGTGTAATGGCAAACATCAAACAAATAACTATATGTCATTATAAACATTTTTTTATATATATATTTCACATGTCATATTTGATATTGGAATATTGCTACCAATCAAACTCCAATGACTATAAATAAGTGTCAATATATATAATTATGTGATGTTTAGAAAGTGTCACAACTGAAGTATTATTGACATTGTAATTGTATCATTATTCATGTTTGTGACAGATTTTCAATATTAATATAAATGTTCAATTGATAGAAAAAGTCAATCCTCTTATCATTTATTGACAATGAATATTTGTCATAGAAGATTTGTCATGACATAATAAATGTCAATATCTATTTATTGTCAACTGCATTGAAGAGTCATGAAACAATAATTAATGATAAAAAAAAAGAGTAAGGAAATGTGTTAATGATAGATTTTTAGAGTCATGAAAACTTTTTAAACGTTGTTACACTTGATATAATTAAAATTACTTTTGTTATGTTTAAAATTATATCAAAACACACAATCACTAAAATCAATTCAATGTTTAATTTTATACTTTTAGACATACTTTTCATTATATTAAAATTGATTTTGAATTATTAAAAGCATTTTATGAGTGATTTTGACTATTTTAGAATCACTCATAAACATGCCCTAATTAGTATTGTTTAGTGGTGTTCTTGTTTTATTAATACAACATTATTTAGCAGTTAAAGTCATATTTTATTTCTTCTAAAAAAAGATAGCAGATTGAAATCCTTTCACGCTATATGTGATGTAATATTTTAAATATGTATATGAATGATGATTTTATTTTAATAAAATGAATGCTAACTTTAACTTAAATACATCTTGAATATTGTGTGATATAGGAATTTTGTTTGTTTAGTTTATGTGATTTGCTAATCTTATGGTGGACCTAAATCTAGGCATCTAATTCAACTTAAATTATGTCAACTCAATAACCTATTATTCTGTCAATTATTTTTTAGAAGTTTACATTGTAAATGTATAAATGAGGTGTCCAACATACCATATTTTAAGGACATTAAGGAAAATGTAAAATTGTTATCGTCGTTTCTTGCTCGAGTTTGGCATGATTCCGACTAATTGAAATGCATACGATATAAGTTTCAAACTTTTAAACAGCTAATCAGGCATGCTTTAAATAAATGAAAGTGACTGAAATTTTAAAAGTTTATATGTGATAATATATATTTGTTTTGTCTCTAAACTTTAAAAAAGTTTTAATTTCATTCCTAAATTTCTATTATACTTTTATTTAGTTCTTATTATGAAGTGATACAACCATTAATTTGTCTATGTGTGTCAACTTAATTAGCCAAAATATTTCTAACAAGAATGTCAAATCATTAATATGTTGTTGTTGTTACAACTATTACTACTATTATTGTATCATTTTTTAAAATCATTTCTAAACATGTCTTATTTAGCATTATTTAATAGTTTTCTTTTTTTTATTAGTATAACATTGTTTAGTAGTTAAAGTCATATTTTACTTCCTCTCATTGTATGTTGAAATCTTTTCATGTTATATGTGATGTAATATTCTAAATGTGTGCATTAATGATGATTTTACTTTAAATAAAATGAATGCTAACTTTAATTTAAATACATCTTGAATATGTGTGTGATATATGAATTTTGTTTTTTAGTCTTCGTAATTTGCTAATTTTATGGTTGACCTAAATTCAGGCATCTAATTCAATTTAGATTATCTAAACTCAAATCTCAATAACCTATTATTCTGTCAATTTTTTTTTAGAAGTTTACATTATAAATGTATAAATAAGATGTCCAACATACCATATTTTAAGGGTATTTTAAGGAAACTATAGAAGTGTTTCCGTCGTTTCTTGCTCGAGTTTGGTGTGATTCTAGCTAATTGAAACACAAACCATATAAGTTTCAAACTTTTAAATGACTAGTCAAACATCCCTTAAATAAATGAAATTGACTGAAAATTTGAAAGTTTATTTGTCATAATATATATATTTGTTTCGTCTCCAAACTTTAAAAAAGTTTTAATTTCATTCCTAAATTCCAATTATACTTTTATTTAGTTCTTATTATGAAGTTATACTATCAGTAATTTGTCTGTGTGTCAATTTAATTAATCAAAATATGTCTAACATGCATGTCAAATCATTAACATGTTGTTATTGTAATTATTATTACTATTATTTCATTTTTTAGAATCACTTCTAAACATGTCTGTTAGCATTGTTTAGTAGTTTTTTTTAAATTAGTACAACATTGTTTAGTAGTTAAAGTCACATTTTACTTTCTCTAAAAAAATTGTAATTTGAAATCCTTTCACGCTATATATGCGATGTAATATTCTAAAAATGTATATGAATTATGATTTTGATTTTACTTTAAATAAAATTAATGCTACCTTTAACTTGAATACATCTTGAATATGTTTATGATATATGAATTGTTTTTTTTTTTAATTTATGTATTGCTAATCTTATGGTCGATCTAAATCTAGGCATCTAATTCAACTTAGATTATGCAAACTCAAATCTCAATAACCTGTTATTCTGAAAATTGTTTTTTTTTTTGGAAGTTTACAATGTAAATATATAAATGAGATACCAACATACCACATTTTAAGAAAATTTTGAGGAAATTGTAGAAGCGTTACCGTCGTTTCCTTATTTATTTTGGCGTGATTCCAACTAATTGAAATACGTACCATATAAGCTGCTAATTGAAACACGTACCATATAAGCTTCTAATTGAAACACATACCATATAAGCTTCAAACTTTTAAACATTAGTTTAGCATGACTTACATAAATGAAACTGGCTCAAATTTTAAAAGTTTATCTGTGATAATATATATATTTGTTTCGTCTTCGAACCTTAAAAAAGTTTTAATTTCATTCCTAAATTTCTATTATACTTTTATTTAGTCCTTATTATGAAGTGATGCTACCATCAATTTGTCTATGTGTGTCAACTCAATTAGTTAAAACATGTCTCAAATGCATGTCAAATCATTAAGATGTTGTTATTATTATTATAACTTTTTTTTTTAGAATCACTTCTAAACATGTCTTAATTAAGATTGTTTAATAGTTAAAGTCATATTTTACTTACTCTAAAAAAATTGTTGGTTGAAATCATTTCAAGCTATATGTGATGTAATATTCTAAATATGTATATGCATTATGATTTTACTTTAAATAAAATGAATGCTAACTTTAACTTATATACATGTTGAACATGTATATGATATATGAATTTTGTTTGTTTAGTTTATGTGATTGCTAATCTTATGGTCTACCTAAATCTAAGAATCTACTTCAACTTAGATTACGCAAACTCAAATCTCGATAACCTGCTATTATGTTCAATTGTGTTTTTTTAGAAGTTTACATTGTAAATGTATAAATAAGGTGTCCAACATACCATATTTTAAGGATATTTTAAGGAAACTGTAAAATCGCTATCATCGTTTCTTGCTCAAGTTTGGCATGATTACGACTACTTGAAACACATGCCATATAAGATTCAAATTTTTAAATGGCTAGTCAGACATGCTTTAAATAAATGAAAGTAACTGAAATTTTGAAAGTTTATCTGTGATATAAATTTGTTTTGTCGCCAAACTTTAAAAAAGTTCTAATCTAAATTTCTATTATAATTTTATTTAGTCCTTATTATGAAGCGATACTATCATTAATTTCTATGTGTGTCAACTTAATTAGCCAAAATATTCCAAAATATTTTTAACAAGAATGTCAAGTCACAAACATGTTGTTGTTACTACTACTATTACTACTATTATTATTTTATTTTTTAAAATCATTTCTAAATATGTCTTATTTAGCATTTGTTAGTAGTTTTCTTTCTTTATTTGTACAACATTGTTCAATAGTTAAAGTCATATTTTACTTCCTTTCATTGTATGTTGAAATCTTTTCACGCTATATGTGATGAAATATTCTAAATATGTACATCAATGATGATTTTACTTTAAATAAAATGAATGCTAATTTTAACTTAAATACATCTTGAACATGTATGTGAATATGAATTTTGTTTTTAAGTTTTCGTGATTTGTTAATTTTATGGTTGACCTAAATCCAGACATCTAATTCAACTTAGATTATGGAAACTCAAATCTCAATAACCTATTCTGTCAATTTTTTTTTTTAGATGTTTACATTGTAAATGTCTAAATGAGATGTCCAACATACCATATTTTAAGGCATTTTAAGGAAACTGTAGAAGTGTTTCGTCGTCTCTTGCTCGAGTTTGGCGTGATTCAAGCTAATTGAAACGCATACCATATAAGTTTCAAACTTTTAAATGGCTAGTCAGACATGCCTTAAATAATAAAATTGACTGAAAATTTGAAAGTTTATTTGTGATAATATATATATTTGTTTCGTTTCCAAACTTTAAAAAAAAATTTAATTTCATTCCCAAATTTCAATTATACTTTTATTTAGTTCTTATTATGAAGTTATAATACCATTAATTTGTCTGTGTCAACTTAGTTAGTCAAAATATATCTAACATGCATGTCAAATCATTAACATGTTATTGTTGTAATTATTATTACTATTATTTCATTTTTTTAGAATCACTTCTAAACATATCTTGTTAGCATTGTTTAGTTTTTTTTTTTTTACTATTAGTACGACATTGTTTAGTAGTTAAAGTCACATTTTATTTTCTCTAAAAAAAATTGTAATTTGAAATCCTTTCACGCAATATATGTGATGTAATATTCTAAATATATATATGAATGATGATTTTACTTTAAATAAAATTAATGTTACCTTTAACTTGAATACATCTTGAATATGTATATGATATATGAATTTTGTTTTCTTAGTTTTTGTATTGCTAATCTTATGGTCGATCTAAATCTAGGCATCTTATTCAACTTAGATTATGCAAACTCAAATCTCAATAACCTGTTATTCTGTCAATTGATTTTTTTTTTTTTAAAGTTTACATTGTAAATATATAAATGAGATACTAACATACCACATTTTAAGAAAATTTTGAAAAAACTGTAGAAGCGTTACCGTCGTTTCCTTCTTTATTTTGGCGTAATTCCACCTAATTGAAACACATACCATATAAGCTGCTAATTGAAACACGTACCATATAAGCTTCTAATTGAAACACATACCATATAAGCTTCAAACTTTTAAACATTAGTTTAGCATGACTTACATAAATGAAACTGGCTCAAATTTTGAAAGTTTATCTGTGATAATATATATATTTGTTTCATCTTCGAACCTTAAAAAAATTTTAATTTCATTCCTAAATTTCTATTATACTGTTATTTAGTCTTTATTATGAAGTGATACTACCATTAATTTGTCGATGTGTTCCAAACATGTCTTAGTTAGCTTCGTTTAGTAGTTAAAGTCATATTTTACTTCCTCTCAAAAAAATTGTTGGTTGAAATCCTTTCAAGCTATATGTGATGAAATATTCTAAATATGTATATGAATGATGATTTTACTTTAAATAAAATGAATGCTAACTTTAACTTATATACATGTTGAAGATATGTATGATATATGAATTTTGTTTGTTTAGTTTATGTGGATTCTAATCTTATGGTCCACCTAAATCTAGGCATCTAATTCAACTTAGATTACGCAAACTCAAATAATCTTAATAACCTGCTATTATGTCAATTATTTTTTTTAGAAGTTTACATTGTAAATGTATAAATGAAATGTCCAACATATCACATTTTAAGGAAACTGTAGAAATATTACCGTTGTCTCTTGCTTGAATTTGGCATGATTCCAACGAATTGAAATGCATATCATATAAGCTGCTAATTGAAATGCATACCATATAAGCTTCAAACTTTTAACGTCTTATCAGACATGCCTTAAATAAATGAAATTGACTGAAAATTTGAAGGTTTATATGTGATAATATATATATTTGTTTCGTCTCCAAACTTTAAATAAGCTTTAATTTCATTCCTAAATTTCTATTATACTTTTATTTAGTCCTTATTATGAAGTGATACTACCAATAATTTGTCTATGTATGTCAACTTAATTAGCCAAAAAATGGCTAATATGCATGTTAAATCATTAAGGGGACGTTTGGTATGCAGGTTTGGAATGTTAAACTTGGGAATGTCAAGTCTGGGTTTAGCTGTAACTTGGGTTTAAGAAAACTATGTTGGGAGTGCAGGTTTTGGAAGTCTAGGTTTAATAAGCTGGAAGCCTAGAAATGTAATGCAGATTCATAAATTTTGAGTTTGTGAAATATTTTCTTGTATCTAATCAGTGATTAGATTTTAGATTTGTTTAAAATTTTCATCTTTATTATTTTAATATAGTTAAGTTTAAAATAAACTAGAAATTTAGAAGAATACTAGTTTAAAAAAAAAATAAAATAGAGATTTGATAAATATTATAATTTTATTTAATTTATTATTATAATAATTTGATATTTTGTTTTACTAGGTTTTGAAATAAAATTTCATAAATTTTTGTCATTTTAACTAATTTAAATTAGGGATTTCTACACACAATGCCAAAATAAATATACTTAATTACACCTTATATAAGACATAATAATAATATTATTCAAGAGTACCTACAACTGGAAGCAGATCTTTCCAATTCATTGTTGACACGCTTAAAGGAACAATAAATAAGAGATCGAGAGATCATACCAATTGAAGACTTATTCTTCACAGCAAATCTCCCTTTTGCTGAGACGATAAGTAATCGCTCAGCAAAACCCAATTATCTACCTCGAACAGTATCCACACGAACAGAAGGAAACGGGGACGACACCTCCACTCAGAGCCTTCAGTATTCTTAGAATGAGAATCCAAAGGGTGGGCTTTGTTCGAATTTGATAGAGGGAAGCTGGAAGAAGATCATATACAACGATCAAGCAAGTAGAAGATAGGCTCGTTTATCGTTTAGGTGAAGTAAACGATCGTGTAGGAAAAGGTAAGCGATCGTCTAAAAGATCATGTAGGAAAAACTAAGTGATCGTCTATACGATCGTTTAGAAATATCGGACGCTAAACGATCGCTTAGGAAAAGGTAAACGATCGTTTAGTAAATAACGTGTGCGGGTGAAATCGTTAAACGATCGCTCAGCACTATCGTACAGGTAAGCGATCGTTCAAGCACTATCGTATAGGCACAGATTTTTCTAAGCGATGACACTCTTCAACACAATGTCTGTGCATACAATGCTTAACACACCGTGAGCTATTTAAGCGTCTCAAAATGATCTTTCAACTTACTCATCTGTTATGAAAACAAAAGAGACGTCGTCCAATTAATAGACAATGAATATCATCACATCATTTTCATAACCTATGAATTAATATCATATATTAATCATAGTATTTTTCCTCCACTAGATATAAATCATATTTATATCCAATTTTCTCCAAATTAATGTATCTCATACATAAAGTTAATTATATCATATATAATTAACTTGTTCAATTATATCATAAATAATTAACTAGTTCAATTATATAATATATAATTGAACTCCCTCTTGTCAATTTGAACATTTCAAACTGACCCAAACTCTCAACTTTTATTCAAGCTATCAAGGGGACCTTATGGACCTATGGCTCGAAGCTCCAACGGTATGTGAATAGCTGACTGAACTCTTTAGCCATGATATCTACCATCCGTTAACTGCCAGGCATTTCACTAAAGACCGACAATTGAACTCTTCTTACCATAGATATATTTCTATGTCCATTGGATATAACCAATCATCAGTACGATGACCCTTCAGAGATGCTCGTAAGTACAGCTGACCAATTTACCGTTTTGCCCCTGTACTTATATCTTACTCTTTAAGTACCACTGATCCCTCTAATGAATAATACAACATAGTCTTGCTATATGTAAACACCTCTCGGGCCATGAGAAGGTGTGTGGCGCCACATCATTCAAGCCCCAGGATCAGCCCCTAAGAGAACAATCTATCTACTTACCCCTGCTTTGGAAAAAGAGTGAACTTCATCTTGTGAAGCTGAGTTCCCAGCTCCCAAATCAGACGAATCCCCAAAGTGGTAGTTTTGAGTCAGCGCTCTAGCTACTCACACCCATGCAAATCAAAGGACCACCCTCAATGGCAAGAGTTCCCAACTCATTTAGGATTGAGGTCATATTACCTATGGTTATCCTAGTGAAGTGAAGTCTCAATCATGAACGAAGTTATATGACGAGATGTTAACACTTCGAGATCAGGTCTTATACAAACTCTTTGTATAGGACGCCCCCGCTCGCATGTCCACTACATGAATGATCAGGATCAGACCATCAGTGACAAGTCACAACACTTGTAACTATTCCACAAATTCCCCCGCTCGCATGTCCACTACACGAATGATCAGGATCAGACTATCAGTGACAAGTCACAACACTTGTAACTATTCCACAAAGCAGGCCGCGTCCCTGGTGTTACCAGGATAAGGTTTCCCTCTTATATCCATATACTACAGACCATTTTAGTTGTCACTTAAGACATGATCCACTTGCATGTCACTACATACATGCTTAAGTTACATAAAGACAACCAGGGATATTATGTTTATTGGTTTGTGGTAAAATAAAAAAAATCTAAATGTGCAAAGTCAATAAGTGAAGTAAATATCATATATATTATACATCACAAGCGTTCTTATAAAGTTGTTTACAAACTACAGGACACGAGACTTTAAGGCACAAACCCCAACAGAAAGTTCGTCGACAAGGTCGTTGACATTGACAACCAGAGATTGGCCGACAACGAGTGTCAAAGGTGGCTGTCGAAGTTGGGCTGGCGAACTTCTTAGATTAAATTACAAAAAAGAAAAAAAAAATATAATCCATAGGTTTAAATATAATAGATTTTACTAATTAAACTCATGTGAAAGAGGATAGGAAGCCTTGTCTTCCTAATCCCTTACCCTAAACAAGGCTTAGGATGCCTAACCCATCCCAAGTCCAACCCTTTAAACAAACATCCCATAACATATTCTTGTTATTATTAGTGTTATTGTTGTTGTTGTTATTATTTCATTTTTTTTATAACCACTTCTAAACATGTCTTAGTTAGCATTGTTTAATAGTTTTCTTTTAAAAATAAAAAATTAGTACGACATTATTTAGTAGTTAAAATCATATTTTAATTCCTCTCAAAAAAATTATAGGTTGAAATCCTTCCACGCTATATATGATGTAATATTGTAAACATGTATACGAATGATGATTTTATTTTAAATAAAATGAACATTAACTTTAACTTAAATACATCTTGGTTACGTGTACGATATATGAATTTTGTTTATTTGGTTTATGTGATTCCTAATCGTATGGTCGACCAAAATCTAGGCATCTAATTCAACTTACGCAAACTCATTAACCTGTTATTTTGTCAAATTTTTTTAGAAGTTTATATTCTAAATGTATAAACGAGATGTCCAACATACCACATTTTAAAGATATTTTAAGGAAATTGTAGAAGCATTATCATCATTTCTTCTCGAG
Source organism: Benincasa hispida (assembly GCF_027475165.1). NCBI lineage: Eukaryota > Viridiplantae > Streptophyta > Magnoliopsida > Cucurbitales > Cucurbitaceae > Benincasa > Benincasa hispida. The sequence continues at coordinate 79,261,536 of NC_143478.1, read as the reverse complement.
TTTGACATGATTCCAGCTAATTGAAATACATACCATATAAGCTGCTAATTGAAACACATACCATATAAGCTTCAAACTTTTAAACAGCTAGTCAAACATGCCTTAAATAAATGAAATTGATTGAGTATTTGAAAATTTATCTATGATAATATATATTTGTTTCATCTCCAAACTTTAAAATGGTTTTAGTTTCATCCCTAAATCTCTATTATACTTTTATTTAGTGCTTATCATCATTTGTCTATGTGTGTCAACTTAATTAGTCAAAATATGTCTAACATGCATGTCAAATCATTAACATGTTATTGTTGTTATTATTATTATTATTATTTCATTTTTTGGAATGACTTCTAAACCGGTCTTAGTTAACATTGTTTAGTATTTTTTTTTATTAGTACAACATTGTTTAGTAGTTAAAGTTATATTTTACTTCCTCTGAAACAATAATTATTGTTGAGGTTTTTTCCTTTTTTGTTGTCAAATGCTTATATTTATAAGTTTGACCTTGATGTTTGGCATAATTGCTGAATATGCCACTCCACTTTACATGGGTCCACGTGTAAACTTGGGGATAATTTGTTGTTTTTTTTAATCTCTTTGACCAATTATTTTTCTTTTTTTTTTTTTTTTTTTTTGCACATGTTCTGTTTTATTGAGAAATTTCCCCATCAACCCTATAAATAATAATAATAATAATAATAAAATTAGGTATCGTATTACCATCGTAGTATATATTGCTTCTATTATTATCGTTGTTTTTTATGAAATCGGTCCTATTAATTGATTGTCTTAGGACCTATTTGAATTGAAATTGAGAAAAAAGTGTGAGAATCAAAATAATATTTTAACCTCACTATTCCTAAAAAGTTAAGATAGGTGGAGATTTAAGCAGATTTCAATGTTGAATGAAAATCCTAAAGACGAATTCATTGGTGTTAACTGAACCATTATTAGTGGATTTAAATCATCAAAAGATGTTTGAAAGTAAACTATATTTATATTTTATAAAGTAAGAATTTTCAAATTTCTTGTGATTTTAATTATTCATTTTTTTCCTATAAGACTTGCAAGTATATTGTTGATATTAAGATATAGTTAAAAGGCAATAGAAATATATAATTAAAAATTTTAATCCAATACAAACACAATTCAACAACTTCAATCATCAACTTCTTTTTTTGAGTTTGGAGGCTCAAATCTAACTCCACATTTATTATAAAAACAAAACTTAAATATTTTGAATTTTTATTTTTTTTCATTGTAAATTCTCTCAACATCTTTTACAAACTACGTACTCAATATGGATCGACATGATTCTAATTCATTGTATATGAGCTATTTAACATAATATCTTCAACTTTTTACATTTGTTTATAAATTGTGGCTAGCGTGTTTGTCTCGATTCCTTTATATTTATGGTTACTAGTATAAAGTATTTGTCATATTTATTCGAACAAACCTGTAGAAAATAACAAGTTTTTTAAGTGGTTTTTTATTGGGTTTTTGGAAATTTAAAGGCCCAATGCTATTATCGTAATTATTGAGCAATGACATTTTTGCAATTATCTCTTCTTCTTAAAAAATAGGGCAGTATTTGTGTAACTCCTTTTGGACAGAGCAGGGCAGCCGCAAGGGAGAAGAAATAGCCGCCTGGGATTCTTTTCTTAAGAAGGAGCAGCCGCTGAAGACGATAGAAGAGCTGCCTGTTGTTGAATCGCCGCAACTGGAGAGAGGCGGCCGACTGTGTCTATAAAAGAGATGCGGTCGGTCGATTCTTGCATGAAGAAGCAGCGGTCGGTTCGAGCTTGGTCGGACTTCGCCGATTTGAGCAACGGCGTGGTCTTGAATCTGGCGGTTCGACGGTTCGCCGTGGAGGCTAGTCCGACAGCGGTTGTCGGTGGTGAGAGAGAGGCATGGGTCTGCCATGGTTCGCCGATCAGAGGCGGGTAGCACACTGCTGTTTTGTAGCAAGTTGTTCTCAGTTTTCAGAAGGGACATTGTGTGTGGATCTCTCGGTATCAGTGGATACAAAAATTATAGATTGGTGATTTTGTTGATTATCTGTAATTTGTAAAATTCCTTTATTGCTCATTAATAAATCAATTCAAGCTGGTTCTCAAAGTGGATGTAAACCAAACTTGTCGAACCACTATATATCTTGGTGTTCTTTACTATTTTCGATTTATTTCTACTGATTTTTTACGTTCTGTTTGGTCATCTAAGTTAGGTTCAGAAACTCTCACAAGTGGTATCAAAGCTCTAGTTGATCCAAGGAGGGTGTGTGGTAGTGTGTGCTGGCATATTCTTTGTTCAGGGTTTTTGTTGGAATTAATTTGACAGATGGCTTCGATGTCTACACGGTTCGAAGTTGTTAAATTTGATGGGAAAGGTGATTTCGGGTTATGGAGGAAAAAGATTAAGGTTATTTTGGTACAACAAAAGGTAGCCAAAATCTTAGACGAACATAACCTTCCATCAACAATTACAGAAGCTGAAAAAAGGGGTATAGACGAGATGACCTATTCAACGATAATTTTGTATCTGTCAAATGGAGTGCTTAGGCTAGTAGATGAGGCTACTACTACAGCGAGTTGTGGAAGAAACTGGAAAGTCTTTATTTGACTAAGTCCTTGCCAAATAAATTATATCTAAAGGAGAAATTCTTTGGATATAAGATGAACTCAAGTAAAGGCTTAAAAGAGAACCTAGATGAATTCCAAAAGATTAGTTGATCTCCATAACATCGGTGAGAAGATGTCGGATGAAAATCAAGCAGTTATTCTTCTGAATTCTTTGTCAGAATCATATCGAGAAGTTAAGGCCGTTATTAAATATGGACAGGATTCATTGTCCATGGATATAGTGTTGGATGCCCTGAAAACGAGAAATCTCGAGATTAAAAAGGAATGCAAGGATGGAGAGTTACTTATGGCCAGAGGAAGAAATGAGAAAAAGAACGAAAAAGGAAAAGAGTCGAGATCCAGGTCGAAATCAAAGGGGAAAAGAAAAAAGTGTTTCCTATGTCATAAAAATGACACATTAGAAAAAATTACCCTTTGAATAAGCAATAAAGCATCAAGTAGCAAGCATGTAGGGGATTCTAGTGCAGCAAATATTACTGATTCAGTAGAGGTTTTGATGGTGTCCAGCAGGGACATTCAGAATGCTTTGATCATGGATTCAGGGTGCACGTTTCACATGAATCCTAATCAGGATTTCTTGATTGACTTTCAGAAAAATAATGGGGATCAGTTCTGCTCGGTGATAATGGTGCTTGTGATGTAAAAGGAATTGGGTCAATTCGAATTGCAACACATGATGGTATAATCAGAATTCTTACAAATGTAAGGTATGTTCCAGAACTCAAACGAAATCTAATTTCTCTTGGCAAATTAGATAGAGCAGGTTATTCTTATAAATCTGAGAATGGAGTTCTGAAGGTTATCAAGGGATCTTTGGTTAAGCTGAAGGGGACCTTGAGGAATGGTCTTTATGTGTTGGAAGGTACTGCAGTTTCAGGTATACTGTTGTTGCATCTAGGAAAGAAACAGATAAATCTATGTTATGGAAAACCAACTAGCACATGTCAGTGAAAGAGGTCTTCAAGCTCTTTCAGAACAAGGTTTGCTTGGAGGAGTTAAAGACATTGAACTCCCATTTTGTGAACATTGCATAATAGGAAAATCTACTAGAGTGAAGTTTGGGAAAGGGAAGCATTCTACCAAAGGAATTTTGGATTATATTCATTCAGATTTGTGGGGACCTACACAGGTACCTTCTATGGGAGGTTCGAGATACTTTATATCGATCATTGATGAATTTTCAAGAAAGGTGTGGATGTATCCACTGAAATAGAAGGATGAAGCTTTTAGGAAATTTCTTGAATGGAAAAAGCAAGTTAAGAACCAGACAGGCAGGAAGGTAAAGTATCTGAGGACAGACAATGGTTTGAAATTTGTGAATCACAAATTTGATAAATTTTGCAAATCTGAGGGAATTACGAGGCATTTCACTATTACGTACACTCCACAACAGAATGGTTTAGCTGAGAGGTTCAATAGCCTGTTATCTTATTAATAGAAGTCCGTCTTCCGCTTTAGGCCTAAAGACTCCTCAGGAGATATGGACAGGAAAAGCTCCAAGCTTGGATCATCTCAGAGTGTTTGGATGTTCAGCTTATGCTCATGTTAAGGAAGGGAAGCTAAATAAGAGGGCACTAAAATGTATGTTTATTAGCTATCCTAGTGTTAAAGGGTATAAACTTTGGTGCTTAGAAGAGGGCAGAAATAAATGAATTATCAACAGAGATGTGACCTTTAATGAAACAGAGATGTCATTTCGTGTCAAAGAGCAGCAAAAACAGTAGATAGTTGATCAGGTTGAGGCAGAGGTTAGAATTGATTCTACAGAACAACCATCGGTTAGTTTAGATGATTCCAGTGATCAGTCATCCAATTCTAATGGTAGACAGCCTCAACTGCAGAAGACTTTGATTGATAAGGGAGCTTTTGGTGAAGAAAGCTCAAGTAGTAGTGACCAACAGAACTATCAGCTTACTCATGACAGACCTCAGCAGGTGAGGCAAGCTTCTATGAGGTATGGTTATGCTGATTTAGTTGCTTATGCTCTTACTTGTGCAGTTGACAGTATTGAAGTAGAGCCTCTTACTTTTGAGGAGGCTATTGGATCAGATTTGAAGGAATAGTGGAAGGATGCTATAGAAGCAAAATTGTTCTCATTGCAGAAGAATCAGACATGGTCATTGGTTCCAAGGCCTCCTAATCAGAAACTCATTCAGTCCAAGTGGATTTATAAAATCAAGACAAGTACAGGAGGTGACAGCAAGCCTAGGTATAAGGCTATACTGGTAGCTAAGAGCTACACTCAAAAAGAGGGAGTTGACTTTCATGAGATTTTCTCTCCAGTGGTGAGGCATTCGTTCATTCGATTAATTTTATCTATTGTTGTTCACTTTGATATGTTTGTTGAACAGATGGACGTCACCACAGCTTTCCTTCATGGTGAATTGAAGGAAGTGATCTACATGGTTCAACCTAAGGGTTATGAGGTGAAAGGAAAGGAAGACATGGTTTGTCATCTTCACAGGTCCATCTATGGACTGAAGCAATCGCCGAGACAATGGTATATTAGATTTGACACCTTTATTTTGAAGTAGGGGTTTCACAGGAGCTCATATGATACCTGCGTGTACTGGAAACTATCTCAGAAAGGTACATATACTTATCTACTTCTGTATGTAGATAATATGATTCTGGTGTCTAAGGATTATTCTGAAATCTGTGATCTCAAGAAATGATTGAGTAGTGAATTTGAGATGAAAGATTTAGGTGAACTGAAAAGGATCCTAGGCATGGATGTGAAAAGAGGGAGAAAGGTTTGTTAACCATTTCGCAGGAGAGTTATGTGCATAAACTGCTTGAGAAGTATAATATGTCTGGTTGTAAGGCAGTTTCGACACCCTTAGCATCTCATTTTAGGCTTTCTTCGTCTCAGTGTCCTGTTATTGAACAAGAAAGGCTAAAGATGGCTAATATTCCCTATTGTAATGCTGTTGGAAGTATTATGTATTTTATGATTTTTACTAGGCCTGACTTGGGTTATGCTATGAGTATGATGTCAAATCCTGGGAAGGAGCATTGGAATGTAGTTAAATGGGTGCTTCGATATTTGAAAGGTAGTGCCAGTGTATCATTGTGTTTTAGCAGGGATTGTGATAAAGCAGCACTGTTGGAAGGCTTCACATATGCAGATTATGCTGCAGACCTTGACAAAAGAAAGTCTCTATCAGGTCAAATTTTTCGTTTGTTTGGTAATGTGGTCAGTTGGAAAGTTGCTCTTCAATCAGTTATTGCCTTGTCTACTACTGAATCAGAGTATATTTCAGTGGGTAAAGCTTGAAAGAGGCAATGTGGTTGAAAAGGATAGTTGGTGAGTTGTTGTCGCAGGAGTTCATTCCTATCGTCCGTTGTGATAGCCAGAGTGCTATTCATCTCATCACGAACGGTCTAAGCATATCGATGTCAAATTTCATTTTATCAAAGAAGTTATGGCCCAGAAAGATGTTGAACTGGTCAAGGTTCATACAGTTGAGAATTTGTCAGAAATGTTAACCAAGGTTCTTCTAGCCCATAGGTTTAAATACCTATTAGATAGGCTGAATATTAAATCTGGATGATAGTAAGATTGGAGAATCGGCTTGGCACTTAAATATTCTTGTTATGAGGGAGATTTATAGAAAATAACATTTTTTTTAAGTGGTTTTTTATTGGGTTTTTGGAAATTTAAAGGCCCAATGGGATTATCATAATTATTGAGCAATGGCATTTTTGCAATTATCTCTTCTTCTTCAAAAATAGGGCAGTATTTGTGTAACTCTTTTTTAGACAGAGCAGGGCAGCCGCAAAGGAGAAGAAATAGCTGCCTGGGATTCTTTTCTTGCGAAGGAGCAGCCACTGAAGACGATAGAAGAGCCGCCTGTTATTGAATCGCCGTAGCTGGAGAGAGGCGATCGACTGTGTCTGTAGAAGAGCCGCGACCGGTCGGTTCTTGCATGAAGGAGCAGCGGCTGGTTTGAGCTTGGTCGGACTTCGCCGATCTGAGCAGCGGCGTGGGCTTGAATCTGGCGGTTCGGCAGTCCGCTGTGGAGGCTGAGTCCGGCAGCAGTTGTCGGCAATGAGAAAGAGGCACAGGTCTGCGTGTGGTTCGCCGGTCAGAGGCGGGTAGCAAACTATTTTGGGCTGTTTTACAGCGGGTTGTTCTCAGTTTTCAGAGGCGACATTGTGTGCGGATCTCTCGGTATCAGTGGATACAAAAATTACAAATTGGTGATTTCGTTGATTATCTGTAATTTGTAAAATTCTTTATTGCTCATTAATAAATTAATTTAAGCTGGTTCTCAAAGTGGATGGAGATCAAACTGGTCGAACCACTATATATCTTGGTATTCTTTATTGTTTTCGATTTATTTCTGCTGATTGTTTGCATTCTGTTTGGCCATCTAAGTTAGGTTCAGAAACTCTCACAAAACCATTTCATTATCTTACTCAATATGGATTGATATGGTTACAATTCTCTTATTCAAGTCGTTCAACGTAATTTCTATGACTCAATTTTTATTGTACTGATAATTATATTTTTAGTTTTTTTTATCATTTTTAATATTATGACCTGACCATAATTCTCATTTTAAAAAAAAAAAAGTTTGTGGAATGGGAATTTTAAAAGAGATCTAATTCTATCCAAACATATCAAAATGATTCCATTCTAATCCAACCACATTACAAATGAAGTTATTTATACAATATGCTTTTTCTTAGTTATATTGTTCATAAATTGTCTGAATTTGGAATAATTTTCTTTTAAACATCTTGCTTATGACCCAAATTATTTGTAAACCAAATTAAATTGTATCTTAATGAAAGATTCCGGGAAATTACCAGGAAAATTTATGTAAAAATTATTTGTCTAGTCAATAAAATATTAGCAAATATTTTAGAAACTATTTGCATGTTTCTGAAAGTATGTTTTTTTAATGGTTTATCCGACCAATCTTTTAGAATTGTTTTACTATCTTTTTATTTTAATTTTTAATTAATTTTTCATTAATTTCTTTTACATATTTTTATAATACATCTAATATTATAATACATCTAATATCAAAATATATGGAGAAAAAAGCAATACTTAGGTGTAAGTTCTCCCATCTCCATGAATTTCTTTCAAACATAAAGAGTATAAATATTTTTTAGAAAAGAAAAATTCGTCATATATCAACTAATGATTGAATATTTAGGTGTATTGCATAATTCATAGGTACAATCCAAGATGCACCCAAATATTTTTAAAGAAAAAATATCTTAATAATCATAAATGAAAAATTTGTATAACACATCAAAGAAAATATGTAAAACTAGTGAAAATTGTTTTTGTAAATTATTTTGTCAATTCACTACATCATGACAAGAATGGGGCATTTAAAACTTCATCTATTATGACTGCTTTATACAACCAAACAAAGAAGGGAAAACTCTACACTTGAAGTCAGACTCCATGAAACTTTATGGAAAGCTAAAATTCAAAAAAAAAATGCAAGTTTTTTCTTTGGACTCTATCTCATCAAAGCATCAATACCATAGAGATCCTCCAAAAGAAGCTCCCAAATCATGTGTTGAATCTGAGATGGTCTCCTCTTTGCAACAATTAGAGTGAAAGTATAAACCATCTTTTTGTCCATTGCAAATGGGTTAAGAGATTTTGGGAGTCTATGTCTAATATGGTGGATGGAAAAATAGAGGCAATTCTATCATTGAATTGCTCAAAAACCTTTGCTCGGTCAAGCCAAATACCAAGAAAAACTATCATTTTCAACATGGGGGCTGCCATCTTATGGACTATCTGGATTGAAAGAAATAATCGGACGTTTAAGAACAATAACAAAAGCTATACTCAACATTGGGAAGATATTTGCTCTCTTACTGGTTGTTGAGCTTATAGAAATAGTTCTTTCAAGGACTATAACCCCCATGATCGCTCTAAACCTTAGTAATTTTGTAACTTTTAATTCTCTCTTTGGGCTTATCTCTAGCCCTCTTTGAAATCTTTTGTATCTCCTTGTGCTTTATTGAATATATATATATATGGGAGATGATGAGGGTGCTAGTGTTAGGCTTTATGTCCTAAAACTCGTAATTTGTAAACATTAGAACTTATTCTGAGAATTCAATAAAGTTGTTATTGAATATATTGTTTTTTAGAAATCCAATAAACCTAAGTTCCTTGACTATTATATGAGTACTTGAACTTTATGTGAAGACATACAAGTAGATCAAGTTCGAGTAAGTAGTCAAAATGATCTATAGTATATGGATAAGGTTGGGTACCTTATTCTAGTAACACTATTAGATGCGGCCTACTCTGTAGTTGTTACAAAGAGTTGTAAAGTTCTACAAATGAATCGATCCTAATTCGTTCATATTAAGACATGAGGAGTGAAGGTGTCCTGTGCAAATGAGTTTTGTGCAAGATCGGACCATGAAACCAATCACTCTTACTTTATAACGTTGTACTATTGAAGACTGAATATTTCAAAGCGATGACCTAGGTAACTTAACCTTAATACTGAGTTAACTATGAACTCTTGGTTGTTCGAGATTATCCTTTGATCTACAAACGGTGAGAGTAGACCAATTGCCTCTGCTCAATAAGCTTACCATTTTGGGATAAGACCGGATGAATAGCTGGGAACATAGGGTGCAAGAGGAAATTCACTCCTACCCGATTAAGGTTAGTAGAAAGGTTGTTCCCTTTTAAGTACTGATTTTGGGTCTTGAACAAAAGGTCTCACCTTCTCATTAGCCTGAGAGGGATTCGATTTGTTGATAGGATCACAAATAAATTGTTCATTAGGGGATCAATGGAACTTAAGGAACAAGAGTTAATTTCGGGGGTAAAACAAAGATTCGACCCCGCCGTTATTACGAGCAACCTGTGAAGGGTTAACTTACTAATCATGGTTAAATCGAGTGGACATAATATATCTACAGTGGGGGAGTTCAACTATGGGTTTTAGTGGAATCACCCATTAGTTAATGAATGATGTTAGACTGATCTAATGAGTTTAGCCAATTAATCTCGTATTGCTGAAGCCCATGATCTGTAGGTCCGCGAGGTCCCCCTACTAGCTCATAAATGGATAAGTGTTCAAATTAGAATTAAACAAAATTGGAGAAATAATATTTAAATATAATTTAAATATTTGAAGATAGAATTGTATAAAAAATAATTTAATATTTGAATTAATTAGAATTATTTAAATTTTTTAAATAATTATTTATTAATTTTATTAAAGAAAATTAATTTTTGAAATTAATTTTGTAAAATTAATAATATTTTCAATTTTATTAAATAAAATTGATTTATGAAATCAATTTTGATAAAATTGAAAAAGAAAGATAAACACAAAAATTGGAAAATAGATTTTCCATTGTCTTCTTCTACTAGCTCACCAATAACGCACATTAACTCTTCATTAACTCCAAGCATGAGTTGCATCTCATGCCGCAAATCTCTTTGCATGAATGTCTGCAATATATTGAAGAGATTGGAGTGTTTTGAAGTGATTGCAACCGAACAAATTTTTTAGAAAAATTTGAGAGTAGAAGTTTGTTCTTTTGCTTTGTTACTGCTGTGAGCTTCTCCAAATTCCCTAATTCCAACTTATTTTGAGTCTCACTACTCAATATTGAGCTCCAAGAGGATAGTAGGGAAGATCTTGAGGTGGTCTATAACAAGATTATGTGGAGATTTGCAGCTGGTTCAAAGCTTAGAGGAAGTTCTTCAAAGGTATGTCATGAAATCCATTTATTTCTGTTGAAGCATGTTTTCTTTTCAGCCAAAATTAATGAATTAGAGTGCTTATGGATCCTAGTTTCTTCTGCTGCACATGGGTCTTCCAACAGCTATAAATTTGTCGAATTATGGCTAGTGTGTTTGTCTCAACTCCTTCATATTTATGATTAATATTATAAAGTACTTGCCATATTAATTTGAACAAATCATTTCATTATCTTTCTCAATATGGATTGACATGGTTATAATTCTCTGATTCAAGTCACTCAACGTGATTTCTATGATTCAATTTTTGTCATGTTGATAATTATATTTTTAGTTTTTTTTACCATTTTTAATATTATGACTTGACCATAATTATCATTACAAAGAAAAAAAAAAGTTTGTGGAATGGGATCTTTAGAAGAGATCTCATTCTATTAAAAAATATCTAAATATCCCATCTAATCCAACAATATTACTAACGAAGTTATTTATCCAATATGTTTTTGTTTTATAATTTTATCGTTCATAAATAATTTGACTTTTGAATAATTTTCACAATCTCCATGCATTTCCTTTAATCATAAAGGAGAAAAATAAATTAAAAAAAATTAGAAAAGAAAATATTATCACATATCAACTAATGATTGAACACCGATATAATTCGAGACTCTGAGATAAACCCAAATATCTTTCGAGAAAAAGTATCGTAATCATAAATGAAAAATTTGCAAAGAACACATCAAACAAAATATGTGAAAAAAACACACACACATATTTTTGTTGTGAATTTGTTTTTTTTTTTTTTTTTTTTTTTTGCAAATTATTCTATCAATATACAGCATGTTGGTGTATATATATATATATCATGCTTAACTTGTTTGTACTAAAAAAATATAAAAGAAAAGAAAAGCTATCTTCTTAACTACATTAGATCCTAACTAATTATGTGGTTGATTAAGATTAAAAATTGGGCTACATTTGTTGTGTAATTCTTAGCCCTCCATGTGCACACCATGAATTGTAATTAGAGGGGAAAAGATTATTACAACTCTTTCTCCTCTTCTTTACTCTTTTTTTTTAAAAAAAAAAAAAACATGAATATAGCTAGCTAGGAAGAAATAAACAAAAACATATATTTTTAAATTTATTCTTTAAATCATGAACAACATTTTAAAACTATTGACACTTTTTTTTTCTCGATAACTTTTTAGCGTTTTTTAATTTTAAAAAAATAATGCTTATTTATAAACATTTTCTTTGTTTATTAATCTTTTCAAAAGCTAGATCAAAGTATTTTAAAAAATTGAACATCAAACAAATTTCTTCAAAATTCTAAATGTAATTATTTATATAAAAAAATTATATATTTGTACTATTCCCATGTGTACATTGAATAGACCAGGCATCATTTTGACATTAATCATCAAAATTGATTGAATTATCTTTTTTATGTAAAACTTATATTATAAGTATAAAAGGAAAAAGAAAGAGAAAATACAAAAGATACGATAACTCAAAATTAAGATCTGAAAGAAGATCTAAGAACCAATCATGCAGGATAAATAAATAAGATTTAATATATATATATACACAACACAACTGCAAAGATGGAGGATTGAATCTCCAATCTTTAGAGATAAAGTATATGCCAATATCACATACCTTAATTATACCAATAAAACTTATTTTTACCAAACAACACAATTATTTTTCATTAATTTCATAAGTACTTTGTACATTATTGTACAAGATAAGATTAAATCTTCACAGAAAACCATTAAGTTGGGTTTCCTACATAGATTTTTTTAGCCAATCAATAAATGGTACTTTTGAGTTTTGCATCAAATAAATGGAGCCACTTTACTAGAATTTGTTACTTTCTACATCCATTGACACTGTCCAAAAAAAAAAAAAATACATCAATTTGACAATAGAACACAAAATACCATCAAAATTCTAGGGTTGAATCTTTAATAGTAAACAAATAAATAAATATCTAAAAATGGTACTTTCTTTTTCCATAACTAGACCTATGGTAATTGTCAATGTCTTCAACTAACAAAAGGTCAAATTTGTGGTAGTTTGTCTCAGTAAAGTTTGAAATTTCTCTATTATTCTCCATCTAATAAAGGATTAAGCTTTCGTTTCGGTACTTTCACATATTTATCAATTTTATAACGATTGTTGAATGAGAAATTTTGGACCAATCACAAGTCACCACGTCGTTTGCTAAATTAACGACGAACTTCTAAATCATTGACTTTGGGTCCAATTAGAAATTTTGGACCAATCACTTTGGGTCCAATTAGAAGTTGACACATGTCCGAATTGAATTGAAGACAAGTTTCGATGACGTCACGCAGATGAATCAGATGAGATTAAATTGGTCCAATTTGATATTACTATTTGGGCTTAAAGTCCAAACTACAAAAAAGTTGAACTGGACCTAAATTCCAGATCAGGCCCAAAACCAACTAATTGGGCCCAAGGGTCAGGCCCATGGACCAACCAAGCCCACGATGTCCACCTGAGAACTCTACAAATAGAGAAGTTCTCTTCATTTGTAAGAGCAGCATTTTCTACACTCAGAAGACCTAGAGAGAATTCACTAACAAGCAGAGGACTCCAAAAACTGTTGAAGCTGCACTTCTATAAGGCAGAAGACCTTTGAAGACATAGAAGACCTTTCAAGACACAAATACTCTTCCAAGACTTCTACTTCAAGCTGCCAAGACTCCTGAAGCTGCACTTCTATAATGCAGATCTTTGAAGACACAAATACTCTTCCAAGACTTCTACTTCAAGCTTCCAAAACTCTGCACTCCTATAAGGCAGAAGACCTTTGAAGACACAAATACTCTTCCAAGACTTCTACTTCAAGCTTTCAAGACTCCTGAAGCTGCACTCCTATAAGGCAGAAGACCTTTGAAGACACAAATACTCTTCCAAGCCTTCTACTTCAAGCTGCCAAGACTCTTGAAATTGCACTCCTATAAGGCAGAAGACCTTTGAAGACAAATACTCTTCCAAGACTTCTAATTCAAGCTGCCAAGACTCCCGAAGCTGCACTCCTATAAGGCAGAAGACCTTTGAAGACACAAATACTCTTCCAAGACTCCTGAAATTGCACTCCTATAAGGCAGAAGACCCTTAAAGACACAAATACTCTTCCAAGACTTCTACTTCAAGCTGCCAAGACTCCTGAAGCTGCACTCCTATAAGGCAGAAGACCTTTGAAGACACAAATACTCTTCCAAGACTTCTACTCCAAGCTTCCAAGACTTCTACTTCAAGAACGTTTGGTGCTTTCCTTCTCCAAGTCAAGCATATTCACCCAATTGAGAGAGAATCAGGGGATCAAATATTAGAGATCGAACCACATCGCATCAAATCAACTCCAACATCAACACCAACTCAAGTTCAACTCCACGAAACACGTTTATCCGGAAACCTCGTGCGAACAGATAAGTCTAAAAGTTTCAATTTTATCAATTGAATTGACTCATGTATATAACTAAACTCAATGTAATTGTTAAGATCTCATCTCAATTGTCCAACTCACAAATGATCAAATTTGTGGTAAAAAATTTATGTAAACAAGTTAGAACTTTCTCAATTATCATTTAGTTTCTTCGTTGTTCAATTAACAAAGGATAAAGCTTTTTCTTCATGTACTTTCACATATTTACCAATACTATAATAGTATATTTTAGAAGCTTCAATTTTGTCCATTAATTTGTGCTAGAAAATTGTTGAATATGATGTATAAAAAAGTGATATATATATATATATATATATATTAGTTTTTTCTTTTTTTTTCTTTTTTAAGTATTGTGTTAGTATTGTTAAGTTGTGGCATTTTTATTTTGATTTATAACTATATTTTTGTTTAACTAGCTAGTTGGTTAAGTTAATGTATTTCTCAAATCTCTCTATGTATACACACTTTTATTCATATTGTATTTGAATTTATCTTTTACACATTTCGAGTCTTTTTCATTCTCTTCTTGATCCATCACAGTTCTTCTCTTTTGTGGATATTGTAAACACTTGGGCTACCATTTAACTTCACTTTTATCTTATTTAAGTAAAGATACTATTAAGATAAATTAAAATTTAAAAAGTACAAAGTTGATATCAGAACTTTTAAACGTAGGCTGAAAAATAAGTTGACACAAACATGTTAAACAAAGGTTGAAATACTATAAAGTATGCTCTAAATTGTTGCAATAATTAAAATTAAAAAATCGTATTGAAATTTGAACCACACTAATATTGACTCTAACTTGATTCTGAGAAATAATTTACACAATATTTGTAGAGCCTACAATGACAATTACATTCTTTATCTATGATATTTAGTGCTAATGGATAAGTATTTGTATCATCAAAGTTTGGGGGGGGAGAAAAAGATGGACCATGATTTAAAACCAAGGGATTAAGTGGATTTTTTAAAAATTTAATCCTTTGAAAAAAAAATCTTTTATATTTATTGTTCTATTTTGGCATCTATTTTTCAAAAATACTTTTTAGATCGGAAAGATGGGATGAATATTTTAGGGTTGATAAATAATTAGAGAAATATTGTAGATTTGAAAGTGATTAGAGAAATATTATAGTTTTGTGATTTGACCGTTCTATTTCTTAATGAGAATACTCTTGTATTTCTTAATAATAAATAAAATTAACTCTAAGAGATATCATAGAAAAGAATAAATTATCTTTTTTTTCTTCCACAACTAAGATTCATAATTTGAAAATAATAAAATGTCAATTAAAATATGCATATCAATACAATAATTTGATGTTTCTAATTTATTTAAAAATAACAATAAAAAAAGCAATGTGTCTCACAAGGTTGACATTGTTGATTTTGAGCTGTTGTCGTCGACGACCTTGAACTCTAGGTTACTCTGGTTCCTCTAGATGTTGCACTAGTGGCTCTTATACATCTGCAGGGCCTTCATAGTATAAATATTAGTTATGCTCTCCATGATCATGCCCATGTCCATCCATGTATGAAGATGGTGGATCAGCCTCTAAATCATAATATCCTAAACCAAAAGATGACATCATCATCATCGGACTAGCATAACCAGTTTGGCTCTGTGTCTGTGTCTGCATCATAGGAGGCAATTCTTTCACATTGTGGTTGACCTCGTCGAACTCATCATCTTCTACTCGAGCATGTCCCTTACGCATAGGAAATTGGTGGAGGAGCAATAGGTATATCGTACATATAATGCATCTATTCTATATAGCTCTCGTTATTACTGCATACAATAATGACCTGATTTGGATCATTTACAACATCACGAAGATGATTGTTGTTTGATCTTTGTGAATTATAAAAAAAAAAAATTAAACAATATTTAAAATAAATTTAAATTAAAATCAATCAAACGATATTTAATTATGTACCAGATGACCCAGAGCTGCTTCTGGATGAGTAACATAGTGTCTTATAATAATATTGTAGCAATTGATGTAATTAAGTTGCATCCCTATCAAATTAATCAATTGGATAACCCATTGCAATAAACCTTGCACGATAGTGTCATCACATTACCAAATGTGCAACTTTTTCAGACTAATCTCCAGTTAAGTCGATGTCATGCAGTAGAGGTTTAATATTGCATTTTGAGGGACATCCTATTGGAGACCAAATTGTCTGATCATCCTATTAGGAAAATGCCACTCACCAATGTGAAAAATATATGAGAGGGTTCATTATCCACCATATGTATTGACCGTTTGTACATAAATTGGGCAAAGTGTCCATGACAACTTTGTAAAGCTTCCAAATAATCTGAAACATAAAATATTATATTAAAAATATTGAAGATATATACACCAAAAATATGTATAAAAAAATAATTGGGTTCAGTATTCATGTACCTTATCAGGTTAAAACAAATCAAACATATATCTATACTAACTAACTACATGTGTAGCTGACCTAGTTACACAAAATTTGTCTCTCCATCTACATTATTAATTAATATTTTAGATTTAAAATTAACTATATCGATCATATAAAAATATTAATTATATTTAAATAACATATCGAGAATCATAGTCTTGTCCAGCTAATTGATCATTATTTACATGTTGGAGCTGTGGAGCCATTATTGGAAATCACTCCCAAGCCCATAATTGAAAAAATATCAGAGGCCCAGTGATTTCACGAATGTCGAATTTTGTTGCTTTGCATAACTGTCTATACAACCATGCCAAACATGTTCCACCCCAAAAATATCATCATAGGTTGGCTAACAATGGCAAAAACATCGAGTGCACGAAGTGACTAGATTTGTCAGAAAATAAACTTCCACCCATCATCTATAGTATATATGCTCGTGTATATCTAATGATAGCTTCCTTGTCTGCATCGTCAACAAGCTAACAAAATTGTGTCCCTAACCATGTTAAACTTAATCTCGATCTTTATATTTTACCAGTAGGTGGGGTTACACCGAGTAATAGTTGACAAATATTCAGCGAGTCATCGTGCATTACTTCGGTAACTGACTCGTAGTCAACAGGTAACCCGAACAACACGTCTATGTCCTGTAGACTGATAGTGCACTCTCCAATTGGCACATGAAATCTATGTGTCTCAGGCCAACATCTCTCGATTAGTGTTGTGATGAGATGCCAATCTAGCTTAATGAATCCCAATCTGGAAACTCCATAAAACCCAAATGTACAAAATAATGGTAGTATTCTAGGGTGGAATGAGATAGTACGACGAACAACTGCCTCTGGACGAGTACAGTATATCACGCATAGTGGTACGATCTTCCCATACAACTGATGATCGATGAATCGATTGATCGTACATAACATCAGGATCAATCGTCTTGGATTTAAAGCCATGATCTAAAGGAAAAACATTATTTATTTCTCGAGTAAAACATAAAAATAATGTACAACTTAATAAATTATAATAAAAAAATTAACTATACCATAAAAATATTAATTACACAATAAAAATATTAATTACAGTATAAAAATATTAACAATAAAAATCTCTAGTTGTCTGGAGCCTGTCGTTGTAATGAAGAACACTTCCTTCGATTGTAACCTAATTGGTTACAAAATTTACACCATACTTGAGTGCTTGGTTATGTCCAGTTCATCTCATTATGGTATTATGAACTCTTTGGTCTACCAAGTTTCCTCAACAATGATGGGTCAGGATGTACGACAAACATATTAGGATGTGTGATCCAGTAAGCTTCATACAGTACAGGTTTAAATTGGGGAGAGTAACATACTGCATATGTTGACATTTTATAGTAGTCCTCGATGAAATCTTCGTAGTTCATGTTAAATCGTGAGTAAACCGCCATAAAATACAAGCATGGAATACCAAATATTTGTCACTTGTTATATGAATAGTACCACTCAGATCCATTTAACCTCAGTATTTGAACATTTTCTCCTTTAGCATTGAGGTCGTGACGTCCGATTTTCACATGAAATATAGCTTCATATCAATCGTATGATTGTACTTCATGTTTACTAGATCTTGCAGCCCATTTCAAATTTTTTTCGTGTGCCTACTTGAATATTTACTCACTTAGTATTACATATATATTGAAAAATTTTATTCATTACTAAAAAAGATTATTATCAGGTGTATTTATCTCGACACTCCAAAGTAGCTCTTATTCCTTCTCTTCTTTTTTCAAAGTAGTTTACGCAATTGAAAAATGTTATTTGAGCAAGAGCATTTATTGGCAACATTTGAACTCCTTTAAAGACTCCATTCATGCACTCTGATAGATTTGTCGTCATCTACCTATACCTGAATCCTCCATTCTGTGCTTGAGTCCATTGTTCAATACAATAAACATAATCTTTCTTCTCTTTGTTCTTTGTTATCTACAATAAACACTATAAAAACATAGAATATTATGAGAATATGGATCTATAACTTATTTTTAATTAAAAAAAATTAGGAATTTAATTGAGTGAACGTTATCTCTTTTTGGTTCTTTGTTTCCCAAACAACCATAAAAACTATAAAAACAAATATAATAGTATGAGAATAATAACAAAATTTATAATTATTTTTTAAAAAAAATTGAAATTTAGTAGAGTGAATGTACAAACCCCACAATTTGATGGACGAATGCGGAAAAAAAATAGGTGGCCAGGTGGTGCAAGTGAGAGATTCCAACAGAGACTTTGTCGAAGGTTGAAGTCTCGACCTATTGTAGGTCGAGTTTTGAAAACTCAAGTATCTTCTCTTCCCTCTACCTTCCTCGACCTTCTAAAAAAGCTTGTCAAACTACAATAAATCTCTTAGATATTTTTATAACTACCATATTTCACTAAATAAAAGTTCCAATTGCAATATTAAATAAAAGTTCCTTTTGGATCCTTACTGTTTAATTTTCTATTATATATATATTAAAAAAATAAAGCCACTCATTTTATAGTATAAGGATATGAAAATTTACACTTCCAACTTTAAAATGGGTATATACCAATGTTATTGAGATATATGCTCATATTGGCCTTTTTTTTTATTATTGATTTTAAGTTCTATACGTGCAAATTAAAAGATAAATATAAGCGATGTCATAAAAAGTTTTGAGGATATTTTTTGGATTAATCAATATACAAATTAAAGTTTGGAGTATGATGAAATTAAAATTTAAGCTTTTAGATTAAAAATTTTATTTTTCCCCAAGTTTTTTTTTAAAATACTAAAATAAATTTATCTAAAATTTAGAGTTGAAAATAGTACGTTTATAGCCTCCTTTTTGAGGAAAACACAGTGAAGGGTAATTTAGGTACAGAAAAGTAGAGATGCATAACCATGATTATGATAATCATTACTCAAGTGCTTAAACTTTAACTAATGACAAGAGAAAATTTCATGAGACCTACAAAGAAAATTGAACGGTTGAGATTGAAGTTATTGTCAGAATAAAGATACATTTTGAAAGAAACAAATAATTAGATGAAAATACTTTAAAGAATAAATGCAAATAATTAAATTTATTTAAAGAGACAGTAGCATTATTGGGTATGTTATAAATATTGTTTGTAACTTCTCCATGTGGAGACCATTCTAACTTGTTCTCTTTTTCCTTATTTGCTCTCTCCTCCATGAAGGACCACTCCTATACAATTTGTTTTTAAATTTTTTAAAAAACTATTAAGAAATAAAAATAATATGTTTGTTTTTATAACATTCCTCTTTCCATAAGTCAAATTAGAATAATCTTTTAGGATTTTTTTTTATTTACTTCTTTTATTTATTTAGTTTAAACTAAATTCCTCTTGAGATTTTTTTTTTAACTTTATTACACAAAAACGACATCTTTGTTTATTAAAAAAAAGTCTCCAGCAAGAATATTGATTCAAACACTCGACCTTCAAAGATAAATGCCTAAACCATTTATCTCCTTTAATATTTCTTCCTTTTATTTGGGATATGCATACTGTGTTTTCTTCGTATAATATCGTTGGAAAATTTTTACTAGAAGACAAACCACATGTTCCAAAAATGTGCTGAATCATTGATCTTAACCATGCACATTCTCGACTAGCCTTGTGAAATGCAAAAATTTTAGCATGATTTGAGGAATTGGATGTTATGGTATGTTTCACTAATCGTCATGGGTATCAGGTTCAACAATTCAGCAGGGTCAACAGGTATCGTTAGAGGAGGACGATGTCTGTTGGCTTCACGCCATCTCCCTAATTAAGCTAGCAGGTAGTTTGGGAGGGGGTGTATCAACTTGGTATCAGAGTAGTAAGCTCCATGGGAAATGAGACAAAGCAGTTAGTGCTTAGAAGAATCTAGGAAGTAAATAGTTAAACGTTGAGTCAGTTCAGATAGAACTAGCAAAGTATGGTCCAATTATGGATAAGAGTGAGTCCAGTCAGGACTAGAATGTGGGTAGAAGTTTAGTGTCATGCATCTGAGTTAAGTATCTATAGCATATTTGATGTGTTGATATGTTATAGGAGTCATGCCACCACGTACCAGCAAACGACGTAGGTAGAATCAGGACGGGATGCAGGATCCTACCTAAGGTCAATCTGAAAGAGGAACCAGTACCCCGAGAGTGCAGACTGGATCAGGAAACGAGCAGTTTTTTAGATCTACACAGGAGGTAGGTAGGCCAGAGAGAGCAAAGCCTAGTGATCCATAAAAGATGTATGGAATAGAACGACTGAAGAAATTAGGAGCCATAGTGTTTGAAGGTTCCACAGATCCAACTGACACTGAGGTTTGGTTAAATATGCTTAAGAAATGCTTCGATGTGATGAGTTGTCCTGAGGAGCGAAAAGTCAGATTGGCCACATTCCTGCTGTAGAAGGAGGCAGAGGGATGGTGTAAATCCATATTAGCTAGGCGCAGTGATGCACGTACGTTAGACTAGCAGACTTTCAGAGGCATATTCGAAGATGAGTATTATCCCAGCCATATTATGAGGTAAAGAGAGATGAGTTCCTGAGGCTGAAGCAAGGGTCACTTTCAGTGGCCGAGTACGAGAGAAAGTATACCGAGCTTTCACGGTATGCTGATGTGATTGTGTCATCTGAGAGTGACAAGTGTCGAAGGTTTGAAAGAGGGCTGCGTTTTGAGATACGTACCTCGGTTACAACTATTGCTAAGTGGATGGATTTTTCCCAGTTAGTAGAGACTGCCCTACGTGTGGAGTAGAGTATAACAGAGGAGAAGTCAGCAGTGGAGCCTAGTCATGGGGCTTCAACAGCTAGTGGTTTCCGAGGTCGTGAGCAGCGGAGGTTCACACCTGGAATGAATGTTTTAGGTCGTCAAGACTTTAAGCGTCGGTCTGGTGGCCAGTCATCGAGGCAGATGAGTTCAGGTAGTGCCTATCATAGGCAAAGCCAGAGAGCACCCAATCAGTCTGCTAGTTCAGCAACAAGACCACATATGGGTCAGGAGTTCGTTTCTAATGAAACCAGGAGAACCTCATGTACAAGTTGTGGCAGGAATCATCAGGGTCAGTGTCTTGTTGGTGTCGGTGTGTGTTACCAGTGTAGACAGCCAGGGCATTTGAAGAGAGACTGTCCACAGCTGAGAGCATTATTTCAGAGAGACCAGGACGTTGAGTCCCACACAGTTGAGCAGTCGAGAGTCTTAGCGGCTGCAGGAGAGGGCACCAGCAGTACAAAGCAGAAGGGAGTTGTGGGGAGACCTAGAAAGCAGGAAAAAGTCTATGCTATGACTCAACAAGAAGCGGAGGATGCACCAGACGTGATTACTGGTACGGTTTTTATTTGTAATGTACCTGCATGTGTTTTATTAGATCCAGGTGCTACGTATTCCTTTGTTTCTAGTATGTTTCTAACTAAGTTGAATAAGATGCTAGAGCCTTTATCTGAGGAGTTAGTTACATACACTCCAGGTAGTGACGTTTTTACTAGTCAATGAAGTGTTGCGTGATTGTGAGTTTTTAGTAGAAGGTCTCAGTATGCTAGTGGATCTTCTTCCACTAGAGTTATAGGCGTTGGATGTAATTTTGGGAATGGATTTCTTATTCATTCACTATGCTTCTATGGATTTCCATAGAAAGGAAGTGACTTTTAGGAAACCAGGTTTGGCTGAAGTGGTTTTCAGGGGTGAAAGGAAGACTATTCCTACGAGTTTGATTTCAGTTTTGAAAGCTGAGAAGTTATTGAGAAAGGGTTGCACAGCGTTTCTTGCACACGTGGTAGAAGTGCAGGAAGAAAAGTTTAAATGAGAAGATGTTCATGTAGTGAACGAATTTCTTGATGTTTTTCCAGCTGATCTATCAGGTTTGCCACCTGATAGAGAGGTGGAGTTCACTATTGAATTGTTACCAGGAACAGCACCTATTTCACAGGCGTCGTACAGAATGGCTCCAAGCAAGCTTAAGAAGCTGAAGGTGCAGTTACAAGAACTAGTTGACAAGGGATACATAAGGCCTAGTGCATCGCCTTGGGGAGCTCCAGTGTTATTCGTGAAGAAGAAAGATGGTACCCTCTGATTGTGCATTGATTACAGGCAGTTAAACAAGGTCACGATACGTAACAAGTATCCTCTACCACACATTGATGACTTGTTTGACCAGTTAAATGGAGCAGCAGTGTTCTCTAAGATTGATTTGAGGTCAAGATACCACCAGTTAAAGGTTAGGGAATCAGATATTCCTAAGACAGCATTCAGGACGAGGTATGGGCACTATGAGTTTTTAGTGATGCCATTCGGTTTAACGAATGCGCCAGTAGTTTTCATGGACCTCATGAACAAGATCTTCCATCAGTACTTAGATCAGTTTGTGATAGTGTTCATTGATGACATACTAGTTTACTCAATTGATAGTAAAGCTCATGAGAAACATCTGAGGATTGTTCTACAGACACTACATGATAAACAGTTGTATGTTAAGTTCAGCAAATGTGAGTTCTGGTTGAAACAGGTAGTGTTCTTAGGGCATGTAGTTTCAGCAAACGAAGTTAGTGTTGATCTGCAGAAAGTGGAAGCTGTTGTCAACTAGGAGAGACCAACTAGTGCAACAGAGGTACCTAGTTTCCTAGGCCTGGACGGATACTACAGACGTTTTGTTGAGGATTTCTCACAATTAGCATTACCCTTGATAGCTTTGACAAGGAAGAATGCTAAGTTTGAGTGGTTGGATAAATGCGAACAGAGTTTCCAAGAGCTGAAGAGATTAGTGACAGCACCTATTCTGACACTTTCTGTAATAGGGAAGGAGTATGTGATTTATTGTGACGCTTCGAGGCAAGGATTAGGTTGCATGCGTATGCAAAAATAAAAGGTAATAGCTTATGCTTCAAGGAAGTTGAAGAAGCATGAGTGTAATTACCCTATCCATGATCTTGAGCTAGCAGCAGTTGTTTTAGCATTGAAGATCTGGAGACATTATTTATTCGATGAGAAATGCCACATTTTCACAGATCATAAGAGCCTGAAGTATATCTTTGATCAGAAAGAGATGAATCTGAGACAGAGGCGATGGCTAGAACTAATTAAAGACTATGACTTTACCATTGAATACCATCCGGGTAAGGCTAACGTAGTGGCAAATGCATTAAGTAGGAAGTCGATTCCGAAGAGTGCCTTGTGTGGTATTCGAGCAACCTTGCTAAGTGAGTTAAGAGGTTTCAGAGTGGTTGTGACTACAAAGAGTTCAGGGAGTCTTTTAGCTCAATTTCAGGTTAGGTCTTCTCTAGTAATAGAGATTGTGAGAAGACAGCCAGAGGATAATAACTTACAGAAGATGCTTGCAAAGTCTAAGCAAGGCCCAAAGGTAGAATTTGAGTTGAGAGCAGACAGAGTTATAGTTAAGCAGAGAAGATTATGCATTCCGAGTATTAGTGAGCTTAAGGGTGCTATACTAGAGGAAACTTACAGTTCAGCTTACGCTATACATCCAGGAAGCACCAAGATGTACAGAACTTTGAAGAAAACTTATTGGTGGCCTGGTATAAAGCGAGAGATACCCAAATATGTTGATAAATGTTAATCTACCAATAGGTTAAACAAGTGAGACAGAGGCCAGGAGGACTTCTTAATCCACTGCCAGTGCCAGAGTGGAAGTGGGAGCATATTACCATGAATTTTCTGTTTGGATTACCTCGTACTACTGGTGGACATGATGTTATATGGGTAATAGTAGACGGACTCACCAAGACAGCGTAGTTTATATCGATTAAAGCGGCGTCTACACTAGATCAGCTAGCTAAGCTATACGTTGACAGGATTGTGAGTCAGCATGAAGTGCCAGTGTCTATAGTTTCAGGTAGGGATCCGAGGTTTACTTCTAAGTTTTGGCCTAGTGTGTAGAAAGCAATGGAAACAAAGTTGAAGTTCAGTACAGCGTTTCATCCTCAGACAGATGGTCAATCAGAGAGGACCATCCAGACCTTAGAAGACATGTTGAGAGCATATGTCCTTCATTTTAAGGGAAGTTGGGATACCCGCTTATCACTTATGGAGTTTTCTTATAATAACAGCTATCAGTCTAGTATCGGCATGGCACCATTCGAGGTTTTGTATGGCAGACCATGCAGAACTCCTGTATGCTGGAACGAAGTGGGAGAGCGAAAGCTAGCTGGTCCTGAGTTAGTACAAGTTACGTCAGACAATATTAAGTCGATCAGAGAAAACCTGAAAATAGCTCAAGATCGACAGAAGAGCTATGCAGATAAACGACGAAGAGACTTAGAATTCCAGTTTGGAGATCCAGTTTTCTTAAAGTTATCTCCGTGGAGAGGTGTTCTTCGCTTTGGGAGGAAAGGTAAGTTGAGTCCTAGATATATTGGTCCTTATCGAATAACAGAACGAGTTGAACCAGCAGCCTATAGACTTGAGTTGCCAGCAGAACTTGCTCGAATACATGATGTTTTCCATGTGTCCATGTTAAGGAAATATATTCCAGATCCATCACATGTGTTGTAAGCACAATCGGTTGAGCTAAAAGAAGATGAGTTATAAAGAGGAAGCGGTTCAGATCCTCGACAGAAAGGAGCAAGTTTTGAGGAACAAAACGATCCCACTTGTGAAGGTCCTTTGGAGACATCACAGAGTGGATGAGGAAATCTGGGAGTCAGAAGACCAGATGAGGAGAAGTTACCCAACACTCTTCACCTAAGGACTTCTAAATTTCGAGGACGAAATTTCATAAGGGGTAGGTAAGTTGTAAACTCGAGACTTTCCTTGGATTATTTTCTCTTGTCACATATTGTAGGATGTTGGATTTAAGTTATTGTTGTTCCATTGTTGAAGGAAAATGACAGAGCTTTTGGTTGAGGTTGTCTTTGATAATTTTGGAATTTATTAATAAAGAAAATAAAAGAAAAGAAAGGAAATAAAGAAAAAGGAAAGAAAAGAAAAGAAAAGGAAAAGGAAAAAGGAAAAAAAAAAAGAAAATGAAAGGAAATGGAAACCCATTCCGCATCACCGCCTAACTCATTTCAGCCCATTTCTCCATCATTTCCCATCAGATTTTCAGAGCATTTTGAGAGAGAGAGTGAAGGAAGAGAAAGAAGAAGCTTGCTGCAGGTTGGAAGTTGAAGAAGGGAGGAAAAAGTTCATGCAAGTGCAACCATGAAAGAATCTGGGTTCAACCTGCCTATCTCTGATTTTTAAGTCGGTTTGAGCTACACAAGAAGAACTAAGAGGTGAAGTCTGACTTCATTAAAAGTTAATCCATTTTCTAACAAATTTCATGAAGGAATCTTGAGCTAAATTTGATGATAACTTAATGGTTTTTGAAAAGGAATATAGAGCACAGAATTTTTTCGTGCAAATCAAAAGGATCTAGGGTTTTCTCTGGTTTTTCGAACATTCTGGGGTGTACAGGTTGAATTAGAAGCTCAATTTAGTATGGTTGAAAAGATTATTCAATTTTCTATAACTTACATGAAGCATTCGTGAGCTAAAAATGACTAGAAGTAGGTTTAGTTTTGGGAGAAATGTAGAGGGTAGCAAAGAAGCACGAATCTATATTTGCTGTGTTCAGGGGATTTCTGGATAAATCTGTTGGGAATCTCGTTTTTATTCCTTCAGGTAAGTTGTAGAGGGTTCCAAAATGAAGAGTTTAATATATAGTACATTAATTTTGATCAATTATTAAGGAAGTTATGAGTATTGGAAGTTAGGGTATTGAATCTAGAAAATCTGGAAAAAAAGTGTTAAGTATGATTTTATTTCTAGAATTTAGAATTCATGAGCATGGAAATACAAGACGATTTATAGTTCTGATGCTCGGTTTTGGTTTGTTTGACAAGCCAAGAGGAAATAGGCCGAGTCTACAGACCAGGGAACTAGCCAAGACTGTGAGTGACAAAACGAATTTCGAAAATGATTTCTAAACTGTAATTTATGCTTAAATGGTTTACTTGCTTGAATATGAACTTATGAATGATACATGATTTCTATGAATGGTTTCAAGCATAAGTTTTGAGCTTAGAATTTCTAATGAGGTTTATATACAAGCACGTGATTATTGAAATCCTGAAAAGTAGTTGAAACGATATCATTTAAAATAAAGTATGTATTAGCGAGTACTGTTAAAAGATTTTCAGTTTTTCACGAGCAAGTTGAGTAAGCTTGAGTTTTACGAAAGATAAAGATAAGCAGGCATGTTTTAATATTTTAATGTAGTTTTCTGAGACTTTTATTGACTACATGATTGAGATATTGAGCCCAAGGCTATATGGTACCGTGTGCACACAGGTAATATTCCGTTGTTGACGTTGAGTGTACTCCGTGACAACGATGCTGTCGTGAGTGCTGGGCGGGCCCCACTACATCGTAAAGCTAGTAAACATTGGTTGTACTGGGCGTGCCCTACACAACGTTGATTTATCATGTTGGTTAAAATGTTTTATATACTTGATATGCCTTGCTAGATTTTAATGACGTACTTACGGAATATTTGAGGAAGCTTTTATCGTTACACGTTTATGTTTAATTCTTTGATTGGACAGATTTATACGTTTAAAGTTTTATCACGTGTTCTGATTTACGGATTTACAGTTTTAAATTAGTCACTCACTGGGCTTCGTAGCTCACTCTTTCAAAATGCTTTCCCACTTTTCATGTAGAGATCGAGCTCCCGGTGCCTGATAACTGCCAAAGTCTGTTTTCTGCTAAAAGCTTCCAGATCAAACTCCATACATGGGTGGAGTTGTACATTATGTCTGTTTGTATTGTAAATGTCTTTGTAAGAACTGGATAGTTTATGGTTGTGTAAGCACTAGATGTCGTGGTTGTGTAAACCCTAGTTGGATATGTTTTTGGTTGTGATATCTCTATCAGGTTATTTTCCAAACCGAGTTATGTCAAGACTGCACTTCATGTGTGTCTAAAGGTTTTCAGGGGTTCCGCTGTATTGTGTTACATGTAAAGTATTTTATATCTAAGATTAATATGTTTATCAGGTTCAACGATTCAGCAGGGTCAACAGGTATCATTAGAGGAGGACGATGTCTGTGGGCTTCACGTCATCTCCCTGATTGAGCTAGCAGGTAGTTTGGGAGGGGGTGTGTCAAGATAAATATCTTGAATCTACATAACCAACTAGATCAAATTTTTATTTATTTGAATAAAACAAACCCATGTCAATTGTTCCTCGGAGATAGCAGATTATATGCTTAATTTCGTTCTATTGTCTTTTTTTTTTTTAGAATAACTATATCTTGCTAATAAATTTATTGAAAATGCAATATCTGGTCTTATATTATTAGCAAGATACATAAGTGCAGAAATTGCACTAAGATATGGTACTTCAAGACCAAGTAGTTTTTCATTATCATCTCGAGGTCGAAATATATCTTTCCTCGCATCTAATGAGCAAACCTTCATTGGAATGTTCAATGGAAGTACTTTCTCCATGTAAAATCTTTTCAAAAAATTTTCTGTATATGTTGACTGATAAACAAATATCTCATATGCTAAATGCTCAATTTGCAAACCAAGGCAAAATTGTGTTTTCCAAGGTCTTTCATCTCATTTTTTTTTAAGATATTCTATTGCCTTTGAAATCTCTTTAGGAATCAAAATTATATTTAAGTCATCAACATATACAGTTATAATAGCAAATCCTAACTGTGATTTCTTTATAAAAACACATGAACATATTGGATTGTTTTGATATCTTTCGTTCAACAAATATCCATTCAGGCGATTGTACCACATTCGTCATAATTGTTTCAATCCATATAATGATCTCTGTAACTTTATTGAATACAATTCCCGGGAATTTGATTTATATGTTTTAGGTACCTTAAATCCTTTTGGGATTCTCACATAAATATCATTATCAAGAGATCCATATAAATATATTGTGACTACATCCATAAGATGCATGCCCAGATTTTCATCCACAGTCAGACCAATTAAATATCATAGTGTAATTGCAACCACCACACGAGAATACATCTCCTCATAATCAATACCAGGTCTTTGTGAAAAACCCTAGTCTTGCTTTATATCTCATGACCTCACTATTTTCATTTATTTTCCTCACAAATACCCATTTGTATCCCATAGGTTTGACACCTCCTGGTATTTAAACTATTGGTCCAAATACCTAAAGTTTTGAAAGTGAGTTTAATTCTGCCTTGATTACTTCTTTTCGCTAAAGCCAATCTTTTCTTTGTCAAAATTCTTCAACAAATTTTGGTTCAGAATCCTCATTTTCAGATATAATATCAAGAGCAACATTATACGCAAAAATGTTGTCAATAACTACATGAGTTCCGTTCCATCTTTTTCCTGTCATGACATAGTTTATTGAAATCTTATTATTATCTTTATGTATATTTCATCTTCCTCATTAGTCATATCATGAATTTATTCATAAGTATTTACATCTCAACTAAGTCTTCTTGACTATTAATTATTTTTGTTTTTCGAGGATTTTTATCTTTGGAACCCACTAGACTACCACGCTTCTGGCGTGTTCCAGACTCATTAGTGATAACTTGTGTTAGGATATCAATTTTCGATGTAACATTTGCAGTTGGTATGTGTGATTTAGTTACTTGCTTTGCATCTATAAATGCATCTGGGAATTGATTTGTTGTATTTTGTAAATGAACTATCTTCTGAATTTCAAGTTCACATTGATCTGTACGGGGATCTAATGAGACAATAACGATGCATTCTATGTAATTTATTTTTTCAACTTCTTAATTTCTCCCCCTAATATTGGAAAATTTGTCTCATTAAAATGGCAATCAGCAAATCGTGCAGTAAATACATCATCCATCAGGGGTTCAAGATATTTAATAATGGATGAGGAATCATATCCAGGACCCATTTTAATATATTGTGGTGGAGCAATTGGAACATATACTGCACATTCAAAAATTCCCATTTGGGAAATATTTGGCTCATGGCTATAAACTAATTGTAATGGCAAGTACTAATGATAAGCTACTGGCCTAATGCGTACAAGTGACGCTGCATACAAAATAGTATGTCCCTATACAGATGTAGGAAACTTAGCTCTCATAAGCAATGGTCTAGCAATTAATTGCAAATGTTTTATGAATGATTCTACTAAACCATTTTGTGTATGAACATGAACTACAGGATGTTCAATAGTTAACCCAATTGACATACAATAATTATCAAAAGCTTGGGATGTGAACTCATCAGCATTATCAAGACGAATGGTCTTAATTGTATAATTAGAAAATTGTGCTCTTAACTTAATTATTTGAGTAAATAATATTGCAAATGCAAGATTTCAACTTGGTAATAAGCCCACATGTGACCATCTGTTGGATGCGTCTATTAATAGCATAAATATCTAAATGGTCCACTTGGTGGGTTAATAGGTCCACATATATCACCATGTATTCGTTCTAAAAATACAGGTGATTCAGTCTCCACTTTGAATAGTGATGGTTCAATGATTAATTTTCCTTGAGAGTAAACATCACATGATAATTAAATAGATTGAAGAATCTTCTGGGTCTTCAATGGACATCTATTTGAATTCTCAATAATTCTTCTCATCATTGTAGACACTGGATGACCAAATCTGTCATTGTAAATATATTTGAAGTCATGAACTTCACGTTCATTGTTACATATGTTTCTGTTGAGGTTGGTGCCCTAAATCACTTAAGGTCATGTAGTTTATAATTGTATTGTACAAACATCTTATTTAATTAATAAATATGTGATTTTTTTCAGCATGTAGTAGCATTAAACTAACATCCAAGGTTATCTTCTGTAGCATAAACATATATTTAGAGATATAAGTTGGATCATGTTTAAATGATAACCTAAATGGTCTGTAGTAGATGAATAAAGCTGGATACCTTATCCTGGTGACACTATAAGTATGGCCCACTTTTTAGATGTTACAGTTGTTGTAAAGTGCTACAAACGATCTAATCCTGATCATTCATGTGGAGAGATGTGAGCAAGGATATTCTATACAAAGGAGTTTGTATAAAATCAGACCATGAAATAACTAGTCTCATTATATAATGTTGTTCATAATAGAGACTTACATTTCACCAGGATGACCATATGTGACATGACCTAAATCCTAAGTAAGTTGTGTACTCCTGTTTAAAAAGGCAGTCCTTTGATTTATATGGGTGAGAGTGGCCAAATTGCTGAATCAACAAACCTACCATTTTGGAGATTCGTCTGATTGGGGAGCTGGGAACACAACTATACAAAATGTAATTCACTCCTTACCCAAGACAGGGGAAAGTAGATAAATTTCTCCCTTATGAGTTGATTTTGAGGCTTGAACAATGTGGCGTCGCACTCTCTCCTAGACCGAGAGGATTCTAGTCATAGTTGGACTATGATTTATTGTTCATTATAGGAATCAAGGGTACTTAAAGAGTTAGATGTAACTATGTGAGAAAAACGGTAATTTTGGCCTAGCTGTACTTACGAGTAGTTTATGAAGGGTCATCGTACTATTGATTGGTTATATCCAATGGACACATAAATATATCTATAGTACGAAGAGTGCAACTGTCGAACTTTAGTGGAATGCCCGACAACTAATGGATGTTGAGTAAGTTAATTAAAGAGTTTAATTAATTATTCAAGTACCATTGGAGCTTCAAGTTACAGGTTCAAGAGGACCCCTCTGTAGCTCAATGGAGTATTTATGAGAATCAATTTTGGATTAATTTGAATTGTTCAAATTAATTGAGGGAATTAATTATCTGTAGTGCGAAGAGTGCAGCTGTGTCACACCCGCCCCAGACTACCCTCTGAACCTGAGAAAGGACATGACTGCAGCAGTTATCAACCCTTTTATTGACACTTATTATCTAATAACTCTTGCGGAAATAACTCTGATACCAATGAACAAATTTAACAATCAACTGATTAAGTCAAGGAGGTAAACCACAACTGATTAGTAGGCCCATTTTATTACAACAATGTAATGTTTATACAACTCCAAGATTTAACTACAAAGTTTACAACAACAACCAACTGTAAAACCCTCCGGAAGTGTAACCGTGGCATGTGGCAGACCTTGACCTTAGCAGCACCCTGGAACTCCTCACCTTTTGCTACCTGGGAAGAAAAACATGTAATAACAGAATGAGCTTCACAAAGCTCAGTAAGTGGTAAGAAACTTCTAAAGTCTATTTCAACTTATAAATAACAAGCATATCATAGATACGAGGTTACACTCAAACCTCAGCCTTGAATGAGTCTGATCTCAATCTATCTACGTGCACGGTAGTTAACTAAACTGATAACTACTTAGAATGAGTATGCTGTCTACCTACACACACGGTAGATAGATAACTGTTACTAAATACAACGTTTACTCTTTGTGTTTCCTTTGTCTCCTATGTGCACATAGCTCCCCGCTCATGGGCTCAGAAACTAGGCCCGTCGGCCCTCTGACTATCCCATACGAGGATCCTCTCACAGGCTCAGGAACTAGACCTCTCGGTCCCCTGACCATCCTGTGAGGTTTTGCTTACGGGCTTAAGCACTAGGTCTATTGACCCCCTGACCATCCCGATCATATAATCTCATTCTCATGCTAGATACTCATTCATAACCTAAGCATATACAATTTACTCTAAAAGATATGTTTTAAAACTTAAAGGAAAGTACCATCCCGATCACATAATCTCATTCTCTAGAAGTTCCTTGATCTTCCCCGGCTCCTCTTTTGAATCCTAAATACCATATTCAAATTAAAGCTCAGACTACTCATAGTTCTAGGCTTTATCTCGGGCTACTTCCTTCTACAAATATGCTCTAAAATTTTTCAGGAAGCTTATCTCGAAATCTTAGCTCATAACTCTTTGTGGTTTGGCCGGAAATATCAAAACATCAATACTGGCCCAGCTTACCTAACAGCTCGACCCCTCTATCTTGTCCTCATTTTCCAGCACGATTCCTTGGAGCTTCTTCTCCTGCAGCCCTACCCTGAAAAATAGATGCTCCTAGCTTTCAGATGGCTTTGAAATCACTCCAAACACACGAGTATTCTGGGAGAACTTCTCATCCCAAGTTGATGCTACTTCCTGTCCTTTCTGTCCGACAGCATCTCCCTTCTTTGAACCTCTTGACCAACGCATGGTCTTACCATCAACGCATAGTCTTCTCCCAATACACTCTTCTTTATGTCCTTTGAAGAGATTTTAAGTTCTCATCTGAAGTCCTTGACCCTATTTATATGCGTCCAAGATTGGTCTAAGGCCGACACCTCCTACTTGCCGCATGTTTAAGTGTCTCTTCCTTACACTATCAACGCAATCTTGCATCAGCGCAACCCAAGGTGTCTTGCTTAAGGCTTAATATTTCTTCCCAACAAGCCACATGTCCGAATGACATCCTTGAATGCGTCCATCCTTCATATGCGTTCATCCTTCATATGCATTCATCCAACTTCATATGTGTTCAACTAGGATAATGACCAACACTCCTTCAACGCATACTACTAGCCTTGTCCTATGTGCCCACATGCTCTCGAATGTCCAACACATAGCACATCACCAACGCATAGCACATCACCAACGCATAGCACATCAACAATGCATAGCACATCACCAACGCATAGCACATTACCAACACATAGCACATCACCAACGCATAGTGAAGCACTGTCGCATCCATCGCGTCCATCGCATCCATCGCTGCTTACCCTCGCATAGCACGGTCGCGTCCATCGCATCCATCGCAGCATACCATTGCATCCATCGAGCAGC
Organism: Benincasa hispida; assembly: GCF_027475165.1. Taxonomy (NCBI): domain Eukaryota; kingdom Viridiplantae; phylum Streptophyta; class Magnoliopsida; order Cucurbitales; family Cucurbitaceae; genus Benincasa; species Benincasa hispida. Next base: position 79,228,476 of record NC_143478.1, on the reverse strand, counting down.
ATCACCACATGCCACTGCGGCATCCATCGCTGCATGCCATCGCATACTACCAACGCATTCCTTCGGCCACATGCCACCAACCCATAGCACCGCCCCATGTCATCAACGCATAGCACCGCCGCATGTCATCACCGTGTGACACCAACGCATAGTGCTACCGTATACCATCGACGCATACCCCCATCACCTCATGCCATCCATCGCCGCATGCTACCAGCACATCCCTTCGGCTGCAAAACATCGGCCACATACTCTCGCGTCCAACGCATCCATCGCTGCATGTCTCTATCCATCGCATCCATCGCATCCAACGCATACAACGTCCAGCGCCCTTGGATGTGTAACTTAAAGCTGCCGCATGCATTGTTCTAACCTCTTCAAGACCTTGGTTACTACATGCACTACTCACCTCCCAAATAACCTCTCAAAGTCTAATGGCCAACGCATGGCACACACCAACGCATTGTCAACGCATGAGAAACTCTTGGCAATGCCTCTTGCTAATACTTTGGCCAATCATGCGTCCAACCTTACAAATACATAGTTGCCTTCTCAACTTATGCGTTAATGTCTCCTAACATTTAACGCATGGGTCCTTTTGACATTTCACTTAGTCAAATTTCACCAATTAAAGCTTAACTCAAAACTACTCAAGGAAAATTTATTCAACACTTAGAAATTTCCTTCACTTCAACATAGGATTTAACTTCCACCTAGTTAAATTTCCTTAACCACCTGCTTAAGTAGGGAAAATGGAAATCCAGGTTTCACAAGCTGTCGGTCTTTAGTGGAGTGGTCGGCAGTTAACGGATGGTGAATAATTTAATTAAAGAAGTTTAATTAATTATACACGTACCGTTGGAGCTCAAGCTATAGGTCCATAAGGTCCCCTTTGTAGCTCAACGGGATTAATGAGAATCAATCTTTGGATTAATTTGAATTGTTCAAATTAACTGAGGGAATTAATTATATGTGATATAATTATTTTAATTTAATTACATATGATATAATTACTATAATGCATTTGATACATTATAATATAAATTTTATTTGAGATGAAATAAATATTTGAATATGATTCAAATATTAATTATGTGAATAAGATTCATATAATTAAATTTAATATAAATAGAATTTATATTAAATATCGTGGTTAAGAAAATTAAACTATAGGTTATATTGTATTGGATACAATATTAAACTATAAGTTATATGTTATATTTAATATAACATATAGTTTAGTATATATTATATGATAGAGTTATCATATAAATATCTATTAAAGTTTTTATTAAAACTATTTTTATTTATTAATTTTATTTTTTTAAAATAATTTTAGGGAGTAAGTTATAACTCTCCCCTCATTTTTTTCTCTCTATAACGTGATAATGGGATGAGGTTGAATTAGTTTTCATCTTCATCTTCTTCCACCTTCAATTTTTTAGGTAGCAAAAAGGTTATGTAATATTGAGATTGCTTCCCTACTCTCACAATACTTCTCTCTTAATTTCTTCCATCCCCAAAAAGCTAGAGCCCACACACTCCTCGATTCTCATCCTAGAGAATCCAGAGTAAACCATTTTGGTAGTGACCATTTAGAAAAATTATCACTTATTGTTCGTGACTTTTGGAGAAGAGGAAACGTGAAGAAAACGTTCTTCAAGGGTAAGTCTCATATTCCTTATTCTCTTCTAAATTTCTTTAAGCGTGTTGTATTTATCAATTAGATGCTTAATTTTCTGTATTTTCTCGGTAAAATTATGATTTCTGTAAAATTTGGGTTTTGAGTTTGATCCCACGCTCAAAGACCTTCAATGGTTCCTTCAATTGGTATCAGAGTGAGATTTTTTTTGCCCAATCTTTTTCCAAAATTTTGGAATTTTTTTACAGTGTACTAGTGGGATTTTACATTTTGTCAATCTATTCATGTGATGATTGTTTTTTATGAATGTTTAAAATTGTTGGATAATTTCGAGGTTGGTAGTTTGTTTAAATGTTTTTTTTTTTTTTTTTACAATTTGGTTTGTAAGGGTCCATGTTTTATGGCCATTAATTGCTATGGAGTCCGTACTTTTAAGTTATTGAGTCGTTTGTGGGTTTTTTGGTGCTAGTCTAAAAAAAACAAGACAAATTAGACAGAGAAACGATGGAAAATATGGCTGTACAATGGAGACTGTACTGCAATATTGCAACGCAATGATGAAGAACATCGTTTTGTTCTTTCCGTAGTTTTGCAACGCTGGACATGAAGGAACCAGTGAAGGTCCTTGAGTGAAAGTATGGGATCGAACCAAAAACCCAAAATTTACATAACATAAATTTTACAGCAAAAATATACAGATTATGCATTTAAAAGATAATTGCAGCATGCTTAAAAACATAAACTACAGAATAGTAAAAGGGTTTAAGTAACCTTACCCTCGAAGAACTCTTCTTCACGGAATTCCTTCTCCAAATCTTGTCACGAACAATCTTGAACCCTCTAACCGTCAATGAGGACACTACCATGAATGTTACATCTGTATTCTCTGGATGAGAATCCGGGAGTTTTGTGAACTCTGACTATTTTGAAATAAAGATATTTTTAGAGAGATGAGAGGAAGAGATGATATTCATATTTTCTCACAGAACTTTTCTTTATATCTCTTTTTTCTCACCTTGTGAAATCACTCCAGGAAGAAAAACAACCTCTTTTTTACTTCCCCACTACCACGTTTTAGAAAGAAAAGAGGAGAAAGGAGTTACAACTCCCTCCCAAAAATGATTTTTAAATAAAATAAATTAAATTAAATTATTTTCATAAATTAATTTAATATATATTTATATGATAACTACCTTATCATATAATATATATTAAACTATATGTTATATCAAATATAACACATAACTTATAGTTTCTATATCGTATCAAATACAATATAACCTATAGTTTCTATTCTCTCACCAATGGAATTTAATATAAATCTCATTTATATTAAATTTAATTATATGAATCAAATTCATATAATTAATATTTGAATCATATACAAATATTTATTCCTTTCAAATAAACTTTATATTATAATGTATCAAATACATTATAGTAATTATATCATATATAATTAGATTGAATTAATCATATCACATATAATTAATTCTCTCAATAAATTTGAACAATTCAAATTAATCCAAAAATTGATTCTCATTAACTCCCGTTGAGCTACAAAGGGGACCTTATGGACTTATAGCTTGAAGCTCAAACGGTACGTGTTAACTGTCGACCACTCCACTAAAGACCGACAACTGCACTCTTCACACTATAGATATATTTCTGTGTCCATTGAATATAACCAGTCAACAGTATGATGACCCTTCACAAATTGCTCATAAATATAGCTAGGCCAAAAATAACGTTTTGCCCTTGTAGTTACATCTAACTCTTTAAGTATCACTAATCCCTCTAATGAACAATAAACCATAGTCCAACTATGACCAAACACCTCTCGGGCTAGGAGAAGGTGTGGTGCCAGATTGTTCAAGCCCCAGAATCAGTCCTAAGGGAGAAATTTATCTACTTGCCCCGATATTGGGGAAGAAGTGAATTCCTTCTTATGTGGTTGTGTTCCCAACTCCCCAATCAGAAAAATCTTCAAAATGGTAGGCTTGTTGAGTCGATAATCTGGTCATTCTCGCCAAATCAAAGGATCGCCTTCATAGGCAGGAGTTCACAACTCACTAAGGATTTAGGTCATATTACCTATGGTCATCCTAATGAAATGAAAGTCTCTATTATGAATGGCATTATATAATGAGACTAAACATTTCATGATCTGGTCTTATACAAACTCCTTTGTATAGAATATCCTTACTCACATGTCTCTACATGAATGATTAGAATCAGATCATTTGTAGTACTTTACAACTATTGTAACCTCTAGAAATCGGACCATACTCGTAGTGTCACAAGGATAAGGTATCCAACCTTATCCATCTACTACAGACCATTTAGGTTATCACTTAAACATGATCTATCTGTATGTCTCTACAAACATGTTCAAGCTACCTTGGATGTTAGTTTATTGGTTTGTGGTTAATGCAACTAATTTTTTAAATAAAACATCACATATTTTATTACATAAATAAAATATTTGTACATTACAATTACAAACTATATGACCCTACAAGATTTAGGGCATCAACCCCAACAATCTTCCACTTGACCTAAAGCTAGTGGAGCGTACAATGTAAAAGTCATACTAAATACAAAGTACTCAAATCAATAAACTAGGGCACAAACAACCCAGTACAAATCTCCCACTTGCCCTAGTTTAAATAAAAATTAGAACTCTTAGCCAAAACTAGAAGGAAAAAAAAGGCATGATAGAACACGTAATATCCAACAATGAAAGATAATTAAAAAAAAAAAAAAAAAAAAAGGTCACAAACACTTTACTCATTGTTCACACGAGGTTTTTAGAGAAACTTGTTTTGTGGAATTTGAACTTTTGTATTTGTATTAATTTCAGTATGTAAGTACAATCTCTAATACATAATCCTTTGATACTTTCAAAATAAACTTTAATCTTTAAGTTGGTTGATCTTCTTGGATAATTAGCCTTTGACTTGATGATCTTCTTGGAAGATCAGTGTTCGCACGAGGCTTCTGGAGAAATGTATTTCATGGAATTGCACTTGTGTTGATGTTGATTTAATGTAGATGTAATTCGATCTCTAGTACTTAATCCTCTATTCTCTCTCGGTTGAGAGCGTACGCTTGATGTATGGAAGTAGAGCGTGTGGATGTTCTTAAAGTTGGAGTATTGGAAGATAGATAACTCTTGTTCTTTGGTGGGCTTGGTAGACTTAGACTTGGTTGGTCCATGACCTAGCCCTTGGTCCATTTAGTTGGATTTGAAAATAATTTGGCATTTGGATCAAATTAAGTCTATTTTTTTTACGAATAATCAGGTATATAGCAGTAATTACACCATCATTTAGAAAAATAGCAAAAGGAAGAGTACTTTTGAATTATAGCAAAACGCATGGATATCATGTGAGTCCAACTTTTTGAAATCCTAAAATGCCCCTATCGTCTCTTTTAATTGGAGTGTAATTAATTCGACATCTGTATTAATGAGACTGTAATTAGTTGCTCAACTATATATCCCAACAGACTTTTAACGCCAACTAACATCATTATTTCAAGCGGATAATTTTCCATAGATCTCTCGATTTAACCATTGTTTTGAATGTATCAATTTTAATAGGTAGTTTGAATATTTCAATATTATACAACAACTAATTTTCAAATTTTGGTTTGAAATTTAAATATCATACTATCTTATTTTTGAATTGTTTCTATGGTTATCTTATTTTGGATTTTTAAATATTATATTATATTAGTTTTTCTAACTAACTTTTTATATGTATAGTAGATTTTCTCTTAATCATATGTTTTTTAAATTATTTTTGTGATTATCTTTATTATAAATTTGTTTTAAACGTGGAATATAATAAAAACATCTCATTTTTATTAATTAGTCTTTTTTTTATTTTGAATCATGTTATTTTTTATTTTAAAGATTCTATTAGGAAGAATAGCAAAATAGAAATTTCATCAAATTCAGTTACACTGCAACTAATTGTGCACTGCATAAATCTTTATTTTCTCTTACATTATCTCCTTACACTTTTCGAATTTTAAAAAACGAATGTATTTTTTTTTTCAATTATCATATTTGATATTTCAAATTTTATTTTATCTAATTTTTCAATTTTCATCTTTTTTTTACTGATTTTATTTTTTGTTCTCAATTGACGACAAATCTACTTTGGAGGCTTGACTTAACCGATCAAATCCACTAGTGCAGGATGAAAGGCTCGATTTAATCGACCACGATTAATAATTCAAGTAATTGAGTCTCTTTCTTTCCAAAGTGGTTCCTATTGAGCCATTGTGAAAAGGTAGACCAAGTACATAGACATTACTGTTGGTATTAATCCGTTTGTCTTGGGGGTGTTTTACTCACCTTGACTGATTCGATCAAGGAAGGATGTACCATCGTCAAATATTATTTGTTTCTCTTCTATTCATGAGATCTCCATGATTGATTTCAACACCACATCATGATTGGTTAACAATTTCAATTGACGACTTTTAATTGGGATTTTCATACTCCAATCTAAATCAGTTTCTTTCTTCATGAATGCATTTTTCATCAATCCAACCAACCCTAACTTTCTAAACTAATATTTTCGTCTAGAACCAAGAAAAAATATTGTTACAGAATTTTGGGTAAGTTCAAAAGATTTGGTTGAGTTATTTTCAATTATAGTGTATACGCTGCAACTAATTCTGTCATTTGCAGATTTTTTAGCATAAGTCTTAATTTTCTCCTAAATTATCTCCCTACACTTTTGGATTTTAAAATTGAATGTGATATTTTTTTAAAAAAAATGAATATATTTTTTTTTTCAAATATCATATTTGATCTTATCTTCAATTTCAAATTTTATTTTATCTAATTTTTCAATTTTCATCTATTTCTTATTGATTTTATTTTTTTGTTCTCAATCAACGACAAGTCTACTTTGGAGGCTTGACTTAACCATTCAAATCCATCAAATTTATTGGTGCATAGATGAAAAGCTCGTTATCAACCAAGAGTTCAACTCACAAAGTCTTTCTTTCCAAAGTGATTCCTATCGAGCCATTGTGAAAAAGGTAGACCAAGCATATGGAAGGTGTTGGCATTAACCAGTTTGCCTTGGAGAATTCTATTCATGGCCGCACCATTATTGGCAGAGGAGTCGATTTCAGGGAGAAAAATGGCGGCAACTTGGTTGGAAAAGAGATCGGTGCAGTGCTCAGAGTCTGGCCAACCGATAGTCTATAGATGTTTGTTTTAATTACAATGTAATTACGGATATTTCTTAATAAGTCAATTGCAATCTCATTTGTACAGCTGGAGATAGTTTAGACTTTTATAAATTCGTTTATATTTTGTTTTTATTATTATTATTATTATTATTATTATTATTATTATTATTATTATTATTATTATTATTATTTTTGCTATTTTTATGAATGAAATGATGATTTACTATTTTTACAAATGAAAAGTTAAAATCCGTTATTTTTCTTGTTAGCCCAGCTTTTTAACTCGACTTGGATCTTAGCCCAAATTATAATATTAAATTGGATCAAATTATTTCATTTAATCCAATGGTCATGATGAAAACAAGTGGCATCATTGGAATCTACCAATTCATGTCTTCAATTTCAAATTCCAATTTGGGACACATATCAGTTTTTAATTGGTTCCAAATTTGATAATTTATAATTTTGTCATTAATTTAGGGATGATATGATAATTTGTAATTGTTCCAAAATTTATTCTTCACTCATCATGTTTGAAAAATTAGATCGTATTGAATGATATTATGTTATCAAATAAAAGTATAAACTTAAAATCAAAAGAATTAAAAAGAAAAGGAAAAAAAGTAACAATATATAACTTCATGTATAAACAAAGTCCAAAAATTAATTAATAATTTGTACAACAAACCAAATCCTTCGTATATATATATATATAACTGGAATATAATTAAAATGAAAGATCTAAATTAAATCAAGTTAATAAAGGAAAAGAAAGAGATTAAAGAATAATAATGAATTAGAAGAAGTGATGAAATTAAAGAGAAAAAAAAATAGAGAGTGTGAGGAATTTGTTTGGATGAAGATGGATGGGTAGCCATGTGGTTCCTCATACATTCATCTGCACCCACTACAGTAACCACCACCAACCCACCTTGCTTTTCTTTTACTATTTTTTTTTAATTAATGTCGGTGTTAAACTTAACATTAATTTAATTAATCTCATTCATTTCTACAATTTAATATAATATTATATATACAGAGAAAGTTATATAGAAGTTTAGGGGACAACTTTTTTGTTTCAATATATTCCCACTCAGAACAGATTGATTCTTGTTCTTCTTACAATTCGAAGCTTTTTTGTGTCAAAGAAAATTAGCAAAGTGGCATAAGTTAAGATCATGTCCAACCCTAGTTTTGTATATTCATTCAACTATTTTTTAAAAAAAGAAAAAATTTGATCGTTCTCGTTCTTGTGTTTGAATTATCTAAATTTTCTTTTGATTCGTTTTAAAGTACCTAACGTAATTCTAAAAATATGTATAGTGGTTATGGAACGATCAACAATCTAATTGATGGACTTGACAATATAGAAAACGTTATATATATTGATATATAATTGTAGTTTTTGAAAATTAATTACTTTTTAATATATATTTTTTTTTATCAATTTTCAAAATATAGCTAATTTCTTCTACTTTTTTAATATTTCTTTTTCTAATGATGGTTTATTAGTTAAATTTGTGTGTGTTTTACGTTTAGGGTTTTTTTCCTTGTTATTATTATTGTTAGTTTGTGTATTTTATTATTTTATTTCCAATTTCATGTGTTTATCTTCTATTAGAATAAATGATATTGACCTTTCGACATATTCACAAAGTATAATTCGTTGGATCTTGTGAACGAAGTACTGCTTCCATAAGAAAGGTAATCTATTCTATCTTGACTCAGTAAAATTGTCTTAACGAGACAACGTGAAGTCATTGTCATATTTTGTGATATTATTCATATAACAATATTAAGACAATTTTACTCATCTAAATTTTATTTGTCATAAAATTCATTCATCGTGCATCTGTAATTCTTGTTGAATATATTTTAAACTAAAACTTATGTCTTCATATAACAATAAATAAAACTTCATCTTTAATCTATTTTGTTTGGTTTGATTGTATCTGCTAACAGAATATAATAATAATAATTTGAAGGAAATGATTTCATATAACACTGCGTGCATCAGAATCTTAATTAGAAAATTAGTTAATATTTTGGTTTTTATTAATTTTCTGATTTTCAATGGAGTTCAGTGTGCAATTTGTGAATGTTTCGTGATATCCATGGATGCAGTTTTGTTTTTTCCTGAAATTTACAGCGTGAGATTTTGTTGGTATTTCAAAATTTCAAGCTGATTTTGAATTTGTATTTTACTTTCAAAATTTTGTATTCTCTTAATTTTACTTTTCACATAAGAAAAGTAATTCGAACAAGAATTTTGTGAATCTTTTTCTCTTATCATTCACTTAGATCATTTCTATTTTTATTTATATATTCTTCTTTGTTGATTTTGTATTACACAATTTTTTTTATGTTAAAAGAGTGTGATATATCATATTCTGTTTTATCATATGCACAAGTCTCTACATACATTTTTTTAAATTTTCTGATTATATTCTCCACAAATGGTATAAATAATAGGATTCTTTGATTGATCCTATTTTAAATTCATATTATATATTGATTTATATTGATTTGTACCGTTACAATGGGATCTATTTGATAATTTTATCAATTTGTTGAAGTGTTTAGTAATTTATTTTGTTTGATTTATTTTGAAGATATGATTTCAAATAATCTTCATTCTGTTCTTGCTGTTGGGTTGTCTATGGGGAGAAGCCTGAAAATTTTGGTGGTGTTGATTTCAAACGTTAATAACAAAAGATGTTGTTTTATCTCACCATTCTGAACTTGGCAAAATTTCTCAAAGAGGATTCTCCTGTTTTATCTAAGCGAGAAATTGACAAAGAAAAACAACATGCATATGATGCATGGAAGCATGTTGAATACCAATGCAAGAATTATATTCTTGATGGACTAGACAATACACTTTGCAATGTGTATAGTAGTGTTGATTCAGCAAAGAATCTTTGGAATTCCCTAGAGAAAAAGTATAAAATAGAAGTTCCTAGTTCGAAGAAACTCATAGTTGGCGAGCTTTTAGATTATAAAATGTTGGATCAAAAAATTCAAGTAATTTTACATGACTTACATGCTGAGAATATGCTTTTGAGTTAATCATTTCAGGTAGCAACGATAATTGAAAAATTGCCACCCTTATAGAGAGATTTAAAAAACTAACTCAAATATAAACAGAAAGAGATAAAACTTAAAGAATTTGTGGTTCATTTTGGAATTGAAGAGAACAATAAAATTTCAGAAAAATGTTCTCTAAATAGTATTGTAGACCCCACTATAAATATTGTTGAGAATAGACCACAAAGCAACAATAAAAGAAAATTGTCTTGTGAGAGTTCAAATCAAAGGCATACACAAGAAAGTTCAATGGCAAGTGCTTTAATTGCAATAAAATGGAACATTAATCAAAAGATTTTCGCAAGCCACGGAACTTTCAGAAGAGAAATGTCCAAGTCCATATAACTGAAATGGAGAATTTTTCTGATGGAGTAGCAGATATTGATTTATCTGATTAAATTGTGCAAATGTCTAGTCTTTGATTTCGTAATTATTGTGAACTTAGTAAGTTTTATGTTTGTATAAGAATGTAATACTCAAACACTCTATCTTTAATAAAGTGAGTATTGTTTAGTTTGCTTACTTGGTGGATTCTCCTAAAGTTTGGCATTGGGGGATATGGATTTAATTTCTAATTTGAAGATGACAATTCTAATTTTCAATTTCCATATCCAAAAGTGGTAAAATAAAATTATTTAATATAACATATTGATACCATTATAAGTGTTTGTGAAGCAAATAAAAATCTATTGCAAGTATATCACAAAACCTAAGTGGGTAGATTATGGAAATGGTACTAGTGTGGGGTTATTTGATAATATTGGCTATTTCTAAATTGGTAATCAAAGTTTAGAATATTGAAAAACAATTTCAAAAGAGGTTGGATTTAGTTCCGATGAGGATGATGTTTCTATAGTGTGAATATAACATATACCCCTTTCATGAATAATAAAAAGTTGCAACATAATATACTCAGACAACTACTTTCTAGTGAATTATAGTAATTGACTTTATAAAGTCAAAAGATAATGTTGCAGATCCGCTTATAAAAGGCCTAATTAGGGAGTTGGTTGAAAGTTCATCAAGGAGATTGAGATTATAGTTTATAATTTTAAAAAAAAAAAAAAAAACTAATCAGAGAGGCAACCCAACCAACTTGATTGGAGATTCCAAGATCTAAATTCAACAAGCAAACCGACCTCTAGAAAACTTAATGAGCACCGCATTGGATTTTTTTTCCCTCTTACCCATTCTAAGGTTGATGAGACAGTGCATGTGTGGTTTTAGGATAAGTATTATGTTTTTATTGATTTCTATAAGTGGCTGAATAATTATTTATGAAAAGAACAAATACGATGTTCTTTATAGGAATCACCTACGTGAGTATGAAGGGGTCTCTTCTATGAACTTTAAGGCAAATTCTCTATACACTCATGAGATCAAACGATGTTCTAGGCCAAAAGGAACACAATTATGATAACAAATTTTGTTATAATGAGAAACTGTGTAACTTCAATTGTCTTAGTTTACTCTAGAACAACTGACAGTTCAAGGCATCAAGTCCACTGATTAGCCAAGTAAATTTGATTGATGTTCACTAGAGAAAGTTCAAGGTGTTTACTACTTATCTCGATGCAGATTCTTCATTGGGATATACCAAACGTTTTCTTTTTTCTTTTATCTTAATTTGCCAGCTTACCACTTATGGGGGGATTGTTGGAATAAATGGTATATGACCCTTCGTAAAGGGTTGCATTCTTTCAATTTCACAAGGTGCATTCTTTCATTAAGGGATGCATCTTTTCAATAAATAACTAATTTAAAGAAATTTTGTGACTATTTGAATAATCATGAATTAGTCTATAAATATGGCCTCTCTTCAAAGTCACAACTATTCGAATGATCATAAATTAATCTATAAATATGACATTTCTTCAAAATAGTTTAATACGATCTTCATAAGCATTTTCTTCCTTAAACACAAATTCTCTCCATTTCAAAATTGTTGAAGTTCAGTGTATTCACAAAATATAGTTCGTTGGATCTTGTGAACAAGGTGCTACTTTCATAAGAAATGTAATCTATTCTATCCTGGGAGACAATTACTCAAAAAACTCAGACACTAAAGTGAATAAAATTGTCTTAAGAAGACAACGTGAAGTCATTATCATATTTTGTGATATCATTCATATAACACCACCAAGAAGGAGAGGAAGGTTTTATCGGATAAACTTATATAAATAAATACTTTCTTTTATAATTTAGGGAATATATTTTTCTTAAATTAAGTAGATGTTTTGTGCATTCTTTGATTCAAAGAGGGAAATATTAGCCCAACAAAAGGTAAATAGGATAATTAAGTCATAGTTGTAAATAAAGACAAAAGTGCTCAAAACAATTTAAGTGAGCGAAATAATTAAAATATAGATTTAAATACTATTTTGATCCCTGTTTTTTTTATTTTGGTTTACTTTGATTCCTATACTTTTAACTTTTATTCATTTTGTTCCTCGTACTTTCAAAAAGTGACTATTTGTGTCCTTATACTTTAGAAAAGTAACTATTTTGGTCCTTTTATTTTCATATTTATTTCATTTTTAAGGGGGAAAATGATCACTTTTTGAAAGTTTAAGGACCAAAATGGTCATTTTTTTACGGTATAAGGACCAAAATGAAAATTTTGAAAATATAAAGATCAAAATGAGCCAAAGTTATAAAGACCAAAATGAATATTTTAGAAAAACAAAAATAAAAAAGAAAAACAAAGACCAAAATGAACCAAAACCAAGAGTATATAAAACTTTTCTAAAGTACATTTAATCCTTAAAAGTATATGTTCTCTTTTTTAAAAAATGATTTGAATTTTATGGTGTCTAAATAATATTACAAGTGTTGAAATGATCTTTTGAGACAAGAAAACTTATCCTTTCAAAGATGCAATGATTTGATACACAAGAATGGAAAGTTGTTGATAAGACATGAAATCAAATATAAGAAAACAAAAGATATTAGGTACACATACTACATATGTTCAAAAATATTAATATGTGGCAAGTTATAGAAGAACAAATTATATAAAAGCAAATTTCCAGTTGATGGCAATTTTTACACTGTCCTTTAAAGAACACTTTTTATGTCAAGGTCAATCAACATAAAAAAGTGGGTTAATTATTTAAAATAGTTAAAACTTATAGAGCATGTTGTAGGTTGATAAATATTCGATTAAAATGAGAATCATTAAGCTAATGATGTACAAATTATGATCGATTGATTTGAATCGTTAACTTCTTAGTAGAATATATGTCTTAATCAGTTGAGTTATATTTAGATTGGTTTAATTTTTTTTTTTTATGAGTATAATTAGAGATAGAAAGATTCAAACTATAGAACACGTGGTTGATTGCACACTTGTGTGTTAATTGAAGTATGTTCGCATTGGCACATATAGTTCAAATATAGGGGTAAGAATTTGAACCATTAAATTTAAGATGATTATCCATGTTTTTATATAAAAAAAGATAATAATAAAAAATAAAAAAAATACATGTCTTTACCTACTTAAATATGTTTGAATTGACATTAACAATTATTTCATTGTCTAGATCTATCCTTATATTTATGAATGTTTATATAATTGTTAGTTTTTAATATTTTAAATTTCACTTCTTAATTTGCTATGCATTCCGAGGTTCATTGGAAAGCTTGGGCCCAATGGGCTCCGCTGGATCATAAATGATCGAAGTATTGGGCTTAATGGATTTTAATCACATTGTTATTGGGCTTATAGGTGCCCAATCAAAAGAGGAATGATATGAGTTTGGTTCTATTTTTCTAAATAAAAAATACAGAGAAATTGTAGTATATGTCTAAATAATAGGGATTAATTAGAAAATGAAGGTGATCCTGGAAAAAAATTGGCGAAAAGATGGTTTTAAAATTATTTAGGAAAATAAGGTTGTTTTTTTTTTCTTTAGTAAAGAGTCTTGTTGAATGAGAAATTTTGAACCAATCACAAGTGACCACGTCGTTTGCTAAATTAACGACGAATTTCTAAATCATTGACTTTAGGTCTAATTAGAAGTTGACACATGTCCCGAATTAAATTGAAGACAAGTTTCGATGACGTCACGCGGATGAATAGATTAAATTGGTTTAAGACTTCTACTTCAAGCTTCCAAGACTCCTGAAACTACACTCAAGGTAGAAGACCTTTGAAGACACAAATACTCTTTCAAGACTTCTACTTCAAGCTTCCAAGACTCCTGAAGTTGCATTCTACTCCAAGCTTCCAAGACCCTTGAAGTTGCACTCCTATAAGGCAGAAGATCTTTGAAGACACAAATACTCTTCCAAGACTTCTACTCCAAGCTTTCAAAACTTCTACTTCAAGGACGTTCGGTGTTTTTCTTCTCCAAGTCAAGCATATTCACCCAACTAAGAGAGAATCAGAGGATCAAATATTAGAGATCGAACCACATCGCATTAAACCAACTCCAACATCAACACCAACTCAAGTTCAACTCCACAAAACCGTTTCTCCGGAAACCTCGTGCGAACAAGTCTTCTCGAAAATTAGAATGCGTCATTTCTTTTTATGACGTAGTAAAGGAGAGACGATTGTTGTGAATTTATAAAAATAAAAAATAAAAAAGCCATGTGGATCTCGTTTCATAAAAAGAAATTATGCATTCCAATTTAAAAAAAAGACTCTCCACAAAGTTTTTTTTAAAAAAAATACCTTATTTTCGTAAATAATTTTAAAATCACCCCATTTCACCCATTTTTTTTTTCGACCACCCTCATTTTCTAATTAACCCAAATAATAGGGGTGATTTTGAAAAATATCTTATTAGAGTTTTTAATGGAAAAATGTGTAACGGGTGTAATTCATTCATTTTGGTTTCCATTTTTACCCTCCAACGTAGCCCGCTGCGCACCTTTTTTTAAATGAATATTTAATTTCAAAATTTTATTTTTGCAAGATTTTCTTTTTTTTTTTTTTTCAAAGATTCTTCGATGATTATGTAACTTTAGTGGTTTTGTTTCTTGAAGGTGTAACAACATCCCTTAAAAATCTCTTTTTAAATTTAATATTTACTATTTAAATATTTTTAAGTTTAATATTTTACCTTCTTAGCATCACAAAACCAAATCGGGGGTTTCAAATCTTTCCCATTTGGATTTCATGGCTTTGAGTGGTGTGAGATTGAAGCAAGGGTCGGTTTTATATGGGAGCGAAACCTAAATAGAAGAGACAGTGATGAGCTCGTAGATGAAGCTGAACTACAATAGAATATGATGAATTCAAGGGAGTCAATGAGGCTGAACTAGGATAAACTCAAGGGAGTCAACGTAATAATGATCAGATCTGAGTGGGACAATGACCTTAGGAAGAAAGACAACAATCAAGACCCTTGGTTTATGTCAAATTACTTTTTCAGGGTTTGACGCATGCAATTACATTGTCTACTAGGGTACTTTAAGATACAAACATCATGTGTATTTGTAGGAGAGGAAGCATGTTTATGTTTTCTTTTCTTTGGAGGAAAGAGGATAGGGAAGAATGTGAAAGGGTTTGAGATGTTGGTTTCATCAATGAATTCAGGGGTTATTATGTGATAACACAATGTAATTAAGTGTAATTCGAAATGTTTTGGTGCCTTTATAATCCTAGAATGTTTTTCATGTTTTTCTAATTCATGTGTGGTAGAAAATCTATATATTTTGTGCCTTCAAAATTCTAGATAAATGCTTTTTGCCTTCAAAATTCTAGATAAATGCTTGTTCATTAAAAGCCTTCAAAAGATGCCCTATGTCCTTTTTGTAGTTATTTTCATTAAATTATCTTAAAATGTAGAATTAAAATTTTAATTCAATTTAAAGAAAAATTGGATTAATTTACTTGATGGAGAGTGTGATCTTAAATTCATGTAATTTATCTCGATTTGGTTTGGGATTACTTTGAAAATAGATTTGAAATATTTAAAAATTTTGGATTATTTTAGATAAAGGTTTGAAAATAAAGATTTGAAAAAAAATTGACAAGAGATTCGATAAGAGATTTGAAAATTTTGAATTATTTTGGATTTAATTTAAATTAAATTAGATTATGGAATTTTTAATTTAGTTAAATTGTAAAATTTCTAATTCAATTAGAATATGGATTTCCAAATTAATATTATTATGGATTTTCTAATTAATTAAAATATGGATTTCCTAATTACAGAGAAAAATCTATGTTACTTTCATATTTTTTAGCCGTTCGTCGTTGTGCGTCTACGTCGGTCATGCTGCTCACCGGATCGGATCTTTATTTGATAGTATTAAGACTATGGAACTTTTTGGATTAGTTATAAATGTTGGGAATTAGATTTTAAATCCTAAATTATGGTTTATGTGTAGATTTGAATCTTTGAGTGAAGTTGGATTAATTTTGGAATTTCAGGTAAGTGTATTTCAACTGGTTCGCCTTCAAACCTACTTATCTTGGTCTGACTGGGCTCTTTAATTAAGAGATTGATTGGTTGAACTATTTTGTGAAGTTGACTGAGGACGTACTAGTAATTTTACCTGTAAGAAAAATTACTATAATTATAACAAAGGAGTTATATGTGAACTCATGCATGCTAAGTTTTGGTTCTTGTTAACTTTCCTTACCTTGGTAGTTGTACACATACGACTGATTGTGTGCTCCTTCGGGACCATATCGTGACTGTATATGTGCACATTTATGATTGATGCATGTTCCTTCGGGTTCATGTTTACAACTGATTTGTGTACCTTCGGGATACACACGATGACTGATATGTGTTCCTTCGAGTTCACGTTTACAATTGATTTGTGTACCTTTGAGATACATACTATGACTGATGCGTGTTTCTTCGGGTTCACATTTACAACCGATTTTGAGATACACACTATGACTTATGCGCGTTCTTTCAAGATCATGTTTATGACTAGTATATGACCCTTCAGGATCACTATAATTGATATGATGGGTGTACACCAATACCTAGATAGACTAGTTAACAGATAACCTAGAGGGCCTAGTAGCAGGTCACGTATTGAGTATTGTTAAACTCACCCTTGAAGGGACCCATGGTAAAGCCATACGGGGACAATAGAAAACGCTTCCGTGCAATTCATGTTTTGTTTTTATTTACTTATTTAGATCTCTTAATTTTGTTTTATTTGAGTTTGTTGACAGGACATGTTTTATTGTTTTTGGTTCTTAGAATATTGTTTTTTGTAAACGATTTTTTTATCCAAACTAAATGTGTTGATTATTGGATTTTATTATTAAATTAGTATTTCAGTTTTAATCGGTCATTCATGTTTTCACTGAATTTACGTTATAACAGTCAACATGTTTTGAATGAAAATGAGATTTAGTCGTAACGACCCATGCCAAGTTCGATCGTTACATTGGGTCTCTATTTTTTATTCCTTATTTCCTGGATTTGTTACTTTACCAAAGGTAGAAGATCATAGAGCAATGTTTTATTTTTAAATTTTGTATCATGTATGTATTTATTACTATCATAGAGAATGAGGATGAGAGAGTGATTAATATTGATTTGGGAGATGTGTTAGGCTAATTCTTAGGGTGGTAGGTATCATTATTTTGGTTTTACACCATAATTATTAGTCTAACAATTAGAGATGTCTAAAAAACCCATGAGGTCGGGGGCCGCGAGGACCTGCCCTGAACAGGGCAAGGAATCCCCAAATATACCGGGAATGGGGGAGAGAGTGAAGAATTCTTTTTTCCCATTTTCAATTCGGGGCCATGGACGAGGAATATATTCCCTAACCCCGACCCTGATCCCACTTCGCCCCGACTTTTGTATGTATGTATGTATATATATATATATTGTATACTTTGTTAGGATAATTATGGAGGTTTTAATTATTTAAGTTTAAGACTTATTAGATGTTGTAATATTTAAGATATGATGTTCTAATTATTGAATTTTAATTTGTAAAAATTATGAGAATTTAACATTTTAATTATATATTTTTAAATTGAATGTGTATTATTGTTTTTATTATCAAAATTGATAATATTTTATTTAAATGAAAGTTGTATTAGATATGTTTAAGGAATGATTAAAAATATATATTTAATTGAAATAAAAAAATTATTAGAAAAAATGATGACGGAAAATTTTTTCCGAAAACTTGATCCCCGCAGGGAAATTCGTGGGGACGGAGACGGGAGAGCTCCCCCACTTCGTGGACATCTCTAACAACAGTTGTATTTGTTGGATTGAGTTTTATTTTTGTTTTCATATTGACTTCGAATTTGTTTATTCCTAACATTGTATTTGGATGAACACAATTTAGCGATAGCCTCTCTCTTTCTACAAAAATTTTCGAATTTTCGAATTATTAAGTTAGCTTCTAATTCCTACATTTACGTTAGTTTTTAAATTTTGATTACATCTTGGTTTTAGATACTCTTTAATTCTGCTTGACTTTATGAAAGGTATTTTTATCAATGTTTTAAATAATTACCATGTATTCAGATTTATTTTTTAAATGTTTAGACATTTTTAGTATAGAAACTTTGTTTAGATATTTTTTTTAAAAAAATCATCTATAATTTAGACATTGGTCCAGTTAACCTAAAAATAAATATGTCTAACCTATATATATTTATTAATTTAAATTGCAAAAGGGAAACATAACAAGAAATACGTATCTGACCTAGTTTAAGAAAATATTTAATTGCGAAAAGAAAAAAAAAAATAGTTGTGCAAAAAGAAAAAAAGGGGGAAAATACCTAACCTAGTTCTTTTAGGTTGTTAATTTTTAGAAAATGAACAAATATTAGGATGTATGATAAAAGCCTCCTAATTTATATTTTATTAATTAATAATTATTTGATTAGTTTTCTTTTTTAAAAAATATTCAAATATTTTTATTTGCAATTTTACAACATTCATTATGTGAAAACTTTATGTTATTAGTGTAATCTTAAATTGGTTGATATGTAGGAGGCTGGTTCCTTTTTTTAGGCCGAGGAACGAAATCAACAAAAAGAGAAATCAAGCTAGTACATAGACACTACCTAAGAAGGGAAAAACTGACCCATAACAAGATCATTTTAAAGTAGCCCAATTGAGCCAATGAATGTGCCATTGAGTTAGAACTACGAGGCACATGCTCGAAGGAGACTAAAAGAAAGGAAGCAACAGTCGCCTTAATGTCTCATAGTATATAGATGAAGTTGAGTGTCTTATACTACTAACATTCTTGATGCATACACCGTAAAAATTACAAATGATTTGATCTAAATAGTTCATGTGAAGACAAGGGAGTAAGAATATCATATACAATGAGTTTGTATAGACTACCTTTGCCACACTTTGGGAACCAACTTTAGTCTCCAATAACTGCCTCTAATGACAACTTTTACGATCAACTCCGGACTCCGACAACCACCTTTATGCGACCAATTCTGGTCTCCGACAACCGCCTCCAACTATAAACTCCAACGAAAATCACCTTCGATGATAAACTTCAACGATCACCTTTGCGACCAACTCTAGACACCGAAAACCACCTTTGACGACAAACTTCGGGACCAACTCCAGTACCACATTCATGTGACCAACTCCAATATCACCTTAATACATTTCATGATTGTTAAATTATGTTGTAGGGTTGTTGATTATATAAATAATAGTATTTTGTCTATGTTAAATACAATATTTATATGTAGAAAATTAAAATATATTTTTATTAATTGAATTCAAATATCGAATGAGTATTAAGAATATCTGAAAAATATGTAACAAATAAAAAAAACCATAAACTGGATAATTTTTTCCTAGAACATTTTCTGACAAGAATTAGTGAAAAATGAAGATATGTTCCCTTATGATCTTCCAAATTGGGAGAAATTGAAAGTGAAATTGTTAAAAAAAAAAATGAGGTGGTATTCCATTGACCGCTAAAATGATGGGGGATTCAATTAAAAAAATTCATGACAAGAAAATATATAGCAACAAAAAGAAAAAGAAAAAGAGAAATAAGATGATGACGATGATACAATTTATGAAGAAAAATTAGGAATAAAAAAGTTTTGATTTCTATTTGATTTCCCATTTTATTTAACCCGATTCCTGCAAGAAATGTAGTGGGTTAATTTTTGTAGAAAGAAAGAAAAACTTTAAAAAATAATAAAAAAAAGAATTGCAATCCATATTTTATTCAAACAAAAATGGGTAGAATAATTATTGTATAAAAAAGATTTAAAATAAAAATAGTAATTACAACCAAATTATTTATAATTCAAACAACGAAGTACCCTAAACATATGAACTCAACTTTGCATCCTAAACACGGACATATAAACTTAGATAAATAACTTCATATCTCAAATACAGATATATGAACTTCATACATCATATTTCAACTTAGTGTCCCAAACAATCCTTGAGTATCGGTTGTAGAACTTGAACAATGAGATCTATCGTCTCATGCCTAGGAGGGATACTTTAAGGTGCATTTGAGGTTAATTTTGATTTTGAAAGAATCTTACACGGTTTTTGAGTTTGACAAAATGAATTGTGATTAAATCTATTTAAAAAAAAAAAAAAAAAAAACTAATGAAACACACATTTATTTCACGTCGTTTTTAAAATTAGTTGTTTACTACTTCAAAATTCTAATAAAACCATATGTCACTTTTTAATAAACTTGCAATTTTCAATTTTATCTTCAAAATTGAAATTTATTTTATATATTTAGTATCTTACTCATCCAACAAAAAACTATCTCCTGATTCTTTATAATTGACTGCAACTATATTTTTAAAACCACAAAATTTTGATTTTTGTAAGAAAAATTAAAGATATTTGTGGTCATGCTAATCATCTTTGTATCTAGACCGAATAAAATATTAAACAAATATTTAAAAATATAAATTATAAAAAATACAAATTTTAATAATAGACATATTTAGTTATTATATCTAAGACACAATAATTTAGTATTTATTTATCTAACTGATAATTAAATTAGTCAAAACTTGAAATTTATCGAACATTAATTTATTTTCATATTATCGTTGATTTACAATAAAATTGAAGTTTTGCTTCAATGTAAGAGCATTGCTTTTCAAGCAACAAGTGAATGCGGCCGCATTGTGCCCTAGATTGGTTCAAATGAGGTTTGTGCAACAAAAAACAACTTTATTGATTTTTAAGTGCCTAGGCTATTAATCTACTCTGAAACCAAGGCTAAAAAGAAAAAAAAACCTTGGTTCATAACATAAAATGTGGAGCGGTCGCAATAGGTAGAGTAATTCATATTTAGGGTTGATACTTAGTACCTTTCACATTATTAGTTATTGATGGTGTACCATTGTACTTGATGTTTACGTTTTCAACTGATTTTTGAATCAAAATAACACGTACACATTTTTAGATATTATTAAGATATTAAAAAAAAACATTATTTGATGTTGATTAAGATTTTACCGAAGGCCCTATGATAAAACCCTTGGCTTAGAGGTATACCTCTTCCACAAAGAACTCTCAACTTTTTCTCTTAAATTCATTTGCAATTTATTTAGGAGGTACGCACAAATCTTGATCTTTTATTTGAATCATAATGAGGAAGGTGTTATCTTATAAATATATTTTTTTTCATTCATTTCAACACAAGAAGATGTACTCTTATTTGATTTCAAAATTGTCAAGAAATGGAAATTTTGGTAGAAATAAATAATATATTTAGGATAAAACACGACGGTAAAAATGTTTAACTAAAATGATTGAAGTTAAAACTTTTCAAAGAAAGGCGGGAAAAAATCCTTAAACATCATGAACTAAAATATATATTAATTGTCAACAACAATATAGCTCAACTAACATAAAACTTGTGTCTAAGTTCAAGATGTAAGAAGTTTAAATCTTCCACCCTACATATGATTGAACTCATATGTACATACATACATATATATATTCAACCATACATGCTACTTTTTCTAGCACGATTTCTTCTGGACCCATGATCAATTTTGATTTGTTCTTATTAAGCCCTTTCGATATCAATAGGTCTTTGGTGATGTTCGTTGATGCACCTTGCCATGAACAGGAAAGAGATTCGGGTTTGGGGCTATTCTGTTGTCTAAGGAATCAAGGTTGGTTATAGTGAATTACGATTTGTGGGTGACATATTTGTTTCCAATTTGTGCAGAGGCACAAACGGTGTTGGAGTGTTATTCCTTGCTAAATGGAATGTAGTGGTTGTTGTTAACATATATTTTCTGATTGCAAGTTGTTGGTTGATATGTCTAATCGGTCATTGGATCCTAATTTGGAAGTTCGTCACTCGGTTCTAGAGAATATTTGGTATCAAGCTTTGCATTTTCGAGAATGTTAGTTTCGTTTTCTACATTAAGATGGAATACATCTTTTCATGAGTTGGTGCGGAAAGACTTTTCTTGTGTTTCCTATACTTGACTGACTACTTTGACTTATATCTTGTTATAATCATGATGTAAGAAAATTTACCTATCTCTCAAAGTTTAACCGGTTATAATGTTATTTGATTGGCTTAAAAAAACATATACAAATACATGTATACATAACATTATATACATACATATATATACACACACATATATATATATTTATACACACACATACCTCACATTCTAAAATCTCCATATTTTAACAAATAAAATTGAAAAGTCATCATAACTTCTATTTTCTAGTCAAAACAATCAAGCTTGTTTGGTGTTAAAACGTTATGATTTTCTTTCCCATCACTCTTTTATAGATTTTTTTATAGTACAAAATGATAGAATTGGTCAACGACTACTATTCAAATGGTGTTAGGAAATTATATTTTGAGAACTATCTACACATTTTATTTAACCTGAGTACTTAGAATCTATGACAACTAAATGCATATAATTTAATTTTAATTAAATCTGTAAATACTATTTTGATCCCTATTTTATTTTTATACTTTTAAAATGTTCATTTTTTTTCTTTACTTTCAATTTTTATTCATCTTTGTCTTTAAACTTTAAAAAATAACTATTTTGATCTCTTAAAAACTAAAACGAAAATGAAAATAAAAATGAAATGACCAAAATGATCACTTTTTAAATGTACAAGAACCAAAATAAACATTTCGAAAGTACATGTTAAAAAATAAAACAAAGTTACAAGAACTAAAATGAACATACTGAAAGTAAGAAACCAAAATAAACAAAAGCTAAAAGTAACCAAAATAGCATTTAAACCTTAATTAGATAACAATCTTTTTAATTTCAATTCTCGAATTTGGACACGGTTTATCTTTTTGGTTATTTTTTCCCTCTATTTTCCAAATAATCAAACCAAATGAAATATAAACCAAAACACATTAACAAACAACAGTCAATTCATTACATTATTAAGTTAATGATCATTTTGTATCATTTTAGAAACTCGAATATGGAAGACCTACATTTTTGCTTAAAGTTAAAAGAGATTGTTTAGCGCGTTGAATTAAGTTCATATGTCTAGAATTCATATATCTGTAGAGTTTATATGCCTGTGTTTTGAGTGTTTGGAATGCTGACTAGTGTAATTTTTTTTACATAAATAATTTGTTTTCATGATGATTTTTTTTTCGAAAAACTTTTTTATTCAATAATTCTACATATCTTTTTTTTAAAACGGTAGATTGCACTTTATTTTATTGTTTTTTAAGCACACATGTATTGTTGAGAGTTTTGGAAAATCAGTTTAGGGTTTACTCTTGGATCGTGTATTCCAATTTTTTTTAAAAAAAATTAAGCAATCATTTAATAAATTTGTGCATGTGACGTTTCTATTTAAGTCATTTTATTTTAACATTTTTTATAATAACTTTTTAAAATAAAAATACTCATTTGTCTGACAATTTTTTCTCAAAAGTATTTTTACATATAAGCATGTTTGATTTCCTACATGATAAAATTGATTTTATTAAAACGATTATAAAATACTATGAACTAATAAAATGAACAAGAATTTAACACTTTAACGAAACTTACGTACTTTTGTGTCAACAAATGTGTGTGTGTTTTTTTTTTCAAAAGTGTTTTTACATACAAATTTGTTTGATTTCTTATATGACAAAAGTGATTTTATTAATGTTAAATTACTATAAAGAACGACTATAAAATACTATGAATAAGAAAAAACTGGGAATTCAACATTTTGACATAACTTATGTACTTTATGACAATAAATGTGTTTTTATTGACAATTTTGTGCATGAACTTAGATATAAACATTTTTTTATGTTTTATATATATATATATTTAAATTAATAGTTATTTTTAAGCTTTAAATTAAGGTTTTATTGACAGTTTTATGTCATGAGCGTCAACAAAACAAAAAACTCGTGTGTCAACAAAACTCAAATTTGTAGTAGTCATACAAAACTCAAAATTGTAGTAGTCATACTTCATAATAATGGTCATTGGAATTGGTGGAGTGACCACGATCGGAGGTCATCGGAGTTGACCATCAACAGTGGTGGTTGAATGTTACCAGAGTTGGTCACAAGCGGTGGTTACGGAGTTGGTTGCCGAAGTTAACCGTCAAAAGTGGATATGGTATAAAATGTCGATGACATACGAAGTTGATCTCTCAAACAATGAGTTGAGTTCATATCTCAATTCATCTTTATCATACCCGAACATCCCTAATTGTAATCAAAATCTCCAAAGAAAAAAAAAAAAACCGACACGACAAAAAAAAAAAAAAAAAAAAAAGAAAACTCAGACAAAAACGAGGTCACGGGTTAAGGGTCAATTGTTTCACGGAGGGACACGTAAAAGGTATAATATAATAGAAGATGACACATAAAATGAAAATGGGAGTCACATGGATGCGTTCATACTTCATAGTCATCAATCTTCTCCATTTGTCAAACCTTCGCTACTAAGCAAATCAATTTGCCCTCAAAACTCTCACCCCTTTCTAGATCACAAGAAACCTTCCCCAGGCCCAAGGTTCTTTATCTTTCCATCGTTTTCACTCCCCCACTCCCTTCCATTTGATTACGCGTCTTTCTATTACTCACTTTCTCATCTCATTTCCTCAACCACTCTAACCCTTTTCTTTCTTTTATTCAATTTCCTATTTTCTATGCCTTTTTCCATCTTCCACACGCTATCTCCTCTTCCTTTCTTCGAATTTTCCCTTCCTTTCCCCTAATACCCATCGATTTAACTCCCCACTTCTTCATTTTTTTCATTAGACTTATTGCCACTTCTCTCTTCTTGATTTTCCCATCTGGGTTTTCTATTTTTCTGAGTTTTCGGCTGATTTCTGAGGTGGGTTTGTTCAGAAATGGAGAGTAACCCGCAATCGTTTAGGCAATTCAGCGACCAGCTTCGGGTGCAAACTGGGAATCTTGTGAACCTCTCACTCAACGATTCTATCTGGAGCAATTCGTATGTCTCGAAGAGGCCCGAGGAGAGGAGGAATTTCGATTTTAGAAATGGTGGAGAGGTAAATTCTTTGAATAATTTTAAGCCTAAAGTGTCTGATTCTGATGTCAATCGGTTCAATGATGGATGGAATAGTTTTAAGCCAAGTGTTGCTTCTGATCTGAATAATTGGAGCAATACTAGCAGCAGTATCAATTCAAGTTCAACTGGGTATGAAAAGAATGCACTCAACGTGTTTGATAATGGGTGGAATAGTTTCAAGCCCAAGGGTTCTGATTTTAATGCCTTTAATGATGGGTGGAAGCTTAACTCTGCTAATATGGGGGTGGATCCTGTGATTGGAGGAGCCCAAAAGGGAATTAATGGAGGGTTTAACAAAGGGGTTTACTCAAAAATTGGGAATTTTAACAGTAACAGTTTTGTAAATCTGAAGAACTACAAGAACACTGGGAAGGTTGAAGAAGAAAATGGAGGAAAGACAGGGAAGAAGAACAGTAACAAGAAGAACAGCGGTGAAAATACCAATGATAATAAGGAAGCTAATAAGAATGCTTTGGACAAGAGGTTCAAGACCCTTCCCCCATCTGAGTCTTTGCCCAGAAATGAAACAATTGGTGGATATATCTTTGTCTGCAACAATGATACTATGCAAGAGAATCTCAAGAGGCAGCTTTTTGGTAAGTTTCCCCCTTCCCTTCAATTTTAATGATCGGAGTCATCTGATTACTTTTTTTTTTTTTTTTTTCTTGGCATAGTTTTGATGCATGTTTGCCTTGTCCCCTGTCTAGGAAGTTCTAAGATTATCTATTGTTTAATCAATGTTTTAGGTTTGCCTCCAAGATACAGAGATTCAGTCAGGGCTATAACTCCTGGGTTGCCTATTTTCCTTTACAACTATTCTACCCACCAACTCCATGGAATCTTTGAGGTTTGTCTCCTTCTTTCCATTAGATTTCAATTCTGCTAGATCCATGGTTTCAATAGGGAGCTTTAATCTGTTAATATCAATACCTGTTTGTTTTGTTTACTTATTTTGAAACTATGAATCATCTTTCCAGGCTGCAAGCTTTGGAGGAACAAACATTGATCCAACTGCCTGGGAAGACAAGAAAACTCCCGGCGAATCTCGTTTCCCGGCGCAGGTAAACCTTCATGTTCTTGTTCTTGTTGGCTGAAACCTACTTTATCAAATTTTCACTTGCATAGATCTAACCTGAAAGTCAACTCTTTGAAACAGGTAAGAATTTTGACTAGGAAGATATGCGATCCACTGGAAGAGGACTCTTTCAGGCCAATTCTTCACCATTATGATGGCCCCAAGTTTCGCCTTGAACTCAACATTCCAGAGGTAATTGCAGATCTAAGAATTTGATCTTGATCCTCTTCTGTTCATTATATAGCTGGATTAACCAAACAAAACTTTAATTCTGTAGCTAAATGAAGAACTCAACAAATCTAATATTGGTTTGGAAAAATTTGCAGGCACTCTCTCTGCTGGATATATTTGGAGAACAATCCTCTTGAACAGCAGACTATATGCTGGATACACTAGACAGGGATGTATACAACAGACATACACAAATCAATCAATAGTATTGCCAACGAACGACGATGACGGTCAAAAGAATGCATTGGTGAGTTTTGGGAGTTTGGAAGAATCATCATCTCATGTCCTCTTAAGCTATAAATACGTTTGCTGTTTGTCTGGTGTTGGCTAGTTGAGTTGTGAATGAAAAAGAAGTTGGAAAAACTTTTAACAGTAATGTAACAATAAATATGTATTGTAATGTTTTAAGTTCTGGATACTGTATCTGTATGGTTACATTATAGGAGATGAACTTGTGTTCGTCCTAAAGTTTTAACCTGAAATGGAATAACAGAACAATGAATGGAGTATTGAATTTTGTTCATTTGTGGGAGAATTGATGTTGGAGTATTTTGGTATCATATTATGATTATCATAGATGTTCTTAGATCTCTATTATTTAGATTATGTTCTGTTTATCCTTTGCAACTACCATGATCATAGTTCTTTCTACTTCAATGAAAACTTTAACTGTCTCAATGCTTAATTAGATCAGTTTGTTTTCCTTCTAAGCATTTCATTGACAGTGTTAGTTTATCGATATAATATTTTCGTTGCACTCATAGCTAGAGTTCTTAAATTGGATAGGGAGTAAGATGTTTATTTTTATTTATTTATTTCAAGATCATCTCATTATTTCATTCATTAATATCAAACAGTATTATTTAAAAAATAATAATAATTAAATAAATAAATCTTGGGTCAACCGTCATTGTTCTCGCCTTCTTTGATAATGATAGAAATAGTTGGGATTTTTTCCCAAAATTTGTTTTTCCCTACCAAAATATGTGACAGACAGCTGGTTTGAATGGGTCTCTGATTTTTTAGCAACTTATTATTATTATTTAATATCTAGTTCTTATAACGTCATTATTTGGTCATGTTAAAAAATATTTAACCCGTCTTTAATTTTTTTTAAATTTTTTAAATTTTTGTATCTGATAAGTACTTAAATTTGAGTCATTGAAGTTTCTTTAGGACATATAGATTTTTTTAAAAAAATCAATTGATCAAATAGATACAAAATTAGTGAAGTAAAACCCAAATTTTTATTTGGTCTCTAAGTTTTAAAATGTTATACATTGAAGTTTGAGTTTTATTTCAATTTGGTCACTAATTTTTCTTAATTTTAGATTTAATTTTAAAAGTGACAAAAATAGTGAAACTTATTTTAATTTATTAACATAAATTAATTTTAAAGACAGAAAGTAAGTATTAAGTGGAAAATCGAAGTTAAAAGTACAAATCTCGAAACATAGGGATCAAATTGAAGTAAAATTTAAATATCAAGAGTAAAATTGTAGCATTTTGAAACCTAAGGATTAAATTAATATCAAACTCAGAACTTAATTGTGGCATTTTAAAACCTAAAAACTAAATAGAAATTAGATCAAAACCTAGGGACAAAAATGTATTTTTCCATAAGATTAAGGTTGAAGTGTAAGCTTAGCTCAAGGAACTAAAATTGGATAATTATTAAAATTAATAAACTTCAAAGTATAAAGTATAAAGACCAAAATACTAGTTGAGATTTTTGAGGTCACCCCGCATCCTTTCCTCCAATCGAGTTGCAATTGGCCTTGTTTCAGTCTATCAGAATAAGTTCCCAAGACTTCAACCTTAACTACAACATGTCGTACCAAAGGCTTCTTTTGGTTGGTTGAATAAGGGGGTCTTTTAGTCTAAGACAGCATCGTTCGGCAGATTCCCATGCATTATGCACCCGTCCACCACTTTGTTCTCAACTGTTCCCACCGCTTTTGAAAGGTGAGACAAACTATCTTTAGCTAGGAGCCTCTTTTCCTTCTGCCTAGCTCCCCGAAAACAACGTTCGACTTACATGTGTTGTATATAGCTAGCATTCCTTTCGAGCCAGGATCAAACTTTTCTTTTGAGTATGATTGGGCCCTGCTGTGGTAAAATCTAGTGAATCAGGCATACTACTTCCCAAACTTTTGTGAACCTTGCTTCTCTTATGATTTTTGCTATTTTCTTTTTCTTAGAAAAGTGATTGATATCAAAGAGAATCTCAGTCTAGTCAATCAACTAATCCACTTGTGGAGTTCCCATGGTATAATAGTAGTGTAGTAGTTGGGACTTCGTCCCTATCTCTTAAAGCTACAGTATCCCACTGATCCTTGCATCGACTCTGTAAGTTGGCTTTGCTATCAAGGCATAACATTATATGGACTCTTTCACCACGTCCAGAAATGATATGCCAACATGTCTTTTCCTTAACCAACCAAAGTATGATGATGACAATAACTAGGTTTGTCGTTAAAAGTCAACCGGTGTTCTCCCTACGCAAGTAACACCCTACTCGTATCACCGTGGTCTTCCGAGTAGGATATGTAATACGTTTGATGTCACACCAGACGTCCAACTTGAACTTCCACAGCTCCAGGGGCACCTTCTCACCCCTTACTTACCTCTTCAACATTTATAAAAAAAAAAAAAAACCCACAACTCATGCCCTTTTTGGTCTGATTCAATAAGGCTCTTCCAAAGTCGGAGCCTCCTTACTTAAAAGCTTACAAGGGTTGCTGCCCTAACTGATCAACCATCCCCGTGGACGCTATGTTATCCGAACTCCCAACATCTATGATCATCTTTGCATTGGCCAATTTCGACATAAATTTAGAATAGTGCCTTCTGTCTCCTCCTCCTTTTCACTGACGTTGGCTCACATTGCCACACAATCTAACGACAACAAAAATTTCTTCTCTCCTAAGCTTCAGAACCCCCGCTATGGTTCTGACTTGAACTTACCTTGAGAACTTCCTTCCCGGGCTCTAGGCTCCACAACGTTCACTCTTCCATCTTCAATTGGTCTATTTTGCACTCTCTCAACAACATTCGTCCATCTGAACATTAGAATGGGACAGTAACGAGCAAAATGCCCCACTCCTCCATATTCATAACAGTTATCGGATCTCCTCTGCTGAGCCTTTTCTTATCTCCTTTGCAAGAAGCTCAGCAAGCCTCACACTCCAAATTGATGGCGTCTCGACATTCTTCTTGACGTCGTCCGTCCTGGCACTCTCCCTCTTTAATAAGTTTGTAAAAAAGCGGACTTTGGCTGATTAGAAAGCAAACCCCACCTTAGGTTGTGGCAATTTTCTACTCCTTCTGAGTTGTCTTGTCGTATCTAAAATGGCCTCGAGCATCCGGCTTCACCACAGCTGCCTACTCTCTCCTTCTTCAGCACTTCCCAATTCACAACAGACCTGATCTTCTCTTGATCCATCTGCATCACACTTTCCTGATCCAATGGCCAAGAAATAACACTTTCACCTGAGCACCGTTTCACATACTGTTTGTTTTGTTGCTACACTCGGAACACTGTACCCAGGGTTCTAAACCTTCTTTGAGTGACCATAACGATTATGTCATCGAGGTTTTACACTATAAATTGTTCAAGGTAAGAGTTTGAGTTATCCATTGTTGTGTGGAACATGTCGAGAATTAGGACGATATTCATCGATCAGTTACTCTTTGTGTACGTTATGGAGTCTCCACTCCATGTTGAAAGCTCTTTCAAATAGCATGAGCGTTGAAAGTATTCAATTAGACGTTAACCTTAGATTTTTTTTTTTTTTTTAATTATTTCTTTCAAAGAAAGAGGAATGCATGGGATGAAGAAAAGAAGAGATGAGAAAAGTGATTCATTGGTGGAGTTTGTCTCTTGAAAATGGTTTTCTTTTTGTACTCTCTTTAAGGCCTTTTTCTCGATTTCATGGTATCCGAGCCAACAAGAAAATTAGGGTGCTAAAACAATAACTCAAACCAATTTACTTAGAAAACGGTTCCTATCTACTTCTTCTTTTTCTTTTCTTTTATGTATTTCATTGAAATGAAATGGAAACTCTTTTTTTTTTTTGTTATATGCCTTGTACCCCAACAATTTCTTTGGTAGATCCTAATATGAATTATGTACACAATGAGGATCACAATCATTGATATGGTTTGGGTACCAAGTTATCAACTCAATATATTTACAAAAAAAGCCTTCAATGTAGTCTTATTTGTTTTTATTTATTATAAAAATTAATCGAATCCTATCAAATCTTTATATATATCCTTTAAATTACTTAACTATATCCTATGAATTTCATTATGCATCAGAAATGATTCTAGGAGAAGTTCGAATCCATTTCGTTCGGATATTGATCGGTCTTGGTTTGACATGGTTTACGCATTACTAGTTCTCGGAAGAGTTAATATCTCCATTAGCTAAACCTTTTCTTACCCTGCCTTTGGACTTGTATTTTGTTTGTACACAATCAACGGAGGCCTTCCCGACATATGTTGCAATGTCTTCAATAGCATGCTCTTACTTCGTCTTTCCCTTAATAAGTCATCAAATTTTGTGCTTTTTTATCCCCAGTTTCTATGGAGAACAAAGGACGAAATACAATCGATTCCTCTATTTAAGTGGTTCTCACTTCTCCTTATTCCTGTTCCTAACTCTTCCTCGGGTAATTCCCAATGTTTGGCACTTGCCATACTTCATGGGTGCAACATCAACAAATTCGCTCATGATCAAGTTACAACCTGGCCATATTATATTAACAGTTTGTATCGTTTCTCGAGGCCATTACTTGACTGGGAAGGTGCTGCTAGTGGTTGGCGCATCAAACACCACTTCACTTGCTTCACACCAATGGAAGCTGTCAAGCCTGCTGAAGAAGGGAGAGGATGTGCTTAAAGAATCAACTGCCAAAAGGGAATGGGTAAGCTAAGCAAGTCTTAAAATTAAAGAGATGAAAAGATTACACGATTGATAACAATGTTGAAGTTGGATCCCAAGTCTTTTAATAATGATCTATACATAGAAGAATCTCACGTGTGATAATTGTGATCCTCAGACCATTTTGATTTGTAGAAAGTCATTTCAAATTCAAAGGGTGATTACAACCGAACGAAAGTGAAAGCTAGTACCACATTCTGTGTTAGTCCAACTAGATTCTATTTTAATAATATTATATTTAACAAGAGCCTAAATTTGAAATTTTCGCACAAAGTTAATTCTAAACTAGTAATGGAGTGTATAAACCTTCTTCACAATTTTGTTGAGAGAGCTGATTTAATAATATTTTGGGAGTTGGAACAAAACATCAAGCATTAAAAGATTTTGTTGATACATCTTTTTCAACAATTCTTTCGTCAATTTTACATAATTTTAAAAAATATGCAACCAAATTTTTGACTCTTTCAATTTTTTCCCCATTTGAAGGTATTATCAATGTGTTGTAAATTTGAGTAGCACAATGGAAACACGGAAACCAATAAAATATAATATTATATAATAATAAAATAAATAAATATTAAAAAAGTAAACATAATATATAAATAAACAAAATAATAATAAATTAGCAAAATATAAAATAAGAAATTTCTCTAAATTCTCCACTTTCTCCAATTTTCATAAAATTTGCCCAATGTGTATCTTCCAACACCTACCAAATGTCACTATTTATCCAAATGACACTATTTATAGTCAATTTGGCAAGTAGGAGGTGGATTACATGGACACATGGACAACACTTTGGAAAATGGGGGCATGACACTGTTGGGTTGTATGTCCTAAAACTCATAGTTTGTAAACAGTAAACATATATGAAGTTTATTTAGACAAATCTTGTTAAATGAAAATGATCTGGTTGTTTAACTCTGAATCCAATAAACTACGAACCATTAGTTATTGTCATGAATACTTTGACTTTATGTGGAAAAATAAGCTGGATCAAGTTCGAGTATAAAGCCTAAATAGTCTATAGTACTTGAATTAGGTTGGGTACCTATTTCTGGAAATACTATTGAATACAACCCTCTTTATGATTGTTACAAATGTTGTAAAGTGTCATAAACAATGTGATCAATTCTTTCATGTAAAGACATGTGAGTAGGGGTGTTCTATACGATGAGATTGTGTAAGACTGATCATAAAATAATCACTGTTACGTATTAACACCATTTACTGTTAATTGATTAATTTCACTTCTTGATGACCTAGATAACTTGATCTAGGTCTGAGTTGTCTATGAACTTTTGTTTATTCGGGATTGTCCCTTGATCTACATAAGTGAGGGTAAGCTCAATAGAACTGCTTAACATGCCTCCCATTTCAAGGATAATACCAGGTAGATAGCTGAGGACATAGAATTTGCAAGATGAAATTCACTCCTACCCATTTTAGGGATAGTAGAAAGGTTGTTCCTCTTAAGGGTTGATCCCGGGTTTTGAATAAGGGGTCCCATCCTCTTACGGGCCTAAGAGGGAATGGATTTAGTGATTAAGATCCTAAATCAATTATTCATTAGAGGAATAGTGGTACTTAAGGAGAAAAGATGTAACTCAGGGGTAAAAGGTAATTGACCTAGCTGAGGTTACAAACAATCTGTGAAGGATCAACTTATTGATGACAGTTATATCAAATGAACACAAAATATATCTACAGTCAGGGGAGTGCAACTATAGGCTATAGTGGGCAATCCTATTAGTTAACGAATATTTGGTTAAAGAGTTTGACCGGTTAGTCTCAAATCGTTAGAGCCCATGATCTATAGGTTCATCGGATTTCCTTGTTAGCTCACTATGGACAAAATTGAAGAACTAGGTGAAGTGAGAATTTGAAATATTCAAATTCGGTCTTTAGGAAAATTTGTATTTTATATAAGATATAATTTACAATTAAATAATTTATTAATTATTTTTTTAGAGTATATTTCATATTAAATAAAATATTAGCAGGAAAGTGTTTTAAAAAATTGATTAATGTGATTAATCAAAATTAAGTGTCAAAGACAATTTAATATGTGATATCAAATTATTTATTTTATTTAATTAAATATTTCTAAAATATAATAAATGTATTTCGTATTTTTTATCAAAGTTTTTTTATTATAATTTTATTTTAGTAAAAATTAATTGGATTTTTCCACTAAGTAAGTGGATTATGAAGTGTTTCATGCTAAACTTGACACCTATTTTTAACATGCTAATGGAATTTGAGGTGGAGGTCATGCAAGAATAGTCTTTGCATGTGTTTTGGTTATAAATAGGCTTTGATTTTCAAAAATAAAAAACGTATGCTTCTTTGACTTTTGACAATTATTCTTCCACAAACTCTCTTTGATTCTCCTAATTAATTAGTGAAATTCTCTATTTATCACTAAAGATTCAGTCTTACAATCGTGTTCTTCAACCGGAGAATAACGAGGATTTACTGTTGGTGGTGTCGATTGCTCATGGAGACAAAGATATTTGTGGAAACTACAAAGGTTATATTTCTATCTCTCTTTGCATGCTTAATCCTAGTTAATTAATGTAATTATAGCGCTAATGATCCATTGTTTTCGTTGTGCATGCTTCCTTTTATCCATCAGACACATGGTCAATAGACACTAAGGATGAGCATCTAATGGATATCTATTATCATAATATTTATAATATTTCCTCTTAGATGTTCATTATATAATATATGAAACATGTCTCGTTAAAACTTTACTACAAAAAAACCCAACGGGAAAAAATCCTAGTAAAGGGAAAATAGTATATATTTCATATAATTTATACTCGTAAAAACTATATTTACTCCCCCTCATAGAAACATCACTTAAGATCTTTGAGTCGCCCATTCCAATGTTGTGCACTAGTTTTAAAGGTTGCGATAGGTAATGCCTTTGTAAATAAGTCTGTCAGGTTATCTTTCGAACAAATTTGTTGTATAGTGATTCGTCATTTTCTTCAAGATCATGAATGTAAAAAAAATTTGGTGAAATATGTTTTGTTCTATCTTCTTTAATATATCCTCATTTGATTTGGGATATGCATGTTGTGTTGTCTTCGTATAATATTGTTGGATGATCTTTATTAGAAGACAAACCATATGTTTCATGAATGTGCTGAGCTATTGATCTTAGTCGTACACATGCTCGACTAGCTTTGTGAATTGCAAGAATTTTAGCATGATTTCAAGAAGCAGCCGTTATGGCTTGTTTCACTTACTGCCACGATACAACAGTTCCTCCACATGTGAATAGATAACCTGTTTGAGAACTAGCTTTATGTGGATTAGATAAATATCCAGAATTTGCATAACCAACTAGATCAAAATTTGACTTATTTGAATAAAACAAATACATATCAATCATTCTTCAGAGATAACGGAGTATATGCTTAATTTCATTCCAATGTCTTTTTGTCGGAGAAGACTATATCTTACTAATAAATTTACTGAAAATGTAATATCTGGTCTTGTATTATTAGCAAGATACATAAGTGCACCAATTGCACTAAGATATGGTACTTCAGGACTAAGAAGTTTGTCATTTTCGTTTCGAGGTCAAAATATATCTTTCTTCACATCTAATGAACGAAATTCTATTTCAATGTTCAATGGGTGTGTTTTGTCCGTATAAAATCTTTTCAAAACTTTTCCTGTATAAGTTGACTGATGAACAAACATCTCATCTACTAAATGCTCAATTTGCAAGTCAAAGCAAAATTTTGTTCTTCTGAGATTTTTCATCTCAAATTCTTTCTTAAGATATTCTATTATCTTTGAAAGCTCTTCATGAGTTCCAATTATATTTAAATCATCAGCATATACAGTTATAATAAAAAATCCTAATTGTGATTTTTTTATAAAAACACACGGGCATATTGGATTATTTTTATATGATTCTTTCAACAAATATCCACTCAGGCGATTATACCACATTCATCTTGATTATTTCAATCCATATAGCGATCTCTGTAACTTTATTGAATGCAATTCCCAGGAATTTGATTTATATGTTTCAGGTACCTTAAATCCTTTTGGGATTCTCATATAAACATTATTATCAAGATATCCATATAAATATGTTGTGACTACATCCATAAGATGCAAGTTCAGATTTTCATACACAATCAAACCAGTTAAATATCTTAATGTAATTGCATTCACCACTAGAGTATACGTCTTCTCATAATCAATACTAGGTCCTTGTGAGAAACCTTGTGCAACTAGTCTTGCTTTACATCATGTGACCATATTAATTTCATTTCTTTTTCTCATAAATACCCATTTGTATCCCACAAGTTTGACACCTTCTAGTGTTCGGACTATTGGTCCAAAGACCTGTTTTTTTTAAGTGGGTTTAATTTTGCCTCGATTGCTTCTTTCAATTGAAGCCACTCTTTTCTATATCGACATTCTTCAACAGATTTTGGTCTAGAATCCTCATTTTCAGATATAATATCAAGAGTAACATTATATGTAAAAATATTGTCAATAACTACATTAGTTTTGTTCCATCTTTTTCCTGTCATAACATAGTTTATTGAAATCTCATTATTATCTTTAGGTATTTCACCTTCCTCCGTCATGTCAAGAATTTCTTCATGGGTATTTACATCCTTAATCAAGTCTTTTTTACTATTAACTATTTTTCTTTTTCGAGGGTTTTTATCTTTGGAACCCACTGATCTACCACGCTTCTGGCGTGTTTTAGATTCATTAGTGACAACTTGCTGTGGAATATCAATTTTCGATGGAATAGTTGTAGCTGGTATATGTGATTTAGTTATTTTGTTTGCATCTATAAATGTATCTAGTAACTGATTTGCTATATTTAGCAAATGAATCATCTTCTAAACTTTAAGTTCACATTGATCTGTACGGAGATCTAAATGAGACAATAACGATGTATTCATGTAATTTCTTTTTCCAACCTTTTAATTCCTCCCTTAATGTTGGAAATTTTGTCTCATTAAAATGACGATCGGCCAATTATGCAGTAAGTACATCACCAGTCAAGGGTTCAAGATATTTAATAATTGATGGGGAATCATATCCAATATATATTTCTAACCTCCTTTGAGGACCCATCTTAGTACATTGTAGTGAAGTAATTGGAATATATACTGCACATCCAAAAATTCTCAAATGGAAAATATTTGGCTCATTGCTATAAGCTAATTGTAATGACGAGTACTTATGATAAGAAACTGGCCTAATGCATACAAGTGAAGTTGCATGTAAAATAGCATATCCCCATACGAATATAGGAAGCTTAGCTCTCAAAAGCAATGGTTTAGCAATTAACTGCAAACATTTTATGAATGATTCTGCTAAACCATTTTGTGTATGAACATGAGCTACATGATGTCCAACACTTATCCCAATTGACATACATGATACAATAATTATCAAAAGCTTGGGATGTAAATTCACCAGTATTATCAAGATGAATGATCTTAATTGTATAATAAGAAAATTGTGCTCTTAGCTTAATTATTTGAGCAAGTAATCTTGTAAATGCAAGATTTCGACTTGATAATAAGCACACATGTGGCCATCTGCTGGATATGTCTATTAATACTATAAAATATCTAAATTGTCCACTTGGTGGGTTAATAGGTCCACATATATCACCATGAATTCGTTTTAAAAATGCAGGTGATTCGATCCCCACTTTGATTGTGATGGTCTAATGATTAATTTGCCTTGAAAGCAAGCATCATATAACAATTCATAAGATTGAAGAATCTTCTGGCTCTTTAATGGATGTCCATTTGAATTCTCAATAATTCTTTTCATCGATATTGATCATGGATGACCAATCGATCATGTCAAATTATAAATATGTCTAGATTTATGAACTTCAATTTCATTGTTGCATATGATTCAATTACTCGTATATGAGTATAATATGATCCAGAAGATAAAGCAGAAAATCTTTCAGTATACGTTTTTCATATGAGACAATAGATATGATATAAAGATACTCCATATTATTCTTTCTAGTAGTCTCAATATGATAATCATTGCAACGTATATCTTTAAAACTAAGTAAATTTCTCTTTGATTGACTAGAGAACAATGCATTGTCAATTGCATATTTGTTTTTCCAACCCTTCAATTAGGTTTGCAAAACCCGATATTATATTGACTTCTGCTTCCAGCATTATTAGTTTGAAAAAATATTTTCTACTTGTAATTATTGTATGTGTAGTTGCACTGTCTGCCATACATAGATCTTCTTTACTCATTTTTTAGTCACCCAACATATGAAAATGATTTAGGTTTCTTCAAGAAAATAATTATAATAAGAAAAACAACATTTGTAATATACAAATGTTAACATTTACTAAGAGGAAAAAAACATGGAGATAAATAAAAAAACAACATTAAGTCCAGATATTTCTAAAGTCAAAGCAAACACTTGATATTCCATCAATTCTGCCAATTTTCTCTTTAGTAGATTCAAAGAGGTCCGCCACATCCAAATTGTCATATGGGATGGGTCAAATATGTCATTATCCTGGTATGAATATTGTTCATAGTAATACTATTACAAAATATTATATTTATATTAGAAATTTAATATAAATCAAATATGTAAAACAACAATTAATTTATTAATTATAACGAAAAGAAAAAAACCGACATATCTTTATGATCTACCTTCAACGGGGGAAATGAAAGAAGCTTGTGCTAACAACGTGTTGTAGACTTGAGGAGCACAACGGGAACACATATACCAATAAAATATATTATTAAAATAAATATAATATAATATAATAATAAAATAAATAAATAAATATTAAAATAAATTAAAAATAATATATAAATAAACAAAATAAGTAAAAATACAAAATAAGTAATTTCTCTAAATTCTCCATTTTCTCCAATTTTCATGAAATTTATCCAATGTGTGTCTTCCAAAACCTAGGCAATTTGTCTAGTACAAGATAGACTACATGGACATTAATAATGCCTAGTCTTGAGATACATGGACAATATATTGGAAAATTGGGACATAACACATAGTCAATAAACACTAAATATCAATTTGTATTAGGTATCTATTATCATGATATTTATAATACAGTGAAAATTTTAAAATAATTTTGTTGCTATAAGAATTTGATCAAAATAAGAATATTTATAACATTTATTGTTAAATAAAATTATAATATTATGTATCTTATGACATCTTTTTCCCTCTAGAAGAAGAAAACTCTTCATATTTCTAGTGAAGAATATAATAATAATGATAATGATGATGATGATGATGATAATAATAACAACATTTCAATACATAAAATTGGTTTTTATTTTTTTTGAAAAAATGAAGAATTAGAGGATTGTGTACAAATAGGTGTTGAAAGAATTATTCATTGTTTAAAACATTTTAATTTAAGATTTGGTCAAATTATAAAATTGGATTATGTACTTCACTACTCAAAATAATTGTATTTATTTAGTTGATAGTCTTCAATAAGTTTCCAACAAACTTTCAATTATATTTATCTTAATTCATGTTATTAAAATTGATTGATTATTAAACACTAGTATTACACTCCACTAGATAACGTTTGGATGAGATGTTTAAGATTTGGTACAACTAATGGCTAATATCAAGACTAGTATACCTTCTCTTTAGATTGATTTAAGAAAAAAAGGTATTTTCAAAAAAATAATTTTATTTAACTATTTTTTATAAAAAAAGGAATTAAAATATAATTGAAAAATTATTTTGAGTGGTTATCAGACATTCCAATTTTTTCTAAAATGACTTTTTTTTAAATTAAACATTTGAAATTATATTTTAAACACATCCATAATCTTAATTATACCTTACCGTTATTTAGGGGAAAAAAGACTACCTATTTTGGAAAATTGATTAGAGGTGTGCATGAGTTGAGAATTAATATTTAATTACATATGGAACAAATAAGATTCTTGAGGGTTTTATTTCATAATTGGGTCCTTAGCTCAGTGGTAGAGCATTTGACTGCAGATCAAGAGGTCACCGGTTCGAACCCGGTAGGGCCCTGGCCTATTTTTTTCAGTTTTATTTTTCCCTCTTGCTTCTAATGTTTCATCTATTAAATTAATTTCTTTTATGCATTATGAATCAAATACCAAGAATTGGATACATGTTTTTGGAAAAATTATTGAACTCCTAGTTCATATTGTTCTTTAAGATGAATTAAATCGCGTTTTTACAATTAATAATGAAAAAAAATTATCATTTTTAAATAAATAAACTATTTAACTTCAAACTTAAGAGGAGATTTGGAGCACACATAGTACCAACTCCATATTGGTACTCATTCCAAAAACTTTCACACCTTACCTACAAATTTATCTACAACCAAACAAAGTCAAAAATTACATTTCACACAAACTTTGTCCTAATAATTTTTTAGGGAAAAATTTTTTTTTTTTTTTGTTATATTGGATATAAACAGCCATTTCCAGCATCAAAATCCTTGATTTGTGCTTTATTATTGTTTCCAACATCAATTGGAAAAAACTTCAACAAATTCCCCCACGTCGCCTTCCACCCTCCGATCTTCCCCCGCTGTGGACTTTCCGCCGCCGCCGCCCTCATCCTCTCAATCAATGCCTCTGTGTTCCCTTCCTCCGCCAAAATTTCCCCCAACTGCTTCGTATCGATCACCAATTTGACCCTCCAAACGCCGTTGCCACCCGCCGGAAGCACTTCCAGACCGGACCCACTTCCCAGATTCTTCGGCGGCGGCGGCGGCTCTCCGTCGTCGGCCTGAACTTTATCGGCGGGACGGGAAAGCGGGAGGAGAAAGTAGGATTTTCCGGCATCGAGGGGCTCGGAGATGGGTAACGGAGAAGAGAGATTTGGTCGCCGGAAAACGCCATAGACGCCGGGAGGATAGTTGTTGAGGATTTGATGGACTTGTTTAGGGCCATGGAAGTTGATTATGTTGCCGGAATCGGTTAAGATTCTGATCGGCTTTTCGCAATCCACCGTCATTCCTTTGAGAGAACAATTCCCCATTGCGATTTCAGAAGCTTTTTCTTCCACCTCGTTAATGGTGGAGCTCTTCAGTGGTCTTTTATAGTGAAAATTCTTTCATTTTTTCAAAATTTTATAACCATTTTAGGTTTTTTTTAAAAAAAAATAAATAGTTAATTATTTGATATTTTATGAATATTATTCTACTGTAATGAAAACGTCCATTCACCTCTCCTCTCAATGTAAAAAAAAAATCAATACACCTATTAAAATTTAATATGGTAATGATTAAACTGCAAGCAATTCTATGTTCCTTTTCCTAAAATAAATATTAAAAAAAAATTATTACATGATACATTATTATTGGGTGCGGCTCAGGTAATTACTATATTTTCAAAATCCAATAGGAAGAGTCAAAATAATTTTTGTGCAAAAATTTGAAAACAAAACGAAAATTAAAAGAACAAAAAAAAAAAGAGACGTGAAGCCCATATTTACAAGATCTAATAATGGGAAGAAAGTTATTTTTTTTTTTTTTTTGTGAAAGATTTAGAAAGAAAACAAAAATTAAAATGAAAAAAAATGTGAATAATAGAGTGTTTTTAATTTTTTAGTTTC
Source organism: Benincasa hispida (assembly GCF_027475165.1). Taxonomy (NCBI): domain Eukaryota; kingdom Viridiplantae; phylum Streptophyta; class Magnoliopsida; order Cucurbitales; family Cucurbitaceae; genus Benincasa; species Benincasa hispida. The sequence goes on along the minus strand of NC_143478.1, from coordinate 79,187,164 downwards.
ATACTAAATTAGTATCGTTTTATCCTTTTGACATCATGTAACATTTTTAATAATATTTTGATTCCCATTGTACTTAAGGTTAGATATATATATAATCTTTTTACTTTTTGAAAAAAGAAAGATGTAATCTATTTAAAAGCTCAACTTTATTACCAAATCATACCACATTTGAATTAGATGGAGAAAAAAGTAAAAGCAAAGATAAAACGATGATAACAAAAGTTGCTATTATTCTCTCAAAGACAATTAATCATTTAAAATACCACTAATTAACTAGATTTTATGCATTACTCAAAATATTTTTAAAAATAAATAAATAAATTTCATGTAATTTTTTTAGTACAACAAATACGAGAGAGAATTTGAATCTCCAATTTCAAGAGTAGATATCTTAATGGTTGAGTTATATCACAATCACATCTAATGTGAATTCAATTGCAAATAATTACTATTTTTTCCCCACTTTTTATTCAAAACCGAACACTACACAGTTCTCCTTTTTTTCTCTCCGATTTTCTATTTCTTTTTTCTCCACTTTCCTCCTCCTTAAGTCATACCCTTACCACAAAAGAGAAAACCTAAGGTTTTTAAGATGGGCCATTAGCCTCAATTGGACTAAATATATAACACAAAGTTTTGGGTTCACAAAACCCACAAGTTAAAAAAAAAAAAAAAAAAAACAAAACAAAATCTTACACGTGCAACAAGTGGGTTGGACATCGATGTCTTAACGATTATGTTATGCTATAATCACATTTGATGTGAATTCACTTCCTTAGTTTCAATAATATAGTTTTTTTTTTCCTTTTTGCTCTTTTAATTCAAAATATATACTTTAAAGGTTGAGTTATTTTAAATATAAATCAACCCGAAATTCATATTTCAATTAAATGTCAAAACCTAGGTGCAAAGAAAAGAAGCATGGAAAGCTAGTGTATCAGAAACAGACATTTTAGAGTGTCTTTTTTTCAAAATCTATAGAGAGAGAGAGAGAGAGAGACATGTGAATTTAGACCGTTGGAGGGACAAGAATAATTTAGTAGGACAAAAAACAGCAACATTTGAGAACATTTGAGGAAGAAAACAACGTAAAGATAAGAGGTAATTAATAAGTAACCATAATTATATATATAAAAAAAAAGATAAGATAAAATAATGAGAATATGAGTTTTCAGAAGTAGTATTTGATAAGACAAATTTTGTTGAATGTCACGTTTGATTGATTCCTTTTCCAACACAATATATTTAATTAACACTGCGGTTTATCAAACATTTTCATAGGTTCAATGCATTCACTTTCATGAAATTTGTTGATAACTTTGTTCATTTTAACATTATAGAAATGACAACTCAAATTTGTTTATTTACTTAGGTTCATGTATTTAAACTCCATTATATGTTCTTTAATTCTATATTAGTCTAGTACGAACCACAAATTTTTTGTTTTTTTGTTTTTTTTTTTTGTCATTCATTTATAATGGACATGCACATGCTAATTTCCTCGTTTAGATGTAAATTTTTTATTCGCTGATTTGTTTCATAGATATTGTCATGGAATTTCATTTAATATACTTATTTGTTTCACAAGATTTTACTTTTTAAAATTCAAGATATTATTATGCATGAAACTTTAAAATCCATGTGATATGGTTATCTAATACCGTCTATACTTGTGGAATTTTTATACTCGATGAAAAGAGCATGATTAATTAAGAAATCAATATTAATTAATTATTATTATTAATTTTAATTAATCGTCAATTATAAATTTATTATTTAGGCTTAATAAATTTCAACTAATACATTTATCGTTGATATTTTATGTTATTTTAACTATTTAATATAAAATTTTATTATTAATTATTAATATTATAATTAATTTATATTTAAGAAAATTGTTTTAAATGACAAAACTACTAAATATATTTACAATTAATAGTAAAACATCACCGTCTATCTATGATAGACCGCGACAGATTTATTATCTGTATCTATTATGACACAGACAAACAAAGGTAGTCGTCTATCGTGGTCAATCGTAGATAGACAATGAAATTTTGTTATATTTGTAAATATTTTGGTTCATTTTATATTTGAAAAAAAAAATCCTTATATTTATTTAATCATTTTTATTAATTAAAAATGATCATTTAAATAATACTTTAATTAAAAATATTCATTTATTGATAATTTAAGTGATTAATAATTAATCAATATAACAATACATTAAATATACATTACTTGTTCTCTTACATTTGATTACATAATCATTTAGTTTTAACTTCTACATACAGAATTGATAAATCAAACATATTCATTTAACTACCATATATTAATTATCCTACAAATCCAAATACAGACATAAATTATCCCAAACATTTAATATTCATACTCATGAAACAATTTATACGATCCAAACAACCTCTTAGTATAGAAAAGATAATATTTTTAGACCAACTATGTTATGCTTGGGTGCCTTCAATCGGTCTAACTTAGTACAATGCTAACTTTTTTCATGTTTAAAATCAACGTGAAAATTTTAACCATTCAAAAACAATTTAATATTTTGATTTTATATTTTTGAACACGATCTCATACTATTAACATTTATTTAACATCATTAAAAGTTTGTTTAGAATGATTTTAGTTTATTTAGAATGGTTTTAAATACAAAACCGTGATTTTAATTATTTCAAAATTACTTTCAAATATGTCTTTGGTCAGGCTAGATATTTAATGTAAGTTTTGAAAAAACAATCTCGAGAATATAACATATCTTCTTTTACTCTTAAGCATTCTTAGTTGGAAGATCTTTAATTATTCTTGTTTACTGAATGCTTGCGATGAACATTTACATGACCTATAACAAAATCGCAGCTGTTAACTTGTTGAAGAAAAATATGAATATGCTTGGATCCCTAAAAATAATGAAAACACCTCTCTCAATTGTGTTATCGAAGAAGGATTTTAATGGACTCCTCAAGTATTTATTGATAAGTTGAATGCCATTGCTTACTTGAAGCGAGTTCTATCCACTTTCTAACACTCAATTATAAATGATACTCTAATCGAATAGATTCATTTCTAGAATGAATGAACGAAAATACCAACTCGTCTCCAAATACATCATAGAGACTATTCATTAAGCACATTATGAAAGAAAGAGTAATAATCAAGCTCGAACCTTTTAGCCACCCAGAACTTGCCTGAGGATTCGAAATTGAGCAGTTTTATAACCATTTGATGAACAAATGAAGGCAAAAATCTTGAAACAAAATCGTTAGGAAGGAATTGGATAATTGATCAAGGCAAGATCCATAAGGGATTACACCTCTACAAATTATGCAAGGAAAGGTGTTGTAGTATCAACCACGATGTTATGATGAAAAATATAGCAATTTTCCTCCTCAAGGAAACATGAGAGTAGACAAGTATTTGAAGAATTGATCTACTAAGCAATAAAATCAAGTATATATAATAAATCCTTTTAAATAAGAAAAGAATACATGTCAATTACCCTCGTCATTTTATGCAAACCGAACATACAACAAACCCATCACACCCAAAATCCCTAACCGAGGGGAATAATAATACTATCTGGAAAAAACATCTTTCCAACTCAAAAGAGCACTTTTAAGAAGAGGCCAAAGTTGCAATGTCATGAACAGATTTTGTTCTCCTCACTGGAGCAATATGATAAAATTGAAACAATATCAATAATGTTCCTAACAAAAAGAATATCCTCAACGAGGACCCCTAATCTCAAAGAAAGAAAAAATGAGTACTTTTGAACTATACTCACTTTGACAAATATATATAGAAAATAAATCCAAACATAGATAAATACCACTCGAAGAAATAAGCTTCCTTTTTCATGGCCTAAAAAATGGAGAAAAAACAACAATTTTATAGTTACACTTCTGAGATCTGGGACCAAAATAACAATAGAGCAACAGGGATTAAAATGAAGTGTGAAAAGATAACTCCTTTGGTTGTTTATCCCAGGAGAATCTAACCATCCTTGCAGCAAAAAGCCAATAACAGTTCAAAACAAAATAGATAAAGCTGACAAGAGTCACCACAAACCATAAAAAGAAAGCCTGAAGTAACTTTTTCAGAACCCAAGTAAAAGCTTGGACACAAATTTGGTTAAATAAAACATTTAATTTCTAAACAAACATTGCAACGGGAAAAAGAAAGTTTCTAAACAACGTTGAACATTAAAAAGCGTTTCCTACATCTTTGAGGTTTCAAATTTGTATCTAACAAGTCTAACATTAAAATGGTTAAACAAAGACTCTAAACTTTCAATATGGTCTCTAACAACAAATTTTATAAAATTTTTAGTTTTGTATCTAGTACGTCCATGAGTTTTTAAAAGATGTTGAATAGGGCAATTGGACAAAGAATTGATAATTTAAAAACTCAGGAGACAAAATTGAAAATTTAAGAACCTATAAGACGCTTTTTAAAGTTCAAAAATCTACTAGAACACAAAATCGAAAGTTCATTAACCTATTATAAATTTTTAAAGTTTAAAGACCAAAATACAAAAATAATGTGAAAGGACTAAACTTCTAATCAAAACCTGGAAATAGTGCTGAAAACAGATACAAAACAACATAAATGAATCACCACCCCTAGCCCTAAAGGGATTTTGCAGAATGCAGCAAGCTGTATGAATTTGAAGCATGACGATAGTTCCTAAAAGCAAACTTGGACAATTCACAAAGAGCTTCTGAAATGAAATGTTTCCTTTCAAAAAAAAAAAAAAAAAAAACAAACAAACAAACAACCAAACAAACAAAGAGCTTCTGAAGACTAATTAATGCCAGCCATAAATATATATATATATATAGGGTCACAGCCTAACTTCAGTCTCCTAAAACTGAATCAGTTCAATATCAAATGTCAAAGATATTCAACCTTCAATGACATGGCTCGGATGGCATACATCTAAATTTATGTCATGCGTTTTTTAGCATAAAACAATTAGATAAGAGATCATTCATTGGTATGAGCTCTGGTTATGGAGAATGTGTACCACAGTTGTCCACCTTGAAGCCATGAAAGTACACAGGTATCTTGAAGTTTTATGAGTGTTGGCGGTCTAGGCTCAAAACAGAAGTACCAAAATACCAAAATATTCTGCAACCAAGAAACTGCAGCAATTCCAAAACTAAAACCCCTTCCCCTTTTCCTGGTAATAAATCTGGCTTCCATAGATACAGAGCATCACGGCTTCAAATCATCGACCATCAGGTGATTATTACTTCATTGTGATCGCATATTCTTAATAGCTTTTTCTATGGCAGGTACATTCTTTTTAAAGACGGACCACTGTTCTTCAGTCAAGCTTATTCCTGAGGCAAAAATAAGACCAGTGTTATTAATCTGAAATAACTAGCCATTTAAATTTCCAAAACAGAGAAAAAATTGTATAAGTTTAATCAAAGTTCATGAGAAAAGAAATCAACAGGAAAATGGTTTTACAAATATCATCCCTGTTCCTTGCTTTAATCAAATTAAACAAATACAAGTTTCACCCATTACCTTGAATCAGAGATGTCACAAATCAAACGTGTGGCCCTGGTTGCTCATTCAACTTCAACAAAACAAAAAAATAAATCGGTCTACATTTCAACGAAAATGATCTTTCTATTTTTTCCCATGTCACTGGCCCAATAATTATGCTGTCTTTACTTATTATTGACCAACATGTTCTAAGAAACAGTCAATTTGGTAAGACTAATCCAACTTTTCTTTTTTTTTTTTTGAGTTCAACAACTATGGGGATGGAGATCAACCTTTGAGAAGGAAGACAGCGCCTAATTGAGCTAAGTTCACTTCCACTACGACTTTAGTATGGTTATGGAGTAGTAGAATGATCAAAATCTTCAAAATATCAAACAAGAAGCAGGCAATTAACAGGAGTTTCGCCTAATTTGCAGTCTCTGTAAGTAATATATGCACATACAAAATTCCATAAACGTAAGCAAGTAGCATTTGGAGAATCACCTTTTGCCGTAGGGAGGTCTTTCCCATCCTTTCTATAAAACTCCCTGATCGAAACCAGAGTCTTCCCTCTAAAATCCTGAATCGTCACCTTCCTCTTGCTTGATAACTGAACCAAACAACACCATATTTTCAAATTTCACCACAACACATACAATCATCAGAACTTAAAAATCGCAAAACCCCCACTAATAAAACCAAAGAAACTGCAATCGCAAGCTACTGGAATGGAAGAAGAGGCAGAAAACAGAACAAACCCAACAAACAATGAGATCGCCATCGTCGTCGTACTCCTTCTCCTTAGCAGCAGAGGCATCATCGGCTTGGTCTTGAGGCTGTTCTTCAGACCGTTCTTGGAGAAATGATTCCACAACTTTGCGAACGAGAGCCTTGTAAGGGGATTTGGAGAGGTCGAGATCGAGGTCCTTGGAGGCGAGGGCTCGAATTTTGGACTCGGTCATTTCGTCCATGTCGGAAGATTCGAGAATTCTGCGGACAGCTTCCTCGATTCTGCGTTGAATTTCGGAATCCATATCCGAATTCTTCGATTACTTCTCCGAAGATTTCTGGGGAAGAGAGTGAGTTGAGCTGAAAAGTCGAAGGATGAAGCAATTTTAGGGAAAGTTTTTGTTGCAAGTTTGTGCTGAGCTCAGCTATATCTTTCTAATTTATATTCCAGTTCAGGCAAAAAAACAAAAAATCATTTTCTAACCCGCGACTTTTAATTTTGTAGGTTTAATTTAATTTAATACAATGTTATTAAAAGATTTTTTTTTTTTGAAATAATGTTTTTTTAATAAATAATGACAAAAATAGGGTTGGAGGGAAACAATTTCTAAGAATAAATACTTTGGAAAAGTATGGACAAAATTAGGATAGTAGAATCGTGTACCAGTTACACTATTTCCATGTGGTATACTCGTGTACCTGGTACACGAGTACCATTTAATCCAATCAACACCACATCGGCTGACTGGTTGACCAGTCAAGCAAACTCGTGTACCCGGTACACGATTTGCTTATAATTTTTTTTCTTTTTTTTAAAGTTTGTTACTATTTTTTTAATTATTAAACTTAATTCCTTCATTATTAAACTTAATTATATATTTAATCTACAATGAAAACATCTTGCACTCATATTAAAAAAAAACCATGATATTAAAAAATATTTACAATTAGTTTTTTAATTTACAATTTGAAAATGATACAATGTGGGATTTAAAAACGACCCCCTGGGCCTTACCCCTCATGGGAGCTGTCTTCGTGTCCCTCTAAATCAGGTTCACCCTGTTGTCACTGTCGTCTACGAAGAATACGTCTTCAATCGGTGTTAGCAACATTGAGTCGTCTTATTTGTTGAATAATACCTTCTACGTTGACCAATGTTTGAACATTGAACCCAATTCTGATAAGTTGTTCTAAACATGGTCGATAAAATTATTCTGTACAATAAAAAAAATAAATATTAAACAATATTCATATCATATACATGGAAAATGTCTAATTTTAAATCTCTTACCATGCAGTAATAGTAAGCGTCATCAGGTGTGATAAATCGCCTCGTGATCAAATTGTACTAGGGAAAGTAGTCGTCTGATACAGTTGGCCCATTTGTTAATTCTCCCTGTGCACAACGATCATGTCGTCCATGCCAGTAGGATAAATATTCCGCATAGATTCGACACTAGTCTTGGTTGTGCTTACCTCTCAAATCGATCTGGTGTAGTGTTGGGAGTGCATAGGACAACGAAGGTATCGTTTGTCGCAGACCGAACTGTCTCAGCACACGATCTAGATGATGTCACTCTACTATATGGAAGCATATAAGAGGGCTAACGGTCAACCAGATGTCTTCACCATCACAATAATCAGGTAAGGATGACCAAATCTGTGTGTATGGCATCCAAATAACCTGACAAAAAATAAGAATAAGTATACATATAAAATGTTTCAAATATTCATTTATATACATATTTACTACCTGATTATGCATCAGCATGTCGAATATTTTTCTGTACACGAGCAACATATTTGCGGACTGTTCAGAGGCAGCTAATACATCACTCCATCTAAAATTATAAAAAAAAAAATACAATTAATTTATATTCTTACATAATGAAATAATACCTAGCACTAAGTGGACGATGATCTGGGGCCGTAGTTGGACTTATGGTGCTATAATTGGAAATCAATCATAAGCTTACACTTGTAATAGTATTAGTGGCCCCGCTATTTCCAACACTTGTGCATTGGAAGCTCGACAAAGTTCTCTATACAACCATGCAAGACATGCACCACCCTACAAATACGTACCAGCGTGCTCAAAATCAGACAATAATGGAAGGAACATGAGATGCACCAGAATATTTAACTTGTCAGCAAATAAAAATCCTCCAATAAGCTGTAGGATATATACTCGTCCGTACCGACGTACGCTGATGTCATTGGCATCGGGAGGTAATTCTGGAAACTGGAACGCCAACCAAGGGATACTCAATCTTGATCCCTTCAGATCCTCTGGTAGACCGCCTAAGAGCTTTCACAAACGTTCTTCCAGTCATACTGTAGTGAACCTATCAATGGTTGCCCATCCACTCGTAACCTAAATTGTATGGCAACATCCTGCAGCGTAATCGTACATTCCCTACAAGACAGTGAAATGTGTGGGTTTCTGGTCTCTAGCGCTCAACTAGAGCAGTAATGAGGTGGCAATCAAGCTGGATGAAACCAATTTATATAATCCCAAGAAAACCTGCCTGCTGAACATATGGAATAATGTGGTGATCAGCGGTGATCAAATGAGATAGTATGTTGTGCAATCGCCTCCCTTCTCCGACAACTTAACACTATAGTGGAAGAACTATCTCATCTGTCTGTGAACGATGCGTATTTTGTTGATACAATTGTATAGGAATAGAAGGACCAGACTCCATTACCTAAAAAGTTCAAATTACATTACATAATAAAATTCATGACATAAAAGATACATAAAAAAATACAATTACATAAATTTATTACATAAATTCATTATAAATACATAAAGAATACAAGTACATAAAATATACAATTACATGAAAATTATAAGTACATAAAGAATACAATTACATGAAAAATATAAATACATAAAGAATACAAATACATGAAATATACAAGTAAAAAAAAAATACACCTAATGACCCGAAGACGACGAAGTACCCAGTGTACGGTGTGGACAAGTGCGTCTGTTATGTCCTTCTCTTTTGCAAATTGTACATCGTACTTTTTGGCTTGCTTCTCTCCAATCCATTTCATTATGAATGCGCGTACTTTTTTGCTACCTTGTTCTCTTAGTAAGTCCTTATTTGGACGAACTTCTATAAATGATAATTCTGGCCAATAATCTGGGTGTTGAATTGGATGGAAGCGGCCTTCATAACAACGCTTAAAATTGGAAATTTTGTAGCATTCATTAATAAGTGGTAGGTATGTCAGACGCATGTAATTACAAAATGCAATTACATGAGAGCATGAAATCTTGAATATTGTCACTTATTGCAAGAACATGTCCTTTCTTTCAAGCTTAAAACTTGGGTGTGTTGTCCTTTATAGGGAGCAATCATACTTATGACAGTTTGTACTTCGAAAGTTTGACTTTCCCTGTCAATGGATGTTACCGTATGTGCCGATGCTCGTTTTTCCCACCTCTTCAGTTTTTTTAGAGCATATTCTGTATATATGTCCCCACGATCGAGTGCTTCACTGATTTCTTGTCTCCAGCGTTCAAAATACAGTATTGTGCGATAGAATGTTAGTCTAACCAAAGAAGTAATTGATAACATTCTAGCACCTTTGAAAACACCGTTCATGTATTCAGCTGCATTGCTTGTCATCCACCCATAGCGGTACCCACCGTCATGTGACTATGTCCATTTTTTCAAGTCAATGTCTGAAAAAAATTCAAGACATTCAGTGTGCAATTGTTTCAATTCTTTCATGCACCGAATGAACTTACGCCTTTGGTGTTGATTTCTGGCCTTAAACACCAAAAGCAAGGGGAAATATATGTCCGTTTGCATCAATAGATAAGGCTGTCAATAATTTCCACTTATATTTTCCGTAGAGATGAGTTTCATCAATCTAGATTAATGGCCTACAATGGTTGAACCCTTCTCTTGCCCGACCAAAAGACCAAAAAACTCATCCAAAAATAGTCGTACCTGGCACATCAGAGGAAAGGAAAAACTAATCTGTTCGTGTTCCTGGATTGTAATGAACAAGAGCACTCAGCCAATACGGAAGCTCCGAATATGATTTCTCCCAATCGCCAAACAAAGCAATCAACGTTTTTCTCTTGGCTTGCCACACTCGTCTATAATTGATATTATAGCCATATTGTTTTTTAATGGCTTCTTGGAGTAGGGCCACAAGTCCTCTAGGATCAGCTCTAACCAAATTTTGAATTTCAATACTCCTGACATTTGAACCAAGCTGTGAATGATCATGTGTCAATTTTGAAAACAAACATGAGTGTTCTTCTTGAAGTTTTGTGATTTCGAACATCCCATGAGTTTTGTGCCGACATGCCCGTAGCATCCAAGCACAACCATCACTCCATGATTTACATTTAATATACCAAAGATCCTAATTTAATTTCACTACGACAATTTCGTAGTGTTCTATCACACAATACTTTTTTACATCAAGCTGTAAATCTTCTTTGGTATTAAACAACATTTCTTTTTGTATTAAATACAGTTATCTACTCCTACATTCCTTTCTTCCAAAGTAGACCATAGTTCACACGTTGAATTTGTCATTTTCCAATCTATTTGGGTGAACATTTTCGACGGTACCAACTCAAGATCATGTTCACCACTACTGTCGTTTCCAAATAATTCATCAACTTCAACGTCAATGTCACTATCTCCATCATTTCCAGGTTCAAGAATTACTAAATCTTCAGAACGCATCAACATATTTATTATGATTTTTTCAACTATTATAGTTGACAAAAAAAAAAATGTTAATATGTCAACCCAACAAAATCCAATTTCTAAGTTTAACATTTAAGATCTAAATATTATACATTTAAATTAGAACAAATCTAAGATTTATAAACTATATATTTAAATCAGCCCAAACAAATAAAAAATACAAGATCTAAGATTTAAGATCTACAAACATATACATATAAGATCAGCCCAACAAATACATATAAGATCAACCCAACAAATTCATATATTTCTAAGTTTACATACATATATTTCTAAGTTTAAATCAGCCCAAACAAATAAAAAAAAATAGAAGATCAACCCAAAAACATACATAAACTAGATCGGCCTAAAAACATACGAATAAAAATATATAAGAATTTTATTGAAAAACATACATAAAATATATTAGATCAGCCCAAAAACATACATAAACTAGAGAAAGAATTCCAAGAATTACCATATAAATATAAGATCGGCCCAAACATACATATATTTCTAAGTTTAAAATATATTGAAAAACAGCTAGAGAAAGAATTTTACCACATAAGCAAGCAAAAAATCGGTAGCCAAAGAGGTAGATTTCGGTGAGGAACAAATGGAGGACTCGGTGAGGAAAATCAAACAAAATCGGAATTTTGGAAGATTTCAGTGAGGAAAATCGAGGACTCGGTGAAATGGAAACCTCGGTGAGGAAAATCAACAAGATTTTGGAAGGCAGAAAACAAAATGGAGGAAAACGATCGAAGTTATGGCGAGCAACTACCAAATCGGTAGAAATCGATGGAAGCCAAAACGTCTCGGTGAGGAAGAAGAAGGGGCGGACGGCGATTTTAATGGCGAGGAAGTCGTGTACCGGGTACACGACTTAGGGTAATCGTGTACCGGGTACACGATTTCCTCAGTCAAACCTGCATGACTGCCACGATAGACTGTGCGTGCCAGGTGGCTAGGTACTCGTGTACCCGGTACATGATTTAGAGCTTATCGTGTACCCGGTACACGATTTAAAAACCTATTTTTGGGAATACTTTCCCTCAAATCCTATTTTTGTCATTATTTATTAAAAAAAATCATATTAATATTATATAATCGATTAAGATTAGATTAAAAAATAATAATTCTTTCCGGATATACTATATACTTTGGTGATTGAGATAACACGTTGCATGCAATGCTTTTTTTTTTTAGTTAAATAAAAAAGATGTACTTAATTTTATCATTTATTTCAAAATGAAAAATACTTAGGTGTAAATATAGAACAACACCTATCTTATTGTATCTTACTAAATTATCTAATTATAATTTGTCACACGTTAAATTCTTCTTATTTCTTTTTTAGAATATTTTAATTAATTTTTTTATTTTAAATACCACTTAGTTCATATACTTTTAGTTTTGGTTCATTTTAGTTTTTGTGCCTATATACTTTCAACTTTCGTTCATTTTGATCCTTGAAGTTTTAAAAAGTGACTATTTTGATATCTAAATAATTAAGTACAAATGAAAATAAGGAAATCAAAATGGTTACTTTTTGAAAGTATAAGGATAAAAAAAATGAACATTTTGAAAGTACATAGACTAAAATGAACCAATGTTAAAAGTATAATGACTAGAATGAACAAAAATCAATAGTAGAGGGACCACAGTAATATTTAAACCTTCATTTTATGTGTGCATGTGAATGTGATACATAAAGATAGGTGCATTTTAAGATATACCCAAGTATTGCTCTTTCAAAATTATCCTCATTCTTCGAAAGTTGCATTGTCTTTAATATTTCATAACCTTCGAAAGTTAATATTGAAGTTACTTCTTTAGAATTTTCAAAATTCAATTTTGGATAGAAATTAGAATCTAAAATAGTGTGATGGTAACTTAAATTTTTTTAAAAAAAATAGAACAATTATATATTTCATACGATATTATTCAAACTAAATTTGAAGGAGGATGTAAAATTAATGCAATTATTAGTTCATAGTTTAAATCAATATTTTCTATATTTTTGTTGCATTTTGAAAACTAAAAAAAAAATAGTTTTCAAAAAATAGTTTTTATTTTTGAAAATGGGCTAATAATTCAAATATTTACATGAAAAATATGAAAATATGTGTAAGAAATTGGGAGAAAACAAAAACAAATTTCCGCATTAACTTACCCCATTTAAAGAATAAGATAGAAACTTTCGCTTAAGAACAATATGCTATTTTTAGGTAAAAACATATTTTAGTCCATTTACATTCAATTTTGTAACAATTTAGTTCCTATCATAAAGAAAAAATATTGTTAAAATTTAAAGTAATTTAATTTCTTATATATCTAGATCCATAAATTGATTAAGAAGCAAATGTGCTTATAAACTAAATATGAATTTATAGTATTTTAATCGACGAAAAATATCTTAACCAATTGAACTATGCACGAGCTGACACCTCATGATACATGAGTGAGTTTACTCAATAGTATTGGCATGACTTCTATCCCAAGAGATCGGAAGTTCAATCTTCTATTTCATGTATTGTACCAAAAAACTGACACATTATACTAATACCAATACATCAAGACTTGTAATCATCAACCGCACACTAAGTTTACCACTCATACTTAAATACCCTCTAATAAGTTGATTCTAGAATAATCTAAAATCCTTACTAAAAAAAGGTGAAAATGGAGAGTATAAATATTTTAGAAGAAATCAACACAAGAGATGAGAGAACGAAATAGAACCCAACTTGTATACAATAGCTCTAGTCTCCTCAATGAAAAGAAAGACTTCTGTAAAAGTACGAACATTATTTAGAAGATTACTTCTGTAAAAGTACGAACATTATTTAGAAGATTAACGACTTTCAAACAGTCAGATTCAACCAAAAATGTCTCCATTAATTAAATGGGGTTTATTCCTTGTATTGTCTAGAGGTAGGAAGAAGCAAAAGTCTGTTAGGTTGCCTTTTGCTTTCTAAAAAATTGATTTCAATTAGTCAAAGGGAACCTGCTTCATACCAGCTTCTAGTTTCCAATGATTTGAAACCAAATTGCTTTTGTTAAAAGTTCCTGGGATTGGAAGCAGTCACGAAAGAACAAACATGGCATCTCATTTGTAACTGGAAATGAAACAATGTTCTACAAGAATGAATCTTTATAAGCCTCAAACCAAGCATTGAACTTGAAATTTTTGCCTTTAAATATAGTCTTCTAATACAAGCTTGTTGGTATCATTACAGAATCCGTAAAGAAATGAGAATCTAACCAAATTTCAATCAAATTCCCTATGAGAAAATTTTGACATGTTCTTCAAAAGTCACCCCCTTCAACTTTGGTATTTCCATATAAACAATTCTGACATCCATCCTTCATTTCCTCCCAGTATGAGTTAGCCCTTAGCTGACTTCTTCTTGCTGGACGAAAGGACATTGCACAAAATGGATGAATTAGCATCAAAGTAAAATATGAAGGGAATTCAAAAAAAATAAGTGGGAAAATCCTAAATCACAACGGTAACAAGAAGTCACATTATGCAAACTGCATCATTTCTCATGATCCCTTTAATGGCCGATCCTAACAGCTACCTTCTCTGACTATCAGGCTGATGTGAATAATGAAACAAAATGATGATGAAGAGATTGATTATACGAGCACCCATGCTGCTCGATATAGCCTTGATCTCCTACTACTACACATGATTGCCCAAGCTTTGAAAGACTATTTGAAGAGGTCTATTATACAAGCAGCGTGGCTGCTTGATATAGCCTTGAACTCCTACTACTACACATGATTGCCCAAGCTTTGGAAAACTATCCGATGAGGCCCCAACAATGTGATTGCCTCATAATAACCATTTGATGTAGATTGAAAAAATTACATATCTCCTAATAAACAATAGACAAATTTGAAGTATTTCGTTCTCATCTATCCAAAAGTATCCCACGATATAGAATAAGAATGTTAGACTATAATACAACTACCACTCATATTGTGGCAACCTAAATTACATTCCCTCTCCTCAAACTAATTAATTGTCCCTACCCGTCATGACTTCTTTTCACTGTTGAATGCCTATCACAGATTTGGCAGAAGATTCGTGAGTACAGCGTACAGAGGTCCACGCAGATGTTAAAAGTAGTTCTCAAACGGAATTTTATGCTAAAAGTTTTCATTTTTCTTCCTGAAAATGAGATAATGCTTTCATCTTTCAGCCAAACAAAGATAGGAGAAGCTGTTTTGGTTTTGGCCAGAGTGACATAACTGAACAGATTAGCCTAATATTAAAGATAAGACGAGGTCGTGTTAGTACAGCTAACTGGCTAATAAATGTAAAACCTATTATACCATATACTTTTATGGCCGGCTTGAAATGACTTTTAAGTGCGAAAAAAGATGTTTTCAAGTCCGTGAAAAGTCATTCCAAATAAGTCTTTATTCCTATAGTATGAGCAAGTTCACTAAATTGGTACCAAGCATTTCCTTTGGTTATTTTGGAAGTCAGTACACAAGAAGAATGTTAAGACTGCAATAGTACAAACTCTGAAAGGGGTTTATAAAGATAAGAATTTACTTCAGAAAACGGATATTAGGATTCTACCTCGACGAGTCCTTCTTGCCAGCACTGGCAGAGGCTTCCGTCCTTCCTCCTCCAGATGTAACCTCGTCCATGCTTTGTCCGCGCCGCTTGTATCTGCCACCAGATGCTAGAAACCCAGGACAAGGCCTGTATGCCTTTATAGGCCACCAACCAAAACCAGGGACTGTTGCAATGCCACCTTGTATCCTTCCCTCACCATTGCATCCCCTCTCAATTTCTTCCCTTCCACAGGCCTTACACCCTCTATGTATAAGAAACAAAACACAAAACAAGCTTGTTCTAAGCCATACCATTGGCACCATCATTATAATATCTGAAGCCAAGCAAAACACATATGATTACAAATTAAGTGAAAATGACTTGAAAACATACATCCAGATCGATGGTTACAAGAGACCCCAGATGTGGTTTGAAATGAGACTTTCAATTAGTTCGCAGTCTGGCATTATGGGGCTGATTAAAGTCACACCATTTACACATGAAATACATGACCTTCAATGAGTTAAATCACCTATCGACGCAAAAGCTTAAGTTGATGAGTGAAGGTATTCATCTAACATCCCCTCATTTGTGGGTTTGAGATATGTAGAAGACCCAATAAGTGGAAATCAATATTTATAGGGGAGGAAGTAATATTGCAAGGGTTTGAACAGAAGACCTCCTAACCACTTTAAATCACCGGTTGACCCA
Organism: Benincasa hispida; assembly: GCF_027475165.1. NCBI lineage: Eukaryota > Viridiplantae > Streptophyta > Magnoliopsida > Cucurbitales > Cucurbitaceae > Benincasa > Benincasa hispida. The sequence goes on along the minus strand of NC_143478.1, from coordinate 79,170,907 downwards.
AAAACTTAAGCCGATGGATAAAGGTAAATTTAATATTATATCATTTAACATTCAACAGGTGAGAGCAAAAGAATATGAGAAATGAAGAAAATTTCAACTCTGAATGGGGTGCTAGTGATTTTCATTGATGAGCCAAGTCCTCTCCAGTGTCAGCTTTTTTCTCAGCTAATTACACCAATATGATTTAGTATAACCAAAGAAAGCCAAGAGGTTAAATTGTTCCTCCCACATCATGATTGCTTAACCAGATGCTAGAAAGAGCATGGAAAATTGACAAATCCTTTTCCCTCTTAAAGTAACTTTTTCAAATGAAGAAGAATTTATTTAAGTCCTCAAATAGAACATGAGCAACGACATGGGTAAATAGCCAAAGGGCAAACTAAAAATTCAAAGGAAGTTTTCTGGTAATGTTCAAATATGTTCCTCAAATAGAGCGACACTGAAATCCAGAATTTCTAAAGGCGAATGGTTTTGCTTCTAACAGAATTAACAAAACTACAATAACACAAATCCCAAGTAGAAAGGAAATTTAAGCAGCATGGAATTAAAGTAAACATAATACAACCCAACCCTTGTAACATGAGAGAGAGTCAGTTGCAAATATAGAGAAGAGGGATGATTTATGAACAATACCTGAAGGAAGAATCATCTGGGTCAGATTGAGACTGAAGAGAGAGTTGATCTGGGGGAGAAGAATTTGTTTCTTCATCAACAACGGAAGCTGAAGAAGAAGAGGAGGAGGAAGAGAGGAAGGTAATGGACCTAGATGATGAAAATCGGAGTGAAGTGGCGGATCCGGAACGATGGGAGGTTGTGGGGGTGGCAGTATATGATGAGGAGTGGAAGAATGGGGCAGGAACTGAGAGAAGCGCAGTTCCCATTTGTGGGTGACAAACAGAGCAACAGGATATTTGACGCTAAACATTCATTCATTCATTCATCCCCATTGCCCACTATTAATACTATGGCTTTGGTGCCCAATTAGAGGCTCAAAGAACTCCAACTCCATTCGAATTTCTTTTTTCCAAATATTCAAATATCTTCTTTTTTTTTTTTAATTTTTCCAAAACTTTTAAATTTCTAATTTTCTATTTAGTTCTTTCAGAAAGAACTAAGAAGCCTGTGGGCAGAGGAGAGGACCGTGAGAGAGAGAGCAAAGCAACTGTTGTAAAGAATTTTTTTTTCCCTCCCCTTTTGCAAAACTTTACTAGAGAAAGTTGAATTTTTAATTTTCCTTTTTTAATTCAATCGTAACAAGGAATTTTTTTTAAAATAATATTATTTTAATATATATTAACAAAAATAAGATAGGATTGAAAAGATGAACAAAAATAGGTTTTTTAATCGTGTACCCGGTACACAATTACGCTTGGATCGTGTATCCGGTACACAATTAGCTCTAAATCGTGTACCCGGTACACGAGTACCTGATCTGGCACGTGCAGACTGCCAATGTGGCTGTAGCGTTGACTGGGGTAATCGTATATCCGGTACACAATTATCTTAAGTCGTGTATCGGGTACACGACTTCTTTCTCCATTAAACCGTCACGACCTTTCTTCTTCCTCCATCTGAAACCTTCTTCCTCCGAAAACGTCGATCTTCCTCCATCTTCCTTCATCCAAACATTGTCCGAAAACCTCCCAATATATTCGAGAATTTAACTGTCTGTCCAAACATCGTCCAAAAACTTCGATCTTCCTCCTTCCTCCTTCTCCATTAAATCGTCCGTCTTCCTTCGATTTTCTTTGACTGAGGAAAATTTTTTCTTTAATTTTTCCTAATATATGTATTTGTTTATAAAAATGAAGATGAAGTTCGAAAATGTATAGTTTATGGATCCATGGTTTAAATGTATATATATCATTTTGTTTGCATTTGGGCTGAACTTAATGTGTAGTTTATGGATCCATGATTTATTTTTTAATATATGTTGAACTTAGAAATTAGATTTTGTTGGGCTATTTTTCTTGAGGATTATGTTGGCCTATTTGTTGGGCTATTTTTTTTAATGATTAATTTGTTTGATGATTATGTATTTGTTGGATTGAACCTAAAAATATATGTATATGTTTATAAAAATGAAGATTGTTTCATATATATATATATATATGTTATTTTGTTTACATTTGGGCTGAATTAAATGTATGATTCATGGATATATTATTTTGTTTTTATTTGGGCGGATTTAATGGATCTTAGATTTGGACTGATTTAAATGAATCAGGTAACAAATGTATATATAAATGAATATTTAAAACATTTTGGATGTATACGTATCTTCTTTTTTTGTCAGATTAATTGGACGCCATATACACAATAGATTTGGTCATCAATACCTCGTGATGGTAAAGACATCTGGTTAGCCCTCTTATATGCTTTCATATAGTAGAGTGACATCATCTAGATCGTGTGTTGAGACTGTTCGGTCTACGACAAACGATATTTTCGTTGTCCTATATACACTTAAAATTACACCAGATTGATTTGAGAGGTAAGCACGACCAAGACTGGCGTCGAATCCAGCGGAATATATATCCTACTAGCATGGGCGACATGATCGTTCTGCACAAGGAGAATTAACAAATGGGCCAGCTGTATCATATGACTACTTTTCCTAGTACGATTCAATCACGAGGTGATTTATCACACCCGACGGCGCTTACGATTACTGCATGGTAAGAGATTTAAAATGAGACATTTTCCATATATATGATATGAATATTGTTTAATATTTATTTTTTTCATTGTACAGAATAATTTTATCGGAGATGTACAACAATATTTATTGCAGCATAACTTACCAGAGTTGGGTTCAATGTGTCAGCAAACTAGAAGGTATTATTCAACAAACAAGACAACTCAATGTTGCTGACAATATTCGTCGTAAACGACAACGGCAGGATGAACCTAATTTAGAGAAACACGAAGACAACCTCATAGGGGTAAGGGCTAGGGGGTTGTTTTTAAATTCCATGTAAACTTTGATTTTCGAATTAAAAAAATAATTGTAAATCTTCTTTAATATCATGACATCTATTTTTTTTTTTTTTTAATATGAGTGCAGAATAATTATGTTTTCATTGTAGATTAAATATATAATTAAGTTTAATAAGGAAGGAATTTGTGGACCCGATCCTAAAGTCTTAATATTGTTGTACATCTTCAATTAAAAAAATGAATAATTAGTCAATCTATTTTTTAAAAAGAAAAATAAATCGTGGACCCGGTCCATGAGTCTCCATGCGATCGATCAACCAAGTCATCCGACGTGGTGCTGATTGGATTAAACGTTAATCGTGTACCCTGTACACGATTTTGCCACATGCTAATCGTGTACCCCATACACGATTTTGCCACATGGTAATCGTGTACCCCGCACACAATTTCATTACCCTACTTTTGTCAATACTTTTCACACCCACCTATTTTTAAAAATACTTTCCCATATACCCCATTTTTATCAATAGTTTGAAAAAATGCTATATTTTTTAACTTTTTATCACATTTATTGTTACCGTTACTGTTTAGGATCAAACAGTAATGATAATAATAAATGTGGTATATTCATACTTCTCATACTATAATAGTAACACTGACGGTAACGATAATGCAATTTTCAAAAGTAATTGGATTAATGACCTCTCACTTTTCAAAGAGGTTGTATTCTTTTATTACATATTTATAAGTAAGTCCTAGATGTCATGGGTACGAAACACTAATAAACAACACTAAATATAATTAAATGGAACTTACTTTTCAGATTACCATCGATAAACATGACCATGTCTAAATTGGCAAGTTTGAAGACAATCAATCTTTAGTGGATAAAGCGATTTTCTTCCAACAAAAGTATTTCAATTTTAGAGAAACTATATAAATGGCTCAACAAACTACTGTCTTGAATTTCCCTCGAGAATGTATACAAGTATCTTAACCACACATTCCTTTCCCTTCGACTTTTGACTTTTGTAAATTTTTTTTTTTTTTTTTTAATTTCTTCCCAATGATTTTCATCTTTCTTTTTCTTTTAAAATTAAAGAAAAATCAAATCTAAAAAACAAAAACAAGTTATTAAAAATTACTTTTTATTGGTGAATTTTCAAAATGTACCTAAAAAAAATAGATAACAAAATAAAAAAACCCACCTAATCCTACACCATTTGAAAGCCAAGAAAACTCATGGGATTTTAAATCCTTAGTGGCCACCATAGACTAAACCCATGATCTCTTGGCCCTTTAATAAGAAAAATGTTTCTAAACAAATTTTAGAAATGATTATCATCTAGAGAAACTTCAAGATGTTTAAAATGAACCAATCACTCGATGTTTAACCCTATTCATCGATAGAGATGTATTTTTTCTTTTCAAAACTATGAGTGCCCAAGTTAGTTTACGCGCATCTTGACTAATCTTACTTGACAACCCATAAGTCTCAAAAAAAACTAATAGGATGTTAAACCCTTCACCAACATAGATGGGAGTTCTCTGAACAAGAAAGCTTAAACACATTTGCATTAAAGTTGTTCCAAAGTTCCTTTTCCTTATCCCTCGCTTTTATACAGAGTTATTGAACAAGTCAGGTACCTGTCATGGTGGAGGAGTCAAATTGAGCATCTCAATAGCAATATTAAGAAAATTGAAGTACAGGCATTTAGTAAGTTTTGTTAGGACTCCATTGCCGGAAAACACATGCACAGCCATTACAGCATTCAGCATGAATCAAACCACGGGAAGAAAAATACTTCTGAAGGGATCGAACTCCTGAAAGCTCTGAAAAAATTAGGGGTCAAAAAAAAAAAACTTTGAAAGAAAAAGGGATCAATCAACACAGGTCAAGCAAAACTGAGGTTGGAACAGTTGAAATGGTGTTGTGTTTAAAGTAATGGACAAGAAATTTTTCTTTTTTTTTTTTTTTTCTTCTTTTAATCTTGCTTCTGCTACCAGACACCACCCTATCTTTGTACCACCTAGTATTGTATATTTTTCCATGCTTTACTTTCTTCTATCTTCGCTGTCACCCGTGAACCATTTGTTGTTCCATCTCCCCAACAATAAGCATCACAGAGCTGTGATGATGCACCATGTACCATCGACCATTATGAAACTCGTAAATGTTGGTCACATTGAATGGCCCTGTATCCATGTCGACATACGTTTTCATGCTAACCCAAGCCATATCTGTAAGCACACGAGCCCGTACATCACGGACCTGAAAATTAATCCCTTGTTCCCAATTAAATGCAAGCTGCCAACTTTGAATTACGGCATTATACCTGTAGAAAGAAAATCCCTAACATAGTAAGTACCGGATTATTTATTTGAAAGCCCTAACTCAACATATGACAGGAATTCAAAGAGCTGTTGCATGAAATAACATGCATAAATAGTCTTTCCCAAACAAGTAACTTGACAACTTGACAAGCTCAAGATTGAATCCCTTAAATATAGTTCAACCTAGAACTAATAAGTGTCTTTGTTGATCGCAAAGGTTATTTGCAAAATTGCCAGAGGCAGAACGATAAAGCTCAACATACTTAAAAAGTTAGACAACATATAATCATCTAATCATATAAGATTAATACAAATTAACATGGAACTCAATGCGGCACGAGCAAATTACAAGGAACCTTCTTCGGTATCTCACTAGTCATATAATCTAGTTATCCATGTGCATGGTCTATCCTTTCTCTTCAAGAAACAGTAGGATACAGCCAGATTCAAGTGATACTAAAGAGTAGAGACGCAAGGTCAAGTCTATTGCCAGTCTCAACATAGTAAATATGTTATTCTCGTCAAATGTTCTTATATAACATAAACCTTAAAATAAAGAAATTCAGATAATCCACAAAACGCATATGGCAGTAATCATAAGCCTAGAGTCATTTCTAACTATCCCTTATATATCACCTTCTTCTCACTAAAAAGGCTTAGAAAATGGAAAGATCAGATGAGGAGACAGACAAAAAGAAAAGGGGGTCATATATGATATATGGGACCTCACAAGTCTGAAGAAGCAAACATCGGACATGTTTGCTAATTTAGTTAGCCATATGAAGCAGTAATCTGATATCATCATGATAAAAATACGACAATGAGGTAAATACCCGGAAAAGAATTCTCCTGAAGCATGAATACACTTCACATAATCTGCATTTAACCAAAATCGACTCATCGCTTGAAGAGACCTGTCTCTGATGATGTTATAGAATTGAGCATTAATATTCATAATTGTTCTTGTTGCAGCATAATAAGCCTTCCACCCGTTAATTGGAGTTACAGTATCTTGTTCCAGTGTGAAGTCCTAAAAGATTTCATGGAAATGGTTGTTTCAGCCCCAGAGAATTCTAAATAGATTTAAACATCTAGAACAACACAACAAGGAAAGCACAGAGATAGTTCTTGCAATCTAAGAACTTTGGCCATAAACCATCAACTGAAACGATTCCATTACTTGAAATCTAAAAGTAAATACAGTCAATTCGTTCCCCTCAAGAATTACAAAAAGACATTGAGGTAATTCAGTAAATGTAGACGAGGTGATGATAGCAAAATTTCATAACAAAATGCCAAGTACACAGACTCTATATTCCCTTCGTGTTTCTTCCCCGGCACTCATCTTCCAGAAGAAAAATAAATTAGCAGACCAAAACTGTACAAGAGAATATTAAACCTAGCCCGTACCTTATGATAAAGCGCCTTCCAGGCATTATCATCATTCGCGGCTTTGCGCATCAACGAATTAGTCATGGACAAACGGCATAGGCTGGGATAATCCAAGTAACTAAGAGCATGCGTAGTGATCTCCGGCACCAACTGCTCCATCATCGAAGCGCCCGTCTGCCGCTCCGTCACAACCACCGGCGCTTTCTCCAAAACTTCCACTGCACGACCGTTCAAATAAGGCATACTCGTACTAGTCGAAGAAGTAATCTCAGCCCTGGGGTCCAAACCCCCAATAACCACACCACCGTTAAGCGAACAGGTACAATTACAATTCCTCGTACCCAAGGCCACCGATTGTAGCGCTTTCGTCCTTCTAATGTAAGGAACAGAAACCAATCGAACGGCGGCGAAAAGAGCGAGAAGGAAACAAAGAAAAGTAACAATCGCAGCTATAGGAAAGGGTTGGGACGACAAGGCAATGGTGGCAGAAGAGATAATCTCCATTCAAACGACATGAAAGCCTCTGTATGACGCTCAACCATACAAAACATGAAACCCTAGGAAATTTTGTGGCGTCGCGTTTCAGCGGAAGGTGTGTAAACGCGCCGTCGCCGTGAGAAGCTCAACTATGCAATATATGGTCAACTGTGGAGTTTGGAAGATGAAATGCGTTGGTCGGCGCCGGAGATGACGGTGGGGAAATGATCTCTGGTGACGGAGCCGGAATTTGTTTGGAATCGGAGAGGCGGAAGGAGGAGGAGGAGGAGGTGGAGGTTTTGGGTTAGTGACCCGTGAAATGGTATCGTAACAGACGACGAAAAGGAGAAATTTCCCAACGTGTGAAACTTCTCTGTCAGTCAGTCTGTTTATCGTGGGGATATTTTCGTAATTCCATTCTCGTCTTTATTGTAAAATGGATTTCATTAATTTCATTAATTAGTCCCTCAAATAAATCAAAATATTTATAGATATAACAAAATATCATTATCTATCCGAATAGATCATTGATATATTGTAATATTTTGTAATGAAAATATTCAACAATTTTATAATTTAAAATAAAGAAAATTTTTTTAAATAAAAAAATAAGGAAAATTATTTATCCAAAATAATAAAATAATTTATTTTTCTTTGATAGAGGTTGATAGAGACGGATAAAAATTTATCAATATCCATCACTGATGAAAACTTATGGAAGTTTATCATTGATGTTATGTGATAGACGATGATAAAAATCTATTAATATTTATCCGTGTTTCATTTGCTATTTTTGTAAATAATTTGACATTTTTTTATGTGTAAAAGTTTTCGTTAAAACAATTTCTCGATATTATATGGTGTTTGTTTAATTCTTGGTTGAGTGAGAAAATCATTATACACCCACTGTAGCTGATAGCTGTTTTTTACTTTTGAAAATTATCCTTCCTTTTACAACTTTCACTTTTTTAACAAAAAAAAGTGATTATATTTTGTTTGTTGAAATTTATTTATTTTAATTTCATAAAAAAATGCGTTTATTTTCATTTGTTTTTTAAAGTTCGACTTTTGTTTTGTTTAGTTGTTATGAAAAAGTATTTTGATTTATTTGTATGCCATTAAATATCAAAGATAAGAAGTGTGTTTGATTAAGTTCGTTCTTATTACAATTTTAACCGAACAATGGTTAAATCTTAAATTAAAAATTCAGTTCTCAAATTTTAATATGGGTCTATTTGACCATTAAAATTTTTAAAATTACAAATTTACTCCTTGAACATCAATATTTTTTAGATAATAATGAAATTACTGGTTTAAAGTTTCATTAAACATAAACTTCAAATTTTATCTATTAAATCGATTATTATATTTTTTAAAAAATAACCAACTTATAAAAGTTCATAAACTCATTTAACACATTAACACTATATATGTATATATATAAAAGTAAATCTAATTTAATGTTCAAATTAAAAATATCCTTTATTATCCATAGTCCATGAACTTTTCAAAGAAATAGTCATTACGTCTCAAGACACATCAAACGAACTGAATTTGGCATTGAATTTACACCAAGAAGTTGAATTTTAATTAATACAAAGATCTTGATGAGATAAAATTTGAAGTATGTAAAAGAAAAGGAATATATTAAATATAGTATGTAAAGATCAAAAGTTCTACCTACAGAATATATTGACTTGATAATTCGCTTAAAAAAATTGACTTGATAATTGCAAATTTAACCTATGAGAATTTTATTATTAAAAAAAATGTGAATTTTGAGAGAATATAATATGACAATATTTGTCATCTCAATTTAGCTGCTACCATCTTCAAGCTTCACAAACTGATGCAATGCAAAAGATGCAGGGAATAGAGAGGCATGTTAACAAGGTCATGGAACCTCATCATCAAACTACCAATTTCACATATAGATTTTGCATCCTTCTCAGGCTTCACTTATGGACTGAGGAACAGCAGCATACTCGAAATCATGTTCATGTTCACGTTCCGGTACTCGTTCTTGTTCTCGTCTTACAAATGGAAGGCTTCCAGGGTTTTCCTCTTGCAAAAGAACACTAATAGGTGTTTGTGGAGGGTAATTATCTAGAATGAAGTCGATTTCTTCTCCGCTTATTTCCTCCTGGCTGATGAGAACCTGCAATTCAATTCAATTCAATTCCAGGAAAAGCCTCAAGGTCGGAAATGAATTGTAAAACAGAAAACTCAGACTGTTTTCAGACACGGTTGGATTATTTACTTTCACGGCTTTAAGCAATGCTGCGTGGTGTCTCTGGAGCATAGCCAGCGTCCTATCATACATGTCACGTACTAGCTCTTCAGTTCTCCGAGCAACTTCGTCATCTAAATTGAAATTCAGTGGGGGTTCGATTAGATCATAGTCGTCGTAAAGAGAGCCTTCGAAATCCAACCTTGGACCAACAAACTTCACTTTCTTCCTCCATGGTGGTGGTTCCCCATGTATCACCATGGGATTCTCCAAATTCCAACTACAGAGGAGAAGCGACCATTCCATGTAAAGGGAATGACATGCGCATATAAAATCAGATAAAAATTGAGAACTGTTAACTGACATTGTTAAAATTTTCCGAGCAAGCCAAGAGGCATCAGCAAGATAGCTAACTGATGCCTTTGATGTGTCCCGCCCGTATATGACCTCCTCCGCAGCCCTGCCTCCAAGAAAAACCTACAGCGTGTCAAGAGTTTCAGATGATTGAAAATAGACCTGCTAGTTTAATACCGGGAAAGGCACAATCTAAAGTGCCTGAGTTCCATGTTAGCAAACCTGGAGACGATGAAGTAATTGCGGTCGTCGCTCAAACATGTATGATTCATCATCGAGCCGGCGAAACACAACTTGTGACAATGTCTGAGAAACCAATTTCAGTTAAAAACTAAGGCCGCTGAGCCAATAGAGAAGAATTCAAGAAAGATATCCATCCACAGGCCAAAGAGTTTATAGCAAAGTACTTCAGTTGGCATTTGATCCAGAGCAACTACAAACAGACACCACTTACATTCAAACTAAGGATCCTAATAAAAACCCAACGGACTCGCATGAATTTTCAGAATTACAGCCTTGATAGTAGTTGGCTTTTGATAATAAATTCTTCATCTCAAATGAATGCGGAAACCATCATGAGCATGTGAGAAGGTACAAACCAAGCTCTTGACGGTTTGAGTCAGAAAATCAGTTTACTTTTCTAGAAAAACAAGAAAAAGAGGAGAAAAAATCGGTTTCAGCATTTTTTTAACGCCTAACATGTCAGTTTGACACTGATGAAACTAAAGTAAATTTGATCAAAATGAAAAAATAAGGAAGTATTGAAAGATAGAAAAAAAAGAGACAAGACAAGGTTTATGTAGAAAACCCTAATCCAAAGAGAAAAAACCACGATAGAAAAGTTTTATTGTTTAATGTCATGCTTACAAGAGACCCCAACTTCAGATATAAATAGGATGAGGGGAAACCCTAATTTAGTAAATATAGAGTAAACTACAAAAACGCCCTTAGAGCTAATTCAACATATTTCAACACTTCCCCTCAAGTTGGAGCGTAGATAGCGACAAGACCCAACTTGCTAACACAAGCTTCAAACGTCTGTCTGGATAACCCTTTCGTAAGAACATCTGCAACCTGTTGGACTGAAGGTACATAGGGAATACAGATAATCTCGTGGTCTAACTTCTCTTTAATATAGTGCCTATCAATTTCCACGTGTTTGGTTCTATCATGTTGTACTGGATTATTAGCAATACTGATGGTAGCCTTATTATCACAATACTGCTTCATAGGACCCGGACTGTCCTGGTGAAGATCAGACAAAACTTTCTGCAACCAAATTTCTTCACACACTCCCAGACTCATAGCTTTATACTCTGCCTCAGCATTACTTCTAACCACTACACCCTGTTTTTTACTCCTCCAAGTCACCAAATTTCCCCACACAAAGGTACAGTATCCTGAGGTTGACTTTCTATCAGTCACAGATCCAGCCCAATCTGAGTCAGTATATGCCTCGATGCTCCGTGTGTCATATTTTCTGAACATTAAGCCCTTCCCAGAGGTGGACTTCAGGTATCTCAAAATTCGGGCCACTGCTTCCATGTGCTCCTCATATGGATTCTGCATGAACTGACTTACCACACTCACAGCATAGGAGATGTCGAGCCTAGTATGAGATAAGTAAATCAGTTTTCCCACCAGGCGTTGATACCTCTCCTTATTCATAGGAACTCCTTCTGAAATGCTTTTCAGTTTGCCATTGACCTCAATAGGAGTGTCAATGGGTTTGCATCCGGTCATTTCTGTTTCCTTCAACAAGTCCAAAGTGTATTTCCGTTGAGATACAGATATTCCTGCTTTTGATCTCACCACTTCCATCTCGAGAAAATACCTCAGACCACCAAGATCCTTGATTTCAAATTCGCCTGCCGTCCTTTGTTTCAACTTAACATTTTCTATCGTGTCATCTCCTAATAAAATGATGTCATCAACATACACCACCAACACAGCAATCTTCCCTAAAGGTGATTTTTTGGTAAACAATGTATGATCAGAATGCCCTTGAACAAACCTTTAGGACTTAACAAACACTGTGAACTTGTCAAACCATGCCCTAGGAGACTGCTTCATCCCATATAAGGACTTCCTGAGTTTGCAAACATGATTCCCAAACTTAGCTTCGAAACCTGGAGGCGGACTCATGTAAACCTCTAACTCACCATTCAGGAAGACATTTTTTACATCCAGTTGATGTAGGGGCCAATCTTTATTCACGGCGACAGACAGAAGAACACGGATCGTGTTTAGCTTAGCCATTGGGGAAAATGTTTCTGAATAATCAATCCCATACGTCTGAGTGAACCCTTTAGCAACTAACCTAGCCTTATATCTCTCGAGCGTTCCGTCAGACTTATACTTCACAGCGAACACCCATTTGCAACCAACTGTTTTGTAACCTCTAGGGAGAGCTACTAACTCCCAAGTCTTATTTGTCTCAAGAGCTTTCATTTCTTCCATTACTGCCGCTTTCCACTCGGGAACTTCCATGGCCGCATGTCCACTGGTAGGTATTGCTAGAGCATCCAATTGGGTAGTGAAAGCCTTAAAACCAGGAGATAAGTTACTATAGGTCAAAAAACTGTGCAAAGGGTACTTTGTACATGACCTGGTTCCCTTCCTCAAAGCAATTGGCATATCCAGAGTGGTATCATGATTGCCAGTTTTCGTCAGTCTCTCTCCAGTATCAGACTTCTGAGACAATTCTGCATCTTCTTAAGGATCTTCCAGCACCTCATTACCTCCTGAAATTTCAACCTTCTCTGAGCTCGTCTCATCATTTTCTATGTTCCCAGACTTCTCTTCAAGAATCTCCTCATAGCGGGACAGGAACACCAAAGGTTCCTGAGTTTCCTTTCTGAGATTCTTCCTATAGTATGTTATCCAATACACTAGTCTAGTTGGAGGGACAAATACTGGAATAGCAAGAGCAGAATTAGGTTCGAGACTAGGTGGACCAGATTCAGGAATATTAGGACTAGGCTCAAGATTGAAGCTAATAGGTACGGAGTATGTGGAACTGTTAGTCTCTTCATTCGTGGTCTCCCCTTGAAGATGACTAACGGGAAAGAACGGTTTATCTTCCAGGAACATGACATTCATAGTGACAAAGTATTTTCTGGAAGATTGGTGAAAGAATTTATAGCCTCGCTGATGAAGGGGATACCCGACAAACACACACTTTTGAGCTCATGGGGCAAACTTAGTCTGGTGTGGACCATGAGTATGAACAAAGGTTGTACACCCAAACACACAAAGAGGAACCTCAGGAATAAGACGGGTAGACTGGTAGGACTCTTTGAAGCACTCAAGGGGTGTTTGAAACTTTAGAACTCGTGAAGGCATCCTATTAATGAGATGGGTTGCGGTAAGGACCGCATCTCCCCACAGGTACGAAGGAAGAGACGTTGGAATCATCAAGGAGCGAGCAACTTCAATGAGATGGCGATTTTTCCGTTTAGCCACCCCGTTTTGTTGCGGAATATACGCACATGAGTTTTGATGGATGATCCCTTTTGATGTTAGGAATTCCTGGAGGGTGTGATTGACAAACTCACGATCATTGTCACTTCGAAGAATGGCGATCTTTGTGTTGAATTGTGTTAATATAGTGGTATAGAATTGTTTGAAGGTAGGCAGAACCTCGGACTTATCAGCAAGGAGATATACCCATGTAAGTCAGGTATGATCATCGATGAATGTTACAAACCACCGTTTACCAGATAGGGTAGAGATGTTTGAAGGACCCCAAACATCACTATGGATCAGGTGGAAAGGTTGGGTAGGTTTATAGGGCTGAGAAACAAAAGATACACGAGGTTGTTTAGCACGTATACAGACATCACAAGATAACGAAGAAACATTCATATTATGGAATAAGTGGGGAAACAAATATCGCATATATTGAAAACTTGGATGTCCAAGACGAAAATGCCACAATAAATAATCTTTGACAGACATAGTAAATGAAGATAAAAGGCTAGTCCTAAACAAGTTCCTAGAGGAAGCATCTTCAGAAAGGAAATAGAGGCCTCTGTCATATCGGGCAGTGTCAATCGTCTTCCCCGAGCTCAAGTCCTGAAATAAAGCAACATCTGGTGAGAAGACAACTCTACAGTTTAAATCTTTTGTTATTTTACTTATTGATAACAAGTTGTAAGAAATTTTTGGCACGTGTAGGACATTTTGTAGAATTAATCCCTAAAATGGTGACAATCTGCCTTTTCTAGCAACAGGAGCAAAGGACCCATCCACATTCAAATCCTCTCATTTCCAGCACTCGGATAGTACAAGAGAAATCGATCGGATGAGCCAGTCAAGTGATCGGTCGCTTCTGAATCTAGAATCCATAACTCATTCCTTTCAACAAGGAAACTAAAAGATTGAAGGTTACCTAATTGAGCAACTGTTCCGATCCCTATGGTACCTAAATCATCTGGCTTGGTCACTGGAGGTTGTGTGGCCCCCTCAACCGATTCACTCACTAGAGCACGACCAGATTTCGACTTGTCATTTGGAGGGCGACGTTTACCATTTGGAGGTCGACCATGCAGTTTCCAGCACTGATCCTTCGTGTGCCACGGTTTTTTGCAATGTTCACATACTGGGGATGTTTTACTATTCTGCTTGTCACCATCAGATCCAACAGATTTCACCCTGACTCTACAGTGGTAACACCAGGCTCATTCATTGCACTTGATCTATCTTCTTCCAATCTAACCTCTGAACAGACCTCCATGAGAGACGGTATTGGTTTCTGCCCTAGTATTCGACTCTGAACTGTATTAAATTTAGGGTGCAACCCCGCAAGAAAATCATACACACGCTCAATCTCTTCTATCTTCGTAATTCCATCATGCGGGCAGTTCCAGATGATCTCCTGACATAGATCCATTTCTTGCCATAACAAAGACATCTTGTTGAAGTATGACGTTACACCCATGCTCCCTTATTTGCATTCATGAACCTGTTTACGTAGAGTATACAGGCGAGATGCGTTCTGACGTCTCGAATATAACCGTCGGACTACATCCCAAATATCTCAGGCGGTGGCTGAATAGAGTAAAGGTTTCCCAATTTGTGGTTCCATACTACTGGTCAACATCGAGCGGAGCAATGAATCCTCTACCTTCCAGACACGCTCTTGAGGATCCCCAAGACTCAGTCGTGGTATCTCATATCTCTCCAGTCAAGTACCCAAACTTATGGCATCCCTCAAGAACCATTTTAATTGTTTGGGACCAAGAGAAGTAATTCTATCCATTCAGCTTCTCTCCTGTGATCATTCCTGCAGAATTTCCTATAGTCCCAGATAAAAGATTAGTAGTAGGAAGAGTAGGAAACATTGTTACCAGATTTTCTAAATAGATTGAGGAAGAATCATGGCCATTCAATCTGGCTCCGAGAGCGGCCATCTGTTGTTGGAGACTGGCCAATTGTTGTTGGAGTTCCCCATGGGATTCAGATCTAGGGTGTTTCTGTCCATAAGTAATGGAATTTTCTTCAACGGAATCGCCCATTCGAAACTGAGGTTGAACTAGGTACACATGAGGAAGAGGCTGTCCACCATGGTACTGTGAGGAGGAGGCTACTACCGGAATTCCACCGACGGCAAAATACGGCGGCCCGTGATCGACGTTGCTCCCAGACGGCTGCCAAGGTGGGTAACAGACAGAGGGCTCGGCGATCGGCTGCAAGGTTGAAGCAAACGGCCGTCTGGAGCGAACCCGACCGTGTGCGAAGTCGAAGGACCCCCATCGGCGATGTTCGGCTAGAATGGGCTGGTACCCTAGAGCTGGGAGATGTTCGGCGGCCCGGCTGGAGCGAATCCATCAGAGACCTGTGTCAATCGCGATCCAAGTCGAGGCTGCGGTCCGAGATGCGCGCCGACTGGGTTGGTGATGCTTGGCGATTGAAGCTATCCGAGGTGCGTGCCGACTGGGTTGTTGAAGTCTGGCAGCGGGGCTCCAGATGGTTCGGGTTGCGCAAGGTTTAAGATGGTTCGAAGATATCGATCAACGACTGCTTGAATCACAACCACATTAGTCGTGTCTGCCAGTGTTCCTTCACGTATCAAGTTTGATGATTGAATTTCTTCTATCGGGGTTAAAGTTTCATCACCTTGCTCTGATACCATATTGAAAGATAGAAAGAAAAGAGACAAGACAAGGTTTACGTGGAAAACCCTAATCTAGGGAGAGAAAACCACGATAGAAAAGTTTTATTGTTTAATGTCATGCTTACAAGAGACCCCAACTTCATATATAAATAGGATGAGGGAAAACCTTAATTTAGTAAATATAGAGTAAACTACAAAAACGCCCTTAGGGCTAATTCAACATATTTCAACCGGAAGCATTTGAACAAACCTGACCACGGGGGATGATTGAAATACGATCACAACATTCAACTTTTGCACTCTCATATTTCCTAAGCAAATGTGAAGTTATAGCAACACCCATTTCTGTGGTAGCTCTCCGGCATTGTCCCTGATGACCTAGCTCTATGCCGACACGTCTTGGTCCAACAGTGAGCCTGTCAACTGCATCGTCCATGTCTGACTGAACAATAGATTCATGCCCTTTCCTCACAGCAACAAGAGCAGCTTCCTGGACAAGTTGAGCCAACTTCGCTCCCGACCAACCTGGTTATTTGATATGTCATTTCAAGAAACAAAGTTACAGAACAATATAAAAAGCGCAAAAAGAACGAACCAGGTAAATTCTGTGAGTAGATGCTTAGATCAACAGAGTCTGACATCTTCACTTTGCTTGCATGAATTCTCAAGATATCGAGTCTCCCTTTCGCACCCGGGGGACGAATTTTTATCTACGCAGGAATGCCCCAAGAAGGTATCCAGCAGTAAAGACAAATAAGATACAGAATCATAAAAGCATACTCATGTGCTGTATACCTTTCTATGATTTATATATTATATGTATGAACACACAGCATTAGCAGGGAAAATTTGTTTACTTGCCAGGGGAAAATATATTTAAAAGGATTAGAAGGTCATCATCTAGAATAGTCTTTAATTTGAATGCACTATGATTTCTCTATCAAATGAAATGCAGGTTTTCAAATTATTAAATGATGTCATGCATAAAAAAACAATTGATTTCAAGAATATTACAAAACACACTTGATATCTTTCTGTATGCATTGCCACAGACAGGAAAACAAGCAACTACATTCATGAAGCAAAAAATTGAACCTTTCGATCAAAACGACCCGGTCGAAGAAGTGCAGGATCTAACAGATCTCTTCTATTCGTGGCAGCTAAAAATATAACACCTTTTCCAGTATCAAATCCATCAAGCTCTATGAGAAGTTGGTTCAATGTGGTTTCCCTCTCTTGGGTAGCTGCATTGTAGAGAAGATCCGTAGATTCCTTGAAAATTCCCTGACGCCTGAGACATAATGGTAATTACAAGAATGAAGTCACGAAAATAGACACTCTGGTTTTTTGGTTGTTGCTTAAAAGAAAAGACATGAAAATAGATTAACAGAATAAATGGCATCAAATATCCAATAACATGGGGTGTGGAGACCCCACTCCTCACATTGTGCTCATGAACCACCCACCCCACTAATTTTTAGAGAGATTTCACCAAGTTATTAAGTTCTCAACCTGAGGCCGTGAACCCCAAGCCCTTATGATCTTAGAGGGTATCTCCAAACGTCCCAAACTCTTGCCACCGTCACATAATATAACATGTCATGTAATGTGCTGTATTAAATGTAATCTATTATCTAAACTAAAAACCAAAGAAGTTCAACGTCAAGAATACCTAGTTGCCAAGGCATCAATTTCATCAATGAAGATAACTGATGGTTTGTTTACCTGCATATAGATAACATAGATAACTGACTTTAGAAACAATGGACAAGTGAAACTCCACACTCACAACTTCATACATAGTTATTTGATAACAGGCAAGCTGAATAGAGCATTGTTCTAAATCAAGGGTTTTCTTCATTTCCAAACTACCACTGAGAAGACCCCAACTTTCTCCAAAAGCCAGACAAATTACAGATTAGCCAATGAGGCAAACCATCTAAGCTTAAAAACAAAAACCTTATACGAGGTCCTACTAGCTTATCAAAGCTCCCAAAATGATAATCAACGAGCCAAGAAAAAAACATACTATTGGAAGAGTTAAAGTTACTTTCATGCATGGCATGGAACTCATATAACTTATTGAAGACAAGAATGGAATCGTGAAAATTGTATAACTAAGAGGATACTTCATACAGTCACTAAAAAAATGCCAAGGTGCCAAGAACCCATGTATCACCTTTGCTCTCTTAAACAGATCTCTAATACGAGCAGAACCAACACCGACTAGAACTTCGACAAACTCGGATCCAGCCATTTGGTAAAATGGAACACCAGCTTCACCAGCTATGGCCTTGGCCACCAACGTCTGAAACATGTGGCTGGAGTTAAACATGTGTAAATGAATATTGCACAGCTCAAATATTTCCAGATCCAGAGGGAGTGAAACTAACCTTACCACAGCCAGGAGGTCCTTCCAGAAGAACTCCATGAGGAGGCTTTATTCCTATTTTGTCAAACAGTTCAGGATTCTTCAAGTATCTCACCAGCTAAACAGGACAATAATAAAAAGGTAAATCCACCACTTCATTAGAACTTGCAGCCTTGAAGCAACACTAAATATAACAATGTACATCGTTTAAATAGTAAATTAAGATGAGAAGCCTGCCAACCAGATACAAAATTACGACCCACAACAAGATAAATGCCATAAAAGTAAAATCTTATTCCCAGGGAATTCACGTGGATAAGGTAAAAATAGGATTGAAATACTTGAATACTATAGGAATGAATGTAGTTTTTTCAACAATCGGAGCATTTTCTTGTAACTTTTTTTTTTTGTTTTTGCATGGTTCCTTTGTTCTGTCTTCGTTTGTTGCAAGCTTGTTTTCTTTGGTATGTTCTAATAAAAGTTTAGATTTTCATTTCTTTTAAGAAAAAATGTAGTTGTTGTCACTGTCAGTATCAAGACACCTAGCTTGTGAGTTCCATCTCTCCAACCATTCCTATCTTTTCCCATTTCCCCTGCCTCTTAAAATATATAAAATTAAAATAATAATAAAGAGCTTGAGCACTCACATTTCAAGCAATCAAAAGAGTTAAAAGGGAAAGAAAGTTCCACATGATGATTCAAATTTCATCATAAATATTACGGTAATTGTGGAAATCCGATTCTCTCTTTGTAAGATGTAAGACAAAATTATGAAAGAATCTATCGTTTCTTTTGAGCATAGAGAGGGACAGAAATGAAAGCTTTAAAGGAAAGGAACAAAGGCCTCAACTGATGGCTAAGTACCTCTAGGAGTTCCTCCACAGCTTCATCAATTCCTGCTACATCACTGAACTTGACTCCGGTCGAACCCTGAAAATTTTCAGTCAAGAGAAACAGGATGATGCTTAGGATATGTCCTTTACTCTAAGAATACTATAAGAACTTGAAATGAGTACTAACATCAACACGAGCTTCTGCTTTAGAGCGTGAAAAATCAATCCCTTGCCAAAGATCCTACATGATAAAGAGAGCAAGGAAAAGATAACATTTCATAAGTTCTCCATCAAAATGAGAAATTCTTTCTTTGCATTTGATCTTTGGAGATGCTGACTAAGAAGTAAGAAAGTTGTCCATATTATTATTACCTCTAACAGTTGCAAGAGAGTAAATGCATGGAAAGCAAGATCACGGGTGGAAAAAATGAATAGAAAAGGACATACCCACTTGCGGAAGTTCTTGGGCCTCCTTGAAAGGGTAAAGCGAACAAGAAGAACCATGGTCAAAAGAACAATCATAATTGGTTTTAACATCTCAAGACTGGCAGAGACGCCACCGAAAGTGTAAAACTCTTTAATCTTGGAGAAAATCCCTCCATCACCAAAAAAATCAACAACGTTATCCCAAACTCTCTCAAAAATGCCAAAGATCAGACCAAGAGAAAGCTTAAGAAATGGTCTGATTATCGGCCATACAACATAAATAAATGTCAAAAAGACAAAACTAGTAACAGCAAATACAGCAGAAGCTAGGAACCCTCCAACAACAACCGCTGCAGCAGCCATTATAGCAGTCATTACTCCAAGCTCTACCATCATTCTGCTAGATATGCGAGATGCTACAGGATGAGGGTAATCAGGCAATTTTCCCACCCAAGACTGTATCATAAGAATCAAGATATCAGGGAACATGAACATCAAATCTTCTAGCCTTTTTCCATATTCTCTTTTGATGAAAGGAGATAGAAAATAATTTTTATTGTAAAGAAGGGGTAGACTAATGCTGAAATACCCCATACAAAAGCTAGGATACAAATTCCAATTAAAAAACACAATCCCAAGAAAGGTACACTGATTAAAAACTATGCATATTATTTTGTATAAGAGAAAAACCCAACCATTGGGATTTGATGAATGAAGAAAACTTAACGGTGTGTTCGGTATCATATCTATGTCTATCCGCTCTCTTAAGTTTTTTAAAGAGATTGAATTGCATCAAGTCACTTGTTGGTAGCATGTTACTGATAAAATTTGAAATAAATTTCCATTACCATTCAGGTACCAAAAAGCTTTACTCAACTCATCTGTTCACTCTAGGATCTATAAACCCGCCTGCCAGCTGTCCCTCCCTTTCAGACTTTAACCAAGAGGGAACACTACAAACTAAATCTACAGAGTCCATATATGAAATGACAATTTTAAAACTCAAGGACACGGTTGTACAACCTATAAGAAAGTAAGGCCGTACATTTAAAGGAAATTCCTAATAAAAATGAAAAATATTGAGAGTAAAGAGATTCAGCAACCTAAAAAATCCTTACTCGACCTGTCAAACTAAAACTAGTTTTGAGAAATTGATTACCTACCGAGGTACGCGTCTCAATTTGGTATTGTGGACCTGTATACTGCTCCAATACTGTTTGAGCTTCACTCTCATCAAGCCTTAACGACCTGGTAAATGCATACTTATTAGGGGAAAAAAACGGAGTAAAAATGCAGAAGAAAGGATGTAAGCAAGTCAAGTTTACCATTTAGTTCTTTGCAAGCTCTTTTCACCTGGAATTTCTTTTAAATCGACAATGAAATCTCTGAACCTGTTGCCATAAGACGTAGCTATACTCTCCTTTGAAGTTAACAATTTTACTTTGTCGCTCTCCATGGCTTTCAGAAAATCCTCAAAGCTCATTTTCGGCAACGCCTCAAGACTTCTATCAAATTCTTCTTCCTCCGATAATTCTGTATTGAAGACCTGCTCAGGCACATAAAGCTTCCCTTTATACTCTCTCAAAATGTCTTTCAAATACACAGCCTCACTCCTAGTTCCACCCTCCTCATGACCCTCAATTCCCTCCTCCTTCGACTTCTTTCTCGAATTCAACCACTTCACAACGAAATCAAACACACCCACCTCCGATTTTCTACTCAAATACTCCTTCTCTTTCGAAGTATACAACTTATCGCCAATTAAATACCTGGGTTCCAATTGGCTGGGATTTTCCTTCAAAACCCTGGTTACAAAATCGTCTCCGGCAGCTTCATCACCACCGGAGGACTTTGACGGTGAATCCGAAGAATTTGAAACTGCCAAGCAGAGAGCAAACCTGTTTCGGTGAAGAAACAGCAATGACGTTCTGGGATTCCGAGTGAAATTGAAACGCTTAGTTGGTACATGGTTTAGACGCGGGGTGGGTTGGTTGAAGGAGGATTTTGGAAGGAAAGCCCTCGGAGATAGCAGTGAATCAATGGAGGCCATTTGTGAAGAACAAAAGGGGACTCAAGTATTAGAGAGCTTTAATGGTTGACGTGAAGTCCATGAGAGAACTGAAAGGAGCTATGGAAATAAGTTCCATTTCTCTGCTGCCTGCAGCTTGAAAAGTGGAAACCCGAGATAGGAAGAGGTTGAAGACGGGCTTTAGTACATTGTGTGCCCTTTTATATGGGTTCGCGAAAGCAAAATTTATCCATTCAAATGCATTTTTTTCAAATACATTTTTGGTCTAAGTTTAAGTAGTAATTTAGTAAATTTAAAAAATATAAAATAATTATTTATTTAAAAAAAAATCTTTGATTTGAATGATTTAAGTTTAATTTCGCCTTTTATGTACTATTAAAATCAATTTTGAATAATTTAAAGCATTTAAAAATTATAAAAAAAAAATAACTTTAATTATTTTATAATCACCTCCAAACATATCATTAATCTAATCTAATTAGAACATATCATTAATCTAATCTAATTAAATAGTTTGATCTCCTCATCGATAACTATTGAACTAAGAAAATGTTCACATTGAGGGATTTTTATATACTTTTTACAACTTGGATTAAAACACCAACTTTTAAGATGATGATTAGTGTTCTATCTGTTGATAAATACATAGATTGACATGTTCAAATTGTGTTTTAACCTTTATATTTTGCATTTTGGTATGTACCTTAGCAAACATAGTCATTTTACGATAGTATTGGTGATGAGCAATGTTGTTTTGTTTTGTTCGACCATTGGCTTGAAAGGAGCTCTATCACCCATCAGTTTAGTACGGTTATTTTGGATGCAGATAGTTCTCTTCATACTAAGTGGGAAATGTTCTACTCCATGATGGAACTTGGGACTGACCTTCTAATTCTAGTGAACTAATCGATCTCTCATCGTAGGTACATTTGATAGTGGTTGAGATTAGTTAGGAGGATAGTATAACTTGGCTTCCTTGTCGATGTGGTGTGTTTTTTGTCACTAGTGCTTGGGAGTCCTTATGATCCTAGGCATTTTGTGACAGTGTGATGTCTTGAGCTAGCCTCCTTTGGTTTGGAAGTAATATTCTCAAACATTCGCTCATCACATGGCTTTTTCGTAAACAAACACGAGATCATATTTATAGATGGTACTCTAATATATCGAGCAATTGTGTTCTTTGTACAGGTGAAATTAAGTCTATGGATCATTTATTTTTCTTTTATTGTCCTTTTAACAAGATTATTTGAGAGGACATGCTTTTTGTAGGGGAAGGTGACCTCATAGAATCTCATATTGGGATACAGAGCTCTTGTCACTTTAATGCAAGTAATCGGCTAAGGCGGAGTTCCTTAGTGTATTATTATGTATCATGTTTGGGGAAAGCGCAATACACATACTCATGGTGCTATTTTGCATCCCCCATGTGATTAGTATGGTTGTTCGATTTGAGGTTATCATTTGTTGTTCTAAGTGGCTTGAGGCTTCTTTTGTAGAGACTTCAATGACCTCTTCTCTTTGCGACCTTTTCCCTTGAGTTTTATTTCTTTATCTATGGTTATTATTTATCATTCTTTGTTCTTTTATTTTGGACCGTGAGGTCTTCTTCTCTTTTTAGCAATTCAATATCTTTGCAACGAAAAAAAAAAGAGTGATTGAAAGTATGATAGAAAAATGAGATAAAAAAATAAAATAAATGGACCAATCAATCACTTTGGACGTACCTAATAATTCAAGCTCATATGGATTAAAATGAATAAAAGGGAAAAAAAAAAAAAGATACTACAAATCTACAATGTTGGGGCAACTTTTCATCTTTTCCAGTACAATAAAAGTAGAATATGAGAATTTGAGCTTCCACATGTCAATTATAATTTATGGTTATCTATTCTATTCACCATCCTCTTATATTAATGTTAGGCTACATTTACATAGGAATTAGAATAAGAAAGTAAATTGGATTAAATTATATAGAAGGTTTATACTTTATTCATATCGAAAATTAGGTTCAAATTCAATAGCACTTCTTGTTTCCTTCTGCACCTGGTGTCATTACAGGTAAACATTTCTATTGATTGTTTCTCCTTTCTTTGGTTTTACATCATTCCCTATTTTATGAAAAAATCTAATCCTTTTTTTAAATTCTCCTATTAACTATAGTTATAATTGATGACTATTTTGAACAGGGAGTTTTAGTTTTTTTTTTTTTCCCTCTAATTTCCAGTTATTGCTTTTGGCAATTTGGGTTTGTGATATGTTTGTTTGATTTTTTTTTTTTTTTTTTTTTTTTTACCTATAATTAAATGAGATGTTTGTATTCTAGACAAATGCTGTGAAGCTTATACTCTAAAATACATTGTATTTGTTAATCTTTTAGGTCATTATATAACAAATACTGTGTATTTGTGTTCAAAATATATATGTTCTGCTCTTTGTTTGCCTTCTATAAACGATTAAGAAGTCTGTGCATTAAAACATATTGTATTTGTATACTTCTTTTAGACCGTGTGAAAATGCAAAATGAGCATAACTTAACAAGCATGGTGACTATACTATCAAGCTCGAAGTTAGAGATTAGATTCCTCCACCCCACTTTTTCAATTCAATACCTTTCCAAAAACAAGGAAGAAAAACCTGATATGAAATACTCTTCTTTAATCATTGCTAACCAAAATGCCTTAGATTAACCCCTGTTCCATTGGATGTTAAAAAAACAAATATGAAAATGAAGTAATAGAAAGAAGAGCAACGTAACAAACTACAGTACTTATTTATTCTATTCCTATCAACCATTTGCCCTGTTTAGTTATTTTTTCATGATTAATGTATAACAACAACTATAGTTCCTCACCTAAGGACAAGCAAAGCATAAACCAAACTTTTTCATTGAAAAGATGAAAGAAAACAAAGGGATACAAAAAAGACTTCAACGCTGACTACAAAATTAATGGCACTAAAAGCAAAATATAAGCAATCATTTTATTTCTAACTCTATCAATTACCAAATAGGCACCAATCACCACCATACTTTTTTAAAGCAAAGCATATCGTTTGGAATTCAACAAATCTATCTATATGTCAATGTTTTGTTGGTACCAGGTATTGCGTTGGAATGTGTTGGTGCAGCTTTGTGAATGAACAAATCTGACTAAAGTATAGTTCAGCCTTGAGAGTTTATCACGTCCTGCAAATTCTTGGGATAGCACATTGTTGTGTGGAGGCCATTCCACACGTTGTCTGCAAGGATGCCATTTACTGCATCTGTTGGATGGAATTGATCCCACCAAATATGATTAGAAGCATTTTTGCAAGCCATAATTGGTGAGATGCACATGATCCAACCATTGTAGCGACCAAACCCACAACAAGCATCTGAAGTTACATTGAAACCTATATGGAAAAAACAAAATGGCACAATGAGAGGCAAATTTGGGTTCATGGCGAAGAGAGTATAAAGAAGTTAGATTGTCATTCACCGTAACGTTCATGGTTCTTCAAAATATCCATTGAACCTTGAAGCAAATCACAGAAGATAATACTTGAATCAGGCAGCTCCATGCCAAGCTCCTCAACCATGTATCTCATGGCAAAGTTGAACTCCATAACCATATCATTTATCTCCTCAATACACTCTCCATTCTCACTACCATACTGCCATAAGTAGAAAGGAGCACAGCCAATAGGTGCCAATCCCATTACAACAATTCTCCTTGCATTCATGTTATACAAATTCTGGACCAAGAATACGAAGTCTTTTAGGAAGTTTTTGAACAATTGAAAAATTAACATACTGGAAATAAATGGAACTTCTATGCAGGGCAGGAGCAGCACCCAATAAACAATGCAGGGTTAATTTCCAATATCTAAAATGATTCAAGAACTCAAACTTTGGAAAATGAAAATGTGTGCACAAAAACAATATCCTGAAGGCAAAGAGAAGGCATCATGGCTAATATCTATATATACTTGCTATTATATAATAAGAACTATATGATCAAATCACCTTGATTTCCTGTCTGATTGTGGCTGCCAGAAATTGGTTAAAATTCCATGGAGGGTAAAGATTTTGAACGTTAGATATATTAAACAGATAGTAGTGAATGTAATCGTTGATTCCAATTGATATGTAAAAGACTGAATTAGAAATGTGATCAGCAGCAGCATTCTCGCCCATATTTAGAACAAACTGCTGAAAAGTGTCCATAAATTGCTGAATTTGTTGTGTAAAGGAGATGTGTTGGCCCTGTCACAAATAACATTTCAAAAAGGCAAAGAAATTTAGCAAGAGAAACAATAAAACTAAGTAATGCGAAAAATGATAGAACAATGATCATATCTGCCATCTAAATCAACCTAAGATTACCTGATACATTATGAAACTCCTTTTTACTCTCGTGAATATTATAATTTATAACAGAACATTAAATTGGTGAAAGGAACGGAAATCAATTTGATTTGAAACTGTTCCATTTGCATATTTATCAATGATTTTAATCAATGAATAAAACAGATTGAAATTGAAGAAAAGAAGTACCAATTCTGATCCACTAGTGAAGATAACTCCAGCACTAGCTGATGCGTAATTCACTCCTTGAATCATATCTTCCACTGCTCCACTATGCCCAAGATAACTCGGAACGAACGGAAGTCCAAGACGCAGGGCTGGGAAAACCATCCAGAAACAAAAACGGAAGAAAAATAAGAGATCGAACCTAAAAGAAAGGATTAAGAATCATAACATATCCGGAAAGACGAAGGAAACAAAAGATCAAGAAACTAAACTAACAATTACCAAGAAAATCAACGGGAATTCTTCCATTACAGAACCTTCCAGTCGGAGTGTGCGTGTCGAAATCTCGACCATAGGGAAGATGATCGGCGCGGGCGAAGGTTCCGAGGAAATTGTTGGTGCCGCAGTCGACGGTGGAGTCGCCGATGACGAAAAGGGCGGGGACTAGAGAATTGGACGGCGGAGGAGCGAGGGGTGAAATGGGAAAAGATGAATTTGGAGGGGTTGTGAAAGCATAAGGAGTTGGCGCCAAAGGATTTGGAGGAGCTCTAGGGTTTAGCAGAGCTGTTGATTGAAGAAAAATGGTGGAAATGAGGATGAAGATTAGAGAAATTAGCAGATCAAGCGCCATTAATTTTACATTCGGAGAGAGAGATTAAGCTTGAAATTGAATTAGGGCGGGAAGATAACGGCTTCAACCTTTAAAACTCTTCACAACTTTCAACTTCCTATCCAATACCAACTGTCTAATGTAAAATGTTGATGTTGTATCTCTAAGTGTTTAAATTTTTAATTTTAGGTCTTAATATGTTCTTTATTTATTCCACATTTTTATTTTAATTCATAGTTATAATAGACACAATCAAAAGTTCTCATTAGATATAAAAATTAGATGATTTTATTTTTTTTAAGAACATTTTTTACCAATAGAAAAAAAATGTTAAACTATTTATAGAAATAATAATAATAATAACACTAGTAGACGGTCATCAGATAGAACATTTGAAAAACAAAACTATTTAAAAACAAAATGTATGTAAAATCTCATCTTACATATCTTTCACCTCAAACTCCACTAGCATAGAATCTCTAGGTGTCAAACTTTAGAAGAGCCGCTTCAAAAACCACTTAGTCGAAAAATCTCAACATCTATCAATGATAGACTTCTATCCATTTCTATCTACTTCTATCAAAGAAGATTAAAAAAATTTTATTTGTGTAAATCGTTTTCCTTATTTTTTTTATTTTTGAAAATTTTCACCTTTATAATGTGTTAAAGATCAATTATATACAAAATTAAAAGTTGAGATATCTATTGATTTTTTTTAAGTTTAAAAATAAAATAGACACATAATGAAAACTTAAAAAACGTGTAAATCTATTTTCAAGTTTAGGGAACAAAATAGACATAAATTTAAAAGTTTAATGATTAAACTTATAATTTAGTCTAGACATAAATTTGAAAGTATAATGATTGAACTTATAATTTAGTCGCTTCAATTATATGTTTAGATTTTTTTATAGCAATACATTTTTTAAAGAAATACTTGGTTAAATATGAAAAAAATGGAGCGAGGCTACACATGCTAAAATGGTGTGATATTCAAGAGAAGAAGA
This sequence comes from Benincasa hispida, assembly GCF_027475165.1. NCBI lineage: Eukaryota > Viridiplantae > Streptophyta > Magnoliopsida > Cucurbitales > Cucurbitaceae > Benincasa > Benincasa hispida. The sequence continues at coordinate 79,143,276 of NC_143478.1, read as the reverse complement.
TATGTAGCCAAACCCAGAGAGAGTAGGAGAGAAGGGTGGATACTAAGCTAGACATTTCGCAATACGATTTTTCACTCCTCCTTGAGAGTTGTATCGATTTAAATCATAAATTAAGAATTGTATTGATTTAAACTATAAACTAAGAACTGTATCAATTTAAACCATAAACTGAGAATTGTATCAATTTAAATCATAAATTTTATGAGTTGTATCAATTTAATTCCCAAACTAATTATTAGACCCAAACTTTCATAATTGTATCAATTTAAACTTTAAACTTTAAACTTTCATAATATATCAATTTAAACTATGAATTTTCATAAGTATATTCGAATAAAATATAATAGAGGGTTTAAGTTGGTACAATTATGAAAGTTCAATGTTTAAATTGATACACATAAAAGTTCAGGGTCTAAATTGATACAATTATTAGTTTGGAATTTAAATTGATACGATCCCCAAAGTTCAGGGTTTAAATCGATACAATTATTAGTTTGAGGTTTAAATTGATACAGCACCGAAAGTTCAAGAGTTTAAATTGATATTTGCCCTAAAATTTAATATTGAAATCTTCAAAAGTCTAACTATAGTTCATAATTGTTTAACAAACCTCTCTAGGTAAATTATTTGGATATTTTAAAAAAATAAGGAAAACTATTTACGTCAAATAGTAAAAATTCAATGTTTTGTATAAAGACCAATAGAAGTCTATCAACGATAGAAATTAATATAAGTTTTTTAATGATAGAAGTTTATAGAAATCTATCCGTATCTATCAAATTTTTTTTTTCTACTTCTATAAATTATGAAATTTTTCCTAAATTATTTGTAGTTGTATTATAGTGTTGTTATAATTTTGAATTAAGATAATTAATTACCAAAAAATACAATCAAAGTTCATGTTTGTTTTAATCCATATGACCTATTAAACCTTCACCCAAATCCCGTATCTTATTTATAAAGTACTTGTTAAATTAGTTTTTTTTTTTTTTTTTTTTTTTTATGAGGTCCAAATGATGGAATAAATGTCCAACTTTAATCCAACCATAAAAGGATGATTAGTTAGGTTAAATTGAAGCATAATATTAATATAGAAGACAGAAATATGGCCTAACAATAATAATAATAATATGTATTTTAGATATTCTCTTTCCTCTTTAAAATAAATATTTAAGGAACTGTTTGGTTTAAGATTTTATAGATGCTGAGTATGGAAATAGAATATCAAAAAAATAGAATGTTTGGAAATCAAAGATAATTTTGTTTGATTATACATAGTAAATACTATCAGAATTTTATAAACAAAAATTATGTTTGTATTTAGTTTATGAAATTAAGCATGAAAAATATTATATAATTTTGATAGACCAATTAATCAAACAATAAGTATCATTCAATATATTGATAAAAATTAATTAATTAAGAATCAATAATAATTCTAATTATAAATATTTTAAAATGGAGAAATTTATAATTCAAATTAACCAATTAATATATTTAAGGAACGTTATAATACTTAAGTTCAACATTAATAATTTTGATTTTAAGTAAATAATAAAAGGAAATATATTTTAATAAATAATATATTATATAAAAAGTGAAATGAAACAACAAATATTAATAAATAATATTAAAAATAAGTTTTATAAATATTATATATTAATAATGAATGAAATAATATAAATTAATCACAATAAATAAATAAATTATTATAAATAACCGATAATGATTATATGTTCATAATGAATGATTAAATTAAAATTAATTTCAATGAATAATTGTTTAATATTTAAAAAACAATAAAGTAATCAATTATTGTTATTGAAAAGTGAATTTTTGTACTAACTAAGTTTACCTAATTTTAGTTTACTAATTAAATATATTTAAAATATTGTTAGCTAATTCATTAGTAATATATGTAAAAAAGTTATTGCATTATTTAGTAAATTTGTATTGTAAAAGTAAGTTAACCGCCTTTATCACGAGTATAGTTCTCGTAGAGGTCAAGATACCATTGATTTTCTCATTCAAAGTATCCTTCATATTATTGTTTTTCATTACCGATGGTGTTTATTTTTTCATTTAAGCATTTCTCAAGTATTTCTAATGGGATTACATTAATGATTGAGTACTCCCTGAGGTTTCTACCTATGTACATATTTTAATAGATTATTATTGATTTATTAAAATAAATACTTATATTAATTTTTGTTAAATTAATATTAATTAAATAAATTAAAATTTAAAAATAAATTAGGTATAAAATGAAAAATAGATGGAGAGAGAAAAAAAATAAAATCCACCGTTTTGGAAGGGAATAGAAAACTCTTGTATGTGGGAAATGATGATACTTATAAATAATTTATTCTCAAATTAATGGTTGAAATCTGTAAAACAAACATGATATTTTGATGTCTGTATGAATTTTCACGTAGAAAACTCTCAAACTAAACGACTCACAAATCCCATTACATTGGATATAATTTTTTAAAACCAAGAGATAATATTCCCCAAGGTTTAAGAAACACTCAATATTATTGTAGGTAAAACCTCAAAGTTTCAAGTTTCAAGCATATTCTTATCTTCAAGAAAGGGTATTGCTTGTAAGGGAAATATAAGATTTGGAAAATTGTTGGAGTGAATGAGAACTTGAATATTATCTTATTTGTTTATATATTAATTTTAGAATTAGTATCGGAAATGGTTGTGGTATCCACCTCTAGTTTAACTATAAAATATTCTTAAAAGAAAAAAAAAAAAAAAAAAGTTAAAATCGTAAAATATTCCTCATAATTTAAATACATATATATGTAATAACGCAAATATAATGTTTGTTCATAAATTAAAGGTACTTACTTTGAGCTCGTTTCATTTTAGTTTTGTACTTTTAATAATTTTTAAAAATTAATTAGTATGATTAGTTTGAGGTTTAGAATTGAGGTAAAGATTGAACCTTTTTTAGTCCAACAAAACAAACAACACAACTTAAAAAATTATCATAAATAATCTTTTAAAGTTGCACATTACAAAACTAGCACTTTTTTTAAAACTCATTAGTCATTAGAATAGTTTTTATCAGTCCATTTCGTCCGAGATCGGCCACCGATTTAGTTAAAAAAATAACTTTTTTCTAACTAATCGATTGGTTTGGCCTTTCATGGTACATTTTGTATGTAATATTCCCAAAACTTATACCAAATCTTATATATTTTCAAAATTTCTCAAAATTTGGTTGCCTTTACTAAATATTATATCAAATTATTTCTTAATATTTCAAACCTTTAACATAGTTTATGTTTTCACAATTATATGAATTTCCAAAATTCTAAATGGGTTTCCAATTATCAAAATAGATTTTCTAAATTGTTTCAAGATGATATCACTGTCATTTTCAAATTTTGGGAAATATCAAATTCTCAAATTTTGGGAAAGATCAAATTTTGTAAAAAAAAAAGGATAAGATTAGTGATATATATTGAATCTAGGTGTTAATTCTACTTGAGATTCCATCGAAAAAACTCAAATATATCGAATTGTTATGTTAATTATGCCCCGATTTCATTGAGAAAGCCTATATATATAGAATTTCGGTGTTATTTTGCCCGAGATTAACACATAGATCTATATAATTACACGAATTTCTAAATTAATTTATCAATTGTCTTTTCAAATTTCTCCAAATTGTGTAATATTTGGTAGTGTAATTTTTAATTTTGGAAAGATTACAGACATTCGAAAAAATTAGCAAATCTTGTTGTGTAATTCGAGCGAGATGTACCGAGAAGGCTCGAAATAAGTTAGGAAAAGTTTTTTTTTTACAAAATCAAAAATCTCAGTAGCTGATCTTGGGTGAGATGGACCGAGAAAAACTATCCTTACGATTTTTCAAAAAGGGGCTATGAAAAATTAAACATGTTATTTCTAACAATTTTTCACACAACTTCCACATCCAAAACCCCTAACCAAGGAGGGAGATAACATTATCTGCAAAAAGATATTTCTAAATTAAGGAGCATCATTGATAGGAGGCCAAAATTGCAATGCCATGAACAGATTTGTTCTTCTCTCGAAGGATGTGACAAAATTGAACAATATTAACAACATTCTCAACAAAAAGAATATCCTAAATCAGAATCTCAATCTTAGTGAAAGAAAAGTCATCCCCTACTCAAAAACTTGATAACCTTTTGGGCATTAGATTCCATTTCAATAGGTGGTTTGTTATTAGACCGCTCTTGCTCGATCGCACATAAGCCCTCCAACAACGCTTCCGCTTCCAGCGAACTAACACTTCCACAACTCTGGATGAACTTGTAGCAACCCAAAATCACATGGTCCTCATGATCATGAATTAATCAGTCGATTCCACCTTTGTCACTCATTGATGATAATAAAATATGTTATCCACTAAATAATTTCAAATTGACATTCTTAATTTGAGTTAACTATCCTTCTTCAAACTACATAAATCCAAACACTATTTACCTATATCCAACTCTTTCCATGTGGAAAATCTATGAACTCGAGCTTACTAATACCAACTTCTTCTTATTATTATTCTTTTGACAATATATAAGATATGTTGAAAAATGAAACTCTAACTTCAAAATCAACCGAACAAATTTAATGTCAATTCAACTATATCCATTTTACCACCTCTTATTAATATTTTAAGTTGGTTTTAATAGTAACTCTTTCAGTAATTTTTTCCATTTCTTTCCCAATAGAATCAAACATTTAAAACCCAAAATCCAAGAAGACAAATACAACAACCAAACCCCACTTTTTAAAATTAGAATTAGAACCCAAAATAATAAATTTATTTAAAAAGAAGGGGGGAAAAAGGACTTTTATTTGCACAATTTCCACATAGATAACTTCCCTTTCCCTTTTTTCCCCATCATTTTTATATCCCATTTCTTTGCATCCAAACACGCCGCTGTTCTCTCTCCTCTGTTGCAAAATCAGATCCGTTCCAACTCCGCCGTAAGCACCGCCATGAGCAAACCCCACGGCCACCACCCGCCGTCCGGCCGCACGAACTTGGCCTCCTGTATAGTCGCCACGGTCTTCTTAATCTTCCTCGTCATCATCGTCCTCATCGTCTTCTTCACCGTCTTCAAGCCTCAGGATCCGAAGATCGCCGTTTCCGCCGTCCAGTTGCCATCCTTCTCCGTCGCCAACGGCAGTATCAATTTCACTTTCTCTCAGTACGTCTCCGTCAGAAACCCTAACAAAGCCTCTTTCTCTCACTACGACAGCTCGCTTCAGCTCCTCTACTCCGGTTCTCAAATAGGATTCATGTTCATTCCCGCCGGTAAAATCGACGCGGGTCAGACGCAGTACATGGCAGCGACATTCTCCGTCCAGTCATTTTCGTTGGCCGCTCCAGTCGCCGCCGTTGGAGCTGGACCGACCTTCTCGGAGGGAATGAACGGGTACAGAATCGGACCGACGCTGGAGATTGAATCGAAGATGGATATGGTGGGTAGGGTTAGGGTATTGCACTTCTTCACACACCATGTGGAAGTCACATCGAGTTGCAGAGTCGCCATTGCTGTAAGTGATGGATCTGTGTTAGGTTTCCATTGCTAATTCTTCTTCTTCTTGTTTGCCTCTGGAAAATTTGGTCAGTTGAGTGTTGAAATTCTCATACTCTTTAAGTGTAAAAAAGAAAAAAAAAAAAATCTCAAAAGATCTTGAGCTCTTTCTGTGTCTCCCTTGAGTAATTTGTGCAATTGAATTGCAGAGTGATTCTGATCTTAGATTTTGGTTGTGTGAAGTTCATCAAGATTTTTGTGGATTTGTGATTTATTAGGGTAATTAAGGTTAATTTGAGTTGTAGGGACAAATCTATGGCTTTGAATCATAAAGGAAAGTTGATGTGAACAAAGGATAATTGCAATTGAAACAAAGAACAAAGTGGGACTTTACTCATTTTCTTTCTGCTTCTTTTTCTTTTTCTTTTTCTTTTTTTTATTAAATTACAAAATTGGTCATTCAATAAGGTTATTATCTACTCCCAATCATTTTAAAACTACAATTTAGACTATATATTATTACATATGTTCATAAATAATTAGTTAAATAAAATTTTCATAAATAATTTTACTAACTCACATCTTCGAATTAAGAATATGTGCTTCAAATCTTCTACTCCTACCTTTATTGATACTTAAAAAAAAGATAAAACTCTAATTATAGATCCTTTAAAAAAGAAATTTGAATTTAGATACTAAGTAGATGGTTTTCAAATATAAAAAATAAGTTTAACTTATTTATAAATATAAGAAAATAGTGATAGACAAATTTTTAGAAATATTTACAATAGTTTTATTCATTTAAAATAACTATACTCAGTTTTAATTTTCTTTAAATTATTCCTTTTTTCAGTTTTTTTTTCCAAGTTTAGTGAATTGGGCACTAAGCAAATTTCATTATTTTAAAAAGGCTTTCGGCTGAAGTGTTTTTTTTTTTTTTTTTTTTTTTTTTTAAAAAAAAAAACTTTACTTTACTTTTGAGTTGAATAAGAAACTTCATTTGTTTGAATTACATATATTAATAAACCATTCAAAGGAAGCCCTTTCTTTTTCTTTTAACAAATTAATAAAAACAATTATGTATGACCTCAAAAAAAAAAAAAAAAAAAAAATATTGAAATAGGTATTTGATGTCATTTACAAGGTCTGTTTTCACATTACAACTTAACTCAACTTGAGAAAGTCCATTTGTATCCATCAACTTTTATGATTTATTAATTTATATCTCTAAACTTTGGAGATCGTATTAATTTAAATCCTAAATTAAAAACGGTATCAATTTAAACATTAAACTTTGAGTGTTCTACAAATTTAAACCCCAAACTAATAATTATATAATTTAAATCTTGAACTTTCATAAGTGTATCAATTTAAACCTTAAACATTCATAAGTGTATTCAAATGAAACACAATGGAGAGTTTAAATTGATATAATTATGCAATTTCAAGGTTTAAATTGATACACTTGTGAAAGTTTGGGATTTAAATTGATATAATTATTAGTTTGGAATTTAAATTGGTACAATCTCCAAAATTCAAGATTTAAATTGATACAATACCTAAAGTTCAGAGGTATTAATTGATATTTATATTCAAATTTATAACTTTAAAGAGAATAATTATAATTATAGCCTTATTAGGCTCAAACTCAAAGTAGTGAAGTACCTTTTATTTTTTGACCAAAAAAAAAGTAGTTAAGTACTTATATACCTACTTCTAGATTTCAAATTTGCCATAAGATTAAATTGTTAGTATTTAATTCAATCAAATCATTAAAACTTATTTTAATTATTTGAAAGTAAGAATATGTATGAAAACCGAAACAAAAAAGTAATAAATTCCAGATTTGTTTGAATTCATATTCACTGACTGTATGTAAAAAGATGAGTGACAGAAAATTAAATAGGTTGTCTTCTCAGTCAGTGTCCTGTATCGAAAAAATTTATACTACTATTGTAGTATATATATTCTAAAAATCTGTTTAATTTTTTGAAAATATCAAAGTTAGATGGAAATTTTTAATTTTTAAAATTACAAAGACGAGAAAGATTTAAAAGGAATTAATCTACAAATATACAATTTATCCTTTTCAAATAAAGTATTATGTTCATCACTTATATTATATTTACATTACTAATATTTTGTTGTTTATTTTACATGTCTTAATAAATTTTTATAGTATAATAAAAAATCATTGATTTACTTTCTATGTCGATGAAAAATTCATATAGATATAAATATATTAAGAAATATATTGATGCTATCAACAAAAATTTATGTATCCTGATTTGAGATAAAAAGAATAAAACAAATGTTTCAAACTAACTTTAAATTTACGGTAACGATAACTATAACAATAAATAATAAACTAGAAACGGAGGTGGTGGAAGAGAATAATGGGCATAGGGATTCGGAAAGTTTGCTTTTTCTACATTTTGATTGAAGATGTGGGCCGCCCTTTCTTTCTTTCTTTGTTTTTTTTTTTTTAAAAAAAAAGAAATAAAAAATTAATTATTATTTTTACACTGCCCCACTTTCATCTACTATTGTTTTCATCCACATAATTTACCTTGACCTTATCTTTGGATTTTGCTCACTTGGCAGGAACCAACCTGGGAAATTTCTCAATTAATAAATGGAAAGGAAGTTTCTTGAGTGCTTCACAAAAACAAAAATAACAAATTAAATTAGTTTCATTTCTAGATTTTGAAATTTTCTCTCTATCTAATTCTCGACAAATTTAACTTACAACTTTCAAAGATTAAACAGCCACCAACCACAATTTTTAACAAATTTAACTAACTTTTAAAGATTAAACAGACGCCTACCACAACTTTCAAGGCCAAATTTATAATTCAATGTTTCTATGGAGCATTCCCACTTCGTTTGAGATTGTGGTAGGTTTTAAGATAATTACTAACAACTGTATTTTTTTTTTTAAAAAAAAAATTGTCGGATAAATTTACACTTGAAACCTGAAAATGTAGGTATTGGTAATTGGTAAATAAGTACCAAATTATATTGTTCTAGTTGGAATTATTTTCAAATAAAGTTAAATGAGCAAACTTATTTTACAAATATAACAAAATGTCACTATTTATCAATGATGATCTATACGTTTTGCTATACTTCGAAAATATTTTCAACAGTCTTACCATTTAAAACAATTGCTCTTTTAATTATAGTAGCTAAAATAAACCTATTACTAAAACTTTTACTTTATATATATATATATATATATATATATATATATATATATATATATATATATATATATAATATAGTTGTAAATAATTGTTTAAACTTTTACTTTTTTTTTTTTATATATATAATATATAGTTGTAAATAATTGTTTAGAATAATATATTTTATTTACTCTAAATTAATTTTTAAATATTAAAGAAAATAACTTCATTTTAAAAAATTAAAACATGGTATAAATGTTTAAAATCCAATGATATAGAGAGATTAACAAAAGTTCTCAAATCACTTAAAACTATAAGATTTAATTCACATCTTCATTTGTGACATATATCTAAATTATACCTATACAAAAGCTTAACTGACATATTGCCTATATTTTCAAGTTCGAAGTTAGAAGTTCAATTCATCCATCAAAAGAAAAAAATAAGCACGTCTAAATTGACTCTTAGAATAAAGTTCAAAAAGTCAAGCGTAAACCTATAACCAAAGACAATCTCACCACGCACTATGGAGTCCTTATTTCTAGATTTCTGAATACCATGGCAAAATATTTAATACAATGGTAGTATGAAAGATCATGCTAATTCTATTCAATATTTGAAACAAAAGTACTTAACTACAATGAAATCCATAAAATAAAATAATACATCATTTATTGACATCAGATGTAGAGTGCAAGCAGTATCTAATTTTTTTTTTAATAAGTGCTAATTATAAACAATACCTTGAACTTTGCCTTTTGTTAAAAAAAAAAAAAAAAAAAAAAAAACTATATTCTTATAAATATTATAGAATTACCCTTGAACATATAGGTTTCAAAACAACCATTATTGTAGAAATCCTTTTGAATGCTGTAAAACAAAAATATGAGTTGTCACACTGTTCTAAAATCTCAATTTTGGCCTCACAATCTGACAAGTTTCACTCCAAAAGTAGAAAAGGTCAAATGATCATATAACAAAATAGAACCTTTTAAAAGAATAGATCTTTTCAAAATAAATAGCAAAATTTAGGAGTATTTTCTTTAAAATAAATATCTATTTAATTATCTGTGCTCCAAAAGAGAAGATTCTCCTTTCTTTTTTTTTTTCCTCCCCACTCCAAGTAATTCAAAACAAGGAAAAAGAAACGCAGGTATTTCTTCATATAATATTTGTGTAATTGGTAATCTAGATATCGGTATCCATATCCACGAAGGGCGTCGAAGAAAGATGGCGAAAATCACTTCTTTATATAGCGTCGGAAAATGAATACAACAAAAATCAGCTTATCCAGCTAACCTTCTTCCCCGCAATGTATGAATGAAAGAATTGTGCTGCTGCCATCTTCGCTCCCAGATTCCAGATACAGAAGAAGATATTATACATGTAACAATCTTACTTTGACCAAGCAACTGTGTCGATTTCTGCTTGTGCACTTCTGTATAACTCGAGCCTCTTTGCTAGGGCAGAACGCCGCTCCATGATCGCTGGATCCTCGTTCAACAAAGATGATAGGCGCTTTTGCTGAAAGGGAAATAGCAAAAAATTTGTAACATGGGTAGAGAGGCAAACTTCGAAGGTTTGATCATATGGGAAGAGGGGAATTGTTTTACCTCTAGTTTTCCCAACTCGGTGAAAAAGTGGTCGAGGAGGCTTCTTTTGGCCTCTCGTACTTGACAATAAACAATAGACTTCGGAATCGAGTTCCGTAAGCTTGCACAAACCATATGGACATAAGATAGCACCGTTGTTCCTGTAATATGCCACAAGAAAATACATATCATTGATAGATTATACTAGATCCTCTAGAACATATTCAAGAGGCCAAGTTCCAAACAGGTAAATGTGACGAACTAGGCTGATTGTTAATCAAACATGTCTTGGATAAGAAGCACAGGAAGTAAATAAACGGTAAGATAGTCCAATAATACAGTTGAAAACCTACCGACACGCCTTAGATATGAGTCATTGTATCGGTCAAAAATTGAATGTGTAGGGTTGCCGCCCTTTTCAATATCTTGAGGTAGCTTCCGGAAGAAATCAACTGTCAGGTAACTGCACTCCATATCTACAAGCTGAAGTGATGCTTTCTTGCTTTGCTCCCTCATTCTTTCAAGTGACTCGATAGCTGCGTTTCCTACCTCCACTCTAAGACCAGGATACTGCTTTAATTCCTGAAAGCAGTGAAAGAACATTTATGCACAAGATTTTTTTTAAAAAAAACATAACCTTATAATTCAGAAACTGGGGATATTTTCATCAGTCTTGATTAAGTATTGCCAATTAATGTAGGAATGAAGATTGAAGAAGGCAGGCTTCATCTCTTAGGAAGCAGCTCAAATCAAATTTAAACAAGTTCTATAACTTCAAAGTTAAAATTTCACTAAACTAATAAATGTATCACAAAAAGTTCATTGAACATTTTGTGAAGCAGCTCAAATCAAATTTAAACAAGTTCTATAACTTCAAAGTTAAAATTTCACTAAACTAATAAATGTATCACAAAAAGTTCATCGAACATTGTTGGACCGTTTCTTCCATGAGTGAACAGTAGGGCTAAAAAAAAGTTCTTTTTTTTTTTTTTTTTTCAAAGACAAAGCACGTCTCATGGACGAATATTTAGGTGCAAGAAGACAAATAATGTAAATGAATCAAATTCAATACAAAACTGTTTTAAGTTGGAGATCACCAAACCAGCTGCAGTGAATCATAACACTCTAAAAATGTGGAACGTGATTCTGATTAAGTGTAGCATATGTAAGATTCAAGAACATACTAGAGTTTCACCCATAGCTTTGTGAACCAGATCCTTCAATATGGCATGAACCTGAAATTAGTGAAAAAAAATATATATATATGAAGAATGATGAGTATCCAATAGATTCTTAAACAATGGCAGTGATCTCTATCTGATAATGAGAAAATACACTGAAGAATATATTATAATGCATCGGTGCTCAAGTAAAAAAGTGAAACACATGTAAACACGTTAATGCTAAAAATAAAAGTATGCTTGAAATGCAATAGTTGGTGACCGATCCATGGAGGAAAGATTTTAACAGGTAAGCAATAATCAAACAAAACTGATCAGTCTAAAATTCAGGTTTTAACAGGAAAGAAGAATTGTTGGATCAAAATCCTTGAAGCAGAGCCCAAGAACAATAAAATGCGCAAGTCAAAACCACCTTCTAACAGCTGAAAGTCTATATGGCAAATTTTCATCTCCCCCTCCCCCCCTCATGCGCCAATATTTCACAAAGTAAAGCATAAATTTCATGCATTCCAAAGTAATACCAAGTTGTTTTGTGCATACCGCATCAACACATGCCTCAGCTGGGCCTCTAATAGTAACTAAAGTAGATTCGATAAGACGGCGATATCCTTGCTCAGGAGCTATTAAATGAGGTTGATATCCATCAGCTTCAGTAATAAGCTTCTTTACATTTTCCATTGACAGTTGCCTATCAAACTGCAACCTCTTCAGAGCAGCAGGAAGTTGGTCATCAAAGACATTGTAAATTTTATCACCACCAGGACGCCTGTAAAGATATCAGGATATGAAATTGCTTAGAAAACATGACAAAAGTCATCAAGGAGGAAGCACCGCGTATTACAAAAGAAAACAAGGGGAACATAAACATACACGCCATCAAGGTGTTCTTTAAAATTCTGATCAAAAGCACGACAAATCTCCATAATCATGTATAGTTTTCCCTGCATTTAACAATAAAATGAACATAAGAGAAGGTAATTGAAGAAACATATATTAATATCCCCTCCAACCATCTTACCGAACCTAAAGCAGAACAAGTAAAACTAAAACAATAAAAATGAACCCTATTAGATAGGTTTAGAACCAACAGACTACAGACAGCCATTGAATTTCAAGGAACTTACTCCAGCATCATTTGCAACAGGCCTTCCAAGACGGCTTAGTTCAGATTCAAGTTCTGAAATGGTTTTGTTAATAAGGTTTTGAATGCCGGGGATTTTGGACTTGATTACCGTTTCAAGATGCTGAAATTAACATTGCAATTACAAGAAGTCAAAGATCAATAACCACAATATGCCACTTTACACAATTCCAAAAGGGGGAAAAAGAAGGAAATAGACAAAATAAATGGTAAGCATACCTTTGAAAGGACCTTTGCTAGATGCTCAGAGCCCATCCTATGGGCAAGGTGCTTGTATTCTTGAGTGCTAGCAAAATATTCACGCTCCCTACGCCTAGCTGCAATCATGTCAACATTTTTGTTGATGTCTGCTTGTGAACGATTCACAACACCAACCCAAGGAAACTTCAGCCTGTAAGCTTTGCCTTCCAATATCTTAGCAATGCAAAGAATGCGATTTAGAATACATGATACAATAGGTAAATACATATCCATCAAATCAGGGGAAAAAAAGATCCAAAATATCAATTCTCTGAAAAGGCAAAGACAAACCTTCTCAATTTTTAATTATTGTTCTTAGAAAGCGGCTTATATAATTATATTATTTTATGTTTGATGTAGAGGGAGTCAAAGAAACTTACATCAACAGCATCTGTTCCCTTATCCATGAGATCAATCTTCGTCAACACACCAAGAGTTCTCTCCCCTAAGAGAAAAATAGCAAAGGTTAAAATACCTTAAAATCAAATTTACTCCTTTGAAGAACACACTTGAGAAAATAACAATGAGAAAGAAATTAACATAGAGTATGCAAAATGCATTTCTTTTAGCAATGAATAGTGACAAATGGCTTGAAAGCATTGATGATACCAGTAGGATCAACTTCACGAGAGATTTTAATTGCATCAGATGTTGCCAAATCTTGATTGGCAGGTGAAATAGCAAGTATAATACAATTAGGCTGCATGAGAGCAAAGCAAATAAATTAATAAACAGAATGAAATTTAATCCTTTCTAACAATGGAAGTACAAACAAAGTTACAAAACACTTGCAGAAGTATCACAGATGGGGTTAAGGCATAAGTTTTTCCGCTAGAAAAAGGTAAAACAAAGCTAAGAGTTAGACGACTAATATCCCCAAAAAAGGAAAAGAAAAAAAAAGGAATCCAGATGGACTCAACTCATCCGATAGACTGTACAAGAAATAACCAAATCTCACTCAATTTCCTTCACACACAAAGGAGAGAGAGAGAGAGAGAGAAGGAAAAAAAGAAGCATATGAAAATTGATGTGGATGACGAGAGACTGTAATAGATGATTAAAATCAAAAGAGCACCCACTATTTGCCAAACCTTACCTTTTCAATATAGGACCGAACCATCATTTCAATTTCTTGAACAATACTCTCTGGTTGCCCCTCTGAATTTTGCAAGAGAATACATAAATTGTCACCATGTAATTGCTAAATTAACAAAATTAAACAATGGAACAAGGAGAATAAGAAAGCAGAATAAGCTGATGTGACTTACCGACAGCTACTTTCGTAAGCCCAGGAAGATCAATAAGTGTCAAGTTTACAACTGCCAAGATTTGAAAAATACAGAGAATATATGAGCGGATGCAAGGTGTATGAATGCTACATGTGTCAAATATGTGCAGTCAAAAAACATAGCAGCATTAGTATCCGCTAAATATTTCCAAGATGCATTTTCAAATCAATTTAGAAAATAAAAAATGGTTTTCAAAATAATTTCTCAAACTCTCCTAAATCTCAAAATACTATTCCAAGAAGGTCAAATCTCAACCATGCAACTTCATGAAGAAATATTAGAAAAAGTTATTTCTGCTAGACTGGAAGAACAAGTCTTCGACTAAAGAAAGTCAGTTAATCGTTAATATGAAAAAGAAAATTCATATATGCCACACAAGTGCAAAAGAGTATTAAAAAAATCAAAAATCAAACATTTGACCTACCATTGGGAGAATATATACTGAGATGAATTGGGACACTGGAAATTTGTTTAGAACGACCAGTCTCTCGATCCGTCTCATCTTGAATTTCCTTTCTGACAGCAACTGCAAAAATAGTTTGTGCAGTAAGAAAAAAAGTAAGATAAACAATCATTTATACATTTTTGCACCCTCATTCAAAAGTGTACACACAGAAACATAAGCCAACCACTTTGTCACCACAACTTGTTATCCAAGACTTTTGCTAAATCAAATCATAAAAACATGAAAATTCCGCAAATGCATTAAATCATCGATATCAAGAAATACATAAAATAGTACTCATGATCTTTTGCAAATGAATGAAACACAACCTTGCCGTCTATAAAGCACCAACACTTCTAAACTGGCGAAGTGTCAGTGTCAGACACCCACACGTCCGACACGCCAGATGGCATGTCCATTATTATCAATTTTTTTTTTAACCTTATGACACGTCAAGACACCAAGATATGCCTAGGACACGCTGGTGCACCAAGGACACTCCATATACCAAAATAATTAAAAATAATGAAACAAGACCAACGATAGACAACCTATTTAAGGGCCATTATAAGCCGATTAAAATTAACTGTTCAGCCCAACTTTTTCAAAATTTTAGAGTTTTTATACACTTTCTCCATATGAAGACACTTCACCCCCAAGAACTTAACCCACAACCTTTTTCAGAAAAATAAAAAACCCACTATGCTACCCGATTCTTCTTTCTAACTTCATCGACAAGGGTGACTTCAACTTCAAGACGCACGACCACGAACAACTTATGTGACTTTTCTTACAGTTTTTTTCTTTTCTCATTTCTGTTTTCTTTTTCCTTCCGTTTTTATTTTTCCCTTTTTTTCCACTTCTGTTTTTTCTTACTTTTCGTAAAATATATGTGTGCATATTTCACAATATGTCAAATTATGCAAAAATATATTTATTTTTGTAAAAAGAAAATAAAATAAATAATTTGTCTCCAATGTGTCGTATCCTACTTTTTTGTAAATTGACGTTTAACCATGTCTCGTATTCGTGCCGCGTGTCAATGTTCGTGCTTCTTAGGTTGCCGTCAGTCCCCACATAGAGAAGAATAGAAATCCATCACTCTACCATTTTCACATTACATGCATCAAGCCTGACTATTGTGGCTCAAACTTCCCCGATAATTTTTAAAAAGAGCTGCAATCTTTGTCAATGATTAATGATTCTATTGAACTTTCCCAAGAAGTTTAAAACTGAGCTGAGTGCTTAGTCTTCATAGTGCCGTTTTTTACTTAATGGTAAAATTTTGTTATATATGTATATATATATATATATATATACACACACATATATATATTGATAAATAAACATTTTCAAAAATAAAGTTCACAAAAAAAATGTGAAATATTATGTTAATATAAAGAAATTTACCAAAATCAGTAAATCTTTTCCTGGGAAGGTGGAGAAACTCTGCATACTCTCTGCTTCCTTCGTCACTTTTATGAAGTTGCAAGACAAGAGGTCGCCTAGTAACAATACCTGTAAAGCATTGTGCACTGTTTAGTCAAAAAGTGCAGTCTGCATATTTTACTCGTCGAAGAGTCCTAGTCATCCATTAATTACCAGATCCACGAGGTAAGAAATCCTTGCCGACAATGCTTTCCAACACTGAAGATTTTCCCGAACTCTGCGAGAGAGAAATAACGAGAAAGGTTATTTCTGCTTGGCTATGGCTAAGCGTAAGAGCTACAAAGCTCTCTCCAGTTAAATCAGCACATAGTAACAGAGAGGACGTCCAGTTGGTAGAAAATAAGATCATGGAGAAGCCTTATGCCATCAAGAATGTTCCGACACAAAAAACTTATCGCGGCGACACCGCGGTTGTACTTCAGTTTGGAAATTACCCAACGTCTATCTACCGAACAGAACTTTCGGCTAATCACACGGATCCACAGTACAAACTCGATTTCAAAATTAGACAACAAAATAATCTATTCACAAAATCCTCCATGTTTAATATTTGACTGAGCAACAAAAACCTCCGAACTAACGATTCAGGCAGTAAAAATCTTCATCCATTCCAAAAGAAAGTAAAGTATAAAGAAAGAGCAAGAAGATCTCAATCCCAGAACAGCACCATCAGCTCAGATCGCTAAACTAGTATTGACGAGACAGAAACAAGCACAGTTAGATGAAACAGTAAGGGAAAAAGAAGAAGAGAGAGATCGGAAACAGACTTGGCCACCGACGACGGCGATAGCCGGCAAGGAGTCCCAGAGTGTAGGCAATGCGCTAGCTTCGCCATGGTCACCAAGCGCCGTACAAGCCCTCTGAATTTTGTTAACGAGAGAGATCAGATTCTCCATTTTTAGCAATCAAAGATCCAAATCCGTCAAAGACAGTCAGATCAGATCGGTTTGATCCGACGACTACTCGAAGCAGCGACGATGTTCGAAAGAAATTCAAAATCCAAGATCTCCGGCTCAGAGAGAGAGAGAGAATCGGGTTTGAAGAAATTGGAAATGGAAATAGAAAATAGAGAGTGGCGGTGGAAAGCACACGGCTCCTCTTTTATACTTCAGAATTTGTAACGCACTCTATTTCATTTTTATTTATTTTTTTAGTTCATGCTCTCTTTATTCTCTTAGTACTATGTTTATTATGAAATGCAACATAGTTCAATTGACATATATTTTTTTTTTAAATATATCATAACTTAATTGAAATATATTTTTTTTAGTACATCATTTGAATCTTTTTAATCTGCATCGTATTAAGAAAATATTAATAAAATAAAGTATTGTGATTCAAACTAAAATTAATTTAAAATTTATAAATTTGTGTGGAATGTTCCTTTAAAATTTCAACCTAAAGTAATGTATTACTCTAACATTGTTAAACTTCCAAAGCTTAGAAGAAAAATGATGAATTTTATAAAAGTGCATCGAGATCAAAATAAAGTCAAATAAAAATGAAATTTTAAGAAAGCAATATTTGTCAAAATGAACATAGTCCATCCTACATCAAATATGTACTCTCCATCTCGAAATTTCAATCCCTCACATATTATTTAAAAAAACAATGTTTAGCGTAATTGAAGATTTTTCACATCAATTTAAAAAAACTCACTTTTCTATTATGTCTAATTTATAAAATCCATAAAAATGAGCAGCTTTACAGATTCAAACTTTTCATGTTTAAAAAAAAAAAATCCCTAACACTAAACCTTTGTCCACATTTGAGTTTCATTACTTTCCCTTTTACCTTTTTTAAGCTTAATTTTCAAAAATAAACATTAACTGTTATTGTTTTTTAAATTGTTGAACATTAAAATGATGAAGAATCTGGTAAAGAGAGATTAAGAAAACAACCACATTTATTATATTACAATTATTTTTTCAAGAATTCTCAAACCTTTTGATTTAGAGTTTATATCTTAATCAATTGAGTTATCTTCAAATTGAAGAAAACTATCAAACTGGTCAAAGCTAAAGAAACTCGATAAATGTTTGAAAGTGATTTTCTATAGTATTCAAAATCACTTCGAAACACACTTTTAATAATTTAAAATTAATCAAATATTTAATTTTACAGTTTAGGACAAAAATAACTCTTTAAATCACTCCCAGTCATGCTCTTCAGCACCATCAGAATTGATTTTGAGGTGTAAAGTGCAGAAGATTCAAAACTCTTTAAATTTCCAAACCGCAATGACCATGTGAAGCAAAGACAAAGACACAATTCAAATATTTTGAACCGTTGAAAGGGTCCACTCTCTTGAAAAATCCCTCTTCTCATGGAGATTGTCGCTTGGATTTAGCTTATTTTTAGACGCACAATCTTTGTTTGGCTTTATCTAAACTCATCATAATGCCTTTTTGTCATTACCAATTTACCATTTTTTTTTCCCATTCAAACTCATAGCTAATCTACACCATTTCAAATTCAAATTTCAACTATTCCACTCTCAACGGCCAGTTCATGCCCTTTTTTAGATCCCATCATTTAGTTCCATTGTCTAGCTTGTTTGTTACCGATTTAACGAACGCATCGCCCTCTCTTTTTGCCCTATTACTCCTGATCCGAAATACTCTTTTCTTTTTGGAGAAATCCAGTTGTATATGAGTCCAAAGGGAGGATAAGAAAAGGCTTAGAAGTCTTTCAAGAGCAAGTAACGCATAAACCGAAGACCGATCTTACAAACCTAGTGGTAATACCCGGTTTAAAGAGGAGGTTTGGCATTAAATCAGAATAAGCTGTTAATGAATTTCCTGAAGCAATATCCTGATTAGGCACCTCTTAAGGAAGTTAGTGAGTGACCTAGTAGTCGTAGGGCATGGGCGGGATAAGAAGTTAGGGAGAATACCGTAGCTCAGTTCAGTACTGCTTTACTAAAGCTTTTTCCCGATCAATTTAGAAACCATCAAACTCAACTCTGTCCCTGTTATAAGAAATGCAAACGTCCACGTGACGAAACTGACCAAAAACTTAACCAAATAATGGACTTGGAGCTAAACAAAAGCAACCAACATGTTCAGAACTGATAATAAAGAAGCAAAAGAGTTTTTTTTATTAAATAGGCTTCAAAACATCGATATCTCGTGATGATCAACGGATCATAACCAAGAGGTTTATATAACACAACATAAAATACATCTATGAGGAGAAGTAAAAGTAATGCAAAAGCGAGTAGGATAAGAGATGGCCTCAAGAGTTAGTATAAGTATAAGCCATTAGTTGGAGCTTGGAGATTCATAGCCATAAGGATTCTTGCTGGCCCAGTTCCACTGATCCCGGCACATCTCGTCGATTCCATATTTTGCTCTGCATTCACAAATGAAATTGTAAGATGATCTTTTCAATAACACCCAACTTTCAAGGAACATAACAAAACACAAAACTATCCTGGTCTCTGTTTTTGTTGTTTGGTTCAAGAAATGCAAACTAAATTTAACATTATATCATAACAGAACAAAACAATGAGCTTTGGTTATGAGAAAATGTGTTGTAAGTAAGTCCGATACAGCATTCTACATCTGCTCGACTGCGGAAAATAAATTGATAAAGTTGTAATTTCATCCAGTGTTTATGAAGGGCTAGTTAATACCAAGTTATGGCTGTGAAAGCAAGCTAAACCCACTTGACATGACATATAGGAAATAGCAGGTGGGGCGTAAATATATATAATCTATAAAGGAAACCATTAAAGAATAGGGAGACATACTTCCAGTTCAACTCCTTTTCTGCTTTGTGTGTCGATGCGTAGACAATTTCAGCATCACCGGGTCGGCGTGCAGACATCACAAGAGGAATTTTCTGGAACAGAGAAATTAACCAGTGAATTCAGGTGGGAGGTGAAGTAGAGCCATGATGGGGTAAAGAAACATTCAAAGACTTCAAAAGTTTTAGGGTTGTTCAAGTGGACAAGAACTAAATTAAGAGAGAAACTAGTTATTTTATTTGTGCTCGTGGTGGAAGTGTCAGTGAACGGTGATGACTCTGTTGTGGATGGGCGATAGGTTATTGAAGTTCCATCACCATCAGATTTCCCTTGGATCCATCCATACTTGGTAGTTGAATCACAGTAGCATCTCTAATCTGAAAACTGAAATCCTAGATACGAATCCCATTATTGTCATTTAAATTAAGCCTAGTTTACCATAATAAGAGGAAGGCACTGAAACCAGGAGCACATTACTCATAACTAAGAACACCCTTAATTCTAATTACTACCTATCCAAAGAGATCGAGTTTCTTGGTAACAAATGCAAATAAAATAGAGCCAAAAATACCTTTCCAGATGCCTTTTCAAAAGCTGCAACCATCTCCAAGACTGATGTACCCTTTCCAGTTCCCAAATTGTAAACTTCACAACCTATCATAACATATACTGCTCAAACTCTTGAATGATTTAATTTTAATTTGTCATTATTAGCTGTTGTGGTTACAAAAAAAGAAAATTCTTGAAAGAAGAAATCAGAGAGAGACAAGAAAATTTGAACACAATCAAATTGCCTCCTTATAAGCAAATAACAATTCAGTGCCCCAAACCTGTATTAATTTTAACAGGGCAGTTGCCAAAATTTTAGGCCACACAATAATGAACCTGGGACTTTTTTTTTCTTCTAAAACTCAAGACATTAATTACAAATTGGCCCTGTACATTACTCTCTCATCTAACGTAGGAACATGCCTTATTAGAGAGTTCACGATATTCTCACGGCATGATGAATGTTATTACTTATTAGAGCTCAAAATAGATATACAAACATCCTCCATAGTGGTTCTTGACATATAAATAAAAACTAAAAAATCAGGGAAATTTACTATCAACTACCAGAAGCAAAGAGCCTGAGAGTGAGTGTATTACCTATACCAGCCACATCTAACTTGCGCAATGCAGCAATGTGTCCATCAGCTAAATCAACAACATGAATATAATCGCGTACCTGCAAAGGATATTAGATCTTTTAATGATCATCTTTCTCCATAAATTTCACTTGTATACATTAGGAAGAGAAAATTATTGGAAGCCTCAGACTAAGCAAATCAGGAACAGCAAGAAAAACCACTAATCATCCAAACAACATGATTCTAGTGTTCCTATAATAAACTTACTCCGGTTCCATCTTTTGTTGAATAGTCGGTTCCAAAGACTGTCAAGGCAGGACGCCTGCCAACAGCAACTTGCTGCACGAAGGGCATGAGGTTGTTTGGGATTCCACGGGGATCCTCACCAATATAGCCACTGGGGTGAGCACCCACTGGATTGAAATATCTTAGCAATATGATTTTCCATTCAGAGTCTGAAAGGTAAATGTCACGGCAGATTTCTTCTATGAAAAGCTGAAAGCACAGCAACGGTGCAATAGTGAATTGATGAGAATTTCTTTCGTGTGATGGTCTACAGTTAGAATTTAGACATAATGAAAGATCGACTACAGTGCACATTAAATAAAAGGACTTCTATACCTTGGTTCGTCCATACGGGTTTGCTGCAGAAAGGGGGAATTCTTCTGTACATGGTACCTCCTTTGGCCAACCATAAACGGTGGCTGAAGATGAGAAGACAAGCTGAAATATCAAAATAATTACAAAAATAATTGTTCAGGAAATTTGGTCTTAAAATAACAAGAACATTAATCTGAATAATAAGAAACCAGAATAAAGAAAGAAAAGTCATGCTTTTCACTGTTTGTGGCACAGAGTTGCTACACCATTTAAATTTTGTGGACTATGCATGTTAGGGTAAGATCGAGGAATGCCCAAACTTTTTCCCTAAATAAAGCTAGAAATTGTTCTTGAACTAAAGGTACCAAACTTAAATCATAATTAATTTTACAGATGAGCAACTTAAATGTAAGAGAAAAGAAAAGGTCAACCTTGCATATTCAACAATAAACCCAGGAAACGTTTCTTTTCAGTTAATATCAATAGAACAATACTTTTACTAGCAATGACATAGGCATACCTTTTTACACCCATGGGCCGCCATGACTTCCAATAAAGTAATTGTTCCAACTAAGTTGTTGTCATAGTAAAGCAATGGTTTCTGTACACTTTCACCAACTGCTTTCAACCCAGCAAAGTGAATAACAGCATCAAATCTGCAATGAAGATTAGTCGACTGAGAATTACAAAGGCTCACTAACCATGTCAAAATATATAAACAGTTGAACACTATTATTCAAATCAAATACAAATAGAAAAATTTACTTCCTGTAGATGGAATTAAAAGATTGTTCTAATAATAACTTGTCAATCAATATGATTGCCTAAACGATCAAAGTGCTGAATTCTATCAAATTATAGGGTGATAGGAGATTATATAAGATCCCAAATTAATCTTAGCATGGAAGCTTACTTGTGTGCCTCACTTGTACACGGGTGGAGCCCCCTCGGCATCTTTTTTACCAATTTACTTAATCAAAAAAAGAATAAAAGCTTCCATTTAACATCGATTCGAGACCTAAATTGTGGGCAGTAGGGATGTTAACTAAATGAATCTCTATTTTCCTATCCAACAAAAGAACTGTTCAAGAGCAGAGCAAGTCCTTACGGTGTTGAAGCAAACACCTTGTCCAAAGCCCGTTTGTCCCTGAGGTCCAGCTAGAGTAAAAGAAAATTACAATTCTTATCAAACCAATTCAGAAACACATGTATATACATCATTATGCAATGTTTTGCAGAATATGACAGCAATTCTAATTTAGATAGAAGTCAGGAATGATCAAACAAACATTTCAGTAACAGAGAAGATGATTCGTCCCAATTTCGAAAAGTAGCTTCAAATATTACTAATACTTCATAACTGAGAGTGAAAAAAAAGTACAGCAACAAAGATGGAAGAAAATCAGAAATCCCCAAAAGCATAAGAAAAAAATGATAAACAAATAACGTCATTGAAATAATCATATTATTTAATAAAACAGCAGAAGAAATTGGAAACAGCAAGAAGATGAGAGCAAAACAGAAATTCGAAAAGCTGAATCAGTTGAAGCGGAAACAGAAAGGAAAACATAATTAATTAACGACCAACGCATGAAATCAAAACAAAACAAAACGAGAAAAATGAAGATCGGTTTCAGGAGTAAACATGAAGAAATTTTTTTTAAGAAAATCAGAAGCGAAACGGAAACCTTATGAAACGAAAGGTTTTTGCCGAGATCGCCGGCGAGCTCCTTGACCCGACGAACAGCAATTTCAGAGGAATTGTCCAAATTATCAACGACGACGGTCCGGTAACCGCCAAGAAGGAGCTGAAGAACAGTGTGGCTTCCAATGTAGCCAGCGCCGCCAGTGACAAGAATAGCTTTCGCCATAACCATACAAGAGAATGAAGAAGAAGAAGAAGAATTAACCAAAAGGACTGAAAGAACAGAGTATTGAAATCGCTGAAGAAGAAAGGTTTGGAAATGGAGAACAAATTTATACAAATTGAAGCTAAACTGAACTGAATGAGAATATAAGAAAAAAAAAAACAAAAAAAAAGTTCTTGTTTTTTAATTTCCCCCCTTTTTCTTTTTCCCTTTTTTTCCCCTTCTTTCTAAAAGGTTCCTTTTATATATATATATATATATAAAAAAAAAAAAAAAAAAAAAAAGTAACGTGGAAGGGGTGGTGTTGACATTGTACCCCACAGTCACGAGAATCTACGATGAACATTAAAATATCTGCCCATATTGATAAATTAATAGGCTCAATATCGTAATATCGCTCTAAACATTGATATTTTACTATATTGGTAAATAAATTCACTCATTTTTTTATATTCACCTATTAATTTCAGTATAAAAATTTGTAACTTATTTTGAAAAAGCAACTTCATTATTTATTTAAATTGATTTTATCGATTTTTTATTGATAGAAATATCATATTAAATTAAAAATGTAAAATTAAAATTTCAATATAACAACATTGATATTTTAATTTTTTTTATCATTCATGTTTATTTAATTTTGGAGATTAGAATATATGTTAAATTACAAATTTAAGCCTTAAATTTTCAAATTTTATTACATAGCCAATGGATTTTTCTTTATCAACGTCTATGAACTTTAAAAAGTAAGGTTTTTTTTTTTTTATTTCTAAATTTTAGAGAACGGATCACTTTATTTCTTAGATTTCAAAACTTGAACGAAAAGGAAAATATGTCCTTGTTCTTTCTTAGGCTAGTGAGAAAATTATAATTGAGTATTTTCTAAATTTTGGGTACTTGATTGTCCAATTTTGAAATCTATAGATCAAATTACCACAAACTTCAAATATTAGAGATCAAGAACATAACTTATCCAAAAAAATATCTAATAAATCTATAAACTTTTAATTTTGTGTCTAATTGATTATTGAACTTTAAAATGTCTAATAAATTCTTTAACTTTTAATTTCATGTAAATAAGTTTTGATATTCCAATTTTGCATCTATTACTAATAGATTTTGGACTTATTCAATACATTTTTTTTAAAAAAATCACGAACATTGAAACGAAATTGAAAATTTAATGTCTAGCTAGATATAAAATTTAGAGAATTGTTGATTTTGAAAACGGTTAAACATAGAAGAGAGCTATTAGATACAGAATTAAATATTTAAAGATGTATAAGACAAAACTAAATGTTAAGAGATCTAGTAGATATCTTTGAAAGCTCTTTGACCTATTATTTATATAAAGTTTGGAACTAAATATGTATTTTAACTCAATTCTTTCTTTCAAAGAAACATGTATGAGTGAATATTCGAACATTTGACCTATGGTCAAAAGTATATGTATTAACTTTTTTTTTTTTTTTACAATATATGAGATAGGGGACTAAAATTCATATCTCAATTTTTTTTTTCTTTTTTTTTTTTTGGTATAACAACAGCAAAGATGATGGATTGAAACTCAAACCTTGAGATTGATAGTACAAATTCATGTGTCATGTGTATTAACTAGTTGAAATATTCTCAAATGGACTATTTTCTTTCTCATTTGATTATCCTAAATTGGACCATGACTATCATCATTATCATTTTTTTAGTTCAACAACTGCAATAATAGAGGATCAAACTATCCATCTTTGAAATGAATATTATTATTTTATCTACAGAACGAACCACTTTTTTTTTGCTTTTCTCATAGTAAATATCTTGAGTTCTTGCATGAAGTAGTAAAAAAAAAAAAAAAAGGAAAGAAGAAAAAGAAAAACAATGGTTGGTGTGGAGGTAATTTTGGATGTATAACATCAACATAAACAGATAAAAGTTCTTCTCATAATCAAAATGAATAGAGTAAATATAGAAAAGTGTTACACGTTGCTCAAACATTATCTATTTCTTTTCATGATAAAGTACTAATTACCAATGGTTTGTCAAAACGAGCATAATTGAACAGCCATAAAATTTGTACAATCAACCTTGAAGTTAAAAGTTCAATTACCTCACTCGAAGTTAAATATAAATGGATGATTTGATGTTCTATTTTTCTCTTTTATGTCATTGATTATTGTAATAATAATGACATAATCTCTTTTGTTTGGTACAAACAAACAAAAGTCCAAACAAACAACTCATATTGATTAGTTCTTCCAAGCACTTTTGGAATATTAAACATTAGTAGATAAGGTACATTGAATATTAACCTCATCTCACCAAACTTTTTCCCTATACTTTGCCTTTTATGAAATTAAATGTATAAGAAATAATATATGTGAAAAATTAAAAGGTAAATACATTATCTTCCATTTTATGTAATTGTACGTGGAAGAATTTGAACCGTTTGATTTTTTTAATGGTTTTGAAACTCTTTTCTTTTTCCTTTGAATGGTATTATAAGATCAAAAGAATGGAATAAGCCTTGAAGATTCCATTTGAATGTTTTTTTTTTTTTTTAAATAAATTTCATCTTATAAATGATATCTTCATATGCATCAAGGTAATTAATAACATATTATTACTAATACATTTTCATATGCTCCGTCCCCAATTCTGTTCCCAATTAAATTTTTATTTCTTTAAATGGGGATGGGTCCGTGTGGAAAATCCCATCCTCGTCCCCTGTCTCGTTGTCAACCCTATAAACTACACCTTAACCCTCGATTGATGGAGATAAAACTATCTTTCTAAATTAAAGAACAACCTGAGATGATGTCAAAATTGCTAAAACATGAACAGATTTAATGTCGTCCATGAGGATATGACAAAAAAAAGATACAAATAACAAAATTTTGACAAAAATAATGTTCTCAACGAAAAGGTCAATCTCAAAGAAAGATCGTTTTTGTGCTACAAGTTTATCACCTCGAAAGCATTGGATTGTTCCCATCCCACCCCCGCTGAAATCTAGTTGTTTGTTGTTTTTTATCCATCCACACATTAACCTTTTTAATTCTACTTGGATGGATGGATGGATAAAACATTTTTATGATAAAATTTAAATTATATTTTAAATCAAGGATCTAATTGAAGTTCGTCGTTTTCTCTCAGAAAATTGTGATATATGGAATACAAAATAAGCAGGGTAATGAAAAATGGCATAATTGGCAGGATATTTGTTTGTTCTCCATTTTATAATATCTTTGTTTAAAAAACAATTCTCACGGTTTCTAAGTTTGATTCCTCTATATTTAAATCTTTAAATTTTTAAATCTATCCATTTTTTAAAATTGTTATCTAATTCGTTATTACACTAGGAGTTTGATCTTTTATACTTTACCAAATGAATTTTATGTATTGACAATTACAAAACAAATGGGAATCAGAAGATGGGGTGAATAGGATCAACAACACATACAAATTTTCAAAACAATTAAAGAAGAAAGAAGATTGGAAAATTACCCGAAATAATACTATCAAGTTTTCACTTTTCAAAACTAATACATTTTTGGAAAACTCGTTAGAAAAACAATCAATAAATTAGAAAATTGTGATACACACTATCAAGTATATATCACAATATGTGTAGTATATATCAAGTTTTTATTTTGGGCCTTAAGATTTGAAAAATTAAGTAATATTTGATATAAAATATGGAAAGATTACACGGTATTTATAAAAATTGATAGAGAAAGCCCAAAAAAATTGATAAGTTAGAAAACGTTAAATTTTTATGTAAATCTCAGTGGTCGATTTCGAGCAAGATGGACTGAGAAAAACTATTGTAGCAAGTTTTCAAAAAAATGCTAGTTTTGAAAAATGAAAATTTGAATGCTATTTCTAACAATTTTCCAAGGAGATTCTCATCTTTCGATGGAAATGTGATCTCTCCACCAAATTTGTTCCCCATCAGGGTTTTACCAAGTAGTGGAACTCATCGATAGTATGAGGGTGTTTGGCTCACCAACATGAGTTGAGTTGAGTTGGTATAATATACCAATTCAATGTTTGGCCCACCAACTTTAAATGTTGTTGGAGTTGTGTTGGTATATTTTACCAACTCATCCCAACTCTCCCTTCATCCAAAGTTTTCAATGGCTCCACCATTGGCTACTATCGGTGACTGTTGCTGTCACACTCCAAGAACTAACTTCAAGCTCCGACAATCACCTTTAATGACAACTCTGATGACTAATTCTAGGTTCCGACAACCACCTCTAATTACAACTCTTGCGACCAACTCCAAGCCCCAACAATCTTTGCGCGACCAACTCTGACAACCAATTCCGGACTACAGCAACCACCTTCAATGACAACTCTGGTGACCCAACTTCAACGACCACCTTCGTGCGACTGACTTCGACGATCACCTCGACTCTAACGACCAATTTCATGCTCCGAAAACCACCTTTGGTAACAAACACTAATGACCAACTCTGATAACCACTTTCGTAGGCTTCGATAACCATCTCCAACTACAAACTTCGATAAAAATCACCTTCGATGACCATCTTCGAGAAAACAAATAGATGACTAACTCAGGACTTCGACAACTACCTTCGACGATAAAATCCAACAACCAAATCTAATACCATCTTTTGCAGCTAACTACGGACTCCGAGAACCACCTCCAATTGTAAATTCTAGCGAAAATCATCTTCAATGATCAACTTCGACGACCACCTTTGCACGACCAACTCCAGGCTCAGTAAACCACCTCCGACCACCTTCATGCAACTGACTTCAAGCTCCAATAACCACATCCGACTACAAACTCCAGTAAAATCATATTCAAAAATCATCTTCGACAATCACTTCCGACTATTATAAGACTGATGACTATTAAAGTATGTTTGTAGGGTTGTTGATTATATAAATAATCGTATTTTGTGCAATTTTATATGTAAAATTTGTAAAATATATTTTTATTTAATTAAATTCACATATCAAATGAGTGTTCATAATATTTAGATGAAAAGTATGTAACGTATAACAAAAAAACCATCCAATGAAGATTTTTTCTTAGAACATTTTCTAGCAAAAATTAGTAAAAATTAAAGATTTGTTCTCTGATGATTCTCCAAATTTGGAGGAATTGAAAGTGAAATTGTAGAAGAAATATGATGACATTCCATTGACTACTAAGATTATAGGAGAAATTCAATTAAAAAGATTTCATGACAGTAAAAATACAAAGTAACAACATGAAAAAGAAGATGGTAATGACATTCATGGAGAAAAATTAGAAATCAAAAGTTTTGATTTCTCTTTAGTTTCTCATTTTATTTAAGATATTTCTACAAGATATATAATGGGTTAATTGTTGTTCATTACCCACGATAGAAAAAAGAAAGAAAATCTTTAAAAATTAAAAGAAAAAAAATTGTCGTCCATATTTTATTCGAACAAAAATGAGTATAATTATTAAATAAAAAAAAGTTTCAAAACAAAAATAGTAATCATAAAAGAAGATTATTTAGAATTTAAAAAACTGCAACAAATACCCCAACCATATGAACCCAACTTTGTATCCCAAACACAAACATATAAACTCAGACCAAATGACTCTGCATTTCAAATATAAATATATGAACTCTAGACATGTTATCTTAATTCAGTGTCTCAATCAGTGAAGAGGATGAACTTTTCAAATGGTGGTTGTGAATGTATGATGGATGAAAAGGTTTCAAAATGAGGGATTTCAAATGTGGAGGGTTTTGGTTCTACAGGGAAGTAGATGGAGAGAGGTTTGCTTTACGAAGTTTCTTCAAGGTATGTTTACATAAACACATTTACATTTTGCATGTAACCCATTATATTTGTTCAATCATTCATAAGTTACTGTTTTTTAAGTCTCATGCCATGACAAATGTTAATTTTGATAGAAATTTATTTCACCAAAATTTAAACTTTTAATTTTGGAGAGAGCAATGCTACCTCTTCATCCACATAAATAAGTTTCCAAATTCTCAAAGTTCCACTTTGACAAAAGAAAGTTTATGAACTCTCCAAACCTTTAATTTCTATTTTCTTTTAAAAATTTTAATCTCTCTAATAAAAGACTATTCGTAACATTTTGAAAATGATTTTGAGCCCAAGAAAAACAAAATTATATGTATTTAATTTATTTTGTGAAATGATGTTGTAGGTAATAATATTTTATGTTGGGATGTATATCCTAAAACCTCATAATTGTACGTTATTTGAATCGATGGTTGATTAGTTTTATATGCAATAATCCATTAAACAAAGATCCAAAATCATCTTATGTAACTTAAACATGTACGTGGAAACATACAAGTAGATCATATTTAAGTGATGATTTAAATGGTTTGTAGTATATGGATAAGGTTAGGTGTCTTATCCTGATAACTTTACAAATACGACCTGCTTTGTAGTTGTTACAATTGTTGTAAAGTGCTACAAATTATCTAATTATGATAATTCACGTAGAGACATGTGAGCGAGGGTATCCTATACAAAGAGTTTGTATAAGATCGGACCATAAAATACAGTCTCTCTTTATAACATTGTTGCTAGAAGAGACTTACATTTCACCAAGATGACCATAGGTGACTTGACCTGAATCCTGAGTGAGTTGTAAACTCCTGCCTACGAGGCCGATCTTTTGCTTTGTATAGGTGAGAGTGGTCACATTCATCGACTCAATAAGTCTACCATTCTGGAGATTCATCTGATTGGGGATCTGGGAACACAACTACACAAAAAGGATTTCACTCCTTCCCCATTGTTAGGGTAAGTAAATAAATTGCTCCCTTAAGGATTGATTCTAGAACTTGAATAATGAGGCGTCTCACCTTCTCCGAGCCTAAAAACAGGTTCAGTTATTGTTGGACTATGACTAATTGTTCATTAGAGGGATCAATGGTACCTAAGAACTTGGATGTAACTACAAGGGTAAAATAGGAATTTGACCCAGTTGTACTTACGAGCAATTTGTGAAGGTTCTACATACTATTGATTAGTTATATCCAATGAACACATAAATATATCTATAGTGCGAAGAGTGCAAATGTCGGATGGAGTGACCGTCAGTTAATGAAGGTTGATTAAGTTGGTTAAATAGTTTAATTAATTAATCAAGTATCATTGAAGTTTCAATCAATAGGTCCATAAGGTTCCCTTATTAGCTCGATAAGGACTAATGAGAATCAAATTAATTTTGCTTTAATTTAAATTATTCAAATTAATTGTATAAGATACAATTAAATAATGTATAATTTATGTTCATATATTATGAGAGAGATAGCTATTTGGATATGTTTCAAATATTTATTATATGAATGAAACTCATATAAAAACTATATGTTAAAATTTAATGTGAATATTATTCATATTAAATATATATAGTTTTATGAGAGAAATGATTATTTGAATATAATTCAAATATTAATCATATGAATATGATTCATATAGAAACTATATGTTAAAATTAATGCGAATATGATTCATATTAAAACTATATAGTTTGATGAGAGAGGTTGTTATTTGAACTTGATTCAAATATTAATTTATATGAGTGTGATCTACATAAAAGCTATAAGTTATATTAAATGTGATGTAACATATAACTTAACATTAATATATTGAGTTAGTTAATATATGTATATATATATATTATAAATTAGTTAATATATATATATATATATATATATTATTAAAATTCAAATTGTTTTGAATTTGAATTTTAAAAGCCAAAAGGGGAGGAAGTTATAACTCTCCCAACCTCTCAAATATGTGAAATAGAAGAGAGAGAAGATCATCATCTTTCTCATCTCAGCCTCTCTTTGATTTTCTCTCAACCAGAGATCTCAAAAAGATCACACTCTCTCTTATCACAAAAATCGATCATTAAAAGCCCACAACCCTCTAATGATTATCGTTCTTGAGAATAACAAGGAAGGTTTCGTGGCGGTATCTCCTTCCTTGTTACTATGTTCGTGGTGTCGAGTTCATGAGATCAGAAGAAGAAGACGTGCTATGGAGAGGAAGCGAAAAGACGATACTTCAAGGATATGTGATATCCTTTCCCTTCTTTTAGTAGCAACATGTGTAGGTCTTTGTTTATCCTTAGTTTCCGTCACTCTATATTTTGAATGTTCTGTAAAACAAATCTAGAGACAACAACATTCAATTGTTGCCGAAAATTTCAATCCCTTCATATTAGACATTTATTAAAAGATGAAAGGCAAAATAATGAAATAAAGATTATCCCCTCATATATATCATATCATAGGTTTAATTTACATCCTCCTCTTTATTCATCCTTTATTGTTTCCATTAGTCATTTTTGTCATATGAATTATGAACTATACAATTTTAAAAAAGAAAACAACCCTAATTCTTTTTTGGAAAGAAAGAAGAAAAAGTAGTTGTTTAAACAAAAATTAGAGAAAAATTGTTTTTTTCTTATACAATTAGAAGGATTCAGATAAATCAAATTGGTTTTGCCAATCCAAACATTAGTGCACAAAGGAAAAGAAGTCAATTTTGGTCACATTACCAATAGTCAATGCTAAGAAAAAAAAATCAAATTGGTCTCCATATATAAATGCCATGGACTATATAAATACGGGTTTAATAAAACATAATCAAACCAAGTATAGTTCAATTGACATTTAAATGTGACAAGATTTATGGTCCAAATCTCCATACCTCAATTGTACTAATATATATATATAAATAATAACTTAAGTATATGACGAAATCCCTAAGAATATGAAATCAATTTTTTTTCAATGTTATCATATTCAAAAGCCACTTAGGTAGAAATACTTGCTCAAATCTTCTCAAAATATACATTATAATAAATCACCACACCATCAAAAACAATTTCTAGTATTGTCTACTACTTCATAATTTGACACATCATTAAGGGGTAGTTTGGGGTGCTGACGAAATCTCTAAGAATATGAAATCAATTTTTTTTCAATGTTATCATATTCCAAAGCCACTTAGGTAGAAATACTTGCTCAAATCTTCCCATAATATACATTATAATAAATCACCACACCATCAAAAACAATTTCTAGTATTTATCTACTACTTCATAATTTGGCACATCATTAAGAGGCTGGGGTACTGAGATGATATAAAATGTGGGGAGTTCTGATGTCTGGAGAGTTTCGATGTCCGTGTTTGGATGTGCAGAGTTGTTATGTCTGAGTTGATATTTCGGTGTTTGGGTGTATAAAGGTTTTTATGTTTGAATTCATATGTCTGTGTTTGGGTATGCAGACTTGTTATGTCAATGTTATCTGATTTAGTTTTTGTACTCTATAATAATTTGTCTGCATGAATACTATTTTTTTAAAAAAATCTTAGAATCCAATTATTGTATCTATCTTATTTAGAATAAGACATTAATTGCATTTTTTTCTTCTTTCCAATCTCAAGATATGATTTACAGTTCAATTTTATATTAAAATAATTAAATTTATATTAAAATAATTAAAAATGATTACAGTGCTAATTTATATTAAAATAATTAAAATTATTGTATTAATTATTGAAATTTATTAAGTCTAAGTAATATATTTATATTTATTAATTAATTAAACTATATTTTTATTGTCCAATCTTCCAAAAACAAAATCTCACACTTTTGCAAGGTAACTTAGGTAACTTCAATATTAAGAAACATGTAAACATTAAAAATAAACGAAGCTAATGCAAATACTCACAAAAAAATTTAAAAATTAATAACACCAAAAAATGTCAAGCAGTCCATGTAATATATCCATTATATAAGTAACATGGCAAAATTAAAATATAACTGAAATGGAATATAAGGGAATACAAAAAAAAAAGTAACACACAACCTCAAACTAATTAAATATTTCATATTAGTTTGGGCTGTATAACAAAACAATAAAAAGAAGTTAGAAAAAAATCTGAAATACTTATAATGTAAGAAGAGAACTAGTTCGAATAAAGAAGTACCTATGTTACTTCTATGAAATATGGATGGAGTCCACGGGTTGCCAAATCAAAATACAATGAGGCACCCTACCACCCACTAAACAACCAAAAGTTAGAAACTTAATAATATGAAAATAATATAACCAAACATTAGAAAGTAGAGAAGGAGAAACCGAAGTTAAGCAACCTACCGGATTGACAAAATAAATCTTGGACAATGGAGTCTCTCAGCAAATAGAGAAGAACCAACGTTGTTATTAAGGAAAAGTGAAGGGAGAGAGGTGGTGGTTGAACATTAATAACAACCCCAACAAATATTTTTTTAAAAAAAGTGTGACCAGCCTCGGAATATTAAGTTTACATCATGAATGAACTCAAATCCAATTAATAAATTGGTTAAGTTATTAATGAAGTGGTTGAATGGGTAGTGAAAATATGCAAGTGGAATAAAATTAACAAACAATCAGAATGGTCATAAATAAAATCAACAAACAATCAGAACGATCATTACTAAAATTGGTAGATAATTTAATAAATGAGGTAACTAATAATGCATAATATTGAAAACGTGTAAAATACGCGAGTATGATCAAGTATGATCGAGCACGATCGAGTATGAACAACCACGATCGAATATGATCTAAAGGAGTAATATAACATGCAACGGAAGAATTCAGAATCAATAAGCACTTAAACTATATTTAATTTGAGTTTTAAACATGCTATTCATATGACATTCATAAGAGGGTTTGAAACATATTACCTTTGAAGACCTCTTCCACGAATTCAGCAAAATTTCACCAAGATTGATCTTGATTCTTCGAGAAGACCACTACCAAGATCTTCTCCACTATGCTCAAGAAGGAATGTGTGGTGGAAACACTCAAATCAAGCTAAATTGAGGATGAACTAATAAGGGTTGAGTAGGGTTTTCAGTTTTTTTCACTCTAGTAAGTAAACTCAAAAATCTATCTCATCTTTCTACATAGAACTTCTATATATAGATAGAAATCATGCAAAACAATAGGGCTGCATGGATGGCACCACCTACTTGGTGATAATTGCATAAATCAAATGGATTTTGGTGAAATTCCATTAGATTGTAGTTAGTGGATTTTTCCTAAATTTGGAAAAATCCACAAACTTAAAACTAATTTTAAAATTGAAAAATGATTTTTAAATAAAACCATTTTATTTTAAATTAGTTTTATAAAATTAATTCAAAATAATTAATTTTAAATAAAACTAATTTTGATTTTAATTAAACTTTTTAATTAAAAGAATATTAATTTAATATCTTAATATTAAATTAATAAAACACTAATTTCACCAATATGATTCAATTTCATATTTAAATCATAATTGAAATATTAATTGATTCGTTTAATTTCAACTAAATTAAACGTTTTTATTTGTAACAAATATAATTAATTGAAAAACCCTAAAAAAATTGAATTTGAACATTTCAAATTCATAATCCTAATTCCAAAATTCATCCAATAAATATTCAATTTGTAATTCCAATTTATGAGCTAGTAGTGGGACCTAATGTACCTATAGATTATGAGCTCCAACGATTTGTAATTAATCAGTTAAATTCTTCAAATCGAATTAATTATTATTCATTAACTATCAAAGCACATCACTATAGTTCGATAGTTGCACTTTTCTCACTGTAGATATATTCCTATCCATGTAAACCATAATAAGTAAGTTGATCCTTCACAAATCGTTCGTAATTACAGCTGTGTCAAAATTACTGTTTTACCTCTATAAATACATCTTATTCCTTAAGTTCCCACTGACCATCTAATGAAAAATTGATTCATAATATTACTTATGAATCATGTCTCTCTCTGAGAAGGCGGGGCCCGATTGTTTAAGATCTGGAATCAGTACTTAAAGAACAACTTATCTGCTAACCCTAAAATGGG
The DNA here is from genome assembly GCF_027475165.1 of Benincasa hispida. Taxonomy (NCBI): domain Eukaryota; kingdom Viridiplantae; phylum Streptophyta; class Magnoliopsida; order Cucurbitales; family Cucurbitaceae; genus Benincasa; species Benincasa hispida. Next base: position 79,107,953 of record NC_143478.1, on the reverse strand, counting down.
TAGGAGCGAATTCCATCTCGCAGGACTATGTCCCTAGCTATCTATCCGATCTTATTTCAAAATAGAAGGCTTATTGAGTAGTGTTCCATGCATATCAAAGGACAATCCCGAATAAACAGGAATTCATAACTAGCTCAGGATTAAGATCGAGTTATCCCATGTTACTTTAGTATAAAATAGTCAATTTTAAGAGTAAACGGTATTATAAAGAAAAGCGACTATTTCGTGGTCCAATCTTTATGCAAACTTATTGCATAAGATGCCCACACTCTCACGTCTCTACATGAATGATCAGTGGATCACATCATTTGTATTACCTATACAAAATGGGCCACATCCAAATCGTGTTAACAGGATGAGATACCCAATTTCGTTCCTATACTTATAGACCATTTAGGCTATATACTATTAACTTGATTATGTTTATGTCATCACATAAAGTTAAAATATTATATGTTTACTGAATTTTCATAATAAAATACAATATCAACAACTTTGTTTGAATAAAATACTCAATAATATTTTATTGATAAATAGAATGTTTAACACGATTTACAAACCGCAAGTTTGAGGGCATTTCCAACATGATCGAGTATGAACGATCAAGTATAATCGAGCATGATCGAGTATGAATGATTAAGTATGATCGAACATGATCGAGAATGATTGAGTATGATCGAGTATGTTCCAACATGTTCGAGGATGATCGAGTATGAACGATCGAACATGATCGAGTATGATCAAGCATGATCGAGTATGAACGATTGAGTAAGATCGAATATATTCAAGCATTGAGATGATATATGATACACGAAAGAAAAATGACAGTGAGTTACGACACGTTCTGAAAATGGACCCACAAACAATTAAAATCGGTGAGATAAGATAATGAGTTTCTAAACACTGAGATGATATACCAACCCATGATATATCATTTCATGTTGGGCTCTCAAAGAGTCCCTAAATGATATATTAATTTAGAATCTACGAGTAAAAAAACAAAGCAAAAATAGGTGCATTAGAATCCACAGCTGGTTGGCTTTTTCACACCAAGAACAACATGAGAGAACGTGAAAAATAAAGATTGTTTAAATTTAAAAAACCAAACTCTGTGATCCAAAGCTCTACAAAATAAAATGTTAAATATGTGAAGATAAGCACTCGTTGTCTTGAACAACAATTATTTTGTAGTCAAGATACGCATAGTTCAAATGTCATCAAGTATGTATTATCAATATCGAGGTCAGAGGTTTGATCATCCACCCTATATATTGTCCCAAAAAAAACAATGGGGCATATTAACACTTTAATTTTTCAATAAAGAGATTCAGAGGAACAATCAAAACAAGGTTGAAGAGAGTCCTTAAAGTAAGAATAAAGATACACAAGAGAAAAAGACATGAATACATATGGAATAAGTACTTGCTACTTGCAAAAAAGGTAACACTCTACATGCTCCACTTTCATATCAGTTTTTCCTAAGATTGATTCGACGTCTAATATTAATGTTGGATATTCATATCAATTTCCCTTAGATTTATTCAGCATCTTATTTTATGTTGAACAGTTTGTTTAAAGAAATAGAGTAGAAAGCCATTATGAGCGTAGCTCGGTGATAATTACTAAAAAAAATAGTTTTTGGAGAATGATCTACAAAGTCTCTTCAAAAGAATGGTAAAAACAAAGAAGAAAGAAAGAAAAAAGGTAGAGTTCCAAAATCCAATCCTAATCTCAAGGTATAGAAGATTCCATTTAAAGCTAAACCTTAGAAATTCACAGGCCCTTCCACATCACAAGGTGAATGTGATAAAGCAAGAATTGTACCAAATTCCATTCCCTAGCAAGTGATAAAAAAAATAAAGGTGCGATTCATGGATCTTTCTTTTTAATAGACGAATCATGAATCTCTCTCATTCTTTTCCTTTGCTCAGTGTCCCCGAGAAAAATACTTGTAAAAGTCACTTTGATAAGATTCCAAAGCTAAAATCATGTACATTTGGATTCTAAGTTAGACAATATAATACTATTCTAGATATGTAAAAAGGCTCTTTATCCTAACATCTAGCCGGTGGACAGTAAGAAGCAACTATCAGACCTAACTAAGAACATAACTGAAATGCAAAGACGGCTATTAATTTATTAAAATCATTAATGTGTTATATTTACGTGATAAACCACATTTCAGCACTCAGGAGGGAAAAGTTCTAAAGAAACTTAGATTTTAATGTACTTTTTCGTAACATTAATACAATTTAACAAATGAGATCTTCAGTGATGAGATATCTGACCACGAAGCACTGACCTGATGCTGCTTCACAACTTCATGTACATGCACCATTAATTGACATTTTCATTGAGGCTGGATTGTGAATGCGAAGGAAAAGAATTTGGAAAGTATTTGGTCTTGTTATTGATGCTCCTAGATTGGTTTGACAAATAGTAAGTCTGGGTAAATAGTACGGGTACAAGGTGATGTGGAAAGCGAGGTACGGATGTTACCTGGATTGAAAACATGAGTACAAGCTTGTCTAAACCTTTTCTGTTGGCATTGATTGGTTGAGAAGTCTTTCGGCTTCATCGTTGGCTTCTGCTTGTAATTTCCATCTCTGCATTGGTATTGACATAAACGGTTAGAAGAAAAAATAATTAATTAGCCAAAGGATGGAAATGGTGTCCGGCTGTCTGCTGATTGGCTCCAAAGATCAGGAAACCATTATAGTCCAGAAGAAAATATGAGGAACTCAGAAGACAACAGAAACCAAAGCCATTTATTTCGTTCTGAATTTAAGGGTGTTTAGTGAGGATTTTATTTTTTTAGAAAAATACCAATAAGAATCATATATTAAAAAGGTAGCCAAACTAACCGTTTTCTGTGCCCAACTAAAAACTCAGCAGACAACCCTACTTAGATGACACAAAAATCAAATATATTTTTCATACAATTGAAAATCAATGCAATCTGACTTATAAATAGCCATGTGCGATACCCAGCATCAGCTGATAGTAGGTTCAATCTTTGAGAGTAACTATGATGTGCTAAATTCGTTTGGAAGGCAACATATGGCGAGTTTCATGCAAATGTGTATTAGGTGACTGAGACCTTAGCTTGAAGACCCTTTGGTGTACTCTCATGGAAATTGTTTCTACCGAATTCAGATATACCAGCTTAATTGAGTTCGAAAACCTTATTGTTGCTCGTCAAGGACTTGATTATGATGAAGGGACATATAACCGGCAGTTTGTAAAGCTGGCTCTTAGTGTGGTGGTGGCAGAGGACACCATCATATGGTCCATCTCTACGTCTCAGAACTCTAGACGGCCAGATCCATGACAGTTTGACTGACTTGATGGAACTAGAACGGATTTCTATCACATAATGTTGAATGAAATCAGAGAATACTCAACAGAATGTAGCTAAGTAGGATAATTCGAGTATTTACACCCCTCCCAAACAAAAGCTTCTCAATATAATATTTTCCAACTCTTCTAAATTCCTATATAACTAATTTTTCCGACATTCACGGCACGACACTCTGATACATTTGCATATTTCTTGCAGTCAAAAACCGAAATACCCCTTCCCTCAAACTGCCTCATGCACTGTCAATGTTTCCCACCATCTCCTCGTAACATGTAACTTGCAATAGATATCTATCATTACCTCCACCCAAAGTTTCACCTATCCTCAAGGCGAAAAGAAGTATTTTAGCAGTTCATCAAAGTATTCTCATAATGCTTCATAAAACAGTATAGGTAAGCCCAGTGCTTCTTGTACTACCGTATGGATGGAAGTGATTGAAGGTAAGTCCAGTGGGTATGCCACCGGGCCAGCCCTGACAGTAATAGTGAATGAACCATAGTAAACAAGAGCAAGTTCCTCAAAATGTTGACGAGTAAGATACCCAGAGACCAATTGGTAGTATGAATGCAGTAAGAGAAAGGCACAATCTACAACAGTTAACATGAACCGGGGGTCTATTAGACTTCAGCATCACAACAAAGTAAACACACAAGCTGAGCTATCCCCGCTGCCCACAATAGAAGAATAGGGGGAAAATAGTAAGGCATGCAAACAAAAAATTAGTTCACAGTGATAAAGACATGCCTCTTCTAGATTTTCCAGCGCCATGATTTGCTCTATCTGTTCAGAAACCCTTTCCTGTAAAATGGGTCACAGAGGTAAATAACATTCATTCTGAAACTTATGACAAGGCAGAAATTGTACGCACCACACTGCTGGCTGCTTCAGCTGCAATAACATCAGACTCCATTTCAACTTCGATCTCAATCATTGAGGAAATCTGTCAAAAAAGATACCACTTAGTAACCATATCTTTCCGGGAGCAGGATTCTTAACACAATGGTATATCTTAGACTTAGACATACCCTTGCATAGCTTTCTATTAGTTCAATCCGTTGCTTAAGGGAATTTTCCAAGCCTTCTCGCACCTTTCTTATCCTACTTCTACGTGCGCTGGAGACAATAACATAAAGACTGAGTTTGGAAGACATTGAAAAAGAAGAAAAAAACTAAACTTCAAAATACTTTTACAACCTTAATAAGTCAATTGAAAATGAACATTGCCAACAGTTCATTGAATTAAGAAAGGATTACTCATAGTGTTTAGTAGGATTCACCGGTAAGAAGGTTCTCCTACAGCAAAAATTTTGTTCTCTAATTGGCACATCCGAGCCAACATCCAAACCTACATGACAGAAATTAAAGTACAGTTCACCAACCAGATCCTTAATATTTGATGACAACGTATGTTTGTATGACTTATGAGTGCGTATGTGAAGAAAGCCCAGGTTGAAGATTAGGGAACAATAATAGTACATACTTCCAGTATTTTTCTTCAGGAATAAATGATTAGTATGAGTGTGAAAAATTGTTAAAAGCTCATGCATTCAACTTAGTTAAAAACCATATAATATGTTCTTAATGTTAAGAAAATAGAAATTGAATTAAAAATTAAATTTACTTCATGATGCCATGACCAAGAGTCAAGACCATGTGAGTGCATACCTCCTTTTCAGCAGCCAGTTTTAAATCCCTGATACGAGACTGAAGTACATTATATTGAGATAAAAGCTGCTGTTTGATAGCAATGATATCAACTGATCGTTGAGGAAGCTGATACAATCAAAGAAACATATGAATTAGTTCTATTCAAGTATCGGAGAAGAAAAGTTAATATTAAAGAACAAAACAGTAAAATCTGATCACCATACGAGTGTAATAACTAATACTATTTTATGACCAGACATTCATTAGGGATTTGAGCAAGGTACCTAATTGTTGTTTCAAAAGGATGTAATTTAGCAATGGCAGCGGATTTTGTACAAAATATAAGGCAATATTTAAAACGAAGAATATTTGTAGAAAAATATGTACTACAAAGTTTTAAAAATTGATTTTTTTTTTTTCTTTTTTCAAGCATGCCATCAGGAAAAACAGCTTTTTTCTGTTTTAGAAGAGATGATTGATTTTGGCAAACCAGAAATTTGGGTATATAATGCAGAGAACTGTTGCATTTGTAGTGCCTTCCAACTTTTCAATGGAAACTGCTTTTCAATATTATAGTTACACGCGCGACATTTTCATGTTTAACTGTTATGTATCTTTATTTTCAAAGATTTTGAAAGATATTCAGAAATTTTAAAGTGCACTCCAAAATGTATTTAGCATAACGCTTTGCTAAATATGGGTTGCAGGAATAAATTTTTAAAATCCATCTCAAGTCATTTTCAACAGTTGACAACATTCAAATTTTAATTCAATGCGTCTACTGATCAGTGACAACAAACATACGCAAGAGATACTGTATCTGTATAAATATTGAAAAATAAGGTAAGGTTTAATATAGGCGTAGCAATACAGAAAATAGTGACTAAAGAAATCTGTACCCGATTGATTTGAGGCAAAATCAATGAATTCAAGGTAGCTCCTGCAGCCAGAGAAGCAAGTCCAGCAACTAAAAGCAACTGAGGCAAGCTGGGGTCAAGAACTCCAGATGCAGCATCTCCAGCGGCAGACAAAACTATGAGCGGAAAGAGGGTCGATGGGTTAAGTAAGGATGAGGTTCCCTTTGCTGGCACTCTTAATAATAGTGACTCCCGGCCATCTGAATGATTTGTCAGGCACATAGGCTCCCCAGAATAAAAATTGGGATCCTTTGGACTAAATTTAATAGGACCAACTTCTCTGAATACATTCGACGGAGCTGCAGCAGCAATTGTCACCCTTTCTCCCTCTCGTGCTGGGAGATCTGCTGTTTCAGTAGCAAACTTCTGGGTTCGTGCCACTCCGGAGGGAGTTTGTACCTAAAAAGAATGAAGAAGGAATAAATTAGTGACAGGAGCACGAGAACAGAGAGAATTGTAGGAAATGTAGAGAAGCAGAGCTGTGTATACATTGCCTCAAAAACATAGGATAATCAAGACAGAAATAATAATATCCATGTGGCTTTGGAACTTTTATAAAAAACAGCAGGCTGGCAAACTACATTCGTAATTAACGAGAGTAACACTCATTCCTGAGATGATAGCATACTTTCCTACACGTCATTTAGTAAAAACTCCTACCTTGCATGGTTTATGCTAGTAGTTCAAAGATATTAAGGAGACCTACTTATCTATACATTATATGCGATTACAATGAAATCCTACAAATAAAGAAAGAAAATCAGTAAGAAAAGTGTACGCAAGTATCATTAAATTCTAATGAATACAAGGTTGTGCCAAATTTTCATGAGCGAGATTAAAGATTAGTTATTCAACCAGCTAGATATGATAACTGGAAAAGAGAACAAAATGATGTTTCCATGATGAGTACACAACTTCGCAAGTTTGAATAATTTTAAGGCCGCACAGTTATTTAGTAATGAAACATACGTTGGATGAATTACTCAACAGATCACAATAAGGTAATGGAGAAATGGGGAAGATGAGAAATTATTCCAAATTTCCAATAACATTAGAAACGATAATTATTCATGCATTACTCATCCCGCTGATGAGCAACAGCAAACAGATACAGATCATATGAGCAAATATTTGGAATTGGATGATGAAAGCAATTGAAAGAACCAAATAGTTCAAAGTTGAACTGAGGTTATTTTATACATACCACAATGGAGTGCACAGCAGCGGGAATTTTTCGCTTCATTATATTCAAGAATCGGAGTGCTTTTTCCCATGCAGGAGTATCCATGCTGCGTTCGGCAGGAGGAGATCCTTAGAAAAAGTGAATATTCGAGCATCAACATCTAATGCAAATATGTTTTATTAATTAATATATACTTGAGAAATAAGATTTGCAACAGTTGAATATTAGCCCGAACTCTAAGTTCATAATGTTCAGGGTAGTGGGCAATGAACGTATAGTATTAATGGGAGAGTGTACTAAGCTCACAACTGCAAAATGATCGTTCACTTAAAAGACATTTCAGAACTTGAACCACAGCTTATTAAAAGCACATAACAAAAAACATGGGATTAAAGTAATAGCCAACTAAACAAATAAAGTTAGCAATATGCAGGTGAACCTACCTAATTTCTTCTGAATCAATATTAACTATGTTTCCTGAAATAAGTTCATACTTGTAACGGCACCTTGCACAGGATACAATCTGCAAAAAAAGCATTGTCAAAGGTAAGAGGTTGCGGGGGTATAGGTGTAGTTTGTAAAATAAAGATAAATAAATAAATAATTAAAAAAATTGGGAGATAAAACATTTGTATTTCTCAAAGACAAGACATTCGAGTCTCTAAACCACATATCTCAGAGATAAAGCATCAGCTTTTGTTTAAAAATAAACCAGGAGTTTTGAACAAATACTTGATTAGGTGCACAACATCATAAGTCATGGAAATTACAGTGGCTAATAATTAATGTCCACCGACAAAGGCTTCAAGACAAAATCTACAGTACTTCATAATGGCACGAAAGGATGGGATAAATCTGAAGTAAGAACAAACTAATAGAAATTTGTAATATAGAAAGTAAACAATTGTCCAAATCATGAAAACAAATATAGGAGATGATTTATTTTATATCAACCCTATCTTGTCATGGCATAAAGGCCCTATATCACGATGGACATTGCACAAACATGTGGTGTTAAATGATGTAGATATACTTCATAATCAACAATATACAAATTACTACAATATGAAGTATAGTAAGCGATCTTAGAAACAGCTAATGCAGCATAGTCACACTCTATCTGAACATCTAAAGTCTAAACCTAGTTTCCCCGGGGAACTTGAAGAGATGTTTTTCAACCATTCATTCTAGATAAACTCCCCGATAGAATGCAACCCACAAAAGCTGCCATGTACTTCCATACCTGAATACCGTGCTGGGGTTGTGCAACCGCAACTGCTACCATACAACTGGGACACTGCACTACCTTTCCAAATGGTACCTTCAAACATATTACAGCTATTCAGGAAGCCTGTCTTACATTGTTTTATGTTCATCACGACGCAGTAATAAACAACTATGTAAATGTCTGCATACGAATGTGTTCATACACATCTGAACAAAAATGGTTTCTCACCTCCTCAGCAGGTGATACACCAACACGGCAAATAATCTCGATCATCCTAAGTGCATCAGAGACCCTCAAGGATGCTGCAAGACCTTGAATCAGCAATGTATATACATGAACATCTGGCCTTGACCATTTCCATCTCTCAACAGTGGAAGCATTTTCATTAACACCTTCCCATGCTGTAACTATGTACAATGGCAATGGATTAAGCAAATCTGCAGATATCATACCCTTGGGCATTGAAAATTCGTGTAAAGAAAACCTCTGCGTATTTCGACCCTGGACTTGACAAAAACAATGCCTACAACCACTAAGATTCTGCTAGGTTCCTTTCCTTCCTAATCCTAATCAATCCTGCCCAGCTATTATTCTAATCCCATACCCTTCCTAAATGCCCTCAAAGTAACGAGGACGCGAAATCAGCTAGATATGAAGGACAGACGAAGAGAATAACAAAAAGTATCATCAAATTACATGAAGAAATCATGGCAGAATGGAAAAAGACACCAAATCAGAGACGAATCCCGATGGCGAAAGTCCACCGTCTGTCCTAACAACTAACTAACTAAAATAAACCATTCCAACAATTCATATACCTGGTTCTATATTTTCCAGAATGAGTTTAAATTATTAAACAGATAGAACTTCAAATACACAAACACAAAAACGCACAAGTCACAGACACAAACCTTGATAGAAAGTGGAGCGCATTGCATAGAACACGGACAAAGCAAGCTCAGGATTGTTACACTTTAATGCAGCCGCAATAATCAAACAACAGTCCGAAGCAGACACAGTACCTCCACTTCTCCCTGACTTATCAGCGATCATTCTTAGCGCTTCATCAGCATCCTTAGCACCCGAAACAGCCCTAATCAGCTCGTTGTGGAGTAAATCCGAAACAGGATTCTCAAAAGCCGCAGCGCCGTCGATATCGCTGCCACTTAAAGAAGCTCGAACTTGCATCGACTTAGAGAAGGAGGTGAAAGCAAAGAGAGCGTGGGAACATAGAAGGAGAGGCATGAGAACGGTAGCGCCATTGGTTGCAGAGGCGAGTGGTTCGAAGAGTTTGGGAGGGGGGAGACGAGTGATATTGAGCCATGGTGAAGTTAAGTTCAGAATCATTGTACGGTGAAGGTTTGGATTGAAATGAAGGAGAATTGGTGTAGAAAAATGGCATAGAATTTGTCGAATGCTTTGTTTCTCTCTCTTCTGTGATTTATTTTTCTCTCACTAACGTGGAGGATTTTGGCGGATAAAGGATGAAGAATGAGAGGTCGTTAGGAGAAGACGACGGGGGAATGGTTGCGTGCGGACGGGTACATGGGAAGACTAAATGGAAATTTGATCGTAGCCGTCCAAATTTGGATTGTGGTAAAGAAAAAAGAAATGGAGGTGCGGGGAATCGAACCCCGTGCCTCTCGCATGCGAAGCGAGCGCTCTACCATATGAGCTACACCCCCATTGATCATTCGTTTCATTAAATTTGATTTTCTCTTAGTGAAAATTTCGTCGCATATTTTCCTAATATTATTGTTATTATTATCATTATTTTCTTTTTTAACAATATGGAAAAGGGAGAATAGTACACGCGTCTGTGGTAAGTTGAATTAGACACATTTTAGCATTACCAAATAGATTTGACAGGTTTTAAGTTGTAGTATTGAGCTAGCACAGAGTATAAAGGTTTATTTATTTGGAAATTCAGTTTCATAGTTTTATCCTTTATGAATATAGTGTCTCCTTATTGAACAAAAAGGAATTTATTTATTTTTATGAAAACAAATAAAAATTCCAATAAAATGCGTTTCATTATGTTCGAGATTAGTATTTTGACCAGGTACATTGATTCACAATAGAAACATAATTATCTTTTTTTCAAAATAAAAAAAAACAAAAACAAAAACAAAAATGAAAAGTGGATGATCATTTGTTTAAGAGTATAACACATATTTTGCATCTTGGTTTTGAATCTAATTAGTCCCTCAATTTTAAACAGTTGCATTTTTTGTTTCCATTTATTCATTAAAACTAATTTTTAATTATTTTAAACTGGTAATGGTGTAGTTAACCCAAGTGATAATCTAGAACAAAGTCGAATAAAATTGTGAATCTCAGACGTTAAAATCAAAATTCAATGGTGAAAGTTGTGTGACATTTTGCTGTAGGCAAATTTGGAAGCTTGCCATTGTTATCTAAATTAGTTGACAATGCTGTTATCTATCGATTATATATTCATCTTTATTATTATTCATTTATCATTTTGGAGTCATCTCTTCTTGTCTATACTGTAAATACCATTTGAAATAATAATCCTCTTACAACAGTATTTCAAAGACGCAAAGTTGAAGGGAACGGGCGTCTAAATAGGATTTTTTTGTTAAGAGAACAAGTAGAGAAATTAGGCCAACAAGAACACGAAGGAAAAGAAAAACCACTGTACACAATCTGCAAGGATACAGAAAGATCTCTGTTCGTACTGAAGCTAGAAAAAGCTAAAAATAGCAAGCCAAAGGGTTTGGATTAAAAAAAAAAAGGAAAAAAGAAAAAAAGAAACAACCAGATTCCTTTTTATCCCCTATCAGCTATCGGGTGCCGAAGACAAGCAAGCCAAATTAAGCATCATCTACATTTCCCACACAAAAGATCAATTCATTGCACCAGGTATGTGTTGTGTATTCTTCAGTTACCAAAACGGCCTCTTCCCCCATGGAGGTCTTTGCTGCCAACCACCATTCCTTTGTGCCCCGCCGCTATTTTGTCGCTGTGCTAACACCCTCAACCTCTGTTCCTTCATGTTGGCAAACAGTGAGTCAAGAGTTTGTGGCCTCTGTCTCGGCGTGACATTTGTTTGCGGCTGGGCCGGTGCAGATACCTGTAGACGGAAGGTGGGTGAGGGAAATAAACGAGAGATCAAACAATTGCAAACCATTGAGGAGCCCTCTACACTTCTGGCCAACTCAGTAAGGAACACAGTACCTTGGGAACAAAGGTTCCATTAATGAAAGGCTTCCTTGGAACCGGTGGAGTATCAACCCTGTACCAAAAAATGTTGAAATGATTGATGAACAGAAGATAAAACATTTATAAGTAAACCCGCTAGGTAAAACATGTATTATCCAATTTAGAATTTCACAAACAACAACAATCTTCAACATGTCCTTGAGTGTCTAGATACAAGTCGATCAAGAGTGTCTTACCTCCGTGATCAAAATTGAAATGGTAACCCCATAAACAGAAATAAAAGACAAACCAGATCAGGAGAATGCAGTCATCGAAAAATGTGAATCAGCTCAAAATGCGTTACGCTTGATAGGATCCAGAAAAGCACTTTCTGGTTAAATAGGATGATCCATCCAAACCTCAAATCAAACACCCCACATGCTTTGCTTGCTTTAATGCACAATGAAAAGCTCCAAACTAGTATTATCAATGAACAAAAAATATACTCCAGGAAGATTCCTGTCCGGAACTTGAACCAGAAAATGAAGGCTTCAACCAGAAAATCAAGCAGCATGAACTTCTGCAGTATTAGTGTATTCCACTGACTAAACCCAAGATCTACACATGATACCTCACAGAACAGCATAAAGTCATCTTTCGACACATTTTAACTCACCATTCATAGTTCCTTCAGCACTTATGTTATCACAGGGATTATGCAACAACAAATTACCAAAATCGGAGTTCTTGTTTTACTTGCAACAAGCAAAATTTCAATTCCACCCCAAGGATCTACTATAGAAAATGAAATATCATCTCCCATGGGCCAGGCTGAGTGGCTGACTACGGGAATTTATAGAACCATATTTCACAAGTGGAAAACTTTCAGTGGTCGAGGGTTTCCTCATTTGAGTCCTATGGCTAGTGAACAAGTAGAAGTGCTTGTAGACTTGTCACAACATGGTAGTTGGAAGGCTAACTAATGTCCCCAGGATGCGACAGCAAGTGAAAAGGGAACACCAAGTGGAATAAAGGAAACTAGCAGACGGATCACTAAAATAGATACAAAATTTACCAAAATCTCACAATACCACAGGCCCAAAAGGTTCTTTGCCTGCATTATTGCAAGCCAATGAAGATATGTCAATTGTCATCCACCAGGAATGGAAGTTAACAGCGGAGTTTGAGCATGATGAACAACAAGACTATTGTGGAATAATCAATAAAAGGGAGATGCCACAATTTTAAACCATCTGGTGTAGTTAAAACGTCACATCTTGAAATACAGCTTCCACTTCCTTGCAACAAAAGAGGTATCCGGTCAAGGCTGCTCTAATGATATGGGTTGTCTACGAAGGCTTGAGAAATCCAAGACAATTAACAAATTTAACAAGGAGCAAAAACTCAAAAGTATACACACTCATCCAATGCACACAAAAGCCCTTTTTACCACCACATTTTTCCAGATGACCGCAGCAAACAAATTCATTCAAAATTTCCAAATTATCTTTGTCCCAACTTCTGCAGACTCCACCAATCACTTACTCGTCAGAAAACCAAAAGATAACTCGATGCATTCCAAAACCAGACTTAAGAAGATAAAGCAGAAACAATTCCCAGTCAGCATGGAAGAATCAAAATTATTGGAAATAGTCCCACTCCAATTTAACTGGTTGAAGCAAAAACTTATCATCCAGTTTTTCCAACCAACATATTATGTTGCTAACTTCATATAGTAAAACTTGATGGACATTGTAGAAGTCATCAATTGTGTATAAACGTGATTTACCTGTCACAGCATCAAATAACACATTAAAACAATCAGCAACCAGGTTTCAATTGTTAAACTGATAGCATTTCTTCTTTTATATATCATACAGTTTTAGAAGGTTGCTGATTTTCAACATATGTTCATAATTTACGAGAAGACCTTTCTGTAGGTTACGAGGTATTGGTCAATACCTTGTTTTATTCCAATTGGTTGCCCTACGATTAAAAGCTCTAGGGCGAATTGGAGCAACTGCAGCCTTTCTTGCAACCTCAGTTGCCAAAGGAAACTGATTCCCTTGAAAGCTTGACCTTCTGTTGGCCAAAGCCCCCTAAAATTTAAAAAAAAAAAAAAAAAAAAAAAATCAAAACTCATCATACAAAATAGCAACGTAAATTATAATCAAGTTAAATGACTGCACAAACCTGTCTCAGAGAAGACCTAGAGTCCATGAAACGCTGCAACTTTCTGGGTCTATTTTGAGAAGCATTATTTGGAAATTTCTGCATTTTGTTCTGCATGTGGAAAGATAAATCACTACATTATCATAATAAAAAGAAATTTTCCAATTTCAAAAATGGACTACCCAGATTAAAGGCATGATAAAGAAAACAGGTTATTACCGGTATCCTTCTTTGCTTCGTGCCTTTATTTCCCGTATTTTTGGACATTTTAATAATGTCGTCTAATTCAAAACAAATGTAGAAACAGAATAATCAATAAATTTTTAAGATGTACATAAATTCAAAAGTACTGAAGCAAGAAATTCAAAAGCCCAACCTAAAGCCATATCCATCTTCTTCTCAGTTATGGCAATCGCCTCGGTAGTAAGTGGTTTAGCCGCCATCTAACACAAAGTTAGAAAAATAGAGTTGGTAGTGAACAAAGAAAAGTAACATTCAAAATAAATTCAAAACAATAGGGACGCAAAGCCGCTCAGAAAAGCGCACAAAATCATGCAGCTCCTCGCCAGGGTTCGTTCAAAGAATCAAGAAAAAGAACAATACTGCGTAAATCAGACACATGGCACAGAAAACTCAAAGAAACCAGCCATAACCTTACATAAGTTGCAGAAACAAAAGTTACCAATAGATACAATATACTTCTATGGTCTCATTATACATCGAAAAAAACCCCGAAAAAGGAAACTGCATCCAAATACAGAGACCTTCAACAATACAACCATAACAGAACCAAGAAACTTCCCACTCGCACTCAAACCTTATGATATATCAAATGAAAAGCCATAACTCACGGGGCAAAAGTCTACTCCGGCTCCCACAAGAAATCAAACAGCAACCATACAAAAGAACCACGAAATCGGAGACAAAACATCTAGGGTTTCCATCGTAAAGTAAGCATCGTAGATCAAAACGGAGAAGAAAGAACACACACCTCTTGAGGAGAAGATAACTCGCCGCTAAAACCGATCGGAGAAATAGCAGTGAAGAATTAGGGCAGAGAATTAGGGAAAACCTAAACGAAAGAGATGAAAAGTTCCTGAGCTTTGCGGAAGAGTCAAATTCCTTGCCGCCGAAGGAAGACGAAACTCGGGTGGAAAAAAATAGGGCAAAGGAAGGGTTATATATATAGAGGAGACAACAACGACGTCGTTTGAGTAGAAATTTCATGTAGAAATAATATTAAGGACGTTTGATAGGGATTTGGAGTCCGCGTTAGCTGGAAGAACCGAAAGATATTTGCTTATCCCAGAGGGCAGCCCGATTTTGGTGTGCGGGTAAAATGACAGCTCAGCATTTTCACCAACCACTTAGATTATGACACGTCTTTAAATAGGGTCCTAGATTTTTTTTTTTTTTCAAAAGTTGCATATTAACTTTTACATTAAAAATGTTTTAAAAGACACCTCTACCTGTAGAAATTCATTCTTTTAAAAAATGTATATAATAATAATTTATTCCTTCAAACGTCGTAAAATAATTTGTTATTTATATATAAGTTCAACTTTAGATTGAAATTGGGAATTTGAATTTCTAACTTTTAAAGATGTTGTTTAGTATCCAACTTATTGATGAGATGAATATTACATCGGTTGATAATAATTTTATTTTGTATTATTATTATTATTATTATTTTGTAATTGACAAATGACAGTCCCATAACTTGTAGCTTTTAAAAGTGTTTTTATGAAGTTGCCAATACATGCGTGTATTTTTGTACATATAACAAGTATAATCTTAAAAGCAAAAGAGGATTAAGTTCTTCAAAATTTGTCCTAAAAATAAATAAACAAAAGTTCTTCAACATCTCCCTTATTGACACATTATGTATACTCTTGTGATTTTTATTTTCAATTATGGGGTAGGGATCGAACTATCTATTATAGTTGATGTCCTAAATCTCGTGGGTCCTGTAGTTTGAACTGTAATGTACAGAGATTTTATTAATTTAATAAAATTTGAGATGTTTTATTTGACATTTAGTAGCATTAACCCACAAACCAATAAACTAACCTCCAAGGTTATCTTCTGTAACTTAAACATGTATGTAAAGACATACGGGTGGATTGTGTTTAAGTAATAACCTAAATGGTCTTTAGTAGATGGATAAGGTAGAGTATCTTATCCTGGTGACACTACGAATACGACCCGTTTTGTAGATGTTACAATTGTTGTAAAGTGCTACAAATAATTTGATCATTATCGTTCATATATGTGAGCAGGGTATTCGATACAAATAAGTTTGTATAAGACTTTACCACGAAATGACTAGTCTTACTATATAACGCCATTAATAGTTGAGACTTACATTTTAACAGGATGACCATATGTGACATGACATGAATCTTGAGTGAGTTGGGAACTCCTATCTATGAAGGTGATCCTTTGATTTGTATGGGTGAGAGTGGTCATATTGTCAATTCAATAAGTCTACCATTTTGGGGATTCGTCTGATTTGGGAGTTGGAAACACAGTTACAAAAAATGGAATTCACTCATTCCCTAACGTATGGATAAATAGATAAATTGCTCCCTTAAGGGCTGATTCTGAGTCTTGAACAATGTGGCACCACACCCTCTATTGGGCCAAAAGGGGTTTGGTCATAGTTGGACTATAACCTATTATTCATTAGAGGGATTAGTTGTACTTAAGAATTTAGATGTAACTAAGGGACAAAACGATAATTTTGACCAACTATATTTATGAACAATTTGTGAAGGGTCATTGTACTATTGACTGGTTATATCCAATGAACACAAAAATATATTTGTAGTGCGAATAGTGCAGCTGTCAGTCCTTGATGGAGTGGCCAACAATTAATAGATGTTTAATAATTTCGTTAAAGGAGTTTAACTAATTGTTTAAGTATCATTGGAGCTTCAATCTTCATGTTCATAAGGTTCCTTCTATAGCTCAACGGGGATTATTGATAATCAATTTTGGATTAATTTGAATTGTTCAAATTCATTGAGGGAAATAATTACATGTGATATAACTAATTTAACTTAATTGTACATGATATAATTAATATAATGTATTCGATACATTATAATATAAAGTTTATTTGAGAGGAAATAAATACTTGAATATGATTTGTTGGATTTTATGTCCTAAAACTCGTAGTTTGTAAATTAATAAACATATTTTGTTTTTTTTCCGATAAAGTTGTTATTGAAATTGTAATCTCGAATCCAATAAACTAAGGTCCTGAGGCTATTTAATGTAGTTTGAACTTTATGTAGTGACATAAAGGTAGATCAAGTTCAAATATAGAGCCGAAATGGTCTATAGTATATGAATAAGGTTGGGCACCTTATTATGGGGACACTATGGATGCGGCCCACTTTGTAGTTAGTACAAACGATGTGATCCTGAATTGTTCATATAGAGATATGTGAGTGGGGTCATCCTATGCAATGAGTTTGCATAAGACTGAACCATGAAATAGTCATTTTTTACGTTATAAATGTCGTTTTATGTATAAAACTGACTATTTCGTTAATTGATGACCTAGGTAACTTAATCTTAATCATGAGCTAACTATGAACTTCTGTTTACTCGGAATTATCCTTAGATCAGCATAGGTGAGGGCAGCTCAATATCACTGGCCCAATAAGCCTCCCATTTCAAGGGTAAGATCAAGTGGATAGCTAGGAACATAGGGTGTAAGACGGAATTCACTCCTACCCGTTATAGGGATAGTAGATAGGTTGTTTCCTTTAGTACTGAATCCAGGTCTTGAACAAGAAGTAGAGGGATTCGGTTTATAGGTTGGACCTTAAACCAATTGTTTATTAGAGGATCAGTGGAACTTAAGAAACAAGATGTAGTCTTGAGGGTAAAACGATTTTTATGACCCAGTCGAGATTTACATTTTAACAGGATGACCATATGTGACATGACATGAATCTTGAGTGAGTTGGGAACTCCTGTCTATAAAGGTGATCCTTTGATTTGTTTGGGTGAGAGTGGTCATATCGTCAATTCAATAAGTCTACCATTTTGGGGATTCGTCTGATTTGGGAGTTGGAAACACAGTTACAAAAGATGGAATTCATCATTCCTTAACGTATGGATAAATAGATAAATTGCTCCCTTAAGGGCTGATTCTGAGTCTTGAACAATGTGGCACCACACCCTCTCTTGGGCCAAAAGGGATTTGGTCATAGTTGGACTATAGCCTATTATTCATTAGAGGGATTAGTTGTACTTAAGGAGTTAGATGTAACTAAGGGACAAAACGATAATTTTGACCAACTATATTTATGAACAATTTGTGAAGGGTCATCGTACTATTGATTGGTTATATCCAATGAACACAAAAATATATTTGTAGTGCGAATAGTGCAGCTGTCAGTCCTTGATGGAGTGGCCAACAATTAATAGATGTTTAATAATTTCGTTAAAGGAGTTTAACTAATTGTTTAAGTATCATTGGTGCTTCAATCTTCATGTTCATAAGGTTCCTTCTATAGCTCAACGGGGATTATTGATAATCAATTTTGGATTAATTTGAATTGTTCAAATTCATTGAGGGAAATAATTACATGTGATATAACTAATTTAACTTAATTGTACATGATATAATTAATATAATGTATTCGATACATTATAATATAAAGTTTATTTGAGAGAAAATAAATACTTGAATATGATTTGTTGGATTTTATGTCCTAAAACTCGTAGTTTGTAAATTAATAAACATATTTTGTTTTGTTTTTCGATAAAGTTGTTATTGAAATTGTAATCTCAAATCCAATAAACTAAGGTCCTGAGGCTATTTAATGTAGTTTGAACTTTATGTAGTGACATAAAGGTAGATCAAGTTCAAATATAGAGCCAAAATGGTCTATAGTATATGAATAAGATTGGGCGCCTTGTTCTGGGGACACTATGGATGCGGCCCACTTTGTAGTTAGTACAAACGATGTGATCCTAAATCGTTCATATAGAGATATGTGAGTGGGATCATCCTATGCAATGAGTTTACATAAGACTGAACCATGAAATAGTCATTTTTTACGTTATAAATGTCGTTTTATGTATAAAACTGACTATTTCGTTAATTGATGACCTGGGTAACTTAATCTTAATCCTGAGCTAACTATGAACTCTTGTTTACTCGGAATTATCCTTAGATCAGCATAGGTGAGGGCAGCTCAATATCGCTGGCCCAATAAGCCTCCCATTTCAGGGGTAAGATCAAGTGGATAGCTAGAAACATAGGGTGTAAGACGGAATTCACTCCTACCCGTTATAGGGATAATAGATAGGTTGTTCCCTTTAGTACTGAATCCAGGTCTTGAACAAGAAGTAGAGAGATTCGGTTTATAGGTTGGATCTTAAATCAATTGTTTATTAGAGGATCAGTGGAACTTAAGGAACAAGATGTAGTCTTGGGGGTAAAACGATTTTTATGACCAAGTCAAGATTACGAACAACCTGTGAAGGATTAGCTTACTAATCATTGTTATATCAAATTGACACGAATATATCTACAGTGAGGAGAGTGCAACTACGAGACTTTAGTGGAATGACCCGTTAGTTAACAAATGTTGATTAATTAGGTTATAGAGTTTTACCGGTTAATCTCGAATTATTGGAGCCCATGATTTGTAGGTCCATTAGGTTCCCCTACTACCTCATATGGAATAAACTTAGAACAGTATGATAGAATAATTCGAATTGTTCAAATTAGATGAAGAGAGAGAAATCGACGAGTATATGTGATATAGTAGTCGGGTTTTCAATTTAGAGATACAACTTTAAGATTTAAATGTGATTTAAATATCAAGAATATGAATACGTTCATATTCAGAAGCTCGAAAATAATGGAAATGGTCACAGATGTATAAAGTCAAAGAGTTGACTTTTTGACTTTGAAAAGTCGAACTTTGACTGACTTTATATTCAAATGTGGTTTGAATTTCGAGAAAATGAATGTAGATTCATGCTCGGGAGGTCAAAATTAGTCAACACGGAAAAAATCATAAAAAGTCAAAATGTTGACTTTTTGGTCAAAGTCAAACTTTGACCAAATGACTATTTTGCCCTTTGGCTAAAGTTAGTGAGAAAATCCAAACTTTTGTTGGATAATTCTACTAACAAAATAGTGGGCTAGGTGTTGGTTTATAGTGGTGACATTAAGCCCACTTAGATAGTGGATTCTAGGTGTTGGTTTTTATGGATTTAGTTCCTGCAATTGTTGCATTGTTTTTTTTTTTTTTTTTTTTTTATAAATGGGGCTTTGAATTTGGATTAAAAACTTTTGCCATTTGTCCAATTTTTTTTTCTAAATTTGGGCTGGAAAAATCACTTTTCTTTGAGTGAAGTTCAAAAAAAAAAAAAAAAGAAAGAAAGAAAACCTATACCCAACCCAAAATCTATCTTTTATTTCCAACTTTTTCTCTCTCTTGGGTTTCTTCATTCACCGGGTCCCAAACCCGGTTCTGAGTCGAGAGGATAGTAGGTCAACTCTAGTGGTGGTTTGGAAGAGTTTGGGTCGAGATTCAGTGAGGAAAAGCGATTTTCGGGAGCTTCAAAGGTAAGTTAATTTACTGTTTTTCCTTCATTTTGCATGCTAATTTCCTTTTGATTGAAAGTATGTCTCGTGTTCCATCACGATTAATGTTAATTATGTGAATTGGATTCGTATAATTAAATTTAGTATAAATGAGATTTATATTAAATATCATGAATTAATGAGAAAATTAAAACTATAGGTTATATTGTATTTGATACAAAATAAAACTATAAATTATGTGTTATATATGACGTAACACATATATATATAATGTATTTATTTTAATTAAAATTAATTTAATTTTAAAATTAAAAGGAGTGAAATAACTTCTTGAAAGAACTCGATTTACAAGATCCATGAGCGGAAGCGGATCATCCAAATCTCATTTCGATTTAAAACAAATGTTTACAGTAAAACATACAGATTATGCACTTTAACTAAAATTACAGCATGCTTTTAAACAACAAAAAGGGTTCAAGTGATTATAGAACTCTTCTTCACGTAAATCCCTCGAACTGTCACGAACACTTCGAACAATCACAAACTCCTCAAACAAACAACAGTTGAACTCGAACCAAAAGGAGAGGACACTATCACTTGGAGACCTTGGTATTCTAAAGGTGAGAACCCAGGAGTGGTGGGCTCTGACTATTTTGGCTAGGAGGGAGTTTTTGACTTAAAAGGAAGAAGACGGTTGAAGAAGGAACATACTATCATATAGAGATCTCAATCGTTTAGAGAAAAGCTCTATCGTATAGGCCTTGAGTAAATAGTGTAATCTCACTTACAAAAACGTGTAGTGTAATCTTGGAATAATAAAATCATATTTTATTTATTCCATTTTTCATAAAAATCAATTAACCTCCCATTAAGGTGGTTAGAGAGAAAAATGGAGTAATTATCAAATATAATAAATAATATAAATAAATATGATAACCAACTTATCATATTATATTTATAACCTATGATTTTAATATTACATCACATACAATATAAACTGTAGTTCTTTTTCTTTATTTTGTGACATTTAATATAAATCATATTTATATTAAATTAAAAACTATGAATCTCATTCATAGAATATATATTTGAATCACATTCAAATATTTATTCCTCCAATTAAACAATAATGTATCAAATACATTATGTCAATTATATCATATATAATTGAATCAATTGAATGTATCATATATAATTAATTCCCTCTTATTAATTTAAACAATTCAAATGAACCCAAAAACTGATTCTCGACTAAATTTTTTTGAGCTACCAAGGGGACCTTATGGACCTGTAGCTTGAAGCTCTCACTTTAATTACATTATCCACCATTGGTTAACTGTCGGGCACCCCACTAAAGACCGACAGCTGCACTCTTCGTACTACAGATATATTTTTATGTCCATTTGATATAATCAATCAACAGTACGATGACCATTCACAAATTGCTCAAAAGTACAACTAGGCCATATTACTGCTTTGCGCTTGTAGTTACCTTTAACTCCTTAAGTACCACTGATTCCTCTAATGAACAATAGATTGTAGTCCCACTATGATTAAACCTCTCTCGGACCACGAGAGGCTGTGGTGCTATTTTGTTCAAGACTTGGAATCAGTCCTTAAGGGAGCAATTTATCTACTTACCTCTGTTTCGGGGAAGGAGTAAATTCCATCTTGTGTAGCTAAGCTCCCAGCTCCCCAGTCAGACGAATCCCCAAAATGGTAGACTTGTTGAGTCGACGATCTAACCATTCTCACCCATACAAATCAAAGGACTGCCCTCATAGGCAGGAGTTCACAACTCACTCAGGATTAAAGTCATGTTACCTATGGTCATTTTAGTGAAATGAAAGTCTCTATTATGAATGACGTTATATAATAAGACTAAACATTTCGTGGTCCGGTCTTATACAAACTCCTTCATATAGAATATCCCCGCTTGCATGTAGAATACACGAATGATTGGGATCAAATCATTTGTAGCACTTTATAATATTTGTTACATCTACAAAGCGGGCCATACTTATAGCGTTACCAGGATAAGGTATCCAACCTTATCCATATACTACAGACCATTTAGGTTATCACTTAAACATGATCCACCTGTATGTTTCTGAAGGAACTCTTAACGAAGAGTATCACTACAAGACAAATTAAAGGTTCGTCGGGAGTTCCGACGAGTAAAATAGGCGTCGGGAGTTCCCCGGGGAACTATCGATGCCGAGTGTTGACTATCGGGAGTTCCCGAGAACTCCCAACGGATCTCTCGATGCCCCATTCTTTTCCCCTTTTCCTTAAAACCCTAACCCCAATCTCTCTCTCCCCCCCCGACGCCGCCAACCTCCTTTCTTCCTCTCCCTCTCAAAATTTTCCCTCTTCCCATCCTTTTATACTTTACCTTCCATTTTCTCCATTTTTTCCATCCAATTTTTCTTCCATTTTCCCATCCCATATTTCTCTCATTTCTCCCTTTACAATATAAAAAGTGTTTTTCCACAACTCTTTTTCCTCCCTCTCCCATTTTCTCCTAGTTTTCATCCATTTTTCGTTCGCCGCCGCCGCCGTCTCCTCCCCGGTAATTTTCTCATTTTATTTTATCTTGTATATTTATTTAAATCATATTTGAAATGCCCATTAAAATGTGTTTCAATATTGTATTCATTTTCGTTAATTATCTGAAATTGTTGTACATATCATACCCATTAAAATGTGTTTCAATATTGTATTCGCTTTTGTTAATTCTCTGAAATTGTTGTACAAATCATGTCCATTAAAATCATGCCAACTAATATCATGCCCATTAAAATCTTCTTTGAAATTTTTTTGTACAAATCATGCGCATTAATATCTGGTCAATTTTGCAGAATATATTTGTTTTACAATTCTCTAAAATTGTTGAGAGTAATTTTATAACGAACATGTCATATGATGTTGGTTATTTGGAGCCTAAGCATGCATGATTTAATATTTCGAAAATGTTGAATAAATGAAAGGCCTATATTAATCTAAAAAATATAAAATAAATCTTTAAACCTCTAATTTGGTACTTAATACATTTAATATTTTAAAAAAGTTTAAAGAATCTACTAGACATAAAACTAAATTTTGTGTCTAATAGAAAATTTAACTTTATATTTTGTGTCCAATAGGCTTGTAAATTTTAGAAGATGTTGAATAGATGAAAGGCCTATATTAGACACAAAATTGAAAGCTTGGAGACGTACTAAATAAAACATTTGAAAGTTGTATCTCATCAAGCTCGTCATCTACTCAAGGAACGGAGGCGGGAATGGGGGAATTGAGAGCCAATTTCCAACAGTCTCAGTCGAGGATTAAAGAACTTGAAGACGTTCAGAAAAAAATGCAAGAGGATCATGTAAGACAAATGGAAGAAATGAAAAAAAAATGATTGAAGACATGATACGATCACATAGAGGAGACCTATCAAATTAGGTATGATTACTACATTATTTAGTTGTCTAATATGTTGCTATCCTGCAGTTATGGTAGCCAAACAACTGGATTTTGATGTGTTTTTTGTTGGCTATCTTGTGTATTTATGAATGTTTACGAAGTTTAATGTATTGTTGGGGGGGGGGGGGGGGTTGTTGTTGATATTAGGTTAAACCATTTTGGGGACAAATTTGAGTTTTATGTGTGTTGGCATTGTTTACTCGTTTTGTATGTTTTTTATGTTCAGGAGGTTCCATGTTTGCATGTTTGTCGTGGGGGGTGGGTAGAGTTTCATTTAACTCGTCTTGTCCTTGAAATTGGCTAGCTTGTATATTTTTGAATGTTTACGAAGTTTAATGTATTGTGGTGGTGGTTGGGGAGGGGGGGGGTTAAGATTGGGTTAAACCATTTTGGGGACAAATTTGAGTTTATGTGTGTTGGTCATTGTTTACTCGTTTTGTATGTTTTTAAAATTTGATCTGAAAACCTGTAAAACATATTAAACCAAATATGATTCACATAACTAAAAAATGAAAATGAAGTCCATATTATAACAAGTAAATATGTTTTACAGGTTTTCAGATCAAATTTTAAAAAATTATAAATGAGTAATGGTGGAACTCCCGACGCACAAACAATGTCGGGGGTTATGAGGGAACTCCCGACGCACATGTAGTGCATCGGGAGTTCCCCCATAACTCCCGACGTTGTTTAAAAGTGCGTCAGGAGATCCTCTCCCGATGGGTTTCTCCTGACCAAACTCCCGACGACCGTTTATGCGTCGGGAGAGCCTTTCCCAACGAATTTTCCATACTTTTCCGATGAAATGTGACGTCGGGAGAAGTCAAATTTCTTGTAGTGTATCCATGAGCATGTTTGGATCTTTCCGATTTTATTGTGACCGAAATACAACACATACATTCTAACAGACAGTTGTGCAATTTACACTAATTAACGGCATGCTTTGATAAATAAACTACAAGGGATTGAGTTCACATACCAGTTGAAAACTCTCTTCAATCTCAAACTCAACGTAGTGGAAGAACTTCTACGAACTCTATCGCCCAGCAAATCAGTCGGCTACAGTAGCACGAATAAGTACGAGCAAACAGAAGTGGGAATGACACCACCAGTTGGAGCCCTTGGTATTCTTGAAGTGAGAATTCAAAGTGTGGTCTTGGTGAATTTGATAGAGGTCAGAGGAACAGGTTGACCGTGTAGACGATAAGCAAGTGGGAGAGTAAGCTATCGTATAGCAAGGATGCTTATCGTTTAAACAAAGCTATACGATTTTGTAGGTTTTACTAAGCGACTGTCTAGTAATAGGTATACGATCATTTAGAAAACGCGGCACGCTAGACGATCATTTAGGAAAGCTAAGCAATCGTTTAGACACGGGTGTGTGATCGTTTAGACGATGAGACTCTATCGTATAGGCTCTAAACTAGGCAATCGATACTTTTTCACACCGATTGCAATTTTTTCGAACCTTTTGCCAAATGAAATAAATTTTCATTTTATTCTTTGGTTACAATAACCGAATACGACTTCTCCCACTAACGCACAATTGAGGAGAATATTTCGATCAATTATCTCATAATTAACCAATTTAATAATAAATGAATATAATCATATTATATTTTTACCCTATAGTTTGATATCACATATCTACTATAGTAATTTCTCCTCCACTTGATATAAATCATATTTATATTTAATTTCTTCCAAAATAACGTATCTCATACATTTAGCCAATTATATCATATATAATTAATCAGTTCAATTATATCATATATAATCAAACTCCCTCTTGTGAATTTGAGCATTTCAACTGACCCAAACACTAATTCTCGACTTTATCCAAGCTACTAGGGGACCTTATGGACCTGTGGCTTGAAGCTCCAACGGTACGTGAATAGTTGACTAAACTCTTTAGCCACGAGATCCACCATCCGTTAACTGCCAGGCATTCCACTAAAGACCAACAGTTGAACTCTTCTTACCACATATATATTTCTATGTCCATCGGATATAACCAATCATGAGTACGATGACCCTTCACAGATGCTCGTAAGTACAGTTGGACCAATTTACCGTTTTGTCCCTGTAGTTACATCGTTCAAGCCCTGAAATGAGCCCTTAAGGGAGTTATCTATCTACTTGCCCTCCCTTGGGGAAGGAGTGAATTCTATTTTGTGTAGCTGAGTTCTCAGCTCTCAAATCAGACTAATCCTTAAAATGGTAGGTTTGAATCGGCCACCTGGCCACTTACACCCATACAAATCAAAGAACCATCCTCAATGGTAGAAGTTCCCAACTTACTCAGGATTGAGGTCATGTTACCTATTGTCATCCTAGTGAAGTGAAGTCTCTGTCATTAACGGTGTTATATAACGAGACGTTAACACTTTGTGGTAAGGTCTTATACAAACTCTATGTATAGGATGCCCCCGCTCGCATGTCCCCTACACGAATGATCAGGATCAGACCATATGTGACAAGTCATAACACTCGTGACCATTCCACAAAACGGACCGCATTTGTAGAGTTACCAGGATAAGGTTTCCCTTCTATATCCACATACTACAAACCATTTTGGTTATCACTCAAGACACGATCCACTTGTATTTCACCACATACATGCTTAAGTTACATACAGATAACCAGGGATTTTATGTTTATTGGTTTGTGGTAAAGCAAATAAAACATACAACTGAGCAAAATAAAGATATGAAGTAAATATCATATATTATATAACACAAGCATTCATACAAACTGTTTACAAACTACAGGACACGAGACTTTAAGGCATCAACCCCAACAATCTTCCACTTGTCCTAAAGCGAAGTGGGGGTGTGCATAAAACTAGTACAAAACAATATACTAGGCATAAAAGCCCAGTACAAGAAAATCTCCCATTTGCCTTAGTCCAGCCGCAGGCGATCCTGTAGACTTATGCTCTGAAGGTGACCCTTAAACACTGTAGCCGTGAGAGCCTTCGTAAATGGGTCAGTAACATTGTGCTCTGAAGCGATCTTCATGACAATCACGTCCCCTCGATGCACTATCTTGCGGATTAGATGATACTTCTGCTCTATGTATTTGCCATGCCTGTGACTCATCGACTCCTTAGAGTTTGGCACTGCCCCACTATTATCACAATATAAGGTAATGGGCCTAGACATATCTAGAACAACTTCCAGTTCTGTCAAGAACTTCCTGAGCTAGACGGCCTCCTTAGCAGCTTTTCAAGCTGTTATGTACTCCACCTCCATAGTAGAGTCGGCGATGCACCCCTCTTAGTGCTTCCCCACACTACAGCTCTTCCATTAAGAGTAAAGACTGACCCTGATGTGGACTTGTGAGAGTCCTTATCAGTCTGAAAGTTAGAATTTGTGTATCCACTAAGGATCAAATCCCTATATCCATCCACGAGCATGTAGTCCCTCGTTCTTCGAAGATACTTGAGGATATTCTTCACTGCTGTCCAGTGACCCTGGCCTAGGTTAGACTGTACCTACTGACTATGCCAACAGCGTAGCAGATGTCTGGACGAGTACAGAGCATCACGTATATCAAACTACCAACGATAGTCACATATGGGACCCGTCTCATCTCCTCAAACTCCTAAGGCATCTTAGGACACATGTCCTTAGACAAAGTGACGCCATGCCTGAACAGCAGTAAGCCCCTTTTGGAGTCCTGCATCGAGTACTTGAGCAACATCTTGTCAATGTACGATGCCTGAGACAGTGCGAGCACTTTGTTCTTACGATCTCGAAAGATTTGCATACCTAGAACAAACTGAGCCTCTCCCAAATCTTTCATTTGGAATTGGGTTGCTAGCAAGTTCTTAACTGCAGTCAGTAGACCTACATCATTCTCAATGAGTAGTATATCGTCTACATACAACACTAAGAAGACTACTATAGCGTTGATGATCTTTTTGTAGACACAAGGTTCATCAACGTTTTTGGTCAAAGCCATACGACTTGATCGCAATATCAAATCATATGTTCCAAGATCGAGACGTCTGTTTCAGTCCATAACTGGACCGATTTAGCTTGCAAACCTTTTGCTCTTGACCTTGGGCTATGAATCCCTTGGGTTGCACTATGTAAATGGTCTCCTCAAGATTGCCATTCAGAAAGGTCGTCTTGATGTCCATTTTCCAGATGTCATAATTATAATAAGTTGCAATGAACAGGAGGATGCGGATCGACTTTAACATGGCAACAAGTGAGAATGTCTCCTCATAGTCGACTCCCTCTACCTGGGTATAACCCTTTGCCACAAGTCGAGCCTTGAAGGTCTGTACCTTCCCATCAACACCCCGTTTGCACTTGTAGATCCTTTTGCAACCTATAGATCTTACCCCATCAGGCTGATCTACAAGATTCCATATTGAGTTGAAGTACATCACTCCATCTCGAGATCCATGGCCTTGACCCATTCATCCTGGTCAACATACTTCATTGCCTTCTGATAAGACAACGAATCCTCAACGTCGCCATCTGCTACCATAGCAAGGATTTTCGTGAAACCCAGATAGCGAACGGGCGGGTTCGCAACCCTCCCACTACGTCGAGGTCCCTCAACTTTTATGACCTACTAGATGAACTCCCATCAACAACTCTTGCTGATGTAGTAGGTTCTTCAACAACTCTTGTTGAAGTTTCAGTAGTTTCATTGGAAAGCTCACGCAACACGACTTTACTTCGTGGACTGTGCTCTCTTATTTGATCATCCTCCAGGAAATTGGCGTTCGTTGAAACAAACACCCTATTTTTTTATGGATCATAAAAATAACCCCTCGTGTACCTTTGGGGTAGCCTACAAATAGGCATAACCTCGACCGTGGTTCCAACTTTTTGGGATTTTTATCAAGCACATGTGTAGGGCAACCCCAAATGCAGAAGTGACGTAAACTAGCTTTACGCCCGTTCCACAGCTCTAGAGGTGTTCTTGCAACACTCTTGGAGGGAAATAGTTGAGTATGTATACCGCAGTCTCCACTGCGAAACCCCAAAACGAGTATAGTAAGAAAGCTTAACTCATCATCGAACGAACCATATCCAACAAGGTTCTATTTCTCCTCTCCGCTACACCATTCCTCTGAGTTGTACCCGGTGCTGAGAGTTGGGAAATGATTCCATAGTCTATCAGATAGTCCTGGAATGCCAAGTCCAAAAATTCTCCACCTCGATCTAATCGAAGTGTTTTAATCCATCTATTCAATGCATTTTCAACTTCAGCCTTGAACTCTTTGAACTTTTCAAATGATTCAGACTTTCGTCGCATAAGATAAACATACCCATACCTAGAGTAATCATCAGCAAAACTGATAAAATACTCATACCCACCTTGGGCTCGCACATTCATCCTTGGCTCACAGAGGTCAGAATGTACTAACTCAAGAGGCTCTTTGGCTTTATAACCTTTTCCAGTAAAAGGTCGTTTAGTCATCTTACCCTCAAGGCAAGACTCGCACTTGGTAAAGAATTTTCTTCTAACTCACTTAGAAGTCCATTCTTCACCAATCTCTCAATCCTATTGATTGATGTGCCCTAAATGAAGATGCCAAAGATGGGCATTTTCTTTTGGAGAAATATGTGGACGTTTTGATTGAGTTAGATAATTTTAAACAATTGTGTGTTATGGAGAAAATTAATGGCTAACGGCCTTAGCACATAGAAATTATTTTCCAGATACGTTGTACAAATAGGACACCATCTTTATAAATAAACGCTTTATCCACATTAAAAGAAACAATGTATTTACATTGTAATAAGCACTTTACAGAAATGAGGTTCCTCTTAAGTTCAGGAACAATATATACATCATTCAAAACTAGAAACCTATTTTGTAAATCTAACTGGAGCCCTCCCACTGCCACAGCTACGACAACGTGCCTTTGCCTACTCGCATCGTCATCTCACCAGCCTTCAGCTGCCGCTAGGATTTAATCCCCTGAAAAGAAGAACAAACATGATTAGTGGCGCTCAAATCAATTATCCAGGCAGAATCATCATTCTCCACTAAACAAGTTTCAAGTACAAGTAAATCATGTTTAACTTTATTTGCCTTGGCCTTAGTCTTGACTGCCTTCCTTTCTTTTAGCCAGCAAGGACAATTTCTCTTCCAGTGTCCATCTTGGTTGCAATGGAAACACTTTCCCTTTTCAACTGGTGGACGCCTTCTTGGGGCGACAAGCGGTGGGTTAGCAGGTGCCTTCACTTTTCCCTTACCACTATTCTTCTTCTTCCCTTTTTCAGAGTTAAAAGTAGAAGGTGCAAACTTCGTTCCTGAGGACGAACCTCTATGGAACGTCCTGAGGATGAAGCAACATTTGTCTCACCCTTCTTCCTCTCCTTACTTTTCAGTAAATATTGGTAGGTCTGCAACCCTTTGAGGAGAGTTGTAAGGTTATATTTCACTTTGTTAAGAATCACATTACTAACCAAGTGCAGGAAGTTCTTTAGCAAAGAATGTAGGATTATGCTAACTTGGTTGCCCTCATCGATGGTAGACCCATTCAACTCTGCCACATTGAAGTGGACCATCATGTTTAGCACATGTTCACGAACCGAGGTTCCTTCTTCCATTTTGGAGTTGAATATATACTTAAGAGCCTTATGCATAAGCTGTTCAGACGGTTGTCTAAACATCCCCTACAAGGACTACATGATGTCACGCTTGAGACCATAGACTCATGCTTCTTGGCAAGGTCTTCAGAAAGACTTGCCAAGATTTAAGCTCGAGCCTTCTCATTCGCCCGTATCCATTGCTCGTATGCCTCCCAAACATTTCGAGCGGCATTTGAAGTTGGAATAGGTGGACATACATCCATAAGAGCGAATATGAGTACTTAGATGATAAGAATCTTCGTGATTATGTGTTTCCATGTCGAAAAATTGTCGCCAGTTAATTTTTTGGCGCTAAGCAAAGCTAACGTGGTTGTGGCCATTTTGAAAAACTTGTTGCTGAAAATACAAACAAAACTTTATTAGATTTTGCTAAACCATATTTAACCAATTAATTTTGCAAATCAGTTTCAAGTACCCTAAGTGAAAGACTTCTATTTTACAATGATGCCGAGTGAGGTAGGACAAATGTCACCGATGGGGTGATCAGATG
This sequence comes from Benincasa hispida, assembly GCF_027475165.1. Classification (NCBI taxonomy): domain Eukaryota; kingdom Viridiplantae; phylum Streptophyta; class Magnoliopsida; order Cucurbitales; family Cucurbitaceae; genus Benincasa; species Benincasa hispida. The sequence continues at coordinate 79,077,113 of NC_143478.1, read as the reverse complement.
CCCTTCGCTTAGATGAGACATCCTCAACCATTAGTCAGAACCAACTCTTAGAACTGAACCTAACAATCACCATTTATTCGGTCCAGAACTATTAACCTTTAACAATTCCGCGTAAGTGTGACTCCTCGCTTTCAGTGCCAAAGTCCCGCCCTAATGAGCCCACCATAGGGAAGAAGCAGATTAGAACAAGAGACTAAGTTACCTTATCCTCTTACAGGAGATCAAATAAAGAAATGCGCAAAACTTCCATCCTTTAGGGGGACACTCTCAAGGTGCTGTGAGGCGATGCGCAGTAACTTTATTCAATCCAATGAGGAAGACCGAGGGATATGCTGTCGCACTTCCCGCTCCCACTTACTATGAACTCTCTCTCCATCCACTTTGATATTGACCTACCTAAACACCATCCGTTAGGGGGACATGCCAAAGGTGCCTCAAGGCCGAGGGTAGATCTCACGGTATGGACTATTTAGGAGAAACGTGAAAGGTTTAAGTGAAACATCTCATGCCCCAAGTACCTCCCACTAAATGTTCTACCTAGGGGTTCATTAACCTTAACAATCTGACTACTGATTTTAGTCTAAGTCGTCTTTTTAATGCCCGCTCATAAGCAAATTTTGTCTATGAATTATGAACAAGTTCAATTAGTCACATTTAAACACTTTAATGGACTGTCCTTAACTTACATGAATGCATTAAATCTATCTAACTCACCTTTCCAGGTAAGTTCCCAAGTAAGGGTGTTACGTTTCCGTCAACTTAAATACCTCAGCCTAGACAGAACCCGCCTTAGACAAAAGGTCCCTTATAGATAGATTTGCTACACTTTAACCTTTTATTAGTCAATTTAATCCTATTAAACTGATTAAAAGAGATTAAAGCCTTTAGGTTGCTAATCATGTTAGAACCGTGATCTTAGGTCTATGTGATTCAAGTTTTAAACATTTTAGAACATGAATTAAACCTAAGTGAGCATGCATGTCTTTCTTATACTATTAGTTCTAATTTCTCTTTAACTTTTAAAAAGAAACAACTAAAATACATCACGCATAACGAGGTGTTTATAACACTTATAAAGTAACCTATGTATCATGCTTCATGCAATGTCCGGTCATTACTATACATAACTTTATATACACGTAATAACCAAGCAAACATGCTTTCCATACACCCTTATACTATGACAATTATAATATAAAGATGATGCATGTCAATGCTTTTTATGCATGCATAAATATAACTCTTATAGTATATGATGCATGAACATGCTCTTACATAATTAAATCACGTTTCTCTAAATTATAACATTTACAATAAAGAGATGATGCATGACCAATGCATACCCTAAGGTGGGATTTACTATATGTGCATACCATATGACATACAAGAAACCATACATCGCATGTAAATAACTAAGGATTAATGGACTGGGATGAACCTTTACAAAAAACCGAAATGAAATAACCGTATCTATTACATTTTCTATCGAGAAAACCGGTTCAAAGGCGAACCGGGTCTTGAACTGCTAGGAGAAGTTCATCGTTTAGTAAACGCTGAAGGTAAATGATCGCCCAGTGTGCACTAGATGATAGGCGCAAAAGCTAAACGAATGCTTAGACAACAACGAGGCTGCAAAGCCTGATCGTCTAGGCGATCACTCAATGTGGTGAAAGGTAAACGATTTACCATGCGTTGCTAAGCGATCGTTTAGTCAGTTACTAATTGATGAAGCTTGTTGAGCTAAACAATCATCTAGTGCGCACACGTGTTAAATGATATGCGAGCATCCCATCATCTACACTGCCCAATACTCAGTGATCGCTTACTCCATCGTCTACAAGACCCGATCAACCCTTGATCGTCTCCTTCCTCGAAGAACTGTAACCTTGCTCCGATCTTCTTCACGAACGACTCAAGACTCAAATTGACTTTGAATTACAGACTCGATAACGATTAATAATGCCAAAAAACGCAGGGGCCTTTACAATCAACCAAAAATGTAAAAGAATTAAATCAAACCGAGGCTAACATCCCAGAAAACTCCATTAATCCGCACATCCAAAACAATTTAACGATTAAACAAAGCAGATATGCACCCACCAAGAATGTATATGCAATTCGTTGCAACAATGAAATTGGAATATTAGAACCTGGCTCTGATACCAATTGTAGGATCTCTTAACGAAGAGCATCCATGAGCGCGTTCGGATCTTCCTGATTTCATTGTGATCGAAATACAATACATACATTCTAACAGACAATTATGCAATTTACACTAATTAACGACATGCTTTGATAAATAAACTACAAGGGATTGAGTTCACATACCAGTCGAAGACTCTCTTCAATCTTGAACTCAACGTAGCAGAAGAACCTCTACGAACTCTATCGCCCGACAAATCAGTCGACTACAACAGCACGAACAAGCATCAGCAAACAGAAGCGGGGATGACATCACCAGTTGAAGCCCTTAGTATTCTCGGAGTGAGAATCCAAAGTGTGGTCTCTAGTGAATTTGGTAGTGGTAGAAGGAACAGGCTGATCGTGTAGATGATAAGCAAGTGGGAGAGTAAGCTATCGTATAGCAGGGATGCTTATCGTTTAGACAAAGCTACACAATCGTGTAGGTTTGACTAAGTGATCCTCTAGTTGTAGGTATACGATCATTTAGAAAATGTGGCATGCTAGGCGATCGTTTAGGAAAGCTAAGCGATCGTTTAGAGAAAGGCATGCGATCATTTAGATGCGGGTGTACAATCGTTTAGACGATGAGACTCTATCATATAGACTCTCAACTAGGCGACCGATACTTTTTCACACCGATTGCGATTTTTTCGAACCTTTTGCCAAATGATACAAATTTTCATTTTATTCTTCGGTTACAATAACCAAATACGACTTCTCCCACTAACGCACGATTGAGGAGAATATTTTGGCCAATTATCTCATAATTAACCAATAATAATGAATATAATCATATTATATTCTTTCCCTATAGTTTGATATCACATATCTACTATAGTAATTTCTCCTCCACTTAATATAAATCATATCTATATCTAATTTTCTCCAAAATAATGTATCTCATAGATTTAGCCAATTATATCATATATAATTAATCAGTTCAATTATATCATATATAATCGAACTCCATCTTGTCAATTTGAACAGTTCAAACTAACCTAAACACTGATTCTTGACTTTATCCAAGCTACCTAGGGGACCTTATGGATCTATGGCTCGAAGCTCCAACGGTACGTGAATAGTTGACTAAACTCTTTGGCCACGAGATCCACCATCCGTTAACTGCCATGCATTCCACTAAAGACCAACAACTGAACTCTTCTTAACACAGATATATTTCTATGTCCATCAGATATAACTAATCATGAGTATGATGACCCTTTACAGATGCTCGTAAGTATAGTTGGGCTAATTTACCCTTTTGTCCTGTAGTTACATCTCACTTCTTAAGTACCACTGATTCCTCTAATGAACAATACAACATAGTCCAACTATGTGTGAACACCTATCGGGCCAAGAGAAGGTGTGTGGCGCCACATCATTCAAGCCCTGGAATCAGTCCTTAAGGGAGCTATCTATCTACTTGCCCCTGCCTTGGGGAAGGAATGAATTCGATCTTGTGTAGTTGAGTTCCTAGCTCCTAAATCAGAAGAATCCCCAAAATAGTAGGTTTGAATCGGCGACCTGACCACTCGCACCCATACAAATCAAAGGACTACCCTCAATGGCAGAAGTTCCCAACTCACTCAGGATTGAGGTCATGTTATCTATGGTCATCCTAGTGAAATTAAGTCTCTGTCATGAACAGTGTTATATAACGAGACGTTAACACTTCGTGGTCGGGTCTTATACAAACTCTTGGTATAGGACGTCTCCACTCGCATGTCCCCTACACGAATGATCAGGATTAGACCATCTGTGACAAGCCACAACACTTGTGACCCTTCCACAAAGCGGGCCACATCCGTTGCATTACCAGGATACAGTTTCCCTCCTATATCCATATACTACAGATCATTTTGGTTATCACTCAAGACATGATCCCCTTGCATATCACCACATATATGGTTAAGTTACATACAGATAACCAGGGATTTTATGTTTATTGGTTTGTGGTAAAGAAAATAAAACATACAACTGAGCAAAATCAGGATGTGAAGTAAATATTATATATTATACAACCCAAGAGTTCGTACAACTATTTACATACTACAGGACACGAGACTTTAGAACATCAACCCCAACAGTCTCCACATACATGTTTAATTTACAACGATAATTGTGGATGTTAGTTTATTGGTTTGTGGTTAATAAAACTAAAATATCACATATTTCATAGACAAATTAAATAAAATATCAAATATCATTAATCACATACAAGTTTGTTCATAAAAGGTTAAGAAACTATAGAACCCTACGAGATTTAGGGCATCAACCCTAACAATCTCCCACTTGTCCTAAAGCTAGTGGGGTGTGCAAGATAATCAAATTACAAATACACAAAATAATAAACCAGGGCATAACACGCCTAGTACAAGATCTCCCACTTGTCGTAGTCCAGTCATGGTCTGTCTCATAGACCTATACTCCGCAGGTGACCCTTAAACACTGTAGCCATGAGGGCCTTCGTAAATGGATAAAAAATGTTGTGCTCCGAAGCTATCTTCGTGACAATCACGTCCCCTCGATGCATAATCTCTCGATGAGATGATACTTCCGCTCTATGTGCTTATTGCATTTATGACTCCTAGGCTCACGAGAATTAGCCACAACACCACTATTATCACAATAAAGTGTGATGGGCTTTGACATATTTGGAACAACTTTCAGACCAGTCAGAAATTTCCTGAGCCAAACGGCCTCCTTAGCAGCTTCACAAGCCACTACATACTCAGCCTCCATGGTGAAGTCCGCGATGCACCCCTACTTGGTGCTTCGCCATACTACAGCCGCTCTGTTAAGAGTGAACATTGATTCTGATGTGGATTTCTGAGAATCCTTATTAGTTTGAAAATCAGAGTCTGTGTATCTGGTAAAGATCAAATCAAATCCTTAGAACCATACACAAGCATGTAGTCCCTCGTTCTCCATAGAAACTTGAGGATGTTCCTAACAGCTGTCCAGTTATCATATCCTAGATTATATTGATATCTACTGACTATCCCTATTGCATAGCAGATGTTAGGTTTAGTACATAACATTACATAACATCAAATACATCAAACTGCCCACGACAGATGCATAAGGGACCTATCTCATTTCCTCAACCTTTTGAGGTGTCTTAGGACACTGTTCCTTAGACAAAGTAACTCCTTGCCTGAGAGGAAATAGGCCCCTCTTGAAGTTCTGCATCGAATACTTGATCAACATCTTGTCAATATACGATGTCTGAGATAGTGCTAGCATTTTCTTCTTACGATCTCGAAAGATCTGAATACCAAAAACAAATTGAGTCTCTCCTAAATCTTTCATTTGGAATTGGATTGCTAGCTAGTTCTTAATTGTAGTCAGTAAGCCTACATCATTCCCAATGAGTAGGATATCATCTACATACAACACTAGAAAAACTACTGAACTGTTCATGATCTTCTTGTATACACAAGGTTTATCAATGTTCTGATCAAAGTCATAAGATTTGATCGCAGTATCAAACGTTATATTCCAAGATCGAGATGTCTGTTTCAGTCCATAAATGAACCGATTAAGCTTGCAAAGCCTTTGCTCTTGACCTTGGACTATGAATCCCTCGGGCTGCACCATTTAAATGGTCTCCTCAAGATTGCCATTCAGAAAAGCAGTCTTGACATCCATTTTTCATATCTCACAGTCATAATATGAGGCAATGGATAGGAGGATTTGGATATACTTCAGCATGGCAACAGGCGAGAAAGTCTCCTTATAGTCGACTCCCTTTACCTGGGTATAACCCTTTGCCACCAGTCTAGCCTTGAAGGTTTGCACCTTCTCAGGACCATGTTTCCTCTTGTATATGTCCATTTACGACCTATAAGTTTAACCCCATCAGGTTGATCTACAAGATCGAAACTGAATTGAAGTACATCGACTCCATTTTGAGATCCATGTCTTTGATTCATTCATCTCTATCAACATCCTCCATTGCCGTCTTGTAAGACAATGGATCATCAACTTCGCCATCAACTATCATAGTTAGAATTTCAGTTAAACTCATATAGTGAATAGGTGGGTTCGCAACCCTCCCACTACGTCGAGGTTCCCTCAACACTTGAGGTGGATTTGACCTACGAGATGAACCTACTTCAACAACTCTTGTTGAGGTAATAGGCTCTTCAACAACTCTTGTTGAAGATTCAACAGTTTCTTTGGAAAGCTCATTTAACACGATTTTGCTTTTGGGTCTGTGCTCCCTTATATGATATTTCTCAAGAAAAGTAACATTTGTCAATACAAACACTTTGTTTTCTTTAGGATCATAGAAATAACCACCTCTCGCTCCCTTGGGTTAGCCTACAAATAGGCATAACCTTGAACGTGGTTCCAATTTCTTAGGATTAGCCTCAAACATATATGCTGGACAACCTCAGATTTTGAAATAATGTAAACTAGCTTTACGACCATTCTATAACTTCAAAGGTGTTTTGGAAACACTCTTGGAGGGAACACAATTCAGGATATAAGTTACACCACTGCATAACCCCAAAACGAGTCAAGTAAGGAAGTGTAACTCATCATAGACCAAACCATGTCCAATAGCGTTCAATTTCTCTTCTCTGATACACCATTCTGCTGAGGCGTACCAGGTGCTGAGAGTTGGAAAATTTTTTCATGTTATATCAAATAGTTATGGAAAGAAGAATCCAAAACCTCTCCACCTCGATCAAATCGAAGTGTTTTAGTCGTTCTATTTAATGTGTTTTCAACTTTGAACTTTTCAAAAGACTCAGACTTCTATTGCATTAAATAAACGTACCCATACCTTGAATAATCATCAGTGAAAGTGATGAAATATTCATAACCTCCACTGACTTTTACATTCATCAGACCACAAAGGTCTGAATGCACTAGCTCTAGATGTTCTTTGGCCCTATGATCTTTTTCGGTAAAAGGAATTTTAGTCATTTTGCCTTCAAGGCATGACTCACACATAGGTAAAGAATTTTCTTCTAACTCGTTTAAAAGTCCAATCTTCACCAACCTTTTAATCCTATTGTGATTAATGTGCCCTAATCTTAGGTTCCAAAGTTGGGTATTTTCTTTAGGAGAAATTTTAAGTCGTTTATTTTGAGTTACTGCAGTTTTAAACATCTTTATGTTATGAGCATTTTTTGCTAATGGACTTAGGACATACAAATTACTTTCCAGTTGAGCAGAACATATATCAACACCATTCTTAGTAATAAACACTTTATTAAAAGAAAAATGTAGTTGATACTTACATTATAACAAGCACTTTACAGAAACTAAGTTCCTCTTTAAATCGGGAACTACAAATACATCATTCAAAATGAGAAATATGTTCTGTAAAGTTAACCAGAGACCTCCCACTGCCACATTTGAGACGACGTGCTCCGTTTCAACTCACATCATCATCTCACCATCACTAAGCTGCCACCAGGAACTAATTCCCTAAAAAGAAGAACAAACATGGTTAGTGGCCTCAAAGTCAATAATCCAGACATAATTATCATTTTCCACTAAACAAGTTTCCAAAACAAACAAATTATATTTACCTTGTTTGGTTTTCTTTTTCTCCACCAAATATCTGGGGCAGTTCCTCTTCCAGTGCCTATCTTGGTTGCAATGGAAACATTTTCCCTTGTCAACCCTTATTGGTTGCCTACCCCTTTGAGCAGCAGGTTGTGGGTTAGTAGGCACCTTCCCCTTATCGCCCTTCTTCTTCCACTCTTGTGCCGGAGGAAGAAGGTGCAGACTTAGTTCCAGAGGTCAAACCTTTGTGGAAGTTTTTAGATGATGAAACAAAATTTGCTTCACCCTTCTTCTCCTTGCTTTTTAGCAAAGATTGGAAAGTCTGTAACTTGTTGAGTAGAGTTATAAGGTTGTAGTCAACCTTATTCAGAACACCGTTGCTAACGAAATGAAGGAAGCTTCCTGGTAACGACTCCAGAATAATACTAACCTGGTTGGCCTCATCGATTTTCGACCCATTCATCTTCTCCATGTTGAAGTGGACCATCATGTTGAGAACATATTCCTGAACAGATGACCCTTCTTTCATCTGTGAGTTGAAGATGTACTTCAGAGCGTCATACCTGTGCTGCACGGACGGTTGTCTGAACATCCCCCATAGGGACTCCATGATCTCGTGTTCAGTGACCATGGGCTCATGCTTCTTAGCCAAAACTTCGTTAAGACTAGCCAAGATATACGCTCGAGCCTTCTTGTTCACCCGTGTCCGCTCAAATGCTTCTCAAACGTTTTGAGCAGCAGTAGAAGGTGGAATAAGAGAACATTCCTCCGTAAGGACGAACCAAAGATCATCGATGATCAGTATCGTGTTAATGGTATTTTTCCAACTTGCGTTATTTTTGCCAGTTAATTTATCGGTGACAAGTAAACTTAAGGTTATGGTAGACATATTTAAATTGCTGAAAAAAAGAACAAACTTAATTAAGTCTACTTGCATCAAACCACTTTTAGAAAGCCAATCATGTTTTAGCAAAATAGTCTAGTGTACCCTAAGTGACATCTATTTTGCAATGATGCTTTAGTGAGATAGGACAAAAATCACCGTAGGGTGATCAAGTGTCCCTTCATTAAAATGAGACATTCTCAACCATTAGACAGAAACAACTCCTTGTAACTGAATCTAATAGTAACTATTGTTCAGTCTAGAACTTGTTAACATCCTTAACAATTCTGTGTAAGTGTTACCCCTCAGTTTAGGTCATAGAGTCTCACCCTAATGAGCTAACCTTAGGAAAAAGCTGATTAGGACAAGAAACTAAAGCAATGCTATCCATTTCTGGAGATCAAATAAAAAGTTGTGCAAAACTGCCATCCTTTAAGAGGACACCCATGATGCCACGAGGCGATGTATAAAAACTTTATCCAACCTAATGAGAGAGACCGAGGGATATATTGTAACACGTTTCACTCTCACTTAATATGAACACTCTCTCCATTCACCTTGGTATTGACTTACCCAAATGCCACCCGTAGGGGGGACACCCATGGTGCCTCGAGGTCGAGGATAAATCTCACGGTGTGAACTTTTAGGGATAAACGAGGTTAAAGTGAAGTATCATATACCCCATTTACCTCCCACTGAATGTTCTACCTAGGGTTTATTAACTTTAACTGACTACTGATTTTATCTTAGTTATTTTTTTAATTTGCTAAAAAACAACACTTGCTTTTGATGATTAAAAAACTTTGATTCAAGTCTTATTAAACTCTTTAACAGACTTTCATCAAATTTGTATGCATGTAACAAATCTATCTGATTCACCTTTCCAGGTAGGGGTGCGACGTTTCCATCGACTTAAATACCCCAACCTAGCCAGAACGAACCTTAGCCAAAAGGTCCCTTATAGATACATTTGTTACATATTTAATCTTTTATTATAAATCAATTTAATCCTATTAAACCGATTTAAAAGATTAAACTTAGATTTCTAATCTTATTAGAAATGTGAGCTTAGATCTATCTCAATCAAATTTTAAAACACTTTTAAAAGATGATTAAAGCCTAAAGTGTGCATATAACTCTTTATTACTGGTTTTAATTATAATTTCATTAACTATAGCACTTATAAAGAACGAAACAATTAAAACCATTCAACATTGCAAGCTAGACACACATAAGTTATTTATAACAATTATAAATTAACCTAAGGTAGTGTCATGCTTCATGCAATGTTCATTCATTACTAATATATAACTTTTATATAAACAAGTAATGAATTAAACTATAGCATACATTTCATACAAACATTCAACCTTATATTATAACATTTATAATATAAATGATGCATGGATATGTTATAATGCATACATATATTATAACTCTTATATTATATGATGCATGAGCATACTTTAAGTAATTTAAATCATGCATACTAATATATTATAACACTTATAATATAAAATGATGCATGAAAATAAATGCATAACCTATGGTGGGTTTTAAAACTATATGACATACATTATGGCATATATAATAAACATACATCACATGCATATTTAAATAATGTTGATGGACTGAGACAGTAAACCTGAAAACGTAAATGAAAAGGCTAAACTATTACAAAGGTTGAGTCCACCGGTTCGGAACAAGTGAACCGGGTCTTGAACTGCTCGCCTTGAAGCCTTGCAGCTTGATCGTGTAGCAAACCTCCTGATCGTCGAGCAACGAGCGTCGAGTATAAACGATTGTGTAGCAACAATTGCGTAGCTTTAGACTATGCAATGAGCATGAAAGTCCATGCGATTGTGCAGCATGCATCGAGAAGTGCATACCATGTGATCGTGTAGCTAAAGACGATGCGATGAGCATGATATTCTATACGATCGAGTAGCGTGTGCCAGGTATCATATACTATGCGATCGTATAGCTATTGACTATGTGATGAGCAGATAGTCTACACGATCCTTTAGCACGCATGCCTTGCGTCGAGTATCAAATACTGCATGTTCCTTTACTCCTCGAGCGCCTGTGCGATCATGCAACCAACGCAACATGATAGAATAGACAACTCTACATGATCGCGTAGCATTAGTTATGCGATCATTTAGCAGATGCTACACGATCGTGCAGAAAACTCTACATGGATGCATAGCAAAATCTAAGTGATGGTGTAGCTCTAGCTACACAATGCGACCACTGTTTCATCTTCTCCATCGAAACGCAATGCAACCTTCATGTCTGTAGCTTCACGAACGACTAAAAAACCAAAACGAATACAAACTTGATTGCAAGAATTAATGCCTAAAAATGCAGTGGCCCTTATAATTTTACTTTTGTAAATTAAACAGAAAGCCAAAAAAAGACAACTATCCCAAAACATCTATCAACAAAATACATTTAACGATTAAATGCAATGCATAAAACAAAACCCACCAAACTGTAAACGATTTCAATACAACAGATGGAATTTGGAATCAGAACATAACTTGACTCTGATACCAATTGAAGGAGCTTAATTTACAAGATCCATGAGCGGAAGTGGATCGTCCAAATCACATTTCAATTGAAAACAAATGTTTACGGTAAAACATACAGATTATGCACTGTAGCTAAAATTACAGCATGCTTTTGAACAACAAAAAGGGTTCAAGTGATTATACCTTTGAAGAACTCTTCTTCACATAATCCCTTGAACTGTCACGAACACTATGAACAATCACGAACTCCTCGAACAAACAGCAATTGAACTCGAACCAAAAGGAGAGGACACTACCACTTGGAGACCTTGGTATTCTCAGGGTGAGAACCCAGGAGTGGTGGGCTCTAGTTATTTTGGTTAGGAGAGAGTTTTTAAGTTAGGAGGAGGAAGAAGATTGAAGAAGGAACACCCTATTGCATAGAGAAACTTTCAATCGGTTAGAGAAAAGCTCTATCATATAGGTTCTGAGTAAATCATGTAATCTCACATACAAAAATGTGTAGCGTAATCTTGGAATGATAAAATCATATTTTATTTATTCCTTTTGCCATAAAGATCAACTAACCTCCCACTAAGGTGGTTAGAGAGAAAAAAGAATTAATTATCAAATATAATAAATAATATAAATAAATATGATAACCAACTTATCATATTATATTTATAACCTATAGTTTTAATATTGCATCACATACAATATAAACTATAGTTCCTTTTATCTATTTTATGGCATTTAATATAACTCATATTTATATTAAGTTAACAATTATGAATCTCATTCATAGAAAATATATTTGAATCACATTCAAATATTTATTCTCCTAATTAAACAATAATGTATCAAATACATTATGTCAATTATATCATATATAATTGAATCAATTTAATATATCATATATAATTAAATTTCCTCTTATTAATTTGAACAATTTAAATTAACCCAAAAAATGATTCTCAACTAAATTCTTTTGAGCTACAAAGGGGACCTTATGAACCTGTAGCTTGAAGATCCAACGGTACATGGATAATTAATTAAACTCTTTAATTATATTATCCATCATATGTTAACTGTCGGGCACTCCACTAAAGACCGGTGACTGCACTCTTCGCATTACAAATATATTTCTGTGTCCATTGGATATAACCAATCAACAGTACGATGACCTTTCACAAATTGCTTGTAAGTACAACTGGGCTAAATTATCGTTTTGCCCCTATCTACCTCTAACTTCTTAAGTACCACTGATTCCTCTAATGAATAATAGATCATAGTCCCACTATGACTAAACCCCTCTTGGGCCACGAGAGGGTGTGGCGCCACATTGTTCAAGACTCAGAATCAGCCCCTGCTTAAGACTCGGAATGTGGTGCCACATAGATCATAGAATATCCTCGCTCGCATGTCTAATACATGAATGATCAGGATCAGATCATTTGTAGCACTTTACAACATTTGTAACATCTACAAAGTGAACCATACTCGTAGTGTTACTAGGATAAGGTATCTAACCTTATCTATATACTACAGACCATTTAAGTTATCACTTAAACATGATCCATCTGTATATCTCCACATACATGTTTAGGTTATAACGATAACCGTAGATGTTAGTTTATTGGATTGTGGTTAATGCAACTAAAATATCACATATTTCATAGCTAAAGTGAATAAAATATCAAATATTATTAATCACATACAAGTTTGTTCATACAAGGTTTACAAACTATAAAACCCTACAAGATTTAGGGCATCAACCCCATTACTTCCTTCTCCTTATTTCTCTCTCAGTTAATCATGAGTGGTGGGGTGGTTCTGGTTGAGATGATCTTGATCTTATTCACATAAGCGTTTTACAATATCTCAGAATTTTTTTTCCAGAATACACAGAAGACACTCTGCAAGAAAATTCTTCCTCTCTCTCAAATATTATCCCTCTCCTTAAACTCAAAGCCCATACCTTCTGAGGATTATGTACCCAAAAGAGAATAAAGAGGAAACAATTGTAGTGATATCCTCACTGTCGTGTTCGTGATCAATTCGGAGAAGAGGAACCACACAAAGAAATTGTTCTTCATGGGTACATATTGTTGGGATTGGTGTTTTGTTTTGTAAAGATACACATTGTTTGATGAATAAAATAAGTGTTATTTAATTCTGGCATTTACTCATATCCAATAAACAAATCTCCTTGGTTATCTTATGTGAACTTAAGCATGTATATGTGATATACAAATGGATCATGCCTTAAGTGATAACCTAAATAGGTCTGTAGTATAAGGATTAAGGTGGGATACCTGATCCTGATGACACTATGGATACGGCCCACTTTGTAGAGGTTTGCAAGTGTTGTAAACTACTACAGATGGTAGACCCTGACCATTCATGTGGAGACGTGCGAGCGGGGGTGTCCTATACAAAGAGTTTGTATAAGACCTAGACTACGAGATGACTAGACTTTGTATATAACACCGTTGATACTAGAGACTTGCATCTTACCTAAACGACCATAGGTGACACGACCTCAATCCTGAGTGTTTTGGGAACTTCTACCTTTGAGGGTGGTCTTTTGATTAGTATGGGTGAGAGTGGCCAGATTGCCAACTCAATATGTCTACCTTTTTGGGGACTTGTCTGATATGGGAGCTGGGAACTCAATCCACAAGATGGAATTCACTCCTTTCCCGAAGTAGGGATAAGTAGAAAGATTGCTCCCATAAGGACTGATTCCAAGGCTTGAACATAGTGGCCACAACTTCTCTTTGGAAGGGAGGACTCAGTCATAGTAGGACTATGACTTATGTTCATTAGAGGGATCGGTGGTACTTAAGAAGTTAGATGTAACTACAGGGACATAAAGGTAATTGTCCCAAATGTACTTACGAGTGATCTGTTAAGGGTTGTCACACTTCTGATTGGTTAAGATGAACACATAATATATCTGTCGTAAGGAGAGTTCAGCTATCAGTCATTGGTAGCTCAATAGATTAAAGTTGAGGATAAGTTCTTGGTGTTGATTTGAAATGTTCAAATTGACAAGAGGTATTATGATTATATATGATATGATCGGTGTGATGTAAGAGATACATCTAGTGGAGGATTGATGTAAATGAGATTTACATTAAGTACCATAGAATAGAAAAAGAACTATGGTTTATATGTTTCATGAGATGAAATATTAAAACTATAGATTATAAATATAGTATGATAAGTTGGTTGTCATTTATATTTATAATAATCTTAATTATTGGATAATTAATTCTTTTTCTTTAATAACCAATTGAGTGGGTGGTTATTGGTGATTCATGGTAACTGTGAGATAAAAGAAAAATGGTTTTCCTAATTTTAGTAAGTTTTCACAAAATTTTGAAAATTGATTTTGAGTTTTTTCTCTCTCGCAAAAAGAAAACTCACGGTAGTTGTCAAGTAAATACAGATTTACTAAACGACAGCTTGGGCGAGCTAAATGATTGTGCAGTATTTACTAAACGACAACTTGCCCAATGTAAACGATCATGTAGTGTTTGTAGGCGACAAACACTGAGCTATGCGATGAGCTAAATGATCGCTTAGCTTTAGCTAAATGATTGGGCATTGACCTATGCGATAGGTTCCTGCCTTCTCCCACTTGCCCAATTGTGTACACGATTGTTCTTTCCTCCTTCATCTGCCTCATACCAAGTCCAAACAGAGCCAACCCTCTGGATTTTCACACCGAGAATATCAAGGTAACCTTTTTGGTGATGTCACACTCAACTCGACACCGTCGAGGTTCTATGGAGGTTGTTCGTGTTGCTGGAGTGTCCGTTACCTAGGCGATCGCTGAGGACGAGCGTGAAGTGCTCGTGCAGTGTTGCGATCGTGTTGTTTGAGCGTTCAAGATTGCTGTGTTCGAGCGTTTATAAGCAAGGAGCGTGGAGATGAGTCTACAAATGTTTGTAGCTTTCGCCTTGTTCATTTGTAGTGTTCATGCTGTAATTTCTATATTAATTGTATAACCGCATGTTTTGTTTACGACTGTAATTTGTAATGTTCATTCATGATTGTAATTTGGAATGATTTTTTTTCCGCTGCTCATGGAAATCTCGAGTTCGATTTCCTTCACATATTTCTCCCAACCATAATTCCTATTTCTCCTTCAATTGCATGTTGTATATTTTTGAATTTTTGCATAATTTTGTTCTATATAATTTTTATGTGAAAATAAAAATTGGATCGATCCTCGCTTCAGCTAGGGAACTTCACAATTCCTTCAATTGGTATCAGAGTGGTAGTTTTTTGTCCCAATTTTTATTGTTCCAGAATTTATTTTACAGTTGTATGGTTGGTTTGCATTCTATAAAAATTGTTTATATGATAAATGAATTTGTGAATGTTTACAATTTTTAGATGTTTACAGGATTGGACCTTATATTTATCACTTTATTTTTACAAATTGGTTTGTAAGAGCCCTTTGTTTTTTGGTATAAAGTGTGATAGAGTATGTAATTCTTAAGTCTTAAGTCGTAGTGAGTTTTTCGGTGGATATCTGGAGAAAACGAGGCCAAAATCAGAGGAAAATCGGAGGAATTTACAACTGTACAATGGCTACTATACAGTAGCATTGCAACGCTGTGAATGGCGAACGAAAGAATTTTTTGTAGCTTTCAACGCTTTGAGACAGGATTTTTTTCGATTCGCATGCGATTCGATTCGAGTTGCAATTGATTCGTGTCTGGTTTGCTTAGTTTGAGTATTCAGGTGCTGGGCGATCCGATTCATGCGGTTCAAGACCCGGTTCACCTATTTTGTACTGGTTGGCTATTAATTTTGTAATAATTAGTTATTTTTAATTAATATAAGTGTTATAATTGTTTAGAAGTCCAATCCCGGTCCAATAATTGTTTAAATTATGCATATGATGTATGGTTTAATTTATATAATTACATGTCATAATGTATGCCATATAGTAAAATCCCACCATAGGTTATGCATTATTCATGCATCATTTATATTATAAATGTTATAATATATAGTTGCATGATTTAATTTTATAACATGTTCATGCATCATATAATATAAATGTTATAACATATGTTTGCATGCATGAATAACACAGTCGTGCATCATTTATACTATAAGTGTTATAATATATAGTTTGTAAGTATGGATGGATGTATGTTATTAATTGTTTCATTACTTTAGTATATAAGTGTTATATGTATGTTAAGTAATGAAATGGAATTACATGAAGCATGCCACTACTTTAGGTTATTTTATAATTGTTATAATTTACCTAAGTATGCTTTAACATGCAATAATTAGTTTTATGCTTTTACATGCAATAATTGGTTTTAATTTATTTCATTTCTTTTATAAAAGTTATAATTAAATGAAATTAGAAATTAAAATCAATAATTCAGAATTGCATGCAAACTTTAGGTTAAAATCATTTTTTAAAATAGTTTTAAAACATGATTCACAAAGACCTAAGATCACATTTCTAATGAGATTAGAAATAAGTTTAATCTTCTAATCAGTTTAATAGGATTAACTTTGGTTTTACTTAAAAGATTAAGTTTGTAACAGATATATCTATAAGAGACCTTTTGTCTAAGGCTAGTTTTGCCTAGGCTGGGGTATTTAAGTTGACGGAAATGAAACACCTCTACCTGGAAACTGACTTGGAAAGGTGAATTAGATAGATTTGCTACAAGCATGCAATTGTTGATTAAAGTTTATTAAATAGTTTAATGAACATTAATCAAAATTGTTTAACTATTCAAAATAAGTGTTACTTTTGGGCAAATTTAAACAATCACCTAGTAAAATAATTTGTCGTATTTTTTAAGTGAAATTAATCTTAGGTAAAACACTCAGTGGGAGAAAAATGGGGTATATGATACTTCATTTTTCTTTTTTTACGTATCTCCTTATGAGTTCACATCGTGAGATCTATATTGGGCCTTGAGGCACCTTTGCTTGTGTCCCTCTATGGGTGGTGTTTGTATAGGTCAATACCAAGGTGAATAGAGAGAGTGTTTATAGTGAGTGGGAGCAGGATGTATGTCAACACATTCTTCAGTCTCTCTCATTAGTTTGTAGTAAATTTTCATGCTCGGCCTAGAGGCACTTTTTCTTGTGTTCCCCTACGGATGACATTTGTATGAATTTTTACTCAAACTCCATAAATGGATTAGACTGCTTTAGTTTTTGCCCCAATTGATTTTTTCCTACGATTGGCTCATTGGGGCGGAACTCTAGAAAATGAGGGGTTAGACTTACAAGAAAATGTTAGCAAGTTAACAATTTCTGGACCGAACAATGGTGACTGATATTTACAGTAATAAATAGTTTTTCTGTATATTGGTTGAGATGGTCTTATTTTGGTGAAGGGGTACCTGATCACTGATAACTTGTAGAAATATAAGTTATTTATGCCACCTTATATATTGCGGCCAAAAGTTAGTAATAATGCACCAATTGTATGAAAATTAGCCTAGTATTACAATAATTATAAATGTTTGCGATTACACCCACTAACACCAAAAAGATGGAAGACAAACCGAACTTTACTCTGTTTTTTAGGAGACCAAGTCACCACTTGCGCTCAAGGCTCACGAGAGACTAATCAATGCATCTCTATCACATTGCGCCCGTCAATCAACAATGAAGAGACGATTACAACAATGATGGCACAATACGATAGTCGATCCAGAGCTGTGCTTCAACCGCATGCGGTAATAAAAACAACACCGCATGCGAACCTATGATCGAAAGATGCAGCTGAGCAATGCAAGAGCGGAGGATTGAGACACGTGTACAACTAACGATTGTGCAGAAATGACAGTCTGATTGCATAACAAAAGGAATAATATCCCTCCATCTTCGGAATTACCATAACCATGAGTGGGGACCACAAGGCCGGAGTCAAAGATCTACACCTATAAATACCCCATTGATTTCAAAGAAAATATATGCTACTTGATACAGGGCTAAGTGCTGCTAGATTGTAGAGAAAACGCTGAGCTGAGTGCTTAAGAGAAGAAATCCAGAAAGAAGACGAGATAAGGCCGAGAGGTGAATCTCAGATTCAACCTGTCATACACCAGATCAGAAGCTCTGTGCAAAGATCCCTTTTATCGGTAGAGTAAGCCTGAGAGGGAAGCTCTTCCGACCATCAAATCCATCCTATTCGAAAAACAGATCTCCATTAAATCTGTGCCAAGACATTGGCACTTATTTGTATCTGTTCTATCTCTCTTTCATTTTATATTTCAGGTTTTCTTTATCTCTTCATTCACGCACCATGTATCAAACGCTTAGTAGAAATATTAAATGTTTCGATAAATTCCATTTACCATTCTCAGTCTATTTTCGTTCACCCACCAATCACTTACTCCATGATGTCTCTTAACTCCCATATGAGCAATATGAATCACTAAAAACTTAATCTATATTAAAGATATAAAATACGTTTCACTAAAGCATGCTAGACGACATCTTCACCTGTGAGAGCAGAAGTGAAGGTGTCATTCTGATCTATCGAGAGAAGGTCAGAAGAATGCGTTAACTAAAGCGAGTAGTACTTCCAGACATGGAAGCAACCTTGCGTTCATTATGTTAGTCTCTGTTTCACCATAGACATGTGGGAGCGCGACCGATCACTGAGAGGTGTATGCCAAGAGAAGAGCGGAACAGTATTTGTACCTTCAATTTAATTAAGAACTTGTGTTGTTTGTATTATTTGTCTTTCTCTTTCTATTCTGTTCATAAGACTTGTCGCCGCATCCCATGTCATTGCATAACTTTCACAGCCAGCCTTAATCCCAGCATCTTGTACATGAAGTCTATATCTTGTATCATCTAGCTTAGGTTTACTATATTTCTATGTTTTTATCGCATCTTTACTGCTTTCCTTTATTTTATTGCAATTTATATACTTGTACAAACATACTTTTAAAGATTGAAAACCTGGTCGCATGTATCATGAACATACCACAATAACCTAAACCAGTCCCCGTGTTCGACCTCGGATCACACCGAGAAACTTGCGATGGAATTATACTTGGTTCCATCGTAAGGAAACTTGTGACAACGCATGGCATACTACATGAACATTCATAATTAATGCATAACTAGAAGTAGTATCGCATCATTGTGAGCAATTTATATCATCAATCCAAGCATCGTTACAAGTTCATGGCGCCGTTGCCAGGGACATGGTTAACGGTTTATTGTTTGAGCGTGTTTTTTGTATTGTTTAGGACAGATCTCATTATACTGGCTGTTCAACGTGGAGAGCAGCCTGACGGTTTATAAGTCCTGGTACTAAACCGAAATTTGTAGCTGACCCTGAAATCGAGCGAACTTTTCGTGCAAGGTTACGTCAGAACAGAATTCGGCGAAAGAAGGCAGCCAGCATGGTGGACAATAACGATAACGCGGTGCCAGTGGTAAACCAAGGGGTTGTTCGACCGGCTCAGGATCCTATCTTCCTAGCGGCCGATCGTAACATTCCAATGCGTAATTATGCCACACCCAACCTGTATGATTTTTTGCCTGGAATCTCGAGGCCGACTGTGGAGGAGAATGCACACTTTGAGATCAAGCCGGTCATGTTGCAGATGATTCAAAATGTCGAGCAGTTTGGGGGTCTGCAAGGTGAAGACCCACATACCCACCTGACCATTTTTGTCGAGATGTGCGGCAATTTTTCCCTACCTGGCATCACCCTAGAAAATATAAGATTGTATCTGTTCCCTTACACCTTGAGGGACGAGGCTAAGAGGTGGGCTTATTCACTGGAGCCCAACGAGATCACTTTATGGGAGCAGTTGGTGGAACGGTTCATGAAGAAGTTCTTCCCACCTGCCGTCAACGCAAAAAGACGAAAGGATGTGCTGAACTTTGAACAGAAGGAGAATGAGACCCTGAGCACCGCCTGGGTACGATTCAGGAGATTGGTGAAAAACTGCCCATATATTGGGATTCCCGATTGCATCTTAATGGAAACATTCTATAATGGCCGTAACATAGCAACGCAGGCTATTGCTGACGCCTCCACGGCAGAAGGTTTTATGGATAAGACATACACAGAGGCCAAAGTCATCCTTGACCGCATCTCGCGAAATATGGATGACTGAATAGATGATGGATATGGAGGCCGAGGTGCCGATAGAAGGAAAACTGAAACAGTCATTGTCCCTGCGGAGACAATGACCACGTTGGCTGCCCAGATGGCCACGGTAACCTCGATCCTCCAATCAATGGCAATTAATCAAGGAGCCATTGCTCCACAATCAGCGCAACCCGCTGCACCGGCTCAAGTGGCCACAATCAGTTGCATCAACTGTGGAGGGGCTCACGGAGCTGATGGATGCCCATTGAATCTTCAGCAAGTGTGTGCTATCTAATGAACCCCTTCAGCAACACCTATAATCCGGGCTGGAGGAACCATCCTAACTTCGGTTGGGATGGCAATCCCAATCTAGGGGGGCCAATGAACCATCAAGGGGGCAGTAGAGGAAATCCTCTGTTTCACCATAATCAGGGGCAATCAAGACCGCATAACCAGCAACCATTATCATCATCTAACACCTCGGGAGGCTCGCTAGAGACGCTGCTGAATCAATATATGGATAAGAATGATGCAGTGATGCAGGCACAAACGTCCTCTATAAGGAATTTGGAGATCCAAGTGGGCCAGCTGGCCTCTGAGCTAAGAAATCGAACACCTGGAACACTGCCTAGAAATTCAGAAGCCCCGGGATCTACAGGGAAGGAGCAATGTCCCTAATGACATTGAGCAGGCAAGCCTGACTGCCTGCGGAGTGGATTGCGATCACCAAAGACAACGTAATTTTCGGTCCATATCCCGATACTATGTTTAAAACTGCTTTATTAGATTTTTGTCTCTTTAAATTCTGAATTCTATCCTAAATGCTTCATTTAATTAAAATTTTGACTTTATGAATTTATTTCTCCATTTACTTCTGTGCATTTAATTTGGTCCTGTCTTTAATTCTTTAACTTTTTGTAATCATTGCGTGTGCTTTAAATTATGAATGATTGAGTAATAAAGGGAAATATATCGCCGCAAGTCTCAGCACTTACACTGATGCAAATAAAAAAAAAAGAATAAAACAATTAACAATAAGAAAGCAAGACGACAATAGATGCATCTTAAACCAACTAGGAATGCCTTGCGTTCACCTAACTCAACTGTGTTGAGTTGAGGGGTGTGTTGCGCTCGCATGTGTCCTTTGTCCGTCCTTAGCCAAATGCACTATGTTGAGGTATCCTCCAGAAATGCGTGGGTTAAGGGGTATGTTGTGGGGTTATATGCGTTGTTGCCCGTCCTCTGCAAAGATACAGTTGCGTTAGTGAACACAATGCGTTATGCTTTATCATGCGTCCATTCAAATAAAATATTAAAGAGAAAGTCGTTTGGCAATGGGGGAAGAAGTCCAATTGATTCGTATGCCCAAGCAATTATGACTTGGCAGACGAAAGTACGCTTTATCTGAAAATCCATAAATGAGGGAGGTGGAACGACACGCCTGTTGAGCTGCTCGAGGCCAGTCGTCGTGAAAATCGCGTGGGCCCCACCACGGCACAACCTATAAATACAGTCTCCCCCTTCGTTGGAAATCCTTTACCCTATGTTGGTAAACTTAGAAACCCTAGCGTTTTGCATTCTAAATCGTTCTTTCTCCCTAAAAACTCGAATTTTCATCAGACCTTTCCAAGCTTGATTCCATGGCTGATCAAACCCCAAACCAATACGCTTCACCTTCCATCCCTGACCAAGCAGCCATGCGAGAGGCAGCATTCCTGGCTGCCAGTCGTTGGCTTGCTGCCCAAGCCCCCACTGTATCCAGACTCGCCGGAAGAACCCAGAGAAACCTTTTGGCCGTTAGGCCTTCTATGTTCAAGAGAGGAGGAAGCACCGAGAGCATGCCTACACCTTCCGTCTCCATTAAAAGCGAAAGGAAGAGACGAGATGATACAGAGATGTTTGGCAACATCCTTAATACTTTGGAGCAAGAAGGTGGACTGCCCGAGGCAGGGGTGCAAACTAACCACTGCCTACGGAGGAGGAGGCGGTGGTAGTGGCAGATGAAATAGTAAAAGGTAGAGTAATGGTGGTGGAAGAAGTGGTGGTTGAAGAAGAAGAAAAGGAAAATGATGTCCGGGTCCCAGAGACTCAGGAGGCGACTTTCATCACAGAAAATTATGAAGAGCCTCCAAGAAGACAAGACGAGGAAATTGCGATCGAGAAAAGAGAAGAAGAAGAGATCGCAGTCGAAAAGGCCAGGGAAGTAGAGGTCGCATTAGTAACCTCTGACATTGAGATGGAGAAGGTTGCAGGGGGTGCGCTGCCAGAAGAAGTCGAGAAAGAAGATATGAAGAAGGCAGCATAGGCCAAAAAGGAAGAAAAGAAGAGAGAGAAGCAGCTAGCAGAGGCTGGGAAGAAAGATAAAAAGAAGAAGAGCAAGGGAAAGAAGGCTGAAGAGGCGAAGTCTTCACGTCATCACAAAGCAAGAAAGAACAAAGAGTAAAAGGATGATGATGAAGACGAAGAGGCCAAGAAGGAGAGGAAGAAGAAGGAGAAAGAGGAGAGAAAATTGCGCCGACGTGAAAAGAGGCGCCTAAGAGAAGAAGAAGAAGCAAGACAGAGGGCTGCGAGCCCTGAGAAGGATGGAGAATCAACCTCCATACGAGAGGATGGGGGGAAACGAGACAATTGATGGAACCGCCGCAACCGGTAGCAACACAATTGGTTGCGATGGATGAAGGAGAAGAAACAGAGGGAACCCCCCTAATGCGGCGTCGCAGGGAGAATGTGCCGCAAGGGTCTAACATCGATCCTCAAAGATTTATTTTAGCCTTGGAAGAGGAGTAGAGAAAAAGAAAAGAAAACGAAGAGAAACAAGAAAAGATGGAGAGGCAAACTCATTATCGCAGAGGGGAAAAGAAGAAGAAGATTGGAGTTTGAGGACATGCGAAGCAACAATGAGCTTGCCCGAATTGAAGGGATCCGAAAGTGTGAGGAGGAACAACGCCTATTGCTGGCCTTTAAGCAGTTTGAAAAAGAGTTTGAGAGAGAAGAGAGAGAAGAAGAAGAAGAAAAGAGGAGGAAGAAGGAAGAAAAGGAAAGACTATTTTTGGAGGAGAAGAGAAGGAAGCGCGAAGCTAACAAGAAGCGCTTATATAAGAGCAAGGGCAAGGAACTCGTTGAACGCGAGAAAGAAGAACAGTGCATGGAGCAGGAAAAGAGACTAAGGCAAGCAGCCCGCCTTGTGCAAGCAAAAGGCAAGGACGTAGCAGAAAGCAGCGAGCCCACATCAGCCCAGAAGCGGTCATAAAAAAGAAAAGAAAACGATGACATGTTGATTGAGATGGGCTTCTACCCTCCGCCGACCCCACACCTGACCTCATCACGAGCGTCATTGTGGAGCATGGGTGGGACATGTTCTATCAGTGCCCATCCATCATCGTGCCTCAGGTAGTGCGGGACTTCTACCGCGGGCATCTGCACGAAAATAGGGATGCGATGACTTTTAAGGGAGAGACAGTACACTTCAGCGCCAAGGACATTAATGAGCTATATCTGATGAAGAACAACCCTGATGCACCAGGGAACAAGATTATTGATGATCCAACAGAAGAACTGATGGCAGACGCACTGAGGGTACTAACGCAACCGGGAACATGATGGTCGGTCTCATCTAAAGGCATCCGCACCTTGGAGTCCAAGTCTTTGCTACCGGAGGGAAGACTCTGGATTTATTTGGCCAAGAAGTAGCTGATCCCAACAACGCACGACAGAACTTTATCAAGGGATCGGGTAATGGCCTCATACTATATTGCTTGCGACATTCCTATCGATGTGCGGAGGTTGATCGCAGGGTAGATCGGAGTATTGGTAGGACATATATGGGGGCAGTACTTCTTCCCGTGGATCGTCTCAAGTTTATGCCTAATTGTGGGTGTAGGCATTGATGAGGAGCCCATGCCAGAAGTCCACGGTCTCATCAACATCAAAATTTTAAGGATGCTCTTCAAGGATTCCCCGCATTGCCCTGAGCTGCCAGCAAAGAGACCTGCGATCGATTTGAATGCGTCGCAAGAACCTAGACCAAAAAGAAGAAGAAGAGAAGATAAGGGAAAAGAAAGGGTTCATGAATCACCAGCGCAAGATCCATAGCCC